>NC_082671.1:62435000-63685000 GCF_025265405.1 Mesoplodon densirostris | reverse complement strand
AGGGAGCGGGCCTTAGACGTCACGGGCTCCCAGAGAGCTGAGCGTTCCTGAGAGAAGACGTGCCGGCCCTACTGGGGACACCTTGCAGGGCGCTCGCAGCCTGTCCCGGCAGGAGGCTGCCAGGGCACACAGGGGAGCCCAGCTCCGTTGCCTGGCTTGCAGAAGTGGAGCGCTGAGCTCGGCGCCGGTTCCCCGTGGGGCTGGGGGCTGGGGGAGGCGTGGCCTAGCCGGCTGGCCTTGTGGTGTTTGTGGTGGGGGTGAGGGTGCACAGAGAAACCGGGGCAGCCTGGTGTCCTGTCCCCGAGGCGGTTAGTACACGGGGGCTCGGCAAGAGGGGCTCGTGGCTTCAGGCGGGGCACTTGGCCCACGTTCTAAAGGAGCGGCCCCTGCTCCTGGCGGGTCAGGTGGCCGCACAGCTGGAACGGCTCCTCGCGGGGCGGGAGGTACAGCCTAAGCCAGGCCGCCCGGGTGGTCCGCAGAGGGGGCCTCCTGTCTGCTGCCTCCCAGCCTCCTCCCCGTCCCGAGGGTGGGACATTTGAGACGGGGCACCTCCCACCTCACTGAGAAACTGTTTCCACAGGTTGGTTCCTGTATACTTTGGGCCAGAGAGCCAAAATAGGTGGCTTACGGGAGCCCTGGTACGTGGTGGAGAAGGATGGCACCAGGGGCGACGTGCTCGTGGTGAGTCGGACGGGTGAGGTGACTGAGGCCTGGTTATAGCAGAGCCCACGGTGCTGAGCCAGGCAGGGTGGGGGGTCTGCAGGGCAGCTGCAATCGGGAGCATCCTTGCCTTTCCTCTGCGTCCTCCCAGGATTGGCCCTAGGTACCAAAAGGGTTTTGTTTAAGGTACTTACTAAGCTTTTACTGTATGCTGGTCACATTATTAATCATCACATCAGTCCCTGTAAATAGATGTATTCCTCCGATTTTACAAGACTCAAAGATTAAGTAACGTGGGAAGGTCCCTTGGAGAGGAGGTGGCTCAGTGTCCGGGACGGGGCCTGCACACAGAGGCCTCCAGCGATTCACTGTTGAACAGATAGGGTGCAGAGCCGGGACCGACCCAGGCCGTCCGCCGCAGTGGGGCTCTGGGCCACTGGGACCCGGGACGGTGTCCCCAGGCTCTAGAGCAGGACTTCACAAAGGGGGCATGTTTGCCCTGCTCCCCTCCCTGGGACATTTGGCTGGGTCTGGGGACATTTTCAGCGTCACGGCATGGGGGAGGGACGGGGGGAGCAAGTGCTGCTGGCGTCCAGTGGGTGAAGCCAGGGAGCCCCATCCCCTACACAGTGATCCGGCCCCAAAGCTCAGCAGTGCTGAGGCTGAGCATCCTGGCTCTGAGCGCGCTCTGTCCCAGAACTGGGGACCCTCCCTTAGACGCGGGCAGAGGAGCCAGCAGGCCTCTGGGACATCACCTCCCAGAAGAGCCCTGGGCGCAAGGTCCTGGACGGTGATTCTGGTCCAGCATGAGTTAAAGGGACTTTAATGTAAAGTTTAGCTGTCTCTTTTGCTTTGAGAAAGGACATCCACCGACACTTGTCCCCTGTGTGGGTCTCCTTATCTACTTAGAGCCCAAGGGCCCCGGACTTGATGCCCTTGGTCCTGCCTCAGGGGAGGCCTGCTAAGTCCTAGGAGGCCAGGTGCATGGAGGCCTAGGAAGCCTGTCCCCAGCCACGTGGGACTTGGTGGGATCCCTGTGGCAACGTGGCTGCCCCATGTGCCTCTGGCACTGGGCCGCCGGCTTGTGGCGGGGGCAGGGTGAACTTCCAGGAGGAGAGGTCATGGGGTCGGATCGCATGCTCCTCTGCTGTTTGCTGAGTGTGACCATGACGAGTGACTTTCCCTCTCGTGCCTCGGTTTCCTCATCTGCAAAGTGGGGTAGAAAGGCTTGAGGGATAAGCGCATGAATTTCCACATATCAGCGTGGATTTCAGTGAGTGTTTACCGTCATGATCATGATTAATGAAGTGCGGCGAGGGGGCTCTGGGGCAGGACCCTCCGCTGAGGGCTCCAGGGTGTCACGTCCTCGCATTCCGCTCCGCAGGCCCCCCGGACAGACCACCCGGCCCTGTACAGGGACCTGCTGCGGACCGGCCGCGTGCACTGGGTGGCTGAGGAGCCGCCCGCAGCCCTGGTCCGCGACAAGATGATGGAGTGCCACTTCCGATTCCGCCACCAGATGGCGCTAGGTGACTGAGCGGGGATCCCCGGGTGAGGCCCGAATTAGGACCAGCGATTCGACCTAGGCCGGGGCCCCCACTGTTCAGATTGTATAACGTGCAGGCCTCCTTGCCCTCTGCCTACGCAGAGACAGCTTGGGGGGCGCTGAGGCCAGCTTCGCCTCCTTTGTCTGTGACACAGGGTCGGTCTCTGGAAGAGGGCAGGTTGCCGGGGTGGGTGGGACTGAGGGTCCCGCTGGCAGCCCGGCCGGCAGGTAGTGTGTGTGCCGCCCGGGGCCCGGGCAGGCGGTGCTGAGCCCCTCTGGCTGTCGCCCTGAGCTTCCTTTGTCCTCGCTGCCCACTCCTTCCTCCCCAGGGGCCCAAGGCCTGGGGCTGAGCACACGTGGCAAGGCCAGCGCCCCCTCCAAGGGTCCTTCTCTTCCCCCAGTGCCCTGCGTGCTGACCCTCAATCAAGACGGCACTGTGTGGGTGACGGCCGTGAAGGCTGTGCGGGCTCTCGCCCTGGGACAGGTGAGTGGGGGTAAGCCGGCTGGCAGGCGGGTTGGGGTCTCAGCCACAAGTCTGCGCCTGCTTTTGCCCCGGAACCCGGCCCTCCTCAGCAGCTGCTCAGCTGCGCGGAGGAGCAGGCTTCGTGCTCTGGAAGGACGGCACTTCCTCCCGACCAGAGCAGCTGGTCTCCAGGGGGAGCTGAGGGGCAGAGGGACTGTGGTGCTCGGCTCACACAGCCCGCGAGGGTGGGTGCACAGCCAGCCTTGCAACCGTGAGGCCTGGCTCTTGGCGCGGCTAGTGGGAGCGCCGGCTGCTCTGCCCTGGCCCGCCTCTGGCCTGGGCCCTGGGGACAAGGACAGGAGAGGGAGAGGCAGAGCATTGCCCCTCCCCAGCCCCAGGTCCAGGCTCCTGGCTGCACTGTGGGCCCCCGGATGCCGGGTTGCACTGCAGGTGACACGGCTTCTCTCCTCTGCAGTTCGCTGTGTTCTACAAAGGGGATGAGTGCCTGGGCAGTGGGAAGATCCTGCGCCTGGGGCCATCCGCCTACACACTCCAGAAGGGCAGGAGCAGACCCAATATGGCCGTGGATGGCTCCAGCAACGGCCGGGGTGACAGCCCAGGCCGGGGGCCCACGCTCTGACAGAGGCCGAGTGGCGGCTGCGGAGCTCACGGAGGACACGTGGAGGAGCAGAGCCGGGGGCAGGGCCGCCGGGGGCGCGGCCACTGCTGCCCGCACCTGCCGCCCCAGTCCTGGCCGGGCCGGCCAAGCTTCCGGGCCGCTTCGGAGCCAGGGAGAGTCCCTCCTCTCTGCTCGCTGGCCGGCGGGTCTGTCCCAAGTGCCCCATGGGTGCAGTTCCTCTTTCGCACCCTCTAGAGGGCTTCCCTTCCGGGGGCACGTGGAGGGGACCTGTGGGGGGGCATGGATGGACTGCAGGGGCAGTACCCAATAAAAACTCTGTCCAGGGTGTGGATTCTGATGGCTTCCAGTGGGGTGGGGCCTGGGTGGGCCATCTCGGGGCCTCCACAGCTCTGGCCACGTGTGGGGAGGCGGGGGTGTGTGCTGCATGGGAGAGCAATAGAATCCCCCCTTCGTCCGCCTCCATTCACGGCTGTGCCCACCCTCACCTGTGGCAGAGGACGTGTGATAGGCCTTGAGCTGAGTCCCAGCCTGCAGGGTGTCTGAGGAGGACAGTGTGGCCTTGAGGCCACTCTGAGGGGCGGCGGCCCTGTCCCCCAGTCCAGGCAGCTGCACGGGAGCGTCCCCTCCCCCTGCAGAGTGCCTGGCACCCTGGCCAGTCACGTCAAGAGCTGAAGGGTAGCTTATAAACAAGGGAAGTTTATTTCTCACGGTTGTGGAGCCTGGAAGTCTGAGGTCAGGGTGCCGGCTCCGATGGGGGAGGGTCCTCTTACAGGTGGCCGGTGGCCGTCTTCTCGCTGTGTCTTCGCGTGGTGGAAGGGGCAGGGGTTTTTCTGGGACCCCCCCACCCCCGGCCGCGCCACGCAGCTTGTGGGATCTCCGTTCCCCCACCAGGGACCGAACCTGGGCCTTTGGCAGTGAAAGCGCTGAATCCTAACTACTGGACTGCCAGGGAACTCCCTGCGGCCTCTGAAGAACACCTGTCTGCTTCGTGAGGGCCCCACCCTCAAGACCCAATGGCTGCCACCACATCAGGGCTAGGGTTTCAACCTGTGCCCTTCGGGACACAAACACATACCATAGAGCACGTGCGTGTTTTGTGCAGCGCTGAGTGGCAGATGAGAGCACCTTTGGAGCTGGCTTTGGCCAGGGGCATCTTGGGGTGGCTGTCGTCCTGCTGAGGGCAGTTGAAAGGCCTGCTGGGGAGCCGCCGCAGGACTTGGAGGCGGGAGGTTTGGAAATGCTCCACCGGGCCTCCCCCGGGGGCGCGGTCAGCTGGGTCAGGCAGGGGTTGGCCCTTCCGGGAAGGGCACACTTCTGCATGACCCAGTGCCTCCAGCTTCCCTGCCTTGGCGTGGGTTAGTGCCCTGTCCCGGCTCCTGGTGGGCCCCAGGGTCCCTGGTGCTCTGCCCAGGGGCCCAGCCACCTGCTCCGGGTGCCAGGATGGACGAGCCTCGGGCTCTCCCTCTCACTGATCTCAGACCCAGCCCTTGCTTGTGCTCCAAGCCAGGCTCCTGTGGAGGCTAGAAGTGTGGCTCCCGTCTCCTGTGGGTTAGAAGGTTCTAGAGCAGAGGCAGTGCGGCACGTTCCTCCAGGTGCTGTGCTGATGGGGAGCAACTCTGGGGGGTCACGTGGCCCCCCCAAGGCTCAGAAGCCCCTTGTGCTGAGGAGCAGAGCTGCAGGGCCAGCCCTGGGTCAAGTCACCCGGGACGGAGCCCCTGCCCCCAGGAAGGTCACACAGGGGAGGGGCTTGCAGTGGGTGACGGGCACCTGGGTTCCAGAATGTGCAGGGCCTGCGGCCACAGCGGGGACAGGGCTTCCTTCTGAACAGGAGGGGAGGCCTGGAGAGGGTTTTGAGCAAAGGATCTCTCTGGCCTGTGTGAGGTACAGATAGGAGGGGACAGGAGAGGACCAGGTGGGCTGTGGAGGTTTGGACGAGAAAGGGGTCCAGATGCCCTTGGTTCTCTAGCGGGTCGAGATGGACCGTCCTCGAGCACTGAGTGGTCGCCCTCCTGCACAGCTAGGCTCTGCCACCTGGGTCCAAGGGAGGATGGCGGGAGTCCGGGAACGGACACCACACTTGGGACTTGACCCACTTCTGCGCAGGGGCTGCCGCCTGCCGGGGGGACCAGCCTCAGGCCTGGCACCGTGGCCCTGCCGGCCTGGGGCAGGGGCACGCAGTGGGCTGGGCCCTACAGCCGGCTGAGCGTGACCCTGCGTCAGGGTGACCAAGAGCTGCGCCCACCGCTCCCCCCAACCCTGGCTCAGGGGTGCCCAGTCCTGGGGCAGCACAGATGCCCACTGTGCGGCGGGGGATGGTGAGGGGTGGGGGGCTGGATCTAGGTTGTGTCCCGGGAAGTGGGCAAGCCCTGCGGGGAGGAGGATGCAGCTTCATAGGGACTGAGGGTCCCGGCCCTGCCCCGCCCCGGGGCACTCAGTGTCCTCCCTCCAGACAGTTCAGCTGGAGCCCCTCCCATTCTCCCTCCTCCTGTTTCCGGGCCCCGCCCTGGCTCCCTCCTAGCCAAGGCCCCACCCAGCAGGGTGCATCCCCGGGTGGGGCGTGGGCCGGAGCAGACAGGCCAGCACTTCCCATCCCACCACGTGGCTTCCAGGACCATCTCCGTGATCCAGATGTAGAAATAGGCCCTGTGGGCTGGAGGTGGAGGGCTGGGCGGCTGCTGCAGCTCAGGTGCGCTCCAGCAGGGCTGGACCTGGGAGGTGTTGCCCTGCCCCGGCTGGGAGGCTGACCACATCCCGGCAGGTGCTTTCCACGTCGTGCTGGGCGGAGGGGACCTGACAGACAGCAATGCCCCTGGGGACACCCAGCCCAGCATGGAAGCCGGGGCTGAGACACCACCTTTGTTCTGCCAGCTCCCAGGGCAGTGTGGAGCCTCCCTGGGCTCAGGTTTCCCGGGACCCACCACCCTGGGTCTGGGGCTCTTGCCTGGAACTGAGGGCTGAGCTGCGGCCCCGTCTGTGGAGCCGCCACAGTGGGAGGAGGGGTGGGTGGAGGCAGTCGGCATGGACACAGGCCAGCAGAGGGGAGGCCGCCCTTCTAGCCTCTGGACGGCTCTTCCCGTCATGCCAGCCTGACGCCAGGCCTCCAGCCAGGTCGGCCAGTGGAGGCGGGAGGAGGGAACACAAGCCTGCTGCTGCCCCCGGGTCACCAGGCCTCACCCTTGGCTGCGCCCATGGCAGCCTCCGGGCCGCAGTACCACCTTCTCTCTGGGGGCACAGCTGACCGACTCTGGGAGGCCTCTGGGCAATGCCTCAGAGACTCAGGTGTAGCTGTTGGCCAGGGCGCTCCACTGGGCCGAGTTCGTGGCCTGGGCCTCTGGCCTCCCTCAGACTCCAGGGCTGCACTCCCAGGTGACTTTCAGAGGGGCTGGGGCTGAGAAGTGGGTGGGCTTCCCCTCCCTCTTTCCCACACACGTGCCCTGCTGCCAGGGCCCGGTCATTCCCACACCATCGAAAACGAGAGAAGGGGCCAGAGCCGGCTGCTTTCACGCACCGACTCCCGGCCTTTGATGTAAACAAGAGCTTTCCCCCCACCCCGCCCTCCTCTCCCCACATCACTTCCAGGGTAATCTCAGCGAGACAGACCCTAGAACCGGGCCTGTGCTTCGCTCCTAGAAGGCTCGGGTCGGGGTCAACCCCTGGGGCCTGTCTTCGGCCCACGTCCCCGGGCTCCAGCTGCCTTGGTTGCCCACGCCCCCGGGACCTCCCTGCACCCCCAGTGTCTACAGGGAGGGAGCCTGGAGTGAGGCTGCTGCCGCGATGTGGGGGAGCACTGACTCTTGCAGCTGGGACGGGGGACGCTTGGGCGTTTCTGTGGCCTGGACGGCGTTCACATGTTCAGTGTTCACGGCTGTTTCTGTCTTGATTCCGCGGGTCCTGGTGTGGCCTTGGCTAGGTTGGTATGGAGTGCAATTATTTGTGTCCACGGGAGGCCACCCGGGCCCAGTGGACACACCTGCTCCCTTCAGCCGGGGGCTACTCTCCTCACACGTGTCCCCCTTAAGACAGGTGAATGTTAGCAGGGGAACAGGGGAGGGAGCAGAACCTGAGAGTGACCTTTGGGGGTGGGGCGTTCATGGGTGGTTTTCCTCTTTTTTTCTCCCAGGCTTGACCCAAGGGTGGCCCCAACTTCTGGAGCTGTGTGGCCAGCACTGGGGCAAGGACTCCAAGAGAGGCCTGGGAAGGGGGGGCCTGTGGGCTGAAGAGTGTGTGGGATCCCCCCCCACTGTCTTCTCTTTGCTCCCACTGATTTTCCCCAAAGGTAGACCCAGGTGGGTGGAAGTGAGGCAGTGCAGGCAGCTAGAACCCTGGAAGAAACCCATCTTTTTGCATAGAGAAACCAAGAAAAGGGGCGCCAGGAGTAACAGCGTGTGAGGCAAATCCCAGAGAGGAGAGAGCGCTGGCGGAGTGGACCCCTCGCTTTCCATATATACTGACAGGCGCTGGCTCACCCTGAGTTGGAACAGACCCAAAGCAGCATATGAAAGGCTTTGAGTGCAGAACGGACATAAACCACCCCAAGTCCTAGACTAACCGAGTGGCAGGTGTACAAAGTGGACCCAAGGCAGCACAGCAAAGTCACAGCCACAGAAGGAGACAGAACTTGTGGTCTGAACCTAAGGGGGTTGACTGCCTTCTAAAACAAACAACTGAGCTCTGCCAGCGGATTTTAACAGGACCCTGAGGCTCATGACGTAACATTCAAAAATGTCAATCAAGTATTCAGTTTGAAATTAGCCAGCATACAAAGAACCAGGAAACACCAAGAGAAAAGAAAAGAGATTGCGGCCCCAAGATGACCCAGATGCCCAAATTACCAAAGAATTTAAAGCACCTATTAAAATCATGCTCTATGAGGTAAAGGTAAACACTCTTGAAATTCACGGAAAACTAGAAGTCTTCAGTAGAGAAAACTAATAAAAAGGAACCAAATGGAAATTTTAGAACTTAAAATTACAATATTTTAAGTTAAAAAAAATCACTGGATAGGCTCAGTAGCAGAGTGGAGATGATAGAGGAAAGAATCAGTCAACTTGAAAATTGATCACTAGAAACGATCTAATCTGAAGAACAGAGAGAAAAAGAGTGAAAACATGAACAAAGCCTCAGGAACCAGTTGTGTTCACTTGCGTCCCAGAAGGACAGGAAAAAGAGACTGGTGCAGGAAAAAAATTTTGAAGTGCAAGGTGCAAGAGTCTGGATGAGCAGGAAATGAATAGAAGGTTCCGGAATGGCTCCTGCTCCCCCAGGCTTGTCAGCATCCTGTACATGGTCCCTTTTCCAGGGCTGCCTTAGGAAGGGGTGGCAAGAGGGATGCAGGAGTGGGGGGAAAACCAGACAGCAGAAGTACAAATTCAAAAAAATCTTAATTTATTGTAGACTCTTTCCTCATTTGTGTTGCAATTCCAGTGTTCTGAACATTAATAAATACACATTTGTTTAAAAAAACAAAAACAAAAACCCTCCAGTGTCTAGTATCTCTCATAAAGTCTTAAGTCACAAAAATAGGTTTACATTTTTCCTGTCTTAATAAAACTGACAGTTGTTTTTTTGGTAACAGTTCTGATCAAATGAAAAAACTAAATACATCTCAAGGGACAAAGTCCAGTAGCAGAAGAATATGGGATAATATGAAAGTGAAGTGTTCAGACCCAAAAATATTTCCACTTTTTTTTTTTTACTTAGAAAATGTCTCCTCAATGGTAAACATTTGAAGGTACTATTATTTTGTATCTTGAAAAGGCCACTCCCCTGCTAAGGCACATTTATAATTCATTCAAGTGTGAGGGCTTTGGGATCTCATTTCATTTTTGTATGAAGCCTGTGGTCTTAGACCTGAGTATCAGGTATGTTTTCCTCTCAGCCATGAACAATACTTGCATTTTCATCAAAATAATACAGTATGGACATCTTTGCATTCTACTTGATTTTCATCGTATTTTATGGTTTCTCGTATTTGGAGGCAGCTGTGCCGACCATTTATTTGGGCACCCAATTGAGGAACAAAAGAAACACTGAAATAAGACGTGTCTGAGTAATTCTGGGCCCCGTTCCACAGCCCCTCAGGCCACGCTGTGCCGACTGCCCACAGAGGGACAGTCACAGCCGGTCCTTGGTGTGAGTTTCCAAAAAACAGCTTGGTAACCATTGAACAGTGTGGCTGAGGCTTTGTCCCTTCTCACAATTGGCCATTTGAAGCAAAATGAAGTAATTGGTCAGACTCTGGGGGTGAGACCCCCGCCTGCCTGGAGCTCCTCGGACTCTAAAAGAGCTAGAAAATTGGCAGGAAGGAATGTGACATCCTGGAAGACCTCATACCTCCGTCTGAATCGGGAACGTGTGAACATTTTACAGTCCCGCCGAGAACAGGAGCAGAGGGACAAAGGAATTCCCCACCTGCAGTACCGCTGACCGGGAAGGGGGCCAGGGAGGCCCTGCAGGGCTCAGAGTGGGGCCCACCCCAGCGAAGGGGGCAGGGGATGACCAGTGTGTCGGTCGCGGCCGTGTGCACCTGCATCCCACACTCAGCAGAGCTCCCGAGTCCAGTCCAGCCCCAGATGGCCCTGTGTCGGAGCCACGCCCGTCCAGGCAGATGGGAGCTGAGGGCAAGCATCGCAAATGCGAAAGCGCTGCACATCCAGGTGGCCACGTGTGATGCCCACGGGCTCCTGCCTCTGGGCTGGAAGCAGCACCGGAACCTCTGTCCAGCAGCACTCCCTACACGCTACCCCCCTCTGCTTTGCTGGGACACCAGTTGCTGGATGCGTGCCAGACTCCAGGCTGGCTGTGCAATCTTCCTGACATCAGAAAGAGGGAGAGATCATCCCACGGATCTCCCAGTATGGACAGAGTCAGTACAAATGCAAAATATACAGAGATTTTTGCCTTTTCAAAGTTCCATACAAATATACAAAAGTATCTACACCTTTGCAACAAAGGAAAGTGATCTGCTTTAAGACAAGGGCTGCCTTTGCAGAGGGCTGTGGAGCTGCTGGCCCCAGGCCTGCACTGCAGGGAGCTGCCTGCGGCCCTGAGTCCTGGCCAACTGGCCCGGCGGCTCCTCTCAAGGCCAGCTCTCCTGCTGGGCCGTCCCGGCCAGGCCAGCGCACGGTTTTGGCTCTGTCCGCAGTCCGAGGGTTGAGCTGTGCCGGCCCGGGAGTCCACGCCTCCCGTGCCTGTGGCCTTTGGCACTTGTCACGGGTCTAAGGGGCCCTGAGCCTCTGGGGCAGCTCAGGGCTTTGTGTATGGACCTTCAGTCATGCCAGTCACGGGGCTACCACTGCAGCCCCATGGGGCCCCCGCCACCAGGGCCTGCTTCACTGACAGGGCAGGGGCCCCTCGGGCTCCAAGGTCCAGGGGCACGACACAGCACAGAGGCCTGGGCGGAGGTGATGGGCTTGTCTTCACGGTTTCCTGATGGTTCAAAGTGAAGTTTCGTTACTGCCTCTGCGCGTGGGAAGAAGCCATCAGGCAGGCGGAGGGTCAGCGAGGACGGCCCCTGCCACCCGTGAAGCCAGCAGCTGGGCTGGGTCCGAGGTTGTGCAGGGGCAGACCCCCACTCGGGGGCGGGGGGAAGAGGCCCCCACTCAGGGGACGGGGTGCCCGGAGGCTCCACGTAGGGCAAGCTCATGTGTGGACACAGCGACACTGGCAGGCAGGGGAGGGGACAATCAACCTGCACCCCCGACGGCCAGGGCCACCTGGAGACCAAGGCCCATCTGAGCGTCCTCCCCAGGGCTGGCCTCGCACGGTGCCTGGAGCACCCAGGCTAGCAAGCCGAGTCATTCTCTAAGTTTTAGGAAGGTCATTCTAGAAGACCCGGCTCCCATTCTTGCCACCTCCCTGGGACGTCCGGAGCCGGATCCCAGCTCCACGATTCTGCGGCCAGGCGCCCTCCTCCCGCCCCAGCCTCCGTCTCCTCGACCACAAGATGGGGCAGTAATGACCCTGGGCCAAGGAAAACTGCTCATAAAGCGTTCGGTCCCACATGGTCTCAAGTCCTAGAGCTTCAGGGCTGGACGGGACATAGGGCTTTGACAGGCGTCTGCTGCACCTCCGGCCTCCTGATCCCGAGCAGGGGCCCTCTCCTGGGTGGAAGCCCACCGTACCGCAGCCCCCGGGCCTCTGCCTGGGCACGCCTCTGTGCTCGGGGCCTGTCCTCCAGATGGGGGACCACGGGGAAGCTGGCCGGGGGCCGCCCCGCCGTCCCTCCCACCATGGCCCAGGCTACTCACTCGGAGCCGGAGCCGTGGGCCTGGGCGCTCCCGGCCCGCACGTTCATGGCTACCCCGTTGAGGTGCTCGCGCCCCGGCTCCCGGTGCAGCGTCTTGGCAGGGATGGTGCCGTCGGGGGCGCGGACGCCGTCGCTGGAGGCCAGGGAGGACGGCCGCGAGGACGCGGGGCTCTGCTCACGCTCAGTCAGCTTCTCTCGCAGCCGTGACTTCAGCATCTTCTCCGTCAGTGGTGGCGGGTAGGTGACTTTGTTTTTCAAGATGCCTGGGCGGGGGCGGGGCGGGGGGGCAGGGGGATCGAGAAGGTCACGATCAGGCTGCCTCTGCTGGATGCAGTGGACTCGGGGAGGGACCGTCATGCAGAGATGAGCTCTCGGCCATTCCTCTCCCCCTCGGGTCTCACCCCTGCCCCGCCGGGCGCTACCCCTGTGCCCCACGGACCCCACCCCCGAACCCTGTGCCTGGGCCTGCCTCCCCCAGGACCAGGGACTTCCCGGCCCCCAGCTCCGGGGACAGCGGGCCCTCGGCACCTTTTCTCTGCTCGGGGGGCTGGCTGGGCGGTGCGGCCGCGGGCCTAGGGCCCCCACTCTCCCGGGCCGGGATGCGCTCGCTGCAGTGGTTGCCCTGCTCATCCAGGTGCAGCTCCACGCTGACCTTGGTCTCCACCTTCAGGCGGGGCTGCTCGCCTGGCCCCTCACTGTCGCTCCCGGCCAGGCTCTCATCGGGCCAGCCGGTTGGGACGTGGTTGGCCGCAGCGTCCACTGAGGCACAAGACGGACCCTCAGCATGCAGGGCGGCTGCCTGCTCAGCTCAGCGGGAACATGTCCCAAGGGGCGCTGACCCACGGTCCCCGACCCGCAGGCCTGACAGGGCCGCGCCATCCAGGTGGGGACACCGAGGCTTAGAGAGGGAAGGTCCCGGGGTGGGATCCCAGCCTCAAGCCGCCCCCCACCGTATCCCCACACCCGGGAGCGTTGTGCTCCCTGCAGCAGTGGGGTCAGCTTCGCGGAGCCCTGGCCGTGAGGGTCCCACAGAGACCCCCGAGACCTCACCTGTGCTTTGCGGACGGTGAGCAGGGGGCTGTCCTTCCTGCCGCTGCAGCCCGTCCCAGGGGCAGGTGGCCACAGCTGAGGGCCGCTCTGCAGCCAGCGGGCTCACTCACCTTTGGGGGTGCTGTGCACGGGGCCCTGGGCCGGGTCCCATCTGTCCTCAGCCGCTACCCCGTCATCCTCACTGTCAGAGGAGCGTGAGGAAGCGTAAGAGCTGCTCTGCTCATCCAGGGACAGCTCGCTGTCCGAGTCCGAGTCGTGGCCTGCAGGGTGGGCGGGAGGGACAGGGCTCAGGCAGGGGGCGGGGTGCTTCCTGCCAAGGGCAGAGTGGAGCCACCTGGGCCCGGGCACAGGAGGGCACTGGGTGCCCGCTGACCCTCCCAGTGTGCGGTGGTCACCTCTTCAAGGCTGTACGTTCTCCGGTGACCGAGGGGCCCGCGGGGCAGCCAAGAGCCAGCAGGAAGCTCTCACCATGGTCCCCGGGAGGGAGACGCACAGGCCGACGGGAGACCGCGCCCCAGGGAACACGTACCGTGGGGCTTCTTGGTGCTCCTGGGTACAAAGGACGCGTCTGGCTCCCCGTGGCCGCCCCGTGCCGGCCCAGAGGACACGCTGAGCTTCTGGCCCCCTTTGTCCCTGGAGAGGGTAGAGGTGGGTGGGTTCAGCATCGTTGCTCTGGGGGATGCATGACCGGCCCACCACCATCACCCAGCGCGTGCCAGGGCAGCCACACCGGGCTCTGGAAGGTTCTCTGCCACGAGACTCCCGAAGCACACGGGTAAACACACGTGGACTCAAACAGCAGGGCACACAGCTTGGGGCGGAGGTGGCAAAGCCCACGTTTGCTCGGAGAGCTGCCCCCCAACGGCCACAGCAGGGGTGCCGGCCCGGCCTGACCTGAGGGTGCTGTCCAGCGAGGCGGTGGACTCGCCCAGCGCCGTACGGAACACGTCGGGCTCCTCTCCGCACGTGTTGTTGCAGTTGAGGGAGCGCTGGGGGAAGGGGGCTGGTTATCGGCCGAGCAGAGGCCACCAGGGCGCACAGGGTGGCTCGGTCCCCACCACAAGCCCCCACGCAGCACCCTGACCGTGCCCCTGCCGGGCACAGAGCACAGCGGCCCGGTGGCAGCTCCCACGGCCCCTGCTTCTGGCCAGGATCCCCGCCGGCCGCGGGGAGAAGAGAGGCTGTGAGCGGGACAGACCCCAGCCCGTCGACTCGGCTCGCTCCCAGGGCTGCAGGGAAGGCTGGATGCCACGCTCCAGGGACAGGTCTGTGATACCCCCTTTTGTGGGGGACGTGAGACCAAGGGGCTGTGTCTGATGCTGGTCCAGGCCCTGGCGTCCCCGGGAGCCTCCTACCGTCAGCAGGGTGGCCCTCGTGGTGGCTGAGTCGTCAGGGTACGGCTTCTTCCCGGCGAGCACGCCCTTCAGGTGTTTCCGGACCTCTCTGTTGAACACGCAGTGGAGCAAGAGGACGGAGAGGCCCTGCAGAGGAGGGGGCAGGTCAGCGCTGGGCTTGGCCCCCGTAGAGAAGCCAGGGCCCTGCCGCTGCCTCACCGCCCACCTGCCTGCCCGGAGGATGCACGGAGCATAGCTCAGCCACGTGGAGCTGACGGTACCCAGAGCAGACCTGCCGCCGCGGCCGTGCAGACGCCCACCATGGCTCACGCCCGGCCTCCCTGCCCCAGGGGCTTCCAATTTCTCCAGGTCCGGGGCCTGGTCAGGGCAGCCAGCATGCCTGGTGCCTGGAGGACCCCCTCCCAGGCCCCAGCCCCCGGGCCATCTGGGTCCCCAATGTTGCATCATTAATCAGGGTCCACGGTGTGGACAGTTAATGGCCAGCACCCTCCTGGGGACACAGTGGGATTTATGCCGGGCGGGGAGGGGGTGAGGCCCCGCACTGGCTGAGCAGCGGACTGCATCCTGACAGACACACAGGAGGCCATGGAATGGGGGTCCCTGGGAGGGCTCGGGGCAGAGCTGCCTTTGGAGCAACAGGCGCCTTTTTTTCGGTGGCGGGACCACGAGGCTTCACCATAACCCCTAACAAACTGCGCCGACACCGGAAGGACAGCCACGGTGCAGCCCCGTGTGTCCAGAGAGCGAGAACACAGCCCGGACGCCAGGTCAAGGATCTCCCCGGGGACCCTCTCAGGGCCACTCGGGGTTGGGGCATTTCAGACAGGAAGCAACACAGGTGACCCCTGGGCCCCGCCAGGTCACTCTGACAGCCGCCTACCTGTAAGCAGCCGAAGACCGCGAAGAGGTAGCGGAAGGTGAGTGCGTCGCTGTTCACGGCCAGCAGCCCCAGAAGCCAGGTGGCGCTGATGAGCACCAGCAGGAAGAAGGCCGTCCTCACGCGGGAACTGGGGGGCGGGACAGGGGCGTGGCTGCAGCGTCCTCCCCCTCCTCTTCCCCCCACTCGCCCGTCCAGCGTGCATCCCCCACCCTCTTTCCTTTCCACACCCTTTCGAAGCATCCACCATGAGGCAGCCCCTGGCTCACACAGAGGAAAAGACAGCTTAGTGGGGAGCAGTTAAAAAGCAAACAGGTAAACAGGAAACTGGGAGCCGCGGCTGGTACACGGGCTGCAACCACAGCGACTCCGGGAAGCCTGGTGCACGGCCCGGAGGTACGTGGACCCGGAGGAGGGGCGTGGCGAGCAGGCGTCAGGCCCGCTGTGCAGGCTCCTAGCAAGGGCTTCCTGCTCTCTGCCTCGGTCTCCCCAGCCGAAAGGGAACGGATAGCGACGTGCATCCCTGGTGGGGCCGTGGGGTGGTGGAGGGGACTGCGTGTGCTAACGTGAGGCGAGGGCTGGGACAGGTAGGTCTGGGGCGGGAGGAAGCGGAGGACGGTGGAGCAGGCTGGACCCCGACCCCGCGCCCCCTGCCCGCGGTCTCTGCCCCTCCGTGGCCTTTTCAGACTCTGCTCTCCCGCGCGCCGGGCGGACCGGCACCTCCTGCGGCCCCTCAGCCCCTCCCCACACATCCTCCCTTCCCTGGCCCCCCAGCTCGGGCCACCGGGCCCAATGGACACCCTTGTCCTCCCCTCCCCTGACCCTTTCGTGGCTCCTGGACTCATGCTGAGCTCTCCCGAAGTTGCCCTGCCTGCGTCCCGCAAGGCTTTTCTGTGGGTCCCCTGCTCTCTCCCAACCTGGACACATGGGAGGCTCCCTCTCCGTTGGGCCCCATCTTCCTGTGCTGCACCCTCTCGCTGGGCGAGCTCCTCCACTCCTGTGCTGCCAGCATCACTGTCACCACCAACCCAGAAAGTTCCATCCCCCCACCCCCACCCTGTCTGACTCCAGGGAGTGTCCAGGCACCCCGGCACCTCACCACACCAGGCTGTCACCATCCCCCTCCTCCCGCCGGTCCAGGCGAGGACACCCAGGTGTCACTGCTACTCCCCCTCCCCTCAGGGACTCCACCACAAACCCCGTGGGTCCTACATCCTAAACATCTCTCCCTCCCTGGTCCGGGCTGCCACCCCGGCTGGCCACCTGCCCCAGTCCCCCTGTGGTCAGCCTCTCTCGCTTTCCTCCACGATGTCCAGCTCTCCCCTGAGAGATCCAGATTCCGCTTGGCAGAGCCCAGACACGTCCAGACACGGCTGGCCTCTCCCCACTGCAGCCTGTTGTGGCTGCCACGACGCCCTGGACCGGCCCGGGAAGCCCGCAGCTGACCGGCTCGGTGACGGGCACTTTCACGGGGCTCTGCCTGGCGTGTAAACCAGACAGGCAGGGGTCTCGGGTGGGGCTGGCTCCGCATCAGGTCCCACCCACCGGCCGGGTTTAGCACCAACTTACACGACCCGTTTTCTCTCATAATAATGGCGCTTCCTTTGGCAGGAAACCTTTGCAGACAGGACAAAAATGACTGTGTTGACCTAAAAAAAAACAAATAAACAGAGAAACCTGAAGTCCAGTGGCCGCTCCACTGTACTGTCTCTAGAGACCTTCAAAAGCCAAAGGCTTCGGAGGGGCTTCAGCCCACATCTCGGGAGGTGCCCCCTGGGATGAGGCCTCGGAGCCCAGGAGCCCGCTGGGGGTGGATGCTGACCGGCGTCACAGTGGACGTGGACCTGGACCAAATCCCAGAATCCACGGGTCTGAGGACAAGGCTTTATCACCATAAGGTCAGCCCTTCCTGTCCGCCCAGATGCTCAGTGGAGCTGGTAGCCCATCAGCCCCAAACACCCTTCAAGCCAACGTACCCAAGGGGCACCCGGCCTCCTACGTCCCTGATAATCAGGGGTTCTGAGAAACCCCCGGCACTCACGACTATCACGGTTCCGATGGGCCCTGCAAAGCTCCAGATCAGAGTGTCACGAAGGGACAGCCAGCAGAAGTCTGGGTTTCCGTAGCCCTGGGGGTCCAGGCCCACCGCAAGTCCTGGACAACAGGGAGGAGAAGAGTGAGGGCCACCCCAATGGGGGATGGCCACAACGGGGTGTTCCCAGCCCCCCAGGCAGGACCCGGGGCCCCCGGCATCGCCCTCAGAGGGAAGGGCGGGGAACCCGAGATAAACAGCCGGGAAATGACAAAGGCCCAGGTCCCCTCCCAGCAAAGGCCCTCTCAGTGCTGGTCACAGGCCCACCATGGCCACGACCTGCTCGCGGATTCACCCCAGAGGTGGGGAGCGCACCTGTGCCGGGGCTGCTGACGGAGGTGGGAGAGAGACAAAAGACAGAGGTGATGGGACCCGCCAGGACCAGCCATGAAGCACGATGGGGATGCCCTGCTGGCTGGGCCACATAGAGGCCAGGACACGGCCATGGACCACAGGTGCAAGGGAAGAAGGACCTGAGGGCAGGCACATGCCACACACGTGTGCATGCACAGAGCACACACACCACACACATATATACACATGCACACACCCCAGGAACGGCTCACCACTCCAAGGTGCTAGGCAAATGAGTTTTTTATGTTATCTAAGCCACAGCCATGGTTTCTAACCGTGTCACAAGCTAGAGCAGGACTTGCCCTTACAGAACCGTCAAGGTGAAGTCTGGAGTGGCTTCTCCAACAAAGGCCTTGCTTAGGACAAAGGAGCAGCCCACTCAGCACCGTGGCCTCCCCGGACCTGGCCCGGACAGTTCCACAGGCCACACTCCCTTGCTTAAGCCCTAAAAGATCAAGTCTCCCCACCGACTGCTCAAAACCCTGCAATGGCTTCCCACTGCCCTCAGGAGATGGACACGGGTATTTCCGCAGCCTTCTGGGCCCTTCGTGGCGTGGCCACGGCCACACTCCAGACCACGTGGCACTCGCCACTCCGCCCCAGCCCAACCTCAGGTCAGTCCCCAACCAGCCTTCCTCCACTCAGGTCTTGCACATGCGGGGCCCTGAAGGCACACCCCCCAGCACAGCAGCCTGGTTCCTGAGAGCCCTCCAGTGTAAAGAGTACTTCCTCCAGGAAGCCTTCCTGGCCTGCCCCCTCCCACCCCACCCGCAGATGAGAGCAGGTCTCATCCTCCCCCGCCCCACTGGCTCTGAGCCCACCCCTCAGTGCAGGGTCTGTGGATGAGCCTGGAGTCACGTTCACCATCACTTAATGCCCGTCTTCCCTGGAGGGACGACTCCCGGAAGACACAGGCTTTGCCGTTCTCACTTACTGCTCTGATCCTCGGCCTAGAACGGAGCCCGGCACAGAAGAGGCCCGCCATGAATGAACGAATGAAGGAGCGTGCGAATGCTCCCGCGTTCTTGGGCAACTGAGACTTGGTGGGGGTTAAGGAAAGCACGTGGGGAGGTGGCCTCAGGCCCCCGTCCCCTGCCCCCCGGGTCCCAAAGGCCTGGCTGGGTCAGGCCCCACGACCTGAGACAAGGGCTGTCCCCATGCAGGGTCCCATAGGGATGCTTTGCTCCATCCAGCCCTGTCGGGAGGGGCCGCCCGAAGTGACCACACAGGTGGAGATGGAATGGGGTACAGTATAGACCAGGAACCACACTCTGAGTTTACTGGGGCACAGAAAACCAGACAGCAAACTATAACTCTTCCTTTTGTAAAATAAGCAAATTGGCAAATGATTCTGATCTGACTTCTTCATAGAATTTGATGTAAATAAAATCCGATGTTCTGGCTTCTGAGATTAACTTGCTAATTAAAAAAAAACCCCAAATAATAATAGAGGCTGTGGGCAGACTGAAGATGAAATTAAAGATGAGTGTCCTGAGTGTCCAAGCACGACCAGGTCTTTGCTTCAGGGGTTTAGTAGATGGGCACTGGGGGGACCCCCGAAACCAGCTGCTCCCAGCCCTCATTCTTTCTGGTCTTTGGGGCTCAGGAACCACCTGAATTAGCAACTTTCTCACAAGTTGACCAGAAACAGCATGGAAACACGCGATGTAGTGTGTCTGCTGTGTTCAGTCTTTGGGTCAAGAGGAGGTGGCTGCCGGTGAGGGAGGCCCCCACTGCCCCCCCTCAGCAGCCCTGGATGGAGGTGACAACAGTCATTCGGGGTCCCTTGGAGCCCAGGGAGAGGAGTCACAACGGGACAGCCCGGTGCCCAGACTGTCTAGGTGGGAGCAGAGTGGCGTCAGGAGACCAGTTGGTGATGCTACCATGGAAACCAGGGTGGCTGCTGGGCAGAGCCCTGGGGCAGCATCTTCCCCTTCTCCCACTGTCTCTAGCCTCCGACTTCGTGTCTGGATCCCTGGAACCCAGGGACTGCTGAGGAGAGGGGGTGCCGCTCTCCCTTTGTGAATACAAGAGGGGATCTTTCCCCAGAGGAAGCAAATTTGACCCTCTGATATTCAGTGAAAAGTGTGCTGAGAAGTGCTGCTGTTCTGTTCATTCATTAACTCATTCTTTCGTCCATCGATCCACCCACCCACCCACCCACCATCCGTCCATTCATCCATCTACCATCCACCCATCTCTCCATCCATCCATCCACTCACCTATCCATCCACCCATCCATCTATCCACCATTCACCCGTCTATCCACAAAGCGGGCAGACAAGGGAGTGCTTGTCTGTTAGATGCCACAGGTAAGCCCTGAACAGGCCTGGGCCCAGCTCTCAAGGGACTCACACCTGACAGGAGACGCATCCCTCACTGATGATGACACTCGTGTGAGCAGATGTGGGTGCGGGTGCCCCTCCTCTGCTGAGTGCCCAAGAGGAGGCCAGAGAGCTCCCCAACCTGCACCCGGGGGCGTTGGTTTATCTGACGTTTATCTGCATCAGCAACGCCATGCGGGTCCTCCGAGTGGTGGTTGGTCCCCAGCCCGGGCCACCTGGCGGGGCTGCTCTGCGCATCCTCACCTGTGACAATGGCTGGGATGCCCCAGCCCACGACGTAGTAGAACCTCATGGGCCCGGCGTCGATGTTGCGCACCTCAGTCAGCATGCGGTAGATGTGCAGGCTCTCCACGAAGGTCCAGGCAAAGGTGCTCATGTACATGTAGTGCAGGAGGATGGCAATCACCGTGCACAGGAACTGCGGGGAGAGGCAGCCGCTCAGCGCAGCCCGCCGGCCACGGGCCCTGCGCCGCGGACTGAGGGCCAGATGGCATGGAGACGGGGGCAGGGGAGACACCAAGTTGGGCCACTTTGCAAACGTGAGGGCACGCAGGTCTCAAAAAGGAAATCAACTCAGTTTTTCCCTCTTTGATTCACCCAGGAGCGGCTGAGTGTCAACAGTCCCAAGCGTCTCAGGCTCCTGATGCGGAACAGAGGACAGGGAGAGAGGCACCTGGGGGCCCTGGGGACCCCCCAACCTGGATCGGCGCCAGGAGTGAGCATAACCCAGGGCCGACGGGTTGGCAGAGCCTCTAGTGTTTTCATTAGAAGCTAGAAAATTTGTATTTTCAGGTCATGGCTCCAAAGTTTTAAATTTTGGCATTTCATTTAAAGTTAGAAAAAGAATATCACGGAGGCAGGCTGCCCAGGCTGTGGCCCCAGACCGTGACGGTGGCCTTCACCCACCACCCCAGCCCTCGTGCGGGTCTCCGAGGTCCAGCAGATGCGGCCAGCGGGAGGGAGGAGCCTTGGGCCTCGTGACCTCGCCCTCATATGAAAACAAGGTCATCCCACCTGCGCTGATTTAACGGAGGCTCTACCTCCTGCGGAAGAAAACAGGGATGAGAACGTTTGTTCTGTTTCTGTCCCCGTGGGGCTGTGTGTCTGGCCAGTGGCTGAGTGCCAGGAAGTGAAAGTCAACCTCCACAGGGCAGTTGAGGGTCAGCTTCCCGGCCTCTGGGAGCCTTGATGATCCAGCCCTGAGTCCCTGGACACCAAAGGTGGTGCAAGAACATGAGGACGGCAGTGGTGGGGGGCTGGGGGCACTGTGGGATCCTGGGCGTCCAGCCTGAGGTCATCAGTGCAAATCCAGTCCCAGGTGCTCCGGGATGGAACTTCAAGACCTCCACCTTGGCCCAGAGCAGCCTCACCAGGTGCTCCTGAGAGGGGCTGGCTGCCCAGCCAGGATTCCCAAGGTCCACCTGCTGGGAGATGCGGGCAGGCTCCCCTCCAGGTCCCAGGAAGCTGGACTGGCAGGGGAGGAGAGGAAGGAGGGGAGGGGGAGGAGAAAGCCCCTGGCCACGTCCATGGCGTGGCCACACCCTGAAACATCCTGTCCAGTCCTGGCTGCTGTCGTGGCAGCTCGACCTCCCCAACACCCACACCCCAACAGACAGGAGCATAGGACAGAGGGCCACCGCCTGACACATGCAGAGGCCTCCGCTCAGTCCCAGGGCAGCACACCCGCGGGAGCGCCCCAGAGCCCAGGCTTGCTGGGAACACAAGTGCCACCTGCGGCTAAGACCACCTTGACGGGCCGAGTTCTCTCCAGAAACAAAGCCCCGGAGATGCGGGAACCACGTTAGCATTAATATTTGCCCAGTACAGCACAAAGCAGGAACTCAAGCAGACATGCCCTCTGCCTCAGATGCTGGACAGGAAACGGGGGTCCGCACTTAGCAACGGGCAAAGCGGTCAGCCTGGCCGCGAAGGGGGAGCCTGGGGCTGGGTGTACCCCACGCCAACCCCCAGCCGTCCCTGTGCAAAGCACCGTTGGCTCAGCAGAAGTTAGAAGGGTGAGAAGGCTGGCATGTTGCCTTAGATAATGTGAAAAGTAAACTCACAAAACCACCTTTGGAAAAAATAAGTGTCAGAAATGGACATTCTAAAATGTAATGGGGCCGTACATGCAGGGACTTCTGCACCGAAGGTACCACCTTTTCCAGAAACGGAACAAACACTAATGCACAATAAATCATTTCAACCTGCCAGTAATCTGGGAGATGAAAAACCTCACCCAGAGATGGGATTGTGAGTTTACAGAACACCCATCAAAACCAGGCGCGGTGCCAAAGCCCCAGAACTATGTGCACGGCACTCCTCCTCCCCCTCTTTTTCCTGCTCACCAGCGCGTGGAGGCTGCAAAGCTCTCCTTCCAGGCGGCGGATGAGTCAGTGCTTGAAACCAATGAGTGACTGCCTCTGCACATTTGTCACGCAGCATTTAGTTGCAAGGAGTGGCCTGTCACCGGCTCTCCTCCCTCCGTTCAGACCACTCAAAGGCACCTTGAAGGGTTCTGCACTGAGTCACACAGCCCCTACCCCCAGGACATGCAGGCAGGGGAGGGGCGCTGAGCCCAGCGGGTGCAGAGGGGCGGCCCAGCCTCTCCAGCGCCCCACCTGCCCTGGGAGCCCGACAAACGCTCACGGTCCGCCCCCCGGGCCAGGCCCGGGGCTCCCCGTGTCCATGCTGGTGAGCCGCCAAGGTCATCACGCAAACCTCTCAAGGTTGTCTGCCTGGATGCCCCGCCTCTCTCCCTAGCGCCAGCCTCCGGAGGGGCCCCCTGCCTGCGTTAAAGGAGGAGGGAGAGCTCCAGGCTGCAGGGGGCCCTGGCCAGCGAGCCAGAAATGCCATCCGTGTCTTCTATTCCATGTCCCTCTCCGGGCCGTCCATTCCCACAGACACGCGTCCTCTTCATGTGAGGGCAGCCTCCCCAGCTCAGCTCTGCACTCGCCTCAGCCCGCAGGGGATGGGTGTGTCCAGCCTCACCCAGACCAGCCACTCTTGTCTGCTTCCATCTCTCCTGGCGGCCCCCCTCCTGGAGACTCGTGGCTTCACGCCCCCCTCCTTCCCCGCCCTCCATGCCCACCGGGTCCGGACTCCTGCCACTGTCCTGGCCTCGCTCCACCCACCAGACCTAGGAAGAAGCCATCCTGGCTCCTCTCTGACCTCCAGTCTCTGCCCTTCCGACCCATCTTCCCTGTTGCCAGGGTCCTCTTCCTAAAATGCAGACCTGGTCACGGCTCTCCATGGTACAACGCTGCCTGCAAAACACAGATGGCGCTGCTTGGCCAGCCCCTCAAGCTCTGGATGACCAGATCCCCGACCTGTCCCCTTCCGATCCTGGCCCCTCCCGCTGGACAGTGAATGAACGGTCCTGCTCAGCCCTTCTCCAGCCAGGCACAGCTCCCCCACCAGCCACCATGGGATCATTTTGGCACCTGACACCCCTGTACCACCATCCGAGTCTGTCTGGAGTACGGGCTCCATGGGCAGAGATGAGAGTGCTTCTAGGGTCTGGGTCTTTGGTAGATTTAATACAGTGACAATCAGTAGCCCTCACTGGGGCTTCCCTGGTGGCGCAGTGGTTGAGAGTCCGCCTGCCAATGCAGGGGACACGGGTTCGTGCCCCGGTCCAGGAAGATCCCACATGCCGCGGAGCGGCTGGGCCCGTGAGCTATGGCCGCTGAGCCTGCGCGTCCGGAGCCTGTGCCCCGCAACGGGAGAGGCCACGGCAGTGAGAGGCCCGTGTACTGCAAAAACAAACAAACAAACAAACAAACAAACAAAACTAGTCCTCACTGCACGAGGAATGAAGAAATGTCAGCTCTGTTAACAGCACGTGGCAGCTGGAACCGTCCACTGAGAAAGTAAAGGGCAGAGCCCGCACCTCCGCACCGTGGGAGAGATCAGGATTAGGTGAGAGTAGCAAGCTGGGAACTTCCTGGAGTCACTACATATGCACGTGTGTTGGTCAGTTGGCCTCACGTCTCCCCAGGGCCATCAGGGTCACCATCTAGTGATGAACAATGAACTCACACACACACAGTGAACTGTCTGTCCCGGGCCAGGTCACTCCATCTTGCTGGCCCCGGGTTCCTCACCTGTGAACAGGGATGCTGTACCTCCCGGGGCCCCAGGGATGTTTCAACGAGCCAGAGGGTGCATGTAAAGCCTTGGGCACAGCACCTATACTGCCCTCACCCCCATCAATGTGCTGTGACCCTTGTGTTCCGAAAACCCCTTTGTAGAAATGAAAAACCACTTGCAGCCAGCCGGGGACCAAGCCACAAACCTCTCTCCTTCCTCTTGCTTTTCTCTCCCCAGTGACCTTGGCCGTGCCGCCGTCTCCCCCTCCAGGGCCGGTCCCTGTCCCACCCCACCGGGGACCTCACCCCAGCCACCAGCCACCCCTCCTCCCTCCTCCCCCTGGAATCACTCGGACTCAGATCTCTCCCATCCTACAGATGCCTCCCGCCTGATCCTAACCCCACCCCACCCCCACTCTGGCTTCAACTAGAGCCTCATCCTCTCCTCCTTCAAAGCCAAACTACTTCAGACCTAGAGTCTGTCATACAGAGTAAAGTAAGTCAGAAAGAGAAAAACAAATACCGTATGCTAACACATATATATGGAATTTAAGAAAAAAAATGTCATGAAGAACCTAGGGGTAAGACGGGAATAAAGACACAGACCTACTTGAGAATGGACTTGAGGATATGGGGAGGGAGAAGGGTAAGCTGTGACAAAGTGAGAGAGTGGCATGGACACATATACACTACCAAACGTAAAACAGATAGCTAGTGGGAAGCAGCCGCATAGCACAGGGAGATCAGCTCGGTGCTTTGTGACCACCTAGAGGGGTGGGATAGGGAGGGTGGGAGGGAGACGCAAGAGGGAAGAGATATGGGAACAGATGTATATGTATAACTCATTCACTTTGTTATAAAGCAGAAACTAACACACCATTGTGAAGCAATTATACTCCAATAAAGTTGTTAAAAAAAAAAAAAAAGCCAAACTACTTCAGCCTCTGCCCAGGTCTCTGCTGCAGTCGTTTCCAGCCACTCCTTTGTTACATTTTAAACACACTGTGGCTGGTGGGCAGGAACGCAACTGATGATATGATATACATCCATCTCCTCTGATAGCCACGTACCTTGCTAAACTCTTTAATTATTTCTTATAATGCGCCTGTAGATTGGTTAGGATTTTTTCTGTGAGGTCATCGTATCAGCTATATAATCTAATCACCTAACGATAACTTCCAGAAGCCTATGTAACACCCCACGAATCCACGTGATACCCCAGGAGCCCATGTGCCCTGGGACGGCTTGAGCAAGACACTCCGTATCTAACCCCGTCCGCCCCTCCACGAGTCTCAAGCTCCCTTCTCTTGTCAACCCTGCCGACCCGCCGCCACCAACATGTCCCTGAGTTCTGGGCCTGTCCTAGACTTCTCTCTCCCCCTCTGGGGAAACACCTGGGCTTTCACAGAAGACGTGGCCATGACTCCCCAGCAAGTGCAGGGCTGGGAGACGCTGCCTGACAGGGATAGCTTCAGGCTCAAGTGACAGCTCCCAGGACTCTTGGGTTTCACAAATGTAATTTCTGACGAAATCACTAGCGTCTGGGTCAGGAAAGTAAAGAGTTGAGGCGTATGGAGCCCCCGGCTCCCGAGGATGCCCTTGGAGGAAGATTCCCACCAGGCACAAAGCAGTGAGCCCACAGGCTTGGCCTGGGCTCCCAGCTTCCCACCCGACTCCCAGCTGCACCCGCCAGACGGAAACAGCAACAGATACTCCGCCTGGACAACTCCTCCAGCCTCGGCCTCGGAGGACAGTCGGACAGCATGTGCTCCCACGGGGCCACACGGGCGGCCGTGGAGGGAGGGGAGGGGCCGGGGCCTCACCGGGTTTTCTGTCTGGGCGATCCCGATCACGAAGACCAGCTGGGAGAAGAAAAGCGCCCCGATGAGGTTCTTGTGGATGCCGTGCAGGTTGGAGCGGAGCGTCTGCACCAGCGCCAGGAGCACGAAGGCCACCAGCAGGGCGGCCAGGGACAAGGACACGGCAGCATAGGTGACGATCTTCAGGGGCAGGACCTCTCCGTGCTGCAGGCGGGTTGGTTAGAGGCGGGAGAACACGTAAGGGCCATGGCTGTGATGGAGCTTTTGCACAATCAAGACACATTAACATATTACTACTGCAGGCAGGAACCAGCGTGACTACGATGTGGCTCTCAGGGGGGTGCAAAAACCGACAGCAAAAACCAAATGAACAGTTTCAGGTGATAAAGCTCTGGGGAGGTCGGTGGTTACGGCTGCAAACACCGTGGACGTACATAATGCCCCTGACCTGTACACTGAAACATGGCTGAGATGGTGACTTTTCTGTTACATGTATTTTGCCACAAGAAAAAACAGTTGAAAAACAAAAAGCCTCACACATAACTCCTGCTGTCCGGCAGGTGTGGGGCCTGTCCACCCAAATTCTGAGCTGAGAGACCTTCAAACAGAGCCTCAGTTCACACAAAAGGCAGAGAGATGCCACAGCTGCAGGAAACCACATTTGTCTCCTGTGCTTTTTTTGCAAAATAGGACACTCGTCCAGGACCTGGCACCCGATGAAGGCTCAGCATTTGGGGAGCAAGCAGCTCCGATTCTCCGGTAACTTCCAGAAAGCACCGTTCTGAACTTGCACAGAGCTGTGAGCCGGGGCTGCCCGGGGAACTCGGGGAGCCGGGCCTGAGTGGGATGGGTGGGGGGACTAAGTGCTCAGGGATCTCAGAGAGGCTGGGAGCTGCAGCAGCACTTACTCCCCAAGGCTGGGGCGCTATTCAGAGGCCTCTGGTTTTGAGGCACCTGGGGCGTGGGAGCCTTGATTCCTGCTCTGGTTTAATTTCTTCTACCTGAACTTCCGCTTCCTTTGCCTGCGAGTCCCCTCCTGGTGCTGCCCAGCTTCCTGGCCATGAGAGGACCCCCAAATCCGCCCCTCCATGAACAAAGACCACTAATTATTAACCCCCTTCCGGCTGGGACCCGGAGCTTCGGCCCATGGGAGTTTTCTGTCTTGGGCTCCCAGAGGCACACTCTCTGCTCTTGTCACCCTAACACCCATCAGCAGCAACTTGTGGCTGACTCACCCTCCCCAGAATGTGACAGAAACTTGGGCCGCTGCATACCGGGAAGTCCTGGGAGGGATGATGGTGTGGCCGCCTGGGACACATCCCAGCCTGAAAACAGGGTGAGGGCTCCCAGGCCTCGGTTAGGCTCCTTGACACCAGTACACAACCCTGCCAAGCTGACCCTGCCCTGCTTGGGCCCCCCCGCCTCACTGGAGGCCCACAAAGGCCACCGAAAACACTGGAGGTTAAACATCAGCCGTCCCACTGCTGCTTGGGGCTCCTGACCGAGCCTCCTTTGTCCTTTGGGGCCAGTGTGTGCAGCACTTAAGAGAGACACTCCCTTTGTTCCCGCCAGCCATCTCTTTTCTTCCTTAAAATTCAAAGCGCAGCAGAAACAGCATCACCTAACAGACTGCTGAGAATCCTGTTTTGAAGTGAGGTGTACATTCCAGGAGCTTCCTCTCTGAGGCTCTGGACTGCCATCACGGTTTCTAATTTACAACCTGGACCCTTTGAAAACTCTTCTAAGGGGGTTCTGTTACGGAAATCCTAACAGATTCTGGCCAGTCCTCCCGGAGCACAGTTTTTAATTGTGGCTGCAGTTTGTTCAAAGCCCTTAGCAGGAAAGATGCAGCTCACAGAAGAGCGGGCTTGGGGGCCAGGACACACTTGCCAGCTGGGCAGGGGTTGCCCTGGGGGCGGTGCCCACCTCACGCCGGGAGACGTCCATGAGCACGGCCGAGCTAGTCGCGTGGCTGCACTGGCAGGTGACGTGGGTTCGGTTTCGGGACAGCAGCTCACAGCCCTTGGCCGACCACCCTCCAGTCCCACCGATGCTGCAGAGAAAAGCAGGGTGAATGGGTCTCTGGGGCCCTCCTGCCCCCACTGGAGCCCAAGCAACATCTTTGCTGCACCCCAGCCAAGTGCCACTGTCATCGCTGTGAGGACCACAGCCCCGGCAGCCCCCGGGGCCATGTGAACCCTCTCCCTTCCCTCTCCAGGCCGGTGGGGGCCTCTGATGAGCGCCCTCTGCCGTACACGTTCATGCATCGTTCAGCAGTAAGACTTCAACGGGGGGCCGCAGGCCCCTTTGCCGGAGACATTAGTCAGTTGTTAAAATAGCCACTGTGTGCTTTGGTCTCCTTTTGAGGCTCGAAGACTTAGGAAGAAACATCTCACATCCGTTTTATACTTTCATCTTCAGATTGCACAACATTTTATGGCAATTGCCTGGAAGCAGGGCCCCATCACTACCCCGTTTTACTGATGGGAAGCCCCAAGTGACAGGCTGCTACAGGTGTGTCTCGGCCTCAGACAGAGCCCTGCCCTCCCTAACTCTGGGAGAGTCAAGTAGCTTCTCTGATCTTCAGTGTACTCATCTGTAAAATGGGATGTGAAGGCTAACACACGTTTGCCAAGAACTTTAAGGTCTGGGATGGCAGATGCAGCACAAAGCAGAAAGGATAATTAGAGCCCCGGCTGGCTAATTGCTGGGGTTCAATCAACTGACCATGAGAGACAGCCGAGCCTGACGCGTGCCAGACAGACCTCAACACCAGCCTTGTCGTGGAAGGGGACCCTGCATTCTCTTTTGTAAGCCAAGCGTCTATTGCCCTCCAGGCACTATGCTGGTTGCTCATTAACTGGAATTTGGAAACTACAGAAGGAGGGAGAGAGTGGCGCGTGGTGCCTGCTGATCTAAACCTGCTTCCCAGCGTGGGCGCCCAGCAGAGGCCCCTGCGGCAGAGACCCGACCCACCTAGTGGAACCGCAGTTTTGGGGAATGTTTGGGCTGCATGGGAGTGAGCACAAAACTCCGTCCTGGCTGCAAGCGTTGGGGGCGGGGGTGGGAGGCAGATGGATGCTGCTGATGTGAGCGGGGCCTCTGAGGGGTCAAACCAGCCCCAGCAGCTGCCATGTGGGTCTCCAGGGCGGGATGGCTGAGGTCAGGGACCTTTGCCTGGTACAGGGACTCCCCTACACACATCAGGGATTTTCCGCTGTCGGTGGGAGGACCCTGGGACCAGTCTCTGAGTCCCGCCCCCGTGTGTGTCCAGAACAAACCCCGGCCTTGTCTGGTGGTGGACGGGGCGCTTGTTGGCCGGAGCCCCGCAGGTGAGGGGCCCCGTCTCCACGCTGGTCTTCTCGAGGGATCTCCGTGTGTGCCTGTGCATGTGTGTGCACATGTGTGTGTGACCCTATGTGTGAACATCGTGCACGCCTCTGTTTCCAGATGTGTCTGTGTGCATTCGTGTACACATGTGTGCATGGTCACAGCTGGGTGCATGTGCACACGTGTATGTTTGTGTTTCCAGGTGTGCATATGTGTACATGCCTGTGCACACGTGTTTTAACTGTGGGCTTATGGGGGACTCTGACACCCCCAGGAGGGGCTGGAAGGGAAGCAAGGGGCCACAGAAGAACTCCCAAGGCGCTCTGCCAACGGAGCGCTGGGGACCTGTGCGCAGGCACATCTGGCCTCAGCAAAGCCCCCCAAGGAGATGCAGCGTTCCAGGGCAGGGAGGGGCATCACCCGTACGCGATGGAGTGATTCCAGAACACGCAGACCGGCTTGGTGCGCTCCTCGGTCTCCAGGAGGGTGTACTCCACCAGGACGGGCCTCTCCAGGGGGCTGGGCAGCGGGGTCCCCTCGCTGTACACCACCGCGCTCACCACGGGTGTGTTGATGACGGGCCGGTTAGGCAGCCTGCAGGGGAGAAGCCAGGGCACAGGCACAAACCTGTGTGCAGCCCTGACGAGGACAGGCCGCGGAGGTCTCTCCAGGAGGGACCGAATCAGGCGCACGAGCTTGGAGCCGCGGCCTCAGCCCTTGGGAAGGCATGGCTAAGGGAGCAGTGGTGAGGCCCTGGTAAAGATTTTATCACCAACGGTCAAGCACAGGGTCACCTCTGAGACAAAGGCAGACTTTGGAAATTTAAAATGAAGAGAAGGTATGTGCGCGAAGACGTCAAGGCCCCTCCACGGAGAACAGCAAATCCCTGGAACGCTGGGAATTGTCCAGTGAAAGGAAGCTGGTGCAGTGGTGACGGCTCAGGGAGGCCTCTCATCCAGCCACCGGGAAGGATGCATATGAAGACCACAGAGCCAGGCAGGAGCTGGAAGTGATTCTAAGGTTGAAAAGTGAAGCCTCTGTGCTCCGCCTCTGCTCAGGCCTCGAAGCCCTTCGGTGGCATGTGCTTCTTCAGCCGGTAGCTGCCCTAGGTGCTGGGGCCACCAACAGCCGGTGGCAGGCAGGTATGCGGGGACGGATGCCCCGAGCAGGAATTACACTGCTGAGCCTGGGGTGTGTGCTGGGGAGGGGCGTTCCTGGCAGAAACACTAGGCAGACCCTGAACCTCTGTCCCAGGGAGATCACAGGGCAGTGGTCTCTGGCCGTGGGCCAGGGTCACTGCGTAGTGTGCTTGTACAGGTGTTCCAGTGGTTGAGATTCTGACTTATGGAAGCCTCGGAACCCTCTGGAAACTGCCCCCCCCCCGCCCCGAGCTCCTGGAGCCAGGCTTACCTGAGGCTGCGGCGGTCTGGGTCATAGTGCTCAGGCAGGAGCTGCCCCAGGGTCCGGTAGATGATGACCAGGGCGATGGCGAACTGGCCAGGCTCCTCGGGGTGTCTCTTCCGCCTCTTGAATGGGGCCTCCATCTCGGCGCTGGGCTGCGGGCGTGCCGTCTGGGGGGCGGCCCTGCGACCGGCCGGCCTCACCGTGGGGCCCTCTGCAACGTAAGCACAGCGTGAAGAAGGGGGCTGGACGCCTGTGTTCCCACCAATCGCCTTCTACTTGAGTCAGTGCTTCCTGAAATCAACAGATGTTCCATGGGAAACGGTAGGAGGTTTCTCCAAAGACCAACTACAGAACCACCACAGGACCCTGCAACTCCACTTCTGGGTGTGCACCCCAAAAAGCTGAAAGCAGGGACTCAACAGATGCTTGCACACCCACGCTCACAGCAAGCGTGATTCACAACAGCCAAAAGGTGTAAGCAACACAAGTGTCCATCAACGGATGTTGGATAAGCAAAACACGGTCCCCTCCATATAAGGAGATGTCATTTAGGCTTCGAAAGGAAGGAGGTTCTAGCACAGGCAACAACGTGGATGAACTTTGAGCACACGATGCTCGGTGAGAGAAGCTGGTCAAATAATGTAAATCCCACTTATGTGGGGAACCTGGAGACCGACTGTGTAGAAAGCAGCCACAGTCACCCACATCTTCCACAGTCCACAAAGTGCCCTGGCTGTGCCTGGTCCAGGAGTTGTCTCCGGAAACATCCACCGCCCAGTACGCGCTGCCCAGAGCACAGGCTCCAGCGGGGCGGGCGGTGGAGCCCTGAGGGTCGGGTTCTGGGAGGGGCGACACGTCTGGGGGAGGGGAGGACAGAAGCAGAGCAGGGGCTGGGGGCTGGAGGTGCGGTGGGGGAGGGTCTCCCCTCTGCCCCCGTGATGGGGACGCCACACACCTTTCAGGCCCTTCTGACCCTGTTCAGGGCCGTGCTGGTCAGCGGCTGGTTAACAGCACCAGCTAGCCACACTCAGGCTGATTAACAATACTGGTTAGCCACACTCAGCCTGGTGAACAGCACCAGCTAGCCACACTCAGGCTGGTTAACAATACTGGTTAGCCACACTCAGCCTGGTTAACAATACTGGTTAGCCACACTCAGCCTGGTTAACAGCACCAGTTAGCCACACTCAGGCTGGTTAACAGCACCGGTTAGCCACACTCAGGCTGGTTAACAATACTGGTTGGTTAGCAACCTTGGTTAGCCACACTCAGCCTGGTTAACAGCACCAGCTAGCTACATTCAGGCTTGTTAACAACACTGCCCAGCCTCACTCAGGCTGGTTGGTGATGCAGGCTGGTCATCGACACTCTGGCTTTGGGGTCAGCAGGGAGGCAGGCGGCTCCAACTGCCACTAGGGTTGCTGTTTTCCAGGGTTTGGCTGAGAGGTTTAGGGAAGGTGCGTGGAGTCACCACCCACTCTCCTGCTCTGGCTGGCCAGTCACCTAACTGGGCTGTTCCGGCTCTTCCTCTGGGCGAGGGCAGCGCAGGCTGTGGGCTTCCTGAGTGGAGGGCCCGATGCTCCCCCAGGCTGGGTGATCCTCCCAGGCCCCCACCCTGACTTGAAACAGACGTCTCCCTGTCGAGGGCTCGGACTTGACGAGCTGATGTTATCATCTTCAGCAGCAAGTGCGTCTACCCGCTCCCCGCTCCTGTGAAGTCCCACAAAGCGGGGCCCCATAAGGACGCTGACTCAGTGCTCCCGAAGCCTCCCACCGCCTGGCTCCACTGCCTCTGTTCAGTCGCCCTGGGCCGGGCTCCAGGCCCCCTGCTCCAGCAGGGCTGTCACCTCCCGGGGGCATCAAGTGAGAGGCTGCGGCCGGGACACCAGACAGCACCCTGCAGCGGGGTGGCCTCTTGGGAGCATGTCATGACCATGACCCCAGAGCACACACACCCCTTCCCCATGTCTGCTCCTGGCCCCAGACACATCGATGGGTCTAAAGCCCCAGTTTCTTCCGCGACTCGACTGGCCCATCGTGTCTCCAGCTAACCAGTCAGCCAGCAAGTGGGTATCGGAGGCCCCCCTTGGGCAAAGCATCCGGGGGTACCTTGCCCCAGTAGAACAGGCAACACGCACACATGCTGCCTGGGACAAGGGCTGGAGAGCCTGCCTAGGAGGGAGTCAGGGCAAAGAAGGGATCTGGACCAAGGGGAGAAGGTCAGTGTCTGAGGAAGGAGGACGTAAGCCTGGCGAAGCCTGAGGGGGCGGGTGAGAGGTGGGCAGAGGCTCGGAGCCAAGCCCCAGGGCTGAGCCCCAGTAGATGCCCGAAACTGCAGATATTACAAACACTATTATATATTATATTTTTTCCTATACATACGCACCTAGGATAAGGCTTAATTTGTAAATTAGGCACGTTAAGAAAACAACAGTAACCAATAATAAAACAGAACAATTACAACTATACACTGTGTTAAAAGTTATGTGAATGTGGTCTTTCTCTTTCTTTCAAAATACCTTATTGTACAAACTTAATGCCTTTTCCATCTTAACTAAGCACTTATCATGCACTGTGGCTGTAACTTTTACAGTTTTAGGTACAATGGCAAACTAGCATGTATTTCTTTTTCCTTCCTCACAATTTCACAGAGAGAAGATTCGTTCTTACCGTGGATCTTAGCAACCCCAGCGTATGATTTTTCTTTCCTTACTGAGTCGAGAATTTTCGCCCTTTCACTTAAAGGAAGCGCTTCATGGCTTCCCTTTGGCACAGCTGACTTGCCAGCATCACTATTTTTACTCTGAGGCCATAATATTAGGTAGATAAAGGTCACTTGAACACAAGCCCTGTGATACTTTGACAGTCGATCTGATCACCTAAGTGACCAAAGGGCACGGATACGCTGAACAAAGGGATGATTCACACCCCAGGTGGGATGGAGTAAACTTGCAACGAGCTACTCAGAACTGCACGCAATTTAAAACATGAATTGTTTATTTCTGGAATTTTCCAGACCATGGTTGACCTTGAGTAACTGAAAACTCAGAAACCACAGATAAAGGGGTGATGACTGTATATCACTATTCTGAGGATAACTATGGACCAAAGAGACTGCTGAATGTTGAAAACCCAAATCAATCCCAAATAAATACAATTTGTAAGATGGGGTCAGTTGTCAAGCTTGATCCTACATCAGTGTAAAACCCTCTTTAAAAGTTTTTAAGATGCCTGAATAATACCCATGAAACTGACGAAATGAATTTACTAAAACCCTTCAAATTTTTAACTGTCCGTTACAGAATTTTATGTCTTCAAGCTCCTACCTTGGGGGAGACATTTTCAGTAGCTTGAGTAGATCTGTGAAAAATACTTTAAGAAAATTCAACATGTTTAAGCCGTGTGGTATTAGAGTCCTAACCCAGGATTGGAGAACTGCACACAGACGGCTCTGGTTTGGTTTTGGTGGTGGTGGGGGCTCGGGGAGGAGTCTAAAAATTTTACATCCACGGAGAGGCAGCTTTTCACTGCACAAGGAAGACAACCTCATGCACAATTTAGGTGTTCACTCGTTCATCCCATTATAAATTAGCCCAAGTTTTTTAAGAAACACCCCACCATTGCCTCTCCGTCTGACGCCAGCAAACAGGCGGCTGGATGCAGGGCAGATGTGCACACGCAGGTGGCGCTGCGACGACAGCGGACCCACTCCCCCTGTGGCACCACAGAGGCCCGCCCTCCTCCACCTGCCGCCCCCAAGGGCAGCCGTCGTGTCTTAGCAGGTTTACCTTTCCTCTCGGGTGGTTTGAAGAAGTCCTCCAAGAAGAAGACCGAGGACTCCAGGTCTTTGGGGACCTCGCCCCGCAGGTGCTCGAACTGCGGCACCCAGGCTCCCGTGAAGTTCAGTTTGTCGAAGACGTCGACGGCGAGAACTGCGGACACAGGCGCCTCCGTCACACGCAGCTCCCAGCCCCTCCCACAGAGAGCCTGCCCGGACCCGTGCTGTTTTCAAACCGACCAGGACGGCTGTCCCCGATCACCTTTCAACAGAACCTACCTCCACTTCCTGCTGAGTCACATAGCCTGGTGCCTTACCGGGGGTCTCGGGGAGCTCAGGAGGCGCCCCCCCGGCTCCCCCCCACGGGCGTGTCATTTCCCTGCAGCTGTGTCCCTGCTGGCAGTCAGCCCTGCAGGCTCCAGGGTGACCCCCCAGGTCTTCCCGCTGAGCCGTTTTTCCAACACCCCCAATACAAAGGGCGCCCTCAATTCACTGCACATGCAAGGGCTGTGCTCCCACCTGAGGCGCTCAGGACCAGGGTGGTTGGGAGCCCTGGAACACGGGAGGCAGGGGCCACTGGCCCCAAGGACTGGGAGGATGGACAGGGCTGGCCTGTGGCCCGAGCACCGGGAGAACCAAGAAGGAAGCTCTCGGCCCAGTGCAGGGGCGATGGTCCCAACCACAGGGCATCAGAGAAGGACACTGGAGGGGTGTGCGGGCAGAGGCGGGCCAGAGGTTTGGCCGGGACTTGCCTGAAGTCTCTGGAAGGGGCTGGGGGGCAACGGCTACACCAGGTGCCCGTCAGGCGCCCGTGTCCTGTCCGTCCCCAAGAGTCTGCAGGCCAGCTCTGCCAGACCCTCTCTCGGGACAGAGGCCGGAATGCCGGGCGCTCACCCCTCTGTCCTGCCCCAGTGATGACGGGCTCCCAAGCCCACCTCCACCCCAGTGCAAGGCAGGTGGCATCCTGGGCTCAGGTGGGCCTGGGAGGTGCAGACCAGCCCGAACGTCTTCTAGTCAGGAAGTGAGGGCCCCTCCCTGGGAGCCTGAGAGTTCATGCCAGGGATGCCGCCGCACCTGGGTTCAAGGCTCAGGCCCTACTGGCGACAGATAATCGGCTAACTCAAGGGGCGATTCCCTGGGAAGGGGCAATCCCTGGGTCCTGCCTGAGCCCCCATGGGGGTGCTAAGTAAACAGTCACAGGAGGAGAAAACCAGCAGCCCCTGCCTGTAGGACGGGCCCCTGCTCCAGGGACTCTGCTGCTATGTCTGGGTGGGTAGGGCTGCTTCTACCACCAGGGCTTCCTCCCCAGGAAGGAAGCCGACGTTCACCTCCTGACCCCCGAGCAGCACGTCCTGGGCCCTCGGGGTGACTCGGTCCACAAGCGCTGGCTCTGCTGGTGGCTCGGCTCCCGGCCCGGGGAGGGGGTTCCCCCTCCGCCAGGTGCCAGCTGCCTGTCCCCGTCCCTCTCCCAGGGTCTGTGCCTCTGGGTGAGCCCGGAGGCTGGACCTGCCGCCAGACCCTCCAGCCCACTTCCCTGGGCAGCCCCACACCTAGTTCTGAAGGCAAGAGGACCACCAAGATCCTGCCAGCGTCAACCCTTCTCCCAGAGATGCCCGAGGGGGACTGCACCTGAGACGGGCCCCGGGGTACCACCGTCCCCCCCGCCGGGCCCACAGCCTCACTCATGTTGGGGGTGACGATGATGAAGGGCCGCAGGTAGGTCCTCCGCAGGTTTCGGGCCACGTTGCTGAAATAGGCCTCGAAGTGCCTCAGCAGCTGTGCGGTGCCCCCCTCGCTCCGCTGGATCTGCTCCCACGCGGCCCTGGTGCCCGGGGCCAGGAGGGCGCTGCCCGCCTGGACGACGTCCTGGTCAGACAGACAGACAGCGCTCAGCTCATGTGAGTGGCTGGCCAGCGGAGGCCTGGCTGACAGGCTGGGGCCCAGGCTCCAGAGAGCCTTTAGGTCACAGGACCAGGCCGGGCCAGGATCAGAAGCCGCGAGAGGCTGTGGTCTCATCTCCAAGGCAGGAGACACGTGTCGGGGGAAACCTTGCAGGGGGTTTCACCGTGGGCACCCCGAGACACAAAGGGGAGCAGGCATGCGGAGACGCCCCCCGTTACATCAGAACCCCCAGTCCCACCAGGAGAGCCTGGCCTGGGAATGGCCGACCCGTCGCTGAGCCCACAGCAAGGCAGCCAAGGACATGCTGCGGGTTCCAGTTTGGGTGATGCTCCCGCCCTGAACACCTCAGATGGACAGGGGGCAGCGTGGGGAGGACACTCGGGCTGTCACGGGGATTCAGGGGCCACAACCCAGATGGAAACCAGGACGGAAAATTTCTGTTTGCAAAGAACCGGAAGTGGGAACAAACTCCCTGGGCCCAAACTCTCAGACCTGGATTGAAATACAGGTGTGGGAACACTGCCAAGGCGCTGAGGGCTCTGCAGGGACAGGGGAGGTCCCTGGGGGCTCTGTGTGGACGGGGAGGCCTTAGAGAGGAGTGAAAAGGAAGCACCAGGCAATGCCATGCCTCACCCGCACCCCTGGCAAGAGTGGCTTATAAACTGGATGAACGAGCCTCCTCGCGGGTTATGCTAAAGAGACACGTCTCAGGGCCTGATCACTTAAAGACAAAACAGGACTGTCTCTGCAGGAGGAGGCATCAAGCCGTGTGAGAGCAGGATCTCAGAGTTTGCGGGGGGGTCCTGGCGCCCCCCCTCTTATGGGTTGTGTGTCCTTGGTTCCCTGTGCCTCAGCTTCCTTAATTGTAAAGCAGGGCGACAGCTGAGCTTCATACAGGATATGTGTGTGGGAATAAGTGGGCCGATTCCTGTAGCCCCAGGACACTGGCGTGCACACAGTGGTCAGCTGACAGCGGTACCACTGTCATCACCATCAGGTCTGTCCCTTTGCCAAGACCCTCCTAACACTTGGAAACCCTTTTGCTGGTCACTGAACTGGCCTGGGCTCACGTCTGAAAAGGGCAGTCTTGCCCTGAGGACACTGGGCCAGATGACCTTCCACGACCGAGCCAGGGCCCCCGGTCCAGCTCACCCCTGGACGTGTGGGGCTCTCTGCCTGCCGCCTTCCTACCTCGTGGAAGTCGGTGTCCCGCGTGGCCGCCAGCTCGAAGCCCTGCTGGCTGCTCTCATGCAGCAGGACGCGGCCCAGCAGCTGGTAGGCTGTCCGCACGTCATTGCCAAAGAGTGCGTCCGTGTGCCGTGTGGCGTTGCGCAGCGCCCGGGCCAGCCACAGGGACCGGTCACCGTCCATCCGCGTCTCGTTCCGGCTCAGCTTCTCGTTCTGGGTCGGGGAACAAGTGCCAGGCCCCTGACTCAGAATCCACTACTTTCCAGTGGAAATACCCTTGTCAGAAAAGAATTTTAAAAATCCCCAAGCCCTGGGCTTCCCTGGTGGCGCAGTTGTTGAGAGACCGCCTGCCAATGCAGGGGACACGGGTTCGTGCCCCAGTCCGGGAGGATCCCACATGCCGCGGAGCGGCTGGGCCCATGAGCCATGGCCGCCGAGCCTGCGCGTCCAGAGCCTGTGCTCCGCAACGGGAGAGGCCACGACAGTGAGAGGCCCGTGTACCACACACACACACAAAAAAAATCCCCAAGCCCCAAAATGAACTTGGGCTGATGGCCGTGGCACAAAAAAGGAGGGTCTGTCAGGCTAAAAAGCACTTGGAAAAAGACACCAGGTGGAAGAAGGGAGAGAGTATGACACCGTGAGTCATGGGCGGATGGCAGGGTTGGGGGCTCGGACGTGGGGACTCTGAGTCTGTAGAACCAGACGCAGGGTGGGATCTGGAAAGGGAAGAGGAGATTGCTGCCACGGTGCCCCAAACAGATGTGCTGTCCCCAGGCCCCGCCCAGCCTGGGACCAGCATGACCCGGCGGCCTGGAAGTCCACCCTCTTCCTGCACGTCCCCAGGGTGCAGACTACCATGGCTTTGAGGTCCACGAAGGAGATGGTGGTGCAGTTGAAGAGCTCTGGGGGCAGCCAGCCCTTCTCCCCGCTGCAGTGCCGGACCGCATTTCCTAGGGAACAGAGAAGGACCCGCCAAGCCTGAAGGCTGAGCTGTGAATGAAGCCCTCGGCTGGCCCAGGGCCAGCAGGTGCCTTAGCCACGGAGCCAACACTGCTCTGCCTTCAGACCTGGGAACACGCTGACAGCTGCCTGACGTTCACAACCAGGCCTTACCGCTGGCCTGAGCTGCCCAGCAACTGTGGGTGGACACCTGAGCGAGTCCGTGAAAAGAGAAATCGGCTGAGTGGTCCATCAAGCACCCACCGTGTCCACATGCGCTGCAAGCCCACCCGGATCCCACTCCGGGCTGGTGCTTTCTCTGCACTGACTCACTAGACCTCCCCCGGCCCCCTGCAGCCAGACGCAGCTACCATCCCCGTTTTATGATGAGGTGCCAATGCTGCGAGCGGTGAGGCAGCTTGTGCGAGCCTCCCGCCACTGTCCCCATCCCAGCCACTAGGCTCTTTGTATTTTCATTATGCTCTTTCCAGGTTTTATCATTTACGACTGAGGAAAAAGTCATCTTATCCCCCGATCACTTTGGCTAAAGGAACTCTTTCAACACGGAACAGCCGGTGAGTTCTGACACCTCGGCCGGCCCTCCCGCAAGCCGCACGCCTCCGTCTAACGTCCTGCCTGGAACGGATGCCACAGGCCACACCCCGCGGTACTTACCCACAGACCCTTTAGGGCACGGCACTGCGGCCGGCTGCCCGAACTTGGTCTGCGGCCACCAGATGCCAGCCTCAAATGCTCTGGGACAGCCGTTGTAGATCACTGGGGTACAGAGGGGAGAAGGCGCTCAGCCATGCACACAGACGTGCAGCATGCTCCACACGATCCTCCTGGACAGAGGCCCCGCCCCCACCAAGAACCGGACCCCTCGCATCCCCCCATCGGTGTTAGAACAGGGGGAGGGGGGACGCAGGCTCCGACCCACGCCTCCTGACGGGCCAGTGGACAGAAGGCCAAGCAGACACAGCTGGACCAGGAGGCTGTCAGGCGCCCCCACCATGCCCCAGGAGTGTGGGGTGCACACACACACATGCGCACACGTAGACGCACGCACGCGTGCACGTAAATACCACACACATGCATGCACACGCAGACACACGCGCACACAAGCAGACACACACACGCACACGCACACACACACGCAGACACACAGTGGCCTGTCCCTGCCGTACAGCCTGAGAGGGTCAAGGGCAACGCGGACCTTCGCAGCCGAGGATGGTGACCTCGGCAAAAGGGTTGTCGCAGCGGTTGCACTGGCGGCCAATGACGCCAGGCTTGCAGCTGCACTGGCCAGTGTCCATGTCGCACGCGCGGCTGTGGGAGCCGTGCGGGAAGCAGTCACATGGCAGGCAGGTGTCCTGCCCCGGGGGCCTGTAGTAATTCTCCTGCAAGAGCCAGAAGCAGAGGCTGGACGTCAGACACCACAGACAACCTACACCTGAAGGGCGTTTCCTGAGCAACATCAGGGTTCCCGCCCGGCTCCCTGGCCAGCCCGGCTGTCCTCCACCCATAGCCTCCAGGCCAGCGGCGTCTGGGGCCCCCAGAGCGGATGAGGCAGGTGTGTCCTCCAGGAAGACACGCCCTCTCTCACATCTCAGCAAACACTTACCGTGAGCCACCATATGTCCTAAAAAGGATCAGAGATTCAAATGGAGATCTATGCACAAGGGTACCAGGATGGCTGATGGAGGTGTTTTTTTTTTTTTTAATTGTGAGAAATTAGAAGCCACCCGAACATGTGTCACTGGGCAGGGCAAGCTGATGGTCAAGAGCATGGGCTTCAGTTCTGGAAAGTCCTGGATTTACGCCCAGCTTGGCCATTCACTGGCCACACTGCCCTTGCCAGGACACTTGGCTTCCCAAAGTCCAAGGGTCCCCGGCTGAAAACTGGGACAGGTTGTGACTTGGGCAGACTTGTGGCCAGTGACAGAGGCTTCTGTGTCAGGCAGGGACACGGAACTGTCCCACAGGGGGCTCCAACTGTGTGTCTTTCAGTCCCTGAGGAGGCACTGCATGTGAGCAGTCACCCTGGGAGGGCACACGGTATCACTGTCACTGTTTTACAGGCCTTTCTGCATTTTCTATAATTTTTGATGAAGAAAAAAAACCCTAGGCATGTTTCCCCCAAGTACCCTCCTCACTTTCCTCCTGCCCTGCACCCCACCAATGCCATGACCGCCACCTCACACCATGTGGTTTGCGTGGTCCCGACCTGCTAGGGCCCTTATGATTTTTCAGGCGACATCGGAGGCACAGTGGAACACACGGGACACAACGCATGTCAGACAGGGAGCCGGGGAGCATCAGAGGGCGCCATGACGGCAGGCTCCCCTCTTGGGTCAGCAAGCCTGGCCGCGGGACAGCGTGTCCCTCCGAGCTGCTACTGTGACACATAGAATTTTCCTTTGGGCTTCAAGTTACCGGCAGCTCACGGCAGTTGTCGACACAACATTCTGAAGGTACGTGGAGTTTTCTGGGAGGCCAAGAGGGCCGGGGTTCCCTGTGCTTTGGGCTGAGAACACTGCGGCCGTGCACAAGAATGACAGGCACCCGAGGCGAGGCAGTGGGCAAAGCTTTTCATATTTTAAATGTTGGTCATCATTGGGGACTTCCCTGGCGGTCCAGGGGCTAAGACTCCGCACTCCCAATGCAGGGGGCCCGGGTTTGATCCCTGCAGGGAACTAGATCCCACATGCTGCAAGTAAGAGTACGTATGCCGCAACTAAAGATCCCGCACGCGGCAACGATCCTGCGTGCCACAACTAAGACCCGGAGCAGGCAAATTAACTAATTAAATATTTTTTTAACATGTTGGTCATCATTGAGTGGTTTGATAAAAGACCAGGAAAATGGCCAACCAGGAGAACCATGTTTGGTGACGAAGATGAGTCAAACTCACAGAATTTGCTTGGTTTCCCGTGACCGTGTGTGGGGCTGAGCCAGCTTATAGGTGAGAACCTGTAAGCTGTGTTCACCCACAGCAAACCCTGTGAGTACCCAAGTGTGTGTGTGCTCGTGTCCAGGTAGACGTGTGGGCGGGTGTGTGCGTGTGCACGCCCCGCCATCTCCCTGGGTCCCTGCTGTCCGCCCGTGGCCGGGCCTCACCTTGCACTGGCACTGCCCGTTGGTCTTGTTGCAGTCGGGGTCGAAGCCTTTGCTGACAGCACAGTGGCAAGGCCCGCACACAGGGTTCCCCCACCAGCCTCTGGGGCACGGAAGGTCGATCCTGTTGGGAAATCAGACGGCAGATGGAAGGTGTACAGAACTGCCCTTCTTGGAACAAGAGGGCTGATGGAGGCCTGGGCCTCGGCTGGACTAGTTCTGGGTACCTCCCGCCCCCCTGAGTGGTCTGTTGCCCCCTTGCTGGCCCCCACCTGCAGAACTTAGCATTTTATGACCTATGCCCAGCCTTCCAGGGCCCCGCATCTGGAAGGGTTCTACCTACAATACTGTTATTTTATTTTATTTTTTTTATTAGTTTCTGCTTTATAACAAAGTGAATCAGTCATACATATACATCCGTTCCCACATCCCTTCCCTCATGCATTTCCCTCCCTCCCACCCTCCCCATCCCACCCCGTTATTTTAAAATAATTTGTTTGCTCACTTTTTTCTTCCACCTGCAAGATGCAGGTGAGTGCCCCAACCCAGCTTCCTATGAGCACTATGTCAGGAAGTTCTCTGCTCAGCACCCCTACACCATGACGCCTGGCCACGAGGGAAGGCACTCAGGGACAACTAACCCAACTGTCAGACTGGCTCTTCACCCAGCCCCACCCGGCGCAGACCGAGCCCAGCTGCCCTGGGCAACCTTCTCCCAGGTCCCAGGCATCTGCCAGCACGAGACCGGTGGGACCGGCAGCATCAATGCTTCCCAGGTCCCCTGGGTCAAATGCTGGCCACATCCCCACGGATGCTGGGAGCAGCCTTTCCTGGGATGTGGAGCCTGCTTCAGTCAGCTCAGAGCAGCCCTGGGCTGCACACGGGGGGCTCAGAACCATCAGACCTGCCCAGTCCTGCCCTCTCGAGCTGCCCGGGCAGACCCTGAGACAGGCGACCTCCACGGTGCTGAGGCCAGGCTCCTCCCTGCCCTGCCTGGTGGTGGCCACTGCCTGTTGCTGTCACCCTACGCCCACTCCCCACCTGACCGCTCACTTGAGTGTCTGCTGCTGACCTGTCTGCCTGGGGATGCCCCCCAAGTGTCCTTCAGGCTCCACGAAATGAACCGCTGCCCTGTGTTTCCTATCCTGGCTAACGGCATTCCATCCGCCCACCTGCCAGCCATCAACCTCTCCTACTCACTTGTTCACCTAACCAGCAATTATTAAGTACTGACTGTGTACACACTAGGTGCATAACAAAGACCAGGATGGGCTGGGGCTCCAGGCTGGTGTTGATGGATCTACCTCAACAGTGTGGGGATCCCAGAGGCTCGGTGTCATACCCCTTCTCGCTGCCTCCTCAGCCCTGCCTTGTGGGCATCGCCGCACGTCCCTTGGGGACGCCGCACGGCCTCCCAGCTGGTCCCTTTGCCTCTGGCTTCCGTCTGCTTCCACCACACTCCACCTGTGAGCTGGGGGCGCTCTGACACCTAGACCTGATCCTGCCCCTTTTCTGCAGGGCCCCTGCGGCCTCTACAAAGCCAAGCTCTGTTCCTGGTTTGCAGGCAGGCCCTCTACCCAGGCCTGTGCGTCTCCCCAGCGCAGAACATGCTGGGATGGCACGCGCCAGCTCTGCCCGGGACCCGCCCGCTGAGCTCCTTAGACCGGTCTCATCCCATCACTGCCCTCCGGCCCTGCCCCCTCGGTGTCCCCCCTGGAACGCCCCCTCCTTCAGCCTCGCTGATCCCAACCCGCCATCATCCAATGGGCTGTGCGGTGCTGAGGGCGGTGGCTGCATCCGGATCATGGGGGGTGGGTTACAGCACACACTCTGGTCCCCAGTGGACAAAGAGCAGAGCGAGGTGTCCCGGCCAGGCGGAGCAGGCTGGCACCACGCGGCTCCTGCACCAGGATGGCCCGGCACTGGCCAAGGACTATCAACCTTGACTGCATCACCTCCCAAAGGGGCTGGAGTCTTGGTGTGTGAAGTACCTCATGGCCCCATCTGGGAGAAAGCGCTCATCCTGTGGTGACTACACACCTGGACTGCGGGGCCCTGGAGAGCAAGATGCCCCCAATGAATTACACCAGGACCACGTGCACGGCAGAGATGACTGCCACTCCCGGCTTGAAAGATAAAGTGTTTTCTGTAATTACACTCATCTTCCCGTATCTCAGCGACTGCCTGCTCTGTGCACAGCTGGGCTCTTGATAAATGAGGTGTGCTGTGCGTTTCTGGGGTGGAAACGTGCTCAGCGGGTTTACTGCGAGATGCCCAACTGGATTCTCATTTATTTCATGCCAAATTGAAAAAAATATGTCCTTGTTATCCTGAACCGTATGTATTTGGGGGTTAAATAGCAAAGAGGAGAGAACAGGTCAGGAGGAGAAGTGGCCACGTGGACCCTGAAAGCGAGGGCGTACTCTCACCTGTTCTCGCAGTACTGCCCGTAGTGGCCGGACCCACACTCACACACGTAGCCCCGCGGGGAGTCGGGGCTGTGCACGCAGGCTGCCACGTGCTTGCAGGGGTTCACATGACACGCGTCCACACACTTCCTTCCAAAGTACCCTGCGGGGACAGGCCAGAGTTAGCCCACCCCAGGATCTGGCTTTGCGAGTCTGCTTTCCGGAGCGACACCCTCTGTGTTAGGATGTGCTAGCAATCTACGGCTTCCCCAAGCCTCGACTTTCCATGCTACTCTGCAGAGGAAAGTGGCAAAGCCTCTCAGAGTCACGGGAAGCACGGACACTCGGGGGGTCAGACCTGGAAACGCAGAGGTGAGGGCCTGCCTCCCAGGCCCCCCGGGAGGGCTCACAGTGGGTGGGTACCAGCTGAGGACAGCCACATCACCTCAAAATTCAGAGGCAACCACTGAACATATTATTTTTCAAATGTGCGCCTTTCACAGACTCTCCCTCATCTCAGTATGTGCCCTGAGGATCCAACCGGGAGTGTCCCCTGTCCCCCATGTGAAGACGACACAGGACACAGGGCCACTCCTTAGTTACAAAACAAAGCTCAGGGCGCCCCAGACCCCCAGAGAGGTGATGGGGGAGCCGCCGCCCAACTCGGCTTTCCACAGTGTGTTTTAAACACCAAAGGCGTCGCCCTCCACCGACGGGCACCAGGAATGGGGGGCTGTGGGCGCCCACCTCTGTCGCAGATGCAGGAGTAGCCGTCCCAGGTGTCGTGGCAGTGGCTATGCTGAGGGCAGGGGCTGGAGGAGCAGGGGTCCTCCACGTCACAGCCATCCTTCACCCTGACCTTGAGGGCGTCCTTCATGTTCAGTGTAGCGATATTGGTAGCCGTCTCCCCCATTCTCACACCCTGTGTTAAAAAAGGGCAGCCAGAGTTGGTGCTGGGACCTTGGGGCTGGAGGAACCCCAGAAGGTAACCAGGGGTTAAGAGAACCCCAAATTCTCTTGGGTCCCTTGTTTTAAAAGCTATGCCTCATTTATCGAAAGGGCTGGGAGCGGTGGGGGGATGGCAGGGATGAGGGGCGCTTCTGCTCGCCCCCGGTGCGGATCCCAGGCAGGGGGACAGGCCACCCGGAATGAAGACGGAATGATTCCATATTCTGATAATTCCATGGTGAGGGTCACGGAGAAAAAATAATGAGGATGATGGGCGAGCACGGCCGCTGATGAAAGTGAGCAGGGCAGCTCCTGGGAGGAGGCGGGGGATGTGCCGAGGGCGTCCTGGGTGGAGGGCCGCCTGTGCGAGGCACCTCAGGGCCAGATCACCCGGGGGCGGGGCGGGGGCGCAGGGAAAGGAACTAAGGATTTATTTCCCTGCAGTGGGGCTGGGGTTTGGGGGCGCAGGCAGAAGCAGGGAGACATGAACTCAACTACTTTAAAACAGCTTCACTCCGGCTGCTGCTAGAACACCTGGTCTAGGGGACGAGCATGGGACCCGCCCAGGTGAGCACGGGGCGGTGGGGGGGGGGACAGGATGGGGCTGGTGCAGGCAGCGAGGGGCAGGTTCTGGAAGTGACATGAAGACAGAGCTGCTGGGGGCCGACCGTGGCGTGGCTGTGAGGGGAACTCGAGGGGAAGCGTGGGAGAGGAGGGCTCTAATGGGGAAACAGGGTTTGTTAAAGCTGGGTTGGCGATTAGAGAAGTTATTCGTTTACTGAAAACTAACAGGATGATGAAGGACACCAACTGTGGTGCTGGCCGTCCCTGAGCAGGACGCGGTGGGCCAGGGTTGGGCTCGGGGAGGGTACCTGCATGCAGCCCCGGAAACCGCGGCGCACGGAGACCTTGTCTTCAGACACGCCACCCACGATGAGGCTTCTCATCCTCAACCCAGGAAGCTGGTTCCCGATCTGCACCGTGTCCTGTGCAAAGAGAGGGGCTGCATCCACCATCTGGAAATATCTGGCTGGAAAGAATGTGCTCAAAGGCTAAAATGCAGTCGCACCGGCAAGCCCCTCACAGCCTGAGGACATCTGTGCCTCCAAACCGAGGGCCCGGCTCAGCCTTCTCCGTGGAGAACACGGCTGTTTGTGTGTGACGGGCAGGGTGCAGGAAGCAGTCAGAGGACATGTGTCCATGTCCCAGCCCAGCCAAGATGGGCATCTGGAGGGATGAGAGCAACCCTTCCATCTCTGTCGTGGGCACCGCTAACAAGCCACTGCGTGAAAAAGCTTGACAAACTAGAAAGTGCCAGCGAGTGGAAAACACGTCCACAGGGGCAGGAATCTAGAAGAGTCTCAGCTGGATCCTTAGGCTCAGGAAGGTGCACATGTAGGACACGGCAGTTTACTCTCAGAACCAGGTGTAAGGTGAGCCTGGACTCCAAAAGCACTCGGGAATCACAAGTAGCCCCCGAAGCACGTGGAGGTCCTGTAAAGATGCCTCCTGTTACCTGGCTGCAAACCCTGGAAATCCAGCGGGGTTCAGCAAGCGTTCTCTGAGTCGTCCTGCCTGGAATGCTACCTGCCCATCTGGGATGCGCAAACCTCTCTGGTGTCCCACAGCCCCCTCTGGAACCTGGATCTCATTGCTCCCCCACCCATATCCATCTCTGTACCCCGAGGCACAGCACTGAGCGTGCAGCTGTGGCACAAGCCACCTTTGCTAAAAGAAACCTCTGCTGAAGGCCCCGAGGGCATCAAGGTGGAACGCACAGATGGACCAAGTCCAGCGCCAGACGCCAGGAGCTGACCATCTGGAAAGGGGATGAGGTGCAGATTCCAGTGTCCTCAGCATAGGAGGAACCTGAGACCCGAATTCAGGGAAGCCCAGAAAGCGCTTCTGCAAATCCACAAGGGCTCTGGCAGGGCCTGACACCTGGAGGGGTTGCTCTGTTTTCCCACAGGCCCACTGAAGGGGTCTGGGCTTCCCTGGTGGTGCAGTGGTTGAGAGTCCACCTGCTGATGCAGGGGACACGGGTTCGTGACCCGGTCTGGGAAGATCCCACATGCGGCGGAGCAAATAAGCCCGCGAGCCACAACTACTGAAGCCCGCCTGCCTAGAGCCCGTGAGCCACAACTAGAGAAAGCCTGCATGCAGCAATGAAGACCCAACACAGCCAAAAATAAATAAATAAATAAAAATTAAAAACAACAACAACAACAACAAAAACCCATGTAGCACTGTCATGTACATAATGTGATACATTATGTACTGTGGTACAGCTACACTGGGATGTGCTAGCGGTTTCCCAGTGAAGGACTCTGTTCCAAGGGGGTGCAGGTGCCCACTCACCTGGTCCACACCGTAGTCCAAGGTCATGACCGCCAGGTACTTGATGTCTTTGCCCTCCTTGGCACTCTTCAGCTCTATCAACAGGTGGTGCCACTCCCCGTCAGCCACGCGTGACCTGGACAGTCTCATGGACACCACATCCGAGGGGCCGTGGGACACCTCAAACTGGACGTAGTTGTTCAGGATCTGTAGGATGGGGAGAGCTACACTAGTCATTGAGGAGATGATGACAAAATACAAAATACATTGCAATCACTTAAGTAACAAAGCCACGCAAACAGACTTATCACAGGGCACTGGATCAAAGATGGACTTAAGGGCTTCCCTGGTGGCGCAGTGGTTGAGATTCCGCCTGCTGATGCAGGGGACGTGGGTTCGTGCCCCGGTCCGGGAAGATCCCACATGCTGCAGAGCGGCTGGGCCCATGAGCCATGGCCACTGAGCCTGCGCTCCGCAACGGGAGAGGCCACAACAGTGAGAGGCCCGCATACCGCAAAAAAAAAGAAAAAAAAAAAAAAAAAAGATGGACTTAAAAATTAGGCAAAGTTTAATTTGCCATTGCCTGTAACACTCTTCAGAATTACATGCCTTCTTCTATGGTAAGAAGTGTCGAACGTTGACAGAGGTCAAATAAGATAAAGCCCTTTGGACTTAAGTAAGGGGAACAACCACAGATTCAGGTGACTACTGGGCTCTTATTTTTGGATGTAAATGTTTTATCTTATGAGACAAGATTCAGGCCACCATGTTCAAATATATGAATGAAAAAAAAAAACAGAAATCAGCCTTATAACTGGCCTAAGATGTTCACATTTTAAGAAAATGTAGCCGGGGCAATGCTGAGATCATGTTTCCCTTTCCCCAGTGAAGGAGTGGGTAGTTTGGACCAACCCTCCTCCCGAGAACACCTAGGAAAATGAGACGAAATGTTAAAGCACACCTGTCTGAGGCATCAGAGTGACCCAAGTCCCTGCAAGTTACAGAAGCACGACCAGGGAGAAAATGGGAATCTGCAGAAATAAGCTTAGTGCTTTGCCACGTGGTTGTCAGCGGGTTCTGGAAGGCACAGCTGAGGCTGATAGCTGTGCAAAGCTTTCTTGGTTCATGAGGCTGGGAGGAGAGAAACTGGAATTCAGAGCCTGCCCAGGGTGAGGGCTGACAACCAGAAGCAAACATGGGGGATGTGACACCACCATCTTAGTTTCAAATTCTCTCTAGTTTTTCAACATGATGCCCAGCACTCAATCAAAAATAACCAAGTACATGAGGAGACAGGACAGTGTGCTTGAAATAGACCCATGGGAATCCAGACGAGCGAATCATCAGACACAGACTTGAAAACAGTAATGGGAACCACAGAGCTTTCAAGGAAACAGATTCAGGTACCAGTAGACTCTTATTTCTGGCTGTAATTTTTCCATTTCATGAAATTAGACTCAAAACTACCAAGTTTAAATGCATGTAAGATTATAAATCAACTATACTTCAATTAAAAAATACATGTGAGAAATATAAAAAAAACAGTGTTGTAACTAATCTAAGATACTCATGTTTAAAGATAACTTTAATTTAAAGAGCAGATAAAAAAAAAACTATTAGTGCACTGGTTAAAAGAGACACGCCTGAAATATAAGGAAACAGAAATGTTGAAAGGAGAAAGACAGGAAAAGATACATCACGTAAACACCAACAAAAAGAAAGCTGGTGTAGCTACATTAATATGAGACAAAGTAGACTTTAAGGCAAAAATAATTATGAGAGATAAAGAGAATTTTCATCATGATAACAGCCAATATTCCAGAAAGACAAAACAATTCTAAATTTGTATGTACCTAATAATGTAGCCTCCAAATCTACAAAGCAAAAACTGACAGATCTAAAAGGAGTAAGAGATAAGCCACAATCAAGGTTGGAGATTTTTAACTCACCTCTCTCAGTAACTGAGCAAAGAGACCCAAAAAATCAATAAAAATATAGAAAATTGGAATGCTACATGAACAAACGTCACCTACTTGACATATAGAGAATGCCACAGAATACAACTGCAGTGCACACATTCTTTTCAAGTATAGGTAGAATACTCACAAAAATGACTAAATGCTAGGCTCTAAAGCAAGTCTCAACACATCTCAAAGGTCTGAAATCATACCACGTATGTTCTCTGACCTGCAATTATGCTAGAAACATCAAATGATTTACTAGAAAATGCCACCTGTTTGCTGAGAGGTATACTTGTGAATACCCGATGGGTCAAAGAAGAAATCATGATGGAAAATAGAAAATGTATTTAGCTGATTATAAAGACAATGCAACTAATAATGTACTCTGATTTTTCGCCTCAATTGAGAGTCAACTGAAGAGGATAATTTATCACCTTTTTACATTTTGTTGCCTTTCATTCCACAGAAGTCTGAGTCAACTCATTAATTTCCCTGGCCATTCTCTTTCGCTGTCCTTGCTAACAAAACCCCAAAGCCAGCCCATCAACAATGAAATGACGGATGTCTACAAACAAAAGCAATGCCTGCAGAATGATCCCAGGACAGTGGCAGCTAACTACTTACCACCTTAGATCTGTCACCGGATTTAGGAGAGGTGTTTAACAGCAGCCAGGTTATCCCACTTGACAATGAAGGTGGATTTAGGGCGCCTAAGAGCAATTACCCAAACTGTTTGGGCTGTAGGATGACTATGTACCTTGTCTGGCCTGCTGTGGAGGCCGGAACACCTAGACTGCTGCACCCAGAGCTCATGGGGCCTGCAGGAGCCCTGCATTCCAAAAACGCCATGTGAAAATAACCCGGAATACGCCTGTAATCCCCAGCGGACCAGCCTTTGGAAACTGCCCTGAGGCGGCGTGCTGGGTGGCCACTGGGGTCTGGTGGATCCCCCCGAGGTCACCACTCTTGCCACCCAGCCTTCCACAGGGAGGGGCTGGCCACAGTTCCTGGCAAAAGCCCTTCATTTTTGGATTAGCTGCCCGTAACGTAATTCCTCAAACAATATGGGAGTTTGTGGCTTTGGGTATTGTTCCACTGAAAGTGTACATTTTTCCGACACAGACCCCACTGCCAATGACAACCTGCAAGCCCCCATTCATCACCTGAATCAGCCAGTTTAATTTGTTCCAACAGGGAAACCACCACAGAAGAAAGTACCATCCCTGGGCAGAACAGTGCCTGCCAAGTTCTGGCCCAGAGCTGGCTTCTGGGACCGCCTGATAAACTGATAAAATTACTGGTTAATAAGGGATAAACAATGACGGCTGTAATTATCCCAGAGGCACAAACTGCACCTTCAGTGCAACCCAAACGGACCTGCGCTGGAGACACTCCTGAGCAGTGATGTGGGGGAGGGAACAGGTGAGGGGGCAGGTGAGGGGTGAGGGGACAGGTGAGGGGTGAGGGACAGGTGAGGGGTGAGGGGGCAGATGAGGGGTGAGGGGACAGGTGAGGGGTGAGGGACAGGTGAGGGGTGAGGGGGCAGGTGAGGGGTGAGGGGCAGGTTCGAGAAGAGATGGGGGTCCCGCCTGGGCTCTGAGCTCCCAGCCCCCACCAGGCAGGGTTAGTCAGGCCTCCATGGGGCCCCGTCCTCATCTCTCTGTTGCCAGGCATTGAGGTGGTCACCTCCTCCTCCTTCACACGGGGGACCAGCAGCGGGTGTGGGGAGACAGAAGACACTAGGTTCCCCGCGCATATGCATCGGGAGGGCTAGGCTTCAGGGCGGCGCTACGTGAGCCTCTGGCTGCATCACTCAGGTGCACACCTGCCCTGCGGGTGCCGGGAGTGGGACGTGGACCTTACTCACCTGGAGATGGAGCCTGGAAGACACGCCCGCCGTGGCCTCCATCAGCACGCCATCCGCCTTCCTGGTCCGGAACATGAGCCCCAGGTACCAGGGCACGGAGATGGTGATGTCCAGGTCGCTCCAGGATACAATGCTCTCCCCGCTGAAGCGCTGGGGGTGGGGCATGACTGTGGACACAGACACGGGGACCTCCCCAAATCAGACGGGCCTCTGAGAATCTTTTTTAGCTGTAGGGGACGGGACAGGCCCCCAAGGAGGGGGAGGGAAGAAACCCTGGGCCTTTCTCATTTTAACGCAAAGGCCGGTCTCAGACTTCCGTTTGTACAGCGCTAGCCCTCTGAGTCCAGGAGCCGTAGGCTCTGCAAAAGCCCACCCCCCACTAGGGACGCTGGCCACCTTCCTGAGCAGTCAGGCTGAGGCCTGGGGGTTCTCAACCTCGGCCAGTGTACATTAAGGGGCTCTCAGGCAGAGTGGGACAGCCCAGGAACCCTGGGCCCAGTGGAGGGGCCCTGTGTGCCTGGCCTATCTGTGCCACCCCACACTGGCCAGGTTGGGAGCCCAGGGGCATGAGCAGGGGCCGTACGGTGGGTGGTCTCCTAGTGGGACCGCGTGAGCCTGCAGTGAACCCTGCGCACAGACCTCAACCCTGCAGGCTGACCCGCCCTCAGCCGGTGTCTGGGGTGGATTTCCAAGCCTGAGGTACACAGGCCACTGTGCCTCCGCTCCTGGTGACGGGCACAGGGTGGAAGGCTGCGGGCCAGCCGAAGGCTCCCAGATGGTTTGGGGGGGACCAGGGAGGTGGCAACGGGGGGGACCAGCAGCCTCATCCAATCTGTCACACTTGGAAAACTGTGGACGCCAGACAGACCAGTAGGCAGGATGATTCTGAGTCAAACCAGCTTCATCACTTTGCCTCCAGAGTCCCATGTATCACAGGCATCGGGGATGGATAGACATCTGGCCCAGCCCAGAATCTCACCCCAATTCCTCCACGAGGGACGGCATAGTCATCACCATGGGTGTTAAACAGCACAGGGCATGCCAGGTGGGGACCACCTTTGGGAGCGACTCAGCCCCGGGAGCACCGGCATCTGTTTCCTGCTCTTACGAACCCAAACCCCGGCAGCTGTTTTCTCTGGCACAGCCATAGCCGGATTCTCGGCCTCCATAACAGGAACTCCATGGGCGTGGATGGCCCCGCCGGCGCTGTGTCCACCCGGGCCTCTGCCCCTCCCTGTGGCCTGAGCTTCCTGCACATGGTGATCAGCCGGGGCTGGGCCTAACCTGTCCACAGGGCCTGCACAAGCCCAGCCCACCTGCTGCCCGGAAAACAGACCTTTGGGGCCTTGAAAGGTGCCCAGTGCTTTGTGTCACAAAGAGTCGGGCCCTGGGACTTCCCTGGTGGTCCAGTGGCTAAGACTCTGCACTCCCAATGCGGGGGGCCCAGGTTCGATCCCTGGTCGGGAAACTAGATCCCACATGCCGCAACTAAAGATTCCGCATGCTGCAACTAAAAGATCCAGCACACGGCAACGAAGATCCTGTGTGTTCTCAACAGGACCTGACGCAGCCAAATAAATAAATACATATTTAAAAAAACAAAAACAAAAACAAAAAAGCGGGCCCTGGCTGGTAATTGTGTCCCGAGCAAGGACTGGGGATGTAATACAATTCCACGTCAAGTGTCTCAGCTCCATCACTAACAGCCCTGGGCAGGTGGACCGCCCAGCACAGGTAAGCTGCCCGTTGGCTCCACCCCTTTCACCTGCACTGACGGAACAAAATTTGTTCTGCTCCAGAACACTCCGTCACAGGTTCCACCTATTTCTGCTTCAGTGACTCCTTAGAGAATCTCAGGAAAGCTCTGGTCCCCACCCCGGGAAAAAGTCACACTCGGACCCCGCAGCCCATCCTGTGGGGCACACCATGGGCCAAGGGGAGGAGCGTCTGACTTCCAAGCAGAGGCCGTGGGTTGCAGGCCAGTGAGTGGCTCCAGGCAGGACTTCTTCTGGCCGTTGACTCACTAATGAGCTCCGGGCATCTCCAAGGTGGATCCGGGGAGCTCACCCCAGCTTATCTGGCCTCAATCTCTCCCTTTTGGTTGACCTTAAAGTGCATCAGTGATTTTTAAAGGATGACAGTTATTTAACACTATACTGCTTCAAAATGAATGAATGAATTGTTTAAAACCTGCCAGTATCTACAGCTTCAGGGGTGGGGTCAGGGGAGAGGCCCAGGCTTTGTTGCTCACCACGCAGTCCAGCGGGGAAACAGGCAGCTGGAGCAGCCCCTGGGATGCCGAGAAGGGGCATGGGGGCGCTGGCCCTGCTCAGACGAGGGGCTGTGCCCTGAAGACCCGTCTAGGACCCCCGGCCTCTGCTCTAACATCACCCACCATGGTGCCCCCACCAGCCCGCTCCCCACCAGGACCCAGGCCTGGGGACACACGTGCCACCAGAGGTCGGCGGCCCCGGGCACCCAGCGCCCACTGCCCCAGGCCCTCACCTTGCTCGCAGTTCTTCCCGCCGAAGCGGAGCGGGCACTCACACAGGTACGTGTTCCAGCCGCTGACGCAGGTGCCCCCGTTCTGACACCAGGTCCCATCGCAGAAGTTCCTCTGGGCAGCGCAGCCTGGAAACAGAGGGCACGGCGTGGTCTCAGAGCGGGAAACAGAAGCAGAGCGTGACGCAGGGGGACTGTCCCCGTTTCCTAGCGCTGACCCACATGCCGGGGAAACACCCCCTGTGGACACAGCCAGAGGCAAGGCGGGCAGGCCTGGGACTCTCTGGGGCTGTCAGAACCTAAGACCCGACATGGCATGGAATGCAGTGCCCATGTCCGGAGACCCTGGGCCTCTAGGCCATCCCACCTTCTGGCTCGTGGGGTCGTCTGGTGACTGGCTCAAGACCCTGGGGTTGCGTGTGTCCGGGTCAGTGGCAGGCCCGCCCACAGCTTCACCACCGCTCCAACGCTGCAGGACCCCAGACCCGAGAGCAGCTGGGCGCACATGGCTCCGTCCCCCAGGATATGGAGGGGTCCCTCCCGCGTGGCCGCCACAGCCCCACAATTCCCCGACCATCCTGCCGTACCTGCCCTGGTGCCATTGTTGGCGATGAAGCCAGCCATGTCCACGTTCCTGCCATCGATGGACAGGTTCCGCATGCAGCCCACAAACTGCCGGTTCTGCACCGGGAAGTCTTCGGGCAGGTTGGGGACGCCCCCCAGGAGCAGGGGCCCTGTCAGATCCAGGGACCTGTGGAGGCGACACCAACCTCTGGATGGCCGGGCGGCAAGAGCAGCCCCGACGCTGCTATAACGGCCCAGGGGCCTCTGCCGCAGGGCACCTCGGCATCCTGACCATCAGTAATCCAACGAGTGCAGAGGCCAGGGAAGCAGGCGGCCAACAGGCCCAAACACACGTGTCAGATCCTACTTCCGGTGCCACCACCGGCTCGCAGTCTCTCTGTCCCTTGTGTCAGATCCTGACCAACTGGAGGTTTTGGGTGACCGCCCAAGTCCTGACTGCTGGCCGGGCCAGTCCACACCAAAACAGGATGCCACCTTCCTCTGGCCTCTAATGGCCTTGAGGGGCGGTCACAGCAAACTAGAACCCTGGTTCTACAGGAGCATTGGCATGGCCTTGGGGAAGGAGCTGAACCGCTCAGGGCACAGCTGTCCCATCAGTAAGATGGGCGCAGCCCACCTGCATCACAGCTGCAGGGAATCCGATGACAAAGGTGTACTTCACACCAGAGGCTCAGGATAGACCAGGTTCTTCTAACTGGTAGGCCAGGTTCTTTGAACTGCAGACCAGGTTCTTCTAAGCTTATTAAACATCCCACCAAAACACAATTAGGGATGAGTCCAGCATGAACCTTTGCTCTGAGATTTGAAGCTGGCATTATAAACTTCCATGTCAGCATTTCTCTGACCTGAGTTAGGATGGGCCCTGGGGACCTCCAGATCCACACGGTGACATGGCCACTCTGATCTAATGGAGGGGATTACTGACTGAACACTGAATCACAGGGACCAGCACTTACTGGAAACAAAGTCAGGGATCCTGTGGAGACAGGGCTGGGGATGGCTTCTGGGGTCAGCAAGCCAGCCGTCACAACCCTGGGGATGGCCTGGCCACTACTTTGGCAGATGATTCGAAGGGGACTTATTCTAGAAGGTTCTAACGTGGGAAGGGGAGGGAATGTGATTCCAGCCCAGACTGGGGCTGCCAGAGCACTGGGTCCAGAGTGCCCTGTGTAGGGGTCCTGACCTGGGTGACTCCTTCTGGAGCAGTGGCCATGGGGGGTGGACACCAGGGCCCGTCTCCTGGGACACTCACTTTTTAGAGCCACTCTGAGTGCCCTGAGCGGCACAGCTGTAGTTCCCAACGAAGCTGCCAAAGCGCACGGCCACGGCCGTGTCACAGTCATCCACGGTCACCACGGCCACCTTCTCTCCAGACGGCCCGTGGGGCAGGCCCAGGCGGCCAATGTTGGGCTGTGGGAAGAGAAAGCACGGAGGCGTCAGCGTGTTCTCCCGCCAGCGTCCCCGACTGATTCCCCAGCCCCTGCACACGCCCCCCGACCCGTGGAGGGTGAGAGGCCCCCTGGCCTCGCATTGAATTAGTCCCCAAACCAGCTGTACTGGATTAACAGTGAGTCCCCCAAATTTATGTCCTTCCCAGAACCTCAGAATGTGACCTTATTTGGAAATAGGCGTCTTGCAGATGCAATTGGTTAGTATGAGGCCATAGCGCAGTAGGAGGGACCCTAATCCAACGTGACTGGTGTCCTTATAAGAAAGACACAGAGACAGAGACACAGGGAGACATCATGGGACAACTGAGGCAGGGACTGGAGTGAAGCTGCCACAGCCAAGGATGCCAGCACCCCCAGAATCTGCACGAGACGAGAAGGATCCTTCCCTAGAGCCCTCGGGGAGTGCAGCCGTGCAGACACCTTCATTTCAGAACTGGGAGAGAATACATTTCTGCTGTTTTAAGCCCCCTAGTTTGTGGATTTTGCTACAGCGGCCGACACCAAAGCCCCAGGACCCCTCTTTCTGTTTTGTTTTGTTTTGCAATACGCGGGCCTCTCACCGTTGTGGCCCCTCCCGCTGCGGAGCACAGGCTCCGGACGTGCAGGCTCAGCGGCCACGGCTCACAGGCCCAGCCGCTCCGCGGCATGTGGGATCTTCCCGGACCGGGGCACGAACCCGCGTCCCCTTCATCGGCAGGCGGACTCCCAACCACTGCGCCACCAGGGAAGCCCCAGGACCCCTCTTTCTGAATACCTGATTCTGCCTGTGAGTCCAAGCACTGGCCGGACCATGTCCACACACCTCCTCACCAGGCTCCTGCCCGCTCCGTGCTCCTGGGATGCAGACTGCCCGGCCTGCAGACGGCCCCCTGCCTCTCCCACCCAGCGTGGTGCCCCCGAACTGGGCCGGGAAGCTGGCGACCCCCGGTACTCACAGTCACTCCCTCCTGCGCTCACACCCTTCCTCACCCTGGGATGACCCTCCAGTCCCTTTTGCTGGCCCGAGGTCGACCACCCTTTCTGCCCCCAGACCAAGCCCCCCTTCGCTCCCCAGCTTCCCCGCTACGCCCACCAGATGTCCCTGCGGTTCTCATGCACTCAGACTCCCTGCCCAGGGCTGGTTACGAGAATCCCTCTGGGATCCGTGACCCAGGGTGCAGCCTGCCCACTTCTGGAAGAAGCAGGTTCCCCTCTTAAGGAGGCTGTGGTTCGCATCCAGGGATCGACCCCCTCTCCCCAGGCAGCCCGCCCGTCGCGGGCATCCCTCACCAGTCTCCTGGCCACTCTTTGAGGACACCGAGCACATGTGCCCAGACAGCCCTCAGACCCCTTCTAGCAGGGGATGTGGAGCCTGTTCACACCGGCCACGTAATGTGGGACAGGCTCAATGTTCCAGACACGCAGAGGGCGGGCTCGGGCTCAGCCAGGCCCCTGAACTTCCTCCCCCATCTGTACAACCTGGATAACAAGACCTGCATTCTGTGAGGTGGCCTGTTGGTTAACCCAGATAGTGCATGTGAAGGGCCAGCAAGCCTCACCATCCGCACCCAACACGCAGTGGTCCCCTTCCTCCCCACGGAGAGAACACTTTCTCCCAGTCCCAGCAGGGCCGCCCCATCACCCATACAAACAAGGGCCTAGTGCCTCCACGTGACAGCTCTGGGGTCAGGTTGAGTTTATAGCTTGATGCAATTTGATGCTTCTTTATAATAATATTAGAAACGGGGAGTTGTAAAAACATAGGGAATTTAATTAAATCATCCTCAAGGTCTTTAAACAGGGAAATAACAACTGCACAATTCATTCCAAACCATCAGTTTTTTTTTTTTTTTTTTTTTTTTTTTTTTGCGGTATGCGGGCCTCTCACTGTTGTGGCCTCCCCCGTTGCGGAGCACAGGCTCCGGACACGCAGGCTCAGCGGCCATGGCTCACGGGCCCAGCCGCTCCGCGGCATATGGGATCCTCCCAGACCGGGGCACGAACCCGTATCCCCTGCATCGGCAGGCAGACTCTCAACCACTTGCGCCACCAGGGAGGCCCAAACCATCAGTTTTTAAATAGGAACAAGGAAGTATCCATTTGGTTGAAGACCCTGGGCTGAAAGGCAGGACATGGAGATTTTGGTAACGGGAGCTCAGCCAGGCAGCCAAGTTGTGTGACTTCAGGAGGCCTCACTCACCCTGGCGGTATGCCCTGGAGTTGCGCAGTGCACAGCCTGCACCACTGTACCTGGCAACCCCAGCTGGGCCTTCTGCTCCCCCTTGGCCAACCATCTGACCTGGACAAGGCTATCACTATACCTCAGTCTCTCTGTGTACAGGATAAGGATTTAATGTTAGAATACCCATCCTCTCTGTGTTACAGGGACTTGGAGGGTGACATCAACATCAGACACAGGAGTCTCCCTCAAACCCTTCTCAGGTAAATCCGAGGGAGTCTTTTACCCTGCCTCCTGACATTCCAGCTCATGGATAATCCTTTCCATTTTCTTTTACGTCAGTTGATGAGATCACAAGGTCGGCCAAGCTATATCCTTAAAGATTTCACCTCTGGTTAAGCAACAGTTAGATAAGTATAAGAAATAATCTGTTTTCTCTCTCTGTAATAGCAGCCTGCATTAGAGAACACGTCCAAGTGCTCATTATGGGATGCTTAAGTATTAGGTGCGATCCGGGCGAAAGTACTGTCCCTGAGCTGTGCGAGCCCCGTATTATGTTTACAACTTATAATTTACATTTTTGGGGATGGGTGTGAGCCTTCCAGAGGAAGGACATAAACAGCATTTATACTCGGGAGGCTTTACTGAAACGAAGCTACTGTTTACACAACTGCAGTTGTTGTAAACGGTTTCTCATAATCAATAGCTCAGAGCCACTCAGAGCCACGGGATTCAAGCAGAAGCAGCGAGGAAAATTGGAGGCAAAAGACAAAAAAAAAAAAAAAATCAGCCTTTGTATTTAGAGCAGCACTTACGGACTTGAGACACCCCACTGGTAAGACAGATTTCAGAGTCCGGCGTTACTGCATTAAAGCAGCAAGCATGACTTCTGGGAAAACAAACATCGCCCAACGCCTGCTTCTTGATTCCTGCTCCAAGATCCACCAGCCGTTGGGTCAAAAGAGACGGCCCTCTGGACCACAGAACCAAGCATTCTTAGAGTGAGAACCAAAAGTACCAGCAGGAGAGACGCATGGGGAGGTACTAGGGAGAAGGAAGTACATCCGAGGGCCGGTTTCTGGCTCCGCAGAGCACCTTGCTGCCCCACCCCTGCTCACGCTGCCCCAGAGCAAGCTTAACCACATGCCAACTGTCCACGTGTGGTCAGCATCACCAAGAGGACAAGAAGGGAGCACGGGCAAAGGCCGTAGGTAACAGGAAACAATGCTGCAGGTGACGCAGGATACACGGACGGGGGTCCTCAGAGAGATCACCGGGCCCACCTCATGACCCAGGACCCCACTTCCAGGAATAGACCCCGAGAACCGAACACAGGGACTCGAAAACTTGTTCACAAATGTTCATAGTAGCACCAGTCACCATAGCTAAAAGGTAAAATTACAACCCAAAAGTCCATCAACAAATGAATGGGTAAACAGAATGTGGTAAATCCATTCAGTGGAATAGATTATTATTCAGCCATAAAAAGGAATGAAATACTGGTGTTTCTACAATGTGGATGAACCTCCAAAACATCATGCCAAGTGAAAGAAGCCTGTCACAAAAGGTCACATGTTGTGTCATCCAATTTATATAACGTGTCCAGAATAGGCAAATACACAGACAGAAAGTAGATGAGGAATTTCCAGGGGCTCGGGTGGTGGGGGATTTGGGAGGGACTGCTAATGGCTACAAAGATTCCAGTTAGGGTGATGAAAGTATCTCAGATCTATCAGTAGATAGAGGTGGTTGGTTGCACAATATTGTGAATGCACTAAATTATTCATTTTACATGGTTAATTTTATGTGAACTTCACCTCAATAAAAAAAAAAAATTGGATGGGCATCCACCATTCATAATTCCCCCGGCCACTTTCTACCTGGACATTTGAGAAACTCCTTCCCCATTTTTACCTGTAAAATGGGGCTAAACTACATCCCACTGCCTTCCTGTCAAGACTCACAAGTACGAACAGGCAAAAAGAGCAGTGAACGTTCTCCGTCAGGGTTGGGAGGTGTGCGTGTGATGACACGGCCTGCCTGACTCGATGGGGGCAGGGACGACGACTCCAGCAGGTGTGTTTGATCTGGGTTCAGCTCATCCGTTTTTTGTTTGTTTGTTTGTTTGTTTTTTAGCTCATCCGTTTTTGATGAGGGAAGACAAAGCATAGCTGGATGGCCGGCAGGTGGGATGAAGGCCGGGCAGGAAAGGAACCAGGAGAATCGGGAGATGTCGACGGTGCGCGGCTCAGGTCCGCATGCCCACCCCGCGTGTCTGCAAGAGGGAAGGGATGTGAGCACGTTGAGGGGGAGACCTGGGGCTGGTGACGAGAAGGCCTGTGAGGCTCTGTGGGTATGGGTGGGGAGGAACGAAGAATAAAAAGCAAGATGAAATGAACTGCCCCTTCATATTTCTAAGATGAATTTTTAAGTTTGCACAGAAGAAGAAGACAGCCTGGGAATAAAGGGGCCACATGGCAGTATACGAGGATCGTCTCAATTCTCGAGTTAGAGGGGCACTGGGCACAGGACGGGTGAAGGCCCGAGTCCCTGTACCTCCCCATCCCGGCCGGGGGACCCCTGCCCCCACTCACCCCCAGCCCCGCCCTGTAGCAGCCCGGTGTGGACACCCAGGGGCCGAGCAAAGCCGGCACAAGATCCAAGAAATGGAGGCACAGGCCAGCCAGCAGGGCCCGCAGGTGGTGCCGTCGACACCGCTCCACGTGCACAGGCTGTCCTGAACAGAACCTGCCACGGGGCAGGCGGAATCGGGGCCACCGAGGACACACCTGCCATGCCCATCCCTGCCGCCACCTGAGAAAAACCCTGAAGGACCCCGTGTGTGCTTCGGGGGAACCAAAACAACAAGCTTTCTTTGCAAATCTGTGCAGATCTGGGTCCCTGGCTCTCGGCGAATCCGCCCTAAGTCATCACTTGCGGGCCGGCCCTTTTTATTTCCCTCCAGCTTATTTCTTCTCCCTGTGCAGCCCCTCTCCCGGCGTTTCCATTTAGAGGCTCCAGAGCAGCCCATGGGGATTGTTTGTGAGCACAAAAGCGCTTGGTCCTTACGAAGCACTCACATTTCTACAGCCTTTTAACTTGCTGCAGACAATTCCTCATCGGGGAGGCAGCTGGGGGTTCAGTTTCAAATGCTGGATGCAGGGGAAGGAGGCGTAGGGGGGGCCTTGAAACCAGACACCAGGAGGGGCAAGTCTTGGGAACAAAATGGATTCACACTCTGTGTCAGAAATGATTAACCAACATTCGTATCAAAGAATTCACAGATGGCTGGGCTTGAGGAATGTCACAAAGAGTCCAAAGGTAGCCTTGAACGTGTACTTTGAGGTTCGGACCCGCCGGGTGGGCTAGCTGAATGCAGCCCACAGGCTGACAGCCGCACCAAGAAATGTGGGTGAGACACCCCACTGGTCCTGGCACAGAGGTGACAAGACCCCCCTCCGAAGCAGGCGTGGTGTCTCCCTGAAGCTAAGAGATAAGAGGAAAAGACATCCAGACACACACGCTTCCAGGATCCAAACCAAATTCCCAAGGAGCCTTCCACAAGGACTTTGCTGGAACTCAAACAGCAGATCAAGGTACTGCATCCCCGGGGGGCCCAGGACAGGCCTGGGAGGGGCACTCCCACTTGTGGGGAGGTCACAGGATGTTCTAGTGGAGACTCCGATCCTCAGCTTCCCCGCCTGTAACATTCAGGTGTGAATCCCCTCCGGCTCCCCAGGCAGGCCACGGCCTCTCTCAGACCCCTGCTTCCAGAACCCCCGCTCGCTGATCAGGCCTCCACACAGGTGCTTTGGACGCCACGATGCAACAGCTTTAAGTTCACATCTCTTATGGGAAGGGATTCACCCCCAACGCCACCCAGGCAAGGAGCAGAGAAGGAATGTAGGAAAGACAGATGAAGGGACGTGGCAGATTTTTCCTGACACTCCAACCAACTGCCAACCCCTCGCCCCTTCTGACTGTTCCGGGGGCACTTACATCTCAACTTGCCCCACTCCCCCCAAATGAAATGTATGCAGCGAGGATCTCACCTGCCCACTCACGCGGAATCCCAGGCCCCGGGACAGCACGTCACAGCACAAGGAATGGGTGCCACCCCCCCCACATCGGGTTTACCTGCACCCCCATCTGCCACGCTGCAAAGGCTACACTGACCAGTCCGGCTCCTCCAGGGCAGTGGAACTGCCAGACAGCTTTGGAACTCGGCACAGGACTTGAAGTCTCCATATGGACAAAATGGCTTGTCCAACGGGAACCAGACTGCTCCTCGGTGTGGAGCCGCGGCAATTGCCGCCCAGGGCCGGGAAGTGGTTCATCCCCTTGCCTGCATTTTCCATGGGGGGTTGGGGCCTCTTCAGCAGCATCAAGAAGTCATTCCAGGGCTTCCCTGGTGGCTAAGTGGTTAAGAATCCGCCTGCCAATACAGGGGACATGGTTTCGAGCCCTGGTCCAGGAAGATCCCACATGCCGTGGAACAACTAAGCCTGTGCACCACAACTACTGAGCCTGCGCTCTAGAGCCCGTGAGCCACAACTACTGAGCCCACGTGCCACAACTATTGAAGCCCACGCGCCTAGAGCCCGTGCTCTGCAGCAAGAGAAGGCACTGCAATGAGAAGTCCGCGCACTGCAAAAAAGAGTAGCCCCCACTCTCCACAACTAGAGGAAGCTCGCGCGCAGCAACGAAGACCCAATGCAGTCAAAAATAAATAAATAAATAAAATAAATGGGAAAAAAAAGTCATTCCATGGGAAAAAATATTTGCAAAAAAATGATGAGACTGACAAGCGCTTAATTTCCAAAATATACAGACAGCTCATACAACTCAACAACAAGAAAACAAGCAACCCAATCGAAAAATGGGCAGAAAACCTAAATAGACATTTCTCCAAAGAAGACATACAGATGGCCAAGAGGCACATGAGAAGATGCTCATCATCGCTAATTAGAGAAATGCAAATCAAAACTACAGTGAGGTATCACCTCACACTGGTCAGAATGGCCATCATTAAACAGTCTACAAATAACAAATGCTGGAGAGGGTGTGGAGAAAAGGGAACCCTACTACACTGTTGGTGGGAATGTAAGTTGGTGCAGCCACTATGGAGAACAGTATGGAGGCTCCTCAGAAAACTAAAAATAGAATTACCATATGATCCAGCAATCCCACTCCTGGGCATATATCCGGACAAAACTATAATTCAAAAAGATACCTGCACCTCTATGTTCATAGCAGCACTACTCACAATAGCCAGGTCATGGAAGCAACCAAAATGTCCATCGACAGATTAACGGATAAAGAAGATGTGGTACATACATACAATGGAACATTATGCAGCCATGAAAAGGATGAAATAATGCCATTTGCAGCAACATGGATGGACCTAGAGATTACCATACTAAGAGAAGTGAGTCAGACAAAAACAAACACCATATGGTGTCACTTACATGTGGAATCTAAAATGTGACACAAATGAACCTATCTATGAAACAGAAACAGACTCACAGACATAAGAATAGACTTGTACAACAAGAAGGCAGCCATGTGCAAGCCAAGGAGAGAGGCCTCAGAAGAACCCAACCTTGCCAGCACCTTGGTCTCAGACTTCCAGTCTCCAGAACTGTAAGGAAATAAATTTCAATAGTTAAAAAAAAAAAAAAAAAGAATAGACTTGTTGTTGCCAAGAGGGAGGGGGTTGGGGGAGGGATGAACTGGGAGTTTGGGGTCAGCAGATGCAAACTATTATATAGAGAATGGGTAAACAACAAGGTCCTACTGTAGAGCACTGGGAAAACGATATTCAATGTCCTGGGATAAACCATAACAGAAAAAATATGAAAAAGAATATGTATGTATAACTGAATCACTTTGTTGTACGGCAGAAATTAAACACAACATTGTAAATCAACTATACTTCAATAAAGTTTTTTTAAAAAAGGAGTCATTCCACCATCTTCAGTCAATGAAATTGACAGGAGAAGCCCAGAGTTCCCCAGGTTAAGCTGTAAATAGATTTATTTCTTGAGTTTAACATTAAGACTTAAGCCCAGGCCTTCTTGACCTTTTTCCTTTAAGACATGGGACACCTACATCCTAGGAGGGACACAGCAACCCCTTAGGGTGTGGGCAGCAAACCGCTGCATGCAAGCCTGACCGGGCCACCAGGTGGGCCACTTACGGGCCACCAGGTAGGGCAGACATCTCTGGTTGAGGGGGCAGGTGTTCCTCACTCCCCCACCTGCCAGTGACCTGGGGCAGGGGATGCACTGCTGAGCTGGGCAGCCTCTCCTAGAGAGCGGCTCAGTGCACAGCTCCCACCTCCAGGGTCATTTGGAAGAGTGGACCTGAGCCCCTTTGCAGAGTCCCTGCTGCTGGGCTGGCTGTCACACCAATGTAGGTGAAGGCCTAAGGCTGGCAGGGGACAGGGGACAGCAGTGTCCACAGTCTCCAAGGAGCATCACCTCCCAAAGGCCAAGAGGTCACATCCTGACCCCACTTAGGAAAGTCACATGACTCCCCCCACCCCCCGCACCAGATTCAGCTGTAATATGGAGTAAACACGGCACCTCCCGTGTGGGATTAACTGCATACAGACGTTTGTGAGGGGAACATTCCATGAAGTTTGCTGCTGCCGTGTTACTGCTAAGAAAGACAGGAAGAAAGCCAAAATACACGCAAATGGCTATTCTCCCTGTATTTCTGCTGTCCTATTTTCCTATATTAAAAATATACAGTTTCTTTTACATCTCTAAAGAAAAAAGGAGCAATTAGCAGCCAGTGCGTCACTGCATCTTCGTGGCAGCCTCAGGTCCTTCTCCAGGGCTCAAACACAGACACCTGCAGCTCTTGAGTCCTTCATGTGTTCAGTTATCCAGGAAAATACTGGCCAGTGGGGACGGACTCTTTTTATTTGGGGAGCGTTAAAAAGAAAAGATTTTTAACAAGGGTCAGAACCAACTGGTCACCTTAAAACAAATCACAGCAGAGCCTGCTGTTTCTCAGGCAAGGAGGTTACCCAATTCCTGACAACTGTGGCCACAGGTCAAAGGAGGTGCTTTTCTGATGGTCGCACGATAGGCTCAGACATGGAAGAACCGAGGGCTGCGAGGCGGAGATCCACCGAGCGTTGGGTCTGTGCTCCGCACTGTGTATAAATAAGCACCTCCTAACGGCCCCAGTGATCTCCGGGGGGATGACTTTTGCTCTGGAAAAGATCCATGAGGCAAGGTGCAAGCCCCTCACTGGGCCCGGCCCCTCACCAGACAAAGCTCCGGAGTCGGTGAAAGGGAGCCAGGAGCCCCTCAGCTGCTGTCCCTGCTGGGCTGGCCGTCGGTGTCAGGCCCCTGTCTGCGGCCACCTGGCCAGGCAGGCTCCCCAGGTTTTCTGGGAACCCAGGAGTTTATGCAGATTTGCGTGGAGGGGGTCTCTTCTCCAATGCCAGATGAAGGGCTCAAGATCGGGGTTCTTTCAGTTTTAACAGCACCTTCCTGGAAAGCTGGGGTAACACGTTTCTTCTTTTGGGGGCTCTCTGGACAAGAAGTTCCTTGGCACCAAGTGGGAGACCCTTAGGCACCCCATGAGAAGCTCACGTCCCTGCACTCGTAGGGCCTATGAATCTGACCATTGGCTACTCCCAGCTGGACCAGAGATGGAGGAGGGCACCTGAGCAGCTGCCCCTGGGGTACTCAGCTTGCCACGGGGACTGGCGCCTGCGAGTGGCTTCTGGGGTCACAGAGATGGACCCTCTGGGCTCAGCCCACACAGTCCTGGGAGAGGAAAGACAGGGACTTCGGCAATGACAAAGTCACTCTGGGCTACGAGGGTTTACGGGTCACAGGCCATCTTTTCAGAAAACCTCCTCCGACAAAGGGAGAAAGGCTTTCAAGAAACATGCACAGGGACTTCCCTGGCGGTGAAGTGGTTAAGACTCCACACTCCCAATGCAGGGGGCCCGGGGTTCGAGCCTCAGGCAGGGAACTAGATCCCATATGTATGCGGCAACTAAGAGTTCACATGCCACAACTAAGGAGCCCACCTGCCGCAACTAAGACCCGGCACAACCAAATAAATAAATAAATAAATATAAAAGAAGAAGAAGAAAAAAGAAACGTGCCCACTCACCAGTACTCACTCCTGTGTGTGTGTGCACACCCCACCTGCTCCTGCTGGGACCCTAACAGGCTCCCCTCTGTCCCCAGACTCTGGACAGCAGCAAAGACCCCCAGACCCTCAGCTTCTCCCTACAGACCCCCAGGGCCTCCCACTCGTCTCCATCCCCTTTCTGACCAGCCTCCCCACCCCCACCCCTGTCTGCAGGCCTCGAGGCTGCCCTGCTGAGAATCCATCTGTGATGAAGGTGGAAATGCAGGGGGTTGCCGAGTTGGTGGGGAGGAAGCACAGACGAGGCTGGAAAGGCTGGGAAGGTGGGGGAGAGGGACGGTCACAGCAGGAGGGCACCAGCGGGGTACAGCTGCCCGCCCGCAGCTCCATCCAGCCCTGGCCCCGTCCCTCCGTGTCCCCCTCCCAGGGCGGACGTGAGGACCTCACGGTAACGTGTTGGTCCCGGGGAGGGCGGGAGGCGCGGGGGGCAGCACCTCATTGCAGAGTGTTGGAGGCCAGTGAGAGGGGGTGAGCTGGGCACCCTGGGTGTGACAAGGACGGCAGGTGGGGGAGCACGGCCACCAGACAGGGAGCCGCCGGGAAGTCGGTGGTGCCCCAGGCTGCAGGGAGAGTTTCCGTAATAGGCGTTGAGCAGGGGCCCAGGGTGGGGCTGTGTGTGTCCTGGGGAGTAATTCTGTTTCCATAGCAGGTGACTCTGCCATCTGATGGGGCCGTGTTTGGAAAGGAAGCAGGCGACTGTCCCAGCTCCCTGGGCCGCCAGCAGGCGGGCAACCCCATCCCCTTGGGGACCGTGGGCTGGGCTCCCACTACGGTTATGGGAGCATTGATGTTGGACATTTATCGATGACCCATGGGCCCAGACACAACAGAAGCCATTCCCATCCCGAGAAACTGGCCATGGAAGCAGGAAACGCAGCCAGGGAGAAACAAAACGATTCACTCCCCAGACTGGGGACTTGAACTTGAATGGGTGAACCTGCCCAGTAGGAAATGAGCGCGTGGGGGGCATCCCACAGACTCATCCGCAACATGTCCATGCTGGCACCCCCCATTGGGGGAGGAGCAAGGCTAAGAAGACCCTGCTGCAGACTCGGGGACAGTAATGAGCCTGCCTGGCTACCTCCTCCACCACAAAGGTTTGACGGACTTGGCAAACGCTTACCTACACTTTAAAAAAGTTTAGCCTCCTTATCTTGTACATTCTTTATTTTTATTTCTTTATTTATTCAACGCTTGGTGAATTCTGCTTCACAATGATAGGAAGAGCCGACATCGAAGGATCAAAAAGCGACGTCACTATGGAACGCTTGGCCGCCACAAGCCAGTTATCCCTGTGGTAACTTTTCTGATACCTCCTGCTTAAAACCCCAAAGGTCAGAAGGATCGTGAGGCCCCGCTGTATTCGTACTGAAAATCAAGACCAAGCGAGCTTTTGCCCTTCTGCTCCACGGGAGGTTTCTGTCCTCACTGAGTTCGCCTCAGGACACCTGCGTTACTGTTTGACAGGTGTACCGCCCTACATTCTTTAAATCAAATGATTTTCTAAGCAAAAAATTTAAATGAAAACAAAAATGGTTCATGACCCCATCACCCAGATGACTCTTGCTGTATTCTTTAATAAAAGAAAACGTGAAACACGTAAAGTATCGCAGAAAGGTACAAAATGAACATGAACGCCGCCTCCTTTCTCATCAACCTTAATCCCAAAGGTATCCACATGCAGCAGACTGTTTGCAAAAAGAGCTGCAACAATGCCTCCTGGCACCAAGTCACAGGAATAATAAATATCTGATGTTTTAAGATACCATGCTTGGGATGGTTTATGACCCAGCACAGCTATCTGATGTGTGCTGTCGATGGATTTGTTTTGCGGGGAGGACGATACCCTTCAGAAAAAAATTTGCATATGCCAGCACATATTTGTGTATCTTTCAAAGTTCTTTTAATTAAGTTCTTGAGTTAATTTTAGATGCACATGCAATTCTAAAAAATAACAGAGATCCGATGTGCCCTTTACCCAGTTTCCACCAATGGTAAACATCCTGCAAGTGATATAACATCACAGCCCAGATGTGGACGCTGATACCGTCAGGATGTAGAACATTCCATCACCACTAGGACCCCACCTGTTGCCCTTTCACAGCCACACCCACTTCCCTCCCACCCCCACCCCAGGCAACCACTCACCTGTTCTCCAATTCTATCATTCTGTCATTCAAGAATGTTATACAGGGACTTCCCTGGTGGCACAATGGTTAAGAATCCGCCTGCCAATGCAGGGGACATGGGTTCGAGCCTTGGGCCGGGAAGATCCCACATGCCGCGGAGCAACTAAGCCCATGCACCACAACTACTGAACCTGTCCTCTAGAGCCCGCGATCCACAACTACTGAGCCCATGCGCCACAACTACTGAAGCCTGCGCGCCTAGAGCCCGTGCTCTGCAGCAACAGAAGCCACCGCAATGAGAAGCCCACGCACAGCAACGAAGAGTAGCCCCCGCTCACCACAAACTAGAGAAGGCCCGTGCGCAGCAATGAAGACTCAATGCAGCCATAAATAAATAAATAAATAAACAAACAAATAAATAAAATTTATTAGAAAAAAAAGAATGTTATACAGATGGAATCATACAGTACACAAGCTCGTGAGATTGGCTTTCCCTGATCTGCATATTTTTCTCTTAGGTGTATCAGTAGTTCGTTCCTTCTTATTACTGAATAGTATTTTGAGTTTCATGGTCTGGATGTACACAGTCTGCTTAGCCATTCACCCACAGGGGCCTTCTGGGAGGTTTCCAGTTTGGGAATGTTAGGGAAAGAGCTGTTGTGAACATTTGTATACATGAGTTGTATCTATAGTCATGAGGGATACTGGCCTGTAGTTTCTTTGGTACTGTCTTCATCTCCTTTTGGTATTGGGGTAACACTAACTTCACAAAATGAACTGGGAAGTGTTCCCTCCTCTTCTATTTTCTTAAAGAGACTGTACAGAATTGGTGTAATTCTTTAAACATTTGGTAGCATTCTCCAGCGAAACCACCTGAGCCTGGAGATTTCATTTGGGGGAGTTTTTAAAATACAAATCCAATTTCCTTAATAGTACTGTAGTTATTCGAATTATTTATTTCACATGGGTTGAGTTGTGGTAGCTTGTGTTTTTTGAGGAACTGAGAATTTATTCCTGATACTAGTCATCTGTCTTCTTCTTCTTTTTTTTTTTTTTGTGGTGGGTGGGGCGGTCAGTCTTGCTAGAAGTTTGACAACATTATTGATTTTCCCAAAGCTCTGTTTCATTGATCCTTTCTGATTTTTTCCTGTTTTAAAAACCACTGGTTTCTGCTCTTATCTTTATTCTTTCTTTCCATCTACTTGCTTTGGGTTTGTTCTTATTTTTGGAGGTTCTTGAGGTGGGAACTCATATTATTGACTTGAGACTTATTCTCTTTTCTAATATAAGTATGTAATGCTATGAATTTCCCTCTCAGCACTGCTCTACCTTCATCCCACATATTTTGGTATCTTGTATTTCATTCCTTTTAAATTAAACAAATTTTAAACAAACTTCCTCCCTCCCTTTTCTAAATAATTGAATACTTTAGTCAAGTCTCTACGAAGGCCCCTTGTTCCCAGCATCTGCAGGGCTGAGAGAGGTAGCAGCTCACAAGGCTGAGGCTGAATGAGACGGGCAGCAGGGAGGCAGCCTGGTGAGGGCTCAGTGAGGTGGTGGAATGGTGGGGTTGGCAGACTGTTTAAATAATGGGTGATTGAGATAATAAATAACTATACTGAGGATAATGGGAACAAGGTTTCTCACTGAGCAAGAAAAGATTTACATATATGGAAATGGAAAAAACTAGAATGACTCTGTAGTGCTGGAATGGAATTCAAGGTTTTCAATAAGTAGAGATAGAAATAAATATGAAGTTCAGTATGTGTATATGTGAGCATGCACACATACCTATACATAATATAGACACACATCCATGTCCTAGCTCTGCCCAGTGAGAGAGACTGGGAGTGAGACACCCTAGGAGCAATGAGCATATCTAGCACCTGAATCTTGGTTTCTAAATACTTTTCTTTTTTTTTTAAACATCTTTATTGGAGTATAATTGCTTTACAATGTTGTGTTAGTTTCTGCTTTATAACAAAGTGAATCAGCTATATGCATACATATATCCCTCATATCCCCTCCCTCTTGCGTCTCCCTCCCATCCTCCTTATCCCACACCTCTAGGTGGTCGCAAAGCACCAAGCTGATCTCCCTGTGCGACGCAGCTGCTTCCCACTAGCTATCTATTTTACATTTGGTAGTGTATATATGTCAATGCTACTCTCTCACTTTGTCCCAGCTTACCCTTCCCCCTCCCCGTGTCCCCAGGTGCATTCTCTATGTCTGTGTCTTTATTCCTGTCCTGCCCCTAGGTTTATCAGAACCATTTTCCTTTTTTTTTTTAGATTCCATATATATGTATTAGCATACAGTATTTGTTTTTCTCTTTCTGACTTACTTGACTCTGTATGACAGACTCTAGGTCCAATCACCTCACTACAAATAACTCAGTTTTGTTTCTTTTTATGGCTGAGTAATATTCCATTGTACATATGTGCTACATCTTCTTTATCCATTCATCTGTCGATGGACACTTAGGTTGCTTCCATGTCCTGGCTATTGTAAATAGTGCTGCAATGAATACTGTGGTACATCACTCTTTTTGAATTATGGTTTTCTCAGGGTATATGCCCGGTAGTGGGATTGCTGGGTCATGTGGTAGCTCTATTTTTAGTTTTTTAAGGAACTTCCATATTGTTCTCCATAGTGGCTGTATCAATTTACATTCCCACCAACAGTGCAAGAGGGTTCCCTTTTCTCCACACCCTCTCCAGCATTTGTTGCTTGTAGATTTTTCTGATGATGGCCATTCTGACCAGTGTGAGGTGATACCTCATTGTAGTTTTGATTTGTATTTCTCTAATGATTAGTAATGTTGAGCATCCTTTCATGTGTTTGTTGGCAATCTGTATATCTTCTTTGGAGAAATGTCTGTTTAGGTCTTCTGCCCATTTTTGGATTGGGTTGTTTTTTTGATATTGAGCTGCATAAGCTGCTTGTATATTTTGGAGATTAATCCTCTGTCAGTTGCTTTGTTTGTAAATATTTTCTCCCATTCTGAGGGCTGTCTTTTCATCTTTTTTATGGGTTCCTTTGCTGTGCAAAAGCTTTTAACTTTCATTAGGTCCCATTTGTTTATTTTTGTTTTTATTTCCATTTCTCTAGGAGGTGGGTCAAAAAGGATCTTGCTGTGATTTATGTCATAGAGCATTCTGCCTATGTTTTCCTCTAAGAGTTTGATAGTGTCTGGCCTTACATTTAGGTCTTTAATCCATTTTGAGTTTATTTTTGTGTATGGTGTTAGGAAGTGTTCTAATTTCACTCTTTTACATGTAGCTGTCCAGTTTTCCCAGCACCATTTATTGAAGAGGCTGTCTTTTCTCCATTGTATACTCTTGCCTCCTTTATCAAAGATAAGGTGACCACAGGTGCGTGGGTTTATCTCTGGGCTTTCTATCCTGTTGCATTGATCTATATTTCTGTTTTTGTGCCAGTACCATACTGTCTTGATTACTGTAGCTTTGTAGTATAGTCTGAAGTCCGGGAGCCTGATTCCTCCAGCTCCGTTTCTCTTTCTCAAGATTGCTTTGGCTATTTGGGGTCTTTTGTGTTTCCATACAAATTGTGCAACTAAATACCTTTCTTTATTAAAAGAATCCAGAGTTCTGTGGGTAAAATGACCCTTCTCCCTCCCTCCCTCTCTCTCCCTCTCCCTCCCTCTCTTTCTCTATCTCCCTCTCCTTCTCACTCTCTCTCTCTCCCTCTCCCCTTCTCCTTTTCCCTACGCCAACCCTTCCACATCCTCTGGAGCATCAGTTCCTGGACAGCAATAGGGTTTTTATCTCTTTTGTCTTCTTTATATCCCCGTACCCTAAACAGTTCCTGGCACACAGTAGGCAGTCAGTAACTGCTCCATGTATTAATGAATGAACAAAGGCATGAAGGAAGGGCTGCAGGGAGTGACGAGGAAGGCCAGGCAGCCACACCCAGAGGACCACATAAACCACAGCAGTTCTGCAGGACCCCAGGAGAACTTTCATCAAGACCAGCCTGAAACAAGATTCTGAGTGGAAGCCCTTGAGTTTTCTGGAACATTTGTGGAAGCAGAGGGAGACGCCCCTGACCCCAGGGTGTGGTGGATCACACCCCTCTGCACCACCCCATGCATAGCCCACTTCCCTGGAACCCCTGGAATATAGTGTGTGACACAGACCCAAGAATGAATGACTTGAACAAGCCAGGTCTGAAGTGCAGCCGGGGCAGAGAAGTCCCTAATGAACCCTGTACCGGTGGCCCCTCCCCCAAGGTCATGGGAACCTCAAGCACTGGGATGCTCTGCTCAGTGATCTCAGAGGATGCTGATCCTGAGAGAAGCCGCTCAGCTGGGGCTCTCACTTCACCAAGATGCTTTCAGCGCTGGACCAAAGACAACCCTTGCCACCTCAGAATCACTCGAACCAGAACAGGCCGCCTGCCGAGGCCCCGCCCAGGATCCTATCAAACTCCTCCTGGATGATGTGTCAGCATCCCCGAGGCCCAGCTGGGCTCCCGGACAAGGTGAGGGTCTCCAGGTAATCCCTCCAGACGCCCAGTGCAAGGGCCCCGCCGGGCACACAATAGGCACTCAGTGAGTGAGTGACTGTCCTCTCAGGCATCCTCCCCAGGAAGAGCGGAGATGCCACATTACAGATGGTTCCACAGGAGGGTGCTTCTCCCCCTCCCCACGGCCCCCAGGGTCTCTACAGAAACATTTTGACACCGAAGGGCAAGGGGAAAGGGCAGACACCCTGAAGAGCCCTGACTACTGCCAAACCCGAGTTCCAACTGCAAAGAAATCATTTTGGAACTATCTACACAAAACTACCATCTCAGAACAACCTGCACAAGCTCTTCCATCAGGCGCATTCACTCTTTTGCGAGTTGGCAGGGGAAATGTTTACCTATCGTGCACAATAGTCTTGGGAAAAAAAGCACATCTGCGAGGAAGTGATGACCACAAATCCTCCAACTCCTCCCCAAACCTCCAGGGGTGGGTGTGGGCAGCGGGGCTCTGGGTTCCATCTGCGCTTGACGGAGTTCGACATGTTTCTGCAAAGCGTTGTCCGCCTTTAAAATACCTTCCCAGGAAAACGCCCAGCCCCAGCGGGCACCCAGGCTCCACCGAAGGTGAATTATACCACCAGACCTTCCCGCTTCAAATGCCACCAAGCAGGAAAAAAAAGTAAACTGACTTTGCCCGGCTCCCTGCCTGGGGGCACCAACCCATAGGGACCACATCAAGCGGCCCTGTTCTCTGATTTCTGCCTGCCTTTGGTCAACAGGGAGCCTAAGGAAATGGGAGGGAGGGCGGGGAGAGCCGTCAGGAGGTCGCGTCTCTGCACAGGTGGCTTCTCTCCATGACCCCTCCTACCTGGGTTCCATTCTGCCCTCTCCCCTGGTTCCTCTCGGCCTCAGGGCTGTCACAGCCCCGGGTCCTGCACTGCCCATCATGGGTGCCCCACACCCTGCGGCTCTTTGGTGATACGCCCTCCTGGGACCATCCTGGTGAGGTTTCCACCTATTTCCTGGGTGTGTATGGGGGGTGACTCGTAAAATAGCCCGGACAGGTTCCTGGGCCCCAGGAGACTTGGGGAAGGTCCAAGGGGCCCCAGAGGTTTCCCACACAGGACCCACTCTAAGGACCAGACACGACGTGGATGACATAACTGATGCCCGCAGAGCAGAGCGACGCGCCCCCCCCAGACCACTTCCAGTGCTGCCCTCTTTGCCATCCGTCTGGCCACGCCCCTGAGGTGGGCCCTTCGCACTGCCCCCACGCCCCCCTCCAAACCTGCTCCTCCCTGCCGAGCCCTGCCCAGGCCCCTGGACACGTGAGTGCCTCGGGCCCTGAGACACAAAGCTCCCAGGAGACAGATGTCCCTAATCCAGAGCACATCGAGCACTTCCCATTGTGTGATGAGGGAAACCACAGCAGGGGGGGCCTCAAGGTCTACCTGCAAACTGCTCGGTTTCCTCCATCAAACAGCCTTGGGCAGGAGAGGAAATAGCTGAGCTGGCAGCAGGGGAAAGGCCTAATCCTGCGCTGAGGTCTGCTTCAGGTGCTGCTGAAAGGCTGGCCCTGGGAACGGAAGCGGCGGGTGGCAGTGATCCACTGCCAGGGCATGTTCTCTCAAGTGGGCTCCTCCTTCCTTCTCCCGGGGGCCCTTTAGGAGTGAGATGCCTCCTCAGTGCTCCCTGGAGGGTCTCTGCGAGCAGACCCTCGTGATGCCTCCTGCGTGCCTGACGATGGTCAAGAACGATGGATGCCTCCGGGACTGGACAGGGCTGGCCGAGCCAGAGGTTCCGTCTCTGCTCAGCTGTGACCGGCTGCTGCTTCAGCCATCGGCAGGTGACTCTGGAACACGCCACGTGCAGGTGCTCTGGTGGGCAACCAAGGCTGACACAGCCCCGAAGCCCAAAGTCTTCAGCCGGCCCTGGGAGATGTGTTTCCCATACAAGCAGGAAGGAAAATGCACCACGTGTGCGTCCTTTGCTTCCCTGACATGGAGCATGGGCCCCAGAGGGTCCCCTCGGCCCATCCCGACTGGCATGCACCCTGCCGAGCGCACAGCCGACTGCCCATCCCTGAGGCCCTGGCCCTGCTGGCAAGGGGAGGAGGCCAGAGGCTGAGAGCTCAGAGGTGTGTGAAGCCCAGACTGTGGGGCGTGACATCTTTGCCACGTGGCAGTCACCTGCCCCAGAGCAGCGGGCAGGCCAGAGCATCCATTGCAACTCTTACTTTTCCTTCTTTCTACTCGAGGGGCTGTGCAACGTCCCGACAAAAGCCCGAATGTGTTTGAGCCAGAAAACCACTGACCCCTTGTCCCCAGCCTTGGCCGAGGAGGGGCCAGCCTCGCAGGAGCTCTGCTGCTGACATATCTGCTTGTTGGTCCTGCCCGGACACGGGACAGCCATCCTGACCATGTGAACAGAGGAATCAGGGGTCCAACCGCTGTCCTGCTGGCTGGAGCAGATCCCGGCCCCGACATCAGATACAACAGTTCCTGAGCTCAGCGGGACTGTGCCCCGTGCTATGGGGACACAGAGGCTCACAGGGCGTGGTCCTGGGCTCGGGGCTCGTGATCCTCCAGGATGCTGGGGCACGGTCTTTGTACCTCTGCGCAGTTGAGAGCTGCCTCATCGTGAGAGAATGGCTGTGGGGGAGACTGTCTCCAGGGCAGAGAGAAGGGGCCGAAACCATATGACCTCGAGCAGGTTGTGGGGGCAGAAGAATTCACTTGGGGGAGTCCGGGGGGCCCCTGTGTCCTCCAGGGTGAGAGAGGCCCACGGGTAGCAACTGGGGAAAGGACGTCGTGTGGGTTAAGACATCGTGAAAGAAAATCCCAAGCTGTGCATCCATCCCATCCTCGAGCCCCCCGGAGGTCAGCAGGAGGGGAGGCTCTGAGGGTCCCACGGAGCCCACTGTCTCGCACAGCAGCCAGGAAAGGCTGCTCCAGGCGGGCAGCAGGTGGGTGCACCTCACACTGGCCCCTAATTGTCCCAGACAGCTGTAGGGGCACAGATGCAGCAGAAGACTCCAGCGCTTGAGACGGGGCAGCTAGGAAATTGCAAGTGTATCTTTGGAGGTGCGTTGTCTTCCTCTGGTCCGCCCCCCGCCCCCCCCCACCCTTAACTGGCTCACGTGGCCCTGCATCAAGCAACCCGGGCACGGCCGAGACCACGGCCCAGGGGGGCTAACAGGAATGAGGGCGGCAGGCTGTCCTGGGGGCTGCGGTAGCCCAGACCCCGTCCCAGGCACCTGCGAACGCTCTCTGCTTGGTCCTCAGAATCCTGAGAGCAGCACCAGCCCCCGCGTCGCTTCAGATCTGCACCCTGACCCCCACCAGAACCTCTCCCTGCCTTCATCACAAATACCTTGCAGAGTTCCACACCCGAGTCAAAGCCTACCCGGCCTCTGTCCTGGTGCTGGGCGACAGGGGCATCTCCCGCCCACAGACTGGGGACAAAAACCACGGTCACCGTGAGGGTGATCACTGCTGGGGGCCTAAGTATTTCGGGTGATGGAGAAATGAGACATGTAGGGTGAGCCATATGTAAAAAGGAGGCAGAGGGCTCCGATGGCTGAGGACAGACTAGGGGAAGGACAGCCACAGGGAGGGGTCTGCATGACACAGACCTCAGGCCCAAGTTGGGGGAGAGGTCGCCCATCATTACTGTGTCAAAAAGCTGAAATGCAGTAGACGTGAAAGACAGAAAGCACCCTTCCTCCATGGGTGTATCTCTTACAGAGGGAGGACCGCTTGTCTGCCAGCCAAGCCCAGGCGCAAGCCCTGTGGAGGCCTGGGTCGGGGCTCAATGAGCAGGAGGCACCCTGGAGTTTCCCAAGAAGGAGAAGAGCGCTTTGCAAAAACCACAGCGACGGAAAGCGGGACATTCTGATGCAAAAACCGCCAAGGAGTTTCCTTACAAGCCAATAAACAGCAAAATGAAAGGAAACCCCCCAAAACGCCCAGACCTTCACAGCATTTCCTAGGGGAGCCTTCTGACTCTCAGGTTTCATCCAGGTAAGGGTGGACTACTTGGGTTTTGGAACAGTGTCTGAATGGCCTGGAATTTTAGCCACCAGTAATGACTCGGCCGAGGCAGCCGCAATGAATAAGCTCTTTCTGCGTCCTTTCCCCCCGTGTAGGACTCTGGGGTCCCTGAGTCTCCCCGCCCAGCGCTCCCTGGGGGAGTATCCGCCCCAGCGCAGGGCTTGGGTATCTTTACACAGACCCTCAACAAATGCTCATTTCCTAAATAACTTTTTCAACCAGCATATTTATTGAAATTTCAGAGTATAAATGTCTAAAGACCAAAAAGCTGCCAGGCCCCCCTGCCCCCGCCCACCGGCCGCCCGGGCTGGGGGTCGGGTGGGGCGGGGCCGGTCCTACCTTGTTGTAATACTGCACCTGCACCGAGTGCCACCGCCCGTCACTCACGCCCCCAGGAACCTGCGGCGCCACCATCGTCGTGGTCTCACCTGCGGGGCGGGGGGAGGTCCAGGGAGAACAGAGGTGAACAGACCACGAAGGCTAAAAGTCCTTCCAACAGTGGACGAATGTTCTTTCCAACCACCGGGAAAACATTTTTAACGGCTTTGTCAATATTTTCAATCTACAGAGGCAGAAGCACCCTTCAATGATCCCCTAGTTTTTGGAAATTTGAGCTGCGTCTTATAAACAACACTGCAATGAACATCTTTGTGTGTTCTGGATTTCTCCCACAGGACGGATTCCCAGATGGAGAACCAGGGAATCAGTGGGTCAGCACGCTTGACGGCGCTGCACAGGATGGGGTGTTTTTTTGCTTTTTTGACCGTGCCGTGAGGCATGCGGGACCTTAGTTCCCCGACCACGGATCGAACCCACGCCCCCTGCAATGGAAGCGTGGAGTCCTAACCACTGGACCACCAGGAAAGTCCCGATGGGGTGGTTTTAAACAACCAAGCGCCCAGGACGTGCTCCGAGGGTGGCTCCCTCCCGTGCAGGAGGCTTTACCTGCCGAGAAGGTGAGCTGCACCTGCTCATCCACGATCTCCAGGGCGATGAAGTCGTGCTTCTCGTTGAAGCGGCCATTATACAGCAGCAGGGCATTCCTCTCCTGGGTGGCAAACCTGGGGGGCCAAGGGGAAGCACGTCACACAATGAATGAGCCCGGGGTGGAAGGTCTGCAGGTGGCCTGGAGGTGGGGGAACAAGAGGCTGCCCAGGGCAACAAGCCTGGCCAGAGTGGGCAAGGGCATGAGCACACTCGGCAAAGACTCTGGTCCCAGTACTCTTTTTTTCACATCAGGAGTGGACAGCCCATAAAACCTGATTAGCAATGTTCTCTTCTGGAAGGAGCAAAGCAGATTCCAGGGGCACTTTGGTTACCACAACCTGTACAGGTGAAAAGATTCCATTCGCACAGTGCTCTAGAAGGATGACACAGCCACTATACCAACTGGAAATGTTTGGACAGTAAACACATGCAGTGCATACATCCCGCATACATGCCCCAGGGCACAGAGATGTGGGTGTCGATCACCACCTCAGGGCCTACGCCCCTCGTCTCCACCAGCACGCTCCAGCCACACTGTGTCCTTTTGCTCCCAAACCCTACATTCTTCCCTGCCCCCGAGCCTTTGCACCTGCTGTTCCCCCGTGTGGGGAATGATCTTCCCTGGCTCTGCAGATCTCCCAGATGTCACTCCGACTGTGCTTTCCCCAACTCACTTTATCTAAGTTGTGCCCCTCACCCTACAGGCTATCACACCACTCATCTTACTTCTGAAATTATCCTACTTATTTGTTTGTTTATAAGAACACATGATCCTTTAAGGGGACAGATGATGACTCCCGTTCACTGCTGCATCCCTGAGACCAAAACAGGACTTGGTCCACACAAGTGCTTGATACCGATGTGCTGAATCCATGGACGGATGGCGGCCCACGTGAACCAACAGACGCTTGAAAACGAAAGACTTGTGAGACTTGAAGCACTCGGAGTAAAAAACCACTTACTCTGACAAGAGACAAATAGCCTCAGAAATCCTTCTCCCACCCCCTGAGGAAGCCTCTTCCATCAGACCCAAGGGTCCCCGACACACCAAGTCACCACAAGGCTTCCTTGACGCCCTGGTTACAGAGAACCCGCAAACCTCCAGAGTGAACTCGGGACTGTTTCCTGAGCTAGCTGGATGTCTCTCTCACCGGAGATTAAGTGGGGGAAATTCTTTCCTTTGATTCCAGGTTGGTTTATCCGTTTTCATGTGGCAGGAGTCTGTCAGAACCAGCCTCAGGCATGTGACCCTAGCCTCTCCCTTGAGTTACATAAAATTGACATTTCCCGCCCAGACCTTGCATCCCCTCGGTTTAGAAGTCAGCAAGCACTGATGACAAACTCTAAAGAAAAAATACCTGCACGGCAAAGTGGAGGCTCCGGGTGTGGAGTGAGCAGGCAGAAGAAGAGCTGAATTAAGACTGGGATCCACTCGACCCCAGGCTTGCTTCCCTTTGGGGAGTCTCACTGTTGTGGGTTTCTCTTTGGACCGAGGGTGGGGGGCGGTCAGTGCTGAAATGGTCCTCCGGGCAGGCACCACACACTGCTGGGAATGGACGATCTAACGATGGGACCCAGGGCCACAGGGAGGGTCTGAACAGCACAAGTAAAAAGGGGAAAGGCCAGAAACAGAAACCGAGGCCCGTTGAGGGGCCAGGGGAAGAGAGAGAACAAAGGGTGGGGACAAGGAGGCGGGGACCAGGGAGCTGAGGCACCCGGGAGCCCAGGCCCTTGGCAAACAGAAACCAGAAAGAGGAGAAGCAGCTTCGAAAGAAACCACCTGAAACAAAAGCCCTAGGCGGGTGCCCCAGCCCACCTTTCTCACAGCACGCCCGTCAGGAGGCAGGAGGCAGGAGGCCCAATTCCTTCCAAGCCCTGCCCCAGAGCAACCGCAGCCCCGACACGGAACTGTTCTCCTGCCCGGGTTCTAGGGGGGGCTTTCTATGGTTTTGCTTTTGAAGCTAAACTCCCTGATTTGGCCTCGGCCCCGACCTTTTAGCCATCATCAGGTGTGTCGGAAATCGTCCATAAATTGTTGTCACATGTGAGCATCTAAAATACTAGATTTGACAAGCAAGGGGACATACGCTACATTACGTGGACACTTAATTAAACACGACTGTTCTTTAGTTTCTCTGAGTCTGGAGCCGCCAGACTTCCTTTGTTGGTTTCCAGCACATCTGCCGGCCGCTGTGTCCATGGGCCCCACCCCAAGGACTCTGGTCACCTTTCAGGTCAGCCTCCTGCAGCTTACTCCTTGCACTGCCCACGACAGAGGGCTGCCAGCCACGCCCAGGTGGTGGGTGGCTATGGCCACGTAGACACCAAAACCACACGCCATCGACCTGTTTGCCAGAAGGCACAGGGCACCTTTGATTTGGGGGGCAGGCACCCACAGAAGCCTGCTGTTCTCAACATCAGCCACGTGGGACACAGAGTGGCCAGGGGTCCCAACGAGGGGCCCTCCTTTTGGAGGCTGTGCCCACGTGGTGGCCTCCTGAGCACAGGGCTTAGGGGCAGAGGGCGGGGACATGGTGTTGTGAGCAGGCAGGGCCAGGACCAGGGCCTGGCGCAGAGGCCCAGCGAGAGAAACGGGAGGGCAACAGCAAGTGCCAGCTCAGGTGAGTCCTCACGACACCCCTGGAGAGGGAGCCTCATCAGCCACTTTACAGGGCGGGGTGGAGCCCTGAACCGTGTACCAAGATGTGGGCAGTCACCCTAAAACAGCAGCCCAAATGGCCCAAACCTTAAAACTGCCCTTAGAATCAAACAGTACTGCAGCCTTGCAGCCGGGCCCAGGGGGCCAACCGGAGCTGTATCTCCCACCCCTCCCTCTTCCAAGTTCCCGGGAAAGGGGGTGATGCTCTAAGGATCAGAAGCAGAGCCACAAGCAGGGCGCCCGGCATGCACACGGGCTCCACGGATGACAGCTGCTCTTGCTGTTTTATTAAAGCTGGTCTCCAAGGGAAATTCAGGAGGAGGGCAGAACGTGGGAAACACCTGCAAATCAGGACAAGAAGGCCCTGGGCCCCTATCCTTTACGGGGGCAGGGGCCAGAGGGAGGGAGATTAAGAGCACAGGTTACAGGCAGGGCCTGGGGGTCCCACCGGACAGCCTATGACCTTGGGCAAGTTTTTCAACCTTTCTGCCTCAGTTTCCTCACCTGCGAGATGGGGAGAACAGTGATACCAGCTCTCAGGATTCTCGCAAGAAGGAAATGGGCCTGACAGGTGAGGTGCCAGAGCAGTGCCAGCACAAAACCCGAATGTGGCCGCTGAGTGATCCACGCTGAAGTCTGTGATGAGTCGGGCAAAGCCCAGAAGGTATTTCAGCAGGGACCAGTCTCTCTAAACAGACGTCCTCCAAGAGGACGCCATCTGCACCCCACACAGATGTCCGAGCCCAAGAATGTACCAAGGGGCTGAAGCAGGGCAAAGTGGGTGCAGGGTCTGCCTGCCTCTGCAGAGCTCCCAGAAGACACTCCAGGCCACTCAGAATGCCCGGAATGTTCTCCCTCTGCAACTCAACCCCCTCCCACCCCCCACCGGGCCAAAGAGCCCCTCCTCTGGGAGAGCGGGAGCCCCCCGGCCAACGTCTTGGGGCCACAGAGGGGAGCAGTGGGCGCTCATGCTTTGTGAGAATGGAACTGCCAGCCAGCTGCTCGCCTGGGCGCCTGCATGTCACGACACAGGACAAAAAGCCCCTGGGTGGACAGGCACAGAGAGAGAGCTGGACCTCAGCAGAGTGATGAGCACGGGCACAGCAATCCTGGAGCAGAAGCCCGGAAACACCAGCCAGGGAGCCCGTGTGGCCGTTTAAAGGTTTCAAAAGGACATGCATCTGCTTTGGAGGCTTTAGCCCAATCAAATCACCGGACAACCAGGAAAAAAAATCAGGATCAGGAAATCTGGCATGAGTTCACACCCCCAACCAATGATCTAGTATGAAGGATGGGTTTAGAGCAAAAAGATCTGAGCCGCAATGTAGAAAACCCACCAACGACTCAAGCCCCCATGTTACCCAAGTGCCCTCATCTGGACCTTTCTTTAGGGGCGGACAGTCAGGGTGGACAGCTGCCTGATCCTGCAAGCAGGAACATCAAAGGCTGAAGGTAGCAGACAAGCAGGCAGTGACCAGACATCCAGCCGGAGCTGGAATGCAGGTACGGCCCCACCTGGGTCAGGGGGGCTTCCTGAAGGAAGCGGCAGCCGTCGGGCGGGCCAGCAGGAGGGGCCGAGGAAATGCCTGTGCAAGGCTGGGCAGGTCCAGAGAATCACGAGGTGAGGGTGGCCATGTCACAGGATGCGAGGTGCCAGAATCGGGGGTCACCAGGGGTCAGCACACAGGGGGTCACCCTGTGCCCTATTAAGAAGTTTGGGTTTTGCCCCAGGTGGCAGGCAGGCCCGGCAGGCCTGTCGGACAGGAATCCACCTGACTCAGGCTGAGAGTAGATGCCACCACTGCTGTTCCACAGGGGAGAGGGCGGTGGTCCAGGCCAGAGTGCTGGGAACTGGGAGAACAGTGGCGGGCAGGGGAGACGTGAGGTCAAGGGACTCACAGGACCTGACCGAGATGGGAGGCGGGGCGAGATGGAGGAGGACTGCCCGGGGGGGTTTCACATCAGCACCACGTGGCGCCTGTTGGCTACACCACACCCCTCACCTGCTCGGGGGGGCAGCCCCAGGAGAGGAGTCTGCCCCATCTCTCCCTGAGATGCCCTGTTCTCCAAAGGGCAGCTCAGAGGGAGCACTTTATTCTGGGGGACACGGAATGCCACGTTCCCCTAACGGGCCCCCTAAACGGTGACCAAATACAAAATACACCCTGTACTACTAAGGTGAACTTGATAGAAGTCTTTACAATGGAAGCGACAGATTTTTAGAAGTTAAATTAAATCTAAATTCTCTTAGAGAAAAAGATGCAAAAGTAAAAGAATGGCCACAGCACACAGTCCTCCTGCTTCCTCCTGTTATGGGTTAAAGAACCAGGGCGGAAAGGGGTGAGGCCGCCCGCCCGCGGTTTCCCAGCAAACTGGTGGCACAGCAGGAGCCTACGCTGAATCTCATTCCCAAGCCTGTTGGGCCCTTTCCCTCCACCTTCTGGCCACCTGGGTGGCAGGGGTGCCCACGTGGTGGCAGGTGAGTAGAACCGGGGCAGCCGGGGGTCGGCTTCATGGGCATGTGAGCTGGGCGGGCAAACAGGGCGCCACACCTGCTAATGCTCTGCTGTCACCAGCTGGAAATTCTTAATTTTTGAACCATATCCTCAATTTGCATGGGGTCCTACAAATTAAGTGGCCGGTCCTACAGCCAGCGCTGGCCAAGGTGACTCGACCCTCAGAGGCCCCAGTGGACGGGGGCTGTTGTTACAGGACGGAGGGATGCACGGAGACACTAGGCCACCTCGCAACCTCCACCCACGGGAGGCGTCGCGGGCACGCGCAGGGACTCACGCGAGGGCCACGGTGAAGTGGAAGCGCTGCCTCAGGCCACGGAAGGTGACGAAGGACTGCGGCGGGAAGCTCCTGGTGGCCACTTCGCAGTAGGGCCTCTCGAACGCGCCGGGGGGGCACACGCAGTGGAAGCCGCCGATGAGCAGGTTCACGCAGGTGCCCCCGTTCTTGCACACGCCGTTGGTGCAGCGGCCGGAACGTGCGTTCACCTCGCAGTGCTCACCTGGGGGACGAGGGCGGGAGGAGGTCACACGGAGGCCTGCTGGGGGGAGGGGGGCACTGCTCCCACCCAGGCTGCAAACGCCGCTGCAGAGCCAGCTGCTAAACCCAAACCCAGGGGCACCTGAGGCCTCTGGGAACCACCTTGGAGTCGGGCTGCAATCAGACGTGTGCCGTTCCCGCTGGCCTGAGGGCACCCAGCACCCGGTGGGCCGTCTAAGGGTGGCAGGGCAGCGACTTCTTAATAAGCACCCTAGGGGGCTCCTCGGCCAAACGCACCAGGTGGCCAAGCCACTCCAACCCTGTCCCTGTCCCGGGCCTGCCAGGGTCCCCGCCCTCGGGGAAGTGGGGGGACCAGGGGAATGTGCAGCTGTGAACACTTCTGGGCATCCAACCCCTTTCTGAACCCCCCCGCTGGCTGAGCCTGGCTCCCTTATGAGAGAATCACCTAGAAAGAGTGAGGATGACGAGAAGGCCTCGTGCCCTCCCCTCACGCTTGCCTGCACGACGGTTGGCCACCTCCGGGTCTCATGGGAGACTTGGGAGCAGACCAGGGTCACTCTGGCCCAGGGCCTCCTGTGTGGCCTCCCTCCCCCACTGCCCGGCCGGGCAACGCTGGATTCCAGTTCATCTTTAATCTTGTCTGTTCCTCCCACTGGCCTCCAACTGTGCTCCAACGTCCTCTCTGTGGCCTAATCCCTCACGAAGGAAAGGTTCTGGAAGCTTCCACAAAGAAACTGATCAGGCAGCCCAAGCTGGCCCCCCGAGGCCCGTCAGACCCAGAGTGCCCACCACGGCAGCCAGCAGGGGTCTGACTGGGTGATCCTCGCTCCCTGGGACACAGCCCGGACCTGCCTGTCACAGGGTGGACATTGCCAGCCACCCACAGACCCGCAGCCCGACAACCGGAAATTCCCCAGCTCCTACCAATGTGTGTCACCAGTTTTTGACTTTTCAATGAACGCATTTTAAAATAAAAGTACTACATTGCATACTAAAAAAAAAAAAAAGAAATCACTGTGCAAATAGCGCGGCATGGGAAGCCTTCAGCAGTTTCTTGCAGGTCCCCACAGGAAAACATCAGGAGAGCTGGATGCCCCTGCCGTCTGGCATGTTTGCTCAGTACGGTACCTTGGAGACCCTCCCTGTTGGCACTTGGAGTGCCTCCTCTTTCTCCCTAATGGCTACACAGTATTCAGTTAGAGCAGCAGTCCCCAACCTTTTTGGCACCAGGGACTGGTTTCATGGAAGGCAATTTTTCCACGGACGGTGAGCGGTGGAGGGGCAGGGGGGGAGTGGGGGATGGCTCAGGCGGTAATGCGAGCAATGGGGAGCGATGGGGAGCGGCAGATGAAGCTTCGCTCGCTCCCCCACTGCTCACCTCCTGCTGTGTAGCCCGGTTCCTGGGGGTTGGGGCCCCCTGCGATAGGGGACCCCATCAGAATTTAAATCACTAATGTTTCTTGTTCTACTACTGATGGACACGGGGCTGTTTATAGCTCGCTTTTATTGCAGGTAACTTTTTGATATACATCCTTGGTGTGTTTTAAGAATATCTCTCTCGGGCTTCCCTGGTGGCACAGTGGTTGAGAGTCTGCCTGCCGATGCAGGGGACACAGGTTTGTGCCCCAGTCCGGGAAGATCCCACATGCCGCGGAGCGGCTGGGCCCGTGAGCCATGGCCGCTGAGCCTGCGCACCGCAATGGGAGAGGCCACAACAGTGAGAGGCCCGCGTACCACAAAAAAAAAAAAAAAAAAAAAAAAAGAATATCTCTCTCGAGAAAATTCCTAAAAGTGATGAATCAAAGGTACACACAGTTGACATTTTGACAGCCGCACTTTTTTTTGACTAACCCAATATTTCCAAACCATCCTCCCCAAAAGGATGCACGGACTCACACATCCTCGCCAACACAAGGTATGTTCAGTCTGTAAAATATTGGCATTTCTGACAAATGAATCTTCAAGGTGTTTTATTTGCAATAATTTTTGATGAGGTTCAACATCTGCCTGAATTTTTTTTTTTTTTTTTTTTTTTTGCAGTACGTGGGCCTCTCACCGTTGTGGCCTCTCCCGTTGCAGAGCACAGGCCCCAGACGTGCAGGCTCAGCGGCCATGGCTCACGGGCCCAGCCGCTCCATGGCATGTGGGATCCTCCCAGACCGGTGCACAAACCCGCGTCCCCCGCATCGGCAGGTGGACTCTCAACCACTGCGCCACCAGGGAAGCCCCATCTGCCTGAATTTTACTGGTAACGTCCATTTCCTTTCTCTGAACTGCCTGATTATTCCTATGTTCATATTTCAATGATGGTTGGTCTTGTTTTTATTGTGTTATACAAGGTCCTCATAAATTTCAGAAATTAACTATTCTCTGCCATTTCGGTGGTAACTCCCTCTTGGCTTAAGTTTAACTTTCAACTTATTTGTGTATTTGTAGTCACAAAAACTGTTATATCTGCATATGGTTATATTTATCCATTTTTCCTTTGTGATGCTAGTACTCTCGGGTTATTAAAAGGCTGGTATGAAGAGGTACGAAACTCGGAGCTCCAGAGACATCCTGCACCAGGATCCTCAGTGCACGGAGAGGCGTGCATTCAAACGGCAGCATCATCCTGGAACCCAAAGTCACTGGGATCCCCAGACATGGGCTTCCCTGGATGCCCTCTGTGCCTTTTCAGTATTAAACCACGTGAATACACTACCTACTGTCTCAGTCTGCTCGGGCTGCCGTAACAAAATACCATGGGCTGAGGGCTTAAACAACAGAAGTGTATTTCTCACAGTTCTGGAGGCTACAAGTACCAGCGAGATCAGGGTACCAGCACGGCTGGGGTCTGGTGAGGCCTCTCTTCCCAGCTGCCCGCTCACTCTGTCCTCACACGGCCCTTCCTCTGTGTGTGTGTGTGTGTGCACAGAAAGAGGTAGAGATTTCTGTTGCCTCTGCTTATGTGGACACTAATCCCATCGGATCAGGGCCCACCCTGATCATTTACCTGAATTACTTCCTGTAGGGCCCACCTCCAGATACAGTCCCATTGTGGAGTTAGGGCTGCAACCTAGGAATTTGCGGGGGGGACACAATTCAGGCCAGAGCAGGCATGTATGAGACAATTGGGAAGTTGAACAAACTGGATAGTGATACTAAAATGTATCATCACTTTAAAAACGAAAACTTAGATGCTGTGGAAGAGTGGGTACTGTGGTGTACTCCACATGTCCCTCCAGGACCGAGGTTCTGGAGTGCTGGGTGATGGTGGCTCACAGCTGAGGCTCTGCACTCAGATCCTCCTCCCGAAATCCCTCACCTGAAGTTGCACAGCCCTTGCTGGGGCAGCTCACAGCTGGCGACGGGTGAGCGGAGATGGAGGGGCCCACGGCCCCTTGGGCTAGTGCAGCCACCTGGGCACTGTATCTCCAGAGCTGAGGTGTGGGGTCCACAGAGGCTTTTGCTGCCACTGCATTGCAGCCCAACCTCTCCTCTGCGCAGCCCTGGGTGCCCCCCACCCCTGCCCACGCCTGGCTCCCGAGAAGGCAGATTTCGAGCCTCAGGGTCTGTTTCTCGGGGAGGCCAACCTCCCCAGTGTGCAGGTTTTAGAGAGCTCAGTAACTGACTGGTGTAAGAAAATCCTTCCAACCTTCCAAGGGAGCGCTTCAGAATGAGCTTCCTTTGAGGAACAGGTGAAACTGATCTGTAATTAGCATAAGAAGCATCAGAAACAAATCTGAACTTCCTCTACGTTTCCCAAGTATCTTCCTTCCCAGGTTGCAACACCCAAGAATGCACAACTTGCTAAGCAAAGGTAAAACCCAGTCTGAGTCCCTCAAAAACAGGGAGGAGAGTCGCAATCACTGACCTCTGCTGAATTACATAACCGTGCAGGGGCCACCAGGCCGGGGACCCAAGGCCAAGCCCACCCCCAGGGCCGGCCAGCGTCAGGTGGGTTCTTTTTCGTCCCCCTCCTCCCCACCAGGCAGGGCAGGGAGGGAGAGGCCAGAAGGCCCAGCCAGGCCACCCACCTGTTCTCCCCTAGCAGGGGCTGCCCCCAAGGAAGCTTGTGAGCAGAGGATTCACATGCTGCTCAGAAGGAAAAGGGCGGCGGCCCACCAGGCTGCAGACCCTCCTCTCAGCTCCACCAGCAATGGAAACCGTCTGATCTCCCCCACCACTGCCCCCCTGCCCGCTCCCGGGTTAGCAGGGTGCCCTGCCGGCCCCAGAACACTGAGCTCGGCCACCCCGCCAGGCAGGCTGTGTGCACAAATACACGCATGTGCACACATAACCTCACACACACTCGTGTACACACACCTGTGCCCTCACTCACACCCAGGCACACGCTGCTGCCACATCTTCGCACATACACCCTCACACACACTCTCGTCTTCACACGCATTCACACCCATAAATGCATTCACAGCCTCACACACCCTCAGCCACACACGTACATACCTGCACACACAGACACACACACCCACACTCACACCCTCACACACATCTCCGCTCCTGGCATCTTCTCCAGGTGGGCAGCCTGCGGCCTCCTTAAATTCTAGTCATTAATGTTAAATGCTTAGCTGAAAGTGTATTTGTTCTTCATACACTTCAAATTCTTTAATCTCTACTTTTAAAATACATGTGGCGAACGGGAGTGTTTGCCTTCCAAGTCCCAACTTGGCAGGTCAAGGGCATTCTGAAATAATAAAGCCGCCGTGAGAGGACGGGGCGGGCCGTGCTCCCCAAGCCGTGACGGCAAACAAATGGGGGCCCGGCACGGCCCCTTCCCACGGTGCTCTGCCTGTGGTGTTCCAGAATCCTGCCCATCCGGGCTCGGCCCAGGTGGTCAATGTCACCAGGATGAAAGCACAGCCCACGCCCCCAGTGGGGCCACAGCAGCTCCCAAGCTCTGCCCTTGTGTTGACTGGAAGTCTCAACTCCTCCACCTCTAAGGATCTGAGGACTCCTACAATGCCCTCTCAAGGGCCACCTGCTACCGAGGCCCAGAGAAGGCAGGCCCCGAGCGCGTGCACACACACACACACACACACACACACACACACAGAGCACCCTTCATTCAATTCCCGAAGACCTGAATTTGACTTTGCTGACAGTATTTCTGCTCATGTGTGGTTTTCAGCGGCTGCAGGGAAGCCTCGTTCCTCAGGCGGCCCCTGTGAACAGGAGGACGACAGAGCAGGACCCGTGCTACCCACAGCCATGCTGCAGCTCAGCCAGCTGCCTTAAAGCATCCGCTGTCCCGTGGAAAGGGCATGATGATGGGTGGGATTATTCTGTTCCTCTACTTAACCAATCGTGCAATTTCAAATCAGCTGCAAATAAAGCTAAGTCTCCGTGAAGTTGTTTAAGCACAAAAGATATCTTTTCATTTCCAATAGGTCGTTGTAGTATTCGTTTCCTGGGACTGCTGTAACAAGTACAACAAATCTGGTGGCTTAAAAAGAACAGAAATGTATTCTCTCATAGCTCTGGGGGCCGAAAGTCCAGAATGAAGGTGTGGGCAGGGCCGTGCTCCCTCTGCAGGCTCCAGGGAAGGATCCTTCCTGCCTCCCCCAGCTGATGGGGGCTCCCTGTGTTCCCTGGGCTGTGGCTTCCTCATCCATCTCTGCCTCTGTCATCACATGGCCGTCTTCCCTGGGTCTCAAATCTCCCCCTCCTTTCTCTTATAAGGACGCCAGTCACTGGATTCAGGGTGGACCCTAAATCCAGGATGATTTTACTATTCGAGAGCCTTACTAATTACACCCGGAAAGACCCTATGTCCAAAGGAGGTCACATTCTGAGGTTCTGGACACGAATCTGGGGGTGATACTACTCAACCACTCTAGCAGCCCTCCACGTCTGTCCTAGAGTTACAATCATAGTAAATTTTTTTTTTGTTTTTTACATCTTTATTGGAGTATAATTGCTTTACAATGGTGTGTTAGTTTCTGCTGTATAACAAAGTGAATCAGTTATACATATACATATGTTCCTATATCTCTTCCCTCTTGCGTCTCCCTCCCTCCCACCCTCCCTATCCCACCCCTCTAGGTGGTCACTGGCCTCTGCAAACACGGAGTCCCGAGGTGAAGCAGCACCTGACCCTGTGGGGCTGCATTCCCCAGCTTCCAAGAGACTCACCGGGCTCTGGTTTCTCTGCCCTCTGGGAACGCTCTTCCCGGCCTCTCCCACCAGGCCAGTAAGGGGCAGTGGGCCAGGGCCAGCTCCCCACCTCCGCAGCCGTGCCTCAGGCCCCTCCTCTGGGGCCCACACACAGCCATCCAACCCTTTCTGCCCTTGTTCTCTCCTCCGAAAACCAAGGCTTCAAACCTGTCTTCCCTCGCCAAGCCTGTTCTCCGGGTCCCCCACCTGGAGAGGGTGCTGCAGCTGCCCAGAGAGGGGGCCAGGAGCCCCGGAGGCATCCCCTCCCCTTCTCCCTTGTCCCCAACCAGTGCCATCCCCCCAGGGTCCGTGTCACTCGCCTCCACTGCCACCTGCACCCCAGTCTACACCACCCCCAATGTGCACAACCACAGACAGTGACCAGCTCTCGGGCCCCTGGACCCAGGCCAGCTGCTCATCACCTTACACACCTGCCTGTTCTCCACAGAACACCCGAGAGAGCTTTCCAGAAGGCTGGCCTGGCCACATACTGGCTTCAAAACAATCCCGCTGCTCCATGAAGACCCTTCCACCTTGGAGCCTGGCCCTCAGCCACATGCCAGCCCTGTCTATGCCACACTCACCACCTCTCATGCCGGCCACACGGTCTCCCTCTTTGAAGAGAGGTTGGGGGATTCAACAGGCTAATGGAGACGACCCCCTAGGTCCACACTCATGCATATTCACCACTGTCAATGATCACCCCCTGGTGACCCCCTTTCTCTGTGCCTGGCATCCTCTCTGCTGGCCTCTGCAGGTGGCTTCCCTGTGCCTGGATGCAGCTTCATCTCAGGCACCCTGCATACCTTCAGAAGGCTTCGCCCACCCACCTGCCCAGGGCCAGGGCGCCCAGGACAGACCCTGATGGGCCCAGAATCTCCCCTCTCCAGAGAGCGCCCACCCCAGCTCCAGGGTGACACCTGCTGTGCAACTGTTCCCCAGCCTCTGTCTCCCCAGGCTCTGGGGTAGGGGCAGGGGCAAGGTCTGTCTGGGGGTCAAGTCTAAGAACATCCAGCACACAGAGGGTGCCTGACAAACGCCCGGCACGTAGCAGGTACTCCACAAATGCTTGTGAGATGAAGTCATAAAATGCCAGGATTTCCCCCCTTCCGAGCCAATGATGAATGCCTGTACAGAATTATAAAACCTGCATAATTCACAGGTTTGATTCAAACAGTGTTGGGAATTTGTTGATCTAATGAATGAAGAATTAATTCTACAGATAAACACGCTTTTTTTTTTTTTTTTTAATAAAAGGCAGTGAGGACTCCGAGCATGCAGGTTTCAGATGAACTGGGTCCCCTGGAAAGGGTCTCGTCTCTGGCTTCCAGGACCTTCGTTCAGGCCAATCCCAGGCCCCCATGCACGCCTTAGCAGGGTGCTTTCCATGGCAGCCACTCCCGCTAAACTGCACAGTAATCCACTTCCATGCTTCTTTAACTGTACCTTCTCCTCAGGGCTGTGCGGGCAGATCCCCATGGCCAGCCCTCGGGGGAAAGCCCTGATTTGCAGAACTGTCCCATTTCCATGGGACATCACAGCCAACCTGGCATCAGAACTCAGAGTTGTGAAGAGATGTGATAGGATGGTTTTTAATTCTTAAAATCCTCTTACTTTAGGCAAATAATTAGGACCAAATTTAGTGAGCCCTATATCTCTTTTTTTAATATACAGCTCTTACACGAAACAGTATTTTAATGCAATAAATGTTCTCAGATATGCTTGCTTCACAAGATTGAACTTCACTTTTCCTCTTCTAGGAATCCTCAAAGTAAATTTGGGCTTCCAAAATTTATTCCAAGCATCCTAGTATCCTTCTTAGAGTCAGATGCTTGCTCTGAGCCATTCAAAACCTGGGGAAAGGGCTTCCCTGGTGGCGCAGTGGTTGCAAGTCTGCCTGCCGGTGCAGGGGACACGGGTTCGTTGCCTGGTCCGGGAAGATCCCACATGCCGCGGAGCGGCTGGGCCCGTGAGCCATGGCTGCTGAGCCTGCGCGTCCGGAGCCTGTGCTCCGCAACGGGAGAGGCCACAGCGGTGAGAGGCCCGCGTATCACAAAAAAAAAAAAAAAAAAAAAAAAAACCTGGGTAAAGTTCCCCCATCCTCCTCTTGTGCACCCCCAACCCATTATGACTGCCAGCCTCACCTGCCCACCAAGGATCAGGCTCGCCCGAGCAAGCTAATAGCCTTGCTCAATAATGCATGTAGCGCCGCAACGCCCAGCCGAGGAGGACCTGAGGCCTGGCCTCCTGGCCACGGCTGCAAATGCAGAACCCCGCACGGAAAACTGGGAAAGGACCCCCGCCCCATAAGAAGGCATTCGTAGCTGCAAAACACGAGCTCCCAGGAGCCGAGGTCCCTCTAGCCGCCACGACCTCACACACGTCCCCGTCACTGGATGCCTGTCCCACCCAGGCATGGGGCTGGGGATGGGAGGACAACACTGGCCACCCAGGAACCCCAGCCCGCAGTGCCAAAGCCACAGACCCTCGGGTGGGGAGCGTTAAGTGCCCTAGAGAAGCGCCAGCTTCACAGAGCTTAAACAAGGGCTCGTCTGCAGGGGGACTGTGATAACAGCTCAGGGTTACAGGGGCGGAGGAGGCCTCGCAGCCCCTGGTGCGGGAACTCTCATACGCCCCCATCTTACAGGCCGGAAACTGACGCCTGGCACAGGGTATAAGAATACCATTTTTTGTTTTTAACCAAAAAAGATATTCCTTAACGATAAGGGAAATGGAGGAAAAACATAGTGCCTGAGTGGGGGAGCCTCTGAGCTGGGCTGTGCAGGAGCGTCCATGGTGGTGGAGACGGCTCGGCCCCAGAAAGGGCCGCAGCAGAAGCACAGGGACATCGGGGGCTGGGCCGGATGCTGGGTGACGGGTGCTCACCTGGTCAGGTCTGCGAAGAAGTGGGGGACAGCCAAACACCCCTCGCTGTAGAGAGACCTGTGGGGAGCAGGGCCTGGCAGGGGGAAGGTAAAAGGCACAGGAGTGTGTGCGTGTGTGTGTGTTATGTGATGTATGTCTGTGTGGCGTGTATATGTGATGTGTGTGTGTGATGTGTGTGGTATGTGATGTGTCTGTGTATGGCGTGTATATGTGGCGTGGGGTGTGTGTGCACATGTGTGTGACAGTCACGGCAGGTCTGGGGGAGGACGGGCAGGGCGGGAAGCAGGAGATGATGATGTGAACCTGGTTCCTGCCAAGAGGCGCTTCAGAAGATGCCGGGGCTGCTCGGGGATGAGGACGAGGGAGGCGAGGGCCTGGGGGCCAGCGGAGGGGAGCGCAGCCAGGCCGAAGCCCTCGGCCCTGGAGGGGGGCCAGGGCTGGGCCCCAGGAAGGGAAGGGAGTGTAGAGGTTTTTATGGCTTCAGTTTTTTGATAAATAAAGAGACAATTGCCTTCTGGTCCTAAGCGATAGCTCAGGGCTTTGAACTAGAAAAACTAGACTCTCTGGAGGCAGTGATGCACCCGCACAGCTTGTGTTGGAAGCTTCAGGAGCACGGAGACAAGGACAGCGTGTCTGAAAAGGTTAAACACTGAAAAAATCGGTCCATCCACCCACCCACGGCCTAGGCACACCCTCCCACCTAACCCCCCACCCACTACCACAGAGGTGTCTCAAGCAGGCTCCCGACCACTGACTCAGTTTCCCCGGCTGGAAACCCTCCCTGAAGGCAGGATTTCTGTTTCTGGCCCCGGGGCTAGCCCAGCTCCTAGGAGGCCGGGGTCAAGGTGAGATCGGCTAATTCTGTGAAGCTCTTGAGCTAAGCACCTGGCACGTGGGGCTGTCACATGACCCCCTGCTCTGAACTGGCTTCTTGAGCCTGGAGGCCCCATCTGTCCACTCCAAGCCCCGCACTGGCCCGCTCCCCGCCCCCAGCTCCCTTCAAGCCTCTCGCCCTCTGCCTCTGAGTTTCAAGGTTGTTGGACTGACTCACCTTCTGGCCCGGCCATGGAGCCCCCTCCCCTATAGGGCAAGGCTGCCAGGAAGGGCCCCTCAGAGGCCAGACACCTGCCCACACCATGGGGAGGGGAGGCCGGAAGCCCAGACCATGGCAGGCCTGCCCCAGGCTAGGGCTTCGGGGTGACTTCACTACTGTCTTTGAAGCAAATTCCCAGAACCCCGACACACCCATTTCTTTTAAATATAAATTAAAAATGCATTCCAGCACCAAAAAAAATGATTCCAGCTTCTCCACCGCTCCTGGCTGTAAGTCAAGAGTTGCCTACACACCTGAGAGGTTGAAACCCGGCGAACCTGAAAAATCACAGTGCTTTCCAAACTCCTGGTGCAGGTACACGGCCCGGCCCGGCCCGGCCCAGCCCAGCCCAGCCCAGCCCGCAGCCATACTTGGGGACCCACTCCTGTCAGAAAGGGGGTGCTCGCCCTACCCCCCTCTCCTCACGTCCATTGGGGGGTGGGGGGAACAGAAAATAACCAACCCTGAAGTCAGCTAAACAGTGGCTCCTAAAAGATACGTCCAGGGCTTCCCTGGTGGCGCAGTGGTTTAGAGTCCGCCTGCCAATGCAGGGGACACGGGTTCGTGCCCCGGTCTGGGAAGATCCCACATGCCGCGGAGCGGCTGGGCCTGTGAGCCATGGCCGCTGAGCCTGCATGTCCGGAGCCTGTGCTCCACAATGGGAGAGGCCACAGCAGTGAGAGGCCCGCGTACCGCAAAAACAAAAAACAAACAAAGTCCACATCCTAATTCCCGGAACCTGTGACTATCACCCCATGTGGCAAAAGACATGATTAAATTAAGGATCTTGAACTGAGACCCTCCTTGTTCCCCGGGTGGGCCCTCTGCAATCACGCGAATCCTTACGAAAGAGGAACAGCTGCAGTTTACAGCCCATGTGAGGATAGAAGCACAAGCCCAGGGAGCCTGAGGCCACCACGGCTGGAAGAGACAAAAGGACCCGCCCCTGGTGTCCCCAGAGCCTTCAGAGGGAGCGGGGCCCTGCCCACACCTTGACTTCAGAATTCTGGCCTCTGGAACAGTGAGAGAACAAATTTCTGCTGTGTTAAGCCACCCAGCCTATAGGCTTTTATTCCGGCAACCACAGGAAACCACTACAAATCCTAAACACACCACGGAAACCCGACAGACAGCAGAAATCTCTTCCTGGGGACAGTCCCCCAAGAAAGCAGTGCCCCTAACACCTTTCAGCGACTCTGTAAGCCTCAGTGGAGCTGGAGCCGTGGAGGAGAAAGCCCCCTCTGTCCCCCAGGTCTTTGTGGTGCCCGGTGGGCAGCAGCTAAGGACCCAGGAGGCACCGAATGAACACACACAGGTGGACCCCAAAATCTTGGCTGCCAAAGCCAGTGGGGGAGGCCCCCCAGGGGGCCGGACACTGGCATGTGGGGTGCCTGGGGCAAAGGTGACCAGGGGAGAGTTCACTGAGCTGACCCCCAGGACCTGAGCACCCAGAACCCCATCTTGGCTCCTGAACCCCCTGAAAGCAAAGGCAGGGTCCTTCCCAGCCAAGGATGTGGGCTTGGAAGGATACAGCTAGTGGCAGCTCAGGAGACATCTGGGGTCCCAGAAGGGTGGAGGGTCCCGCCCTGGGGCAGCCTGGGCCCCAGCCAACATCCCCCGCGGGCCTGGTGGGAGGGAGATTCACGTTGGCCTGGGGCCCGACGGGGAGTCTGTCCAGGGCCCTCCTTGTGCCTTTGTGGGCCTCTGCAGGCCTCTCTCCAGAGACCATGGGATGGGGGACGGTACACAGCCTGGAAACTGCCTCATCCAGGGAGGCCCCGGCTTTGGGAGAGGTCACCCGGAAACCCCTGGGCCAGGGCATCTGTCCTGCAACGTCCCAAGAACCAGCTCCAGGATAGCATCTCAGACACAGGACTATGATTTAGTTGAAATGACATGGGGCCCTCTGAAGGTCAGGGCATGGGAGGGCCTGGGGAGGTCTCCTGGAGAGGGTGGGCTTGCGTGGGTGGGGTGGGAGACGCCCTGCACCCCAGGGAAGATGGAAGCCTGGAGGCTGGGCTGAGGGTCCCTGCTGACCATGGGAAGAACCTGTCGGTGCAAAGTAAACTCGCAGCTGTGGGCAGCGAGGCCAGAAAGGGGCGTCCCCAGCACTTTATCAGTTAGTAGGGAAACCGTGCCAACGCTGAAATGGCGACGTGTCCAAACTCAGCCGGAATGCTAACTAAAACCTTAATCATCCATGCAAAACAGCAGCTAAGCCCCCGATGGTTCAAATTCCCCTTCCTACATGGTGCCGGGAGGAGGGATGGTTCCCGGGACAGATGAACACCCAGAGAGAAGAACGCGCACTCTACTCGCCGCTTGGACTCAGGACAGCCGCGTTGCCCTGGCTAACACACACTCCCTCCTCCAGCTGCGCCCGGCGACCCCAGCAGAGAAGTCTCACCCCGTTACCCCAGCCCTGCAGGCACTGGGAGCACGACAAGACACATCTGTCTGTCCACATCAGGGAAAGGGCTCAGGAGGGGGTGGTGGGCAACAGCGTGAGCGGAGACCACTCTCCCTGGGGAAGTCGGGGGTGGCCACTCACAGGTCAAGGGCTCAAACTGGACTCCCAGTAACTCCCGGAGGCCCTTGGTCCACGTGGTGCCTCCAGAGAAAGAGCGGGGATGGACCCCAGTGCCGATGGCAAAGGCCTCACTTACTCATCCCTCCACAGATACAGACTGAGCGTCAAGGGAGTGCTGGGCGCTGGTGGGAGAATACGGAGCCCCGAAGACATCCACCTCCTACTCCCTGGAGCCTGAGGCCATGGGACCTCACACCACAGAAGGGACTTGGCAGGCATGGGTCAGGTAGGGATCTTGAGACTTGAGACAGGGAAGTTACCCTGGACTCCTGGGGGCCCGGGGTAATGACCAGGGTCCTCGTGGGGGACGAGGGTCAGCAGTGAAGCTGTGATGACAGAGGCAGAGGCTGGCGTGAGGTGAGGAAGGGCCGCCAGCCAAGGGATGCAGGCAGCCTCTAGAAGCTGGAAAAGGAGAGATTCTCCCCCGGCGCCTCCAGAAGGAACTCTGCGGGAATAAATCTGTGCTGCTTACGCCACTCGTCTGTGGGACTTTGTCACAGCAGCTGCAGGACACGAGCTGAGCGGGGAGAAGGCAAGCCCAGTCCTTGCTCCCGTGGAGCCTGCCTTCCGGCTCCTTCTGCAGAAGCAGCCACTCTCCACACGCGCACACACCGGATACTCACGGCCTGCGTCGGGGAGACCCCCGGCAGGAACTGGCCAAGGAGCCTCGTCTCCCCTCGGACAGTGGGTACGACGACCCAGGAAGGTGCTAACCGCACGTGGCACGTCCTCAGGCCACTCTGCTCACCGTGGTCACAGACATTTCAGCGTATACCTGTGTTCCTCACCAACCCACGCCCTGCGCCCAGCTCATCTGACCCACCTAGAAGCTGGCTGGGTGGACATGAGGAACGCTTGCTTTTAGATCTCTAAAAAGAAAACGAAACACAGAAGCCTGTCAGAGCGTCCTCTGTCCCAGCAGACGCTCGACAAGCAGGTCGACAAGAAGTGGCCATCACCACCAACCCCCAGAAGCCCTGAGGCCAGTGGAACTGTGTTCCCAGCAGCCACATCACGTTCAAGTCCTAACCCCTGGTGCTTGTGAATTAATCTCACTTGGAAATGGGTTCTTGCAGATGTGATCAAGTTAAAATGAGATTATATTGGACTAGCAGGGGCCCTAGTCCAATGACTGGTATCCTTTTAAAATGAGGGAAATTTGGACACAGAGACAGAACACACCAGGGGCGGGGGGTGCCATATGAGGACAGAAGCAGAGACTGAAGAGATGCAGCTACAAGCCAAGGACCACCCAGGACCACCAGAAGCTAAGAAGAGGCAGGAAGGACTCTCCCCTAGGGCCTCTGCAGGCAAGTCCCCGCCGACACCTTCATTTTGGACTTCAGGCCTCCAGAGCTGTGAGAGAATAAATTTATGTTATTTTTTATTTTAATAAATTTATTTTATTTTTGGCTGCGTTGGGTCTTCGCTGCTGCGCGCGGGCTTTCTCTAGTTGTGGAGAGCGGGGGCTACTCTTCATTGCAGCGCATGGGCTTCTCATTGCAGTGGCCTCTCTTGTTGCGGAGCACGGGCTCTAGGCGCGCGGGCTTCAATAGTTGTGGCACACAGGCTCAGTAGTTGTGGCTTGTGGGCTCTAGAGCGCAGGCTCAGTAGTTGTGGCGCAGGGGCTTAGTTGCTCCGCAGCATGTGGGATCTTCCCGGACCAGGGCTTGAACCCGTGTCCCCTGCATCAGCAGGCGGATTCTTAACCACCGTGTCACCAGGGAAGTCCAATTTCTGTTATTTTAAGCCACGCTGTGTGTGGTCCTTTGTGACAGTAGCCCCAAGAAGCTAACAGAAGCCCTGTTAGCCCCGTCCCTGTCCCCAGTGGGTGTTTGGCTGTGCACGGACACCCTGGCCAGACGAGGAGGATGATTATTCTGTTTGTCAAAACCCCAGCTTTGGGGGAAAGAATTCCATGGAAGAGGAAAGGAGATCCCTGGCTAAATTTATCCCCACCGCAATCTCTCTGTATATGATTTTAATGGAAAACAAAGTCTTCCTGAAGTGCAATAATGCCCTAGCTTTACAATAATGTACTAGAGAAATGCTGGATATCCCAACCTGGAACCGGTAGGAAGAGCCCAACGTCAAAGACCGGAGAGGTGCTAAAGAGAGAGAAACTTGGAGTAATCCTGAGTATCTGAAAAGTACATTTTCCTAAGAAAGGATTCTGTTTCTGCTTTATTTGAGATTTTAATTATAGGCCAGGTAACGATTTTCATTTTGAATGATAATTAACTCTCCGGTTTAAGGACTAAATTCAACTTGACGACGAACTCTTCCAAGTGGAGCTTTAATCCAGTAAATTGCAGTAAGTGCAGCAAACTTATTTCTCGTGTTATGTGAATGTCACCCCACAGGAGGACAGCACGGCTCAGATGCACGAAGCATTTTTAACCTAATATGGGGGTGCAGGGTCAGTGTACCCCAGGAGGATGGAGATACTATTACTCTAATGAGAGAATTCAAGATAAAATTCAGAGCTGGAGTAAGAATCAGAGAAGTGCCAGAATTGATTTAAATTTTTCCCCATGAACAGAAAAGATGATTCGACTTTTACATTAAAAGTTTCTCTTGGCCTTGAACCTACACAAAATATCCAAGCCCTGGGGACAGTCAGGGCCCCCAGCCCTGCTGAGGTCACCCCGGGGGACAGTCAGGGTCCCAGAAGCCCCCCTCACAGGACAACTGGGACATCCCATCCTGGGGCTGTTAGCACAAAGCTCAAACCCAGCATCACTGAGACTCTCCTAAGTGGCCCCTGACCCTCTGATCACCAAAACAGGCTAAATCCAGCTGGGGCACACTCTTGATGACACAGGGTCCAGCAGCCTAGATGTCCGAAGCCCAGGGACAGCCGTGTGTTTCATGCACAGGGGCAGGACTGTTGGCTGGTATTTACCGAAACACCCTCTGAACCCTGGGGTCTAAACACAGAGGCTCAGGAATAAACGGGACCCTCCCCTCTGTCCCCCCCCACCCCCGACACGCAGATGACCGAGAGGTCCTTGAAAGCCCTCCTTCCCCCGTGACATCAAAGCTGCTGCCTTCTCAGGAATGCACCCCTGGGCCGGCATGGCTGTGACATAAATCACTGCCCGCTGCTCTCAACCTGGGAGGATGTGTGTGGGGAAGGGATTCCAAGGCAGCCGTGGGCCGGGGCCGCGTGGGCACATGGCTGGGCAGTGACCCGAGTGGAGCTTGGTGGGCACACCACCAGCAGGACAGGAAGGGACACAGCGGACGGAAGGGGGAGCCCCGTCCCCTCCAGCTCAGCCACGGGAGCGGCAGAGGCTCTGCTCTGAGCACAGCACAGAATCCCAGAACTCCAGGACGTCTTCTGAGGCCTGCGAGGAGGAATGGCCCAGTTAACCCCTGACCCCGTCATCCCGCATGGGTATTTATCACATGCCTACTGTATGCCCGGCACTGTGCTGATGGACAAAGATGCTGGACGCAGCGGGGAGGGAGCAGACGGCACCAAGCAGATCTGGACTCCAGCCGCCGACCTCTGCCATGGCGAGGGGCGGGCAGAGGAACGGGGACATGGAGGTGACATTCGGGAAGACAAGGGAAAGCGCACTCGAGGGGCAGAGTCCCGGGGAGAGGAGCCGGGCATGTTTCTGGAAGGCGAGCAAGGGGCAGTGGGGTGGGGCGGGGCCGGCCCGAGGCTCTGGAAGGAAATCCCCGGGGCCCCCCAACCGGCTCTGCCTGAAATGGGTGACAACTGTCCCTACCCTCATGGGGCTGTGACAGGCACGGGGAAAGGGCCTGGAGCAGAGCCTGGGTGGACACGTGCTGTTTAATTAGGGAGACGACGCATCAAGAGGCCACAGGACCCGGACGCAGAATCACATCCTGAGGCTTTGCCCCGGATGGGTTTAGTCCAGGGTCCTTCTGGGCGGGAAGAGTCTCCTTCCACCCCCTCGGGTAACAGGGTGACGGCGAGTGAAGCCCTCTCCCTGGGGCCACTGCTCAGCGATGGTTCTCCTTTTCACCCGTCACACTTCATTCGGTACCCTGCACGCAGAAGGCGCTTTTTATTTTATTTATTTATTTATTTATTTATTTATTTTTTCTTGCGGCATGTGGTATCTTCCCGGACTGGGGCACGAACCCGTGTCCCCTGCATCGGCAGGCGGACTCTCAACCACTGCGCCACCAGGGAAGCCCCAGAAGGCGCTTTTTAATAGATGCTATGGAGTCAAGGAAGCAAGAGAAAGGACCCAGTAAACAGGCAAACCAGGCCATTCTGCCCTCGAGGAATCCACGGGGGGCGGACAAGCCTGAGCTCAGAAGCCAGAGCACCACGTTTGAATCCTGACTCACCCCCGCCCAGGTCTACAGCAGGGCTCCTCCCTCCACCACAGACACGAGGGCCATTCTCCGTGGGGGGGTGGCCTGTACCCTTGGGGGATGCAAGGCAGCACCCCTGGCCTCCAGCCACGAGCACCCCACCCCCAGCTGAGACAACCCAAAACATCTTTGGATACTGTCATGTGTCCCCCGGGGGCAGAATCACCCCCGCTGAGAACCTCTGGGCTAGAAACTTTAAGGTCCCGTACCACAGTCTCTCCATTTATAAAATGGGGACGTACAGCTGCCAGGAGGATTGGGGTAACAGTGTAGAATCATCTGGAACAGTACAGCACGTTAAGTGCCCAATAAGTACTATTTGCAGGTCGCTGCTGTCCTGAGGCTCCTGGAAATAAGTGGATCACACCCAAAATGAGAGTGGAGCAACCAACGCATGAACAAGGCACCGAGGAAGTTTCCAAGATCGATGGTCACTGTCCAAGGAAGTTGGGAGAACTTCCAGAACCTTCCAACAGCAGGGACAGCGCTGGGCTGGGCAAGGACAGGGGGACGGCAGGTGCAGGGGTGGGGAGATGGGAGGAACGGGCTACGTCCTTGGGGAGCTTAACCAAAAGCAAAGCCAAAACCAAAGCTACCCTGTTCACAGGCCGGGAGACAGAGGGGCCGGAACCAAGGAACCCGGCACACATGCTTGTCACACATGACAGTCGCTGAGCTGCGCCTCGATGCCTCCAGTCCTTCTGTCCCCGTTCCCTTCAGGGTGGGGTCCCCTGCAGACCCCCACCAGGCCCCCATGCAGAGCCGTGAGAAGGGGAGATGCTTTCTCCCTACAAGGACGGGAAGTCCTCTTCCCTGGGGCCTCGGAGCTTCCCTGAGGCCAAAGTGGACTGAAGAAACACAGGGGAGCTGTCGGGGTATTTTTCCAGCATCAAATTCATGAGCTTTTCCTGAAATTAACTGATACCTTCCTTCACCCAGCTCGTCTCCCGTCTGGCAACACAGGAAGCCAGGGTCCTCCGGAGGCCTTGGGCCCCTTCCAGCTTCCCGCCCGCCAGGCCTGAGCTCGGCTTACCAGGGAGCAAGTAATAAAACCCTGGCGACGACAGCACGGCTTTCACCGCGAATAAATGGGCTCAATTACCTGAACCAAGAGAGCAGGGCTTCAAAGGAAGAAAGGAAGAAAGAGAGGAAGGGGGACCGAGTAAAAATAATCAGTCTGAATCAATCTTATCTCAGAGGGAAATACATATGATAATTTAGTACCAAAGACATTCAAATTAGTCCCCTGCCAATCAAGACATTTCAGTGGTGATGACACAGTGGGTCATTCCCAGGCATAATTTCTCTAGAAATGACTCTGGCGATGAAAACAAAATTTGAGAACTCTGGAAGTCCTTTCCACCCAATGGGTTGAGGCCTCTTTGGAGGGGATCCAGGGTCCACGGGTCCCTAGCGGCCTCTACTTATCCTGCCCAGACATGGCCCCAAGCTCACATCCGGGACTTCTGGAAGCCAGGACTGCTGCTGCAGCCACGAGACAAGCTGGTGTCCTCGACCGAGGTAGACCCCACCCTTCAGACCCATCTTCAAGATGAAATCACCAGATTCTGGGGGTGTTTAGGGGTGTCCCCCACCAGGTCCCCACCACTACATGTCTCCACCAGGGAGAGGGCCGGTCACCTTGGGTGGCCCACCTGCTTGGGCAGGGGTAGGTCTGCTGCGTGCACTGGCCGGGCATACAGCAGGCACTCAACTAATGCTCCTGGGGCGAGTGAATGACTGCTCGCTGGCTGACTCCCTGGAGGGCACCAGGCTCTTTCCCGGGGCCCGGGGCTACGGCTTCCCCACTTGGAGCAGGAGTCACCTGCAGAAGCACTCCCCATCCAGGCCACGTGGCAGGGAGGGGGCCAGGGACACCAGCCCCGGGGGGGATGCTGCTCCACTGTGAGGGAGGCCGACCGTGCTGCGGCTGGCACATCTGGTCAGGCACTTCAGGAGAGGCCGAGATGCCACCTCAACGCCGTGGAGAGGGAAGGGGAGGAGGGGGAGGACCCCCCCCACGTGGCACGGCTCCTCGGCACCACCAGAGCCCCCTGATAACTCAGGCGTGGGCTTGGGGGCTGGAGTCTCCTTGGCCTTCCTTCCCCGCTCACCACCAAGTTCCAGTGTAGCCAGGAATTTAGGGTGAACACTTGAGAGACTGCGGGGAAGAGATCTCCAGAGCCGGACAGGACGGATGGACAGGCAGACAGACACAGACGGGCGAGGGGAGGGGAGACACAGGCAGGCGATCAAGCCTTCCTCGCCGCAGCGGTGCCAGCGGGTTATAACCAGGCTGGTGCTCAGACGCGGCAAGCCGGGGCGCACACCCATTTCCCCAGGCTGCCCAACGCCCCCTCTTCTGGCTGGGGCTCCTCCTCTTCAGATGCAAAGCACCATACGGCCGCCTTCCTCTCTCTGTGCTCCCAGCCCAGGCTTACTCCCTTCCTGCCCGATGAGTATCTGTTAAGACTGTAAGCCCCGTCCTAAGCTCCATCAGTTGTGCTGCGTCCCGCACGCACAGAAACCATTTCTCCAGTGTTTACACTAAACACGTCAGCAGAGGACACAGTCTGCGGAAGACTCTCAAAACCACCTCCGGGACGGATCAGGTCCCACCCAACCTCAGGGAACTTTCTTCCAAAAAGACAGACGGTCACCATCTGTCACAGTACACTTGTTTGTCAAGTGGGCCATCCTTCTATGTAACAGGCCATCGAAGACCAAAGCAAGAGCATATGTTTCTGTACTGCTCTCGGCGGGTTTTTTATTTTTAAAAACAACCGTTGGCTGCCTTTAGAGCAATTCATCTTTGTGACAAATCAGGACATCTCGAGCTAAGTGTATCTTCAAGGCAGAGAAGATGAGAAATTTCTACAGTGACAATGAGGCAAGAAAAAACCCACCGTCTTTCCAGACCCAAACGATCAGTGGCTCACAATTGCTATCCCAGTTATTACACTGTTTTCCAGTAACCAGTTAAACTCGAAGTCCGTAATGAACTGCTTTAAATTTGAAGCCACTTATAAAAAGCACATGTCCTTACCTACATGCAGATTTTTTAGGTGGCTCTGGCACTATCATCCTCCTCCTACTGTCCTTATAAAGAGGGTGGCTTAAGTGGCACGAGATCAGTAGAGACCTTGGGGCTGTACTCAGCAAGCAGAGTCCACGCCCAGGCCCGTGGTCCATCCTTTGACCCTGTCCCCGAAGAGGGAAGTGGACAGAGGAAACCACCTGACACCCTCCGACCTGTGGACCGGGGGCCTCGTGTGAAGCAGAGGTGACCCGGGGCCGCCCCACCGTCTGTGCCACCCCAGGACCCGCGAAGGGTGACACGTACCTGTGAAGTCCTCCTGACACTCGCAGGTGTAGCCACCCTCCCGGCTGCGACACCGGCCGTGGGCACCGCAGGGGCTGGAGTAGCACAGGTCAATCTCGGTCTCGCAATAGTCGCCGGTGAAGCCGGGCGGGCAGCGGCAGCGCAGCCCGTTGACGGGATGGATGGGCCGGAAGAGCACGGTCGGGGAGCTGATGAAGGGGGCCGAGCTGTCGAACTTGAGCACCGACACGCACTTCATGTAGTTCTCGCACGGCTCCCGCAGACAGATGTTGTCGTCGAAGGGCAGGACACGCTGGGTGGACACGGCCGTCAGCAGCGTCCGGTTCAGGTAGATCTGCTCCTGTAGGTCCTCCGAGGGGAAAAACTTGTCCCGGACGCCTCCGGGGAGCAGGGCCGAGAAGGTCACATTCAGGATGTTGGAGCTGACGTCCGTGTCGTTCTGGATGTTGAAGACGAAGATGGCGTCCTTGGTGGTGGACAGCACCGTGGCCACCCCTTCCACGAAGCGGGACAGCAGTGGGGACAGGAACTTCTCCTGCGACATGTTCTCCAGGCGGACGGTGATGCTGTTGGTCAGCATGTCATCCGTGATGACGGTGACCCGCAGGGTACAGAGCGCCGCCACGCTGTGGATGCCATCTGCGAGACACAAGGGGGCGTCACTCGGGGGCCTGCCTGCCCGGTCCCCACCCCCGCCCGACCGGGAACAACACCCCCGAGCCCCATGCCCTGCCCCACCCCACCCGTGACCACCACCTTCACCCCACGTCCCAGACCCCCTTCCCCTCCTTCCACACTCGGCTCCCATCATGCCCATCAAGCTCAGAAGCCCCCAGTGGAACTCCCCAACTGCTCATCAGGGCATCTCAACAACCACCACGATCCAGCCCCCCAGCCTCACACGCTTTGCTCCAGACACGTGGGGACACAGAGCCCCTGTTTTGCCTCCTCTGCACCTGTTCCAGCCACTAGGTGACCCTGCCCATCCCCCAGCCCAGTTCAGACCCCACAGTGTCCAGCACGGTCCAGCCCAGGTACGGCCTTGTCTTGTGCAATGCTGGCGGCTTCTCTGCTCTTAGCTGTGACCTACTTATCTCCAGGCACCCAGCACACAGGACAGGACAGCACGTGCTGTTTCAGAAAGACGCACAAGAGGATGTTGCATCTCAGCCAACACAGGTGAACCGCTCATGAAACGAGCCACTCAGGACTTGGGAACTGGAAAGGGTGGAGTATCTGGGTTATCAGGCTGAGCACACCATAGGTTCCGAGCCCAGAACCAGAGGAGCTGTCCAGGGGCCGCCACAGGGGCTCTGCTCACGATGGCCACAGGGCAGCAGCATCACCTCCAGGGCAGCCCTGATAGATGCAGCCATGCTGCCCAGAGGGCCTTCACCTGCCTCCCGGTGCCCGCCCCCCAAATGTGCTCTGGGACCCGAGAAAAACCTGGCAAAGTTCACATCCTTCTGGCTCAGCTCAGATCCGTGTCCCTGTAGCCCTGATGGATCCCCCCATGCGTACACCCACCCCAGTTTCCATGAGGCATCTGGGCAAGCCTGTGAGCCCCCAGCGGGTCCCACCCCTCTCGAAGCTGAAGCCTGGCGGTGCCCACTCGAAAGGCAGGCTTATTTCCGGCTTACTTCCGGGAAGCTGCAGGGAAGTCTTAGGACCACTGAGAGGATGCATTCAGGTGACAAAACTTGGAGGCCATCTTGTCACTCTGGACCCAGCACAGTCCCCACCAGGGCACACCCTTGCAGGGAGCCCTTAGAACGACGGGGAGCAGAGAACAGAAGCTTCTGCGCCTGGGCCTGTTTGCCCCAGACTCAGGAGCCATAAGCCACTTCTGGCAGGGGACATCGTGTGCCACAAAACTTGTCCAGACAACGGAGAAGCATAACTGCTCCACAAGTCACAACACATTCCGGGCAAACCTGAGATTCCGAGGGATTCTGAGAGAACCAGCATCACCCCATTTGACAGGTGACAAAAACTGAGACCCTGGGAAGTCACGTTTCACGCCCACGAACACATGCTTGGTGGAGGGGGGCCCTGGCTTCCCCCCAGTAATAACGACCATCGCCTAGTAGGGCAGGCACCGAGCACTCTATTACTGTCCCACCTGGTCCTCACGATAACCTGGCAAAGCCATATATTTTTTTTTTTTTGGCTGCACAGCTCGCAGGATCTTAGTTCCCCGACCAGGGATTGAACCCAGGCCCCTGGCAGTGAAAGCACGGAGTCCTAACCAGTGGACCACCAGGGAATTCCCTGGAAGGACCAAATCTGAAAGAGGAAATAATATTTGTATGACCTTGTTGTGGGGAGGGCACCTCAAAGACTGGTGTAAAACCCAAAGGCCGGTGAGGTAAGGGCTCAGCTCTGTGTGCAGCTTCCGCAGAGCAGAAGGTGGATGCTGAGACCATATCTGCTGCTCATATACAAAGGGCCGTTACTCAGCCATAGAAGGGAATGAAATTGGGAATTGGAGAGACGTGGATGGACCTAGAGACTGTCATACAGAGTGAAGTAAGTCAGAAAGAGAAAAACAAATATTGTATATTAACGCATACACGTGGAATCTAGAAAAAAGGTACAGATGAACCGGTTTGCAGGGCAGAAATAGAGACACAGACGTAGAGAACAAACGTATGGACACCAAGTGGGGAAAGTGGGGGGGAGGGCTGGGGGGGGATGAACTGGGCGATTGGGATTGACATATATACACTAATATGTATATAGTAATAACTAATAAGAACCTGCTGTATAAAAAAATAAATAAATAAAATAAAATTCAAAACCAAACAAAACAAAGGGCCAGTGGCTGGAACAAGTAATGAGGAAGAGAAATTAAGGCAAAAGATGGCACAGCCCATACGGCACGAAGCCTCAGAGATGGCACCACCCTCCTTCCCTCCCCCACACACCAGCTGAACCCAGGCAACAGGGCACATTTATTCACACTGTGGCCACAGCAGTCGTCCTAAAACATTGGGATGTCCTAAAACGTCCTAAAACACTGTGGCCACAGCACTCATCCTAAAACATCACACTACTCCCTTGGGGCCCCCAAAGGCACCTAGGATAAAACTCATATTGCCTACCCCATCTTATGGTCCTATGTGGTCCGTCCCCGTCACCCTCCCTTGTCTTAGAGACACCTCCCTGCCTCAGGGCCTTTGCACACTTCATCTTCCTCCTGGAACACTGCCCTCCTTGTCGCCAGTGGCTGCTCCCGGGGCCACCCGGGTCTCAGCTGCATGTCCCTCATCAGAGGGGCCCTCCGCATACCCCATGCTCTGCCACATCCTCACAGGAGCGGCCGCAAGCTGCTTTTATTTGTTCATATCTGTCTCTCCCCACAGTGAACCCTTGAGGACCAAGAACTTGTAGGTCTTGTTCCTGTTGTGCCCGTCACTTCTAGAACAGTCCCTGGCACTCAGAAGCTCCTGGATAAACATTCAGGGAAGGGAGGGAGGGAGAGGAGAGTCCCTCTTCCAGTGGCATCTCTTTAACCCCAAGACTGACACTGGCACAAACAGCATCAGAGCCTCCATTTTTCCATCTAAGCTATTTTTCTGTGGGTGTTTCTTTTCTCTTTTTTTTTTTGCAAAGGCCCATTACAATAATATAGGATATAGGATATTGTTTGTTTCCTGGTGGCAGTTGTTAAGAAACATCCTTTTAATCTTAAACCGCACACAAATTTGTTCTGGTCCAAGATTCGAGGGCGATGCTGATTTTAAGCTCAAAGTTCAGGCTGTCTGGGCATGCTCCAGGCTATTCTGCCCTCTCCCTCCCCGGGGATGGGCAGGGAGCCCAGGAAGGCACGGCACGGAGGAATGCCCAGAAACAAGGAGGCACGTAATGACCAGAAAATAGCATTAAATATTAACTCATGTCAAACGTGCTGGAAAATAAAATACGCACCTTACTGTTAATTTTACTATTAATTTCTTTCAAGACCACGGACTGTCCTGGACGACCAGGTCCTGGAGACAATGAATACGCTCTGTGCTTAACTCATCTGGGTTGGATTTCTGAGTCGTCATCTGGGTTGGATTTCTGAGTCGCCACGAGCACAAATGCGACTGCCCATCAACGGGGAGCCACTGAAATAAAGGACGGCTGTTCTCACCCTGTAGCTTGGCTCAGCGAAACCCACTAGGTGACACTCGCCTCCACTGGTGTCAGGGCAGATCCAGACAACATGATGTTAAAAGGGAAAAGTAAGTCACTTTTCACACGAAACAAAAAAATATGTTTGCACACAAATCCAGAGAGCCGTCGGCAGGGACAGCAAAAACTTCAGTGCTGACAGTGATTCTACCTGGGTCGCTGACTTTGCTTTTTTTTTTTTTTTTTAAAGAAGATGTTGGGGGTAGGAATTTTTATTAATTAATTAATTTATTTTTGCTGTGTTGCGTCTTCATTTCTGTGTGAGGGCTTTCTCTAGTTGTGGCAAGCGGGGGCCACTCTTCATCGCGGTGCGCGGGCCTCTCACTATCGCGGCCTCTTGTTGCGGAGCACAGGCTCCAGACGCGCAGGCTCAGTAGTCGTGGCTCACGGGCCTAGTTGCTCCGCGGCATGTGGGATCCTCCCAGACCAGGGCTCGAACCCGTGTCCCTTGCATTAGCAGGCAGATTCTCAACCACTGCGCCACCAGGGAAGCCCCTGACTTCGCTTTTAAATAGACTTTTTATTTTGGAGCAGTTCTAGATTGACAGAAAAATTGCGACGACAGTGCAGAGAGGTCCCGTATACCCGGCACCCAGGTTCCCCTGCAATTAATACTATTGTGACATCAGTGTGGGGTATTTGTTAGAATGAATGAAGCAATACGGACACATTATTAACTGAAGTCCGTACACCCCTCATATTTCCTCGCTTTTACCTACTGTCCTTTCTCTGTCCCAGGACCCCACATGACATGAGTCGTCCTGTCTCCTTGCTCCTCCGGCTGTGACGGACTTTCTCAGACCTTCCTTGTTTCTGATGACCCTGACTGTTTGGAGAAGTACTGGTCAGGAATGTTGCTGACATGTAGGTGATTTTCGCTTTTTCCCCTGAACTTTCTTGTATCGTTTTATTCTCCTGCCTGAGCATCCGTTAGGTTTACCACTTAGAAGGCTGTTTTCATTTTGGAAAACACGGAGCTCACCCAGGGCTCCCCCGAACCTGTGCTGTAGGCACTTCGTCCGAGGCTGGAAACAACAGCGCCGGAACCAACGCCTCCAAACCGGGCCAGCACAGTTTCCACGGCTTTCCCTAGGAAAGGTGAGTCACCTCATTGTCCCTAAGTCACAGCGGGAAAGAGACAGAACAGATGGCAGAGCGGGGCTGTGGGGTGCCCACTGGCAGGTGCTTCCCGCAAAACCCCCGACGGTGCAGGTGAGGGGGGCTTCGCAGGTCTTCACGGAGGGTAGGGCCCGTCCATGCGTCCAGCTCTGGTCAGAGGACAGCCGTCGTCTACAGTCTCATCCCTGTGGCCCGCTCAGCCCTGGGGGACTCAGTGACCAAGGAGCCAGTGGCCCACGAGGGGGCAGGGGACAGAGCCGAGTTTGCACGAGGCAAGAGAGGAGGGACCCCAGGAGGCAGCGGGGAGGGCAGGGTCCACGGAGGAATGGACATTGTCCCACAGCGGAGGGCAGCCATCTTCCCAGCACAAAATGCGAAAAAGCAGCAAGGCCTAGCCAGTCGGTGGCGGGAGGCTGTGTCAGTCCTGGGGCTGCACCACAGCCTGAGGCTCACATAACTGATCCTCTCACAGCCTGGGGGCCACAAGTCCAAGGTCAGGTGTCAGCAGGGCTGGCTCCACGTGGGGGTTCGGAGGGAGAACCCATCCCGTGGCTCTGTCCCAGCGTCCAGTGGCTGCTGGCGGTCCTTGGTATCCCCAGCTGGCAGATGCCTCACTCCCGTCTCTGCCTCATCGTCACGTGGCCTCTCCCACGTGAGTCTGTGTCCAGATTCCCTTCTAAAAAGGTCACCAGTCGTTGGATCAGGATCCACCCGAATCCAGGAGGTGTCAATGCTTAGCTTGATGACATCTGCTCAGATCCAACCTCCATATAACACCTATGCTGAGGTTCCAGGGGGCTGTGGACTTGGGGGGACGCTACTCCACCCCGGACAGACGGGAATGTGGGTTAGTGGAGACAGGCCACGGGGGCAGGGGAAGGTCCTCTGACGCTGCCGCCTCTTGGACCCTTGGCGTAGGGCAGTGGGGGGTGGACGCGGGGGAAACGTCCATGGTGTAGACCTCGCTGACCTGGACGGTGCCCCACCACTGCCCGCAGCGGCTCCGCACCGACACCTTCCACAGTGCCGCCCCTCCAGTCCTCGTCACAGCCCGCGAGGGACACCTCTGCTGGTCCTGCACCGATGAGGACACCAAGGCACAAGGGAGGTGACCAGCAGGCCCGGCCGAGGTCACTCGGGCAGCAAGTGGCAGGCCCAGACCGACTGGGCCTGAGCCCCTCCAACGTTGGGGAGAGGGTCCAGAGGACTATGGTCCCGGCTCAGACGGTCCACATGGAAAGAGGCCGGTTTCTGACCCGTTATACACCTGCAGCCTTGGGGACAACGCGGTGAGGCAGGGCCACCAGCCGTTGGAGATGCAGCGGTGCCAGGAGGGACCAGCACCACTCGCCAGCGTCTTGGTCACCCCACTCCACACGCACCATGGTCTAAGTTGGGGGGCATCTCCGTCTCCTACCGCCAACGCCCTGCCAGGCCTGGCTGGCACAGCCTGTGACGCCACAGTAGGCAGGCTGCGGCCACATCCACTGGGCACTGTTTGCCGTCCAGCCGGTTTGGCACAAAGGCTGCCCTCCTGCCCCCTCCCAGGCCTCACCAGGGGCAGGGAGTGCTTGCCAGTGGGGGTGGTGGTAGGGACTTTGAAGTGGTTTCCTTTTGGGGCAGCAAAAGCTGAACCCAGAACCTGTGACTCAGGACAGGGGCTCCTTTCCGGGAACAGGGTGATGGGGGCTCGGGGCACAGTAGGGCAAATGTTGGTGTTGGGCCTGGCGGGAACGCTGGCCTGAGAAGACGCTGCTTGTCCTGCTCCCTCCAGGGAGGAGGGGCCTCAGGTCTGAAGGGGCGGGCCCCATTCGAGCACCACCATCTCAGGCAAATCAGACGACGCACTTGCTCTCGACGCACCTACGGTCCCTCCTTCCCTGTCCCCACGCGCGCCGGGACCTCGCCCACAGTGGCAGCCACGCCTTGGGTTTCTCCTCCTTTGGAACCCGTGTCCTCGCCCTGTCATTTCTACCATCGTCTCCCCTCAAGTTGCTGGAGGCGGGGTCCTCACAGCCCCTCCCCTGCAGGCCCCAGGCAGGCCCCCAAAGCCCACCCCCACCCAGGAGCCTGGGCCTGGGGGACGCTCCCCGACACAGAGCTCACCCCCTAACTCCTATCTCAGGGGACGCTCGCTCTTACAGGGCCCCGAGCCTGGGCCCGCTGCACCGTGCCCTCCACCTTAATATCTGAGTCTCTCGGCCACTCTCCCTTCACCTGAAGTGACCTCGAGCCCCCCACTCTGACTCCTCCCCCGGCCCCCCCCTCCTCCAGCTGTGCCCTATCTTTGCATCCACACCCCCCTCAGAGGAGGAGCCAGGCCTGGGATCCAGGCATCAGTGGGGACCCCAACCTGCCTCGCGGGGTGGCACCTGGGCCAGTCCCCTCCACCTGGCACCCGCTGGTCAACCAAGACAGCTCGCAGGGGGCACTTCCCTGGTGGTCCCGTGGTTAAGACTCCGCGTTTCCAAAGCAGGGGGCGCGGGTTGGATCCCTGGTCGGGGAACTAAGATCCGGCATGCCATGCAACGTGGCCAAAAAAAAAAAAAAGAGAGAGAGAAAGACAGCTCAGGGGGCTCAGGATCAGGCAGCATGTACAACCCACCTCTCCGGGGTCCCGGGCCTCGCCACCAGTCACCCACTGCACATGATGCATCTAGTTTACATGTGAAAACGAACGCCCCAGACTATTCCAGGAGCTCTGAGGCACACACATGGCTCTTTTAAACACTAGACGCTGGCTCCCTGCTGGAAGGGCGATGCCCCTCGCCAGGGGTGTCCTGTCCAGGACCCTCGCCTCCGCTGCCCCTCCTGAAAATCCCAGCGGTGGCAACAATGTCCTTCCTCCCTGCGTCCCCAGCATCCACCTGCACGGGTCCTCCTACTTCCGCTGTGACATCAAGAGGATGAAACGGGAGGCTGGGCCCACGTCCCCACACCCACAGATGCACCCACGCACAGTGGCTTCAGGTAAGCTGCGTGCAGAACACCCAGCCCCCCAGCTGCGCTCGACAGACGATCCGACACACCACGTCAAGGGATCCGAGTGCCAGAAACATCTTCAGGAAGGACGAAAATGACACATTAGGTATATTTTTGTGACGGGGCCATGTCACGACCCCTCCCCAGTCCTGACCTCGTGCCCGGTCTCCCCCTTAACTTGGTCAGGGGCTCCTAGGAGCAAGCCCTGCTCAGCCCATCTGTAAGGGGGGCAGCAGCCAAGGCACCCCCGACGAGGATGCCAGGAAAACCCCCAAGACACTGGGCAGGAACAGCCGGCAAGCGCCCTCAAGCACTCGGAAAGCACTCAATCAACTCTCCACGTGGCTACCATCCTTAGTAACCACCCCCAAATAAAACATAACCAGGTGCAAGACGCCTGCCATAGCCGTAAGGAGCCAGGAGGGAAGGAACAAACCCCGTCTGAACGTGGGCCCACGCCAGGCCACAGGGTCCCCTCAAGTCATCCCAAAGCCGGGGCATCACTCCTCCAATCAAATGGCAGTGCACACACGGGCACCAGGAAGCCCACGCATGGGTAAAGGATGAGCAATTTGATGCTCGGCTTTAAAATATCTACAGCTTCAAATCCACACTCATTGAAATTAAATATGTGATTTGATCTTGCCACATTCTTCTGTTTCCAAGCACGTTTACGGACCCAGCATCCTTCCTCCCCTCCAAAATTATACAATTCTAGCAATGACAAGAAATTATTCTCTCCTAAGATATGGAGAGAGGAGAAGAAGCTACATCTCCAGACCGTCAGGATCACGTGAGTCTAATATGCACGAGACACATTAGGAAATGCCTGGCCTCAGGACATGAGGACTGGGGAGGCCTTACAAAGGAGGGGGATCCTGGCACCGGCTATGATGCAGATGAACCTCAGGACAGTGTGCTGAGCAAGAGAAGCCAGTCACAAAAAGACAGATACCGTGTGATCCCCCGGAGATGGGGTGTCCAGAGTGGTCAGCTTCACAGAGACAGAGAGCGGACAGTGGGTGCCAGGGGCTGGGGGAGGGATATCGGGGGTTAGTGTTTAATGGGGACAGAGGCTCGGTTCTGCAAGATGAACAAGTCCAGGAGACGGACGGTGGTGATGGTCACACAGCAGTGGGAATGGACTTAACGCCACAGACCTGTGCACCTAAAAACGGTTAAATGGCAACTCTGATGTTATGTAAATTTTACTACAATTATGAATGAATAAAAACATGAGTACATAAATAAACATAAAGGGAGAATGAAGAAATCAGAAAACAAGCAGTCAAGATCCCTAAAGCTTCCTTCTCTTGTCACTCCCACTTTTATTATTTACTCTAAAATTGCCTGATAGGGCTTCCCTGGTAGCGCAGTGGTTGAGAATCTGCCTGCTAATGCAGGGGACACGGGTTCGAGCCCTGGTCTGAGAGGATCCCACATGCCGTGGAGCAACTAGGCCCATGAGCCACAACTACTGAGCCTGCACGTCTGTAGCCTGTGCTCCGCAACGGGAGAGGCCGCGAGAGTGAGAGGCCCGCGCACTGCGATGAAGAGTGGCCCCCGCTTGCCACAAATAGAGAAAGCCCTCGCACAGAAACAAAGACCCAACACAGCCAAAAACAAATAAATAAATAAAATAAATAAATAAATAAATAAATAAAAATTAAAATAAAATAAAACTGCCTGATAGAGGATAACATTGATTTAGCAATGCGCTCTCCTAATGTCATGTATGAAATAAAGCTCCTATCTCAAAGCCGAAGTTAGTACCTAATGCAGCATTCCACACCATTAAGTTGTTCCATGAAAAGCAGCTTGTCCTGTCCATGCTGGGTGGAACCTTCTGGAAGGCTGAAGTTGTACCAGGCCCCACTCCCAGCTGAGTGCTGGGAGCAGAACGGCCTTTGCCTTCAGAGCCAGGCGCCACCTTCTGACCCGCGATGATGGTGAAAACGCTGAGTTACTGCTTAGGGGGAGCTAGAGCCACCACCAGCTGTTTACACCATTAACTAAACACTGCACAAGAAACCAGCACATGCCCGCAGTGAAAACACACTGGCTGCCACTGGCTCCGATGGGATCACACCGAGAGTTTCGTCAGGAACCTTTGTTGTTCCTGGTTTTTGTTTTATTTCAACTACTGGCTGAACAATACATAGGCATCGTTAGCCAAACAGGAACCCAGAAGTCTGATCTCGCCACACTCCTTGCAGGGGACTCGCGGTGATCACCAGGCCTGACCCAGAGGCTGTGTTAGGATTCGGAGGACAAAAGCAGCGATGCAGGGGCTCTGGCGTCAGGGCGGGCCCCCTCCGCCGCGGGCGGCAGTATGGACACTCAGGGGCTGGCGGGGGATAACTTGAGGCCTGAGGCCGGCCCAGGCGCTAGAGGATGCCAAGCAGCACCCCAATGCCAGTTAGTCACCCCTCCCCATCTCCAGCTGTCACAACCACAAACGTCTCCAGACATTGTCAGATGTCCGCCGGGGACACAATCGCATCCAGGTGACAGCCCTGCTCTAGGAAACAACACAAAGGTTTTTGGACTCGTCCTCCAGCTTGAGACTCTTGGGAAGAACCAGGAGCCCGGGCAGCAGCTGGGCTCGGGGATCCGCACCCTGTGGCTGCCAGGCTGGCCCGGGGGCTCCACGCCTCCTGCAGTGGGGCTGGGGCTTCCCTCCGCCGTCGGGGCCAACAGGGAGCCCGTCCAGCCTCACTTTTCCCTGCCAGAGCCAGAAAGGCCACCCTTCTGCTCCGTCCTAGGAAAATGGGCAAAGTTCCCCGAGGCAAAGACTTCAGCCCAAAGTGGATTTAAAAGAACTAGCGATCGGCCTGCCCTGCCGGCGCAATCACATGGCCCCAGGCACCTGGCGAGGGACACTCACATGTCCTCCGGCCCCGGGCAGGTCCAGGAGCGGCTGTCAGTCCAAGAGAGCTGTGGGCGGTAAAGAGCAATTTTTTTTTTTTTTTTTTTTTTTTTGCGGTACGCGGGCCTCTCACTGCTGTGGCCTCTCCCGTTGTGGAGCACAGGCTCCGGACGCTCAGGCTCAGCGGCCATGGCCCACGGGCCCAGCCGCTCCATGGCACGTGGGATCCTCCTGGACCGGGGCAGGAACCCGCATCCCCTGCATCGGCAGGCAGACTCCCAGTGACTGCGCCACCAGGGAAGCCCAAAGAGCAATTTTTAACAAATGTACCAACTCAACCCAGCCTGCGGGCCGCTGAGCCCAGGGGCCCTGCTGAGTCCCCCAGGCCTCTTCAGTCACTGCAAGCAGCCCACAGCCAGCCCAGGGACACAGGAGGGCCAAGCACCAGTCTGTAACATTCCAGTCTCCGGCTCCAAAAGTGCCATCTGCCACCCAGCTGGGCAGAGGCCATCAAGCTCCTGCAGCCGCTTGGATGGTCGGAGTGGCAGGTGACCCGGGCAGCCCTGGCATGTGACCTTGGGTAAGGTGGTAAGTATACCCATGTGCTATTTCTCCTCCTTCTCTCCTCGGCTGGAGGGGGTCCTGCACATGCGCACCTGCAGGCACTGGTTCAAGAACGCTCCCTGGGCTTCATTTAGTACTGGAAGTTTCCAATTCTCCGACACTGCATATGGACTCTTGTTTGGCCTTGACCTCGTGCTCGCCAACAGCGCCTCTGAAATCCTGACTATCTCCAGGAACCACTGGTGACAGATGCCACCCCCCCGCCCCCCGCACAGTTCCTCTAGAACAGTGGCTGCTGGAGAAAACCCGCAATCTGGGCCTGGAAGTGTCACCCATCAGCCGGCGGGGCAGACGCTATAGAGGCTCCTCAACCAGAGGAGGCCCCGCCTTTGGGGAAACGCTTCCTCTGATGGCAGAGAAGAGAGTGAGAGAAAGAGTGATAATGGACACCAGGTCACAGAGATGCCACGCTGCCAGCTGTGAAGGTGGGGGAAGGGGCCCCGAGCCGGGGGTGGAGGTGCCTCTGCCTGCTGGAGAAGCCCGGAAGCAGGGTCCCCCCGAGCCTCCAGAAAGAAGCGTAGCCCTGCCACAGTGTGCTTGCATCCCGGTGAGACCGTATTGGGCTTCCAACCTAGTGAATGGTGAGAGAGTAAATCTGGGTTGTCTCAAGCCACTGTGCTTGTGGTAATCTGTTATAGCAGCAACGGAAGACCTCATTCTGTGAGGTTACCATAACCTTGATACCAAAATCACACAAGGAGAGCACAAGGAAGAAAAAGTACAGGCCATATCACTCGTGAACATAAAGGCAACAGTTCTTAAAAAAGGAAAACGAAAACTACATCTAATAATGTATAAAAAAAGACAATGGGGCTTCCCTGGTGGCGCGGTGGTTGACAGTCCGCCTGCCGATGCAGGGGACGCGGATTCGTGCCCTGGTCCGGGAAGATCCCACATGCCGCGGAGCAGCTGGGCCCGTGAGCCATGGCCGCTGAGCCTGCGCGTCCGGAGCCTGTGCTCCGCAACGGGAGAGGCCACAACAGTGAGAGGCCCGCGTACCACAAAAAAAAAAAAAAAAAAAAAAAAAGACAATGTATCAAGACCAAATTGGATTTATCTCACGAATTTAATATTTGAAAATGTATTAATGTAACACCACCCTTAAAAAAACCCCACATATTTGAACCTCAATAAATAGAGGAAGAGATTCACTAAAATTCCTCAATCACTCATAATAAAGATGCTTGGCAAACAATGCAGAGACAGGTCCTTCCTTAAAATGATGAAGGCATCTCTCAAAGTCCAACAGCAAACATCACACTGAACAGTGGTGCCCACTATGTCTTTTTCCAAGTTGTACTGAAGGCCTAACCAGTGCAATGGAAACAAATGAATGGAAAAAGATATCATATCATTATTCATAGATCATATGACCAACAACATAGAAAACTCCACAGGCTCTACAGGAAATTTGTCAGAATGAATCACAGTGTTTAACAAGGTGGCTAAAAATCAAGACAGAAAAATCAAACACATTTCCTATACCAGTCTCATAAAACGTAATTTTAAAAATCTCATTTACGGTAGAGCAAAAATATGTTGTGCTTAAGCACAAATCTAATAAAAGACATAGAAGCCCTTTATAAATAAAAATATTAAATAAAAAAACTATCATTGGCAGAAATGAAGACAATCCATCCATATTCATTGATAGGAAGAGCCAGTAGGGAAAGGGTAGCAGTTCTCCTCAAACTGACTTAAAGATTCACTGCCATTCTTATCAAGATCCCTACAGGGTCCTTCATAGAACTGGCAAGATAGTCTCTAATCCACATGGAAGACAGGCCAGGCCAGGAAAAGGCAGGCATGCCCGAAAAACGGGGGAGCGGGACAGCTTGTAGGAGACGTGACTGCTCGTCTGAGTCTACAGAAACAAGAGGGGATTGACACAGAGCAACCTACAGACCCATGGGCAGGAGAGAGCCCAGAAACAGACCCACGTGTACATGAAAATGTGACATGTCACAGAGCTGGGTGCTGGGAGAGAGGGATATTCCATAAATGGGCCCGAGACCATCTGTACGGAGGACAAAATGACACTGGATCCCTACCTCACACTGAACACAAAAAGCAATTCCAGGGAATTAAGGACTTAAATGTGAAAGGCAAAACCTATTTTAGAAGAGACTGTACAGAACTACTGTTTATGATCTGAGGGAGGTAAGGATTTCTTAAGACATAAGACATGATCTTAAAGGAAAAAAGGTATAATTTTTACATTAACTAGAAGAACTTTACAAAGAACCTGATTTTACAAATTAATGACAAGACAAGCCACAAACTGGAACATATTTGGTCCTAAAACAAATAAAAAGATGCTCAACATCATTAGCAATCTGAGAAACGCAAATCGAAACCACAATGAGATACCAATTTACACCCACCAGATTGGCAAAAGTTAAGAAACCAGACACCAGCACGTGACGGCAAACACGAGAGAGGAATGGTTGTTCATTGCTGGTGGAAAGGTGAATTGGTCCAATCGCTCGGCAGAACCCTGGAGTCCCCTAACCCTCCCGTGCCTGACGGGCAGCAACTCCCAGGGGAATCACCCCAGGGGAAGCCACACCCTTGCGGGCCAGGAGGTGCACACAGGATATCCAAGCAGCAGAACAGATCAAGAGGGGAACGTTCACTGGATGAAATACCACGCAACAGGGAGAACGAACCAACTACAGCGTAGCACGCCAATGTGGGCGATGAGTGGAAAGGGCAGGCCGTCAAGGAAGACACACAGCCTGGTGCCTGTATACAGACTCCAGACCCAGACACAGCCTAACGAGACAGGTCCAGATCCTTTATCCGAAACCCTTAGGACCAGGCGGTTCTGGAATTCAGAATTTTTTGAATGTGGAAAGTTATAAACAGTGCCTATTCTATCTTATGTAACAGCAGACTCCACCATCAAATGCATAACCCTCCTGCAGTACCGCCTGTGAATATTCACACGAACCAGGATAAAAACTGTCAACAATCCGGGATGGGCTTCCCTAGTAGCGCAGTGGTTGAGAGTCCGCCTGCCGATGCAGGGGACGTGGGTTCGTGCCCCAATCCGGGAAGATCCCACATGCCGCGGAGGGCTGGGCCCGTGAGACATGGCCTCTGAGCCTGCGCGTCCGGAGCCTGTGCTCTGCAACGGGAGAGGCCACAACAGTGAGAGGCCCGCAGGGACTTCCCTGGTGGTCCAGTGGTTAAAACTCTGTGCTTCCACTGCAAGGGGCGCGGGTTTGATCCCTGGTTGGGGAACTACGATCCCACACGCTGTGCAGCGCAGCCAAAAAAAAAAAAAGTCAACAATCTCATGTTGATGTGGGTTACGTTTTGCTGCCAAGTGAATTTTTACAAAATTGACTTTGGTTTTCAGAGCTTTTGGATTTTGGAAAAGCAGCTGAGGGCTACAGACCGACATACTGACATCTAGGACCACATGCCATGGAGTCAAAACGAAAAGCGAGGTGACACACAGAGGGCTTCGGGGACACGGAAGGGTCTACCACACACGTGTGTTTGTTACTGTCCCTTATTATTTCATATGTCTGAACTGTTTCAAAGCAATAATAAAAATTCTGTAAGTGAAATGGGAGTGGGAGAGGGGGTGATTGAAAGGGGGAAAGAGGCAGGCCCGAGGTTTCTGGCTTGAATGGGGATCATGTTCCCAGACAGGAAACTCGGGAGGAAGGTGAGGTTTTCTCTCTGTCTGAGGCGTGATGGGATTGAAGAACGTGTGGTTTAAAAAATGGCGAGGGCTTCCCTGGTGGCGCAGTGGTTAGGAATCCGCCTGTCAATGCCGGGGACACTGATTCAAGCCCTTGTCCGGGAAGATCCCACATGCCGCGGAGCAACTAAGCCCGTGCGCCACAACTACTGAGCCTGCACTCTACAGCCTGCGAGCCACAACTACAGAGCCCATGAACCACAACTACTGAGCCTGCACTCTAGAGTCTGCGAGCTATAACTACTGAAGCCCGCACACCGCAAGGAAGAGTAGCCCCTGCTCATCACAACTAGAGAAAGCCCGCAAGCAGCAACAAAGACCCAACGCAGCCAAAAATAAATAAATAAATAATTAATTAAAAAAAAACAATGGCGACAAATGTGCTGACACCCTCCCACCCACAGGTGAGACGAGTGTCCCTTTCCTCTGGAATCTGGGTGGGCCTGGGACAGCTTCAACCAATAGAAGAGTGAGGAATGCCACTGAGTGACCCCTGGGTCACAAAAAGCCCCATGTTCCACGCTGCCGGGACAATCCCCCTCTGCCACCCACCGCCGCTGTGACCCTGCAAAAGCTCCTCAGTTTCCTCACCAGTAAAGCCAAGATGGCGGGCTCTCCTGCCCCCAAGAGGCCCATGAGGACTGTGGAGCCACACGAGCCTTTGTTCTCATGACCGACGGTGTCCTCTGCTTCTCCCACTGCTCAGATTCTGCTACCCCAGTGACGAGAGACGTGGGACCCAGGGAGGCCCAGGACACCCAGCCTTCGGGGAAGAAGCCGGGTAGCCTCCGGTCGTCTCTGCCGCTCTACACGAATGCTTTCCAGAGAGAAAAGAATTGTTAACTGCAGAGGCTTAATGAGGAGAGGGAGCTGCGAGGATCTCTAATACCAATCATCTGTACCTATTTAAGAGCAAATGTGCTACAACAAAGGCGGCTGCAAGCAACAGCATCAGACTGTCTCCTCTGCCGCCAGGTAAGAAAGCACAGCTGAGTGCTTCCCTGGTGGCGCAGTGGTTGAGAGTCCGCCTGCCGATGCAGGGGACACGGGTTCGTGCCCCGGTCCAGGAAGTTCCCACATGCCGCGGAGTGGCTGGACCCGTGAGCCATGGCCGCTGAGCCTGCGCGTCCGGAGCCTGTTCTGAGCAACGGGAGAGGCCACAACAGTGAGAGGCCCGCGTACCGAAGAAAAAAAAAAAAAAGAAAGAAAGAAAGCACAGCCGAGCACATGGTGCGTGAAGCCAGACAAAAAGCAGGAGTTTTCCCACACCTGTGGCCCCCAAACCCGGCCTGCCTTCCTGGCACACCTGTGGGCCCCCAGACCCTGCCTGGCTGAGCAGACATACCTGTGGCCCCCAGACCTAGCGCGGCTCTGACACACCTGTAGAGAGGGCCCTCAGCCCAGAAACCCAGGGGAATAAGGCAAGAGAGAGGGAGCTGCAGTGATGGGGACCTGGTCAGGGTGTGGGGCATCCACACGGCCCACCTGCTGGGCCCCTGCAGGGGGCGGGGCTGTCCCTCCAGCCCAGCCCATGGTAGCAGCTGCTGCCAGCTTAGCCTCCCTCAAGACACGGAGGGCAGAGCATGGATGGGGACTAGAGGGGTTACCCTTCGGGCCCCTACTGTCACCCCACTCAGGGACCCTGAAGTCCCTTGCAGAACAATTTCAATGAAACCTCTTTTGAAACACAAACACCACTGGGAGGTTATATTAAGGCTCTGGCCCCTTGGTGGCTTAGCTCCTCATGCCAGAGGGCCCTGGGCAGCCCGGACTCCCCAGGGCAGGAGGCAGCTGCCCTCACACTCTGTGGCCGACGGAGATACTGGAGTGACACTCACTGTGACCTCACCCACGTGCTACCGGGGGCGGCAAACACCCGGCCTGGCCCCCCATCAGTGGGGACAACCACCAACCGACAGTGACAGATCATCTTTGCTACTTCCTGGGACCCTTCCCTCCAACTGAGTGAAGACCCCACGAATCATCTTCTTTTGGGGAAGAGATCAAATATTGGCCCAGACGTCCATTAATTTACAACTTACATGGCACGCAACTGCTGAGAACAGAAAAGCAGGGATTTTTTTTTTCCTGGTTAAATATTTGCTAAGAAAATTCCAATCCTAAAATTTAGCATGACATTAGAAGGGTAAAACATAGTCGTTTTAGATTATTAACCAGAAACTCTTGTGGACGAAGCACGAGAGAAAACTCAGAGTCCTCCCAGTGAAAACATCTTTTAGCAAACAGAGAAAATGTATACTTCAGCATCCTTTCTTCTCTTGTCTTTATTACATCTTAAATGTCTTTCTGGTGCTGAGTCTTGTAATTTACTTTACTTTCAGGCCTCTTTCCTCTGCATCCAGAGGGTGAAATCAGTTTCCAGTATTCAAAGGGCTGAACCAAATCTCTGTCTGCCTTCCTCATATTTGCTGTGTGGTTCTCCTTCTGCGGCCTTTGTTTGCGGCCGCCTTACTGCCTTTCCCGGAAATTAATGAGCTGAGGGTCTATTCTGAATTCAGAGGCAAGAAGATTCGAGACTCAAAACTCCACTTGGATGGGACGGCCCGTGTGCGGGCTCTGCACAGACACAGGGATGCAGCTTCTGTCTGGGCGCTTATCAGGGAGCCTGGGAGGAGGGATGTGTCCAGTGAGGCTGAAAGTGACATCTGGCTGCTGAAACCTCTCCATTCACCACACACCCAATGTCTTGAGTGTCTCCCAGCTGCCGGGGAGGGAAGCTGGAGCTCCTGGCCCCTTCCACCCAGGTGTGTGCTGTCTGTGTGGAATCTGGTCAGGGACACTCTGGCCCACAGTCCGGGGAATGGGCTGGAGCCCGAGGGTTTGGGGGCCACTCACGGACAGATGGGGGATGTGGAAGGTGTTCTGCTCTTGGGAACCCTGGTGGGTTTGACCGTCGTGATGATGCTCTGTTTTGCTTGTAGGATGCTCTCATGTTGCAGGTACTTTTTAAAGTCATACATCAGGAATGGTCCCCAAGAGGTGTCCTGAACCCACATCCCCCCACCCGTCGGCCCCTGTTCCCTGAAGGCAGGAGTCTCGCCGCTGTTCCCCAGCCCTGCAGGCCACCTCCCTCCCAGGAGCAGTTCTCGATGGAGCACCTACTGTGCGCCTGGCCAGGGCCTCCTGCCCCTGCCCCTCCTCCACAAAGGCCACACACACACACACACACACACACACACACACACACACACACACAATTCCGAGGTTCCGAAGGAGAATGCCAGCTCCAAGTTCTTCCAGTGGCGCCTTCCCCGTGGGTCTAAACAGATGGAAGTGATTAATCTACTACCAGATATCCTGTAATTAATTGAGATGGCTTGAAAGTAATAGATTGGATTTCCCTCTTATGTGTCCCAAGGGTCCTGGAGAGGACATATAAAGTTTGCTCAGGAATCACCACAACTGACTACAGTTACAATTCATTTATCATTTAAAATTATTTGGTATAATAAACCTTTTTAACGACCCTAATCTACAACCTAAACTCAAAGAAACTAATTAAAATTGTCATCACTCATTCATTCAACCAGTATTCGCAGCCCTCCATGTTCCAGGCCCAGATCTCAGGCTGCCAAGAGGAAAACCCACAGGGTTGCCCTCAAGGCATCCTCAGCCTGGTGGGGGTGACAGATGGGGCCACAGACAACTGCAGCCTGGAAAGTGCCGTGGGGGGCATCCAGGGTGCAGCTGGGGGTGTGTGGGGTGGGAGAGGGCACCCAGGGTGCGAACGGGGGTGTGGGGGAGGGGCACCCAGGGTGCGAACGGGGGTGTGGGGGAGGGGCACCCAGGGTGCGAACGGGGGTGTGGGGGAGGGGCACCCAGGGTGCGAACGGGGGTGTGGGGGAGGACCCCGCAGGAGGAAGGGCACTGCTGGCAGGCGCAGCGGGGTGAAGGCCTGTGGTCAGCACGTGCTCACAGCTGGTCTCCGTCCATGTTATGTCACTGCACCTGGTGACAATGGGAACTGCTCCTTTGCACCGATGGTACTCTTTTTAGCATGTGGCATTTGGGGTCTCAGTGGCAGGAAGGGATAAATCAGCTCAGACGCCCAGAAGGGCCCACACCCCGCAGCCAGGGCCGGCCTCTTTCCTGCCGGTTATACACTGGCCTAAAAAACAACTGCCGTAAATTCAGTTCTCCCAAAGTGAATCATTACTTTCAGTTTGTAGCCAGTCAGGGATGCCTAAGCGGTTTTTCTTCGTTTGAAACTGTTAACCAACAAATTGCTACTGTCACCAATTCCTCTGGTTGTCACAACCCAAAGGGCCAGCCAGTGATGATCCTGAGGCAACACTGCCTGGCCCAGCAGCAGGGGCGGCTGGATGCCTTTGTGTCGAGGGCACTTTTATCTATTAACCCGAGGCCAGGCTTTCCCACTGCTCTGGCTCCAGGGCCAGCAAGACCATAATTTATGACCACTGTGAAGGCTTTAATGACCAGGCCTCTGCAGGTGCCGAGTGGCCATCCCCCCCAACCTTAATCAGAGGGACAGCCGCTGCTTAGATTCCGAGAAACCCTGGCAGCTCAGCCTCCCCTGACTCAGAGATGGGCCCGGGCCCAGGTGCCCAAGAGCAGCGTTCAGTCTGTCCAGGAAAATGCCTGTGTTTCCTACACTCTGTGGCCTGGAGGTTCCCAGGACGAGTTCTCAGGTCCGGAGTGCAGACTCAGACCTTGGCTGGCTCCCCACCTGGTGGGCGTGAGAGCTGGCCCTTCCCCTGGCCGGTCTCAGCTTCCTCACCCCTGCAGTGGTGACATGGCCAAATGGGACACCTTCCGAGGACCAGCTTTCAGAAGTGCAAAGAGTTCCAGAGTCACCTGGGCACGTCCACTTGGGGCACCCGGAGTAGGGTCCTGGTCTCCTCCAGCCGGAAGAGACCCCAAGATGCAGGGGGTCCTGCCCCCTGATGTGTATCTGATGAGGCAGAGGCGGAGAAGGGATCCTATGCAGGATTACCTGGAGAGGTTCTAGCCGAGCTGGGGTCCTGAAACATGCAGAGGCCTACGGCCTCCATTTAAATGTTCCTGTTCTCGGTCTAAACATTTTATGTCACAATAAGAGACAAATAAAAAAGACACTCGGGCCTCCCTGGTGGCGCAGTGGTTAAGAGTCCGCCTGCCGATGCAGGGGATACGGGTTCGTGCCCCGGTCTGGGAGGATCCCATATGCCGCGGAGCGGCTGGGCCCGTGAGCCATGGCCGCTGGGCCTGCGCATCCGGAGCCTGTGCTCCGCAACGGGAGAGGCCACAACAGTGAGAGGCCCACATACCGCAAAAAGAAAAAAAAAAAAAAAAAAAAGACACTCACCTGTGCACTCTAGGGCCACAGTCATTTTACGCAAAAAATACCTTTGAAATACGACCTGGGGTGAAATGCACGGAGCACAGGTAACCCCAGGCAGCCCTCCACCACCACTTCACACGGCATGTGCTGCAGCCTGCAGATGTGGGGGGCCGGGGTTCACTTTTAGAACAAAAGAAAAATAATCCAACCACTGCAACTGATGCATTTGCCAGTCCTTGGGCACAAACAGGGTCTCATCATCAATCAACCTAATGCCCAGCGCCCAGCCTGGCCTGGCTCTGGGAACTTCATCCAAATTCTCCCCACAATCCTGCCAGGCAGCTTTCATTTTCCTTGTTTTACAGACCAGGCCTCAGAGGGGCAGGAGGTTAAGTGACTTGCCCAGGGTCACCTGGCTGGTTAATGATGTGCCAAAATTCAAGCCCATGTCTGGCCGGGGGCTCCAGGCTGCCCCCACGCCCCGCTGCCTCTTGAACATAGGAGGGAGTCAGGACACCCCACCCCCCAGCACAGGAAGCAGCTCTGCTGAAGTCCACAGCTTGTACATCTAAAGACGAGCTTCTCCACCCCAGTACCGTGGACATTTGGGTTGGCTCCTTCTTTGCCATGTGGGACTGTCCCCTGCACTGGGGGACACTGAGCAGCATCCCTGGCCTCTGCCCACAAGATGCAAGTAGCAGCCACCATATGGTGACCCTGGTCTGTGTACTTTCACTCGCCAAAGGAGTGGCTCCTCTATCTAGAAAGTTTATTGGGCCCCAGTGCCTCCAGGGACAAAGCAATAAACTGGGTGAGGAGGTGATGTGACATCTGAGTGCCCAGGGGTCTGGGGGAACCATGCATGACCACTGTGCAGGACCCCTCCCTGTGAGCAAGGGACCTGCCAATTTAGATGGAATAGATTAGACCCAGCTGATAAGAAAGTTAGTAAATCTTAAGACAGATCAAAAGAGGATATTCAGAATGAAGCACATTCAGGAAAAAAAAAAAAAAAAAGCAGGCACAGAATCTGTCCTCATGGAGAATAACTCGGCTCTTCTGATTTCTCGATTTATTCTTTGTTAGTTGATCAATTATACTCTTAAACGTGCAGTCTGCTTTCTGGGCTCTCTAGTCAATTCCACTAGTCTACCTGGCTATCCCTGGCTATTGGCGGACCCTCTTAATTACAGTGGCTTTTTTTTTTAGTCGACTTTATTTTTTAGAACATTTTAAAATTTACAGAAAAATTGAGAGGATAGTACAGACAGTTCTCATATACCTCGTACCCATTTCCCCTGTTACTAACATATTACATTAGTGTGGTACATTTGTTATAATTAATGAACCAATGGCTTTTTAATAAGCCTGACAAGTAACAGACCAAGTCCTCCCTCCTTGTTCTTCAAGATTGCCTTGGCTCTTCTTGGCCAATTTTATTTACATATGAAATTTACATGTAAAAGTTTATATGTAAATTAATGTGTAATGTATACATGTAAATTTGCATGTATTTACATGTAGGTTTTATATGTATTTACATATAAGTTTTATATGTCAACTTGTCCATTTTTTCAATTTCCCCTAAAAATCCTGTGGGTTTAGGTTAGTATTGCTCTGAATCTATACAACAGTCGGGGGAGAAATGACATCTTTACAATATTGAGTCTTCTAACCCATGAACGTTGTTAATCCTCCCTGAATTTCTCACAATAACGTTTTATAGCTTTTTGCCCATCTTTTATTAGATTTATTTCTGGTTATCTGATCTTTCATGCTATTGAAAATAAAACATCTCATTTCATTTACCATTTACTGCCGGTACACAGGAACACATTTTATTTCACATATTACCCAAGTATCCAGCAATCCTGCTGAAGTCCCTTACTATTAATCATTTACTTGCAGATTCTTTCGGATTTTCTTTGTATGTAATCACATCATCTGTGAATAATAGCAACGTTATTATTTATATATTTTATTATTCATAATAGTAACAGTGTTATGTTTACAGGGTTTTTTTTCTTATCTTATTGCACTGGTTGACTTCCAGTACAATGTTGCATACCCAGCATCTAAAACAAAGGTCTGGCCTATAGTAGAAACCAAATGAATATTGATTGGGTGACATGAGCTAACTCATTAGCAACAACTAGTGTCACCACAAGTCTCAAGTCAAGATTTGGCTCTTGAACTTCATGCCAGGAGATCCTAATCCAGTTTGTTAGCAAATGAGCAGGGGCCGCACAGGGTCTAAGAGGGTAAAAACCACCTGACCACAAAATAAGACAGTAAGAAAGGGAGAGAGGAAATAACTGGAAGAAAGGAACAGAACCTTTGTTGTTCTGAGTCAATATGACGGCTCTCCTAGAGAATCGGTTGAGGAATTATTTTAATTAATAAGAGAGCTTGAGAAGGTGGCTGGGTGCAAAATCACCAGACAAAAATTCATTACTTTACATTCATTACATTACAACACCCAGCAGTCAGAAAATGTAATAGAAAACAACAGAGTCCTTATCACGACAGCAACAAAACCCATAAAATCCCTAGAAATGAACTATATGTGGAGAACATAACTGATTTTACTACAGCACTTAAAAGATGACATTAAGAAATGAAACAACACGCCATGTTTCTAAACAGAAAAACAACAGTGTAAAGATATCATTTTGTCCCAAAGTGTATTGGTTTCTTGGACCTGCCGTAACAAATTGCCACAAAGTGGGTGGCGTCAACACAATGGAAAATTATTCCCTCACACTTGTGGAGGCCAGAGGTCTGGAATCAAGGTTTTGGCTGGAGGAACTGATTCCATCAGAGGCTCTGAAATAGAATCTAGCCTGCCTCTTGCCAGCTTTCGGTGATGCCGGCGACCCTGGGCCCCAGTCTCTGTGCCCCCACGTGGCCTTCTCTCTGTCTTCTGCTCTGCTCTCCTCAGCACTTGTTGTTGGACTTGGGGTCCATCCTAGTTCAAGGTCATCTCATCTTGAGATCCCTAACTATATCTGCAAGGACCCTTTTTCCAAAAAAGGTCACCCCTACGGGTTCCGAGTAGATGTATCTTTGGGGGGCCCACTTTTGAAGCCATGACACAAGGTAATCCATACATACGACGTAATTCTCACCAAAATTCCTACAGGTTGGTTTGTTTGTTTGTTTTAATTCAATAGAGCTTTACAAGGTATTTTTACACTCACGCAGAAGAGAAAATCCTTAAGAATAGCCCAAGAAAATTATGACAAAGAACAATGGGAAGAACTATGCGCTGCACCACTGGCTCTCAGAAGCCGCTACAGCGCACCAGTTATTAAAACAGTGTAGGGCTTCCCTGGTGGCGCAGTGGTTGAGAGTCCGCCTACCGGTGCAGGGGACACGGGTTCGTGCCCCGGTCTGGGAAGATCCCACATGCCGCGGGGCGGCTGGGCCCGTGAGCCATGGCCGCTGAGCCTGCGCGTCCGGAGCCTGTGCACCGCAACAGTGAGAGGCCCGCGTACCGCAAAACAAACAATCAAACAAACAAACAGTGTAGTGGGCGGGGTGAGGACAAAGGGGCACAGGGGAAAGCGAGAAACAGTCCCCCTTACTTGGCTGTCAGCATGCAGTTTGTGATAAAAGTGGCATTTCAAGGAGCAGGGGATGAACTCTGCATATAAAAGGTATTGAGACAATTGGTAAAACTAAACCTTGACTTCATCCCGTTACCCCAAAATTAACTCAACAAATTGAAGAGCCATACATGATAGGAAGACTTTTTAAAAAATTAAAATAAAACATGGGATATTTTCATAATCCTGGGGCTGGGAATGCTAATAAACCCCAAACCAGAAACCACTGGGGAAAGACAGCCAGGGGATTGGCAGGCCCCAGAAGAAATGCAAATGGCTGATAAACATTTGAAAAGAAGCCTCCACCTCAAAGGAACCAGAGAAGGGCGAAAATTCAACAGAGGGCTATTTTTTACCCATCAGATTGGCAAACGTTTTAGACAATGATAGCATCAAGCTTGGGGAAGACACAGATTAACAAGCTTCTGAGCCAGCGGTAAGCATGTCAACTAGTGACGCGTTTTTAGAAGACAACTTGGTAATTCGATCAAAATGTAAACACCCTATATCTATGAAGCAGCAAATCCACTTCTATACAGCTATTTTCAAGGAGCCTTGGAATACACACCCAAAGACTTTTGTCCCAAGGACAGTCACTGTTTTGTTGTAACAGCAAGAAATGGGACACGACCCAACCTCCATCAATCTCCGACCACGACCACGGGGGATTCTGCAGGGACTTTTGAGGCTGTGCCCCGTCATCTTGCCCTGTGACCCTGGCCCCTCCATTCTTGACCCTCATCTCCCAGCATCCTCTGCTTTCGCCTCTCAGAACCCCAAGCCGCCAGATGCCCACGGCTCCCTTCTGGATCTTTCCGACCTGTAGGCTTGAAACCCCTCCACTGTCTGCACATTTCCTCCCAAAAGCCAAAACCCTGCCCCCTCCTCTCCTCTGAACACACCAGGCCCCCAGGAGTGACGGTCACCCCAAGGATGGCTTCTGTTGGTCCGGTCTCTCCTGCTGTAACTCCATCCCAGCCCCTCGCCTACAGCGCTGGTCTAACAGGAGAGCTGAGCTCACAACCCCCGAGGGACAGAAGGAAAGCTCGCAGTAACATGGCAGCAAAGCCTGGTGCAGGGTTTCAACTGCCTGCTGGAGACGCTCTTTCTATGGAGCTGCTCCAGCCCCTCCCCCAGGGCTCTGGGATCACATTCACCGCGGCGGCGGTAACCATGGAAACGGGCAGCCCCGCGCAGGCAGGCGGGCGGGCGGTTGATGTGTAACCTCGGGACAATGACAGCGGCGGCTCTGTGCTTATTCAGATGACGGGGCGGGCTGAATGGGAGCCCAGCACAAAGGCCACTAGCAAAATGACGCGAGACAGGCTTCCACAGGGGGCGTGAATGGCCCCATAACTGCCACAAAAGAACAGAGGCCGGGCCACACCTGCGCTTTTTGATCTTTGGGGGAATTCACAGCAATGACTCTGCGGGTCCTTGGTCAGAGGTCATTATTTCTGAAGGGGACTTTATCACCACTATCCGGCCTAAGTTCTCAGCAACTAGTGGGCTTCAACTGCAGTCTCAGAATGGAACTCACCGTCGTGCCCCCTGCCCGGTGTTGGAACGCGACTGGCGTGTCACCGAGAGGCATGGACGGCTCCCGACCTCCTGTTATGTGGCAGAGCTGGCCGTGCGCACACCGGGGCTGGCGGTGGCCCGTCAGAGCTGAAAACCGGTCCGTTCAAATGACACACCCTTGACAACATGGTTGTAAGACCCGCCCACAAAGGTAGAATGTTATTTTTGTAAATCAAATATCACCCTTTGACATTGGAACATCTCCCATCAGAGAGGACTGAATGCATCTTTCCATTAACTTGGAGTAACTCCCTGAGAAAAGAATTTCTGAATATTGTGTAATCCTCTCTGGCACAGTCATGGACTCCCTGACCTGAAGAGAAAGGAGCAAGATGATCTTAAAGGACGCCCAGGAGTCCACGTGAGGCAGTACAGGGATGACCGACTGAAGTACTTCCCGTGGACAGTGAGCTGCAAAGGTGTACCCCTGGGAGCAGCTGGACTTCCCCCTTTGGTTAGCACCTGCAGGGTCTAGCTGGACACGCCCACTCCAAAGGCGACTCCCACAGTCCCCCTTCTCTGTCCTCATCCCCTCCAGAGGCTTTGCTGCGGAGAGGCTCTTCCTGATGAGGCTCCTTCCTGGTGATGTAAGTGTTTGGGGATGTACAAGGTTCAGCTAGCTCTACCACAGGGTCCCTGGCGCTCTTAGGGACAGAACCTAAGAACCCAGCAGGCTCAGAGCCTGCACCCCTGGGAATGGTGTCCTACACCCAGGAATCCAACCTGCTGGTGATCCGGTGGTGTTCAATCAACCACCAGATGCCTTCTGCTGCCTAATTCCAGGCAGGAGGTCAGCTGGAGCCTGTGCTAGATGATCTGTACCCAGGGGCTCTGAGCAGACACCACACCTACAGGCCACGGGCTGTGGATGTGCTGGTGTCTGCTTCCTATCGGCTGTCGGCCTGGGCCGGGGCACGGCCTGGGGCTCCCTTTCCCTCCATCACCCCACGGTGGTGGGGCTGCCGGTGGGTACTGCCGGAGAGAAATGAGTGACACTGACCTCAATCTGCGTGGTCAGTTCCCAGCAAGGGGGAGCCATGGGGCCAGAGGCTGGGTGGAATGCTGATAGCTACCTCTCACTCCTTCATTTTTAACTGTCAAACAACCCTATGAGGTTGGCAGTACTGTCCCCATTTTCAAGAGTAGAAACTGGAAAAAATAAAAATCAAATCAAATAAAGGGCAGAAACTGGAACTCAGAGACTGAGCACATTGTCCCAGGGCCCAGAGAAGCCAGGAAAGAAAACAGCCATGCTTCCATTTCAGAAACATTTATGACTTACACCATCGAGTTACAAAGATACCATTGAGTTAAGAGAAAATTCAAAATGACAAAAAAAGTTTGTAAGACATAAAAAGATTGTTATCTATAAGGATATCATAAATATACAAAGAGCTAATGTAAATCAATAAAAGATGAGCAATCTAACGGAAAAACTAGACTGGCAATTCACAGAAGAAATAGGAATGGTTGATAAACAGATGAAAACTGTTCCCCTTCCCTAAAGACAGATGTGCACGTCAGAGAAGGAAGACATTTATTTTTATCTATAGGATCAGAAAGGATGAAAAAGACTGATCTTTCCAATGATGATGTAAATACACTGCTCACTCTAGGATAAATTAGTCGAAATCTTCCAAAGGCAATTTGACCAAGGTTATCAGAATATAAAGTGGGCAGAACTTTGGCACCAATAATTTCACTTCTAGCAATTTATTACTCAGAGTAACTTTCTACTCAGAATAACTGGAAAGTTAAACACACACAGCCCGCATTAATGTTCACTGCAACACTATGAAAAAACATCTGGAAACAAACATACAATAAGAGGGAACTGGCTGAATACGTCACATTACACCCAGACAGTGGCAAATGAACAAGGGTTAGAAGGGCAAGGTTGACCTTCATGTGCTGGAATGGAAGGTCCACGGTGATCCACTTGAAGCAGCACTTGGGGGCATATGGGGAAACGAAGGAAGAAATCCCGTGCATGTTTATAGCCACAGAAAAATGCGTGGACGGATTTGCAGAAAGTGCTGATTTTCTACTTTCTGCACTTTTGAATTTCTACAAGGTTATTTTACTCTTTTGATTAACAAGATACTTAAGAATTTTTTTTTAAATAAAATAAATCTATTCTACCCATCCTTCCCCTTTCCTTGAAAAGGCTGGCTCTGGAAGGGTTTGTAGAGCACAGTGGACAAGCACCCGGGGCAGCGCTCTGAGCGAGGCGCACCTGCCTGACACCGGGGTGGGGGTGGGGGGGCGGAGGGAGGAGGCCCCTCCTTCCTCCTCAGACTGTCTTCACTCTGTCCTCAGACCAGGCCCCTTCTGCAGATCAGAAACCACAAAGGGTCCAGCTAACCAGGGGCCCCCTGGCTTCCACCTAAGTCTCAGAAGTCCAGAAAGGCGTCTCACCTCTTGGAATTCTCACCCATCTCCAAGACCACTTCCTTCAGGGGATGCTTCCAGAACATCCAACATCTAAGTTCTGGTCCCCAGTGAAACAAAGCAGCTGAGACAAGCTGACAGTGTACAGACAAGTGAGCTCAAGTCGGGAGTCGTGTTCTGATTTTCAGACGTCTAGCCCATCATCCACATGCGAACAGATGCCAAGATATCCCTGGAGAGACGCGCGGTAACGGGGGGCAGAGGCCTGAGGGCATCCCAAAGATGCTAAAACGGAGTCCGTCAGGGCACCAGCCAGGCGCCCACAATTGGGGGTCTCCGTCCAGCCCCCCAACGCCTGCCGCAGTCTGAGGGGAGTCTGGGGAACCACTGGCCCCCCACGTTCACAGGCCACAGTCACTGGCTCCCCTTCAGTGGGCAAATGCACAATTATCTGGGGTGGCCGGGGGGTCTCTATGCTGAGATCCCCACCCAACACTGGCTCTGGCGGCCACTGGCACCCCACGTTCACCAGCTTCCCGCACTGCCCCGCCAACAGCTGCAGTGGGCATGCAGACCCCACACGGTCGCTCCACCCCCGGCCCCCTCGCCAGGCCGCACTCTCAGCCTCTCAGCCCAACTGACCTGTCCCTGACCTTCTCCCTCCACCCAGGCCTCCGAGGCTGCTCTCGGGGGCCCTCCCTGCCCCCAGACTGGCTGGCTGTGACGCCTGGCACCCCACCCTGGCCTGGAGTGCTGGGGAGCCCCTGTGCAGCTGGGCGGGGGTCCCCGCTACTGGGTGAGCGCTGTGAGGGCGTGTGCTGCCTGCTTCCTTCTCTGCCATGTACCCAGAACCGATCACAGCCCAGCATTCAGCAGAAGCCCGACGGGGACGCGCTGGCTGACTCGATGGGGCACCCTCCTCCCCCCCGACCACTGTCCAGTCCCCTGTCCATCTGTCTGCTGTCCCGGGTGCTGGGCTCCTTGATGGGATGACCATGCTGGGGGCGGCTCAGTGCCCAGCCAGTGCCTGGCCAGCCTGGCCCTCCACAAGCGCCCACCGGCCTGGGGACCCTCTGAGACCCAGCCCGTCGGGGGTGGATGCCACCCGTGGGGCCCTGGAGCCTTCTGCACGTTGCCCAAAGCATGCCCAATCCTGCCTGCCCACTGGCCAGTGCCCCCGATAGCCAGCACTGTCCTGGCCACCTCGGCGGCCCTGCGAGATGCCAGCAGGGCGCCGGGGACATGCGGTGCATATAACCAGGCCCCTGCCCGGGGGCGGGACGGTGAACCAGGACGAGGGCCGGGGAGCCTGGGCCAAGCAGCAGCACCTCAAGGTCCCGCCCAATGGCCGCCCCCTCCGTCGGGAAGCCCTGCTTGTGTGCTACTCTCCACCTCTCCCAGGATAGGCCACACGGGTCAGAGGCTGCCTGTGATGCCCCGACATCCTGGGCACTGAGCAGGTGCCCACGGTACCTGCACCAGGAGGGGGGCACCCGCCGGGAATGCGGGGATCAGACCAGCCAGTGGCTCTGCTTGCTCTCTGCCATCTGGTCATCTGCTCGGTCACCCACCCCCGCTGGGCCCCGCGGCCCCTCCACGTCCTCCCACAAGAGCCCTTTGTTGTGTGGCATTTCGCGCACTCACAGCCCCTCCCCCCGGGAGGACCTCGCTTCCTCGCCAAATTCCGAGGGCCCCTGATGCCCCTGGCGGTGCCCCTCCCCCCGCTCCAGGCAGTGATGCTGGGACCCCACCAGCTGCCACCCGCGGCCTCCCCACCCTGCCCAGTTCTGAGAGCTCGTCTCCCCTCCAAGGATCGTGCGATTCCAGGTTTGGCTGAAATTTAGAAATGCCAGATTTCTAGGAATGAATATGTTAAACAGTTATAAATAGCACATTCCCATGGGTAATGGGTTCCTATGGGAACACACTGCAGTTTGCGAAAGTGCCGGGAAGGCTGGGGGGGCGTCTGTGTCGGGGAGCCTGGGACACGGAGATGACCGCAGGGACCCGGCCGGGCCTCAGCCCCCGCGCCGGCCGCTAGGACGAGAATCGCAACCTGCATGTTGGGGACGCTCCGGAACACACTGCACCTGCCCAGGGTCCTCTCCCACCACTCCTGCCACCAGGGCTCCCGACCAGGGAGGACCACACGGTGACAAGCTGTGTTCTCTGTTCCATCTTAATGACACTGGCATAAAGCCAAGTGGCTCTATGTGTCCTGTCCCTGTGCCTGGTGGTCCCCCCCCCAGGCCAGGTCAGCCACCAGCGTCCCCAGGGCCTGCTCTGGGTGAGGGGCTGGAGGTCGGAGGATGCAGGCACCTTGCTGGGCAGCACAACCCTCGGGCAGAGTCCTGGGACAGGATCGGAGGGCCAGGGGTCCGGGGAGACCCACACTGGGGGTTCCAATCTCCATGACATCTGCCTCATCACCCTTACATGAGACTGGGGCTCAGAGAGGGTGAAGGGCACCCCAAATCACACAGCTGGGCAGGGTTGGCCTGGGCCAGCCTTGTCTCCACCCGGGACCCAGCTGCACACCTCTCTGGTTGAATACAACACTCTGCGCTGTCTTCATGTAACCAGCCCCAAGCCGACCCTACCAGACCAACGTACCGTGACCCCTGAAGCTTTCCCAAGGGCTTCCTGGGTGCCGGGGCTGTGCCTGGCACTGGGGAATCAAAGGCAAACCCGACAGATCAGAGGCTGGTCCCCCTGGAGAGGATGCCCAGCGCTAGGGCGGTCACGTCAATGGGGGGCCCAGGGCACACGTGCTGATGTCCGGAGACATCTTTGCTTGTCACGACTTGAGGGGGAGGGGTAACTCCTGGCACATAGTGGGTGGGGGCCAGGGATGCTGTAAAACATCCCACGGTGCACAGAGAATGACCAGGCCTCAAATGTCAACAGTGCCGAGGGGGAGAAGCCTGCTCTGGGGGCCGACAGATGGCAAGTGTGCAAGTGCGACAAAGGTGAGACCCTTTGGGGGTCCTCAGGAGGGACTGGCCTTGGGGAAAGCCCTCTGAGGAAGGAACACCTGGGGAGGAGCTAACAAGGGGCCAGCTGGCGGAGGCCCAGCAAGGGGGCCCAGTGACCCCCTGGAGGCAGGGACATGCCCCTGTGACCCGGCAGCCAGCAGGCTGTTTGTTGAGTACGATACCCGTCCAGTGAGGACCCGGCGGGCCCTCCCCTCCTCTGTTCAGCCTGACGTGCCTCATGGGGCACAGGTGACAATGCTGGAGCTTTACAGATCCTCCGCTGAGGCCACCCCTCATGTCCAGCACATGGGCTGCAGACCGAGAGGGACTATGTGCTTCCCAGGGCAGTTGGTGACAGATGCACAGAACATTGGCTCTAAATGTGGCACACTAGTTCTGCACGCAGCAGTCAAGGACAGGCCTCCAGGTGGCTACCCTTGGAGTCCATCTCTGGCCCATTACGGTGAAGTCATAAAAGCTAAGGCCTCTGGTGTGAAATACCTACGTTATTTTTTAAAGCGAGGGATCCAAGCGTAAGCATTTCAGGAAAGGAGCAGCTCATTCCAAGTAGATGGGGACTCCCTCTTCCCAGGGGCTCCCCTTGAAGGTAATTAAAGTGAGCCGGACACACAAACAGTCCTTCAGGGCCCCATTGTCCCTGGACAAAGGGACGGCTCTTCAGTGCAAGGGCCCCAGAGGTGCCTCCCGAAGGCCCCGGAGCTCCATCGCCATGACAACCCTGCCCCACCAGGGCGGGGGGAAGGGGGGCTGCCGACACCAGGATGAGCCCCACCAGGAAGCCGCCTTCCCCGCCGCGGACACACAGCCCAGAGAAAAGTCGGAAAGAGCAGCCAAAGAAAAACTGACTTAACCCACAAGGGCAACAGGGGCTGTGTCTGGGCTTGGGGTCTGGGCGATTTCCTGCTTCCTCCTTTATTGCTTTTCAATATTGGGAGAATTTTCTGAGTGCTTTTCAAACAGACCAAAACGATTATTGATTCTGAAAAGCAATTTCTATTAATAGCCCACAATAAAGGTTTAAAACACTAAAAATTGAGAACGCACAGTGTTGCCTTCCCCGCGGTCTGTCTGCTCAGCAGTTTTTCTGGTTTTATTTTTACTTAGGCCCAAAGATGGGATTTAAGGCATGATTAATATGGGAAAAAGCACAGGCAACAAGCATAGCCGGTGCTCCCTGTAGACCATGGGGCCAGCTTGCAGTGCCACACGGCTGGTCAGCACCAACCAGCTCCCACCCAGGGTCCCGACAATGCCCCTGGTCAAGGCTCTTAAATCCCAACTGGGACACCGTTTGTCACAATGTCACAGCTCTCCCAGGCACAGCATGACATGGAGCAAAGCTTCCCTTTTGTACTATTTTACAACACAGTATTAACCATGCTAAGTTTCTTTGGCACGCGACCACTTATTCACTCAACAAACACTGGCCATGCCTTCACCTTGAGCTGGGCACCCAGGGCACAGAGAGCCATGAGATCTCAGGGCAGTGAGGTTGACACTCCGCGGTGTCACGTTCCCCTGGGGGCCCCCAAGGCATAATGGGGCACCCCAGGGTGACACTGAGGGCAGAAGCGGAGGCCGCAGGGGGAGCAGCCGGGCACACCAAGGGTCGAGGGCCAGCGAGGGCACCTCCCAGGCATGGGGCGGCACCAGGATAAGCTGCCCTTCCTGCTGAGCTGCAGGCACCCTCAGTGACACCCTGCAGCCCCCAGGCACCGCCAGCCTGCGAGCGCCTTCTGATAATTAGACACAATCCCCCTCCTCTCTTCTCACTGCTCAGCCCAGGCGTTGAGTAGGGCGTCCCCTTGCCCGGCCAAATAACTGTGGAGTGACGGACTCCTCTAGTTTTCCCCCCGGCGTCAGCGATTTCAATTCCGCCAGGACACACTTGGGCTCCCACTGCCTGCAGGGAAGCACAAGTCATTTCTGTCCTGAGGCACAAGCCTGGCCCCACCCCAGCCCAGAGCCCCACGGCCCCCAGGCTGCCAGGAGGGAGGCCCTCAGCAAACAAACGGCCGTGTCTCACTGCTGACTTTGTTCTCTGTACATCAGACAACACAGGGGAGGCAGCGCCCATGGTGACTTTGGGTGAAACAATCTATAAGTCTGCAAGGAGATAAAAATGCACGTTCAAAAACAGTCCCCACGGGGACTTCCCTGGCGGTCCAGTGGTTAGGACTCCACGCTTCCACTGAAGGGGGCACAGGTTCGATCCCTGGTCGGGGAACTAAGATCCCATACGCCGCATGGCACAGCCAAAAAATTTTAAAAATTAAAAAATAAAAAAAACCAGTCCCCATGGAGGGTCCTGAGTAAGGTTTTCAGGATGCCTGGGTCAGCCTGCGCCCTTGTCCACACCAGGAAGTCCGATGCATTACACAAAACATCCACACAAAAATGGAGGTGATCCAACACACTCCAGCCACGTCCTCTACCGTGAAACTTGAAGAGCAGAGATCAAGCTATAGGGGGATTTACAGTCCCCGCAGGAGATGCTGCCTGTGGGGTCCATCCCCAGGCCCAGCTCTCAGCTGCACACGCTCGTTGGAATGTAAGCCCAGAAGCTAAAAGCCAGAGGCAAATGTTCGCACATCCTCAGAGTAACAAAGCCCATGGCAATGTCCTGTTTACAGTTTGTGCCCGCTCTGTATTGGGCATGTCCACCTTTCCCTCACCTCCCAGCTCCCAGTGGGAACAGGCCCTTGAGAATGGAACTGCCTCTAACCTTTTTTTTTTTTTTTTTTTTTTTTTTTTTTTGCGGTACGCGGGCCTCTCACTGTTGCGGCCTCTCCCATTGCGGAGCACAGGCTCCGGACGCGCAGGCTCAGCGGCCATGGCTCACGGGCCCAGCCGCTCCGCGGCATGTGGGATCTTCCCGGACCGGGGCACGAACCCGTGTCCCCCGCATCGGCTGGTGGACTCTCAACCACTGCGCCACCAGGAAAACCCGTCTCTAACCTTGATTGCGGGTCTTCCCCACCCTTATCGCCAAGGTGAGACCGCTGACGATGGGGTCAAGGTTCCTAAACTGTACCATCTGAGTCACTCCTGCATGGCTAACCTGTGTGATGCAGAAGCCCCGACATCTAAACAGGCCCCAGGTATCCCATCCACCAAGGCCTGTTCATGATCTGATCCCCAGAGGCCCCGGCTGCCAGTGAGTCAGACCAGACCTGGGGGGACATGCCCCGAGGACCCCACCCAGCCAGAACCCAGCTGGGAGGCAGGGACCGCGGTCACTCTCCCTGCTGCTCCCTCTCACTCCATGGCCCCCCTCTTTAGTGTCAAGAGCCGCAAACCCACAAGGAAAAGTCCGTCCACCAAGGAAGCCAGGGCTGCAGTGAGGAGCTCCAGCTCACAGCTCAGCTGTGCAGCAACATGGGCCTTGGGCCCGGGTGCCCGCTCTCTGCGTCATCCTCACCCCCTCAACCGGAGCAAGTCACTGCGGGAAAAGCCCTGGAGCCCCACTCTACAACCGGGATGCCTGCCTGCACCCTCCAGCCCTCCAGCCCTTCAGCCCAGCGGGTGAGTGCCCCAAGCCGCTCTGGGCCGCCGGTGTCCACTCCAAACTCCGCACCCCAAGCCTGTGTTGCCTTCAGAACGCAGGGCCAGGGCTTCCCTGGTGGCTCAGTGGTTAAGAATCCACCTGCCAACGCAGGGGACACGGGTTCAAGTCCTGGTCTGGGAAGATCCCACATGCCGCGGAGCAACTAAGCCCGTGCGCCACAACTACGGAGCCTGCACTCTAGAGCCCACGAGCCACAACTACTGAGCCCGTGTGCCACAACTACTGAAGCCCACCGCCTAGAGCCTGTGCTGTGCAACAAGAGAAGCCACCGCAATGAAAAGCCCACGCACTACAATGAAGAGTAGCCCCCGCTCTCCACAACTAGAGAAAGCCCACGCGCAGCAACGAAGACCCAACGTAGCCAAAAATAAATAAATTAAAAAAAAAAAAAAAAAAAAAGAACTCAGGGACACTGTCACACACCCACCCAATGGGTGGGGACCCTCCACACTGTGGTTTCACCCGGGCATCTCCTCAGTGGCCAACTCGCTCCCGTGATGCCTGGGGGGACCCCTTCCCCCAGTGCCCCCGGGGGCACCCAGTTGGAATGGGCTCATCTTATAGCCCATGATTTCCTGTGAAGAGCTCCGCTGCTGAAGGAATGTCGTAAGTCACTGACCTGGTCCAACCCCTGGGTGGCATGGACAGCCCAGAGAAGGTGACCACCGGCCTCCACGGAGCAGAGGCAGAGACGGAAGGGTGGGGGAACAGACAACCCGGTTTTGCCTCCAGCCCCAATTCCCTGTGTCAAATTCCTTTCCGCTTGAAATACCTAGGGTGGCTTCTGTTTCCCCGAATAGACGGTGACCTGCTCATGCAGTGAATAAAATTAGCTTTCTAAAAAGCAGGAAAGTCTAGAGAATACCTGGGAGAGTCAGATCTTCTGTGTAAAGTACTAACCGTCATGTCTCCAGAAGCACATTACCTAGCCTAGCTTCATTAGCACCCAGCGGGCACAGCTTCTATGAGCAGGCCGGCGGGCGTACCTGCCAAGCCCAGGATGCTGATGGGCCGATGGCGGGGGAGGGGGGGGACACAGGTTCACAGGAAGGGCACCTCCCTGAGAGCCAAGCTGCTGGGAGGGACGAGGCCTTGACCCCAAGGGGTGACTGGGAAGGCGGGAGGAGCAGGGCACACACAAGATGCTCAGGAGACCGTGGGGGCAGCCAGGGCCACACAGTGAGCTCAGTTCTGCCACCTGGCATCATCCCATGAGCAAGTGCCCCAAGGAAGGGGTCCTGGGGGACCCCTGGTCTGAGGACTCGCTGGGTAGCCATCCGGGGCCAGGCCAGGTGTCCAGGAGCAGAGGCTGAGGCTCTGGAAGGTGGGACACTGGGGTGGGGGTATGGGAGGCAGAATTCCACTTAGGGACAAGGTATGAGGGGTGAGAAAGCCTCAGGCCCAGACACACCTGCTCAGTCTAGGTGGAGGGGCAGGAGGTGGGGAAGGGGGCGGAGCCATGCGTTGGCTAAGCTCGAGGCAGGTAGGCAGGTAGGTTATCGGGTGGGAAGGCCTCAGGCCAACACGTGGGAGGGGCGGAGGCTAGCAAACTCCAGAAGACACATCTGACGGAGGGCAGGCTGTGGGCACAGTGGACTAGGTCTGGGGCTCGGGATGGGGCCTGGCCGGCACCAGCTGGGGGCACCCTGGATGGACCACAGGCCTGAATGTGTCTGATGCGGCCCGAGGACTCAGATGGAGTCCAGGGTGTCATGCAAGAGAAACTGTCAGGCTACGGGACAGCAACGTGACAGTCCGGCCTGCTCTGCCCAGGACCTGCTCAGTTTTAGCACTGAAGTCCTATATGGTGACTCCACAGTGACTCCAATGTCGGCCGGGACATGGGGGCGGGCAAAAGATCAAGGCTGAGACCCAAAGCTGTGTCTCTGGCTCTTAGGGCAGAAGCTCCAGACTCGGCCCCTGCAGACAGGCCCCACAAGGACGAGGGTGGACACCTACCTCCCTTCCCACCAGACACTCAACCACCACTCCGCTAAAAGCAACCAATCCCAATCGTGGAAACTGACAGGCTAGTGATTTAAGAGTATCTTTTCAAACATCAATAAAGTAAACCAAAAAGTATACAAGTTGAAAATATTCCCAAGCCAGACAGGAGTGATGGCGGCACGGCACTGAGAATGTCCCAAATGCCACTGGACTGTCCCCTTCGTGACGGCTAGGTTGCTGGATTTTATGTTCAGTAAACTGTCCTGCGGGCACGCACACACGGTTAACAACACCGTACTCAGAAGTCACAAGCTCAGCTTTAACTCGTGGTATCAGCCGGCAGCAGTAAAGGCTTCCTCCCTAAAAGGATCTGTTAAGCCACCCCAAGAGCATTATCAGACAGCACCCACCGACAGGGATCGTGCACATGTGACCTTGTAAAACAAAACAACGGGAGAGGACACACCGAGAAGCTCCTCTCGCCCCCACGGTTCCTCCTGGCACTTTCCATGGCCACGTCACGCCCTGTACTCTTCAGCTCCGTTCTCTCCACCCCTCACCAGTTTGCACAGTGTTTAAAAACAACTCTCAGGGCTTCCCTGGAGGCGCAGTGGTTGAGAGTCCGCCTGCCGATGCAGGGGACACGGGTTCGTGCCCCGGTCTGGGAAGATCCCACATGCCGCGGAGCGGCTGGGCCCGTGAGCCATGGCCACTGAGCCTGCGCGCTCGGAGCCTGTGCTCCGCAACGGGAGAGGCCACAACAGTGAGAGGCCCACGCACCACAGAAAAAAAAAAAAAACCCTCTCAGGACAGGGGCCACACCCCAGGGCTGCGACAGGAAGCTGTGGCCCTAGCTACACATCACAGTGCCTCCCTACCGCCCCAAAGCACCTGCCGCCGACCCACCGAATCCTACTCAAACCCGTGTCCCAGCTGGGTAAGCCAGGAGACGTCCTTTTTGGTTTTTAAGCAGGAGTTAGAAGAGAAAGACCCCGAGGCTGGGGTCATCAGCTCCAGAAAACGCAGACGCAGAGACTCACTGGTTCCGGGGAAGCAGGATGGATGGCGTCCTGACGGAGGAGTCACTACAGAGAGGGAAAAAGCCACCCACCCCGGGCTCCCCAGCTACAGAGAAAGGAGCTGACACATACCAGTTGGGCCCCTGAAGGAGCTTGGTCAGCTCCCACACTGTCCCAAATTCACTTTTGGTTCAAAAAATGCCAGACTGATGAGTGACAGGAACAAAGCGAGGGAAAGCAGGGTTCCTGCAGCAAACACAATGGCTTTCCCAGGCCAGACCGGGGACTTGGACAGCTGTCCCGACCCTGAAGCCCTCAGCTTCCTGCCTTCGGGGTCACCTCCGCCTGGTTTTCCCCAAAAACTGACTTCATGTAGCACTTGTCATTTTCTACTTAGCAGCAAGTGGCGCTGTCTGGGTCCAGAACCGCTGGCCCCCAATCCCGCTTCCTTGGGCATATCTGTTCCACAGTGAGGTGCCCTTGCACACACGCCATAACTCTCCGCGCCTGCGTACACACACACACACACACACAGAGGCGCACACGCACACTCCCCTGACCTCCGATGGCCATGTGCCAGATGCACAGGAAATCTCTCAGAACAATAAACCTTAATATTTTCCATTCTCTCTTCTTTGAAGATTTGGGGGAACTTTCGATGACACATTAGAGAATTTTCCATGCTTAGAAGAGAGGATGAATCGAAAAGGCGACTCCTACAGTCGGGTCCCAGGGCAACAAATCACAAAAGGCAAAGCAGGGTGAGCTCTCATCTTAAAAACATGCTTACCTGCCCTCACACCGACCTTCTGGTCCCTACACATCTGGAGGCATGCGCATGTTCATTAAGCCCAAAGGCTGCTACAATTTCCTAATTGAGTAGAGAGTTAGGAGCCTGTGTGATCACAGCCCACAGGAAACCTCATCTGGTGTGATAGTCAGTCTAATTAGAGGAGCCTGAGGGGAAGAAGGAAAAGGGGAGGATCCCGATGGGTCACTGCAATAAGGGAGACCCTGCTGTGTTCCAGGTGTTCAGGTGGGCAAACTGTGGGTTCCACTGGGAAAACAGAACTCCGTCACCCGATTTAACAGAAAGCAATCAGTTATGTGCCCGAGCACGCAGGCAGGTGCTATAGTGGGTTGAATCGTGTCCCCCAAAAAGATACATCCAAGTCCCAAACCCCGGTACCTGTGAATGTGACCTGATTTGGAAGTAGGGTCTCTGCGGATGTGATAAAGATATAAATTAAGATGAAGTCGTAGAGGAGTGGAATGGGCCCTAAACTCAATAGGACTGGAGAGACTTCCCTGGCAGTCCAGTGGTTAGGACTTTGTGCTTCCACGATGGGGGCGGGCTCAGGTTTGAGCCCTGGTTGGGGAACTAAGATCCTGCATGCCACACAGCACGGCCAAAAAACAAAACTCAGTAGGACTGGAGCTCTTATGCGCGAGAAGAAGATGTAGAGACACACAGGGAGGGGGCCAGGTGACAACCAAGGCAAGCAGGCCAGGGTGATGCAGCTGCAGGCTGAGGATCCTGGCAACCCCCGGAAGAGGCAGGAAGCCCTACAGCTTCAGAGGGAGCACCTGCCGATACCTTGATTTCTTGAATCTGTGGCCTCCGGACCGTGAGAGAATAAATGTCCACCGTTAGAAGGCACCAGTTACAGCAGCCCCCCGAAGCTGACGCAGCAGGTCTGTAACCTTGAAGGACTGGTCCTAACAGAATCGGCCGACCCTCTCACTCCATCTAACATCCAGCCGATCACAAGTCCCTTGGCTTCTTAGGAGGCTTGACCTGAGCCCAGGATGCAGCCTGTAAAAGCCTGTAAGCGAAGCAGAACTTTACAGAAGGTGCAGAGAGAGAGGGCTGGGCAGGGTGAGGAACCCACAACTCAAATCCTCTGTGCGCAGCCCAGGCAAAGCTCCAGAGGGAACCAAGAGGCAGCAGAAGTGCCCAATGGGGAATCTCACACAGAATGGCCCAAAGCAACCCCAAGACACCGCCAGAATCTCTGCCCCGGCCCAGACCTTGGCGGGGCTTTGGCTGACCCTTGACCACACAACTGGGCTTCCCAGGGGCTGGGAGGTGAGGGGAGGGGGAGTGACCCTAATGGGTATGGGGTTTCCTCTGGAGGTGACAAAAACCGTTTAGAAAGAGACAGGTGGTGGCTGCACATCCCTGTGAATGTACCAAATGCCACTGAATTGTCCACTTTGAAATGGTTTATGTTATGTGAATGTCACCTCAATAAAAATACAAAAGGAAAGATCATGCCTAATTGCTTACATGTGTCAAAATGCCAACAAAAATACGCCTGGACCGGCACATGTGCCAAGTTGTACTGAACCCGAAACTTGGTCCTGATGGGGGGAGGTGCCAAATGACAGGGTGAGGCTGGGGACAGCAGAACCCGCCTAGCATGCGGGAGGGGCAGCAGTGTCCCCGCCCCTCCGCTGGCCTCCTCCCATGCAGCCGTGGGACCAGGTGGAGGCACTGGCCCCCGGTCTGGATCCCCAACCCCGAGCCAACCTCCTTCCCCAGGCTGGGCTGCAAGGCCCTGGGGACACCCGGGCACCCAGGGATCCGAGGATCCTTCTTCTCACCCTGGGCCTTAAAGGCAAGGTACATATTCATCTTTGCGGCTTCTAATATACAGTTAAATACCAAAGAGATTTTACTCACGTACCAGACCCAAAATTTATATTAACGTATCTGCCCCTTGTGCTGTGAACAATGTCACAGATTGAGCTCAGAAACACAAAGAATGAGACACCCGGGCTCTGCAGAAGGGGCCTGGATGCCATCGCAGCCCAGGACAAGACAAAAGGGATCGGGGCGCAGGTCTCGGGGTGGGAGGGAGGGGGAACCCCAAGGCAAAGGCACCTGCTTCCACCTGTCCAGCACCTGAGTGGCCGGAACAGTTTTGCTTTGTTGGCATTTTTTTAACTGTGGTAAAATGTACGTAAAGTTTAACACGGTAGTCATTTTTAAGTGTACAGCTCAGTGGCATTAAATACGTACTGTGCAACCATCACCACCATCCATCTCCAGGGCTCTTTTCATCTAGCAAAACTGAAACTTTATACCCATCAAACACCCCCCCCATTCTCTCTTCCCTAGCCCTGGTAACGTCCATTCTACTTTTTATCTCTATGAATTTCACTACCCTAGCAACCTCAAATAATCCTACAATATTCGTCCTTTTGTGTCTGGCTTATTTCAATGAGCACAATTTTCTCAAGGTCCATCCACGTGGTAGCCTGTGTCAGAATTTCCTTCCTTCTTAAGGCTGAGTAATATTCCGTGGTATGTAGAGATCACTTTTGCTCATCCGTTCATCCATCAATGGACACTTGGGTTGCTTCCACCTTTGGTTATTGTGAATTGTGCTGCTATGAACATGGGTGTGCAAATATCTGTTTAAGTCCCTGCTTTTACTTCTTTTGGGTGTTATGTCCAGAAGCGGAATTCCTGGATCCTATGGCAATTCTATGTTTAACTTTTTGAGGAACCACCACACTCTTTTCCACAGTAGCTGCACCATTTTACATTCCCAATAGGGCACAAGGGTTCCGATTTCTCCACACCCTTGCCAACACTCGCTACTTTCTGCTTTGTTTTGTTTTCATAATGGCCATCCTAAAGGTCTGAGGTGGTGTCCCACTGTGGCTCTGATTTGCATTTTCCTAATGATCAGTGGTGTTGAGCATCTTTTGCCTGTTGACCATCTGGCTCTCTTCTTGAGAGAAATGTCTATCATGTCCTTGGCCCATTGTGTAATCTGGTTGTTTGTTTCTCTGCTGTTGAGTTGCAGGAGTTCTTTACATGTCCTGGATAGTATTCCCTTATCAGATACTGGATATGAAAGTATTTCGTAACAGCTTTTAAATGTGATCATTTCTCAGCACCTGCACGGCACGTGGCAAGAAAAAGGTTTCCCAAGTCACAGCCAGGCTGGATCCTTCACTTACAGAATGATACAGGGTAGGAGTTGAGAGGAGGGTCCTGGGCAATGACCCCACCCCCACCCCCATTTCAGTGGGGGCACCAAGGCCCAGAGAGGGCCACCCGGACCAGTGTCAGCAATCAGCATGAGGGCACGCCACCCGGGCTTCCTCGCCAGTGAAACCCCCCTCATGCTCCCCCCAGTACTGGAGATGGGTCACAACACAGAAGGACAGCTGCTGGGACGGTGGCCGCACTTGGCCTTTTCCAATACAGGGCTGCAGAGCAGCTGAACTACTTCACGCTATGGAAATGGTCCTGCAACAATCAACTCACAGGGACCTCCCTGGTGGTCCAGTGGTTAGGCCTCTGCGCTTCCACCACAAGGGGCAAGGGTTTGATACCTGGTCAGGGAACTAAGATCCTGCAAGCCACGAGGAGCAGCCAAAAAAAAAAAAAACCAACTCACTGATAAAAGTGTATTGCCTGGCAAGAAACCTCTTCTCTCCAAATGCTTACAGAGAGTATGACTTTATTTACACTACTTGCTGTTAGTTTACCTTAATGAAGTATAATTTAGAGTAGGTTTTTTTTTTTTTTTTGCAGTACACGGGCCTCTCACTCTTGTGGCCTCTCCCGTTGCGGAGCACAGGCTCCGGACGCGCAGGCTCAGCGGCCATGGCTCATGGGCCCAGCCGCTCCACGGCATGTGGGATCTTCCCGGACCGGGACTCGAACCCGTGTCCCCTGCATCGGCAGGCAGACTCTCAACCACTGCGCCACCAGGGAAGCCCTAGAGTAGGTATTTTAAAAATCCTAAAAAGATAGAAAGCTACAGACTCAGCAGTAAAAACAGATTATAAGAAATGAGAGAAAACTCTTGATTGACAGATGGAGGGAGAGAGGGAGGGAAAGAGGCAAGGCTGGCAGGGAGCTGCCTGGCCAGCAGAATCTGTGCTCTTGGAGCCGGAAGGGCCCCCGAGGGCACATCAGACAGCGGCTCTGTGTGGGCTCCTTATCGGCGTCCACCTCCCCTGCCTGTGGCTCTTACCCCTGAACTGGCTCTGGTTCCTCCCTGCACCTGGTGCACACCAGACCTGCACTCCACACTTTCCTATGACACAGCTCCACCACAGAAGACCCCGTAGAGACTAGGGCACAGCTCCCCAAGACCCCTTGTTTCCCCACCCTGCTCATCCGAGGGAGGGGGGAAGGGCCGAGTGCTCCCGTGGAGTCAGGCCTGATGCACACACATGACCCTCAGTCCTCTTGCTCTGGGCAATGGGGTCACTCGCACCGAGCTTCCATCCTCAGAATCCCCAAACCTGGGCTCCCCCACTGGCCGAAGGTGGGGACTGAAGGGGGTGGTCACCACAGGAGTTAGAGCACTCAGACACCAGGGTCTGGGCCCGGCCCTCCCCACCACCAGCTCGCTGGCCTCAGTCTCTCCGCAGCGAAATGAGGATTTTCTGAGATCCCAGTGACGTGACGCAGGCAGAGCCCAAGCACACAGGCCAGAAGAGCGTGGTGACCGTGCTCTCATGTGACCAGCCCAGATGCCCCATCCGGCTCTGAGGCCAGCCTCCTGCACCGTGGGCCTCCTGGTCCTCGAGGGCCAGGCCCTGACCCCGGACCATGAAGCCACAGCAAAGAGAAGGAGGGGGGCACGGCCAGGGAGGGGAGCGGTTAGGGAGGGGGGCCATAACCCCTCAGCTCCCCAGAGCCAGCACAAGGCATTCGGGGACCCAGAAGTGTCCACCCTTTCAGGAAACATGACCACAGGTGAGGGGCGGGGCAGCCCATCTCAGGTTCCTGCCTAGAAAATGGAGGGGCTGTCACCTCGCCCACAAGATTCATGGAGAAAGGACACCAGCTCACCTGCTCACCTGAAGTTCACCTGCACTGGCAGCTCCAATGGAAAAGCACGTGGAAAGGTGCCCACAAGGTCAATCCCTGCAGCCTCAGCCACCAACCTACCAGGCACTGCGGATCTGACATGGTGGTGTCCGCCGGCCAAGGGCTAGCACAATGCCCCTTCCACAGGGTCCCCCATCCTCCGTGCATTCCCAAATCCCTGCACAAGGCCCCCAACTCCGAGGGACCCCCTGTGTTGGCCCACGTGCCCTCCACCACGACGGCAAAGGTTAAAACCCAGTAGTGCAGGGGCTTCCCTGGTGGCGCAGCGGTTGAGAGTCTGCCTGCCGATGCAGGGGACACGGGTTCATGCCCCGGTCCGGGAAGATCCCACATGCTGCGGAGCGGCTGGGCCCGTGAGCCGTGGCCGCTGAGCCTGCGCGTCCGGAGCCTGTGCTCCGCAACGGGAGAGGCCACAAGTGAGAGGCTCGCGTACCGCAAAAAAAAAAATAATAACCTAGTAGTACAGTGGGTGGAAGGAAAGGTTATTCTAACATAGTTTGCCTTTAAAGTAGTTGTTTAAATCATGTGTGGTTCTATTCGTGTGTAGACATGCGTACATGTGTACGTGTGTATATGTGTACGTGTGCGTGTCTGTGAGTTTAAGAAAAAACCATGGGCTTTATCCAGGACATCAAGAGACACTCAACAGAGTGATGAAAATGATAAAGCCTCCTGTTGGGTTTTTCCCAGCTTCGGAATGTTCACGCCCAAAAAGGTGCTTGATTAGCCAGGTAGCCGCAAGGTCTTACCTGAAGCAAAAGCAGAATTCAGCCATTGGAGTTTTCCTGAAAACAGCCCATTCCTTCCACCCGGGGCCAAGCCCCCAGCCAAGCACGGAGGGAACTGAGAGGGGCCTGTCCTCTGCACAGGTCCCCTCCCCACTGCATCTGTCCTCTAAGTGAAGGCAGAAGAGGAGGAGGCCCTCGGTCTTGGCACGTGGCCCCTCCCCCCCGGACCCCTCTGGATCATTCCATAAATAATCCACAGATTTGCTGAGCACCTACTGTGTGCCGAGCCTCAGGCCCACAGGGGAAAGCAGAGGGGGGCCCTCTGTCCCCAAGAACGAAAGGCTACTTCCCTCTGTCCACCACAACCTAGGTCCCTAACCCGAGTTACCCCGGTTACCCTTCCAAAACAAACATGCAGAAAGGAAGAGGGTTATTTACTATCCCTCCTCCACCCAGTAACCAAGAAGGGCTTTTATAAGAACCTACGTGTTCAGGTTAGAGAAGAAGAAAACACCGAAAACTATTTTCCCCCAAGGCTGTAAGTTGAAAAGAATCAAGCCAATCTTCAGAATATTTTCCGCACTCTCTGCCCCACTTGATAAAATCTACTTCTGTCTGCATCCAAGTGCCGGCGGCCCAGCCAGACTACACGCCCCGGGAGAACAGACTCTGCTACCAGGACCCCGGCACCCACCGTCCCACCCACCTGGTTCCTTAACGGGTTTCTGCTCTCAGGTGTCCAAATGGACAGGTGCGTGCATCAGCCCACACCAAAGTGGACTTTCAACGGTGACACCAGGTTCTGGACAGACTTGTGGCGTCCCCAACACCAGTCACTTTTCCAGGTACAATATCAGGGCCACCCCTCCTTCCGAAGGGCTCATGTGGCTGCAACTTTTCCCGGATTTAAAAAAAAGTCTCTCTGTCACCCTCATTGGTACGTGGGGACAGATGGAGACCTCATGTCACCAGGTAGGCAGTGCTGAGATGGGGAAAGCTGGGTCCTTGTGAGTCCAGGTCACCTGTGGCCTTCAGCCCCTGCCCATCCCCCCCGCCCTCCTGTTCCCGCATCAGGCGTCCCGTGACTCAAAGAGAAGCAGACGCTGCCGTCCCCGCCCCGACTCCTGCAGCCCCATGGACACTCAGCTCGGCCACAGAAGGCCCTTGACTGCCACTGAGGCTTATCCCCCCAGTCCAGTGCCCCCCAAAGGTGCCAGCGCCTGTGACAGATGAACACCTGCACAAGCAGGCAGCACTGCAGGACGGGCCAGGATGGTTGTGCACGTTAATTGGTCAACCCCTCTTGACTGTCAACTCTGCCTGGGCCCCCGTGGCCACCCCACCTTCCCGCTGAGCTTCCCCCATACCCGGCAACCCAGTCCTCTGCTCCTCAAACCCCCCAACACCCCGGCTCTCATGGAGGCCATCAATGACCTCCCCTTGGCTAACCCAAGTCACACCTCTGTCCTGAGGCTTCCTGAACACCAAAAGCCATCAGCACTGGTGACCCCCTTCAGGCCCTCACACTCCCTCAGCCCCCAGGGCCTCGGACCCTTGGTTTTTTCCTCCCGCAGGTGGTTATTCCAGCTCCAGCTCTCATGCAGGTCCAGCCTGCCTGGGCCCCCCCAGGCTGCACCTGACCCATGTCCCCATCATAGGGGTCCTCTGCCCAAGTGCCCTCCACCCCTGCAGCCATGATGGTCCTCTCTGTCACCCCGGAGGCCACACTCACCACTTCTGGCTGTGACCCCAGCTGGTCTCTCCTGCTCAGACCCGTACATCCAACCGTCTTCACGACAAGGTCAAAGGTGCCCAGCTGCACCGGGTCCAAAGTGGCCTCAGGGTCCTCCCCTGGTGCACGCACCTCCTCAACCCATCTTCATCTGCATGTTCCCAAAAGCATAGCCTGAGAGAACACAGCTTGGGAGCCACCGTCCCGGGTTCAAATCCCAAAGTTGCCACCACAAGCTGGGCGCCCTGGATGCGGGGTCGAGCCTCTGGGGGCCCTGGCCTGCTCCTCGATGAGACAATACCTTCCACTGATGAGGCTGCTGCAGGAGCGGACAGGTAGCACAGGGTCGGGGTGCGGGGGTAGTGGGGGAGGGTCCTAGCACAAGGAGCATGTGGGCTGATCAACCCCACCCTCACCTCCACATCTCACCATCTAACCTCCCGAATCCCCTCCATCCACACACCCCCATCAGCAGCTCAGCTGGTGGGGAGGGGATTCAGCCATGCCCAGCCGCCCACTGGGAAGGCATATCACACTCACTTTGGCACAGGGGAGTCCCCAGCCCACGCTCCCCTTGAATTCACTTCCCTATTTATCAACTGTCCCCACCAAACCTCCCTCTCCAGGGCCTGGCACACAGTTGGCCTGGCACATAGTAGGCGCTCGATAAACAAATAAACACTCCCTTGTTTCTGAGCCAGTGTTTCTGAAAGTATATTACCAAGTGACTATCTCCAGACACTAAAGCCCTGAGACAGTTAACTAGCTTCCCAAAGTACCTAACTCTTCCCGGGCAAGTTATGTTACTGGTGAATCCAGCTCGACCACTGACGTGGTTTAAGCTGGTCTGATCCTTTTCCACATGGTAAGATTCAGAAAAGAAACATAATGCTTGCCTCCAGACGCTGCCTGGTACAAGGCCCATCTCCCTATTTCCTTGTTGGCCATCACAGTCCCTACGATATCCTGTATTTAACTCGGCAAACACTTTTTAAAACTTTATCAAGCCTGGATGGCTTTATCCCATCGAATCCCCACCAGAGTAAACGGATAAAAGTTATTCAATCTTGTTATTTCACGACTTTCAGTATTTTCTGACATGTCTGAATGACTCATGGCCCAATCATTTTTACCCCACAAAATGCTACTTTTCCCACTCCCACTGGCCCACATGCCCACAAGCACGAGGTCATTTTCCACCAAATGCCGCGTTCCATGATATGCAGCTCACAGCTGGACACCCACAGGGACACACATGTTTAAGTTGAATTTAAAATGCCCGTGTTACTAAATGACCAACACCTAGAAAAACTACCTAAGGAACTCCACATGTGACAGTCCCGTTGGGTTATTAGCAACACTGCTTTCTAAAACGCAAACACGGCTCTTATAAACATTCGGAGTACAAAAGCCCCTACTATAGAATTTTAAATCTCGTTCAAAAAGTGGCACATATAGGGACTTCCCTGGTGGTGCAGTGGTTAAGAATCCGCCCGCCAGTGCAGGGGACAGAGGTTCGAGCCCTAGTCCGGGAAGATCCCACGTGCCCCGGAGCAACTAAACCCGTGAGCCACAACTACTGAGCCCACATGCCACAACTAATGAAGCCCGTGCACCTAGAGCCCGTGCTCCGCAACAAGAGAAGCGACCGCAATGAGAAGCCCATGCACCGCAACGAAAAGTAGCCCCCTCTCACCACATCTAGAGAAAGCCCGCGTGCAGTAACGAAGACCCAATGCAGCCAAAAATAAATAAATAAATTTATATTTTAAAGAAGTAACTAAAATGAAATACAATTAAAAAAAAAACAGGGCTTCCCTGGTGGCGCAGTGGTTGAGAGTCCGCCTGCCGATGCAAGGGACACGGGTTCATGCCCTGGTCCGGGAGGATCCCACGTGCCGCAGAGCAGCGGGGCCCGTGAGCTATGGCCGCTGAGCCTACGCATCTGGAGCGTGTGCTCCGCAACGGGAGAGGCCACAACAGTGAGAGGCCTGCGTACCGCAAAAAAAAAAAAAAAAAAAAAAAAATCTTTTCTCTCAGGTAAGCGAGGGGAGTATGAAGAGCCAGCTTGTTTTGCTTAGATCTGGGTTGGATGCCTGGTGCTCTTGCTCGCCAGCTATGTGACCCTGAGGAAGTGACGTAACACCTCTGAGCCTCAGTCTCTTCATCTGTATAATGAGCAGCCGCCTAATGCCACTCACTTCCCAGGTACCAGAGGAATAAGTGATGGTGTAGGTAAAAGAGTTTACAAAACAGCTTGATATCCAGGCAGAACCCAGTACGAGGTGATCATCATCATCTGGGAGGGTGGACATGAGGCCCCAGTGCCTGACTGACACGGGGGTACGTCACAAGGATTGGAAGCCCAAACTGGATCACTGGGACAATTACAGCATAGCATGGAGCACCTAACCCACCTTCAACTGTGGTCCTGGCTGTGGTTCCACCAGGTAGGCAAGACGGCCCTCAGTAACTAACCTCTTTTGAACAAAATCCATCTTAAACCCTTTATCCAGCCATCATAGGGGAGGCCACATTCCTGATGCTTCAGACACACAAAACATCCCTGCTCCCGGCATGCACCCGTTTCCACTAAAGCACCATATCCCCTGTAAATTCAAAACCCTATGATGTTGCCAAGTCATTTTTTTTTTTTTTTTTTTTTTTGGCTGCGTTAGGTCTTAGTTGCTGCACGCAGGCTTTCTCTAATTGAGGCAAGCGGGGGCTTCTCTTGTTGCAAAGCATGGGCTCTAGGCGCTCGGGCTCAGTAGTTGTGGCTCTCGGGCTCAGCAGTAGTGGCTCACAGGCTCTAGAGTGCAGACTCAGTAGTTGTGGCGCACAGGCTTAGTTACACCGGGGCATGTGGAATCTTCCCAGACCAGGGATCAAACCTGTGTCCCCTGCATTGGCAGGTGGATTCTTAACCACTGCACCACCAGGGAAGTCCCCCCAAGTCATTTTTATATAGGGTAAATTTTCCATCCACTCTGCTTTATCTAGCAGGTAAAGCAGTACAGGGGGATAAGAAAGAGGAAATGGAAATTTGTGAAAGAGACTTTTTTTTTAAATTGTTGCTGCTCGGAAAATCCATAACCCTGGTTGACAATTCTCCTTAAAGGCCTATTCCGTATTCTCTACACACATTCACAACTTCACAAAAGCCACAATATTCACCTACAGACAGACTAGGCTGACAACATCAATGTTGCAGTATCTCATGGCCTCAAAACTGGACCTGTAAGTTCCAGATTTTATAAGCAAACAACTGGAAACTGTTTGCTACCCAATCCTTAGTATATAAAGAATTACAGCCAAATGCAGAAACAAAATAAATCAGAAAATTAACTTGTTAATTCTTCCAGGGCTCCCATGGGTATGCTGTATTGTAATAATGTATTGTTTAAAGAATTCATCTGAAACATTGACTCAACCCACAGATCCTAGCCTTTCTTGGTGATAGTTTGGTCTCCTAATTAAAGTCACCTGCCTGCAGGAGTCACTGAGGGTCTCTTTACTGTTCCCCAATCCACCCCCTGGCCCGGCCAGACCCTTCTCTCTCTTTTCTGTGTCCTCCTGTTTGTTCCCCTCTCTGGCCCCGCAGCTCCACCTGACACAGGGAGGTCTGCAGCATGGAGGACCCACCCCTGACTGCCTGGGTCTGGCTGGCTGAGTTGAGACATCCCCCCCTCCAGCCCAGAGCAGGCAAGCAGGGTTCCCACACTGGCTCCACCACCAACCCAGGCAGGCCTCTAAGTAACATCCACATTACAAGCCCATGTCCAGGAGCTGAAGCCAAGATCAAACGAGGCTGCGCTTTCAAAGAGCTCCCACACAGGTGAGCACACATAAGCCCGACTGTTATTACCTGGAGGAGACAGAAAAGAGCCACGAAAGGAACTAACTCCAGCTGCCTTACAGGGTGACTCAAGGACGCATCCAGCAATTTCCAACGGTCCCACCCAAGAACTAATTGGCCCATGGGCGCACGGTGACCCTTGACCTTTCCAGACAGGCATGTGGCTGACTACAAAGCATCACCAAGCCAACCAGATGCTCAGATAACCCCCGAGACCAGGTTTTTACAGCACAACTCGGGAGCCAGACCCTCTGAGAAAAGCCCAGGAAGCCCTGGTCTTGAACTTGAAGAAGCCCAGGCCTGCTCCCAGCAAAAACGCTGAGGGCAGCAGTGCTGTGCCCCTCTCACTCTCTTGGCCTGGGTGAGGGGCACGCCCTGGGCTAGCGGTATCCAACCATCCAACCGGAGGCCACAAACCCCCGGAGCTACCCGGGCCCTGCCTGACTGCACCCAGGAAAGCCAGGCGGGCTCGGGGCAGGTCCCCGCAGCTCTCCAGGTGGCCCCGCGGAGCCCCCAGGGCCACTCACCAGAAACAGACACCTCCAGGAGTGCCTCCAGTGGCCGGTTGTTGTTCAGGTCGTGGCTGAGCTGCAGCTCGCCCGAGGCGGGGTCCAGCAGCAGCAGCTGAAGCTCGTTGCCCTGCAGGAAGGTGTAGTTGAGGCTGTCCGAGAGGTCAGGGTCATGGGCCGGGATGCGGCCGATCACACCGGTGGGGAAGCTATTGGACTTATTGGTGACATAGTTGTTGAAGAGGATCTGGAAGTCCGGCAGCACCGGCGGGTTGTCGTTCTGGTCCACAAGGCGGATGTGCACCGTGGCCCGGCTCACCAGGGGGGCCGACGTGGCCTGCACCACGAGCACATACTCGCGCCGGGCCTCAAAGTCCAGCTCGACCAGGGCACGTAGGTCCCCACTCAGCAGGTCAAGCTGGAAGACCTCGGGCACGTTGCCTTCCACAATCTGGTACATGATCTGGGCGTTGGGGCCTTCGTCGGGGTCACTAGCTCGAATCCTCGCCACCACGGACCCCACCGGGCTGTTCTCCTCCACAAACAGCTCCAGCTCGTCCCTCTCAAACACCGGAGGGTTGTCATTAATGTCCAAGACGGTCACCTGGATTTCCACGGAGGCGCTAAGGGGCACCGGGCTACCCCGGTCCACGGCCAGGGCACGAAGATTGTACACGGCCACGTTCTCCCGGTCCAGCCGGCGCTGGGTGCGGATCACGCCAGATGTGGGCTCAATGTAGAAGTCCCCATCGCCATCGTCCCCACCCTGGAAGGTGTACAGCAGGCGGCCATTGGGGCCTGAGTCCCGATCCGTGGCCGAGACCTGGAGGACGCTGGTTGACGGGGGAGCATCCTCGAAGACGGAGCCCTGGTAAAAATCCCGCAGGAACCGCGGTGCGTTGTCATTGGCGTCCAGGACGAGGATCTCCAGGGAGGTGGTGTCGGACTTCTGAGGGATACCGTTGTCCCGAGCTGTGATGGCCAGCGTGTAGGCGGCCTGGTCCTCGTAGTCCAGCTCCGTCATGGTGTAGATGGTGCCGGTGTCGGGGTCGATTCGGAACTGCGGCACGGGATCCTCCAGCACGTAGGTGATGCGGGCGTTCTCGCCGGTGTCCTCGTCGGTGGCGCTGATGGTGGCGATGGAGGTGCCCACAGGCCGGTCCTCGCTGACGCTCACGGTGTAGTGCGAGCTCTGGAAGACCGGCCGGTGGGTGTTGGCGTCGGTGACGTTGATGAAGACCTGCGCAGTGTGAGCGCGCATGCCGTCTGACGCAGTTACCGCCAGCACGTACTGCCGCTCCTGCTTGTAGTCCAGCGGCAGCGCCAGCGTGATGAGGCCGCCGCCGCTCTGGCTGCTGAGCGCGAAGCGGTTCCGCGTGTTGCCGCCGGTGAGCTGGTAGGTGATCACACTGTTAGCATCCCGGTCGAGGGCCCGCAGGGTCAGCACGCTGCTCCCCACGGCTGCGTCCTCGTTCAAACGCAGCTCGTACACGGGCTGCGTGAACATGGGGTCATTGTCATTTACGTCTAGCACCGTGATGGACACGCTGGCGGAGGAGCTCATGGGCGGCGAACCGTGGTCCACCGCCTCCACCCCGAAGCTGTAGTGCTCCACTTCCTCGCGGTCCAGCTCCGCGCACACGGTGATCCAGCCCGAGCTGTTGTGGATGTGGAAAGGGAAGTCCGCGGCCAAAGCAGGGTCTTGGGGCCCAGCTCCGCCACTGCCCATGGAGACCGAGGCGGTGTCCACCAGGCGGTAGCGCAGACGCGCGTTCTCACCCGCGTCTGCGTCCACGGCCTGAATGTGCAGAACCGAGTGGCCCAGAGGCACGTTCTCCAGCACGGCTGCCTGAAAGGGGCTGCTCACAAATATGGGGGCGTTGTCGTTCACGTCCAGCACCTGCACCGAGACCAGCCCCGAGGAGTTGATGAGTGGAGGCCGGCCCCCGTCCTGGGCCTTGATGCGCAGCGTGTACTCCCGGATGGCCTCGAAGTCCAGCGGGTTGATCACATCCAGGCTGCCGCTCAGTGAATGCAGGTAGAACTGCCCCTTCAGGTTCCCGCTGATGATGCTGTAGTGTATGGCCGCGTTCTGGCCCTGGTCCCGATCTGTGGCCTGAACTCGCAGCACGGGCGTGTTGACCGCCACGTCCTCGGGCACCTGGACCACATAGCGCTTCTCGCTGAACTGGGGGTAGTTGTCGTTCTCATCCTCCACCACGATGTGCACGGTGGCAGTGGCACTGAGCGGGCCCGGGTTGCGGCCCTGGTCGTTGGCCTCCACCAGCAGCTGGTAGGAGGCCTCTTCCTCCCGGTCCACCACCGCCCGGGTGCGCACTACGCCCGAGCGCTCGTCGATCTCGAAGACACCACCCGCGCCCTCCAGCAGCCGGTAGCGCATATTGGCATTGGAGGGCGCGTCGCCGTCGGTAGCGCGGATGGTCAGAACCTCGTAGCCCACCTCCAGGTTCTCGCGCACTCGCTCGCGGTACTCAGACTGCTCGAAGACGGGACTGTGGTCGTTGGTGTCGCTGACTGTGACGGTGAGGTAGGTGGCGGCCGAGCGCCGAGGCGAGCCGTGGTCCACAGCGCTCACTTTGAGTACGTGCGTGTCCTTGGTCTCGCGGTCCAGCGCGCGGGCGGTGCTCACCAAGCCCGTGTCGGAGTCGATGAGGAAGTAGCCATTGGAGCGCTCATCGAACAGCGCCTCCATCTGGTAGCTCAGGCGCCCCGCCTCGCCCTCGTCCGGGTCGTGCGCGCGCAGCTCGATGACCGCGGTGCCCGCCGGCTCGTTCTCGGGCACCGACACTTGGTAGCTGGGCAGCTGGAACTGCGGGGTAGTGCTGCTGCCAGCGCCCCGCCGGGCCCGCCGCGCCGCCCCCGCCCCGACCTGAGGCAGGCTTGGCGGCGACAGCGATGGGGAGGGTGTCCCCGAGGCCGCCTCCAGCGCCAGCTCCACCCGGATGGTGCCGGCCGCGCGCCGCAGGGCACAGAGCAGGCGCAGGCGGGCCGAGCCACCAGGCGGCAGGCAGACAGGGCGGCGTGGGCAACGGGACCCGGCGCGCGGCGGGCAGCTGCAGGCGGGGAAAGTGGTCAGGGCCTCGAGCGCCGAGTGCAGCGTGTCCCCGCCGCCGCCGGGGCCCGGGAAGCAGAACACCGCGCCGGGGCCAGGCACCGTGAGCACGGCCCGCGCCCGCAGCTCCGCGCCGGGAGCCCGTCCGCGCCGGGGCCGGGCGCTGCAACCGGGACCGTGCGCGCGTGCCCGCAGGCGGAGGCTCAGCGCCGTCTGGGCGCTACGGGCAGCCAGGCGGACATGCAGCGGCAGCGGGCGTCCCCCCAGGCGCGCGCAGCCCCGGAGCTCCGCGCCCGGCCCGCGCCGCCGCCCCGCCAGCCGCCCGTCGCGGCTCACGTCCAGCAACTCCCGCAGCGCCCGGGGCGTGCGCGCCGCGTCCAGCGCATAGGTCCAGCCGGGCCCGAGGGCGAAGGCGCGGGCCCCGCCGGGCACTCGCAGCTCCCAGGCGGCCGCTCGAAGCCCCAGCACCGGTAGGGCGGCGACCGCAGCCAGGAGCAGCAGCGCGGGCAGCACGGGCGGCGGCGGCGGCGCCATGGCCCGGAGCCCGAGCCCGAGCCGGGCGCCCGAGCACAATCCATGCACCCGGCGCGGCTCCGCATCCACCCGGCGCGGCCGGGGGGCGGCTCCCGCGCGGCCTGTGCCGGGCCCTCGGGGCGGCTCGCGCCCCGCCTCCCCGGGGGCCCTGGCGGGGACACCGGGGGCCGGGCTCCCGGTCTCCCCCGCAGCTTCCACTTCGAGAGCACTTTGCGAAAGTTTGCGAAGTTGGTTTCAAGATGGCTCCTCCGCGCGTCCCGGGAGGGCGCCGCGCATCAACCTGCGGTGGCGGCGGCTCTAGGTGGCTCCAGGTGGCTCCCGCGCTGGCTCGGCAGGGCGGCGTGGGAAGCAGGGCGGGCCCGGAGCGGGGCGAGGGCTGCGCTCCCGGAGCGGGCTGGGCCGCACCGCGCTGCTCAGACCCCGGCGGCCGGCTGCTGCCTGGGCGGTGCGCTCGGCCCGCGCCCCCAGTGCCCGCGCTCTCCCCGCCCCTGGCCAGGCCCGGCCCCGCCCCCGGCCCCGCCGCGTATTGTTCAAACCGGGGGGCCGGGGGGCCGGGGGGCCGGCCCGGAGGTGCGCGCCGGGAGAATCGCTATGGAGACGCGGGGGCGCAGCGGTGACGGGGACGGGGGGCCGGGTTCACTCCCGGGCGGCCTCCCCACCCTGCCTCCCTGGTGGGCGGGGCCGAGGGAGCCGGGCCGGGAAAGGCGGGCTGGGGGGCCTGGTGCGGCTACTACCCGTGGGGCGGTGGCTCCACTCGTCGGGGGCTGGGCGCGGCCAAAGCCCCCCACCCCAGCCCGGCAACACTGATCCGCGGAGACCGCCGCCCCGGCCTACGCGCGGGTTGGACCCGGGAGGGGAGAGGGAAGGGTGCGGAGGTTCCGGGGAGAAGATCGGGTCTCCCCGCGGCGGCTGCTGGGGGGCGCTTACAGAGTTACAGCAAAATGCTGGAGGCTAAAGTACTTTACCCGACAAAACTTCCCTGGACTTTGAAATTCTATAGGCAGCTAACCGGATTCGGGTCCCACTGGGTTTAAAACGAAACTTTTAAATGAAAAGAAAAACAGTCCAGGCTGACACTTGGGACTGGAGCTAGGGATGGCGGAGTTGGGGACGCCGGAGGCGAGCTCGTCTCCCGCGCGTGCGACCAGCCTAAGCGCTCCGTTCGGAGTCGCGCGGTCCAGCCCCGGGGCCCCTCGGCTACTGCCGCAGCGCGGCGGCCGCGAGCGCAGTCCCGGGAGGCGGCGTGGGGCGGAGAACCGAGGGGAGGGGGAACTGAGAACTCCGAGACAGCACGCCGTCTCCTGCGGGGAACAGCCCGGGAAGGGAGTTTTAGAGCTGAGATGCACACCAACGCCTCCTGCGGGGCGCAGATTGGGGGTGGTGGCGCTTTAGAACTAAACGGTACCTGCACCTCTTGCGGGGTGCAGCCTGGGGGCGGGGGATTCGTACTGTGAGACACCTCTCCTCCTCCGGCGGGGCTTTTAGGACTGTGCCACCGCCGGGTGGGGAGATGCACTTGTCGTCCGTAGAGCTCTGGATGCCAGAACCCACTCTAGACCCTCGGCCTCCCAGCGGTCGCAGGGCGGTGGGGAGCGGGGCGGAGTCTCTGCTTCGACAAGGCCCCTCCCGGTCCCAGCAGCGCTCGGGGTGGGAGATGTCGCGCACTCGTCTCCAGAGCAGGTTTTTCTGACCTGGGGGCGGCCGCCGCATTTCCGAGCTGAGTGCAGATAGGTGTGGAGCTGGGGCACAAAAAAATAAATCAGGAAGTAAACTCGACCAGTATTTTTGAAAGTTGCTGAATACAATGTTTTGGGGTTGAAGCCAAATATAAACATTCTCTTTCCATTAGCAAAGATTTGAAAACGTTATTATTGACCTAAAAGGTAGATTTGCTTTGGACCCTTTTAATCTGGGAGTTTCCACTGGCAAGCCCAGTAGGGAAATTGGCGGGGAGGGGCAAGTCCATCCCTTAAACGTGGCTGTCCAGGACCTCCCCGGACTGCCCTTCATCTTCCTGGGGAGGGTCAGAGGGCAGGAGTTTTAGGGTCAGGAAGGCAGGGAGGGCCCTCCCCATCCCGGCCTCACGGTGGAAAGCTCCCAGCAGGAGTGAAGGGGAGGCGGCGGCGTGGGGGGGGGACCCCGGGACCCCCTATGGAGAACCCCTAGAGTGCTTATTTCGCAACAGGGACTTTGAATAGGGTGGGTTGGGTTTAAATCAACAAAAGGTTCTGTTGCACTGCTCTTGCTGGTTTTTGAAAATTCAAACACAGTGAATGAGTTTGGGTGTGGGCTTGCTTTCCTGGAATAAGACACTTGCCCGCTGCAAGGGAATCGCAGGGACCCACTTCCTGGTCCCAGGGGCTGGGAGAGGAACACAGGGACAGACCTTGCTAAGGGGATGTCCAGCAAAAGGCTGAGAGACAGATGATGGTTCCATTCAGATACAAGTCAGAAGCAGGCATGCTCCACCACACTGTTTAGAATGCATGCAGCCAGGGAAAAGGTTAAGAAAAGCAAGGACATGATGTGCGTGTGGTCAGGAGGAGGGCTGGGGAGTGGGGCATGGCCGCTTCTACACCTGAGGGTTGGCCAAGTGTTGGCTTTACGATCTTACATTGAACTCTACATGCATGCTTTATGTGCTTTTCTGTATGCATGCTACGGTCCAGAATTTTCGAGGTGGGTAGGAGGAAGGAATTAAAAACAGGCTGCAGCTTGTGATGTGACTTCAAGGCGATCCAGTTGCTTCAGCAGGACAGAAATCATGAATCTGAAATGGCTGGCGTCTTAGCGTGGTCGAGTTCCAATTCTGCCACTATCTAGGTGTGTAAGCTTCGCCAGGGCCTAACTCCTCATCTAACTGGAGATAACAAGAGTCTAGATTCCTAACATTGTTGGAGGATTAACGAGGTCTTTTGCATAAAGAGGCTGGCCTAGGCCTGGCTCAGGTGCAGACCCACTGTGGGTAACCTTGACTGTTGTGTCACTGTCAAGGAGCACGTGATCACAGGGCTTCATCACTGCCTCCACGGATGTGATTGAAATTGTGAATTAAATGGCGTGTGCACCATCCGTGCCTGTGGAGAGGCAGGGGCTGTAGCTTTCATCCGGTTTCCAGGGAGGTCTGTGCTTGGCTCCTGATGCTGTCCACCCAGACTGTTCGTAGAAAGTGATCCCAGGCCCAGGAGGGGAAGGCACATGCCTGGGGCTACAGGAAGGGGTGCGACATGGCGGTGGCCTGTCCAGCACCACCTGAGGGGCTGAGTCCTGTTCACCTGCCCTTCTCCCTTGGGGGTGGATGGATGCAGCGGTCTCTCCTGTGTCCCCCTGAGAGCCGCTGGCAAAAAGAGGCCGCGCCTCTCTCACTGTTTGTGCGTCTGGAGCGGCTGCCACCCCTCCTCGGGCTCAGTGAATCGTAATTGGTGTTTAGGTTTTGCATACACCCCTGAGGTGTTTCACGTGAACTGAATGCTTTTAAAAAATAAAAATAGAATTTTTTTAAAAAGGCAGAAGTTGGGCTTCCCTGGTGGCGCAGCGGTTAAGAATCCGCCTGCCAACGCAGGGGACGCGGGTTCGAGCCCTGGTCCGGGAAGATCTCACATGCCACGGAGCAACTAAGCCCATGCACCACAACTACTGAGCCTGCGCTCTAGAGCCCACGAGCCGCAACTACTGAGCCTGCGTGCCACAACTACTGAAGCCCACGCGCCTAGAGCCCGTGCTCCACAACAAGAAAAGCCACGACAATGAGAAGCCCGCCCACCGCAACAAAGAGTAGCCCCCACTCGCCACAACTAGAGAAAGCCTGCGCACAGCAATGAAGATCCAACACAGCCAAAAAATTAAAAAAAAAAAAAAAAGGCAGAAGTTATGGGTTTCTAGTGTTGTACATGTTCTAAAAAGGAGCTCAAAACGCTTTTTGCCAGGGGCTTGAACCAGAGCCCACATGAATTCTGGAATCTGTTCCTTACACAATAAATTCCTGGGCCAATCTTTAAACAGAGAGGAAAGAGCTAAAAGAAACACCCTATTGGTGAAAGCGGAAAAGCAAGTCCAGGCCTGGGCCCCACTTTGCCCTTTTTTTTAGAATTCAGAGGGAAAACCCTCTGGGGAGCAGTGTTCATCACTCCCCCTCCTCTCCGTGCCCCTCACCTTTGGTGGGGTTTGACTTGTGGAAAATTGTGAAAGTTAAAACATGGAACAAAAGCAGGACCTTGACTTAATTAGAGGTTAATGGAAGCAAGGGGATGGAGGGAATTTAGATCCTCACAGAGCACATTGTATGTGCTCGCGCTTCCCTGAAAGACCCGGATAACGTTAGGACAAAAAAAGAGAATTGTTTTTCTGCTTGGAAGTTGCAAAGCCTCTAAATACAAATGCTGGGGTTTCTTTTGGGCTCCCAGGCCCTTAGCCTGGGGTGTGTGGCCTCAGGGGACCTTGGGTGAAGGCCCCTCCAGGGAGCCCATCTCCTGCAGGTGCTCCCTGAGAGGCCAGCACCTGACCAGCCCATGCCGGACCCATCCCCAACAGGCCTCAGCTCTGAGAAGGTTCTGGAAGGTTCTGGAAGCTGGCATGGGCAGAGCTTGGAGTCCCAACCTCCAGACTGACTGGAAGTGCTGTGAGCATGGAGGTGATGGGCACAGGTCTCATGTCCGAGTTGCCACTGCAACTCTGGGGAGCCGGGGAGCGGGGCACGGCGGGAGGCAAGGTGCCTCGTCTCTACCCGGCCCCCACACACACACACTGAGCCAGTCCCACCTCAGGCTGCACTGGCCTCTAGTGGCCAAGCACAGTCTCTGCCCTACCTAGCACAGATGCCCACCAAGCTCACAGATGGCAACAGGCCCAAGCTCTGGGCAGTGCGTGCACACGTAGGCACTACGGGCCCGACAGTGTGCAGGCCCTGCTGACCCTGAGTAGGCCGGGCACACTGCCCAGTGCTCCTGGGACTCTGCAGGGTGAGGGGGCCCAGCTCTGTAGGACACTTGGCAAACTGAGGCACAGAGCACACGGCATGGGGTGGGCGTTGCTGGAACACAAACTCTGTCTTCTCGTCCCCGGGTCCGGTCACTGGCCCCCAGAGAATGACCTGAGCTGGCAGACAAGGAAGGTCCACTCAGTACCTGAGCACCTGGAAGGCACAGGTGCTGCATTTGGGGGAGGCAGCTGGTCCGAAGAGGTCTCCCAAGGACCCAGGAAGGCCACGAATGGCAGGAACAGAGCCAAGTGGGAGACCGCTTCGTGCACAGATGGGAAAGGGAGATGCAGACACCATCTGAAGATTCAGCATTTCTCCATAGTCCACGGTGGTAGGTATCCTTGTTCTGTTATCATTATTACTGACATCATCATCGTTGTTGTTTCCTGCCCCCCTCCCCACACAAACATTATCACGAAGCCAGTTCTGGGAAGCACTATTGTCTTACCTTGATTATTTTTCTCCTTCACGTTCCTCTTTTTTTTTTTTTTAAGAGATATATTTTACAAATTCCCTCGTTTTAAAATGCACAACTCAGTGCTTTTTAGCATATTCACAAAGTTGTGCAACCATCACCACTAACAAATTCCAAAACATTTTCACCACCCTAGAAAGAAGCCCATATGCATTAGCTGTCACTCCTTCTTCTCCCCTTGGCCCTGGCCCTGGCAACCACGAATCCACTTTCTGTCTCTATGGATCTGCCTGTTCCAGACATTTCATATCAATGGAATCACACAATACGTGGCCTTTTGTATCTGGCTCCATCCCCATAGCATAATGATTTCAAGGATTGCCTGGGTTGTAGCCTGTGTCAGTGCTTCATTCCTTTTCATGGTTGAGTAATATTCCTTTGTATGAATAGACCATGGTTTGTTTAACCATTCATCACCTGATGGATATTTGGGTTGTTTCCACTTTTGGACTATTTTGAATAACCTCCTTTCCTTTTGAGGGGAGAAATAAAAGGCAAGGCACTTCTCTCTGCAAAATTGCACACAAAATAGCTTTTGGAATTTTTTTTAATTTTTATGTTTTGACAATGTGACCGCAACCATGCTGTCATCAATGGCTCCCAGGGGACTTTCCTTGGGGGCTTTCTTCGGTTCCTGATGGGTACAGGAAAGGGCACTAAAGGTGCCCTGGGTGGGATTGGGGTGAGGCCCGGAAGCTGGTAGCCTTTTGCCCCCTCCCCAATGCCATCACCCTCCTCCTCATCAACCAGCAGCCAATGGCAGGGGATCCTCCAGCGGCCCAGTACCCTGCCCCGGGCTTCCCCTTCCCTTCATTCATTCATTTGTTCATTCATTCAATGTCCACTCAATACCATGGTGAATACAACAGGCAACACCCTGACCTCATGGAGAATTATCCTTGTGGGAGAATACAGACAGTAAATATAAGGAAATATTCCTCTTTAGGTGAAAGAAATACAGTAGAATAATGGAGACAGATGGGAGGGCTGTCTGGGGGAGGTGACCTGGAAGGACCTCCTGGCCAGGTGACAAAGGGGCAGAGACTGAAGGGGTGAGAACCTGGCCTTGGGAACTTTGGTGGGAAGCACAGTCAAGGCAGGGAAGACAGCAAGTGCAAAGGCCCTGAGGCAGGAGGCTGTGTGCCGGGGCGTTTGAGGCTGGTGTGGGCGGAGGGCAGGGAGTGACAGGGGTCCTGGGCTGCCAGGGCTTTGGTTTTCCTGAGCATCTGACAGAAAGGCATCAGGCAGCTGAGAGCAGGAGAGAGCAGTGCGGTGACGTATGCTTTCAAACCATCAGGCTGGCTGACTGCAGGTGGTTGGAGAGGATCTGGGAGGCCACACCACAGGCATCCTGAGCGGGACTGATGGGGGACATGGAGGAGGGAGAAGTGGTCGGAGGTGGGCTGGGGTTTGGAGGTTTGGAGGGGACTCAGCAGGACTTGCCCATGGAGTGGAAGTGGCGCGTGAAAGAAATAGAGACACCAAGGCTCCCCCGGAGGCTGGCCTCAGCGAGGGGCAGTGTGTGATCCACATCTCCCCTCTCCATCCCCACCTCCACGCCGTCTTCACCTGACACGCTGTGGGCATCACACAGCAGTGCTTCTTCCACCAAGCCTTTTTATTTATTTTTTAGTTTTTTTTGCGGCACGCGGGCCTCTCACTGCTGTGGCCTCTCCCGTTGTGGAGCACAGGCTCCGGACGCGCAGGCTCAGCGGCCATGGCTCAGGGGCCCAGCCGCTCCGCGGCATGTGGGATCCTCCTGGACCGGGGCACGAACCCGCGTCCCCTGCATCGGCAGGCGGACTCTCAACCACTGCGCCACCAGGGAAGCCCCACCAAGCCTTTTTGTCTCCACTGAAGGGCCACAGTGCATCAGCTCAAACGCTCAGGTGCGAAAGCGTCTGGTGAGAACCACCGTGAGCGGCACCCCTCGGGGGCTGCAGGGAGGCAGAGATGGAAAAGGCCCCGTGTCTCCCTCGGGAAGCTTCCACCTACCCACATCCGTCTTGAGGGAAGAGGGGGACCAGGAGGCACCCCTTCCTTGTGTATTTCTCTCCCTCAACTTGCAAAACTTTTCCGGGGTAGGGGGAGATGGGCCCGTGATGGTAGGCCAAATGATTCCATTAATGATGCTACAAGAATGGTGGAGACCCAGAGAAGGTAAAGACAGTTCCCCAATCCTAATTATATCTTCTTAAAACATAGAAAAAACACAAAGAAAGCTCTCCCTCCCAGGGTCACAAAGCCTGGGAGCCAACCCTGTCCCTCTGCCCCTCCTCTGCCTGAGTCCCTTTCCCCAGGGCCTCGGAGACAAGAGCATGACACGGGGAGGGGAACGACACCGGCGAAGGCCCCAACTCCAGGGAGCAGTGGCTGAAAGATTGCCGCTATTTTTGCTATATTCCAACGATGGAATGTCCGCTCGCCCCAGCCCCTTAGCGACACTCAGCACCACAGCCCAGCCATCCGCTACATGGACGTGTTAGAAACACAGCCCAGGCCTCCAGGCTCTGGTCACCCAGAGCCAGTGGAAAGGGCAACTGCCAAGGAACAGGGGAGGGAGCTGGCCCCTCGGGGATGCCGGGGCAGGACGTGGGGCAGAGGGCTCCCCCTGTCCATCAGGTGAAGCCTGACCCCAAGCAGGAAGGAAGCGGCCAGCTCTGCGCTTCCCCCAGGGTTTGGGGATGGAAGGCCACCCCAATTCCAGGGAGCATGGGGACTTTGGCCATCTGGAGACTGGGGGATGGGGCAAGGGAGGGGCATGACTGAAACCCGTGTGGTCTTCCAGGCAAGAGGTGCCAGCCTTGAGGAGCCACCAGTGCCAAAGGGCTCTTGGTCACCAGCCTTGCCGGCAAGAAAAGACAAGCTAAGGAAACCCTCTTTTCAGAGAGGCCTCTTCCTTGCAGGGTCAGCCAAGATCCTCAGGGGAGAAGCTGGCCTGAGGTCACGGGGGCTCTGGGCATCATCTGGGGTGCTTGGGGACACAGGGGGGCACTGGCTCTGACTTGGGCAGCAGGCGAGCCCTGGGGCCCCCAGCCCTGCTGGCAGAGGAAGGCCCTCGCCGGGGCCGGGCGGCAATGAGTCGTGACCCGCTGGAACCCGGCAAGCGTGCTGTGATCTGCAGCTCTTCAAAGTGAGTGAGCCCTGCCCAGATCAAAAGGAAAGAAGATGGATGAGGACACTATAAATAGGCCAGAGCCACCGGGTGGCCTCCAGGATGCAGGGGGTGTGACTGGCACCTCTTTTCTCTGTGCCCACGAAGCTGAGAAACTCCAGACCCGGTGGGCATCAGTGGCACGCTGCCACCTACTTCAGGGGGAGGGGGGTGGGGGGATGAAGAGGGACTGCTGGCAGAGCTTTCGGTTCCTTGCAAGTTTCAACTTCTGTCAAAATTGGTTAGGGGCTTCCCTGGTGGCGCAGTGGTTGAGAGTCTGCCTGCCGATGCAGGGGACATGGGTTCGTGCCCCAGTCTGGGAAGATCCCACATGCCGCGGAGCGGCTGGGTCCCTGAGCCATGGCCGCTGAGCCTGCGTGTCCGGAGCCTGTGCTCCGCAACGGAAGAGGCCACAACAGTGAGAGACCTGTGTACCGCAAAAAAAAAAAAAAAAAAAAAAAAAAAAAACCCACACATTTATTATCCCACAGTCTGGGGGTCAGGGGTCCACAGTGGGTTTCACAAGGCTGTAGTCTAAGTGTCAGCAGCGCTGCATCTTTCCAGAGGTTCCAGGAGAGAATCCGCTTCCTGCCTTTCCCTCCTTCTTGAGACCGCCCGCATTCCTTGGTTCATGGTCTCTCCCTCCGTCTTTGAAGCCAGCAGCGGCCTTCCTCCTGTCGCATCCCCAACAGCACTGATTCTCCTGCCCACCCCCTTCCACTTCGAAGGATCCCTCTGATCACATTGGCGCCGCCCAGATAATCCAGGATCATCTCCCATCTCAGCCGCTGATTAGCCACCTGGATCCATCTGCCACCTTAATTCCTGTTGTCGTGTGACCACGTGGTTTCAGGTTTGGGAGAGTAGGACGCGGGTGTCCAGAATGGGGCGCTGTTCTGGCTGCCACGGGGACTGGAGCCAGGGGCTCCTGCAGGGAACCCTCTGCTCGCACACCCACCAAAGTGTAAGACCCAGGAGCTTCTGTGGGCAGAAGCCGAAGCATCGTGTCATCAGCAGCCTCTCCTGCCCACGGTGTCCTTGGGAGGAGGAGGGGCCTCTGCTCCAGGGTGGAGGCTGGGAGCATTCCCAAAGGGGTCCACTGTGACCCCCCACTGTGACCCCCCAAAATCCACACCACGATTCTATAGAGACGTTTCCTGGAGCCAAGACTGGGGGGAGGGTGCTTCATCTCATCCGGACCACACGCCACGGCTGAGGGCCTGCCCTATGCCCAGCCCTGTGCTGGATGGTGGGGGCCCACTTAAACAGATGTGTTGGCCTGACCTGGCTGAGTTCTACTGGACAGAGGGACGTGCACACATACTAGTTAAAACCCGGTGAGATAAAACTGAGGGACAGGGTTGCTCCAAAGAGAAAGTGTTGTCTCCCTCTTACGAAGGGGAAAGGTCTGAGAAAAAAGGTTGCTGGGTTTTGAAGTGTGAATAGGAGTTCACCAGGTAAATGGGAGTGTGGAATTCCAGCTAGAGGGAACAACTTGCAAAGGCATAAAAGAAGAGAACATTGTGTATGTTGCAGGGAGGGAAGAGAATGTAAGCAAGTTGGTATTACTGAGGAGTGAGATGGGGGCAGGGGTTGGAGATGAGGCCAGAGGTGAGCAGGGACTAGATTGAGTTTGGCCTTTTGCTGCAGGCCGTAGGGGTTTTAAGCTGTGGAGGGACATGGTCAGGCATGCATCTCAGAACAGGGGTGGATGTGAGAGTAGCAAGATCAATTGACAGAACGCGATGCCCACTGTGAGGTGAAGCCCAGAGAGCACAGGTGTGGCCACTGCTCCCCACCCTGAAAGGTGTGTGCCCACAGTGACACATGGGGCACCAGGCTGGGGCAGGTGACAGATGGGTCATCCCAAAGCCCCAGCCAAGAGTTTCCCTGGGTCGGGGAGGAGGCTACCTGCCCCAGGGCAGCCAGTCCCCCAGAGCTCTGCTCTCTTGTCTGTTTCATAGACAGAAATTCCAACATTTGAGAGTCATTCCTTTGACTAGCACCTTGCTCATTGGCCCACTGTGAAAGGCAGCTCTTCAGGAGGCCAGCTTGGCGTTGATGGATAGAGAGCCGGACTTGCCTGAAGCGGCCTGGAGGGTTCCGCTCCTGCCACCCTCCAGCCGTAAGCCCAGGAAGAGTATAATCTCTGTTCTACCTCTGTAAAGGGGGTGCGAGATGGCATCTGATTTGGCTTTTGCCCACCTCACTGAGAGCTTGCCGCTGCTCGGCTCCCCGACTGTGACAGTACTGCCTGGTGGGAAGCCTCACACGTGCAGAAAGGGGCTCAGAGAGGCTGGGTGGCTTGCCAAAGGTCACACAGCAGGAACTGGATCCAAGCCCCTCTCCGCCCACTTCACCTCGGGCCAATCTGGAGCCCACAACTCCGTCAGAGAGCTTCGCACACGGTCTTTGGGGTGAGATGCCCCACCCACTGCTCACCCTCTGTGGGGCCTGCGTGAGCCAGGCCCGTGTCTCCAGCTGGGTTTCACTCTGGTTACCCACAGGAAGGTGGGCCAGCTGCCATCTGGGGAACCAACCGCAGCCTGAGGCCCCCACGCCCCCACCCCAGCGAGATGAAGATGACCGTGTCCTTTGGTACAGGGGGAAGCTGATTGTCCAGTCTGTACATAGTGAGGACCAGCGTCAGGAATCAGAGGAGCCAGGATCCCCCAGGCCCTCAGGCCGCATTGCTTTCACCCACCGATACCTTGCCCTGTGAGAGGGTCTCTCCTGAGCTCCTGCAGCCCCAAGCCGGCGAGATGTGGGCATGGGGTGGGGGGACAGAAGGAGGACCAGCTCCTGCACACAGCACAGGGGGCCCCCGTGTGCGCAAAGGGAGGGCCCAGCGACCACCTGACCCCTCCCATCGTGAGCACACAAATACACACACACACACACACGCTCAGCCAGCCACAAATACCCACACACACAGATACACACACATACAGACGTGCACACACATACAGACGTGTGCACACATACAGACGTGTGCACACACCCTCAGCCGTACACAAATCCCACAGTTACCCACACACAAATATACACACATACAGAAGTGCACACACACATACAGACGTGCACACACACACTCAGCCATACACAAATCCCATGCACAATTACCCAAACACACAAATACACACACATACAGAAGTGCACACACATACAGACGTGCGCACACACAGCCATCCACAAATACGCACAATTACCCACACACAAATACACACACATACAAATGCACACACATAAAAATGCACACACATACAGAAGTGCACACAAACTCGGCCATCCACAAATACCCACTCAGTTACCCACACACAAATATACACACATACAGAAGTGCACACACACATACAGACGTGCACACACACACACAGCCATACACAAATACCCATGCACAATTACCCAAACACACAAATACACACACACAAATACACACACATACAGAAGCACACACACACATACACACTCCACTTGTCACCAGGCCCCAGGCCCCTGCTGACTTCAACTCCTCTAATATTCCAAGGATGGAGTTCATGAACCAGTCACTTATCTGGCCAAGACATCACAAAATGAAAAGTCCGAGAAGGCTGGCCCTCCTCCGGAAGTTGCGCTGCAGTCAGGCGTGGCTGGGTGGCACTGGGCAGTACATCCAGGGCACAGGTATTGAGCCAGGCTTGGGCTTGGGTGTGGGCAGGGCTTGGGACAGCCCCACCCACCCAGGAGCCCAGTGCCTCCCCACCCACTGAGCCGCCCCAGGTATGAGTCCCACATGGCGATGGGGCCCTGTGCTCACTGCCCACCTTCAGACCAGTGGGACTTGGAGAGAGCTCAGGGACCACAGCCATGGGGATACAACCCCCTGCCCGCTCCATCCTTTGAGGAAGGGATGGGGATGGAATCAGGGAGGAGAAGAGACCCCCAGGGTGTCCCTGGTTCAGCCCCCCAGGTCTCAGGAGCATCAGTAAGTGGCAGTCTCCCAGGCTGGCCTCCAAAGCAGGGCTGGGATGGGAGTTCCCTGAACCCACAAGGGTCCAGACAGGGTGAACAGCCCATCATCAGAGGGTCCCCACCAGGACTCCACCTTGATGACATGTGATGAATTATCTGGGTCTCAGGATGATTTCTGTCCTCTGAATGAGTTCTGAGTGCCTGCTGGGTGCCAGGCTCAGTGGCAGGTGTGGCCCAGAGCCGGGGCAACTGTTCTCTCCAGGTCTGTCTGGATCGGAACTCAGAAGTGGGGATGGCATCTTGGAGGACAGGAGGGAGCTGAAGCTTGAAGGGGGCCTGGGGCAGGAAGGAGGCCATTCCAGAAGGTTCTCCCTGTCATAACGTTGGGATGGGAGGTGGACTGCAAGGGATGCGGGGTCTCCTCAGAGAGCGGCCAGATGTCCAGGCGTGCGAGGTGGGCGGCGGAGAGAACTGGGGGCATCCCTTATGCTGGGGAGGGGGTGGCAGCAGAGGCCCCCCAGGCTCCGAGCAACACCAGCCATGCCCAGCTGGACAAAGCTTTGGCCTTTCTGAACCCGGATCACCCTTCTATTTTTGCTTGAATTGTAGACATGGTGACAAATTGGGGCTCTTCTAGGAAATAAGATGGGACTGGACACCACACTTTGGGGTCTGAAAAATCTCCCTCCCTCAGAACCTCGCGGCACAGAGAACATGCAACTTCTGGGCTGTGCCTACCCCGCTCCAGGCATCCTCAGGAGCCGCCCCCACAAGACAGAGTGGGCACAGGACACAGGCAGGTCTGGTGCCCTCAGACCCTCTCCCCTTCTCCGTCTGCTGCTCCCTCTCGGTTTCCTGGTGTTAAGAGAATGGTGAGAGGGACTTCCCTGGTGGTCCAGTGGTTAGGACTCTGCGCTTGCACTGCAGAGGGCATGGGCTCGATCCCTGGTCGGGGAACCAGGATCCCGCGTGCCACACAGTGTGGCCAGTAAAATAGTAGGGGGCACAGTGAGCCTGTGTGACCTCCTCCTTGCCCTCTGGTCCAGTGTGCCCTGGAGCACCCTGTGTCCGGCTGTCCTGGCTCCCGCCAGCCTTGGCAGGTGGGGAGCTGGTTTCCTGCTGACCCAGCCTGGCCTCAGTTTGCCCCTGAACTTGGGCCCCTCATTCTCCTTCTCCTATGTGACTTCCGTTCTCCCTGGCTTGAGCCTTCAGCCTGCTACCAGCCCGAGCCCCTTGCCAGCCCGCCAGTCTCCCAGCCACTTCTGGGTCCCAGGAGTGCCCAGCCCCATGGCCTCGCCCCCTCGGACCACGCTGACCAGGTGTACACAGGCTGATGCGGGAGTGGATTCTGCATTGGCTCCGAAGATGCTGTGTGGCTCCCTGCAGCACGGAGGGCGCAGGAGGCGCCGTGGAAGCGTGGCGCGTGAAGGGCGCCTCAGTCCAGAAGAGATGACACTGGAAGGACAGATGTGAGGGGCTGGCAGTCCACCGGATACAGGACAGGTCCCTGCCCCGCCGTCCTCCCGCTCGGCCTCTCCGCCTGCCTTCGCCCCTCTCTCTCCGGCCTGTTTTCTCTGCTCCTCTGTGTGTCCTGTATTCGGCCTCAGCTCCCGCACTCAGCTCTCCTCGGGTGAAACCAGCAGTTCATCCCGAATGATGAGTCTTATTTCTAATCCCAGCTGCCGAGCTGGCCCATCAGGTGAAGCATCCAGCCTGGTGGAATCATTAGCATCAGGCAGGGTCACGAGGGCACCCAAAGGTGTCCGGCCAGGCGGGTGAGCGGTGAGCAGCACCCAGCATCCCTGAGCCGTGTGTCCTGGCACAGGGACCAGGCCCCTCCGTCTCACAAAGGTGCAGCAGCAGACAGGTTACACGAGGCCCCCCTTTCTCACGCTCCCTCTGTTCATGCATCCCTCAGTGTGACTTTTCACTGTGAATCAGTGGTGACCTCATGCCTGGTTTTGGCCAACAGAATGTGGAGTAAGCCACTCCGTGCCAGTCTGAGCCTGGGCCTTAAGGGCCCCGTGCACGTCCGCTCCCTCTCAAAGCTCTGCAACTGTGGGAAAAAGTCCAGACTGGCCTGTGAGGGGATGAGAGAGCAGGAGGCCAGAGAGGAGCCCCGGCCCCACCCCACCCCCACCAAAGCCTCAGGGTCCAGCCTGAGGGCAAAGCCAGGAAGCAGTGACTGCAGACATGCGAGTCCAGACGAGCAGAACCAGCCAGGCAGCCCGTAGATTCATGAGAAATAAGGAGCGGTTGTGTTGGGACTTACCTGGTGGTTCAGTGGTTAGGACTCTGTGCTTCCATTGCTGGGGGTGTGGGTTCGATCCCTGCCTGGGGAGCTGGGATCCTCCAAACTGTGCAGCCAAAAAAAAAAAAAAAAAAAAAAAGTTAAAAAAAAAAGAAGTGGCTGTGTTTTTACCTAACAAACTTGGTGGGGGGTTTGTTACACAGCAGTAGATAGCTGATACAAGCACCATAGGGACTGGCTCTGAGTGTCACATACTAGAAATAGGACCACAGGAGCGGTTCTCAGAGAAGCAGCCTCACTGTGACTCCAGTTGACCCCAAATGTGGCCATGGCCCTGAAAGAGGAGAAGGGTCATTGTGGCTCAAATATGACTTGGGTGTCTGATACATAGACCTGAGCTTGGATACAGGGTCCACCCCGTGGTAGCCAGTCTCCAAAGGTGGCCCCCAACGCACCACCCCTCCTGGTGTTCCCACCTTACTTTAGTCTCCACGCCCCCAGGGTGAATCTGAACTGGCCCTAACTCTCGAATTAATCCACAAACTGCATCAGAAGTGATGCTGTGCCAGACCTGAGCCTTAGGAAGACCTGGAAGCTCTGGCCCTTGCATTCTTGGAAGTCTGCTGCCGCCTGAGAGGCCTGAGGACCTGAGCGGTCTGACCATCCCTAGGGCTTTTCCTACCACCAACACCCACAGCATCCCCTGGGGACCCCCAACACATACACACCGGCACAGTCATCCCTCTTTCTCCCGTGCATCCCTGCTGGCTGTCCTCCAAAGTGTCCACGGGGTCACCAGGAAGGCAGTCCTGCTGTGGACTCTGAATCTTGGAAGCAGGCTTTCCTCAGCATGAGAGTGGAAGGGGAAGCAGGCACAGGGCAGAACCCACCCCAGCCACGAAAACGTGCACCCGTTCTCTCTAAATACCCGTGCGGAAGCAAGGTGTCAGCCACAGCAGCGGCCAAGGATACAACACTCAGAACGAGTTGATGAGTTGACTTCTGGCTGCCTGATGATCAGATCCCCTAAATGCCATGCTGCTGTCAGATTCCGGATAAGTGTCTACAGACATAACTATATTGCATTGCTGAGCTAGTAAGAAATTCCGCCAACCCCCCAAAAAGAAAGAAACAAGCAAGAGAAACAGCTGTAACCAGGTAGATGATAATAAGCATTTCCCCTGGTGCTTGTGACAGACAAGGACAGAGGTGTTGCAGCGAGGTGGGTGGTAAGGGGGAGGGACCCTAAGATCCTACATTGAGCTGAGATCCTCAAAGGGGGCGACCCCAGTCAGGACAGAGTGGTCTCAACTAGATCTCCCTGCCGGCAAACAGAATGCCTGGGAAATCTAGTTGTCTGCTGTAGGGCTCCATGTAGCAAATATTTAATAACAATAATAATTTCCCTTGAGAATTTGCAACCATAGGCCTGCCCTCACGCAGTGCTGGAGTTTACATTTATGCCATCCTCATAGACAGGGAAATCCCAGGTAAGAAATTAAATTAAAACAGTCCCAGATTGGGAGTACCCCCTTATGACTGGCAGAAGCAAACAAAAGTAATAAAATTAAATTAAAATAAAACAAACAGCTGAAGAGAGGATCAGTGAACTGGAGCACAGATCTGAAGAAATTTCCCAGGATGCGGCATAGGAAATAAGAAGACAGAAAATATGAAAGAGAGGTAAGGAGGCCAGGATAGAGTGAGACTATTTATGTGCATTTGATTAGAATTCCAGACCTGCAGGATGAGGAGGTACTAATTGGAGGAGGGAGGGAGGTACCTGGCTGTTCCAGGCAGAGGGAAGAGCACACGCCAAGGTCCTGAGGAACCCACCCAAAGCCAGTGTGCTATAGCCCTTGCTCCGTTGCCAGCCTTGTAAAGGGCAACTCTGGGGCACAGATGCTTTGGACACTATCCCTGCCTGAGTACCAGGCAGTCTGGTGGGGAGCCGCCTGCAATGAGGCAGAGAGCTGTGCTGCTGCCTGGCTAGCTCCATTTCCCCTTCGACTGCTAACTGCACCCTTTCTCCTCTCCCACTCTCAGGCCACGTGGTCCAGGTAGAGCTAACTTCAGTCCTTCATGCTTAAGGAGTGGATGTATGACCCCAGCCAGGAGAACAATGGGCAGAGGAAATCTCTGATTCTGCCAGGATTGCTGACAGGGAAAACTTTGGCCTGGGACCCCCATGAGATGGAGCCAACACAAAAAGAAGCAGAGCCCTTTGAGCCCTGGATCCAGCTGTGCCTGAAGGACACCCTGGACTTGGCAGTTACATGCACTAATAGATTTCCTTTTCTCCTGGATGGGTCTGAGTCAGTTTTCCTGTCGTGTGTAACTCCTCACCCCATCCATGTCACGGAAGCACCAAAGCTGGAGACCCCATGGATAACCCTGGCCCCAGCTCAGAGGAGGTGACAGCTGGGCTAGGCCTTGATCATAGTCGTAGGCCTTGATCATGGTCGTAGGCCTTGATCATATGACTTGCGTCATAGTTAGCTGGGGGCAGAGGGGTGTGCCCGGGCAAGCCGGTGCAGGTGTTGGCTGTCTTCCTGGGAGCCAGTGCAGCTCACTGCCTCCTGGGCGTGATCTCTGCCCAGGCAGGCCCCAGGCTCCCAGGTTGGCTCCCCACAGTGATATGATAGCCTTGGGCCTTGGCGAGGGCTGGAGGCCTGAAGAGGGGGTAACACTGCAGAAGTATTGCATGAGGGTGGGCAGTTTCGGCCCCCAGAGGTCTTGCCTCATGGGTCATGCTGGTGTCAGGACTCCCAGCCTCAGGATTCAGCTAAGGTATGTGAAAGGAGCAACGTCCAGAGGTCATCAGCCCACACCTATCCCTCCCTAGCCTCCAGCTTGGCCAGTACGGTGGACGCCCCATGGGGGCAGTGCCAGTCAGGTGCAATGTGCAGGTTACCGAACGAAGCGGGTTTAATGGTCCACTCTCAGCTCTGCAGTGAAGTCATTTCAGATCCTTGGTCCCAGCAGACTTGGCACCCATCAGTGTTCAGACTTCTGCAGATTGATCAGCCAGTCAGTGGGCTGCACATGCTTTGTGCCTGTCCCTGCCAGCCCATGCCTCCAGGCCCGGCTTAAATGCCACCTCCTCCAAGAAGCCTTCCCTGACCACCCCAGGCAAAAGGGCTCCATCCTGCTTCTCGTGTCCCTTTGAACCCAGGACCCCTCACAGATTGCTATTCCCAGACTATCATGCGAGGCAGTTACTTGTACGTATGTTGTCTTTTCCTTCGGTTCATCTCTGCCAACCCAAGGCCTAGCCAGGACCTGGTAAGTACACCTGATGGGTAAATGTTCGCTAAATGAATAAAGAAAAGTTGGCTAAAATTTTGAAGGTCCAATCACATTGCACTTACCATGTGGCAGGCACTGTTTTAAATGATTAATACATACAAACTCACTGACTCCTCTAAAGACCCCTGGTGATATCTTCTGTTTGATCCCCACTTAACAGGTTTGGAAACTCAGGTACAGAGAGGCTCAGTCACTTGTCCAGAGTCACACAGCCTGTATGCAGCAGAGCCAGGACTCAAACCCAGGTGGTCCTTCTCCAGAGTCTGCACTCTTAGCCCCAGGACCACTACATGTCATCATTCCACATGTGTAGTGAGGGCACTGAGGACCAAGAAGGCAAAGGGACTAGACTGTGGCCTCACAGCCAGTGGCCAAACAACACTCCTGCCTCCTGGTCTGACTCTTCCTTCCTTTAAAACGGGAGCCCCAAGGCCTTGGGACCCAAAGGTTGCTCACCTTTTCACCAGGCTTCCTTGGAGGCTGCACGCAAGTTCTTTCCCATAGAGGCAGAGCCAGTCTGGGCCTTCCTCCCTTCTCTTGGTGAAGGTTTTTCCTGTGGGCATCCTGTAGGCAAAGAGGCGGCTGAGTTTGTGGTTTCAAGGTGTGTTCAGGGCACGCTGGTGGAAGGGTTCAGCCTTTGTGTGCAGGCATTGTTGCTGGATGGAGGCTGGTGGGCGCAGCCCTGGGCCTCCAGACTAGGGGAGGGGGTGGAGGGGACTCGGGCTGCGCCCTGGCACTGGTACAGCTGAGAGAGACGCCCCAAGGAGCGGGGTGTGGGGTGGAGGCTGGGATCCCCCACTGGTGGGCAGGGTGGGCTATGGGGTGGGGCTCCAGGAGGGCCCGGGGTCCTGCACCGACTGCTGTTTCCCTCCTGAGTGAGGCCCGTGCCTGTGGTGCCCAGGGCAGCAGGAAACGCCCTGACCACCAGGCCACCTGGGGCCCTACGGGAGAACTTGCTTCCCTCCTCGCTGAGGGCAGAGCTGTGGGCCGCCATGTCTGACACCATGTGACCATGCCTGAGCAGTCACGTGACCCCAAGGTGGCACTCCATAGGCCCACTCGGGACCAATAGCTGTCAGCAGGAGGTGCGGAGCTAACCAGTTGGATTCACCCCCTCGGCCCCAGCTGGACATCTCAGGAAAAGAGAGGGACTCCTGGAGGGTTGAGGATGCTGGCGGTGGGGTGGGGGCAGTCCTGGGGCCCGGGGGGTCCTGGGGAGCCTGGGGGTCTTGGGGGATCTGGGAGGGCCTAGGGGACTTCAGGGCACCTCGGGGTACTGGTAGACCTTGGGGAACCTGGGGGGTCTTTTAGGAGCCCTGGGTGGTCATGGGGGGCTTTGAGGCATCTTGGGAGAATCTTTGGGGCCTCAGGGGGCCTAAGGAGTTTGGGGGAACTTTGGGCGCCTCTGGAGGCATAGGGGACCTTGTGGAACCTTGAGAGGCCTGTGGGTCTTGGGCAACCTTGGGAAATCTTTGGGACCTTAGGGAGTATTGGGGGGGTTTCAGGGGCCTCGGGGGGCCTTGAGAGAGTGGAGCAGCCCCCCCAGGGCCAAGGTCATGCTGGCGGCTGTGGCCTGGACAGGTCACCGCACCTGGGAGCCCTGACCCCCCTCTTTGAGTTATGGGGGGTAACGCAGGCCCACCTGAGTCCTGTGAGGGTGAAGTGACCCAGGGTGACAGGCCCGTTCCTTCCAGCGCCCTTGCCTGTGCTCTCACCCCTGGACCCCTGTGAGGCCAGGCCCACGCCTCCCCCAGACTGGCTCACTTCCAATACTGTGGATTGTCCGAAAGCTTTTGTGGGGAGGCAGGGTACGAACTCCTGTCACACCCCCCGCAGGAGGTGTCCCCTTGTCCCTGAAGTTCCTCTCACACTAACAACCAGGCGAGGTGGGAAAGGCCCTGAATTAGCTTTGATTCTCTCTCCAAGGCTGTGGAGGCTTTCTGGCTGGGTAGTGACACGACCAGGATGGGGCTGGTCCTTCAGGGGAATGGCGCTGGCTGCTGGCAGAGGCTGACGTGGCCTGGCCAGGGTCTTGCTGACGGCTGGATGGTAGGAAGCAGACAGAGTTGAGCGGAAAGTCCAAGTTCCTGGCCAAGGCACCTCATGAAAGGCCTCAGGGCCTGGCCCCCTTCCTGGTCCCCTCCCTGTCCAGGGGCCGGCGCATGGATGCCGCCTGCAGCCCTGCACGGCGGGTCTGTCCAGGTCCCTCCATCTTTGCGTTAATGCCTCGGTCCAGGCCACTGTCATCTCCCCCCGACAATACCGGGGATTTCCAGCGGGTCCCCTTGCCCCCCTTCTGGCCCCTCCGAGCCATTCTTCACCAGCAGCCAGAGTGATCTTAAGATGTGACCCTGCCCTCCTCAACCTGCCCCGTGCTCCACGGCAGCATCTACAGCCATATCTAGAGGCGCCCATGGCCTCCCCACCACCACCTCCCCTCCTCCTTCCTGGCAGAGGCTCAGTTCTTGGGGGGGAGCCCAGCCTCCCCGGGGCTGCAGCAAATTGAGGAGCTTGTGGTAGAATATGTGTCAACCCATCGCTTCCTTCATTTAAAAAGTCTGCTGGGGGCTTCCCTGGTGGCACAGTGGTTAGGAATCCGCCTGCCAATGCAGGGGACACGGGTTTGAGCCCTAGTCCAGGAAGATCCCATATGCTGCGGAGCAGCTAAGCCTACGCGCCACAACTACTGAGCCCACATGCCACAATTACTGAAGCCCACGCGTCTAGAGCCCGTGCTTCGCAACAAGAGAGGCCACCACAATGAGAAGCCCGCGCACCTCAGCGAAGAGTAGCCTCCACTCGCCGCAACTAGAGAAAGCCCGTGCACAGCAACAAGACCCAATGCAGCCAAAAATAAATAAATTAAATAAATAAAAATTTAAAAATACATTTACAGAATAAAAAAGTCTGCTGGGAGGGTATCAGCTGAGCCGTGTGTGGGGCTGGGCGGTCTGCCTCCTGCCAAGTTGCTCGTCCTGGGGTCCAGGGCCCACCAGCCTGCCTCACATGTCCCCTGGCCTGTGATTGGTCCGGGTGGGTGTGTGAGCCTGTTCTGGCCAATGGAGGAAAGTCTGCTGGGGCTTTGAGAGGAGGTTTCCTCAGCAGACAAAGGAGACAACAAGACAGGTCCCTTTTCTTCCCCGGACCCGTCCCTCCTGTCTGTGACAACATCCCAGCCCACGAACCTGCTCGGGGATGACGAGGGCCCTGGAGCGTGGAGGCTGACAGTGCCAGGCACTGCTCTAGGGGCTTTACAGAAGCCAACACACTCACTGCCCCGCGAGGTAGGTGCAATTACTATCCTTATTTTACTGATGGGGACACCAAGGCAGAGAGAGAGAGGTGAGTCTTTTGCCCTGGTAGCTGATGGAGCCAGCCTGCCTCCAAAGCCCCTGCAGGGCTCTATCCCCATTACAGCTGCTCAGCTTCACCCCAGCCACTCCCTTCAGCAGCTCTGCCGTCTCAGCTCCTTGGACCTCTTCCCCTCCTGGGCTCTGGCACAGCCTCTTCCTTTTGCCTGGAACACTCTTCTCACACGACTGTCTCATTATGGGATCTTGGTTCAAATGTTCCCTCCCGCCAGGGACATGTTTGGCTGGGGCCGGCGGTGAAGGGGGCTTCACTAGAAGCCCTTTTGTGCCTTTTCAATGTTGAACCATGTGAATATATTCCCCACTGTCTCACTCTGCTTGGGCCTCCATAACAAAATGCCACACTAGGCCACTTAAACAGCAGACATTTGTTTCACACCGTTCTGGAGGCTGGAAGTCCAAGATCAAGGTGCACTGATTCAGTTCCTGGTGAGGGCTCTCTCCTTGGGTTGCTGACGGCTGCCTTCTCACTGTGTCCTCACGTGGCCTTTCCTCGGTGCATACAAATGGTGACAGAGATCTCTCTCTTTCTCTTTCTTCCTCTCCTTATAAGGACACCAATCCCATCATGAGGACCCCACCTTCATGACCTCATCTAAAACTAAGCACCTTCCAAAGGCCCCATCTCCTAACACCACCACACTGGGGATGAGGCCTTCAACATATGCATTTGGGGAGGGAGGCACAGGACTCAGTCCTTAACACCTACTCAAAGAATAATAAAAATGCTTAAATTTAAAAAGACATGCCACTTTACACCCATTAGGATTGTTATCACAGTTTAAGAAAACAAAACAAAAAAAAGGAAAATAACATTCCATTGGCAAGGATGTAAAGAAATTGGAACCCCTGGGCTTTGCTGGCGGGAATGCAAAATGGTGCAGCTTCTATGCAACACAGGTCCTTAAAAGGTTAAATATAAAATTACCGTATGACCCAGCAATTCCATCCCTGGGTGTATATATATATACCCTAAAGAATTGAAAGCAGGCACTCAAACAGATACTTGCCCACCCATGGTCATAGTAGCATTGTTCACAATTGACAAAAGGTGGAAATAACCCAAATTCCATTGATGGGTGAATAGGTAAGCAAAGTGTGGTCTCTACACACAGTGGAATATCATTCAGCCTTGAAAAGGAAGGCACTTCTGACACGTGCTACTACATGGATGGACTTTGAGGACATTATGCTCAGTGAAATAAGCTAACGCAAAAAAGGTAAATACTGTATGATTCCACTTACAGGAGGTCCCCAGAGGAGTCAAATCCATAGAGACAGAAAGCAGATGGTTGTGCCAGGGGCTGGGGGAGGGGGATGGGGAGTTAGTGTTTAATGAGCACAGAGTTGGTTTTGCAAAAGATGAAAAAAGGGGCCTCCCTGGTGGCGCAAGTGGTTGAGAGTCCGCCTGCCGATGCAGGGAATACGGGTTCGTGCCCCGGTCTGGGAGGATCCCATATGCCGCGGAGCGGCTGGGCCCGTGAGCCATGGCCGCTGAGCCTGCGCGTCCGGAGCCTGCGCGTCCGGAGCCTGTGCTCCGCAACGGGGGAGGCCACAACAGTGAGAGGCCCGCATACCGCAAAAAAAAAAAAAAAAAAAAAAAAAAAAGATGAAAAAAGTTCTGGACATGGATGGTGGTGATGGCTGCACAAGAATGTGAATGGACTTAACGTTGCTGAATTATACACCTAAAATCGTTAAGATGCTAAATTTTGTGTTATGTACATTTCACCACAATAAAAAAGTTATATAAATAAGTGGGTAAATCTAAGTAAGTATTGGCTATATAAAGTAATCAAATTAAGTTCTCATAGTGTTTTTTTAAATAGATTTATTTTATTTCTTTATTTTTGGCTGTGTTGGGTCTTCGTTGCTGCGCAAGGGCTTTCTCTAGTTGTGGTGAGTGGGGCTACTCTTCGTTGTGGTGTGTGGGCTTCTCATTGCGGTGGCTTCTCTTGTTGTGGAGCATGAGCTCTAGGCGCGCGGGCTTCAGTAGTTGTGGCACGCGGGCTCAGTAGTTGTGGTGCACGAGCTTAGCTGCTCCGTGGCATGTGGCATCTTCCCGGACCAGGGCTTGAACCCATGTCCCCTGCATTGGCAGGCGGATTCTTAACCACCGTGCCACCAGGGAAGTCCTCAAACCCTTTTATATCTTCATCATTTCTTTCTGAATTAAAAAAATGTCCTACTTCCTATCTTCTATTTATCTTGAGGCATTATCCGTTCTGTATACTCCTTCTTGGGTCTCTTTTAGTTTTGTCTTTCATTCTCAGATTTTTTTTCCTTTTATTTCTAATTATGCCCCAAGCTCTTCAACTCTCATATTTTCTTTTCCTCTAATCATTTATTTTCTGAGTTTTAAATTTTGAATTATGTTATTTTTTCATGATTTCTATCATTTTTCTTAATTTGGGGGTCTCAGTTTTAAATCCTAGCTACAGTTTTCATCGCTCTGTGGGTACGTGTCTTTTTTTTTAACACGTGAATTAATTTTTTTTTTTTTTTTTTTTTTTTTTTGCGGTATGCGGGCCTCTCACTGTTGTGGCCTCTCCCGTTGCGGAGCACAGGCTCCGGACGCGCAGGCTCAGCGGCCATGGCTCACGGGCCCAGCCGCTCCGCGGCATATGGGATCCTCCCAGACCGGGGCACGAACCCGTATCCCCTGCATCGGCAGGCGGACTCTCAACCACTTGCGCCACCAGGGAGGCCCAACACGTGAATTAATTTTAATTCATGTGCAACTTTTTCAAAATTTTTTAATTTTTAATTTTTAATTTAGTTTTTTATTTTTGGCTGCTCCATATGGCTTGCAGGGATCTTAGTCCCCCGACCAGGGATTGAACCTGGGCCCCAGGAGTGAAAGCACAGAGTCCTAACCATTGGACCACTGGGGAATTCCCAGTGGGCACGTCTTTCTGCTGCACTTTCCTGTTTCATCGCTGTGCTGTCTGATGTCATTTGGCCCTCGCCACATTTGACTATTTACATGCGAATTAATTAAAATGAAATGCAGTTACACGCTCAGCTCCTCATTCACACCAGCCACGTCTTTTTTTTGTTTTGTTTCTTAAATTTTTATTTATTTACTTATTTTATTTATGTTATTTGTTTATTATTTTTGGCTGTGCTGGGTCTTTGTTGCTGCACGTGGGCTTTCTCTAGTTGCAGTGAGTGGGGGCTACTCTTCGTTGCTGTGTGCGGGCTTCTCATTGCGGTGGCCCCTCTTGTTGCACAGCACAGGCTCCAGGCGTGAGGGCTTCGGCAGTTGTGGTGTGGGAGCTCAGTAGTTGTGGCTCACGGGCTCTAGAGCGCAGGCTCAGTAGTTGTGGCGCACGGGCTTAGTTGCTCCGCGGCATGTGGGATCTTCCTGGACCAGGGCTTGAACCTGTGTCCCCTGCATTGGCAGGTGGATTCTTAACCACTGTGCCACCAGGGAAGCCCCACAACAGCCACATCTTAAATGTTCAATAACCATGTGTAGCTACTGCATTGGGCTGCACAGATACAGGGTACTTCCATCATTTTAGAAAGTTCTATTAGACAGAGCTGGCCCATAGGATCATAACTCTCTGCCTTGCTCCTTTTCTTATAACTTTGGGTAATGTTACCGTGACTTCCTCCAGGCTGCTCTGTTACAATTCCTTAAGTCTCCCCCCACCGACTCAGCCCCAGGGGCCCAACAAAGAGGCGGGGGCCCCTCCACAACCTCCTCCTTCTGGCTGCTGCCACGCCTTCCCTCCTTCAGATCTCTACCCTGGCTTGAAAACCCCTCCTCCGAGAAGCCCCCGGCCCCTGGGATGTGGCAGGTGCTCCCCCAGCTCCACTGACCGCTCACACTGGGGGCTCAGGCATGGGTCTTCCTCCCCAACAAGAAGGTCTATGTAGGCTAGGTCTGCATGTCTGCAGGGTGAGGGGTGAGAAGGAAGGAGGTCTGGCCACCACCCTGCAAAGTAGGGAAACTGAGGCACAGAGAGGTGGAGGGACTTGCCAGGGTTACACAGCAGGTAAGACCCAGAGCCTAGATCCCGGCTAGCAGACCCAGTCTCCTCCCCAAGGGGATAGAAGGCCTGGCTGCTAAGGAGGGAGACCTGTCCACGTGGCCCTTTGCGGTGCCGGCATGGTGCCGGCATGGCAGGCTGCGTGGCAGCAAGGACTAGGCCTGGGGGTGGGAGGCTGGCCAGGGGCTCGGCTTCTGGCCCCTGCACTGCCGTTTGAGGCCACGAGGTGGCGCACTCTGTCAGGCTCAGAAGCCAGGACCCCAAGTTTGTGCTGCAAGCCCCCGTCCCAGGCCAGCAGGCTGGGGTGCTGGGCTCCATCGCCTCCTTGGGGCCTGGCTAAGCCCTGCTGAGGAGCCAAGTATTCTATCAGGACCCTCCCCCCCACTCCCCCCGCAGGGAACACCATCTCTCTATGGCCACAAGCAGAGAAAAGCCTTCACATCTTGCATTTATCACCACGCTTCCCCTGCTGAGAGGCTCATTTGTTTCCCATGTTAACATTTCTGAGATGCTGACGCAACTTACAACAGAGGGCTCTGATGCAGGTTGGGTGGTTCATTTTTTCCTCAAAAGCTGTTATTAAGTTGATGGTGCATCTTACCCGGTGGCATTTTAAAGCCGAGGAAACATGTGAATTACGTTTCTGGGCGTCGTTTGGCCACCATTAGTACCACATTTGCTGAATGCCTACTGTGTGCAAGTCAGCCCCAGGGACTGGAGTATAACGTGTGCTGGCTGACTCAGAATATACGGAACTATCAGAACTTCCACCTCTGGACAGGCAGGCAGGCACCGTACATCCTGTTCCAGACCCCTCGGAGGAGGAGGCCTTGCATGCCCTTGGCCTCCCCTACCGGCTGCGGCCAGCCTGTCCAGTGGGAACCACGTGGGCCGTGGTAGAGACCACAACCCCAGCCTGCTACTGGGCATTTCACTTCTTCGCTTTGCAGAGGGGGAGACCAAGGCTCGGAGGGTTGGGTGGTGTGTACAAGGACACAGAGCCACCAAGAGCAGACCCAGTCCTGCCCCTCCCGTGGCAAAGAGCATGCGCAGGGTGGTCCCAACCTTCCCTGCCACAAGGCCTGAGCGGCAGCGCCCACGGTGTGAGACTGGGGCTTTATTCCCCACGTCCCCCCATTTGTGATCTGGGCGGTGGACAAGTCCCGTGACTGTGGGCAGGGCTCTATAAAAGCTGCTCCACCCGCCTCCCACCTGCTGGTCACTCTGAGACCCTCCGGTCAACACCCTCTGGAAGCATTCTGGAGCCAGAAGCCTTTCTCTGCCAAAAGCACCGGTGCGATCTTGTGGTCCCTGCTGAAAACGCTTCCACAGCTCCCTGCTGCTCCGCGGATAAGCCTGAACTCAGTGGGCTGTCCTCCTGCCTTTTTCCAGCTAAACAGAACAAGTGGGGCTCTCTCCCCCCGCCCCACCCCGGCCTTGCTCCCTACCCCACCCCTACTCCCATTGCTGCCTTCTCCTTCCAGCCGCCCAGGACCCAGGCTCCTTCCCTCCTGAGCCCAGGCTCCACCCCAGCTCCCCCACTACCAGGGGCCACTCAGTGCCAGGTACTGCCAGATCCCGGAGCAGGTGACACAGGAAAGCACCAGGAGTCTGGAGCTGGCAGTCGCTGGGCTTGGATCTCGTTCTCCCTGAGTCCCCTGTGTCAGCGTCCTGTGGGACACGGGGATGTGTGTTCAGATACCGAGGGCCAATGTCATTTCCATGAACCCAGGGCGCTGCTGGGAGCTGGGCAGGGTCACGGAGGGCGAGAGAGGACCCGACCCCTGCTGCCCAGGCCTTCATTTGGCCACTAACATCCCCTGCTTCTGCCCGTCACGTGGGTCTAGGCATCTTGCTCCCAGGGGCTCTCCAGGACTCCGAGGCTAGGGGATGGGGTTCTGAGGGCTCGGCTGGCCCCGGGGTGTGTGCGGGCTCCAGGCCACCTTCCCAGAGCCGGCAGCCAGGCTTGGACTTTGGCACCGCCCGCTGTGCACAGCTCTGCCCCACCGATGCCCCGCCGATGCCCCAGGTCCAGCTCAGCTTCGAGCGGTGGGGTGGGGAGCCAGTGGTGGCCCTGCTGACCCTCAGCAGTGTGGCCCTGAGGGCCAGGTGACTGCTCTGAGCCTCTGTCCGCAAGGTCTGGCATAACAGATACCGCGGGATGGGGCAGTTTAAGCAGCAGAGATTTATTCCCTTACAGCCTGGAGGCTGGAGGTGAAGGATCAGAACGTCAGCAGGGTTGGTTCTTCCCGAGGCCTCGCTCCCTGGCATGCAGAGCGCCATCTTCTCCCTGTGTCCTCACACGGTCGTCACTCTGAGTGTGGGTGTCCTAACCTCCTTGTCTTATAAGGACCCCAGTCCTGTGGGATTGGGGCACACCTTAATGAATTTATTTTAACTCCATCACCTCTTCAAAGGCCCTGTCTCCAAATACATCACATTCTGAGGAATTGGGGGCTAGGACTCCAACTTATAAGTTTTGGGGAACAGAGTTCAGCCCGTAACAGTCCTCCTCTGTAAATGGGGGGATAGGATGGCTCCGAGGAGCTGCCAAGCAGGGTGGTGTGGGCGCCCTGTAACGTCAAGTGCCCCACGTTGGGGTGTATCTGGTCCATGCCTGTCCACCAGGCAGGCACAGCGCAAGCAGTGTCAGGTACAGGGTGGGCGCCCAGTGAATGTCTGTAGGCTGGGCTGAAAGTCAGGGACGCTGGGGCGGCCCCAGAAACATGCTTCAACCTCTTCCCTTCCCCTGGTTCCTCCGTCTCCTGCCTGGTCCCCCTAGTCCTGGTCTTTCATTCAAGAACAGTCCTTGGGCACCCGCTCTGTGCCCCGCTAGGGTGGAGGGCTGTGCGTGAATATGTCAACCACTGCACTTGCTACTTTCATGCACAAAGAGGTCACCTTTGGGGCCTGTTTGAGGTGGATTTCTGTCATCTGTGAACAAAAGGGCTCTGACAATTACAGAGACTGGCTAAGGTCCTGAGGTGCGGGGCAGGGACACACACATGGATAATCTGGGTCTTTCCCCAGGCGGGGTTGATGGGGAGAGTTGGGGGAAAAGACAAGAACACAACCAACAACAGGGTGATGGATGCAGGGGGGGGGGCGGGGCCCATGTTGGGGAGTCCTGAGGGCCCTGGCTGCAAGGGAGGCTGGGACCAGTTCTGGCCAGGCTAGCGAGGGGGCCTTTGTGGAGCTGGGTCTTGCAGGCTGGGTGGAGTTTGAATAAGGAAGGTGGTCCTGGGAGGATGTGGCTGGAACAATGGCTTGGGGGCAGGCAAACTGAGCACGTGTTTGGGAAAATCTCTAGTCCTGTTTGCCTGGAGAGCAGAGAGGTAAGGCCAGGAAGCTGTGAGGGCACAGTGTATTCCAGGCCAGGACAGAGAAGGAACCAGTGGGGTCTGGAAGCTGGGCCTGGTCCTGGTGGGGACACTGGGCATGAATGCGACTCAGACCACCCGACAGAGCTCTCATACTGGGGAAGAGACAGTCCTGCCAACAGCTTGCCACAGTACCCCTGCCGCCCTGAAACAGACCCCATGTTTGTGCGTTAGCTCCCTTCACCTGAAATCATTTGGTCTCCCATTCTGCAGTCAGGAAACTGAGGCACAGAGAGGTAAGGCCTCCTGCTAGGAGCCCACCTAAATGACTGCCTCTGACCCAGGCTTATCAGCTCTACCTTCCCAGGATGGGGGAGGATGATAGAAGGGCCCTAAATCTTATGAGGACAAAGAATGTCACCTGCCATTTCAGTAAACAAAGGATGCTGTGGCCATCAAGTCATCAGTCACTGCAGACGCACCCTGCCCCCAATGGTGCACCCTGAGGGGATTCAGGTCGGAGAAAAACAGGACACTGGCCCGAGATAGTTAAGATGCATATGAAAGGAGTGATTTCAATGAGACAAAACTTTCCTCTTCCCATCCGTAGAAAAGTACTAAAATCATTAGCTTGAGATGCCTGTTTTGTGTGATTATCAGTAATCCTTTGTTGTTCAACTACGTTTTTTCCCCCCAGCAAAAACTCCTATGTATCCTGGCTCCTGCCTTTACTTCTTTGGAACGTCTCTCAGAGCTATGTGAGAGGCTGCCGTCCCTGGCGACTTCCCCGGCAGTCCAGTGGTTAAGACTCCGCCTTTCCAATGTAGGGGGCTCTGGTTCCATCCCTGGTTGGGGAACTAAGATCCCACATGCCACGCGGTATGGCCAAAAAAACTGAAGACATAAGTCTCAACTTTTAGGTTGTGCAAAATTTTTTCAGTTGACACTTACCCCAGGGAATGCTTCAGGGGCACCTGAGCTGGGAGCCTTGAGGACTGGATAGGAGATTGGGAGTTGGGTGAGGTAGTGGGGTAGGGGGCGGGGGGTAGCTCAGTTCTGGATTCCTGGAGGTGTCTGTAGGACTCCCACGGTCATGGGGTTTGGGGCAGAGCAGGGGAGCTGGGCTGAAGACACATAAGGCAGATGGGACCGTCAGGGCACAGCCCAGAGGACCCAGCTGAGGAGGGGTGGCTGATAAGTCTGGGGACAGACAGCCTTGGGGCCTTCCATGTTCTCTGGGTTCCCCAATCCTCCCACTCCAAGCTCCAGCAGCCATCCTCCTGGTCAGACCTGGGTGGGGAGTTAATCGTGGGGCCCGCAGCCCAGGATGAGGACCTATGGTTTTGGAAGGGTGGTCCCTTCTACCGGTGAGCTAGACAGCCCCTGGTCCGGGAGCCAAGGAATGTGCAGGGTTCTCCTGGGGGCGCGCGCGCGCAACCGGACTCGGGCAGGGGTTGGGGGCAGGTGGGCTTAAAGCTGCCTCCTTCTACTAACTCCCCGCCCCGCAGTGTGGTGCCTGGGGAGATGCAGTAGTGTGGAAGCGTGCAGGATGGGCTCCCTTGAATGACAAAGGTGCGATTCAGAGAAAGAGGCCCGGATTCTGAGGACAGGGAGCGCCCCTGGGCATGGCGGGGGGGTCAGCCCCCGCTACAGATTCGAGTCTAGAGGGAGTGTGTGCAACCCCACCTGCCCTCCCCCTGCAGGCTCCAGGTACCCTCCCCCTGGGTGGGCCGAAGAGTGGCTTCAGGGGAAAGGCGGTTCCCTACGGGATGTGGTCTCCACCGGTAGCAGTCTGTGACCCAGGTCTGAACCTCAGGCGGTCCAACTGCGGCCCCCATGGGGTGTCTGGCCAGCGGACCGCGGATGAAGTGACGGCAGCATGCGTACCTGGGCGTGGCTGTGCCTGTGGCGTCCGCCGGACCGCGCGGCCGTAGGCGCAACCAGGAGGAGCCGCCGCGCGTGCGCGTAGGTGCAGGTGACGGGGGCGCACGTGGGCCACCCAAACAAAGGTGGTGCCGCGTGACCCAGCTCGCTCTCGCGTGCGAATCCGCCAGGGCAGACGAGCCCCCGCGGGGGGCCGCACCCGGGTGGGTCAGCTGCTCCGAGGCCGCGCAAGGATGGGCGCGACCCCTTTAAGGCGCGGCGGGGCGGCGCGGGGCTTGCCAGCTCAGGTCGTGGGGCGTGGCGTTGGGCGTGGCGGAGAGGGGCGGGGCGTTGGGCGTTGGGCGGGGCGTCGGGCGGGGCCGAGCGCGCGCGGGGCGGGGCAGCGGCTGCGCAGCCCGGGCCGGGGGCGCGCAGACTCCGCGCAGCGGGACGCGAGCGCGCGACCTGGCGCCGCCGCCGCCGCCGCCGCCGCCTCCGCGCTCGTGGCCCGGACCCGCGGGGCCGCCTCCTCCGGGCTCCCCGGCGCCGCTCGGCTCCCGAGCGGGCGGCAGGTGCAGCGCGGCCGGGCGGCTGGAGAAGGGGGCGCCGAGGCGGCGGGTGGATGAGAGGTGGCCCCGATCTCCGCGCAGGGTAAGCGGCGCGCGCGCGGACGCCCACACGGACCTCGGCGGACACATAGACAGGCTCCCCACGGGGGCCGGCCGGGCCGCGACCCGGCGTGCTCGCCCACGCTCTCCCCGCGCCCGCAGCCAGCGGCCCTCCTAGCAGGGCCCCCCTAGCAGGGCCCCGCGCGGGCGCGCCCCGCATACACGCCCCCGGGTCCCGCGTTGGCCTGGGCGCGCCGCGGCCGCGGCGTCTCCTGGCCCGCGTTGTGTCGGGCTGGCCAGGGAGAGGAGGACGTCCCGTGGACGCGGGGCCTGAGATGGGGTGGTGGTGGTGGGCAGGGCGGGGGTCGCCGCGGCCAGGCTGGGGCACGGGCGGTCTCGGCATATGTCGTCTTCGCGACTCACTCCTTGGGGACACAGGAAAGGAGGAGGGAGACCCCGGCCGCTGCGACCCCAGAGACGACCCCGCCAAAAAGTTGTGGGCGCTCGTCCTCCTCCCCGCACCCCTCCGTTCGCCCTGTCCCCTTTCCCTTTGTTTGGGACTTTTAGCTGGTGGGGCTCTGCTGGGGCCCAGCCCCGCGTGCAGGCATGGAGGAGAGGTGTAGTGCAGCAGCTCCCAGCCCGGGGCCCCCGCCTGCCCAGAGCAGGCCCTGCACCCCCGTCCAGGCCTGGCCAACAACCGGGGGAGGGAGGAGAGTCGGAGCCGGGCGGGCTGCTGCACCTGTCTGGGCAGGGAGGCTCTGGCAGTAGGAGCAGCGGCCCCGGCCAGGGCTATAGACCTGAGGGGGTACCCCTGGAAGCTGAGTCCACCCTGGGGCTGTTGCCAGCCCTGCATTTCCGGAGGCGGGGAGGATTCAGTTTGGGCGACACCTTCTGCAGGATGGGGTTCCCTTCTTGCCTTCCTAGTGCAGGCTGGGGAGAAAAGACAGAGTTCTGAGCATCTCCCCCCCTACAAAAATGGAGGCTTCTGAGCCCCAGCACTCATCGCAGCGCAGCCTTAGGGGTAGTTTCAGGCCTGGGCCTGGCAGGGGCAGGGCTGTGCAATAGTTAAGAGAGGAATTAGGAGTCTTGCCTCCGTCACACATCTGCTTGGTGACCTTGGGCAGGAAGGCCTTGAGCCGTCTCATGCCTCAGTTTCCCCACCAGTAAACGGGGAGGGGGGCTGACAAGAGGATTAGATGATGTGATACAGACCCCCACCCCCACCCCCCTCCCCGACTGGACACACCCAGGGCAGAGAGCAGAACACCCTGGAGAGGCCAGCGGTGCCCTTCGCCCCCTGGCGGCTGTTGATTCCCTGACTCTGCCCCATGTGTCCCAGGCCCATGTGGGGACACACAGTCTGGCTGGGTGAGTGTGCTCCAGTTGTTGCCCTTGTCCCCTGCTGGGATGGAAGCACATCCCACAGTGTGAGCTGGGACCCCTCGGATCAGGAACCTCATTAAACCTGCCCTCCCTTCCTGTTGCAAACCCCTCTGAAAACTCCCTGCCTGGCCCAGGTAAGGAACCTGGCCTGCCTGTCCTTCCCTCTGTCTTGGCTATGATGTTGATCCTTCTGCAGCACTGTGACCATGGGCAGGGGTCTTGAACCTGCAGGCTGGACAGTGCTGGACTCCTATTGGGGGGGGAATGCCAGCTTGGTCCTGGGGACCAGGAGGTAGGGTTCCCTGGAGTCTCTAGACAGCGCCACCCCCTCTCTGCTCTTCTTTCCTGTGGGCTGCCTTGCCTCATGGGGTGTGGCTGTCCCAGAGGTGCGGCCTGGGGACGGTCAGGGCCTACCCCTTTGCTGTCTGCCTGCCTGCACTCGGGAAAGGCATTTCCTGGAAACTGTACAGGAAGGTCTCAAAGTGTGGTTTGCTTGGCCCTGGCCCTGGCCGCCTTAGTCTGTGTCTTCCACTGAGTTGGGTGGGCAGGGGCCCTTCATGCAGGGAGGACCTGGTGGTCTCTCCAAGCTGCCAGGCTGTGAGGCGCTTCTCGTATCTGTCCAGCCAGAGTGGGTGTCAGGAACCCGATGGTCGCCAGCTCCGTGTGACCTCTGCTTCCCCTGCCCTCCCCTGGCCTCACCTTCACCAGCTAGAAACGAGGAGAATCAGACCCATTTTTCCTGAATCACCACTTTTGCTGTACAATAGAATAGAATAGTGGTTCAGGCCCAATGAAAACAAAGTGTTATTAGATTCTAGTGAAAGTGCAGTTGCCAGGGGAGATTGCGAGCCTGAAGCGCGTTTTCTGTTTGTAACAGAGTATCTGAGCGATGTTACAGATGTGACAGAGATACCAGTGCCAGGCCCAGTCTGCATCTCCGTGGAATCAATGTAATCGGAGAAGCGAAGGGCTCCCCTGATGTTTCCATGGTGTGACCCATGTTAGTGGTTGTACCACTGGTACACTGTCATCTCAGGGGCCCTAGGGGGACCCCTTCCAGCTCCCCATGCTTCGTGGTTTGGGAGTTGCCCTCCTGAAGCTGGTCGCATCTGAGCTTTGTGCAGGAGTGGGCGTCCCATTGTGGAGTGGCGTGGCTCCAGCCAGGTCCTGCTTTCTGGGGGCCACTCCCTCTCGGGGACCTAGGCTGGTTTTTCTTCTTGTGCGCCTCTGGCGTTTGACCCCCCGTGTAGTCAGGATGGGGGGCTCCTGCCTAGTGGCCATGCTGGGGACTTGCCGAGCGTCTGAGGAGCTCCAGTCAGTGGGGGACGTGTGCCAGCTGGGGCGGAAGACACTGGTGGTGGCTGTGTGGCCTGCTTGGAGGCTGCTGTTCCTGTCACCAGCAGGAAGGGAGACCATCTTTGTCGAAAGCCGAGTACCCCTGCTCCCTGTGGAGGCCGCGGACAGCCTTGGGGTACGTAGGAGAGCATCCCTGCCCTTAAAGAAGTTAAAAATGAATTGGAGGTCACGAGACGTGGGCCTTGAGAGTGAGTAATAGGAATACAGATGCTCTTGCCAGGGGAGCAGCTTCTGTTTGTTTACCAACCCAGACATGCTAGTGTGACCACTCGGGTGGCACTCGGAAGGCCTTTGCTTGGGACTTGAAAGCCAGCTGGGGGGCCCTTAGGCGCTGCAAGGGGTTTAGGTCTGATTTTTCCTTGGCTTTTGGGTGGTATGGCAATGGGGGCTCTCCTGGGGTCTTTATCCCGGGCAGAATCTAGAAAACACCCTTTGTAAAGGGGCTGAGAGTTCAGTTGCTGGCTGGCGGACGAGGAGGAGGCCTGGATCCTTGGCGGTGATGATCATTTTGCGGACAGAGTGGTTGAGGCACAGCCAGCCCTGCGTGAGGGGCAGCCGGGCCACCTGCTTGGAGCCGGCCACTGACGGAGGAAGGCAATTGGTTAACTTGAGAAGTTAAAGGCAGGTCGTCTGACTTCTCTTGCTGATTGAGATGGAGCAAGAAAGTGAGGGTTACCCTAATTAGAGAAAACTGTGTTCTTTGAACCTTTGGGGTCTGCACGTGGCCTGCACGGAGGAGTCGGGCAGAGTCTTTGGACTGTAATTCACCATTAGTGACGCTCGCCATCTAAAGGTTATTAAGGTCATTTGGCATTTGAGTTATAACCAAGGTTGTGATTATGTTTAAGCCCTGTGATTAAAGCCTCCTGTGGTTACACCGGCAGACAGGAAGGACTGGCCTGTCCAAAGGAAAAAAGAAATTAATAGTAGTAGAAATCACTCAGGATGGTGTCAGGCGTGGTGCGAAGTGTCTTTCACGCGTTGCCCCGCGTGGTCCTCACAACCTCCACTTCCATGCGTCCCGCAGAGGCAGAAACAGGCGCAGAGAGGCAGGCGGCTGGCCTCAGTCCCCAGTTAGTTAAGTAGCAGAGCTGGGATCGGAACTCGGGTTGTTTGGCAACGAAGGCTTTGCTCTTAACCTCACTGCCTCCCTGATAATCAGTTGAATTTCTGGGGGTTTGTATAAGAAACAGAGGAAGTAAATTTACAATCATGATGTTAAGTCTCTTTGCCATCAAACGTGTGCTAATAGCAAGAGCGTCTCTACCTCTGGGCCTGATGGCATTCCACGCACTTGATATGATTGATTTTCATAACAGCTGGAGGTCGGTGCTGTTATTAGCTCCGTCGGCACAGAGAGGTTAAGTAACTTCCCAGAGGCCACAGGCTCGTGAGCGGCAGAGCTGGGTATCTGTTCCTAAGCTGGGTACTGTATGCAGGGTGATTAAGTGGAGAAAACTCTTGGTCTGTCGCTGTGTGTTCTTGGGCAAGACGCTTAACCCCTCTGGGCCTCCGTTTGGTCACCGGGAAACAAGGGTCTTGGTGTGGAATATAGAAGCCAGAGGCCTGAGAGCTGGCCCTGGCCCGAGCTGGCCGCGTCTGCACTGCCTCCCCCAGGAAGGCCCTGGGTGGGGAGGCCCAACCATCGCAGCTTCCCCCCAGGAGGAGAGTCGTGGTGAGGGGGGCCAGTGCGCCCCAGCACTGGCTGGTGTTGGGTGGAGCGGCCCTGGCCGTTGTCGGGGGTGAGGGCTCTGGCTCTCCCAGAAGCTCAGTCCACACCTGGGGAGAGAGACACCTGACACCCTGACACTGGGCACCGCTCCCTCTGTGAAGTGAGGCGCTCAGAAAGTCCCCACTGCTCTGTCCCTCGGGAACCGGGGCGGGGGCGGTGATGGGTGGCCCTACCCCTAGAGCCTCCTGTGCCGCCAAACCCAGCTCAGCTGTGGTGGGAGAACTAGGTGTGCTGGCGCCATGGAGGGCTGCAGTGGCCCGGGGACCCCCAGGGAGACCGCTCACCCCTCTTGTGGTCGGGTCCCCGGCATCGGTGGGCAGGGCTGCTGCCTCTAGCCCTTCCCTGTGGGCAGGGGGTACACGGCACAGGAGGCCCTCCCCAGCCCGCCAGCATGGAGTGCTGTATGCGGCACACCTCAGCCCAGCCTGTGCCCCCTCCCAGGTCAGAGAGGCCCCGCCTCCCCCCAACCCCCACCCCGCAGGTGCCGCTGCAGGGCTGTACCAGGGATGGCAGACCTTTGTGTCAGGCGCATCTCTGCTCCATCCCCCTTGCTGGGGAGGCCTCCCCCAGCACCCCATTTATAGAAGTCCCCCCTCACTTGCCCCCCACCCCCCAACAGCAGTTGTCCTCCCTGGAGGCAAGGGCTCTCTCCCTCTTGTCCTGGTCCTGAGCGGCCCAGAGCAGGGATGATGGAGGCGCTCCCTGCTCTGCCCTTGGGGGCCACTCTGCAGCCTGGCCTCCAGGGACCAGCAGCTTTGGGTCCTGGGGGCCTGGCTTGGGGGAGCCCACCTGCAGCTGAGCTAAGCTGGGGGCTGGGGGAGGGGAGGGGCCAGGCTCCCCAAAGGCGGGGGCAGACCTGGGCAGTGAGAGAGGTGTGCGTTTGTTTTTTAAGCATCTTTATCGAGGTACCGTTCACATACCATGCAATCCAGCCATGGAAAGTGCTGTTCACCGACTTCTAGCATATCCACAAAATTGTGCAGCCATCACCACAATCTAATTTTAGAACATTTTCATCACCCCCTTTAGCAATCACTCATTCTCTTTCCCTCTAGCCCCTGGCAACTGCTAATCTGCTTTCTGTCTCCATGGATTTGCCTGCCCTGGACATTTCATATCAGAGGAATCATATGCTCTGTGGATGTTTGGCTCTGCTTTCCTTCACTTAGCGGGATGCATTTTCAACCGTGTGGCAGCGTGTAGTGACAGAGTTGTGTTTGGTGCCTCTTCTGAAGTGTGGCCCCTCTTCCCCAGCACGAGGTGACCCTGGACCACCTTTCTCACCAGTTTTGGTGAGCTCGCCTTGCATCACCTGGCACCTGGGGTCAGAGTTCATAGCGGCCCCTTCTGTCGCTATGGCTATCTGAGAACTCTGTGCCGGCACCATGAGCCATTTCATGTGACTCATTTTCAGTGGCCTTTGGCACACTTACCATTTATGTGAGCTGCGCTCAAGTCACCTCCTCCAGGAAGCCCTCCTAGCCTTCCCATGCCCCCAGGGTTAGGGCTCTTGTGCCTGTCATCCTGTGTGATCCTCTGTTTACCTGCCTGCCTTCTGAGCTCCTGGAGAGCAGGGGCCCCGCTTTTCATCTATCTGATTCCTGGCTGGCCTCGTTGGAGACAGTGTCGGGGGGTGAATGGTTGCAGATGGGGGGGTGGCATGTTTGTGAGGCATTGAGTCCCATGGGGCTCTTTTACTGGCTGCCCCACTATTTCTCTTCCTTGATTATCCTTCTGTTATTGCGTGATCACTTGACTTTGAAACTGTACTGTGTGTGTCCTCTGGATCACCTCAAGGGCAGGCCCAGGTCTGGCTCTGGGTGTCCTGGACGTTCAGGCAGAGCTGCTGAGTGAGCTGAGCCCTGCTGGCCCCACCTCTGCCCTACCTGCCCGCCACGCCCCACACTGGGTGGCAGGCTGGGTTTGGGGTTTTGTTTTCCTTTTTTTTTTTTTCCTAATAATAGACTGTACTTTTCAGGACAGTTGTAGACTTACAGAAACATTACAGAGAAAACACAGAATTCCCATATATCTGTCCCTCCCCACGGTTTCTCTTATTATTACCATTTTACTTTAGTGTGGAATGTTGTTATAATCAGTTAATGGACCAATATTGATTATTTTTATTTATTTATTTTTTTTGTGGTACGCGGGCCTCTCACTGTTGTGGCCTCTCCCGTTGCGGAGCACAGGCTCTGGACACGCAGGCTCAGCGGCCATGGCTCACGGGCCCAGCCGCTCCGCGGCATGTGGGATCTTCCCGGACCAGGGCATGAACCCGTGTACCCTGCATCGGCAGGCGGGCTCTCAACCACTGCGCCACCAGGGAAGCCCAATATTGATAATTATTAACTGAAGTCTGTAGTTTATTCAGATTTCCTTCGTTTTCACCTAATGTCCTTTTTCTACCCCAGGACACCATACTACATTTAGTTGTCATGTCTCCTTTGGCTCCCCTGGGCTGGGATAGTTTCTCAGACTTTTCTTATTTTTGATGACTTGATAGTCTTGAGGAATATTAGGGACATTGTAGATCCCTCTCCACTGGAATTTGGACAGTTGGAAACGCCCTGCTGGAATTTGGATGTTTTTCTCTGGGTTAGACTGGGGTCGTGGATTTTGGGAGGAAGATCACAGAGGTGAAGAACCCTCATCCCATCCCGTCAGGGCACCGATCCCTGTGATGCTGGCCTAGGTCGTCTGGCTGATGTCAACTTACTCTTTTCTGTCTGTCCATGCTGTCCTCCTTGGAAGGAAGTCAGGATGTGCAGCCCACGCGTAAGGGGTTTGAGGGTGGAGTGCCTATAAATGATTTGGAATCTTCTGAATGGGAGACTTGCCTCGTCTCCCCCATTTCTCAATTTATTCAGTCATTTTTTACGTCAGTATGGATTCATGCCTCCTTATTTTAGACTTTGAGTTAGGGTGCAGTTCCACTTTACTTATTTTGTTGGTCAGACTGTTCCAGCCTTGGCCGCTGGGAGCTCGTTCAGGTGGTTCCTGAGTTCAATTGACTCGCCCCCATCATGTGGGCTGATGTGGACACATCCTCACTTCCTGGCACTATGGGTGCTCCCAGCCCTAGAATCAGCCAGTTCTCCCAGGAGCCTGGTTCCTTTTACTGGAGTATGGTTTTAGAAACCAAGATCTGGGCGCTGGGTGTGCTCGTGGCTGCTGGGGTCTCATTGCTCTGGGCCGTCTCTGCTGGCAGAGCAGAAATGCACACTGTGGATATGCACACGACTGTAAGTACTTCTGTGTGTAACCATCTGTGTTAATACGTTAAGTAATATATCAAGTGAGATGTGAGTTCATCCCAGTGATGTAACCTATAGTCGTTACTATGTGGATCCTGCGCCCCTCGCTGATCAGTTTCCATTCCAGCAGTGGGAAACTGGGCTCCTTCCATTTGCCATCATTTACTTGATTGTTCAGTTCCAGTGTAGCTGCAGAGCAGGATCAGACTGTTACCCCCGCCCCCTGGGAAGTGGCTTCGTGGGCCAGAATGCTGTGTGCATGTGTGGCTCCTTCTTACTCCCCTGGGTTCTTGCTGTGCTGTTGGAACGGGCGCTGCTAGGTGTTCTCTGCACGGGCCCTGCAGAGGCTGGGGGGGGCCCACCGCCTCCCCGAGAAGGTCTGTGACCTGCAAGGAGAGAAAAAGAGAACTGGGGGGCTCCTTGCTGTGCCTGTGGGGATGGGCACAGACGTGGCATCCCTTTGAAATTTGAAAGCGGGGCTGGCTTTGAACACACCCTGGAGGCCCAGCCTCGGCGGCACAAGGAGGAAGGCTGCTGGTGGGACCCTTTGGAGCTCAGACGCATCTTTGACTCAGATCCTGGCCTGTGAGTTCCCCTGACCTCTGAACTCGCACTGCAGCGGGGAGGGACGGCCTCCGACCACGGTTCTTTGGAGCAGGGGTGGAGCACTGAGGCCGGGTTCCTTTCTGGAAAGTAGAGAACTGGGCGAGTTCTGCTCTGGTTCACTCGGGGCCCCATGCCAGCTCCCGTTTCCGTCCGCATGTGTGTGGGGTCTGGGGTGGGGGAGGGCTTCAGCTGGAGGCTTCAGAGCAGGTGGGACAGTGAGAGGCAGCAAGATGCCCACTGTTTTAGGGCCGAGTTGGTGGGCAGGGGCGGGCACCCTGGACCCAGGGCCAGGGAGACCTGAGAGCAGCCACAGGCAGGGCTTTGCGGGGTTTGTGCTTCAGAGGAAAGGGGCGGCCACCTAGGCGGGCTTGGAAGATGCCTGGAACCGCGGTTGTCCCTTTGTGCTCCTGCCCTTTTGAGATACAATGGGGGGGGGGTCAGTGGACGGGACACCGGCTGGGCCTCAGCGGCTGGTCCAGCGCCTGGGTTCCTGTGTGCCATGTGTCGTGGGCCAGGTTCCGGGTTTCTGAGTGTGGCACCCACGATGGCTGTCGCTTGGAGTGGCCCACAGGTGACGGAGCAGCGGCGGGAGCTCCTGTGCTGACCGCTCCACCTCTGTGCACGTGAGGAGGTGCCGTGTACACTGTGCCGTCTACACTCATGGGGAGGTTCTGCTCACATGCTACTGTCTGCACGTGTGGGCCACCATGCCGCCCTCCCTGGGACCGGCTGGGGCTGGCGTGGGCTCAGTTTATCAAAGGTCATCTCCTGTCCAAGACTCCTGGAGGCCCAGCTGGCGTGTGGCCACACCTCTGCTGGGGCAGGACTGGGCTCCGGGCCACACTGGGGGAGCCATGGGACATGTGGCTGTCTGTCCTGCCCCCAGCTCAGGCTTTTGACTGAGCATCCTGAAAGCCCTCGTCTCCCTGCTGTGGGGCTGGGGACTCACCGAGGTGGTACCCTGTCTCCCCTGGTCCTGTGAGGGGAGCCCTAAGGAAGCGGGGGGCGGGGGGGCTGGCCAGGGGCTCGGTGGGCAGGCCTTCCTGGGAGTGAGGCTCACCTGCCCTGTTGGAGGCCACCTGCTGGCAGGGTCTCCTTGTGCGCCCTCCCCCCCCTACTGGGTGCCCCCCACCCCAGGTCCTTGCTGTGCCACAGCCGTCCCTCCTGCTTTCTGGGTTGATATTTGAGGAACTGCTGGGTCCCCTATGATGGCCGCAGACAGCTGCTGGGAGATGCTTGCCTGGAGATGAGTTTCCCCGTCTCTGGTTGCAGAGCTCCGGGGTGACGGGGGTCACCTGTGGGGCCACGGGTACCATCTGGGGCAGCATCTCTATGGTGCGGGTGGCCATGCTGCACTGCTGGGCTGAGTCCCGTCTGACCAGTGATGGCCCGGGGGGTAGGGTGTGGGGAGCGCTGCGGCCTAGACGGCTCCCGGCGGGGCAGAGCCAGGAAGACGCGTGTCAGTGGTGGCCTCCGGCAGGGAGTTTGGCGTTTAAAACTCCGAAGCAACTTGAGTCGTTGAGAAAACACACAAACCCTCAATATCACCAGAATCTCCCTCTTAGAAGAACCGGATCATAACGCCCCGCCCACGGGGTGGTCACACAGTCCACACGCTGACGGTTGTGTCTCGTCTTCCAGCCACTGCTGAGAAGCCAGTGAGGTGTGTGAATCATCTCGCAGGTGCCGTGTTCCAGAGGCGGAGCCGCCCCGAGTGACGCTGCCCCTTGTCTCTGCAGGTGGAGCCTTGCTGTGCGCTCCTCCCAGACCCCCCGGGCATGTCCTTGGGGTCCTGTGCTGGCTTCAGCGTCCAGGTTAGGTGTCCAGGGCCTGGTGTCTGCAGCCCTTTCCCTAGTCCATCCAGAGAGGAAGGTCAGGAGCAAGACAGGTGGGCTGGACAGGAGGCCTCCCTGAGGACCTGTGGCCGATGCTGCCTGTGGAGGGTGGTCAGCGGTGCCGTGCCCCCAGGCCCTGCCCGACCCTGTCCTGTTGGGCGAGCCCATCGCAAGCATGCTGAGCCCATCCTAGATTAGGAGGAAAAGCGGTGTTTTGTTCCACAGCCACTGCTTAAGAAAGCCGGGGGACGTGTGGATACATCAGCCCCTAAGAGTGGAGGGCGGGGTGGGGGGTAGGTCTGGAGGGGAGGGACGGCAACCGGGACCCAAGGAAGCTGTGGACCCGGAATAGAATTTAAAGAAGTGAGGGTCACTGGCGGTCATCCTCCTTAGCGCGCAGCCTGCCCAGCGGTGGAGGCTGCAGATGTGTGACTTCTCTGCTGCTGAGCACATTTGGGGGAGAGGAAGTGAAATATGAGTCAGCAGGCAGAAAGCCCTGGGCACGAGGGTGGGAGGGGGTGGGAGGGCGGGCAGAGCTGCTGGCCCATAGACAGGAGGGAAGGCAGGGCTGGAGGAGCCAGCCTGTCCCCGCTGCTCCCGCCCTGGCAGCCTGTGTCCCTCCTGGGAGGGCCTGGGGGAAGGGGGCCAGTGCCGGTCTGGGGAGCAAGGCGGTGGGCTATCACATTCTAAGCTGGACATCTAGGATTGTGACTCCCAGGGTGGGCGGGCCCCTGGGGACACGTGCCCCTGCCACCCTCATCTGCTGGCAGGCGGCCGGAAGGAGGGAGTGGGGGAGGGAGCAGGGCTGGGAATCCTCCTGACGGCAGGTGGGGAGCAGGACACCTGGGGGAAGCCTTGTGGTCAGGGCAGCGTCGTGAGGGGAGGTTGAGGTCCCGCTCTGTCTGCCTTGGTGAGAGGCCGGCAGGACAGGTTCTCTGCAGGCTGGGGTTTGTGCTGCTGTCTGCGGGCGGGTGGGCTGGAAGCAGGAAAAGGAGAGACCTGGCCTCTTGCCAGCCACTGTCTAAGCTTTGGAACGGCCTCCCACCTGATGTGGCCGCCTCTGCGTTCGGAGAATTGGCCATCTTGAGATGCGCCCGGAATGGGGAAGGGAGGTAAGCCCTGGATGTCGGGGACCCTGCCTCACGTGGCCCACAGGGACAGTGTGGTGGGACTGGGCTGGTTGGGGGACATGGGAGGGCTGTCTGAGGATGCCCCGGGGAGAGGATGAGCCCGGTTGCTGGTATCTGGACACCTCTGGGTGCCAGGGGATGTACGTGGGTGGCTGCCACCCCGGAAAGGGCCACCTTGTCCCCACTTGGCAGATGAGTAAGTGGGAGTCGGGGGGTGGGGGGACCCAGTAAGTAAGTGGCTGGCAGCTCGCTGCTTGCAGGGCCCATGCCCTTGTCCATGGCCCACCTGCCCTCTCGTCGGGTTTATTTAAGTGTTTTCGGAGGTCAAAGCTGTCCTCCCTGATACCCACCTGTGGGCCTCGCGTGGACCCTTAGCCCTTTGCACCAGGCCCACTCCTCAGGGCTCTGGGTGGCCCACCCCCTCCATGTGTGTGCCCAAGGGCCTCACCACCTCCCACACCCCTCAGGGAGGCTGTTCCCTCAACACCCGGGTTCTACAGTTGCACATGCCAGACCTCCCTGAGCCTCTTACCTGGCCCCGCCGCCTGGCATGTAATGTGTGGGGATGGGTCTCCCGCACTAGACCCTGAGCTCCTTGAGGGCAGGCCTGGGCCAGCGAGGCTGGGTGATTCCAAAGGTCATCGTCCCCCACCTACTGTGGCCTGGGTAGCTGAGCCTTGAGGTGTCTCCACCACCCTCGGTGGCCTGCACAGGCCTGGGCCCTTGGTTCCTCCCCAAGGCAGGTGGGGCTGAGCGGGGCTGGGCGGCTCTTGGGGCACAGGGACCATCCCCCGCCCTGTCCTGGGAGGCCTCTCCCATGCTTTTCTGTCTTCCATGTGTGTCTCTCCAGGAGCTGCAGGGCACCTCCGGAGAGCTGAGAAGGCCGCTGGGGAGGTGGGGGACTCCTTAACCCCCAGGGGAGGTGACCCTGGGGGGCTGGGACATCGCTGTCACTGTGTTTGTGACCCAGGCCTGGGGTTGCTGCTGCGGATGCCAGTCGGTGGTCGTCTGCTGTTGCTCGGGACTGGCCTGGCTCGGGCAGCTTGGTGGGGGAGGGGAGGGAGAAACAAGTGTTGGATGGGGGTGGGGGAGGCCTGGACCGGGGGTGGGGGGTAGGGGCGGGAGAGGTTGGGAGGGCGTGCCCGCAGCGTCTGTGTGAGGACAGCTGAGGAGGATGGCGAGGCTTCCGGTTTATTTATTTATTTATATTTTTTTGCTGTTTGGCTGCACTGCACGTGGCACGTGGGATCTTAGTTCCCCGACCAGGGATCGAACCCGCGCCCCTTGCAGTGGAAGCTTGGAGTCTTAACCATTGGGTCACTGGGGAAGTCCTGCGAGGCTTCCAGTTTAGAAAAGCGGCTGGAGAAGGCAGGGGCCTGGAACGGGAGCTGGGTGCCTGGAGCTGACGGGCCCGGGCAGGTGACTGCTTCCCTGGCATGTCCTCCCTCATCCAGGGCCAACGTGGCCATGAAATCCCTCTTCCTCTTGCGTTCTCCGATTCAGGACTTAACTGCTGCTGCATCAGCAAATGGACTGTGGTTTGACTCCACGTTTGCCAAAGCTAAGCAGGGCTCAGGCTGACGTCCCTGGTTACGTCCCCCACAAGTCCCGAGTTCCCTCCCCCCGCCCGCCCCTGCAGCCTACAGTTAGCCATGGCCATGGAGGATGGGGAGGGTCCGTTGGCATCTACCGGACAGTGTAACTGGGCTCCGTGAGGGCCGACAGGGACCATCTCACTCGTTCCCGTGTGCCCAGCGCTTGGCCTAAGGCATTGGGGCGTGTTTGAGGGGAGCCTGCTGATGCCTGTCCCCTGAGGCCCAGCGCCACTCCTCCCCCGCCCCCCCTCCGACTTGAGTTGACCATCCGTTTCGCAAGTGTGTATCTTTGATAATTGACCGCTTAACTGTATGATTAAAAATAGTGAAGTGAGTTGTTTGCACTGTGTGGTAGTGAGGATGCTGAGCCCCAGCCTCACACGGTTCGGTTTCTCTCCTGAATGATTTCGCTCTTCGCTTGGATTGGATCGGTGATCCAGGGAGGAGCTGCATCATCCTACAGCAGCAGGAGACTCGAGTTCAAAGCAGGTTTCCATCCTGAGAGTCTTTGCATTCCACTGCTTATGTTTATGGGGACCAGCCCTCCACTGGCTTTTACAAACCAGTGTCAGGCCGGTTCTCAGCCGGCCCGAGGCCCGCTCTCCCAGGATGTGGCCGGCACCGCGGACTGTGCTGCTGGCCTCCCGCCTGTCGCTGGTTCTGCATATAGAGGCTGGCCCTGCTGGGCTGAGTTTAAAACTCTTGGCAATAAAGAGGGCCTATTGTGACCTATTTATAAAGTGTTTCAGAATCACTTGCATGAATATTTTGTCCTAAATTCTGTATAATTAGAAGATATAAACCCTACTCTGGGATTATTTTTGTGCACCAACATAACCTAAATTAGAACTCTGCATGTAGGTTTTTAAAAAAGAAATCACTGGGACAGAAAAACATAAAGGAATTGATTTTATCTTCACTGTTCTCAAATGCTTGAAAATACCGTTTCTGCCGAAGAAACCTGGAAACCTTGTTGACTGATTTACAGACCCTTTCCCTTCACCAAGAGCAGAAGGTCAGTCTTTTGGGACAGATGTTTAAAGCGTCCCCATGAGTTCTGACTTGAGGCGGAGCCGTGGCTGGATCTCCACCTGCCAGCTCTCTCCCCTCAACCTCGGGCTCAGCCAGAAGCTTCACCGCAGGTGTGCTGGTTGTGTGCGCTCTTCACGCAAGGCCTTCAGACAGACGCAGAGGAGGGATTTGTGGCCCATGTCCATTTAGCAGATGTTCTTGGGGCTTCTTAGCTGCTTGGCCGCCGCACGCGGAGGGCAGGTTGCTGGATGCCAGCGGTGTCCCTTAGAGGAACATCCCTGGGCGGGGAGGCAGGTGTGGGGCTGGCGCCGCCCTACGTGGCCGAGTTTCCGGAGCGGCATATATGGGCTTGGAGCAGACTTTCAAGGGGAGACTTACGGGCTGAATCTTCTTTTTTTCATATTTTTGGACCTCAGGCGCATCGAATTGGAGAAGCCATAGTCCTTGGGTCATGGTGTGCAGCCTTCACTGGTCCTTCAGGAGCCTCTTGTCTGCTTATTTATTTATTTATTTATTTTTAAATTTATTTATTTATTTATTTATGGCTGCGTCGGGTCTCTGTTGCTGCGCGCGGGCTTTCTCTAGTTGTGGCGAGCAGGGGCTACTCTTTGTTGTGGTGCGCGGGCTTCTCATTGCGGTGGCTTCTCTTGTGGAGCACAGGCTCTAGGCACGTGGGCTTCGGTAGTTGGGACACGCGGGCTCAGTAGTTGTGGCTCGCGGGCTCTAGAGCGCAGGCTCAGTAGTTGTGGTGCACGGGCTTAGTGCTCCGTGGCATGTGGGATCTTCCCGGACCAGGGCTCGAACCCGTGTCCCCTGCATTGGCAGGCGGATTCTCAACCACTGCGCCACCAGGGAAGCCCTGTTTAGTTATTTTTAATGTAACAGGCACCCTGGAGTTCACCCCCGAAGCACAAGCTGGGGCCTTGCCGATCACCCCCATCACTGAGCCCGAGGTCTCAGCTGTGCGCCCCTAGCCTCCGTGCCCGTGATCACCAGCTCCGGCTACCTCGTTTCCTCATGTGCCTTCCTCAGGCCGACACCCCGCTGTCTCAGTACTGCTGCGTCATCCCTGGGGTCTGACTGGTCCCTGGAGGGTCCTGCTCCCTGCCCCTCTCCTTCTGATTGAATCTTGAAGGACGGGTGGACATGGTCTGGGCAGAGCAGGTATGGAAGCACACGAGGCACCAGGTGTGTTCAGGCATGTGTGGGGTGTAGGGGAGAGGCCAGAAGCAGCCAGAGGAGAGTTGGGGGAGGTGAGTGGGGAGGCTCCCAGCCTCTTGGAGGTAGAGCCTCCCTGGGGGTGGTGAGGAACCTCTGGGGATCACCCCAGGGAGGGCAGGTGTTTCCAGAGGTTTCAGGTATGGAAATGGCCTGGGGAGGAGGTCAGGGCTGGTGGTAGAGGCTGGGGCTGCCCTGGTCCTGGGAGAGGAGGGGAAGGTTGGGGGACCTGCACACCTGGCCTCGTTGGGGTGTCACGGGGGCCTGAGGGGCCGTCAAGAGGCAAAGCTTCCAGGGAAGCCCGTCCTCGCCCCCCGCCCGGTGGGGCCTGCAAAGCAAGCGCAGAGGGATGTGCCCTTCAGCCCAGACATGCGTACGCAGTAGGTGTGTTGCCTGCACCTGGGGACTGAGGCGGCAGGTGCAGAGGGTGAGTTTGCAAGTGTCAGGGAAGGTGCGGGACGGGGCAGAGAGGGTTCCAGGACAGCGTGAGCGGTGATCCGGGGGACCGGCCACTGGGACAGGGCTTCCATGTGGTTGTTTTGGTGAGGGTGTCTCTTCTGACTCCAGTGTCCTGGGCTGTGGATCTGCCTTTAGTGAAGGGTTTCCCACCACTGATGCTCATCTTGTGGCGGGGCCGGTCGGTGCTGCCTGCCTTTCTGGGAAGGGAGGTGGTGATGCCCAGGACGATCCGGGTCTGGTGGAGGCGCCGGGGTCCCAGAGTGGGGAACCTGAGAGGAAAACCAGCTCCCGTCAGGAGGCTCAGCCACTGGCACGGCTGTGGAGGCCGCTCTTCCCGCCTCCGCCCCCCGCCCCCTCCCTGTGTCCACCCCCCAGCCCGAGCCACCCAGGCAGTCGCCAGGGGAGCAGCTCTTCTGGCTGACTGTCCCCTGTGCCATCGAGAGAACCCCCAGCCCTCACTGCCCACGCCGGCGCCGGGGTGAGGGGTGATGGGCCACGTGTCCCCAGCCAGCGGCCATTAAATGCTCTGCCCCCTTTCCGAGCTCGTGGCGGGGGAGGGGAGGAGCGGATAGCCTCGGGGCCTCACAGCCTGGACTGATGAGCCCGCCTCTGCCACTCCGGTGCCCTTTGTGCTGAGCGTGCCCTTTGTGCTGAGCTGACGTCCCAGGTGGATGGACTCGAGGGAAAGGCCCTTTGTGGAGTTGGTGGGGATCCTGCGTGCGCAGGTCCAGCACTCTGAGGGGAGGTCGGGGGCCAGGTAGCTGCAGTTTCCCCTCTGCTGCCAGGAGGCCGCCGGGTGCCCGGCCCAGCTCCCCAGGAAGAGACAGAGGCTTGGAGTCTTACCTGTTACCTCGTGGTGATGAGGCCAGAGCTGCCAGCTTGCACAGGTGTGAGTGTGATGGGATGACGGACGTCAGGGCGGCCTTTCCTGCAGGGTCGTGGTCCACCTGCCACAGCACGTGTGTGGTAGCTGAGAGAGCCTCACCCCTCTCCTTTGGGGGTGCAACCGGGCCTTCTGGGGCCATGGGGGTGTGTGCTTGGCAGGGGCTTCCAGGTTCTCCCTCACTTCTCGGCTGAACCAGCTGATGGGATTTTGTTCCCTTTTGGAATTGGGAGGTTCGGCCCCATGGGTGGCATTGCTATGTCATCTCCGGGCCTTTTCCACTGTCACGAAGGCCTCCTGATGCCGCAGGATGGGCTCAGCTGCCTCCCCGGGGTGGGACTGGAAACCACCCTTCTCAGTGTTGCCAACCTGTTTATCTGGTTACGCCAGGTCTGCACGCCTGCTTTCAAAGGGTCCTGCCCTCCCCTGGGAATCCAGGGCCAGACCCGGGGGCCCCTTGGCTGCAGACCAGGAGGGGGGCTCCAGCAGGCATGCGGACGGAGAAGGTTCCTTGGATGCTCTTGGCGTGCTGATCCTGGCAGGAGACCTGCGCAGGCAAAGCTCTGTGAGGGTTTGTTTCCGTGGGATGTTGGGTTTTCCCAGAGGGAAGTGATCTGGAGCCTCTGCCGCGTGTGGGAGTGGGGTGACGCGCTGAGCTGTGCTCCTGCTTCCATCTGGAGGAACCCCACTGAGTGAGCTCTTGGGGTTTCAGGTGGTTCCTGGCAGGGTTTTCATGAGGACGAAAACAAGTACAGCTTTATTTGCCGGTTATTGTTCTCAGGGCAAGTTTATATGAAATGTAAGTTTTTATCCATTTTATCTGCTTTCACAGCTTGTTTTTCGGATGCAGTGGAACGTGGTACGTTCTGATGAGTTATGGTTTTTAGTTCATTAAGGGTTTGGCAGTGACTGTTTTTATGGTCAGACTTTGATGAAAATTCTAGCGAGATGCTTGGTTCTCTTCTGCTTTGATAAGTGGAGACCAGGGACGTGGGTGTGGGGGGGTCTTTATCTTGCTCACTGGTTTTTGTTGCCTGACGATTCTAATCAGACAAGGAATAGAACCTTGTTTTCAGTGCATCCTGACAGGAGACCCTGTAAGTGCCCCTCCCCTATTCTTTTTTTTTTTTTTAATTAATTTATATTTGGCTGCCTTGGGTCTTCGTTGCTGTGCGCGGGCTTTCTCTAGTTGCGGTGAGCGGGGGCTCCTGTTCTTTGCGGTGCACAGGCTTCTCATTGCGGTGGCTTCTCTTGTGGAGCACAGGCTCTAGATGCATGGGTTCAGTAGTTGTGGCACGTGGGCTCAGTAGTTATGGCTCGCGGGCTTAGTTGCCCCATGGCATGTGGAATCTTCCCAGACCGGGGCTCGAACCCGTGTCCCCTGCGTTGGCAGGTGGATTCTTAACCACTGCACCACCAGGGAAGCCCTCCCCCCACTTCTTGAGATGAAATGCTGGTTTGGGTCTGATATGCTGTGGTTTGCTGAGGCTGGATTCAGGCTGCTTGGGGGGGCCAGGTGGTGGGGTTCTGGTTAGCTGAGCTGCAGGGGGACAGCCTGGGGGGAGGAGTCTGTCCAGAAAGCCACACCCTCAACTGTAAGGTGGGAGGGGGTGGGAAGGGGTGGCTGGGGAGACCCTGTGGTCCAATGTGGGGGGAGCAGCACAGTGCTGAGCTCTGAGGGGCAGGAATACCTGATGTCAGAAACAGGAGCTCCCCCTCCCTCTCCCCTCCCCTCCCCCTCCCCCTCCCCTCCCCCTCTCCCCTCCCCCCTCTGCCCTCACTGCTCAGTGAGGACTGAACAGGCTTTGTGTGGGCCCGTGTCCTTATCAGCTGTGTGGGCTATGCTATTCCAGGCCCGGACTGAAAGGAGAGGAGTGAATGGGCCAGAGTCCTGAGCCCAGGGAGGTGTGTCCCGGGAAGGTGAGACTGCTCTCACCTGAAGGCCGGTGGGGAGGGTCTGCTGTGAGCTGGGGGGTGGGGGTCTCCGGCGGCCCAGTGCTCTGCAGCCGCCGGGGGTGGTGGGCGTGTTGGACAGGAAGAGGGTCCTGTGACAGGCAGTGTGGGGATGGGGCCGGCTGAGGTGTGGGGTCCGGTGGGGACGTCCGGAGGTGGAGCGGGTCCCTAGCACACAGGGAGTGGATCGTTGGGACCTACGGCAGCAGGTGGGGCTGGGGCTGGGGCTGCGCCCGTGTGCGTTGGTAGTGGCATCATTAATTATGTAGGACGCAGACGGCCACTAGCTTTTCAGACCGTGAGCCATGATTTTCATGGTTGTGCTTGGGGTTATTCATTTTTTTTAAGAGTTAATGTCACCTAATGCTGTAACCTGCACTTAACGTATTCGCTCAGTTCTCTGGAAGATGGGGATTAAAACGTTTCCACAGATCAGCCGCCTAAAACATCATCGCCACACAGGCTGATGGATTCTGCCACGGCTGTTCTCCTGAAGCAAGTGCACGCTTTGCTTTAATTACCTTTGTAGAAAAGTGACTGTCCGAAGGCTCTGCCCACGTGGGGACCTCCTCTTGAGACTGATTTAGGAGAATCCCAGGTGCATCTTTCTACCAGCGGTGCTTTCTCCCCATGGAATAGCCAATAAAGTGGATGATTGCAAATCTCATCTTACCTTTAAGGCACCAACCAGCACAGCTTGCTGTTTACAGAACAATTTGTCACAGGATCCTGTGGAGAGAGGAGCCCTTTGGCCACAAAATTATTCTTTCCAGAGCATCTCTTTTGGAAATGGACTATTTTACGCCTTGATTTCTCCAGGCCGGCAGTGCCCGTGATCTCGAGAACGCTGCCACCAGCTTGTAACCCTTCCCACAGGTGTCACCTGGGTGCTGGCAGTCTCCTGTTCTCCTAGCGGCAGGATGTCAGGTCACTGTGAGGGTCTCCCCCAAGGGCAGGATGGCTCGGGCCCTCACACCCCCATCGGCCGTGCCCTCTCCTGGTGCTGGGCCTCCAGTCCACGGCGCTCCACCTCCACTGAGGAGGCCAGGCCGGGGCGTGGTGCACGTGAGAGCCCTGGGCTGCTCTGCACGGCACACTGGGGACCGCGGCTGGGTATAGGTGCCAGGCCAGGCCTGCTGTCCAGCCTGACGCATGCCCGTGGCCGGCTCTCTGCCTCTCCCCTCACCCAGGGTCTGGGGTTGTGCCCGTGGACACAGCCCCCTGCCGGGGCCCCGCCGCAGCTGCCCAGGGCCAGGGCTGAGGTCATGGGGAGCAGGGGGCTGATGGGGGCACCCTCAGGGCACGGTGTCCGAGCCCATCCCCGCATCTCTTCCCCGAAGCACTGGAACAGGCCAGGGCTTCTCAGATTCTGGTCTCGCAACCCCTTTGATCGTGAGTTAGCGAAGTCATCAGGAAGCCTGTTTATGTGGTATGTAGCCATTGCTCTTCCCTGTGTGAGAAATTAAAACTAAGAAATGTACAAATATTTACTTATCGAAAACTGCCAACTGTAAACCCATTGCATGTTAACATAAATAGCATATTTTTGTTTTTAAAAAAATCACTATTTTCCCGCAAAAGGGGAAATTAGTGGTGAAGGGGGCATTTGGTGGTTTTGCAGGCCTTGGCGGGGTCTGGTTAATCAAAGACAGCTGGATCCTCTGGGCCCCCACCATCACCCCCGTAGCCGGTGGGGCCTCAAGGGGGCAAGTGCGGAAAGCAGACGATGTCTGAGGATTGCTGTTAAGTAGATCTGACCTCTGGGCCCCCTGAGAGGGTCTTGGGGACCCCCAGGGCTCCTGGACCACACTCTGAGAACCAGGAGAGATGTCCCTGCAGTGGAGAGTGAGGGCTTTTTTTAAAGTTGTTTTTTTCTTCTATTTTATTTGAACCCTTCTTATTTCTTTTACCTTAAAATTTTAATTTTGAACTTCAGTTATGTGGCCTAGTCCACACATTCAGGAGTTTGTTCAGAAGGGGTTGCAGCCTGCGCTGGGTCCCCGTCCTGCCTGAGTCTACCCACCCCCTTCTCCCCAGGACACAGGGGCAGCACCACGCTTCTGGCAGGTAGCAGGCGTACACACTGGAATGAAACGACCTCGCCCACACGTCGTTTTGCAAGTGTGAGTAGGAGACACTCCTGGAAACGACTGGATTTCCTAAGCGGGAGGTGGTGGGGACGGGACACGGGGGACGGGGGACGACGACACCCCGTTTGCCTGTCCTGACAGCCACATGCTGCATCTCTGCCAGTCTGTTAGGAAAATGGTTTCCTGATGTAATTTTAATTTGTATTTTTCTGTTTGTAAGTGAAGGTTGATTGCCGTTTCATATATTTAAGAACTGTTTGTTTTCCTTTGCTATGGGCTGTCTGTATCTCTTGCCCATTTTTCTCCTGGGCTGTTTTTCAACATTAGACAAATTAATCCTTCATAATATGTACTGCAAATACGTTTTCCAGGGTTACCATTTATCTTTGACTGTTTTTGGAGGCTTTCGCCTTTCGGAAATGTGTTTTTGCGTAATCTGTTGTCTCCTTTATCATGTGTCATGTCTTGCTTTGGAAAGGCCCTGCCTGGCCCTCAGGTTCTGAGTTCCCCCCACCATGGCCCCCCTGGCTCCTTCCCTACTTTCCTTATTTTACACTCAATGCTTTGGTCCATTTTGAATTTATTTCGTGGGGGTGTGAGGTACGGTTCCAGCATTATCTTTTCCCACAAAGCTCGGGATGTCCCAGCATCATTTGTTGAATGACGTGTGTCTCCCCTCTGAGGAGGCCCCTTTGATCCCAATTAGGTCTGGGTCTGTGTCTGTACATTCTCGTTCGTTCCACGGCTCTGCCGTGTATTCACGTGCTATCATCGCACTTTTACCTTTGACCGTAGCTGCATCGTGTTTTATTACGTGGCAGGGCCAGTCTCCCCTCATCACTCTTGCTTTTCAGAATTGTCCCGGCTATCTGGCTGGTTTTTCCTTATAAGCCGTAGACTGAGCTTTTCTTGCTTCCTCTAAAACTTTTTTGTTATTCTTTTAAGGGGAATCACGTTAAGTTTATAGATCATTTTAGGGTTTTGTGTGACCATTCTCCCCTCCTTTCCTCTCTCTTTATACGTAAAATGGAAAATACACGTAACATAATATATGTAAATAATACTATACCAATAAATATTTGGTGAAATATACATAAGATTTACACTATTTTTGAAATGTACCGTTCAGTGGCATTAAGTACATTCACATTGTACTTAGTGCACAGTTAACGTACACCCGTCTTCAGAACTTCCTCATCTTCCCAAACTGAAACTCTCCCCCCATGAAACACTCACTCCCCATCCCCGTCCCCCAGCCCCTGGCCCCCACCATCCTACTTTCTGTCCCTGTGGATTTGACTCCTAGGTGCCTCATATAAGTGGATCATATAGTATTTGTCTTTTTGTGACCTGCTTATTTCGCTGAGCTTAATGTCCTCAAGGTTGTAGCACGTGTCAATGCTTCCTTCCTTTTTAAGGCTGAATAATATCCCCCTTATGTAGAGACCACACTTTGTTTATCCATTCACTGGTTGATGGACACTTGGGTTACTTCCTTGTTTTGGCTATTGTGCTGCTATGAACATGGGTGTACCGGTATCTGTTTGAGCCCCTGCTTTCAGTTCTTTTGGAATACCCAGACGGGCGATTGCTGGATCATATGGTGGTCCTGTTTATAATTTTTTTTTTTTGCGGTATGCAGGCCTCTCACCGTTGTGGCCTCTCCCGTTGCGGAGCACAGGCTCCGGACGCGCGGGCTCAGCGGCCATGGCTCACGGGCCCAGCTGCTCCGCGGCATGTGGGATCTTCCCGGACTGGGGCACGAACCCGTGTTCCCTGCATCGGCAGGCGGACTCTCAACCACTGCGCCACCAGGGAAGCCCCTGTTTTTAATTTTTTGAGGAACTGCTGTGCTGTTTTCTGTAGTCGCCATGGCTGTGGTTTACGCTTCTGGTCGTGCGTGCTGAAAATCGGGCCGGAGTGTTTGCTAAGGATACGGTGAACCCCAGCTCTGCTGCCAACCAGGCCGGACCACCGAGAGCCTGGCTCCCTGGTCCCGCGAGCAGGTCCCTGAGCAGGACCCGGTGGGCGGGCGGGAGGAACGAGACCCTGGATGCCATCTTCCACCTCTAGTAGCTGTGACCTCGCTCTCTGCACCTCACTTTCCTCTTCTCATTAAAAAAGGGAGGCCCCATAATAGTAGCAGCTCATGTTTATTAACTTCTTAGTATGTGCCAGGCCCAGAGACAAGGCATGGAGGGGCCGGGGTCCCGGAGGCTGGTGTGGGAGGATTCAGTGAGGTGAGGCCTGGGAGCATCAAGCATGTGCTTGTTCTCCACAAAGCGTGGCTGTTAGTAAAGAGTGAGGTGGGTCATCCTGGGCGATCCCTGCCCTCGCCCCTCCCACCAGTGCATCCGCGCCCTGCATGGCTCCGCAACTGCCGGCCCAGTCAGGCCACCCTCTCTCCCCTGCTGTCCCATGCCATGACCAGATGAACCAGATGAACCCGAGTGCCTTGTCTGCCCCCGCCCGTCCCCAGTGTTTCCTTCTGGCTTGTTCTGGCGTAGGCGCTCTGTCCAGGGTGCCTTCCTCTGCAGCCCACGGTGGCCTCCTTGGTGCTGTCAGCCCGAGGACTAGCCATCACCTCCCGAGAGCAGCCTCCTCTGCATCCTGGTACCGTCGGCAGCTGGTGCATAGTAGGTGCTCGTTAAATGCTCACGCAGATCTGTCCTTACTGTTACTCCTGGATGCCTCTGCTCCAGCCCGTGAGACTTTCACTGCCCGCTTACCACTCTCTGTTCCTAATCTCTGCCGGATGGGGAGCCGCGCCAGGGCAGACCCCCGCCCCCTACGTGTCGTGCCTCTGGAGCGCTTAGACCCAGCTTGTCTCGTGCCAGCACAGCCCACCTGCCACCTTGCGTCAGCCCAGCCGGGAGATCTGCGTGAGACTGAACTGCTGACCATGGTGGGCGGTTACCTGGGCAGCATGTGTGAAAAGGACTCAGAGGGTTTGTCTATCTATCTGTCTATTTATTTATTTTTAAATGTTTCCTCTTTGGCACTGGATGTGAGTTTTATAGCAGAGGTATAAGGTGAGGGCGCCAGCCAGGCACCTCTGCTGTCAGGCCCTGCCTGGGGCTGTGTTCCTTTCTTGGCCAGCTCAGCAGGAAATGCGGGTTCTACCTTCTCTGCGCTGGGTGGCGTTTTAAACACAGAAAGCCTTTTGTGGCGGATGTGATTGACAGCCCCCCGTGGGCCCGTAAATGTCCCGGGGCTTGGTCTGCGGGTGAGTCCAGCGGGGCCCTGGGAGGGAGCTCTCGGCCTCAGCTAGGCCAAGTTTCCAAAAAGGAAGAAGTTGCGGCAGGCCAGTGGTTTGGAGGTGCCCCCGAAGCCCTTTTTCCCCGGGGGCTGTTTAAGGCCCCGTGGGTTTACCTTGGTGCTGGGTTTACACAGGGACCGGGTCGTCCTTTAAAACGTGCCTCCCTCACCCACTGATCCTTTGTCATGCCACGTGCTGGGCCGGACGCTGAGGTGGGGACTGGCCAGGATCCCTGCCCTCGAGCAGAGTGATCTGGGGGTGGGGGGAGGGGTGGGGCAGCTGGGGAGCCCTCGGGGGGAGGGGCAGTGTGTGGTACTGAAGTGTGGGTCAGAGGGCTCCAGGCGGGAGGGGTGGGGAGGGCCAGCTCCTCGTTTCCTGAGGTCTTTTTCACTGTTTTGCTTGTCACGCCGCAGAGCAAGAGGCCCTGCCTGAGACCTGAGTGTGGATGGTGGCCTCCAGTGGTGGGCTGGTCAGAGCTGGAGGCTGGCCCTTCCGCCTCGGGTGGGATACAAGGCGGGGCGGGGGAAGCCCCGGCCCATGGCCCAGGTGGGACAGAAGAGAGTGGCTCTCAACGTGTTGGGTTCCCTCCCTGAGATCCTCCTGGCCCCTCGGCACAGGCGGCGCCTTGCCCTCGCCCCTTTCCTAAAGAAGATTTGATGATGACAAGGTCCATACCCGAGTGTGAGAGTGGCAAGGTCACTGGAAGTGGGACCCCAGTGCTGAGTGAGGGCCCAGTTCCCTGTTAGGGGGCCAGTAAGTACTGGGACCCAGTTGAGAGTCCTTGTTCTGCTGGGCATTTATCGCCTTGAGACAAGGGGACAGCCAGCCATGGCCCACGTGTCAAAAGTGGCCCGCCCACTTCTCCCTGCTTCCGTAACTGTTCTTAATGGCCCAGAGCCACACCTGTTTCATGTTGCAGCAGAGTGAGAACTTGTGACAGGCTGTGTGGTCGCCACACCTAAGACATTTACCGCCAGGGCCCTTTGCAGAGTGGGTTCGCCGAGCCTGCGCGTTCAGTCTGGGGCTGCGGCGCATTTGGAGAAGAGCCTGTTTGCAGACAGCTGTGGGCCAGAGCCTCTCTGCTTTCAGGAGCTGGGCCAGGGCGCTGGCAGGAAGTCATGATGAATACTGGGAATCCGGAAGGTGTTTCCTCCCAGCTGTCTCATTGGCTAGATCTTCCCCAGTCCTGGATGCTAAGAGGGATGGAGAGGCTTGAAAAAAAGAATGCTTCCACCAGAAATGAGTTCTTGTGTGCGTTTCCTACTGTTTAGTTGATGTTGCTTGTTTATACAGCACAGGTTTATACAAACCTAAACCCTAGGTTTTCCTGCTAGCTTTGTTTTGTTTATATACATGGCCGTGCAGCCAGTCTGCCGGGCTCCCCGCTCGGTCTCTAGGCAGGGGGACCTGTGGGCTCTCATACAGCGTGATGGATGCACTAACAGAGGCATGTGCTGGGGAGGGTGGGTGCCTGGGGCCAGCGCAGGCTTGAGTGCAGCAGGGTTGGCTTATGTTCCTGATGAGGCTCTTACCCCGAGCCTCAGTTTCCCCATCTGTCAGTTGGTTTAACAACAGCTCTACCCTCGCAGCGTTGTGACCAGGATGCGTGACACCTGGGGTGGTGAGAGGGGCTTGTCGTTCTTGCCTGAGATTTGGGGCCCCGCAGGCTCAGTGCTGAGGATGGTCCTCGCCCCGTGGAGGGCCCACGCTCCCGCCACAGCACGGGCCGCAGGCCCTCGCCTGGGGCTTTTGTCCAGGGCCCGTGCTCTTGTGAGCCTGGACTGAAGCCCGAGTGCCCAAGGGTGGGTCCTCAGGTAGGCACAGCCCACACCTGTGTCAGGTGCCACTCTTTCTTACTGCCACCTTAAAGCCAGGGGGCTGAGGCTTAGGGAGGGCTGGGCATGACCAGCCTCTGCAGACCTCACTCTTGACCCTCTGGGGCTGGTCCAGGGCTGGGGTCAGAGGGCACAGATCACGCAGAGCTGGGAGTGCAGCCGAGCCTTGGTGCCTGAGGGCCGGCGGAGGACGCTGCGTCCTCTCTGAAGCGGCCTCTGGCTTCCCGGGGCCTCCAGTCTGAACTCTCTCAGACAGTTGCCCACTGTCTGCAGTCCCCACAGACCCCAGGTTTGGGTCCCTCCCTCCTCGGAAGCTGACCGGGGGCGGGGGGCGGTCTTGGGATGTCCCAGAGCCTCTTACCCTCCCTCCCAGCACCCCCGAAAGTAAAGTGCCAGTGGTGCCCGTGGAGATGGAGAGTAATGCAGGGTAGTGACCTTTGTTCAGCGCTTTTTTGGAAAGTGGCGTCTGAGTTTTTCCCATGGTTACTGCTGCTCTCCGGGCGGTCCCTGAGCCCTTCCCCGCGCGCTTCACGTCATCCTCCGGCTGCCCTCTGAGCAGGGACTACCATTAACCTCTCTGTGTGACCAAGGAAACCGGGGCGTGGAGGTCAGTGACACCTGCAGGGTCAGCAGGAGAGGCAGCCGGGGTCCCGAGACCATCAGGTGACTTAGCTCATGTCCAGAGCCCAGCAGAGCCCGCGTGCTCCCAGGGGTGTCTCTGAACACGATAGTATGTAGGACAGTTGGAACCGACCTGACAGGTGACGGCGCCCTGCCCTCCAGCCCCCCAGCCAAGGTGATGGCGACATGGGGCCCGAGCAGGGGTGATGTCACTGAGGGTGGGAGCAGCCTGGCTGCACGGGAAGGGGATGCCGAACCAGAGGTAGAAGAATGGGGTGTTACCCGGTGGTGGGGAATGGCCTGGACAGTGTCCCCGAGGCCAGGGAGACCTGGTGTCTTGTATGGGGACCCAAGGGGGGCCGGGATGGCAATGAGCAGGGCATGAAGACAGTGTGCCCGCCTGACCTCCCTGCCGCTGGCCCTGGGCTCATGGGGCCCCACCTAGAGGCTCGGGTCCAGCACATTGTTTTGTGCACTCGCCCTACCCTGCCCCCCTGGCCTGCCTGAGCGTGGTGGTCTGGGTCCCGCTTCCCAGGGCTGTCTTTGACCCCTTCGGTCCTCTCAGGGACTTTCACTTTGACCTGTGCCCCCGAGCTGTGCCAGGGAAGGAGGAGGGCAGGCGGGGACACTGATGTTTCCTGAGCCCTGCTCCCTGGGTGGCCGAGACAGCCTGGGACGGAGGGATTGGGGTGGCGGTGCATTGGAGCTGCTCACGAGGGCCTGCAAGAGCCGATGGTGAAGTTTTCAGGAATTTTGTGAGCTGGCCACCGATAAAATGAGAGTGTATAAAGTTAGATAAATTATACTGAGAGCAAAGGTATCAATATTAAATGCTCGAAGGTGCCCGTTTCTGAACTATTTCACTACGTTTTATTACTGGGTTATGATCCTGAGGTGACTGGCATCTCTTGGGCCTGGTGGAAATCCTACGGCCGGTGGCCCTGGGCAACTCTTACCACCCGTGTGCTCATTCACTGCCGGACGTCACTTTGGTGGCTTGAAAATGGCCACGATGGGAGTGGTTACACCATGGAAACGGACAGATATTGCAGATTAGGGTTTTACCTCTCATTTTGTTGCTTGTCTAGACTAAAGAAAGTGATGGAGAAAATGCTGACATGCAGGTGAAGGTTAAGCGTGTGACTTCCGTCTCATTCACTGCGAAGGCACAGGAAGGTTGAGGAAACCTCCTCCTGTTAGAATACTATCGTCTGCTTCAGCAAGGACATCTCTCCTGTCCTAGACAAACGAATAAGGTTCTGCCTTCCTTTCCCACCTTTGCTGTGTCTTGTTCACGTAAACAAGGACGTCAGCCGGCAGTCAGGCCGGAACCGCACTTATTTATGGGTCAGCTGCAGTCCTGGTTGACCAGAGGGAGGATTTCAGCACAGCTTAGTGAAGGCATCCTGTGGGCATCACTTGGCTGTGTGGACTTTACAGTAAAGAGTGTTGGACGTTTTATTACTATTTGTATACGTGCAACACGTCTTTATCACTGAGATTATAATAAATGTTTGTATGTCTGTGCCCAGGGGTGTCGCTAGGGCATACATGGTCCCAGCTCCCAGGAGGGTGTGGTAGCTTCAACAGGGCCCTCCCAGCTCTCCTGCTCTTCCTGACTGGCTGCCCCCCGGCCACCCTGGACCGTGGCGGGGTCACGGAGCCAGCAGGACCCTGGGCAGCTCTCCTGTTTCAGTGCAGAAAACTCCGCTCCTGGCACAGGGCCCGTCTTGGCCTGACCTGTGTAGGACGGAAAGCCCCTGAAGAATGCAGGCCTCTTCCTGGAGAAATGCCTCAGGCTGTCGAAGCCTTGGAGTTAAGCTCTGGAAGTGTTCACGGATTTAGGGACTTCCTGCTTCACCAGGAGGACTGAGGGCAAAGTCCAGGGACAGCCCTTTGCTTTGAGGCCTCTGTGGCTGGGTGGCTCATTGCACAGGGCTTGGACCTGGCTCTCCTGGCCCTCACGGCCCAGTCGTGGGGGCCCCGCCTTTGTGCAACGTCCCCTCTGTCACTGAATGGCCAGCGTGTGTCAGCCCTGCTGAGACAGACCGGGCGCCTTCAGCACCTGCCCTCAGGCATGTATGCTAACCGGTGGGGCTGGGGGCACAGATCCTAAACCAGGGAGCTCGCCGGAAGTTGCAGGACTCCAAACCAGACGGGCTGATCGAATTTGAGGCGGGGACTTGGAAGAGGAGGAACTGGCACGGGGACATCCCCGAGCCTGAAGTGCTGGGCGCCGCAGTAGGAACAAAATGTGATGGCCGGAGGACCCCCGAGGGTCAGCAGGGCTGTAGCCCAGTGGGGGAAGCCCTGGGAGTGGTCTCGGCGGGATCCTCCGGACTCTGGTTTCCCGCCACCTGGAGAAGGGGCTCTGTGAGGTGTGTGGCTGCCTGGACCAGACCCGGATGGGCTGGAGGGTGGGGCGGGGGCAGAGCAGCACAGGTGTGGAGCCTGGCTGGGAGGCGGGGGGCCCTGCTCGCCGTAGGTGGCTGTGCAGCGATCACATGATCAAGGGCTCCTTCCAGGGTTTTGACTTGAGCAGCTGCTGGTACAGGTGCCACCCAGGAGGAGGGCTCGTGGAGGCTCCAGCTCCGAGCTGAGTGTGGCAGAGTGGAGCTACCAATGAGATGTCCCACAGACAGTGGGTCACCCGGAGTCCAGCTCATGGGGAGGCTGGTGGCCGTGCAGTCAGCAGAGCGTCTGAACATTTGGGGTCCCGCTAACTGAGGCTGGATCCGGGGTCGGGGCAGTGGCTCCCTGGCCGGCCTCGAGTTTGGGGGAACCCGTGGGTCACTGGGCGTGAGCCAACATCTAGAGCCTGGCATGACTGGGGGCAGTGGTCAGCCTTGCCTTCTGGGTCTCGGGTGTCCCAGACTGCTCCCCGGGCGGGCTGGCCCGGCACGGGGCCCCACGGGCTGCCCTGGAGCTGTGTGCATGTCCTGGTCCTGAGGGCGTGGCTGCAGGGCTGTGGGCCTCTGGGGCTGTCTTCTTGGAGAACAGAGACCTGGCAGAGGGCCGGGTGGCCGGCTGGGACTGGCCTCGAGTGGGGTGGCAGGAGGGTCGTGGGCCTCGTTCAACATCTGTGACTCCCCAGGAATATGGCTTAGGACAAGGGTTGCTTCCTTTGGGAAAAAGGATGTTGTTTATCCTGGGATCAGCAGGAGAGCCACCAGATAACAGGGGATGAAGCCAGGCTGAGCTGGTTGTCTGAACGCAGACGGGAGCTTGGCTGGGGGTCACGAGCCCCGTGCAGCGAGGAGAGTGGCTGGGACCTGGGACGTGGCAAGTGCTGGACCAGGAACCACTCTTTTCTAAATCTTGGTCCGGGAGGGAAAGTAAAGTCCTTTGTGGTTTCCAAGTCCAGTGTTCCCTAGACACTGTGGCCTTTGTGTGTCCAGGAGCCATTCAGCGGGTTTCCAGAGCAGCGTGCTTTGTGTCCCGGGGCCAGAGCTGGCCTCAGTCCTGTGTCCCGAGGGCCCGTGGCGCAGGGACGCTGCCTTGAGGCTCCCCTCGTCCTGTCCCTCGGTCTGCTTGCCTCTGTGGCTGCAGGTTCCTTGCAGAGGTCGCAGCTCTGAGCGGGGGTCTGGAGTAGCCACAGGGAGCGTCTCCTAGTGCGTCTACTTCCACGTGGAGGTACGGGGAGCTGGGGCAGCAGGTCCTGCTCTGAGGGGCTGCCCCACCTTGAGGGGTAGGCGTGAAGGGAGCTGCCCCGGGGCCTGTGGGTGCACGTGGAGGGGCCGGGTCTGTGGGGAGTGCGCGGTGGGTGTGCAGGGAGTTGGGGGCTGGTTGTATCCAGGGAAGGCTGGATGGGGGCTGGGGCGGGAGTGGGATACATGGCAGCCCCTGGACGGAAGGTGCAGGTGAGCTTTGTGGAGACGGCGTCCGCTGACACTGGCTTTGTGGGGAGAGCTTTGCTCTGGGTCACGCTTGGTGTCCGGCCCCCGGCCCCCCTCTCACTGTCCGTGGACGACATTCGTGTCGGTCTTCCATCTTCATCTGGAAGTTGGGGGTGACCGGATTGGCCGGCGGTGTAGTTGAGATGAGGTTGTCCCGGGCTAGGGTGGGCCGCCCCTCAGCCCGGGGGCGGGGTGTGTGACGGGGAGTGCTTCCCTCGCAGCCCGGACCTGCCTGGGAGGGGTGGTCAGGCGTCCTGGCACCCAGTGCTTATTGGGCAGCGGCATGAACTGCTCGCCTCTCCAGGAGCCCCAGGGGCCTGGGGGCAGGGCAGTGGGGACGGAGCGGGCCCTCAGGGACCCCCGCCCTCGCCGAGGGCTGATGTGAGCGGCTAGCTGTCGGGAGGAGCCGGGTTGGCGTGAGCTGGCAGCTACCAGCAGGGGCCCCGCTGCGCAGGGGGGCGCGTGGGCTCGGTGCTGGGGCAGCGTGGGTTGTGAGCGGCATCCTGATGGTGGCAGGGCGGACACTTGGCGCTTTGTCCCCTTTCCCCGGGCGGCCACGTCATTTGCTTGCCGGGCTGAATCAGGAAGGAAGGCAGCTCCAGCCTGCGGGGTGGTGAGTCCCAGGCAGGAGAACCGCCTGATGGGACCCGGCAAGGAGGGAAGCAGGCCCATCCCCTCTGTCCCGCTTCCATCCGACGCTGGGGAAGGACGGGTCCCCCAGGTCCTTCTGAAAACGGAAGGAAGGAGGTTTTACATGGCTGCACTTCCCCTGTCCGGTTTGCTTTTAGTTTTCAAGTTAGAAAAGCAATGGGAAGGGACACGTGGAGAGAAGTTTCACAGCCACCCGCAAGCCTCAAGTAGGGACCTGTGTCACCTGTGGTCTGTGTAGATGCCAGTTGTCCGTAACGGTGACCTCGGTGCAGCAACGTTTTGTCACCGCCTCTGAGACTCCCAGGGACATCTGTGCATCCCGCATGGCGCTCAGAGCTCCTGGCCTGGCCATGGTGCTGCCGAGATGCGCTCCACGTGCTGGATTTGCCCCTGGGACGGATCTCAAGACCGGGAATCACTGGTTCAGAGGGCGTTGATGTTCATGCTTCCTGCTGCCTTTGCCACATCGCTGGCTTTTGTTTCCTTTTTGGTGAAGTTGGAGGCTTTTGCACAAGGACTGGGTAACTTTCCTCTTGCTCAGGGAGTTTATGGGTCTGTGTACCAAGGTCCTCTAATTTTCACCAATTTGTTCAGATTGTCTCACAACAAAAATATTAGTTCTCATGTACCTGGCTTGCTACATGTATCCCGTTTCATTGCAGCTTTTTTAAAAAAAATAAATTTATTTATTTTATTTTTGGCTGCGTTGGGTCTTCGTTGCTGCGCGCGGGCTTTCTTTAGTTGCGGCGAGCGGGGGCTACCCTTCGTTGCCGTGCGCGGGCTTCTCATTGCGGTGGCTTCTCTTGTTGGGAGCCTGGGCTCTAGGCTTGCGGGCTTCAGTAGTTGTGGCTCGCGGGCTCTAGAGCGCAGGCTCAGTAGTTGTGGCACACGGGCTTAGTTGCTCCGTGGCATGTGGGATCTTCCCGGACCAGGGCTCGAACCTGTGTCCCCTGCACTGGCAGGCGGATTCTTAACCACTGCCCCACCAGGGAAGCCCCTCATTGCAGCTTTAAAACAAATGTCTATTTACTTTTGTCTGGTTGACTTGAGTCTTTTTATTTTTTCAGTCTCTTAATGTAGACTGTCAGCCTCTCTCTAGGGACTTAAGTTCTCTCTTCTCACGTGGATATCTTTCTAGATGGCCGGCCATGTGCCCCTTTCCCGCCACGTGAGCAGGGATACCGGCTTCTCCAGCCCCGTGGCCTTGCCCACTCCTGGGCTACCCTGGACTCTAGGGGACGGTGGGTTTCCTGTGGTTTTTGCACTGGGGTTAGGGTTAGGGTTAGGCTACATGAGGCCACCTTAGTGTTCCACATGAGCCCCGAGAAGCATCTGTCCCAGGAGCACCTGCAGACCCTCCCCCGATGTGCTGCAGTCTCCGTTGTCCTTGCAGAGCGGAGCCCTGGCTCATTCTGATGTGGGGCTCACGGGCTGCCACTGTTCACAAGCTTTCTTGCCTTGAGCAGTGACGCCGGAGGAGTGGAGGCCCCTTGGCAGGTGGGGCGGGTAAACAGGGCTGCAGGCAGGCACCCTGGGCTGTGATTTAACATGATTTAACGGCTCCGAGCCTGCACCGTCCGTAACAGGAAGTGCTTCTCCCTGCCTTCGTGGTTCTCCGTAAACTGTCCCAACTGGGGCGGTTCGGGCTGAGTTGATGGATTCCACCCTGCTCACCCCACTTCCTGCCCGCCCTGCAGGAAATCACCGAGCTGTTTATTGGGTCCAGGCTGAGTAGTCTGTGCTTGTGCGTCATCTCAAATTCTCGGGACACTTTGGCCCGATTGGGGTTAATCCCGTTTCAGAGGTGGAAGCTGAGGCCTAGAAAGGTGGGAAGTGGCGGGACAGGCTTTGAGCCCAGGTGTGTCCAGAGTCCCTGCCCCGCAGGGACCCAGGGCCTCTTGCAGACGTTGGGGGGACCGGGGTTGGGCCGCACGGCCCCTGCCGTGGGCTTGGGAGTGAGGTGGGCTGGATGTGCAGAAGGGCCACTATGCCCCACCCACTGGGCTTTCTTGGCCGGGTTGGGTCAGAGATGTGGGGAGTGGGCACCCCTGTAGACATCCATCCCTGGTGTGCACGTGTGTTTGAACTTACACGTGTCCTCCGTGCCAGCACACAGAGACACCACACCAGGCCTTTGCTGCCCTCCCTCCAGGCTGGAGGGATCCAGCGCCGGCAGCGTGGGGGTTGTGCTCAGGAGGCAGGTGGGCGGGCGCTGGGCTCCTGACTGGCCGTGTGTGGGAAGATCTCTCGGAGCGAGTGAGGCTGAGCTGGTCCTGAGAGCAGAGCTAGGGCACCCAGGCGAGCAGGACGGTGTTTCAGGTCGATGGGGCAGCCTGGGCCGTGTCCCTCGGAGTGGGGCCAGGTGGAGCGAGGGGACGGGGCCCGGAGGGAGTCTGAGACACCCTGAGGCCCAGCGTTCTAGGGCTGTCCTGGGCGTGCACGTGGCCGTGGGTCTTGACGGTTGTTAGAGCCTGGGAGGAGGCGCGCCGGCCCTCCCCGCTTCTCATTACGGTGTCTCCCCCTCCCCTCCCCAGCCCCCTCTTCCCAGGGTCTGCGGCTCCCCTGCTGGTCCAGGCTGGCTCCGCCTTTGCGTTGGGAGGTCCCACCGAGAGACGTGGCTTCCTTCTGCCCTGTGGGGCACTCGGGGGAGCTGGCCTGGGTGGGCAGCAGGGGTCCGAGCTCAGCGGCCAGCCCAGCCGGAGGGGTGACAGAGGGCCCTGACCTGGTGGGCACAAGACTGGAGCCTGTGGGCCCCGGGGTCCCTGAATAGTGGGACTGGCTGCTCCCTGAGGGCAGGGCCTGGTGGCAGCCCAGGGCTGGGGCCTGGAGCCGTGTGTGGGAGGGCAGTGGCCAGCGGGCGGCTGACCACGTGACCGTGCCCCCCCCGCCTTGCTGTCTTGCAGGGGCTCCGAGCGTCATGTTAAGGTAAAGCAGAGGGGCTCAGTGCTGAACATGCTAAGGAGGCTGGACAAAATCAGGTTCAGAGGTCACAAGAGAGATGACTTCCTTGATCTAGCAGAGTCTCCAAACGCCTCGGACACCGAATGCGGAGACGAAACACCCCTGAAGATACCTCGGACCTCGCCCCGGGACAGCGACGAGCTGAGGGACCCTGTGAGTACCAGAGTGTCCTCCCCACTGTGTGGCCACGGATGCCAGGTCCCTCGCTGGGGGGTGGAGGCTGTCCCCATCCTCAGGTGGCCAAGCTGAGCGTGCGCTTGGGTAGACCATGTCCTGCCCAGGCTGGTCAGACACAGACAGGGCTGCTCCCCATCTCGCCCCAAACCTCCCCCAGCCTCACTGATGGGGGCTTATTCCCGGACTGAGGATAATTTGTCCATTGGCCGGTTTTCTTTTCCTTCCTCACTGGCTTTCTGGGTGACCGGCAAACTTCTCACACAGCCTGATCACAGGGGGTTTGACTCGAGGGGTTGTAGGGCGCTGTCTGGAAGCTGCTAACCCCTGGCCCGAGGGCAGCTGCCTCTGGGTGCCTGGCCGGTCTGCTTGGCCGTCTCAGAGTGCGTGTCATCGACTCCTGGCAGCTGGCCAAGCCCAGGCTGGGCCTCATCAGCCCGTGTGGGGACAGTGGCCCCTGTGGGCCTGTCAGTGGACGCCCTTTATTTGGAGAGCAAGTTTCCTCAGCGGGGTTCGCGGCTCTGGTGGGAACCAGGCGTGAGCAGGCCCTGCCTTCTGGAAGCTTGTGTTTTGTCAGCGGGCATGCAGCGGGGGAGGTGGGCTTCCTGTGGTCCCCTCCTGGCCAGGTATGACTGCCGGGCTCTCCGTTGTGGGCACAGCTGCCTGAATCCTCCCTGATGTCAGTGAAGAAGCCCAGAGCCATCCAGCCCCCCACCACACCAGCTGTGGATGCCCTGCCCGAGTGGACGCCAGATCTGGTGGCCTGTGGGTTTCTCCCCAAGCACCTGAGCGTGGTCTTCCTTCCAGATGTGGCTGTGAGCCCTCGCCTTCCCAGCTCCTTGTATTATTGATGCTTTATAATAGGACAGGGACGGCGCGTTTGCTCCTGGCAGGAATGAATAATTGATTGGCACTGCATCCTAAGCGCCAGCCATCCAATCAGGCAGGGCTGGAGCTGCAGAGCCTGGAGGGGAGCGCCCTGCTTGGGTACAGGCTATGTCCCCTGCAGAGGTGGTGGCGGGCCTCCCGCCACTGGGCCCTGTGCGGGCCAGGGCCTCGCTTGATGTGTCTCCTAATGCAGCCCATCAGCATCTGCCTGATGGGACATCGTGGGACTCACGGGCGCTGTCCTAAGAAGGGGTGCCTCCACATTGGGGTGGGTCCAGCTGGCCGGCGAGGGCCGAGGGGAGGACCTGAGGGAGGGGCGAGCACGGGGGCCGTGCGTACAAATGGCTGTCACGCTCACTCCCCCCCCACCCCGGGGCGCTCTCTCCGTGGTGGCGGGACAAGCCAGCATCCCACCCTGGGATGTGTCGTCCTTCACTTAACCTCTGCCCCTGAGGGGCTCTCGGTCACTCCCATGAGCCTCCTGCCCACGTGGCCTGCGTCACCCCTGGTGTGCGGGCAGGGTCGTGTGTCTGTCACCAGCACCCTCCCACGAGCGTGCAGTGTCCTCCACCGCCACCCAAGGGGCCCGCGTGCCACGCCCTTGCCCACCTGCACAGGGTGTCCCCAGGTGTTTCTGTTCTTTGAACCCGAGGGGTGAAGAGGGGCTTTTCCCACGAGGGAGGTTGGTCACCTTTGCCTGTGTTTAGGCTTCATTCTTTTTATTTTTTTTAAATTGTGGTAACGTGCGCATAACACAGAATTGACCGCTGTAACCGTTTTTAAGTGTCCAGCTCAGTGGCATTAAGCACATTCACGTTGTCGTGTGGCCGTCCCCACCATCCATCTCCAGACCACCTTCTTCATCTTCCCAAACTGAAACTCAGCTCCACAGCTCCCCCTCCAGGCCGCCCCCGCCCCGTCTGCTTTCGGTCTGTGACCCGACTCCTCCAGCTCCGGCCTGAGTGAGCCCCGCGGTGTTTGTCCCTGTGACTGGCCTGTCTCAGCACCATGTCCTCAGGGGCCATCGTGCTGTAGCGTCAGGCTTCATCCTCATGTCCTTTCTTGTGGGCAACCCGTCTGTGTCCTGGGGCAAAGGAGGCGAGGGGACCCAGTGGTTGAGGGTAGAATCTGGGTCCCATGGTGGAGGAGGGGAATGGGGGGAGGGAGGGGGTCCTGGACGGGCAGACGGGCTCGAGGGGGGCGCAGCGGTGGAGGTGGGGTGATGTCCAGGGCAGGGTGTGGCTGCGGTCGGGGGAGGGCCGTTGAAGAGAAAGATGAGGAGTCTGAGGCCAGGGTCCCCCGAGTGGTTGGTGACAGGCCAGTAAGGAGAGGGGCAAGGAGGGGAGGACCAGAGCCCTAGAGCTGGGGCAGAGGCAGAGACGCCACGCACGTGGAGGTGCAGTGGGCAACACCTCCAGGAGCGGGGGGTAGAAGCTGGTCCCTCCGCGGAGAGACATGGTTCTAGGGAAGCTGGGGGAAGAAGCAGCCAGGCCACCTCCCTGGTTTTGTGGCGGCAGCGCTGCAGCCTTGGTGGTCCTGAGTCCAGGCTCCTGACCCCAAGTTTAGCGTTGCTCTCGGCAAGTTTGAAAAGGGGTCAGCTGGAGGGACCCAAGGGGCTCACGGAGGGGTTTGGACCCCAGGATTTTAGGGCACCATCCCCGGCGCCTGCCATCTGCATTGGTGCCCCCTCCAGCTGTCCGGCTCCCCAGAGCTGGTCCTCACCGTCCCTGCCATCCTCTGGGCACCCAGCTGAGCTGCTGCAGCTTCGACACTGAGTCCAGCCAAAGCCACAAGGGTCCCAGGCTTTCTTGGACCCGGGGACCCCTGTAGGAACTCTTCAAGCTTTAGGGCAAGTTCCAGGTGAACTTAATTCTAGCAGCTTAGAGACTAACACGCGTCACAGCCTTCCGAGGACGTGGATTCACGTGTTCAGACGCAGCTGCAAACCGCGGGACGCCCTGCCTGCTTTGGTGGGAAGTTGCTGACATAGTGGAGTCCAGTGTTCTGCTTCTGAATCAGTGTAGAGCCGCCTTTCCGGGCCAGCCTCTGCCCTCTGCTCTGGGGCCACCACCTTGGGCGCCGAGGTTGGGGATGGGCCAGTGAGGGACAAATTCATCTGCGAGGACCAATGGGCAAGCCTGGGCCATCTTCCCCGCGCAGAGCAGGGGGCGTACCCTGCCTTTCGCCTACCGCCCAGTCTCCCCGTACCTGCCCCTGCCAGGCCCACGGGGCGGGCAGGTAAACATGGCCTGGTCCCTGCCCTCTGGGACCTCATGCCCCGGTAGCCAGAGCAGCTGAAAGTCCAGGAGGTCATGTGCCAGGACAGGGCAGCCATGGGCTAGAGGGTCTTACTGGCCCCCGTTGTTCCCCAGTGTGAGCTGCTGCTTCCCGGGGTGTGGCCTCCGAGCAGATGACCTGTGCCTGGAGTCACCGGGGCTGTCACGGACCCTGTCCATGCCGGGTGTCACCTTCCTCACCCTGCCTTGGGGGTGTGGTCGTGGAGACCATAACTGGGGAGTCAGACCACCCCCCCCGTCACACGGCAGGCCGCTCAGGTGCCGCCCTCACCAGGTCAGCGGTGGGGTGGGTGTGAGCCGGCAGCCCCGCAGCGCCCCGGTCAGGCCTGGCTGTGCTGACGTGCGCACCCCTTTCCAGCGGGCAGTGGTGGCCTGAAACCGGAGCCTACCCTGGGCCCGGTGGGAGGGTGGGTGGTGGCTTTAATTAGCCTTCTGTGGGAAAGGACAGGCCCCTGTTTGGAGTTCGTTCACCTCAGAGCCTGGCATGTTGACGCGCCCTGCCCTACCTCCCCGGAGTCCTGTTGCTGCCCCTCCCAGGGCAGGAGGGCGACAGGCCCTGTGGCCAGGCCCACCCTCCTCCTGGGAGGTCGCCACGTGGGCCAGGGCAGGTTTCGATGGTTTCCTTCCCTCTGCAGCCTGAGAGCTGTGTTGTGACCGTCAAGAGGCTTAGCGTCACGCTTCCGGTTTTGCCTTTTCTGTTGCTGGAAGTCGGCCTCACCGGGGCTCTGAGGATGTCCCCGTTGTCTGAAATGTCCCTTCCACCGACAGGCGAAGCCGAGGTGAACTGATGCGAGTTCTAAGGCAGAGCTAGTGTCTTCCTAGGCCGGTGGCCCTGTGGACCAGCCCTTCTAGACCACGGGGTCCTTGGGGGTACCCCTTAGAAAACTGGTCGATGTGGACCCAGGATGCTTCCAGGAGGCTCCTCTGAGCTTTTGGTGTTTTCCTTCTAGGCTGGTCCAGGGACCCTCATCATGGCTGCAGGAGTCCAGGACTTTAACCGGACAGAGTTTGATCGCTTAAATGAGATCAAAGGTCACCTGGAAATCGCCTTATTGGAAAAACACTTCTTACGTGAGTACCAGTGGGGGAGGGAGGGGCAGAGGGGACGCTGTCCTGCAGGAGTGCAGCTGGGTCACAACAGGTGTCACCAGGCTAGCAGTGGGGACGAGTGTGGACGTCCCCACATGGCCTTTTGCGTGCTGAGTCTGCATCTCCCTTTTCTGCTCCACGAAGCTCAGCACTCCTGTCTGGATGGCTACGATGCCTTTACTCTGAGATAGACGAGAACGTCACTGGGGAAGGAATAAGACGTCCCCTGGAAATTCTCTTTGTTTTAGTGAATCTGGTGCATGGCCATGCTTAACTCAGCATGTAATAGAGCTTTTTGGAGGAATCTGAAATTTTCTGTTCTGTGAAGTTTGCACATCAAGGAGGGAGTGTGGGAGGAGGCACAGTGGGGTTTCATTGTCTGTTGGCGGTGGGCATGGGTACCTTGGCATTTAGCATTTGTGTTGCTTAACTGTCGGCCCTCCTGCTGGGGGTGTTGGCCTCTGGGTAGTGATGATAGTAGAGATGGTTCTGGAAGAGCCTGCGGGGCTCCTCCCAGAGATGATCTCATTTGGTGAATTGCCTTTACTCCTCTCACCACCCCTCTGTCCTGCCTTGCAGACGAGGAAACGGAGGCACCAGGGCTAAGAAAAGTGATCCTACTGGTAGGTTGAGTCTTCTGACTAGTAGGGGGTTTAAACCAGGCAGACTAGCCCTGAAGCCCACGCATGTGACACAGTGTTTTCACAGCTGACAGCAGGGTGTGGACGATGCTATTAGGGAAACAATACAGGGAGAAAGAAGCAGCTTCGCCCCTGTGTGCCCAGAGCCAGTCAAGTCTGGGCCACGAGGAGAGCTGCCCGGGCCCAGGGCAAGGCACCTCCCTTGGGCATCATGCCCAGCTGGGGTCTCCCTCTGATACCTGGGACCAAGCAGCTGGCGTCCTTGCTTGCCCGCAGGCACCCGCCCTCTGTCCCCACCTGAGTCCTCTCCCTCTTTCGTCTAGTGTCTCCCTCGTTTATGTGACAAGTGTCATCTGAGCTCCAGCCGTGGGCACCCCGGCTGTGCTGCCCATGCAGCACGCGGGGCCCGTTGCCTGCAAACAAAGGCGGGGTGTCAGCGCCGCGGCGGGAAGCCTTGGGGGCCTGCCTTCTTCTCCCAGAAGTGGGCGGCGTGGCTCTCACTACATTTCTGTGCACCTTCCAGCCACCACATGCTGCAGCCCCGTCTCCCCCCAGGCCCCTCTTGCTGGTCACTACCTCCCTGGGCGAGCCTGCGTGTGCACGCACGTGTGTACGCGCACGAGCTCTGGGCGTGTGCCCATCTGCACCCCGCCGGCCAGCGCTCGCCCACAGGGTCCGAGCACCGAGGTTCTGAGGATGGCGCTGTGGAGTGACTCAGTCTCCCCGCGAGTGTGAGGTTGCGGCTGACCTGGCTGGGGAGACGGGGCCGGGCTGGGTCTGCGGGCGGTGAGGGCCCTGCCTCGTCAGGCCCTGGTGCCTGTGGCCTTGGCCTTTGCCGAGCTCCCGCGGGGCAGCCCAGGTGGTCTCGCCAGTGCTGAGCAGGCCCCGCTGGGTGGAGGCTGTGCTGGGCAGCAGAGCTGGATGGCCCTGCTCGAGGCAGCAGTGGGTGGAGCCTTGTGAAAGTGCCTTTGGTGGGTCACGTGGAGGATATTGGTGGTTTCACGGGGTTCGAGGAACCCGCAGAGTCAGGGGCTCTCAACGAAAGGGGAAGGGTCTGTGAGAGCATCCAACAGGGAGCCCCCCGCCCCCGGCCGGGGAGGGGCAGTGTGAGGCTTCCAGGAGAAGGGGTTACGGGCGGGGCGGGTGGGGAGCGAGTGTCCACCAGGCAGCCGGGTGGGCAGGACAGCTGCAACCCACAGGGATGCCTGTCTGGGGCCACCCTGCTCTCTGTTGAAAAAAGGAAAAGAAAAGAGGCCGCCTGGCTCCGGATCGGCATCGCTGGCGTCCTTGGACCGGTCCTCGTGGTCTGCCCTTGTGTTTTACCAGAAGAGTAAAACAGTGGGTAGCTCATGTTGTAAAAGTGCAGAGTTCCACTTTGGCAGCTCGGGGCCGGATGGGGAAGGTAATAATTATGGACATTTTTTTTTAGTTACGGGAAATTTTAGATGGATCAGAAATAGAGGACGTGGTGTAACGCGCCTCTCACGCACCTGCCGTCGGTTTCAGCAAGAATCGGCTCGTGGCCAGGCTGGTTCCCTCCAAGCCCCCACATACAGCCCCTCTCCCCCAGGTCTTCTGAAGCAAGTCCCAGCCAGCATCCTGTCATTTGACCCATAAATATTTTAGTAGATAGCTCATCATGGGTTTTTGTTTTTTGGCCGTGCCACGCGGCTTGCGGGATCTTAGTTCCCCGACCAGGGATTGAACCCGTGCCCCCTGCAGTGGAAGCGCAGAGTTCTAACCACTGGACTGCCAGGGAAGTCCCCCATTCTGTTTGAAAAACAAAAGTCCTGAGTCCAGTATTACAAGTAAAATAAATCGAGTTTTTCTTGAATATCATCAGATACCCAACTTAAGCTCCAGTTTCCCCAGTTGTCTGGTCATTTTTTGGGCAACTCTGGAATCAAACAAGGTCCATAGGTTGTGACTGGTAGATGTACGTCTCCTGTCTTTTACTCTGCCCGTTCTCCCTGCATCTGTTTTTGCTCTTTGTTGAGGAAACCAGGCCATCTGTGGGTGGGGTCTCCACCCTGGACCTTGCTGAGTGCATCCCCGTGGTACCGACACATGAGCCAGCATGTCCCCCGTCCCTTGGTGCTGGTGGGGTGGGGGGGATCTTTGGGAGGACTCCCTCCCCTGTGGTGGTGGTGGAGGTGCGTGCTTTCCTGAGGCCATTTCTTTCATCCTGTATCAGGACCTGGGTCATTATGGCTTCCATCCATCATCTCATTAGAGGTTGCAAATGGTAATTTTCGACTTCTGACATTCTTTCTCCATTTATTAACCCACCATATTTCTGAAAACTTAACTATTTGGTTGCTCCAAGACGTAGTTCATATAGGAAAGGCAGGAGACATGCTTGAATTTTTCCTTGATATTTCCAGCTTTCAGAATAACGAGTTGGTTCTCTGCTTAGAGCATCCTCCAGAGGGTGAGGGTGTTAGGCTTTTGCAGGGGGTTTTGGTGTCATCATGAGATCATGGATTTAAACATACTTTAATGAGTCTTAATCGCCATGGTTATCATCTCGTTGGTGCTCAGATAGACCCACCTGTGGTCTGGGTTTGTCTGTTGTTTCCTCAGGATGAGACTCAGGTCAGACTGTCACAGGTATGATGCTGTGTCCGCAGTGCATCTGACCAGGAGGTCTGTGATGTCATTTTGTCCCCATATGCATGTTGTAGAGAGTTTGTTTGTTTGTTTTAAAAATTAATATTGTAAAGCAACTATATTCCAATAAAAGTTAATTTAAAAAAATTAAATTGGGGCTTCCCTGGTGGCGCAGTGGTTGAGAATCTGCCTGCCTATGCAGGGGACACGGGTTCGAGCCCTGGTCTGGGAAGATCCCACATGCCACGGAGCAACTGGACCCGTGAGCCACAACTACTAGCCTGCGCGTCTGGAGGCTGTGCTCCGCAACAAGAGAGGCCGTGACAGTGAGAGGCCCGCGCACCACGATGAAGAGTGGCCCGCACTCGCCACCAACTAGAGAAAGCCCTCGCACAGAAACGAAGACCCAACACAGCCAAAAATAATAAATAAATAAATTAAAAAAAAAATTAAATTAATTTTTGTAGTTATCTAAAATTGTTTCCATGGTTCCAAAGTCAGGGTATTTTCAGAGAAATCAGGTTTCTCTCCCTGTAACCCTCATTCTTTCTCTTCCCCTATAGATAACCAGTTGTCTTTCAATTGTACAGTCTATCCTTCCATTAAATTTTTATAGAAGCAAATATGTATATGTGGCCTACCTCTCCCCTTAGATAAATGTCTGTGTGTTTTCACTGTCTCCACACGGACATCCCGTCCTGGAGGCCCCTCCAAAATGGTTCTCAAAGCTGTTTTCTGTTCCCTGTTCCATCTGCATCTGCCCTGTGGCTGTAGGGTGTGGGTAGCCTGCCTGCTCCCTGTTCCCTGTTACATAGTTACAGGTGGTTCTTAGCAGGCGGTCTGTGCCTTGAGTGCACGGGCCACACTTACTTCTATACCCTGAGGATCTAGCGTGATGCCCTGGATCTAATAGGAGCTCAGTGCTTGGAGGGATGCCTTGCAGGGAAACCTGGTCAGAGCTGGAGTTTGCACAGAGAGACCGTCCCTCCCTGCACTCTCTCTTCTGTCTCAGTACCCAGGGGAGTACAGTGTGGAAGAAAGGATGTAGTCCCCCCTTGGGACCCACAGAGATGTTTTGGTTGCTGCTGAACCTGCATCTGTGTGCTAGGGTGGCCACCCCTGGTCTGCAGGGGGCCGTGGTGATGGGGAGCTTTGCTCTGGAGTTGGGACCCAGGCTTCTGGTTCCTGACTCAGCACCGAGTGATCAGGTAGCCGTGGACATTTCACCATTCAGGGCCTGGTTGCCCCCATCCATAAAACGCCTAAGTGGTCAGTGTTAAAGTTCCATTTAATTACCCGTAGTACTTTTTCTCCAGAAGCAGACTGTTATTCTTCTCGGAGAAGAGGAAGTAGCCCACGTTCACAGCGGCTTTCTTTGGTTATTAAATATTGAAGAGTACAAATGTTCCCGAGAGAAGATGGCATAGGATGAAGAATGGGAAATTGAAATGCGTCCTGGCTCGGGACTGGGGGCAGGATCCTAAATTTGTTAAAGAAGCGCATAAATAAATGAAAAGCATCATCCATTTTCATTTAGCCCGAAATGCATTTCGGTTGTTCCTGCTTTTTGAGCACAAACACACACTCCTCCATAGTTTCTGAGCAGGAGTGTGCATTTATCGATCACCTGCTGGGTGCGGGGAAGGGAGATTCTCCAGCATTGTAAGCTGCACACACAGGCTCTTCCCGAAAGTGACTTGGCACAGAATATGGAGCTTAGAGGGAAAGTGCTTAGGGGGTGTCAGGGGTCCGGGGCCTCCTGGGTGCTGGGCTAAGCCCGAGGGTCCCTGACCCGTGTGCAGGTTCTGTGTTGCCGAGCAGTTTCTTCTTCCCCACTTGACGTGAGGCCTGTGGACTCCTCTCTGGATGGACGTGCTGGAGGGTGGTCCCCTCGGCCACACCCTGGGGGCTTGAGCCCTCGGGACAGGGATCGTCATCTCTGAACCACCGACACAGGTGCCAGACGCACTGTGGTGGTTCCCGGGGAGGGTGCCTCTGGGAAAGGGGCCCTTGGCTCCTGAGCCCCTCTGCTCCCGGGACCTCCCCTTCCTGCCCCAACACGCGGTGGGTCAGTGTGGCCGGCGGTGACCCCCCTGGGAGGGCTTCCTGGAGAAGGTGGCCAGGGAGGCGGCAGGAGGGTGGCCGTCTGCCTCCTGTGGCCTGAGGGCCTCCCTCTGGATGCCGAGGCTGAACAGAGGGGCCTGGAGGGAAGGAGGTTTCTGGGCGCCAGTCTGGGTGATTGAGGCTGAGGACGCCCTTTCTCACCACTGAAAACAGCAGCGCGGGAGCTGCCCGCTGCTGGAGGCGTCCGATGGGGCAGCCACCCAAAGCCGGCGGGGATGGGTTAGGTGTGGCATTGATTGGATATCTCTGGACCCTCCCCTTTGGGCCTGGGCCTGCAGATGTCCCTCTGGGGGTCTGGCTTTTTAAAAAAATATATAATTTTATTTATTTATTTTTGGCTGCGTTGGGTCTTCGTTGCTGCGTGCGGGCTTTCTCTAGTTGCGGCGAGCGGGGGCTACTCTTCGTTGCGTCGCGCGGGCTTCTCATTGCGGTGGCTTTTCTTGTTGTGGAGCACGGGCTCTAGGCGCGTGGGCTTCAGTAGTTGTGGCTCGCGGGCTCAGTAGTTGTGGCTCACGGGCTCTTGAGCGCAGGCTCAGTAGTCATGGCGCACGGACTTAGTTGCTCCGCGGCACATGGGATCCTCCCGGACCAGGGCTCAAACCCGTCTTCCCTGCACTGGCAGGTGCATTCTTAACCACTGCGCCACCAGGGAAGTCCCGGTCTGGCTTTTTAAAAAAACTCTGCTCCTCCTGTGTATTCAGTGATGTTGAACTGAGAGGATAAACTCCCAGTGCCACAGGCTGGGTCGGACAGTTCTGACCCTGTAGTGATGCGCTTGTTGAGTGGTTTCTGCCCTTTCGTGAGGACCGCAAATGGGTGACCCAGACAGACGGGACGGGAGCAAACACATCGGAAAACCGGCAGATGAAGACAGAGATGAGACTGCATGTCCGTATCATAGAGGACTTATCTGGGAAAAAAATGAAATTGGCCCCGAAGAAAATGGCATGTCTGACCCACTGGGCTGGCTCTGAATTGCATATTTCTAGGTCACTCCTGCTGTCCGGTGGGAACCTGCTCCTTGCTTATCCCTGCAGATGTCCGGCCCTGCCTCCTCGCTGGACAGAGGCGAGCTGGCCCACCAGGCGGTCCTGGCTCAGCGCCCAGCAGAGCACATCCCCTGCCTGGGCCCTGAGTGCTCAGGCAGAGGGAGGAGCCGGGATGGGGGCTGGGCACATACATATTTCCTGGTTCAGTGCTGGCCAGGGCCCTGCAGGCTGGACCTTGGCCGTCAGAGCAGCGCACTGGTCCTCTTGCTGAAAGGCGGTCATCGGTTCCTGAAAATCAGCTGTTCTGGGTGGAGACACTGGCTGGGATCCTGTTCCTTCTTATTTTACACGGGAAACATTTTAATGCACTGCTTCTTCACCCCAGACCCCCAGTCAGTTTCCTAAAATGTATGTGAAAGGCAGTGGTGTGCCAGCATCTAGGCTGCAGCCTGTCGTGTGGGCACGTAAGAGCTTAAAGCGGCACCGCTTCCTGGTGACCAGGCCATCAGCGTGGTGGGTGATGGTTTGTTCATCGTTCCATAAACTCTACCTCTGCATCCAGCAGCAAGTACCACAGCGGTGAGTAAACGCTGGGGAAAATTGCAAACGGAAGTTTACCACTAAAGCATGGCCTTTCCCATGATGAACTGTTTTCCTCGAGGGGAGAGGGTGCAGGAAGGGAGGGGGCTGACTTGGCTGTTTCTTTACCAGTTGCTGCAAGCATGCCCTCGGTTCAGGACCCGATACCTGGCACTTTGGGAGGGTGTGGCTCTGCCTTCTAGAAAGGTCCGAGGTCTTGGGGTGGGGGGATCCAAATTAAGCTGGGAGGCCGGGAGAGTTCAATCTGGGGAGAGTTGAGGAGGGAGGTGAAGGGCAGAGCCTAGGACCACGGGGTGGGGCCTCCAGGTGTGCAGCCTGCCACCTGGCCAGGACCCAGAAACAGCTTTGTGGGTGGTCCCTGCATTTGCACACCTGGCCGGTGGGAAGGAGTTTTATTTAAGGATTATCACTTGATTTTTATTTTTGGCTGTGGCTGGGCCTGTTGAATTGTGTGCCAAGAGGACTCTTGCTTGAGAGTTCTACTTTTACAGGTTTAAAAATAGCCTCAAAGCTGTGTTCCTTCCTCCTGGTGGCTTCCCTGGGGGCTGGGGTAGTGGGCTGGCTATGGCCCTGCTGCCTGGGCATGGGTGGGCATGAGCCCAGGTGTCCCCTCTGTCTCCCTGAGCCAGTCAGGGTGGCCGTGGGCCGATAGGGGTGCACCTGGAATCGCTGGTCAGGTGCTGTCCCTGCCCTTTTCCTTGTAGCCTTGGGGAGGCATGAAGGCTGGACCATGTGGGTGGGCCGGCCATCCTGGTGGGTGAGTGCTGCAAGAAACGCTTTGCCACAAGGAGCTGCTTTCCTGTGTTCGGGGCTCCACGCCTGTAACTCATTTTGCCTCTCCCTTTGAAAGCGCTGGTTTGTCAGCACGCTGGTTGGGGTCCCTGAAAGCTCCTATTAGAGTATGCTCAGGTTTGTTTGGACTCTGGGCTGCGTGAAGGGGGCATTTTGGATTCAGAAACCAAGCTTTAGAAAGTCACATTGGACACCTGTGTGAGGGTCCCGCTGGGCTCCCAGAGCAACCCGGGCCTCCCCCTTCTCCCTGTTGCACTCTGCTGCCTGCCTGCTCTTGTGGGAGGTGGGTGGGCGCAGGCTGCACCCCCCGCGGAGCTGGCCCTGGTTTCCCTTCGGGCCATGCACCTGGCTGCTGGGCTTTGCTCACGTGGGTGTCCTGCTGAGCGGGGGCCCAGTGAGGGAAATGATGAATTACGGTGCAAACATCTCTCCTGGGCGTGCCCTCCAATCTTAGAAGGTTCGGGGGTTCTGAATCCTACCTTGGGCAGGTATTTTGGCTCCCCTCACCTCCTGCAGGCTTCCTTCCCATCCCCTGGCCAGCCCCGGCCATCTGCCGGGTCAGCAGATGCCACAGAGCCGGCACCAGGTCCTGAAAAGGAGAGAATCATCAGGCTGGGAGCTGTGCCACGTGACCCAGGCGGACCCTGTGACCGCTGGTGCAGAGGCCCTTCCCGCCCTGCTGGGCTGTGACTTCTATGCCTGGGACCCCTGCCTGCAACTTAGCTGCCGGCAGGTATGAAGCTACCTTTCCTGGCCCACCTGCGTGGCTGCAGAGGTGCAGAGAGGCTCAGGAGAGTGGCCCGAGAGTGGGCCTGTGTCAGGACGCGCTTGTGGGAGGCCACGGGCTCGTGGCAGGCGTGACTCCAGGATGCTCTGCGCTGGCACTGCTCACTGTGAGAGTTTGGCCAAGGCAGTGGAAGCCTCGTCAGTGGGGGCCTTATGGGCACAGCCAGAGGCGAGAAACAGAGAGATGGGAGGGAGGGGCAGCCAGGAGGCCCAAGCTCCCCAGGGGCCACGTGACCTGCTAAAGGAGGACTCTTCTTACAGCCTGCGGAGTCTCTGGGGGCGGGAAGACCCTCTCTGGGCTTGGTGGAAAGAGGGGGGATTGTCCCCCCTCCCAGAGCCAGCTCAGCCTCCTTCTCTGGGGGAGTGTGGTGGGCAGAATCGTGGCTCCCCACAGTGTTCTTGTCCTGATCACCAGAACCTGTGACTGTGTCCCCTTACGTGGCCAAAGGGGCTTTGCAGACGTGATTGAGTTAAGGATCTGAGATGGGGAGATGGGCCTGCGTTAATCCAGGTGGACCCAGTGTCGTCACAAGGGTCCCAGTGAGAGGGAGGCGGGGGGGTCAGAGAAAGAGGAGGAGAGTTGACAATGGACTCAGAGGTCGGGGTGATGTCCCTGATGGCGCGGGGTCAGCGGCCAAGGAATGTGGGTACCTCTAGAAGCAGAAAGGGCCAGGAAGTGGACTTTCTCCTGGAGCCAGCCCTGCCCACACCTTGACTTGAGCCGCTCGAGACCCATTTCAGACTCTGACCTCCAGAGGTGTAAGAGGGCACACTCTTCCGCTCCGTCTGTGGTCACTTATTACAGCAGCGGTGGGAAATCAACATGGGGGCGCCCTGTGTGTGGCATTGCACCCCTGCCGCCACCTGCAGGAGACCCTCCCGGCCCCCGACTGATGGAGCAGGGGCACAAGGGGGGAGCCCTTTTCTGCCACAGGTGGTATCCAGGGCCGGTGGCCAGAAGGCCAGGCCACTGCGGACGAGGCCATGAGCTGGGCTCTGAGTTTGGAGGGCAGCCCAAGGAGAGCCCCGGGAGCCAGAGGCCAGCTGCCACCCCTTGGGGACAGGGTTCCCGTTGGGGGGCTGCGCAAGACAAGGCCGCCTTCTGAGTGACCAGCTCCGCGCTTTCTGCCTGGCGGGAAGTTGGCCTCTTGTTTCTTCTCTATCCGAGAGGAGGAGAAAAATTGATTGCAGGGATTTGTATCGTGTTTGTCCTGTGCAAGGAGCCGGCTGTGCTCTGCGCTGCAGTTGACCTAAATATGTCGCCGGAGGGAGCAGACCCATAACATCCACCGTCATGGGGTCTAATCATCGTTGCAGGCGTAGGGAGAGTTGCGTGGCCTTGGGGGAGCCATTTGCTCAGAGGAAGGCTTGTAGGAGAGAAATGATCAGAATGCTGATGGGTTTTATTTATTTAGCTGTCTTTGTGCTCCCAGGAGAGGGGGCACCTGGAAGAGGCAGGAAGGCTTCTTACGTGGGATGAGTGGATTTGCCAGGCTGTACCCAAGCGTCCTTGTCTGCGGGGCCGCGTCCCCTCACTGGCCTGGGGGGGCGGCTTTGAGGAGTGAGGAGGGCAGGACTGCGGGGGCTCCTGGGAGGAGGGAGGAGCCCGCTGGTCTCGGCCCCACAGAGCACCCACCCCGGGAAGGCCCAGGAGAGCGAGGGGCAGCTTGAGGGGGGATGGTGCCCATGGGAAGGGCAGGGCTGAGGGGGCTTTGTCAGGAGCCCAGGTTAAGAGAACATGGCCCGAGGCCCCCTTGCCTCCAGGACTGGAGTCCCAGACACGCTTGCAAGCAGGCGAGCAGCATCCCTGGAGCTCGGGACGGGAGCTGTGTGTCCACACGTGTCCACAGCGGCCTGGCTGACCGTCTCCACATGGTGGGAACCAGCTGCACTTGACCCCTCGCAGGTGAGTGGCGTGGGGAAGGGAGTTCGGGGGCGTTGAGAAAGAAAATGTGGTTTCCTGCTGATGACGCTGTGCATGAGGCGGCGTCTGGGGCTGCCTTGACCTTCAGGTCCGCAGAGGTGACTGGAGGGTGTGCGGGTGACAGGGATCAGAGGAGCAGATGGGAAGGCACCCAACACCCCGACTTTGGCTCCCAGGAGCGAGGCTGCGCTGGCGGGAAGCCCCTCGCCTCTGTTTTCCCCCCGTGAAGCTCCCCGGCCTGCGAGTCCACCCACGCCTGTCCTCGAGAGGCGGTGGGAGCCCCTGCACAGCTGGCCGAGCCCGGGGTGGCCCCCCCGGGGACACAGTCGCACTATTGCGGAGGGCCGACCACCTGGAGCTCGGGGGGCAGGTCTCTGGGGGGCTCCCTGGGAGCTTCACCCACTCCTCACCCGGTGAGCCTCGACTGAGCACCTGCTATAAGCCAGGCCCTCCGTGGAGGCCTCCGAAGTGGGTCCCGTGGGAGGAGGCTAAGCGGTGCTGCGCGGGCGCTCAGGAGGGCAGGGGGTCTCCACGTGGCTCTAGGGCCCAGGCTCTCCCACTGCCAGTGGGAGCACGTTCTCTCAGAAGGGGGCCCCAGGGCCCCACCTGCATCGGGACAGGAGACCCGCCTCCCGAGGGTCCAGGGTCCAGCAGGACGCTGCACCTGGGTGGCCCTGGGGTCAGTTCACGCAGGCGAGGTGCCTGGGGCACCACCAGATGCCCACTCCGGGCAGGGTGTGGGTGCTCGGTCACGGCAGCGTCCCCACTTTGACAGAGCCTGGTGCATTATACTTGAACAGCGAGTATTTGCTCATGGAGTTGTGTGCAGGCAGTGGCTTCTCCGCACAACCAGGCTTACTTGGTGTGGGGCGGAGTGGAGGTCCCCATGGAGGCTGGGGCTCCTGAGAGGATTACGTGTCAGGGCTCTGGACCCCGGATCGTCTGAGTGTCCCCCGCCCCCTCCCAGCAGGTGCTCTGTGTGCAAGGACGTGACAGGTGGGGACTCTGAATGCCCTTGAGTCCTCAGGACAGGGTCCGCGGGAACCCCAGTACGAGGCGGGGGAGGCTGAGGCCTCAGGTTTGGGGCCCGCGTGCCTGGCGTGCAGGATGCAGACGTCCCTCCGATGCTGGTGGCCAGCCACTCACTCTTGGCAGTGTTTGCTGAATTCCCACCATGGCCCTCCCCTCCCACTGGTGTCCTCTCTGCCTGGTTCTCGACCAGCCTGGTGCGTGCGTCCTGCAGTTCACTTGCTGAGAACTTGCTGTGCTGTCCCCACTGCCCAGTGTCCATTCGCCGCATCTTTCCTGGCTTCCCCTTGAGCCAGGCTGGGTCCTGGGCCGTCACAGACAAGTGAATCAGACGGGGTCCTCTCTCTGGGGCCTGAGTTGGGGCATCCTGCAGCTGAATGTGACTTAGGAATGTGGCGTGCTTACCAGGGGTCATGTTTGCTGAGCCCCTCCCTGTGGAGCTGTGTCACCTGAGGGAATCCCCTCCCAGCACCCTGGGGAGGACCCGTGTTGTCCCTGACAGGAAAAATCAGGACCCACAAGAGAAGATGACAAAGGGCCACATAAGATGGGAGGGGGTCAGGGGGGTCTCTCTTGGGGGAAAATGGCACTTGAGCCAGCACTGAGGTCGAGGGGCACCAGCATGTGCAAAGGTCCTGGGGTGGGGTCTGACTGTGGAGGCGTTTGGGCACCTGAGAGAAAGCTCCTGTGGCTTGAACCCAAAGAGCAAAGGTGAGGGCAAGAGCAGAGGGCGTCGAAGTGGGGAGTGGGTGGGGCCACAGGCTGGAAGGACTCCTGTGTGGCCAGTTTGGGCAGGACAGTGTCAGGTTCTGACTTACACTTTAGAGGAGCCTCTGACTGCTGTTTGGAGCCAGACTGGAGGGTGTGAGGAGAGCTGGGGTGCCAGTTAGGAAGCAGGGTGCGAGCCGAGATGAGAGTGGGTGGGTTTGGGGGTGCTTGGAGGAAGAACCCCGACACGTGAGGGTGAGGGCCCTGCCCATCCGCACCTGGCACGGGGCGCCTCTGCTGTAAATAAGCCAGACGGAGAGGGGTGGGGGCATAGCCCCCTTGGGGCCGGGGGGCCGAGGCCTGGCTTCCTGCAGCCCTGGAGCAGGGCCTCTGCTCTCCTGTCGCCCGTCTCCGTGGCTGCTCTTCGCTCATTGCCTGGCCCCGGCTGGACTCTGCTTCTGAGTCTTAACTTGGAAATGTCCCCCAGGCCCTGGGCAGAGGCTGGCCCCTCTCCCTGGCCCCCCTTTACAGAGTCTCTTCTGTGCCCCTGGGAGGCACCAAGTCCAGTGGGTTGGGAGGCCATGGTCCTCAGGGAAACTAGGCAGCACGAGGGCCGTGCTGCTTCGCCCCAGGACTGAAGGGGGGGTTCCTTGGAGGAGACCGTGGCTAACAGGAGCCAGGTGGGATGGCTCCCTGTGGGCTTGGTGTGGTGTCCTCTCAGCCCCCTTGTCTGGAGGGTTTTCTCCCAGGGGGTGGGAGGGACCACAGGGCCCTGAAGAATGCTGAGCCACATGCCCAGATCAGGGCAGAGCCCAGCAGGAGGGGCAGTGCGGGAGGCCCCGAGGACTCCAAATATTTACCGAGCTCGTGGATCCCGGCACTCAGCAAACCTAAATATCTGCCCCTTGTTAGGGGCCAAATCGGGCGAGTCCTGAACTCTCCAGGTGGGAGGTGGGGCTGGTGCCTCTCCTTCCTGCTCCCACCCTGGACGCCCCCAAGAGGCAGCAGGGTCTCCCCATGGCTCTGCCTGCACGGGGCGGGCTGGCCGCCGCGGAGACACGGCCGCTCTGCCAGCCCGTCTGTTTCTGGGACCCGGGGCTGTCATACTGACCTTGGCTTGAATTTCGGGGTCTTGGGCTCGGCCCTGTGTCCCCAGGTCTGGTGAGGTGGCCAGGACAGGAGAGGAACCTGCTGCGTCCCCCTGAGCCCCATCCTATCCAGAAAGCAGGTTCCAGGCCAGCGAGGGTCTCACTTGACCAGCAGCGAGGGCAGCGGATCCTGGCCTCCCCTGGGCTCCAGTCCACGCCCCTGATTTTGGTGAATTAGTTGGTCACATTCTGAGGTCTCAGGAATGCCTTTTGGGACTTGCCCAAGTGAAGCTTCTCCTGTGGGAACTTCCATTGCAGCCTGTCAACCCCACGATTGGGGTGGTCTGTGACCCACCACCTGGACCACGGCTGCCACACGCCACACATGGGGCTGACTTCTGGGTAGAGGGAGCGCTGAGCTGACCCTCAGCCAGACCCTGGAGCCCGCCGCTGCACATACACCAGCCTCGGTCCCACCCGGCAGGCCAGCGACCCTGACCCTGGGCCGTCGTGGTGTTGGCTCAGAAGTCTGCTGACCTCCTGGGCCGGGGAGGGTCGTCCCTCTCTCACTGTTGTCAGAGTTCACGTTCCTCTGTCCGGGCGGCTGCTTGGTCTGTTTTCCCCGAGGCTGTTGAAAAGGCTCCCCTTGGACATGGCTGGTGGGGGCCATGGGCTGGGCATCCGGGGTTCATCCTGCCGGCGGCTGACGCTCCCCGAGGGCTCCGCGCTGTGGACGCCACGGGCTGGAGCACTCGACACCCGCAGGGTCGGGCAGGCCCTGTGCTCGCAGCTGCTGCTGAGTTACACCCTGCAGAGGGCGCTCAGGAGCCAGCGCCTCACCAGTGTAGGCTATTGTCATTGTCACCAAGCGACCAGGGGAGTTGGGTCTCAGGGGAAAGCATACTGACCGCAGGCTGAGCTGCAGGTGGGCGAGCACAGCCCCACCCCATGGGAGCCCATGTGGTCCCTTGCCCGGGACCATCTCGGGGACTCTGGCAGGCGCTACCCCTGCTGCCTGGACGCTCCCCTTTCAGGTGCACGGGACTCTATCCTTCTCCGCAGCCCTGCTCACATTTGCCCTCGGCTCAGGCTCACTGAACAGGGCTGTTCCTACGACCCAACCGCCCCCCCCCCACCGAGGGTGGCTCTCTGTTTGGGTCACTTCTTTATCACAAGTGTCTGGAGTGTGCCTGGTACACGAGGCTGCCCAGTGCTCACTGGTGAAGTGGCCGATGCGGGCTCTGAGCTGCTCTGGTTCAGCCTGGCCCAGGCCGTCAGGTCTGTTTTGCAACTTCAGCTGTTTGCAGAAAAGCGGAAACGGGATCACTGGCCCAAAGCAGCTGCCTGCGGAGGGGCCGATCTCTGGTCTTGGCCCTCGACACGCTGTCGCATGGGGAATGGGTGTCTGTTGAGGATGTGACTCCACGTGGCTTTGTAGCTGGGCCACGGCATGCGCTGCGGCTGCCGTGGCTGGGTCCCTGCTGCACTGCTGTCCCATCTGCACGTGGGCAGCCTTGCCCTAGGGCCCCGGTGGAGCGGAGCGAGGGGTGTGGCGGCGGCCTCGTGTGCCTCTTCGTAGCGCCAGGGCCTCTGCCCTCCGTGAGTCTGGGGCCTGCCTGTCCCGGGTGGGCAGTGGCTCCTCCAGGGTCGCATCTTCGAGAATGCTGAGGAGTGAGGGCTCACGTCCAGGAAATGCAGGAGGTGGGCAGAGGGATGGGGACTGTGTCGTCGTGGGGCTGTGACGAGAACGGTACCATGTACCAGTTTAGAAACAAGAAAAAGCGATTTCTGACGTGACTTGGGTCTCGTATCTGCAGGAGCCTTAGGCCTGAGGGAGGTGACGACTGCATCTTACAGTGATTACATCGTACAAAGGACTTGGGGCGGGACCCTGGAGAAGTCGCCTGCAGCCACCTGTCATTCCCCAGACGTCTGTGGGGTGACCGAGTGGGGAGGGGCTTTGCGGGATGGCGAAGGAGTTCCCCACCCGGAGGACAAGGGTCCTGGTTGTAGCTGGGCTGTGCTCACTTCTGGGGGGCAGGGGCGGAGAACAGGACCCCTTCACTCACTCACTCAGCAAGTGCTCGGGGCTCTCGGGTACTCGGTGTGGACTGGCCCCCAGGCCCAGTACTGAGCCCTAACTTTAAAAATTTTTAAATTTATGGTTGATTTACAATGTTGTGTTAATTACTGCTGTACAGCAAAGTGATTCAGTTATATATACATTCTTTTTTATATTCTTTTCCATGATGGTTTATCCCAGGATATTGAATATAGTTCCCTGTGCTTTACAGTAGGACCTTGTTGTTTATCCATTCTGTATATAATAGCTTACATCTGCTAACCCCAAACTCCCACTCCATCCTTCCCCCAGGGACCTCCTTCCCCTTGGCAACTACCAGACTGTTCTCTATGTCCCTGAGTCTGTTTCTGTTTCATAGATTGCTTCATTTGTATCATATTTTAGATTCCATGTATAAGTGATATTGCAGGTTATTTGTCTTGCTCTGACTTACTTCACTTAGTATGATCATCTCTCGTCGCATCCATGTTGCTGCAAATGTGAGCCCTCACTCTTGAGTCAGCGGGTGATGCTTCCCGCTGCCCGGGGCTCTGGTCTGGGCCTGCAGCAGGACCAGCACCCGTCTGCCTCTGGTTGTGACCTTGGGCCTTCTGCACGGCCAGTGCTGCCCGGGCATGTGCACGGCGGGCGGTGCATGCATGTTCTCCCATGGTGGGAGGAGGGTGGGTCTTTCCTTAGCCACCCCCCCCCCACCGTGGGCTCTTTGCTCCCATCGTCCCTGCAGCCTGGCTAGGCCCCCTACCCCACCATCAGTGCCCAGGTAGGAAGAGAGCCGGAATCCCCGCTCTGGACCAGACTTAGCTCAGGAGCATCTGTGTCCCCCATGGAACTGCAGGACTTGCGTCAGGCTGGACTGGGCCTCTTCATCGATGCATGACTCACGTCTTCAGTAGAGGTAGCTGAGGTGCTTTGGGGGAGACACGAGAAGTGCAGGACTAGACTGTATGCAAAGTGGGTTCTGGAACCTTCTTGCACACCCTTCTCTTTCTGCTCTTTGTGCCCAGCCGTCAGAGGGGTGGCCGTCCATGGTCCTGATCACCTCCCTGTCCATGGTGCTCTCTGAGGCCCCCTTCCTCACTAAGCTCAGGCTGCCCTGGGTCCACAGGCCCAGAGGGTCTGTGTCTTCACTGCAGCTCCAGCCTGGAGGTGGGAGGAGACCCGTCCTCAGGAGTGTGGGCTGGGTGGCTGCTTACGGATCTCTTGTGTTGTGTGGCTGGTTCAAGTCATCTGGAACCTTCTTGCCAAAAGCTAGACTCGCCGGCCTGGGTGTCTGAGTGCAGTGAGGCCCTCTGGGGAAGAGGGAGTCAGGACCACCCCTCAAGGGCTCAAGCCCCTGCCGAGAAGGTTGCACTGGACTCTGGTGAAGATTTAAGTAGAAAGGACGTGGCTGGGTTTGCTTCTTAGGAACCGAGTGTGAACTTCTGGGAGTGCCAGTTCCTCAAACTCAGTTTGCTTAGTTCGAAGCCTTTGAGCTTTGCTCGTGGCACATAAAAACCAAATGGAATCGTGTGTGTTCGCGCGGATTCTGCAGTGTGAGTCACAATGCAGGCGTCCCTTGAGGAGAGCAGGATGGCTGGCCAGGGCAGCGTGCGGATGCCTACACCCAGGAGAGGCCGCAGCTGGCCTGTCAGCACAGCGTCCTGGCCAAGAGCCTGGGCTCGGGAGCCAGACCGCCTGAGTTCATGCCCTGTTATGAACTGAACGTTTGCACCCCACAAAGTACACGTGCTGAAGCCCTCACCTCCATGTGGTGGTGGTGAGAGGCGGGCCCTTGGGAGGCGATTAGGGTTAGCTGAGGTCACGATGGTGGGGCCCCGTGATGGAATCAGTGCCTTTATAAGAAGAGGAAGAGACGCCAGAGCTGGCTCTCTGCCTTTGAGGACACAACGAGAAGGCTGCCGTCTGCAGGCCCCGAAGAGAGTCCTTGCCAGGAACCTAATCTGCCGGCACCCTGACCTTGGACGTCCAGCCTCCAGGGCTGTGAGAGATAAATGTCTGTTGTTTAGGCCACCCGGTCTGTGGTATCTTGTTAATAGCCACCTGAGCACACTAAGACACGCCCACCTCCACTGTACAGTCTCCAAAAAGGGAGGCCTCATCTGTGCATAGAGTCTGGCTGGTGGTCACCCCTGGGGACGGGACAGGACAGGATGCAGGGTGGAGGGAGTGGCAGGGGCTGCTGTGGGGCCTGAAGCGCACAGCCTCTGGATCTGGGTATCGTCATGCGGTGTCCGGTCGTGCAGAAATGCAGAGCGACGTCCACTTAGGGTGTGTGCAGCCACGTGTGCACGAGGTTCCTGTCGCCTCTGCAACAGATTTCGACAAACTGGGGGCTTAAAGTAGCCTCCTTATTCTCTTACAGTTCAGAGGCCGGAAGTCTGAAATGAGCGTCACAGAGCTCAAGTCAAGGTGCGGGCAGAGCCGTCTTCCTTCTGGAGGCTCCGGGGGAGACTCTGTGTCCTTGACTTCCAGCTCTAGACGCTGCCCATGCCCCTGGCTTTTCACAGTCAGCGGGACAGCACCTTCCTGTCTCCTCTCTCTGACCCCTGACCCTCCTGCTTCCTCCTGAGTTTCCATCATTGTGATGACATGGGTCCCATGCACGTAATCCAGGATACACACCCATCTGGAGATCCTTATCACTTCTGCAGGGTCCCTCTGTCCGTGTAAGGTGCTTAGTCACAGCTTCCAAGTTAGGATGGTCCGTCCTTGGGGCCATTCCTCAGCCCACCCCACACTCTCAGAACAGCAGCTACCTGGCACTGGCTTCCATCACACCTGGAATAAATGTCGGGTCCTCATTCTGGCTTCCTGGGCGCTGATGCCCCGCCCGCATCTCATCTGTGACCCCTCCCCCCAGCCCACGGCCCCTCCTGCCTTCGCCTCACCAAGGCTGCTCCCTCTGCATCCCACGCTCTCCCCCCGACCCCTACCCTGCCGGTCTGCGACCTTCTGTTCATCCAGGTTCTGACTCAGACACACCTTGGTGCGGCTTCTCTCGAGCTCCCGCTCACCCTCCCACTGTACCCCTCACCGTCCCGCCGCACGGCTCTCAGGTGGTCGGCAGCCTGGTGGCAGAGCTCTCTGCCCCTCACGTGGGCTTTGCTCTGCGGCCAAGACCTCCCAGAACTGCACCTGCTGCACGTGTGTCTGTGGAGTGACCAAGTGCCGCCAGCGTCCCTTCCTTGGGGTGTCCTGCCCCCGTGGAGGTGGTCTGGTGAAATGCCTTTTGTGTGTCTATCTTGAATGGATTTTCTTTAGGAAAGACACCCTCACCCTTGCTTTGCCCCAGATCTTGCCCTGACTGTGTAAGAGGAGCCCCGGTTGATAGACTCCTGCGGGTGTGCCCCCCAGGAAGGAGCACGAGAGCTGCTGTTGCCAGTTGTCTGAGTGCTTTGCAGACCAGCCCTCTCTCGGCACCTCTGCATGGGGGGCAGAATGGACCACATGACACTCACCGGGGCTTTTCTCCCCTCACAGAGGAGGAGCTCCGGAAGCTGCGAGAGGAAACCAACGCGGAGATGCTGCGGCAGGAGCTGGACCGGGAGCGGCAGCGGCGGATGGAGCTGGAGCAGAAGGTCCAGGAAGTGCTGAAGGCCAGGTGAGGGGGGGGAGGGCCAGGTGAGGGGGGGGAAGGGCCAGGTGAGGAGCTCAAGGCCAGGTGGGGAGGAGGGGAGAGCCAGGTAACACTGTCACCCAGGTAGCGTTGCCCTCTCGGTAGGTAGCAGTCCCCTGAGCCAAGACCCTGCTCAAACCCTGAGGTGGCCGGTCCCCATGAGCGGCCACCGCCGCCCTCCCAGCCCCTGCCGGACCCAGGGCATCAGGAGGGTACGCGGGTGAGTGGTGACGGTGGGCCTGGCCCTGACTTTCTGGGCTGAGTCCTGCCTGTGCCCGCAGCTGCGATCCTGGGAAAGTTGCTGCCTTCCTGTGCCTCGGGGCCTTCATCTGGAAACCGGTGGCGGGGGGAGGGTGTAGGTGCTCCTGTTGCACGCTGGAGGGGGAACGGGGGGAGTCTCAGCTGAGCCCTGGGAGGTCTGGCCGGGCAGGACTGAAGAGGGACGCAGAGCCCCCAGAACCACCGGACGTCCCCCCAGGTCTTGGCCAGCAGTCGCCCCCAGGACCCTGAGACCCTGCCCAGCTGCCTTTGTGCTCGCACGCTCACTCCCCCCACCCTGCCCCACTGCCCACTTGGACACTCCCCTGCCCCGAGCCCCTGACAGCACCCTCAGGGTCAGCCTGCCATGGCCAGTCACCTCCTCCCAACAGCGTCCCTCCATCCTGGGGCTGCCAGAGGCCGCCCCAGCTTGCGGAGGGGGTGGTGTGGACTCCCACCTCTGCCCACGCGAGCTTGGCCCCTGCCTCATGGCGCTGCCAGCAAGAAGTGGGTCATTCCAGGGGGATATTTGCAAGTCGTAAGAGCTGTGTTCTTCCCGTCCTGATAAAACCCCCCAGGGCTCCCTGTCCCCCTGTGTACAGTCCAGGCCGGTGGCCTGGCGGACGAGGCCTGGGAGCTGAGGCCGCCAAAGTCTCCATCCCTCCCCATCACCAGCCTGGCCTCTGGCCCCGCACCCCTTTGTCCAGGCCCCCCTGGCCTGAGTGCACAGCTCTCTCCAGCTTGGGACACCCCAGTCAGAGCTGGCTTTTCCGTGGGGTGGCCTGGCATCACTGTCGTTGCTGAGTGTCGTCACCACGGTGGGGCTCTGAGCAGAGCCCTGCTCCAGGTACCGCACCGCGTGGGCTTTAGCTGCTGGAAAGGCCGAACCTCCTGTGCTTCGTGCTGGCCTCCTCGGGGTCTCAGCAGCTGATTCGCAGCCCCAGGGAACGGGTGGCACTTGGTTCCCTGGGGGAGAAGGTCCTTTAGTTTCCTGCTCTGCCGGGTGTTAGGACAGCTCCATGGGCTTTCTGGTGCCCCTGAACGAAGGCCACCTGCCTGTCCCACAGGTCAGCGTGGCCCATTCTGCAGTTGTCTGGGGCTCCCCGCGGGGGCCCCCGTGTTGGGGCAGGGTGTCACTTGCTTTGCCGGGCTACAAGGCCGGCACCCCTCCCTGGAACAGAAATCGGACCACGGCTTCAAGCAGTACTTTCCCTGATGTTAAACCTTATGTGAAAATCTGTAGACGTTCAAATTCAATTACATTTAATAACGCAAAGAGGTGCAGCCAGTGACCTGACCTGGGACGACTCTGGGAGATCTAGGTGCTTGGCTGGGTGTGGGGTGTATTCTCAGCCCACTGGCCGGCCGGGCCTGGCCTCTCATGGCATGTCACAGTGCTGTCTGTCACCCGCACTGACACGCTTCTGTCTGATGCAGTTTGTATTTATGTGCGGCTTTACCGGAGGCCATGCTTGCCCGGTGGCGTTGGGCGGCGCTCGGCCTGAGAGGACCCCGTGTGCCAGCTCCCTTTGCAGGGTCCGTGTCTTCTGTCTTCCACCCTCCCACCACCCCCAGCCCGCTCTGGGGATTTAATCCTCGTCCCTTCACCAAAGCCCCTTGGGTGCCTGGCCCCCGATAGGTTCTGAGGCTGCAAACAAATCTGTTTCTCACAGGCCTGCTTGGGGACCAACTGGGGATTACAGGAAAGGAACATCCAGGCCCGGACCGAGGAAGTAGAAGCTGAGGGTCCTGGGGAGCATGGGGTTTGGGGGCGCTTAGGGTTTAGGAATCTTCTGGAAGCTGAGACCTGAGGGAGGAGAGGAACAGGGAGAAGCAGGTTCCAGGCAAGGGACATCCTCTTTCCTTCTTATCCTGGTGCCCATCTGGGGTCTCTGTGGGCCGTCCAGGGTGGGCAGCTGTGTGGAGGGCCACCTTCACACCTGGGCGCGCGCACGCACGCACACACGCACACACACACACACACACTCCATCTGCAGGATTAAAACATGGTAGTTTATAGAAACCCCTGTTTTGCTTTTTAAGAAAATTCCTGGGACATCGCCTTGGTTTAAGCTTACTCAAGGCGAAGCCCACGTCCAGTTATCGGTCCGAAAGCAACATGGAGAAACTGCCTTTGACCTCCACTGGCCTCTGGTCAGGCCCTGCCCGGGCCCCACCCTTGGGTTTGCTCTCAGCGGCACCTCCCATGGCTCCTCCGCCCTCCCGGCTGCGTTGAGGGGGCCGGAGGGTGCGTGTCATCCTCCTGTGCTGCACCGCCCACCGTGTTGATTGGGGCTTTGGCCGGGGCGCCCGTGTGGGAACTACACAGAACCTGGTGACTGCCTCCTGTGCCCAGCCTGGCCCTGACATGTGGCCCTGGCACCCCCTGCCCATGAGCTTCATCATCTGTCCTGCGGCCTCGGGTTGTTGCCGGGGGGGATAATTAGATTCTAGAAAAGCCCTCCAGGTGCACTCCACGTTAAACATCAGCGGAGGTTGTTCCAAAACATTTAGAAGAATCCACAGTTATTTAGGAGTACAAGGGCCCTTTCTTCTGATGAAGTGAAGTCCCGGGGCGTTCGTGCTGCTCTGAGGCCTCCGCTCACTCCCCACCTACCCGGAGCTGCGGGTGGGCCTGGCTGGGAGGCCCTGATTCGCTGTCTGCCCTCTGCTTTCCTCTTCATGTTTAGAACATGATTGCTGTGCGCTGTGTTGACAGTCTGTTTCCCACGTCCCATGCACGTCACAGGCACTCACGATGTTCCATATGTGGTGTGACAGGAAGAAGGTAAAATTCCCCGCCATCTGGAACACCTGCGCCCGTGTTGCCAGCCGTCTTTCCCTGCAGGCAGCTAGCAGCCCATTTATACCTAAATACCTGTCCGATTCTAGCGGTGATTATGTTGGAAAGATCACACAGCCAGTGGCTGTGCAGTATCACAGATGCAAGCCAAATGGTACCAAGCACAGCACCCCAGACAGCCCCGCCGGCCACTCAGACCCCAGGCCTACCTGTGGCTGAGTGATGCGTGTCCTTCGGGCCCACGAGTCCTCAGTAGCACACCTGGGCCCGGGCTCTGGTGGGAGCCCATTTGTTAGTGCTTCCTGTGTGAGCTGCCTCTTCAGGACCCCCGGCCGGTTCAGGGAATGTCCTGGTCCGGAGGCCTGGACACCTGCCCAGGAACAGAGGGAACCCAGTCTGGAGTCTCCTGCGTGCCCCAGCTCCCCTCCTGTTCCCAGTAAATCCCCGTTTGTCAGTAGCTCTGAGCATGGATGGCCATTTGGGCAGCCTGGCCACGGGGAGGGGTGGGCGTGGAGGCCTAGCCCCCTCCTCTTCCACCATGGCTCCCTTCTCTGGGACCCCCCTCTGTCTCACGGTTCCCTGTCCACTGCTTCACGAGGCTGCAGGCTCGCCCCCTGCTCACCCTGCCCTCCTCGGATCCAGCTTGTCCTCCACGCTTCCTGCTTCGGCACAGCGTGGCCGGGATGGGTTGCAGTTACAGGTTATAAACCCGCAGAGCGGGTCAGTTCACGGAGATGCTGGAGTGGGGTTGTTACCGGGTCTAAGCTGGTACTGCTCACTGCACGACGGGCCAACATCGAGAGGCGAGTTGTTGGGACAGGGAGCAGCAACTTTATTCCGAAAGCCAGCAAACCAAGAGAATGGTGGCTCGTGCCCCAAAGAGCCCACTTGCCTGAGTGAGAATTCAGGCTCCTTTTATACGAAAAGGGGAGGGAGAGTAAAGCCAAACGCTTCCTGGTTCCCATCAGCCCCCAGAGAGGATGTGTTCATTTCTTCCTCCCTGCAGTCATTCACAGGTGGGCCTGGGCAGGAGGTTTCCTGGGAGCTAAACAGAGGTAATTTAGCTTAACGCTCATTACTGGGAGGCAGGGATCCCAGAGATGGGCCACTATGTATAATTTAAGCTTATAGGCAGCATCCCTTTAGCGATGAACTTGTGATAGGATACAGAGGTTCTTCCCTTTTACAAGATCACGTTGTGTTAACAGAGCAGGATGCCGAGGGTGCGCACCTGCCGAGGGTCTCCCAGCCCCACTGTCTCTGTCCTGGCAGAGCCCTCCGTGCCCCACCCCCCCAGTCCTGCCGAGGTTTGCCTGGGTTGCCACTTTTCCCACATCCTGGGATCTCTGCTGCACTGGGAACCACAGCAGCAGTGTGGCGTGTTGGTAGCCCAGGCCAGTGCAGGGTGAGGAGGGCAGGTGGGCTGGCCAGTCAGGGACAGGGCACTGCCCAAGGGAAGGGGGTCCAGCCAGCGGCTGGGGGCCAGTCCGTCAGGGCCTGTGGTTGAAAGTCAGGTCTGTGGTCAGGATCTGGCAGGTGGCCAGGAACTCCAGGGAGGCTCTGAGGCCGGGTGACTGCTGTAGTCAGGTGCAGCTAGGCCGCAGGGGCAGGGAGCTGGGCAGGTGGCCGGCATGGACCAAGCTGGGACCTGTGCACAGCTTGCCAGGCAGGGGCTCACCCAGGCTGTGGCCTTGCATGGTGCTTGCTAAATATGTGTGTCGCTGAGTAGTACCTTTTCATTAGCAGGCCAAGTAACTAGTATAAGAGCTGTTTATTCTGAGCTTAACATTAAATAAAGCAGCAGATGGGTCAAAATTAACAGGAAAAGAAAAGAGTTGTATGTTTGAGACAGTGTTTGGTCATCAAAAAACAAGAAGAGTAGGACTTCGCTTGTGGCACAGTGGTAAAGAATCTGCCTGCCAATGCAGGGGACACGGGTTCGAGCCCTGGTCCAGGAAGATCCCACAAGCCGTGGAGCAACTAAGCCCGTGCGCCACAACTACTGAGCCTGTGCTCTAGAGCCCGCGAGCCGCAACTACTGAGCCCACGTGCCACAACTACTGAAGCCCCCGCGCCTAGAGCCCGTGCTCTGCAACAAGAGAAGCCACCGCAATGAGAAGCCCGTGCACCGCAATGAAGAGTAGCCCCCGCTCGCCGCAACTAGAGAAAGCCCACGCACAGCAATGAAGACCCAACGCAGCCAAAACTAACTAACTAACTAACTAAAGGATGCCCATGAGGAATGCAGCTCTGTGCTTGCCCTACTGCCCTCACCCGGTGTTTGAGCTGAGCAGCCAGGACCCCAGAGGGATCCCTGAGGGTGGCCCCGTGGGCGCGGGAACCTTGCGAAGCCCGGACTCATCATGCTGTATCTTGAACTAACAGAGATCTTGCTTATTCTCCCCTCTCTTTAAGAGCCGAGGAGCCGCCCGCTCAGCAGCCTCCGAAAGGGCAGGCCCAGGGCAATAATGGAGCAGGTAGGCCTGGGGGACGGAGATGGGGTAGGGGTGGGGGGTTGGTTCTGTTCCCGGGTGCACCTGCTCACTTCCGGGGATCCCCTCCTGTTGGAACTGGGTGTCTCTGATTACCGGTTGGTGAGTCTCCATAGCAGGTGCAAGGCATTCGATCAAAACATGACTTTATTTTCTCCTAAAAATACAATGCGACGTCTCTCCCAGCCCTTCCCCAAAGAGGAATCATGTCGCGGTCACACTGGCTGCTTGGCCCCTGGCCTGGCGACCTGCTTCCAGAGGCCGGCTGTCCTGACAAGGGGGTGAGTGGGGAGGTGGGGTCAGCTGCAGGCCTTGTGCCCCAGCACCCCCAGGTCAGGACGCAGAGCTCTTTTCAGTGCCTTTTCTTCCCACCCCGGGCTCCAGTTCCTTATCCGCCTCCACACTTGGCACTTTCTGAAGTTGTCCTTCAGAGGATGGCATGGGAGGAAACTGGGCTTCTCGAGGGGCCGGATTTGTGGTGGACCCAGGCCCCTCGCAGGCTGAGAAGGTGGGAGAGGGAATAGGGTTAGGGTTGACGGTAAGCCCCTGCCTGTGCTGGGGGCTCAGAGGGCTACACCAGGAGGGCCTTCGGTTAAGCCCTGCCCAGTGTAAAGGTGAGGAGACCAAGGCCCAGGAGGGAAGGCCTCTCAGGCTTACGCTCCAGGTGGAGGCTGAGCTCAGACCAGAGCCGGCTTCTGACCCCCTACCTGCCGTCCAGAGAGGGAGACGCCTCTTTCCCAGGGCCCCGGTGCTGGACCCCGCAGACAGGCCAGCCGGGTGCGGCATTGGCTGCTGTGTCCACTGGGTCATAGTCCCCTTAGGTTCATGACCAGTGGCCCAGGTTCCAAGCCAGGAGCAGCACTAGGGCCCCCCACCCCGCCAAGGCCCCTGCTGTGTGTGGCAATTGATGAGCCTCCTGCACTCGTGGGAAGTGTCAGAGGAGAGTCTTTCCACCCCGTCCCCACAACGAGGGTCACCGTGTCGTGCTCTGTGTGGGAGGTGGGGAGTGTGGGGAGGGAGGGAAGGACCCCACCAGGTGCAGCCCCGAGGACGTAGGTGGGGGGGGACGGGTGCTCTGCGTGGTGCTGGGGCAGAGCAGGGCTGGGGAGCGCCGTGAGGCCTGTCCACTCGGGCAGCGCACCTGACCTAGACCCGGGGTCGGCGGACTACAGCTCCCCATCTGCCTTTACATTGAAAAAAATCTTTTTACACTTTTAAATGGTTGGAAAAAAATCAAAAGGATTTGACACGTGAACGTTACATAAATTTCAAATTTCAGCGTCGTCAGTGTGGTTTCATGGGGACGCAGCCACGCCCGTCCCATTACTCACTGTCCACGGCTGCTGTCCAAGCGGTTATAGGGCTGAGCCTGCCTAGGCTCTCACCCTAAAGACCCTGTCGTGCCCCAGGTGGGCTGCGAGAACCCAGGGCCCTTGTCGCCCTTCCTCTGGGCATTTCTGAGCCTCGCGGCCTCTGTGTGCACCGGCCTCCATCCCCCCGGCCTCCGCTCCGTCCCTTCGAGCTGGCAGCACACGACCACCTGCGTGCATGCCATCCCCCTCTAACTGTGGGGGGACGGCGCCCCCTGCGGGCGACTCCACGACCTGCTCTCCTAAGGGACAGACTTGTTCCACGGGATTCGGGCTGGTTTTCTCGAGTCTGATGTGGGTGACTTCACTCACTGGGGCCCCCAGCGGACCACAGCCCCTGACGCATGCCCACTGGCTGTTCCCCAGGGTCCGGGTGTCCCTGGGAGTGAGCCCACCTGGCCACTTCCCAGACCAACCAGTGTGCCCGGCGGCGGGGGGTGGTCAACGCAGCGCCAGCAGTGGGCTGAGAGCCCGCCTGGACAGCACCTGCGCCTGGGACAGCCTCCAACAAGCCGGGGGTCGGTGTGAGGAACACGGGGGCCCCCGGGGTCTGCGTTGGTTGGTTTGCACCTCGTGGGGAAGTGGGTTGGGCTCTGTTCTCAGGGCACCTGGCCCCTCACAGTTCTGGCGTGGACGTGCCCTCGCTGGCCCGGCCGGGAGCCCCACCCACCAGTGCCCCTGCGTCTGCTGCTCTGTAAGGCCCCTCTCAGCCTGCTGCCCTCACCTGGACCCCCACCCCGTCCTGCAGACCGACGGAGCCAGGGGCTGTGCCCCCGTGTCCAGAAGTGGTTCTATGAGAAATTCGGGGAGTATGTGGAGGACTTCCGGTTCCAGCCCGAGGAAAGCACGGTGGAGACGGAGGAGCCCCTCAGCGCCCGGAGGTGGGGCCCGGCTGGAGGTTGGGGTGGAGGGGTGGCCCCCGGGGCCCGGCTCTGCGGCTGTCCCGGCAGGACAGGCCTCCTCAGGGCCGGCAAGCAAAGCCGGGGAGGTTGTGCGGGGGGCGGCCGCACGGCCGTGCCCCCCAATCAGTGGTCGTACTGGTGCTTTGCGACAGACACCACGCGGGGACGGTGGCGACCCCGAGAGTGCCCGCGGGCCGGGCTCTCAGACTCGGGTGGGGGCAGCGTGGGCGGGAGACGAGGAAGCCGCCCCCCGTGGGTCACCCATGCTCCCCGGGGGCCCGCAGGGAGCTGCGGGGTCAGGACGCGGCTGCAGCCAAGTGGGTGCTGGTGCTCATCTCTTCCCCCCTCTTAGGTTGACCGAGAACATGAGGAGGCTCAGTAAGTACCCGGCGTGGACTTAGTAAGTACCCGCTTGTCGCTGTGGCTGTGTGAGCCGCTGGGGCCGGGGCTGCCCGGGCGGTGACTGCGGTCTTGCACTGAACTGGACTTGCTTCTGGAAGCATGTTTTTCAGGAGTTCCCAGCCCAGCCTTCTTCCTAAGGCTGTGGGAAGTATGTCCCAGGCCCACCCCGTCTGTCTGTCCGCCCCTGGCCCGTGGCCAGAAGCCGAGTTTCCCTCCGGGCCTGGGAGCCCCAGCAAAACGTGGTGCTTCTCCAGATACTTGTCAGGGCCCGGGGTGTGCGGACTAAACCCCCATTCCCCGCCTGCGGGCACGGGCCGGGGCAGACAGGCAGACAGACGTCTCCCCGCGAGGACGGAGGACGGGCCGCAGCCCGGGAGTGGCCGCGGGAGCGCTGGCCTGGGGTCAGGCGCGCCAGGAGCCCGCGGCAGTTGGGGTCTGCTTTGCTCCTTTTGGTTCCCTCCCCGGCCCCGCAACGCCAGCTGGTGCAGCAGCCGGACCGCCAGGTGTGTCCGAGGCCCGGGCTGGCGCTGGCCTGACTGCGTGGTCCCTTCTGTCCCCAGAGCGGGGTGCCAGGCCTGTCACCAGCTTTGTGAAGAACCTCTCTGCCTTATCCGACTGGTACTCCGTCTACACGTCTGCCATCGCCTTCACCGTGAGTGCTCCCCGCGGATGGGTGGTGGGGTGTGCACCCTCCCTGAGGTTTCCTGAGGGACCCACCCATCCCTGCCGTGTGGGACGGCTCCCGGCCTCGGTGTTTCCGCCTGTAAAGTGGGCTGCAGGGCAGTTGTAAGGACTGGATAAGGGTGTTGTGGGGTGCAGCCTGGGGCTGGCAGTGGGGCTCCCCGCCTGCCCAGAACCCTGCAGCAGCGTTCTCGGGAGAGGGCCTCGTGCCAAGCTTATGGTCGACTTTCCCAAGTGGGTTGGGGAAGGGCCGGTGGGGCGGTCTGTCTGCTTGTGCAGAAACCAGCCGTCCCTCCCATCCGGCATCGGCGGCTGGGGGAGGCTCCTGGCGGGCGCACAGTGGCCTAGGGGCCAAGCAGGCCACCAGGCCTGGGGAAGGTAGGCGGCGTTGGGCCAGCATCACAGGGTGCTTTGGGGAAGATAGGCCCAGTCGCAGTCTGAATTGTCCTGTGGTGGCTGCTCCCAGCCCTGCCCGGGGAGACCCTGCCGTCCAGTGGGAGGAGGATGGAGAGGGAGAGCCACAGCCCCCAAAGGCCCCATCTCTGCAGAGGCCCCCATAGGTGGCCTCCACCTGAGAGGGTCCTGAGGGCCGCCCTGAAGCCCCAGGGGCCCCCCGTCCACCGGGGAGATGGGTGTTGTGCACTTGCAGAGGACAGGCGGTGGTGGCCAGGGGCCAGCCCCCTTCCCCCTGGAGGTCTCCTCTGGCCGCCCTTCACAAGCACTCTGCTCTACGGGGCCCTGGCTGCTTTGGGTCCCAGGTCCCTAGTTCCGCCTGTGGGTTACGGCTGAGCTAACCCTGCCCGCCGTTCAGACCACCTGCCAGGCCTCCTCCTGAACCCACTGCGTCCGTCCCCTACCCTCTCTGAGCGCCAGCACTGTGCCCAGCACCCTGCCTGCCCCGTGCGGCAGGGTAGACTGTCAGCAGTGCTGGGTATGTGGATGCCTCCGGCTCCGGTAGGTGGGCCCGCAGCGGCGCTGGGCCAGGACCTCTCTGTGGGGTCAGCCCTCCTCCTGTGATCCCGGGCCACGTCCAGGCTGCTCCCCGCCCACCCAGAGCAGTGTTTCCGTCTCACCTCCTCCCCAAGCGGGTTTGTCTACGCTGCGTGCCCTGGTCCTCGGGCCTGCAGAGGGCCGCTGGGGCCTGGTCTCCCTGCCTGCGAGTGCCGCCTGCCTGGCTGGGGGAGAGAGGGATCTGGTCTGTCCTGAACCATGCGGGCAGGTCGCCTAACCGTCTCCCTCCCGACCCATTTCTCTCCAAACCCGCAGGTGTACATGAATGCCGTGTGGCACGGCTGGGCCATCCCCATGTTCTTATTTCTAGCAATTTTGAGGTTATCCCTCAATTACCTCATAGCCAGGTAGGTGCGCCGGTTTGTGGTGTGTGCGCGGCTGTGCTGTCTTCCTGCGTTACACGCACGGCAGGGCACCTGCCGAGCCGGCTCTGTGTCACGTGCTGGCGTTTTGGGAGGTTGTCCTCTGATAGTCCCCGAGCCCCCAGGAGGATGGTTTGCTGCAGCGGGCAGGGTGATTCCCAAACCCCAGCAGCTCTTTCCAGCAGGCTGCTGGCGGGTGCCGGTTTTGGGGCCACTCTGGCCCCTCCTCTGGTCGTGCTGCTTTTGGGCAGGAAAGTCACCCCTCCACACACACCTCAGCAGTGACATCCCAGTGGGCGGAGGCGAGGTTGATGGAGCTGCAGCGGCTCTGTGCCCTGCGAGGTCCCCACTGGTCGGGGTGCAGGTGCCGGGGAGGCGCTGGGACTCAGCAACCCCAGAGCCCAGGGCCATGCGGTGTCTTCCCTGCGCCCTCTCCGAGCACCTGCTTTCCATCTCGAGGCTGGGGGCGGGCGGCGCTATTGGAAGCCAGCACGCTGGGGTGGGAACCCCGTGTCCCCGGGCCCTCCCGGGTCTGTGTGGACCTGAGGTCGCCCCACAGAGTGACCCCCAGCTTCACGTCGGGCCTAACAGGAGGGCCTGCCTTCTGTATTTTCACTGAGCCGTTCAAAAGTTCACTTTACGCACAGTTTTTCTAGGTGCTTCTCTGCGGTTGCCTAAGTTGGTTCGTTTGAAAGTGTTTCTCATAGAAAACTTTTAAGCGCTTGTGAAAGGGTTCTCCGTGCCCAGGCTAGACGTGGTTCACTAAAGTTGTTGCTGTTGCCACTTCCTTGACTTATTTTGAGAGGCTCGTCACCTCTGGGTGCTTATAAATGTGTGCCCACCCCCAGGAGGGCCCCCGGGGAGGGATCTGTGGGGGTGACCTGGGTCATCTCCTCTCTGGAGCCTAGGAGGGGGCCCTGGTGGTCTCAGCAGACGGCCGGGTGTTTCTGAAGCTCCTGTCCCAGTGGCCAAAATTCCCGGGGGCGGCTCCTCCTTGGGAGCGCAGGCCTGGTGACTTGACGTCACCCCTCTACGGCCACCGCCTGCAGACGATGCCGTTGTAAAGGCGTGCTGTCTCCTGTTTGCCAGGGGCTGGAGGATACAGTGGAGCATCGTGCCTGAAGTGTCCGAAGTGGTGGTGAGTCCTGGGAGGGGCTCCGTTGCCTGGGGGGCCAGGCTCTACCTGCCAGTGCTGTGCGGGGGCCGCGGGTCCCCCAAGGCCTCCAGGTGCAGCTGTGTGGACGGCGGCGGGGAGCCCTGCCAGGCGAGGAGAGGTCGGGGAGGAGAAGGGCAGCCGCCCCTATCCAGAGCCCTGCGTGGCCGCACCCTGACCCCTCGCCAGCTGATGCCCGAGCGCCCTTCACGAGCCTGGGCTTGGCTGTGTGAGAAGCAGGTTGGCCTGGCCGGGCCTGGCTTGACCTGACCCTCCTCAGCTGGGACGTGATGTGGAGGGGAGGTAGCGAGGGGGCCCCTGGAGCCTCTCATAGCCTCCTGTGGAGGGAGGTGAACGATGGACGGCCTGGACCAGTGGCTGGCCGCTCAATTTTGTAAACAAGGTTTTATTGGTCTCCGTCCCGCCTGTCCATTTACGCTGTGGCTGCTTTGGGGCTGCAGCAGCCAAGCTGCTGCAACCAACCATTGGGCCTGCAGAGGCACACGTGCTTATCACCTGGCCCTTTACAGAAAGTTTGCCCACCACTCTACGGGGGACTCTGGCCCGTGGGGCTGAACCACCGGGCACAGGCAGGAGGGAGGCCATGGTGCGTCCATGGGCTTCATCAGGTGTTTGAGCACCTACCATGTGCGTGGAGCACACAGTAGGGGTGCAGGATGTGGTGGTGTCTGCAGGGGCCCCTTTAGACAGGGGTCAGGGAGCGTGTCTCTGGGGAGGCAGGCCTGTGCCCTTTGGCCCTGGTACCTGGAGGTCTTAGGGAGGTTTTTGCTGAATGAACTCAGACAAGCAGGACAAAGTCAGGCCCCCCTGCTGGGGCCTCAGTTCCCCCGCCTGTGAAGTGTGGGGTGGGCGCAGGCTGTGGTCTCAGATGCGCCTCTGAAGGTGATCTGTTCAAGCAGCCCTGCCCACCTGGGGGGCTGCCTACCACCCTCTCAGGCACCAGACGGGTGTCAGCTAGCACAGCTGCCCGTGCTGCCCCCTCGGGCTGGGCCCCCCAGGGATGCCCGTCCCTCTGTGTCGGGGCAGCAGAGACCTGGTCCCCGGGCTGGGAGGCCTCCTTGCTGTTTTTGTCAGTAATTTCTCTGAACTGTTAAATTTCAGTGGAAATTCTCTTTCCCCTTTGACTGAAGGAGCCTCCAAAGGAAGACCTGACCGTGTCTGAGAAGTTCCAGCTCGTGCTGGACGTTGCCCAGAAAGCCCAGGTACCGCTGCCGGGCTCCAGGCGGGGGGACCCCAGCTACCCAGCCCTCCAGACCTGGCTTGTCTGGGAGCTGACAGCCGAGACAACCCGGTTGGTGGGGAGGGCCCTCTTGGCTTGGTCTGACGCCGGTGCCCCAGTTGGTGGAGGCCCTCCTGACCAGTGCCAGGGGAGCTCCCGGGAGGGTGCAGGCCTGGGTCCCTCGTCTCGAGTGGTGCCTTAACCCCTGATTCGGACCTGACCATCACCCGGTCTCGGCCTGGGGGCGGCTGGGCAGGACCATGGGCTCCGTGGCGCCGGCCGTGGTCTCCTGGGCGCTGGGCATCTCCAGCATTGCCCTGTGGCCCCGGGGGTGTGTCGTGACCGCAGCTGCTTCTTCACACAGAACCTCTTTGGCAAGATGGCCGACATCCTGGAAAAGATCAAGAAGTAAGTCGTCAGCCCCTGGCCGGCCGCGTGTACGCTGCGCCTGCCACCTGGCTGAACCTCTCCTCTCCCTTCCAGCCTGTTCATGTGGGTGCAGCCTGAGATCACCCAGAAGCTGTACATCGCGCTGTGGGCCGCCTTCCTCGCCTCCTGCTTCTTCCCCTACCGCCTGGTGGGGCTGGCCGTGGGTAAGGAGCCTGCCGGACGGTCAGCGCGCTGCGCCGTCTGATCCGCACCGCGAGCTCCGTCCACGGTGCGTGGGTGGGGGGCAGGCAGGGGGCGCCCGGCCTGAGCTGGAGTGTTGGGTGTGGCGGTCACACAGTTCAGGGGCCTCATGGTCTGGGCACTGTGCCCACCTGCCCTTTGGCCCCCAGCGTGCAGGTGGGTCCTCGGTCTCTCGTCCCCTCCCCGCCCCCCTCACCAGGAAAACCAGGGCAGGCAAGTGAGGCCGTGGGGGGAATGACAAACGCCAACGGAAGTGCAGCGTGCTCCGGGCTGTCTGTCTCGTTTCTCTGGGGGCCTGGGCCAATGCAGGTGCCCTGACCAGGAGGCGGGAGCCCCTGGCCGTCACTGCCGGCTGACCTAGTCAGGGGCGGGCAGGCTGTGGACGGGTCCCCCGACGTCCTGCTCACGTCCCCTTTGGAGGATGGTGACTCGTGGTTTTGTTTGGTCGGTTTTAGGGACAGGTTAGTGTTTGGCCTGAGCCACTTCTGGGTTGGAGGTAACAACACACACACAGAAGTGGCTTCCCTTTCAGCTGGAGTCACTTCCCTGCCCTGTGTAACCACCCCAGGACCATCGGCCCACACCTGGGTCCCGGGAGGCCCTCCATGGAGCACCTGGCGGGGTGGGGACCGCCGTGCCGGCCACGCGGGCAGGGCCGCAGGGTCCTGGAGAAACGGGACCTCATTCTGCCCCCAGGACTCTACGCCGGAATCAAGCTTTTTGTCATCGATTTTATCTTCAAACGCTGCCCGAGGCTGAGAGCCAAGTACGACACTCCCTACATCATCTGGAAGAGCCTCCCTACGGACCCCCAGCTCAAGGAGCGCTCCAGCACCGCCGTGTCACGCAGGGTAGGCCCCGCGGCGGCCGGGAGATGCGCCGGCCACACTCCGCTGTCCCTCACTTCCGGCTTGCGGGGAGGCTGGTGTCTCTGATTTTTGGGGCCGTTGAAACAGACAACTGCAGGGGTGGATTCGCTGTGACCGGCTCTGCTGTCCCGAAGGTCCAGGGCTGGCCAGCCCTCGGCAGGGGACAGCTGCTGGGGGAGGCTGTGCAGTGCTTGGAGGCTGGTTGGGGGGCCCCTATCTACGTAGACTGGCTGGGGAGTGGGCCCCGCCAGGCGAGGCCGGCCCCCAGGCCAAGGGCAGGAGGGTACAGGGCGTTGGCCGTGACTGCTGAGACCCTGGGAGCCTTGGGAGCAGGGAGCCCTGGGAGTGACTGCTCTCTGGGTGGGTGCCGGGTCCCTGCTGTTCCCGGCAAGGGCACAGCAAGGCCGAGATGAGCACATTTTGTGCTCACGGGCTGGGACTGGGTGGAAGGCCGTGTGGGCATTAGGCACCCTGTCCAGAGCCAGGACGAGGAGGGCAAGCTGGACTTGGTGCTCTTCCTGGGGTCTCAGACTAGTGGGGAGGTTCTGGGCTCAGTAGGACTCCCACGGAGGTGTAGGAGGGCTTCCTGGAGGAGGTGACGTTGGATTTCAGTCTGGTGTATGAGTGTCCTCTGAGGAAAGGGTGTCTGGGAACTGATGCTTTTGTCCGTGGAAGGGAAGCTCTGGGTCAAGTGTGGGTCAGGCTTCCTGGGTTCTAGGACAAAGCTTGTTGGGGCCCCAGACTCGCAAGCCAGGTGTGCAGCCGGGCAGGCAGGAGCAGCCCGCACCTTGGGGAGCCAGTGGGTGGGCTCTGGTCACGCAGACGGAGGTGGACCCAAGGGGTGAGGCCCAAGAGCGGGCAGCCTGGCTCCCTGAGTGTCATGGACCCGAGCCGCTGGGGGTGGGCTTCCCGGGGTGGAGGGCGACCCCACCAGGGCGTCCCGCGGCCGTGTGTCTGCGCGTGCTGCTTGCTCAGCCGGTGTTTACCACCTCGTGTCACGTGGACCCACCTTTCCTTCCGTGGCCGCACGTGTGTGTGGTCCCGTCCGGCCAGCTGTCGGGACACGACAAGGTACGGTGTCCGTGTGGTACCTGCACCCCCACGCCGTGCCCTGATGCCACGCGTTGCTGTGGTCTGACTCTGTTTGACTTGCCAACCTTGCTCTTGGTGGCCTGTCCCGCGCGGCCGGTCCCGGTGTCCGCAGCGCGGGCGTGAGCGCCTGACGGTTCCGCACTGACCGCACGTGCTGGGTCGGGCTCGGCACAGTGCCTGGGGCGTGGCGTCGCGGGGAGAGGGTCTGCCCGCCTCAGCCGGGCTGCTCTGCCCAGACGGTGGCTCATGGGCGAGGACGGGACCCCACGTCTGGGTGTGCCTGCCTCTCCGCTCCTCCGTCCACGTGTGCACAGAGGGGCCTGGGTGGGGTGAGGGTGCGTGCGTGTGTGCGTGCGTCCGTGCGTCCCAGCTCGGCCCCGCCCCTCTCCCGCCCGCCCACCCACCGCGGCCGGCGGGGCTGACGGGGACGTCGTGTGCCCTCGGCAGCCGCAGACGACCTCCTCGCGGGGCTACGTGTCCAGTGCGCCCGCCGGCCTGAACAAGGACGAGGACGCCAGCCGCGTCCATGGCGCCAAGAAGAGCAATTTCCACGAAATCTTTAACTTGACAGAAAACGAGCGTCCGCTGGCGGGTACGTGTGTACTGAGCCCGTGGCCAGGCCAGAAGGGGTCGCCCACCCCAGTGCAGGGGGGCCCGACGGGGGCCGAGGGAGGGCCGCCCGCCCGCCTCCTCCTTCCCGGGCTTCCTGGGCGGGTGGGTCGGAGGGGCCGAGCACGTCTGCAGTGGGTGGCTTGACAGCGGAAAGGCAGGCCAGCCGGCCCCGAAGCGGAGCCGCTGAGCGCCACGCATGCAGGGGCTTCCCGGTCCTGCCTTGGCCAGCTCGTCCCTTGCTGTGGCCTCCTAGAAAGCTGGGTGGTGACAGGTGACTCGGGAGCCCAGGGCCCTGCTCGGCCTCCCCCGAAACTCCTACGCTTCCCGGCTCTCCGTGAGGCGGGTCGGGGGCCCTTAAACGGTTTGGCCTCTGTCGTGTGTGATACCAACTGCAGAAAGAGAACTTTGGAGAATTTAAGTTTTGACCTTCTCCTGAGCCCTCTTTCTGTTGACCCAGACCGTGAACCTTGAGAGTCGTGGCCGTAGTTTGATTTACTTAAATTGTGCTTTTCCTTTAAAAAAAAAAAAAAAAAAAAAAATCTCTGCCCATTGACATGGGAGGGGAAACATCTGCTTTCCAGAGGCTCTCAGAGGCCACTTTCCTCCCACTGTGGGTTTCATCTGATGGTGGAGGGTGAACGTCAGTACATCCTTGAAAAGCCAGTGCTGATGGTTCCAACATCAAGTCAGAGGGCGGGTATTTCCAGTAGGAAAGGTCACGGGCCGCTTTTGTCCCCGTCAGTGTGTGAGAACGGCTGGCGGTGCTGCTTGATAAACAGAGACCGGAAGATGCCGACCGACTACATCAGGAACGGGGTCCTGTACGTGACGGAGAAGTGAGTGAGGCCGTCGGCGGCTGCGGGCGGGCGTGCCTTCCGGCTGGGGCCAGGATTAGAAGGGGGCTCCTCGCAGGCCCCGCGGTCCAGGGCGGCCCAGCCGTGGGGACCCCTAGCCCTGCCGAGACCCCAACTCCTGCTGACTCCCGGCCCCCGGGTGGGGAGGTACTGTCTCTGAGTCGGATGCAGCCGCGGCCGCAGGCCGTCATTTCCCCAGGGCCTGGGATGCCCTGGTCTGGGTGCTCAACGTCGTGTGATGGGAACCGTGCGGTTCCCCCAGCCAGGGCCCTGGCCCCAGGGCTGCAGCAGGGTTCTTGTTACCCTCCTTTTGGGGCGTAGCAGCCCAGCTACCCCCAGGGGTGGGAGGGGGCGGAGCAGATGCAGGGAGGGGTCTGTTCTTAGTCCTGGGGACCCTCGGCCACCTCGCCCCCCACTCTCAGCCAAGGACCACCTGTTCGTCTCTACCCCCTCGCTGGAGGAACTGGCCTCAGGGACGCACAGGTTTCTTATTGGGCGTCCCGGGGATGCTCACGTCATGGGAACGTGAGTCGGGTTCAGTGCAGAGCAGTGGGTTTTGAACCTGAGAAGCTGTGAGACTGGGTAAAAATGAAATCAGTTATAAGAGGCTGGCGCGTCGCGGCAGGTGAGGGGGCCCTGTGTCTGGGCTGTGGCTGCAGCTGCCGGGCACGGTCCCCTCTGGCTCACCTGCTGGGCTGTGCTCTGTCCACCCCTGCCCCCCGCCGCCGCCGGTAGTTACCTGTGCTTCGAAAGCTCCAAGTCCGGCTTCTCCAAGAGGAACAAAGTCATCAAGCTGGTGGACATCACGGACATCCAAAAGGTGGGTGCGGCCCCTGCTCGCCCTCACCCCCAGTCTCAGGAGCGGAGGAGCGGCAGGGTTGCGAAGCCGGCGGCCGAGTTGGGAGCGGGGTGCGATTAGAACAAAACGAGGGGTGCCGTCTGGACGGTCGGGCAGGCGGCGTTTCTCCCCGCGGCAGGGCCCCGCTTCTAGGCGGTGTCTGTGTGGAGCCTCGTGGCCCGTCGGGGGGTATCCACACGCCGTGGGCTGTGCCCTCTCTTCTGCCTGGTGGACCAGCGTCTGGCGTCCTCGCACGGAAGGGGGTGGGGGTGGGGGGTGGGCAGTGAGCTGGGCCCCGGCAGCCGTCTGCCCCTTGGCCCTGAGACGCTCCCCCAGGGCAGGCTGTCCCGGCTCTGGCATTTTCAAGCACTTTCCGTCGTGTCACGTGGAGCAGGCACAGGTGTGCGCAGAGCCTGACACACACACCTGGTGGGGGAGGCCAGGCCCACCCGCGCCCCCTCTGGGCCTCCTGGGTGGGCCCCCAGGGGTCCGCCGGGCAGCGTCTCCTTCCCTCTGAGGGTGTGTCAGGAGCACCCCTGTGGCTGTGGTGGGTCCCTCCCTCCCAGAGAGCTGTGGGGTCGGAGGAGCAAGGTCGGGCTGGGGGACCTGCTCCCCCCACGCAGTGCTCCTTGTGGGGGCCCCGACAAGGCCGGGCGGGAGTGTCAGCGGGTCTGGTGTTCCGCTCACACCATCAGTCCTCGTTCTCTGCTGGCTGGGGAGGCCCAGGCCCGTGTGGGGCTCCGTGGAGAGCGCCCTGGGGTGTGGGGAGGGTGGCCCCATCTCCAGGGGGGCCGGTGGTGACAGGCACGCCGTTGGCTTTCAGTACAAGGTCCTCTCCGTCCTCCCGGGGTCGGGCATGGGGATTGCCGTGTCCACGCCATCAACACAGAAAGTAAGTGCTGGGCGGGGGCCGGGGAGGCAGCGGCGGGGGCCCGGGAGTGGCTCTGAGCGCAGGCTGGCCAGGCTTGCGGCTGGGCAGAGGGGCCTGGGAAGCACCCTCCCTCCCTCCCGGGGCAGGAGGCTGCGGCCCAGCACGGGGCCGGCTCCGTGTGGACCTGGCCGCGCGCGGACTCGCTGCCGGTGCTTCCTCTCCCGCCAGCCACTGGTGTTCGGTGCCATGGTGCACAGAGACGAGGCGTTCGAGACCATCTTCGGCCAGTACATGAAGATCACGGCGGCGGCGGCGGCATCGGGCGGCGACAGCTAGTGTTGGCTGGCCGTGACGCCGCTGGGAGTTTTTCTTTTTTTAACAATTTGGTAGTGGAGAAAAATTGGACATCCTCGTGATCTTTTGCAATAACCCCCCCGATCTGTGGTTTCTATTGCGTTGACCCTGCGTTTTACAGACCCCTTTGCTCAGGGGTCGGGACTCTCGAGGGAGTGTCTTGTGGACGCGAGGCCACCGGGAAGGATGACACGCAGGACACACCGCCAAGCACAGCTGCGCCTTCTCTGTCCCCACCGGGCGGAGACCGGCGCGGCCGCACCCCGGCTCTCGGAGGCCAGCAGCTTTGCCACACCAAAGCCATACGAGGAGCACACGGGGCCCTCCCCGGGGTGAAGGACGCCGGCGATAGGTGACGTGGGGGCCCCTGGCCAGCGCCATGAACCGGCCCGTCCTTTAGGGAGACCCCCATGCACGTCCTGGGAGCGCAGTGCTGACCAGCTGGCCGGGGGCCCCAGATCAGCTCCTCAGGAGGATGCGGAGCGCCGTGCGGTGCAAAGGCCCAGGAGGACGGCCGCTTTGGGGGTGCTCCGAGCCCTGGGGCCGCCCCCGCCTCCAGGCTGCTGTGCCAGGGTGAGAGCAGACCAGAGCGCCTCAGGCCCGAGGGGGCCCAGGCTGGCAGAGGGCCTGCCCGTGGGGGCGGTGCGGGGACGCTGGGGAGGTCAGCCGGCTTTGGGGAGTGACCGCGAGCAGAGCCCAGAGCTCGGGGTCCGCAGCCCTGGTGCCTGCACACACTCGGCGGGGAGTGGGGGGAGCCCTCGCCCTCGGGGAGGACAGAGCGCGCGCCTCGCAGGCCCGGCCCTTCCCTGAAGCCGGTGTCCCATTGGGACTGACTGGCCGAAGGCCTCGGGGACGGACACGCCCAGGAGACGGCAGGGCCGGTGGGGCCACCCCCTCTCGGCACACTCCCGACACGGGCACCTCCGGCCCCTCAGCTTGTCCTGAGTCCTCTGGGTGTCACGGAGATCGTTGTTTTTTGAAGAAACAGAAGATTATATTTTTTACAGAGAGCAAGCTGTTTTTCTTATTTTTGTATCGTTTTTCAGACGTAATTTTTACCTTTGCTCCCCATTTGCTGGTTGGGCGGGCGATTCGGTGGCGTCACTCCTGTCACCCCTTGGTGAGGGGACCTCGCGGAGTGTGCTCGGGAGCCACGCCCACCAGCCAGACAAGCACACACCCCGGCCCAGTCATGAGGTCCCGGGGCCCTGCAGTGGCCGCCCAGCTCCTGGTCTCCCTGGCGTCGGTGTCTTGTGACCTTTCAGAGACGAAGGCAGAGCCCGCCCGAGACCTGGGCTTTGCCCCGCAGTCGGTGCAGGCAGACCGAGTTCTGGGGGGGCTGTGGGTATACACCCAGTGGGACCCCCTCTGTGCCCGGGGCAAGGCAGGGTGGGCCCTGAACTGGCGCCGGGTGACTGTGGGGCAACACCCGTGGGTGCTGCTCAAGCCCCACTCCCCGGTGCTGCTGTGGGTTCGACATGTGTCCCTGTCAGCACTGTGGGACTCTGTCCCCACGCACTGTGGGTGTGTCCCTGCGTGGAATGGACTTGCCTCCTTCAGAGTGGCGTGGTTTGGTTTGAGTCCCTTCTGAGGAGCAAGGGAGATGAAAACTGACCACGTGCAGGATGGCCGTCCCCAGCTGCACAGTGGCCCACGGCAGGTCCCTCTTTGGAAGCCCAGGGCCCCTGCCGGGAAGAGCGCGGGCCTGTGCGGGCTCCCTGTCAGGGAGAACCTGGAGTTTTATTGAGTTGTGTAAATCTGGGCAGATGTTTAATTTCTGCGACTAATCACTGAACTAGAATGAATGTTAAATTTTTTATGTCTGGAGCTCGAGTCTATTTTGGATCTGTAAATACTCATTACCAGTGTAACTTTTGTTCAACAAAAGGATTGTACTGTATGAAGAACTGATGAAAAAAATGCCCCTGTAACATTTTTTTAAGAAAACCTTGTTTAAAGAAAAAGTCTTGTATAAATTATAAATTTTTATTTAAATAAACCTGTAATGCTTTGTGCTAAGGTTGGGGGGCTCAGTTTTCCTGGCAGGGTTCCCGCGCACCATGGGCATCTGGAGTGAGACAGGCTGGCACCACGGGCCCCTCGCGGTGGCCCAGGGTCCCTGTGGCCACTAGCACTAGAGGGCAGTGGGGATTTTGGCACCAAGGCCGAGGAGTGAGGTGGGCACCCAGGGAGTGGGCTGGGGGTGGGGGAAGCTGTGGACATTGGGAGGAGGGAGGCAGGGGCCCAGCTTCCAGAAGAAGGAAGCCAAGGATGGGTGGTGGCCAGTGGGGGAGGGGCGTCCAGAGGCTGGCACATGCCACGGGTGCGGGGAGCTCAGGGATGGGGCCGGAGCAGCACTTGCAGTTTGGGGTACAGGTCCTGGCCCCGCCCAGAGGCGCCTCCCCTCGGGGGCCGTGGGCATCCCTGGGACCAGCTGCTGCCTGCAGCCCTCCCCGCGGCCTGAGGCTGAGGGGCCCTGGGCAGAGGGGTCCTTCGTAGTGCTTGTGGTTCAGCTGCTCCAGTTGCTGGCGCTGGACACAGAGGGATGCAGGAACCTGCCTGGCTTCTGAGACCCCCAAGGTCGCACACTGACCCAGCCCCCTGCGCCCCCGGGAGGCAGAGAGGCCTGCCCAGGTCCCTCAGGGAGTGGCCAGAGCTGGACGGAAACCAGGTCCAGTGGGCCAGCTCCGCGGTGAGGGGGACGGCCTTGGATACCACATCCGTCCACCTATCCCTTCATCCATCCACCTGTCCATCCGTCCACTTCCGGCGCTGTCCTAGGCACTGGACACAGCAGTGACGGGACAGCGGTCCCTGGGGAACCTGGCAGACATCAGACGCCCCTGGGAGTACTGTCCCCTCGCCAGTGACTCTCCTGACGACACACCCAGGCTGTGATTTTGCAGCTAAAATAAACCTCCTGGTCCCCTACCTATGCTTGAAGTTCCCACTCAGCCTCTGCCCCTCTTTGTGGCGGGCCCTCTTCTGACAGCCCACGTGCGCCCCTGGCCCCGCAGGGCCAGCCCAACGCCCGTGCCTCCAGCTGCCCTCTCGTCCACAGTGAACCCCACTCCCTGGAGGGGAACGTGGGGTGAGGAAGGGTCGGGAGCTCAGGGCGTCGGGGGGGGGCAGACTCCCACCCGCCGCGCAGGTGGGCCTCCCCAGGTAACGGCCCCGATTCGCGCGTTTTACAGAGGTTTTGTTATTTCATGTGTCGGTGAAGCAGCACACACGTGGCTGGTCACTGTTGAAAACGTGCAGCAACCTTCTTTAGTCCCCGTGGTTTCCTCCGCAGGCCTATATGTTTCACTGTGTGCCTTTCAGGGCATGGCTCTGAAGGCTGCTCTTGGCTTTACCTTTTACCTGGGGGTCCATGGGACAAAAAAAGGGGCCGTGGTGCCCCTGTAGAGCTTGGGCCTTTGTTCCTGGGGAGACAGAGCCCCAGCAGGGCTCCCAGCAGGAGCCACCACTCTGGCTGCAGATCAGGGCAGCAGTCACCCCAGGGTAGTGGGTGTGGAAAGGAACACAGAGGGAAATGAAATGCATGTTCTTGTTCTTGAATCACGGTTCTCTTCATAGGTCCTTGCTGTTAATAGCACAGCATTTGGTGAGTGAATTTTATGACTGTGTGATGGGTAAATAAATAAGGTCACACGCTTACCACAGAGGGGTGCTGATGACGAGCCCAGGATTGTAATGCTGTTCTCCCTGCAGTATTTAACCAACGGGCAAAGCCGAGTCCAACGTCATTCACTGTAACAGAGACTGGAGTGAGGGGTGAGGTGACCCTGAAGGCCACCGGAATCTCGGGGAGCAGCCTCTGCCTGGGAGCTGAGGGTCCGGGAGACCTCCCCCGCCCCGTGTGTGGGAAAGCTGCCCGGCTCGCGGAGATCTGCCCCCCAGACACGCTGGAACCGGGAGGCCCAGCCCCTTCCTGCTCTGGACCCCAGTGTCCTCCACTGTCAAAGGCTGGCATCACAGCACCGGTAAGATTGGAAAGGATGATACTCAAATATTTGTGATTATAGAAAGCCCCCAAATCCGCAGAAAAGTTAAGAGGCAAGTTTCTCTGGATAGAATCTGATACATAAAAAGCCACTACATTTCTACATAAAAACAAAACTTTTAAAGGATAACAGCCTCAAAATAGGAGGTTTTTAAGAACAAATCTAAACAAAATTAAGAGACATATGGAAAAATTATTAACCTGTATTGAAAGATGCGAATGAGGACTTACATAACGGGAAATCTATGCAACATTCATAGACTGGAAAATTCAGTTTCATGATGAAAACGTCTTCTTAATACCCACAGAACGAAACAGGCTACAGAAAGTGACACAGTATGATGCCTTTATATAAAGAGCAAAACCTGAAAAACTATGCTGTCTCAGAATATAAACAGGGGAAGAAAAAATAAAACCACCTTTCTTCTACCCTCTTAGGTTTACATATCGGGGTCTGTGAATTGAACTGACCAAAGGCAAATTAGAAGGAACAGCATACAATTTTTATCTAATGCTAATATTTAATTTTTTTATGTGCCTCCAGGCCTTTGTAGAGAAGCAGTGGAGACCCAAAGAGGTGGTCAGACCCAGGGCCTTATGTGGATTTTAATAAAGGGCAATAAATTTGACAAGAAGTGACAAAGGAAAGGGAGTTTGGGCTTCTAGGGTAAAGTTAATGTATTGGGGAATTTTATATGGAGAAGCTAACGGAGGAGAAGCGTTGTTTTATTAAGGTTTGTTTGCGCAGCACCACCTCAGTGCTAACTCTGTCTCCAGGGACAAAGGGGGCCCAGGAGAGAAGAGGGGGCACACACACCCTCACAAAGAGGAAGATAGGTCCTTTCAGGCAGACGGGGGAGGGCAGAGAGCTCTTTTTGGCATCTGCCACTTCTTAACTGTCTTCCGCTCAGAACAGTCCTTATGCCAAAGTGGCACATTTGGGGGTGCCACATTCTGGTCCCCTCTCATGGGTAAAGCAAGGAAATGATACCCTCAAATTTTGAAGCAGTAGTTACCTCTTCGGTGGAGGCAGGGGAGGCTCAGTCCACAAGGGCACACAGGGAGCTTGGGGGTGAAGTTCAATTTCTTGGCATGGGTGGTAGGTACCCCATTGTTCATTTTACTCTTGTTCTTTAAGTTGTACGTGTTTTCACAAAAAATACTCTACATTGAAAAACAACAGGAAACTCGTAAGAGAAAAAAAGAAGCTACGTCCTGCCCAAAGTAACAACTTTATTTGTCTTCTCAAACATATCAGAGCAAATTTCACCATTTTCTAATCTTGAAGCCAGCAAGACTAGAAAGGAAATTAAGCCATTTTCTGCCCACACTGCCCAGTTACACGGGACTGCAGTAAGGACAGAGTCAGCCGCCCGCCCAGGGGCAGGCACGCACCGCCCTCGCTCGGCATCAGGATGGCCAGGAGGAAGGTCTGGGCCTGACTGCTGCACCAACAGGCCACACAGGAGGTTACTGACCTAGACTAACGCTGCTCAGCGACCCCAGGTTTTCACTGTCCACCCATCAGTTCTGATTTTTTCTTAAAATCCTGCAGTGTAGGCGCTGGGGTCGCTCCGCTCAGGGTCCTCACAGGCCGCAATGTCTGATAGGTACTCCGGCCCCGTGACGGGGTCATCCACAGCTCCCGGGGTGGGGCGGGGCGGTCCTTGGACAGCCACACAACCTCCAGGGGCAGCTCCAAGGTCTGTGATTTTGAATGTCAGCAAGCAGTCGGTGAATGTCGCCAAGGCACGCAGGAACCACGTGGTGTGGTGGGCTTTCTTCCTGAACGTAGAATGCCTACCCTCTGGCCTGGATGGTTTTTCTACAATTGGCAGTGCATTTCAGGGCAGGCCAGTGATTGGAAACATTTCCCAGGGACAATAAAGACTGGAGACCCTCTCGGGGACCCTGGTGAAGCAGCGCAATCAATTCCACGGCACGTCCACGGTGCCCACGGTCCCCCGCGCAGAGCTCGTGCACCTTTGGTTTCCTCCCCACCGAGGGCAAACATCAACAAGACGGCAGCATCTCTTTCTTTCTCATCCCCAGACTTTTCACTCACCCGCCAGTTATCAAATCATTCAACTTGCACAATCACTTAATAACATGGTCTCCTAAATAACCACTGTTGAGGCTGCCCTTTCACCTGCCCTGGGAGGGACTGAATGGTGAAACAGGGCATTTCAGGTGTACTTCCAAATAGGAATCGCTGCAAAGGAATTCCAAAAGTAAGCAATGTCTGTTAGATGCTAAAGCGGCTGCCCGGACCCCGCGTGACAGGCGGCGGCTGCTCACACCACCCCTCGTAACAGTCAGACTCCCTCTTCACAAATCCAAGGTGAGGCTGCATCCTCGCACGTTTCAACTAAAGCTGTTTTAGATGCGTCTTCCACGCGCTGAAGCACGAACACAAACAAAACAAGGCCCAGGCGAGGGGCGCCCCTGGGCCCGGGGAGGCCCCAGCACTTGAGCAGAAACAAATGAAAACACTGACAGTGAGGACACCGTTTATCCTCTTCTGGTTTAAAGGCCAGAACTTTCAATAAATATATAGAAATAAGTGTGAAGATAAGAAAGGAACAAACCTGGACGACGTGGTACAGACTCGGGGCTGCGCCCAAGGGAGCCCGGAGCGTGGGACCCTCCCCTGGGGGTGGGGAGCTCGGTCTGGAGTTCACACAGTCTGCGCAGGAAAGTCTCACGGGCTGCTTTCTGTCTCCCCACAAAGCCCAGCTATGGCATCCCTGCTGTGCAGATAGAAAGCTCAGGGATTCCAAATTTAAAAGAGTTAAAACCCTTGTGAGGGCTTTGCAAGCTGCCGGTTTCCAGAGCTCCTGACTTGTTCTCGCTCCCAGCTGGATTGTCTAGAAACACCACTGTGACTTTTCAAGCTACAGCATCGTTACTTGGAGTGTTCTTCTCACTCACTAGAATGGGCTACTCTGGAAGTGTCGCTTCGAGCAGGGCTATGATATTGCATTGTAGTCGCACAGGACAGAAAGGGTCCAGTAATAATGCCTTAATCGCAAGTTAAGATGCAGGTACTACAAAGGCAAAGAGAACCAACTACTTTCCACAACTTGATCACAAGCTACTACAGGGTAAGTCTTGCCAAGCAGATCGGTGACCCTGTAGACACGTGTCCTGGTGGCGTGACCTCGACGGAAAGCATTCATGTCGCGTTGTCCCTACAGTTATTGCGACAGAGCCACAAGTGGGCCGTTTTAACATCTGCGCCGTCAGCATGGTTGAAATCTAAGAAGCCAAGCACTCCCAAATCAACAAGCGCCACTCGCTGAGGATAAGTTACGTGAAACGCAACCCAAAGACTCACATAGAACTGAAAATGCCAAATATGTCCACAAAATTGTTGACAAAAGGTATTTTTTCTAAAATCAAGATTTAACTATCAAAAATAAATTTCTAAGTTTGAATGCGTATCAACATAATTGGTCTGTAGTAATTTTCTTAAATGCTGTTCCCACTTCCCAAGCACAGCAAGAAGGCTGGTGATGCGAGACGGCGTCTCAGCGGTGTGACTCCTGCTTCGAGTTCTCTTCGATTCCTCGTGCAAAGAGCCGGACCAGCTGGCAGTGGACCCTGCAGAGACAAAGGGCCACACTTAGACCCTGCGCGTCCCCTGACTCTCGGCCCCCCCAGCTGGTGGAGGGCGGAGGTGGGCCTCATGCACCAGGACGGTGGGTCTCACCGTGGCAGTCTCTGGTCCCAGCTGGCAGCAACAGGCCAGGGGCGCACAGCGACCTCCTGACACTCCTGAGAGACCTATTTTGCAAAGGGCAGCTGATGGCCAAGTGGAGATCCGGGACCCCGTAGGCCCGGTTCTAATTCCAGCGCCCCACCCGCGAGCAGAGTAACAAACCCACAGGCTGTCTCTCTCCCTGCCTCGGTCTCCTTATGAAGACTGAGCTGACGGGGCCATGGGGAGGGTCCCCTGAAGGGCAAGCCTGAGCGAGTAGAAGATGCAGGAAATGTGCAGTCACGGAAGACAAGTGTCGCCACGCCAGCCCGAGCGCCTGCCTTCCACACAGAGCCGCAGCACACGAGCGGGGCCCGGAGGTCAGCGTGGGCCCTTGGGTCCCACTGGCAGTGCCGCCATCCCACTTGATGAGTGACGTCACAGCCTCCTGAGAGATGGTTAGTCCCAAAGACCCCATAAGTAAGTGACTCGCTGTTCAAGGCAGCACAATCTTTATCAAGATGTGTAGGATATATTTCACAAAAGAATGCCTTTTTTAACTTTCAGCAATTCATAATCCGGCATTAAAAATAATTCCGTTTCCTTAACTTGTGAAATGAGTCTACAGGAGCCGAACCTCTGCACGCATGACTGGCAGGCAGGGCGGGTTCGCCTGTGACCTTGGAGCCACCTCTTGTCCTGAGATGTGAGCAGGGCGGTCCCTGCCACACTGGCCGCATCCTGGTCGCAAGAGCAGGGAGCATGCAGACTGGGACTGGGGGAGGCTGGAGAGCCTGCCCCTGCCCGTGGCTTTGGCTTGCACGCTAACGGGCAGGAGACCTAGCTGGGACCAGCAGCTGGTTGGCTGAGAAGCCATTTAAAGTGGGGATTATAAACGGGGATAATACACAGCATCCTGAAACATGGAAGGGCGCGCCCGCCACCCATCCTTCCACGCGGCGGGGGCGGGGGCCTACGGGCTCGCTCCTGACTGCCTTGCTCGTGTAACGCCCACTCTGCTATCGCCAGCGAGAGTCCAGTTTGGATTCCTTAAGGTCAACCAAGATCCTAAAGCCATTGGTCACAGGACAGAATCCTTCTAGAACTTTACAGTTCTCCCTCAGTCTCCTGTAACTGTTACACACACACCTCAATCAATAGCCTTTTTCTAAAAAACAGTTCCCTTTACTGTGTCTTTCAATGGGGCAAAAAACCACGTTCTTGGCACTCCTATTTCATCTGGCGATGTAATAAATACATATGATCAGACTGCAGATTCCCAAGTCCAAACACAGCAGGCCCAATAGGTTCAGAGCTGGAGGGGCGGGCCTGGTGCCTGGACCACAGCACGGCCGCGGGCTAGGCTCCTTGGGGCCGGAGCACCTCCGGGTGGTCAGTGGATCCAGGACTTGGAAAGTGCCCACAGGGGCGCTTTGTTAGTTTGTTTAACTAGTGAAGAGACAGGAGAGGGAATGCCAGTGCTGGCAATGCAGGATGTGGAGCAGAAAAATAAAACTGAGGGGCTTCAAAACCTGTGAAAAGACCGACCCCTCAGCATCTTTCCAAACCTGAGGTCACGGCATCTCCCTGGGGATTTCACCCGGGGAAACACACGTGCGTCTATGATGCACTCTTATGCTTTAGGCTGTGAGGGTGCCAGGCCCACAGAGCCCCAAGGCCACCTTCGCTCACCTGACCTCGATGGCAGGGCTGCTCAGAACCTCCCCATCGCAGTTCCAGGCGCTGCTGGAGACAGCGCAGCAGCACGGGGGGCGGTCGCTACACAGCTGCCCCAGTCGCTGCTTCCCGCGGCCCCGGACGCTGCCGTCCTCGTCCTCCGCAGGCTTCGACACAAACTGGAACTTCTTGACGCGATAGACTTCGACGAAAGTGAAGTCAAACTGCCAAGAGACAGCAGGACGGAAACGTGCTCTCAGCGGCGCTGCGCTGGGGGCGGGACAGCCGTCGGGGCCTCCCGGCAGCCCCGCGCCCCGCAGCTGGGGGACAAGAGGTCACCCCGACTCTCACGACCCGGTCCCATCCACAACGAATGACGCGGAGTAAAGAACTCCGCGGCTCCTGAGCAGCGACGTGTACGGTTATTTACCTTTTTAACAAGCAGTATTTTAAGAGCCACATAAAAACACTGTTGGCCCAGATCTTAAAAAAATTTCACAGCCACAAACTTTACTAAAATCATAGACTGATCAGAAGTTGCAACTGTCTGGGTATTGTTAGACTCGCCCTCCCCGGCCCCGTGTCACTACAAGGGTGCCAGTGACTAAGGAAAGGTTTGTTGGAAGAGTCTCAATAGAACCCCTTTCCGGGAGCTGAAAGATTTTGTTGTAAGTGACCAGCAAGGGCAACAGAAGGTTGCACTGCATCACTTTGTTCTGTTTTTAAATAGGAAGAGAAACATTCATGCCTCCTAGTTTCTCTGCTCAAAGACTTTATATTTTTAAATGAGATTTTACAAGGAGTAACTATGACTAAGACTTTAAAATGGGTGAAATGCAAACAAAAATCTGTCCTTCTTCCCCTTGAATTCACAGCCGATCCTACAACATACAGATCGGGGTCGCCCAGGTAGAAGCGGCCGCCGACACAGGCCATATGGAAGCAGCGGTGCCCTTACCTGGTCGCCCTGGTTGGTGTGCCTGACGAGAAACCTCAGGAAGTTGAACCGGGAGCACTTCCGGATGAGGATGAGGTCGGAAGACCCGTCTCCCAGGTGGGCGGCCGGGGAGAGCCCCTGGGGGCTCCGGGGACAAGCACAGGACATGTTGGTGGCGTTGATGGCCAGGAACTGCCCGCAGACGACCTTCCACTCTTCCACCTCCTCTGAAGCAGGAAGAAGCATCGCAGATGCTACGTTAAATCCGTTAAATCCAAGCCGGGCAGGCGGGCGTCCTGAGATGACCGGGAGGGGTCGTCTCTACAAACGCACCATGCAATCGCTTCTCAGCATCAACACAAAGAAAACCGCGCCCACCGCTGTGCCCGGCGGTCACCTCCCGAGCGGCAGAGCTGTTTCTCGGGCCCTCGCCTGGGACTTGGGACCATGATCTAGAGCAGGGGTCACCAAATCTGGCCCACCACCTACCTGACTGGGTGTGGCCTGCGAGCTAAGAATGGGTTTTACATTTTTAAATGGTTGAAAAATAAAGAAGGAAAGTATCTTGTGACGTGAAAATGACGTGAAACTCAAATTTCAGCGTCCACGAATAGTTTCTGGAGCACTGCTGAGGCCACTCCTTTCCTCTACGCCCTCGAAAAGGCCACTTGCTGACCCCCGTTCCGGACCATTCTAGGGACAGGCGCCTGGCTGGCGCCACAACAGTAGTTCAGAGGGACGTGGCAAGATGGGCCCTTCCACAAAATCCCCTCTTTTCCCCAGAGTCTGGCAAAGGCAACCACGCACTCTGCCTGGAGCTGAAGTGGAAGCAGGTGCCCCTGCAGAGAAGGGGGGGGAGGGGCGAGACCCGAGGCCCCGGAGTGCAGGTCTAGCCCCGGCCGAGCCAGCCCAGCCACGTTACCGGCGCTCTCCAAGCCGTACAGCGACCTTTTCCGCTCCTCCGCCAGCTGCTGCTTGCTCTGCCTGCAGACAAAGCACCTGGAGGACAAGAACACGCCCCCTTTGCCTGTAACCTACAGACTGCAAAAGCATTTCAATTCTTTGCATATAATAGGAAGTGCAATTTCAGAGACTTCGCTTAAAAATATTTGGTTTGCATATTGAGTTCTCAGAATCAGATCCACTCTTAAAAATTACACAGACAGCATATCCGTTTTGAAAATTGATAAACATTACAAAAAGCAAACAGCATCCCATGAGGCCCTTCTGTTGGCTCTGGGGGGCGGGCTGAGCTTGGCCCCGATGCCGGGGTGGCAGCGGATGGAGCAAAGGACAAGGTGCAGGTCCCAGCGTGGATCCCCGGCCTGAGACTTTGTTCCCTTTCACAAAACAGGTAACACAGTGGTGACTTGGTCCAGTCAGTAACGAGCAAGTAAATGGCTCAGAGCAGCTGTCGCGGGACTTGGTCGCTGGTCTGAAAGATGTTTGCGGTCCTGGGCACTGCTGGATGCAGGCCGTCGAACGGGCCAGGGGCTTTTGCTGGTGGAATTAGCTCATCAGCAACTGAGGTGGCGAGGCCGTGCCTCTAACTGTTTGATTTTATGGTCTCAAATTCTTCACTTAAAGGAGGAGAGGACCAGGGGAAGGAAGGGCCCACGTCTGAATGACTTAAAGGAGGAAGGAAAACCCCCGAGTCCATCGAAACCCCTCAGCCTCTCCGCGTCCTCAGACTGAGGAGCAGGGACGAGATGCGGGCTGTCGGGCCGCGGGTACAGGTGACCAACCTGACACTCGTTCCAGGTTAACCCGGGCACACGCTGTTGAGCACGGTGGGGACACACAGGGTGACGAGGCAGTGTGGCTCGCAGAGGGGCCCCCACTGCTGGCCCGGGGTCTGGACCGGCCTCTCCTGACCACCGAATGGGGGGACAGGGGGCCCGTCCAGCCAGCTCCACGGGCGCCCCGAGGGCGCGCACAGAGCTGTCCATAAAGGGGCTCGTCTTCATCATTTCTCACATACCCAGCAGTGGGGGACAGTGGACCCCTGCACCAGAGCAGACGGTGTGGTGTGAGCCCTCTGCTGGGTAGACGACGGGGACCAGACCTGACCCTGGGCCACCCCGTGACCCAGGACCCAGCATGGGGGACACGGCGGGACCCCCTCAGGGTGCGTGGGACCCTGATCACTGGTCAGGAGGGACCAGCACCTCCCGTCCACATTGCCAAGTACTGCCCACTCACTTCACAGCCGGAGCAAACCCCAGCCAGTCCTGCTTCTATCTCATCGTTTGAGCAGAAACACACGTAAGGGATGTGCTTACCCCGCCCGGCAGGGTTTCCTGTCCCTCGGGGAGCCCACCGTGTGCTGTGCTGGCAGGAAGGACACTGTCCCTTCGTAGCAGTGATGGGAGAGGAAGGTCTTCAAACCTGAGAACAGAGCGAGACGGAGAGACACACCCACATGCACCACTGCCTGCGCAGGAGGCCGTGCTGTCAGCGCCTGCAAAGCATGGGCGCGGGGCACCTGGCCGGGGACAGAGCGACTGCAGGAGGACATGGCCCCCTCCCACTTCAGGCTGAGCTGCCGCCACCATCACAGAGGATTGCAGGCTCCCGGCCACCAGGGCTGCCTTCCACACTGGCAAAGGGGACGTCTTGGCCACCAGTGACCCCTCGTCGTGGCCTCGACGACGTGGCCCGCAGGTTCCACCCTGTGAAGCCCCCAGCGCACCCCCAGGCTTGACCCCGTCATCCACAACTTTGGTGTCTTGGAGGAACTCGGGACAAAGACCAGGCAGCACTGCCACCAGACCGTGGCCGGCCCCTCTGGCAAACTGTGGCATGCTGTCCATCGAGCTGCCTGCACCCCCAGCATGCCCAGGCTGAGCGAGGTGAGGGGGCTGCAGAAGAAGAGTGTGAAGCGAGCAGAGGCTGGTTCACGAGGTTGAAGGAAAGAAGCCGCCTCCCAACATCGAAGTGCCAGGGGAAGCAGCAAGTGCCGCTGTAGAAGCTGCAGCCAGCGGGCCAGAAGACCTAGCTAAGATCATTCACGAAGGTGGCTCCACTAAACAACAGATTTTCCGTGCAGAGGAAACAGACTTCTACTGGAAGAAGATGCCATCTAGGACTTTCCCAGCTAGAGAGGAGAGTGAGAAGGGCACACACAGCAATGAAGAGTAGAGAAAGCCTGCACATAGCAACGAAGATCCAACACACCAAAAATAAATCAATGAATTAATTTTTTTAAAAAAGAAAAAAGAAAAGAAAAGAAAGTTGAAATGACTCCTTGACCCATGGGCTGCAGAATGAACGCTGTGTTGTCAGGCATGAAAACAACATGAATCTCGTCCATCTCCCTCAGAGCTCTCGGGTGACCAGGTGCATTGTCACTGACCAGTAACATTTTGAAAAATCTTTTTTTCTGAGCAGTACGTCTCAACAGTGGGCTTAAAATAGTTAATCATGTTGTAAATAGATGTGTTTATAAACAGGCTTTGTTGTTCCATTTACAGAGCACAGGCAGAGTGGATTTAGCATAATTCTTAGGGCCCCAGGATTTTCAGATGGTAAATGAGCACCGGCTTCAACTTAAAGCCACCACTAACAGAAGAGTCAGCCTGTCCTTTGAAGCTTTGAAGCCAGGCAGCTGCACTACCAGGGAAGTCCCCATTTCAACTTTCAAGTCTTACTCCTTAAGAAATACATTTTGTAAGGCTATAGTTGCCACAGACAGTAATTTCTCTCATGGATCTGGGCAAAGTAAACCAAAAACCTTCACCATCCAGATGCCATTAAGAACATCTGGGATGATTCATGGGAAGAGGTCAAAATGTCAACATTAACAGGAGTTTGGAAGAAGTGGATTCCAACCCTCCTGGATGACTTGGAGGGGTTCAGACCTCAGTGGAGGAAGTCACTGCAGATGTGGTGGAAACAGCAAGAGAACTAGAATCAGAAGTGGAGCCTGGGACTTCCCTGGTGGCACAGTGGTTAAGAATCCATCTGCCAATGCAGGGGTCACGGGTTCAAGCCCTGGTCCGGGAAGATCCCACATGCCACGGAGCAACTAAGCCTGTGTGCCACAACTACTGAGCCTGCACTCTGGAGCCCGCGAGCCACAACTACTGAGCCCATGTGCCACAACTACTGAAGCCCGCACGCCTAGAGCCTGAGCTCTGCAACAAGAGAAGCCACCCCAATGAGAAGCCAGAGCACCACAATGAAGAGTAGCCCCCGCTCGCGGCAACTAGAGAAAGCCCGCACACAGCAACAAAGACCCAACGCAGCCAAAAATAAAATAAATAAATAAATTTATTTTTTTTAAAAAAGTTAAAAAAAAAAGAAGTGGAGCCTGAAGATGGGACCATACTGCTGCATCTCATGATAAAACGTTAATGGGTGAGGAGTTGCTTCTTATGGATGAGCAAAGAGAGCAGCTTCTTGAGATGGAATCTACTCCTGGTGAAGACACCGTGGAGATTGTTAAAATGACAGCAAAGGATGTAGAATATGACGTAAACTTAGCTGATAAAGCAGCGGCAGGGTCTGAGAGGACTCCACTTTTGAAAGAAGTTCTACTGTGGGGAAAGTGCTATCAAATTTCACTGCAGGCTACAGAGCAATCGTTCCTGAAAGGAAGAGTCAACTGATGCAGCAGACTTCACTGCTGTCGTATTTTAAGGCAACACGGCGGCCCCCCACAGCCCTCAGCACTCCCGACCCTGATCCATCAGCAGCCGTCCGCCTCGAGGCAAGACCCAGCACAAAGATTACAACTTACTGAAGGCACAGGTGATGGGGAGCACTTTTTAACCATGAAGGATTTTTAAATTAAGGTATATATCTTTTTTAGACATAATGCTATTGCACACTTAACAGACTACAGTATAGGCTAAACATAACTTTTATATGCACTGGGAATGCGAAAAATTCATGTGACTTGCTTTGTTTTGATATTTGCTTTCTTAAGGTGGTCTGGAACTGAACCCTAAATATCTCCAAAGGTGTGCCTGTAAATTTACCCAAAAGTAACCTATAAAGGGCAGTGACCAGAGAAATGACACTCATTAAATACAGTCAAGCCATCATCAAAAAAATCTACAAACAATTAATGCTGGAGAGGGTGTGGAGAAAAGGGAACCCTCTTGTACTGTTGGTGGGAATGTAAATTGATACAGCCACTATGGAGAACAGTATGGAGGTTCCTTAAAACACTAAAAATAGAACTACCATACGACCCAGCAATCGCACTACTGGGCATATACCCTGAGAAAACCATAATTCAAAAAGAGTCATGTACCCCAATGTTCATTGCAGCACTAGTTACGATAGCCAGGACATAGAAGCAACCTAAGTGTCCATCGACAGATGAATGGATAAAGAAGATGTGGCACATATATACAATGGAATATTACTCAGCCATAAAAAGAAACGAAATTGAGTTATTTGTAGTGAGGTGGATGGACCTAGAGTCTGTCACACGGAGTGAAGTTAAGTCACAAAGAGAAAAACAAATACCGTATGCTAACACATATATATGGAATCTTAAAAAAAAAAAAAAAAAGTCCTGAAGAACCTAGGGGCAGGACAGGAATAAAGACGCAGACGTAGAGAATGGACTTGAGGACATGGGGAGGGGGAAGGGTAAGCTGGGACGAAGTGAGAGAGTGGCATGGACATATATACACTACCAAACGTAAAATAGCTAGCTAGTGGGAAGCAGCCGCATAGCACAGGGAGATCAGCTTGGTGCTTTGTGACCACCCTGAGGGGTGGGATAGGGAGGGTGGGAGGGAGACGCAAGAGGGAGGAGATATGGGGATATATGTATACATATGGCTGACTCACTTTGTCATACAGTGGAAACTAACACAACAGTGTAAAGCAATTATATTCCAATAAAGATGTTAAAAAATAAAATAAAATAGTACTATAAGTCCCTGCAAATAAATAAATAAATACAGCCAAGGAATTCATCTCAGCAACAAGTGTCAAACTTTGAATCCTACATCCTTTCAAACTTTTTTCTGCGTTTAAACGCATTTGAAGGCTGAAAGGGTGGTGCTGCACGTGACCTGGAAGCGCAGACCATCACTTGTTTGTATGATCTGGGATCGACCTCCATTCCTCTCCGTACCAGCTCTGAGCAGATGTGAGAACTGGCCCGTGACCGACGGCAGCGGTTCTCCGGGCACCCGGGACCCGTCAGACTCTCGGCCCTTGGTTTCCATCTGTGAACGAGGCCCCACCTTGAGCGAGGCGGAGGCCGTGTGTGGAAGCTCCCGGCGTGTTACTCTGAGTTACCTGAAAAGTCATATCTGACGAGACCCATCCACCGCTTCTTCTCACTGTCCTTGATGATGTCCCCGTAGAAGCCGTAGCCCAGCAGGGACACCGAGTACCGCAGCAGCGTGCTGTTGTGATGCACAGAGGACACGTCCATGTACAGCGAGTCCCCTGCAGAGAGAAGCCAGGGTGGAAACCGCGCCCCTCCGCCTGTTCCCCTGCACAGCCCCCGGCGGCCATGACGGAGCCACGAATTAAAGCGTGAGATAGGCAGAAGGCAGTCGAGGCCGTGGTCTGTTCTCCAGGGGTGCCCAGCCTCCTGCTCTCGACTCAAGTGACTAAACTTGACTCAAATTTCCTAAGTGGGCTTGGAAAGCTGTTCCGTAAGGAGGGGAAAACAATGTGACCGTGAAGCTTGCTAAACGCCACTAATTGAAAGGAAGGTGGAAAAGGCGCCTGGCATTCTCAAATGTAAAATCACACACGTACCATCTGTAAACACAGCCGTTCTGTGACTTTGGATGGGACGTGAGTAGCACTGCCATCAGGGACAAGGACGGGCAGAGGGAGCCACACGTGTGCCCTGAAGGCTCCTGGACAGCTCTGAGCAGCATTACAAGCAGCGTGGGGCTTCCTACCCCGGGGGATGCGCTTTCTAGAGGAGCAGGGAGGGAGGGGGTGTGACTGGGGAGGCCTGTCCCCACAGGGCGACAAGGGGCTGAGTCCCGAGCAGGGATGAGGGCTGACAGCAGGGCTCCAGATGAGGGGGTGGACGTGTCAGGGCAGAGGAGCACCTGGCCAGCGCAGGGGACGCAATGGAGAACCAGCGGGGCACAGGCGCCAGGCACCCCCACTGCTCTGGGGAGGGCACCAGAGGGTTCTGAGCAGAGCAACGCTTCTGTTTCTGAAGGTCACCCCGCTGGATGGGATGGGAAGTGGCAGGGAAGGGTGGCAGCCAGGGCCCTGCGGGCGGACGGACGGGCACCCGCACGGCGAGGCGGGCCGACACCCGCGTGTGCCCGGGGACCTGGGACAGAGCAAGCCAAGTGCGGCACTGAGAGAGGCACCTACCCACGACGATGTGCAGAGCCGAGGTCTCCGCGTCGTTCGTGCCAACCGTTGAGTAACACACACAGTCTGTCGACCCTAAAAGGGGGAAAGGGCCTTAATGTCACTGCGGTCACTTAAGATCCCAGCCTGTCTCCAAGAGGATGAGTGGTAAGCTCTGCCGCTTCTTCCACGGCCCTGGAGTAACTAAGAAGGAATAAACTCCGTTTGCCTACAAAACTAGTCACTGAGGTTGGTTCATCAAGAATACTGAGATTGGCCTTGACTACCATCAAGCAGCTCCTCACAGAGTTCAGAGACCCCTCCTGAGCCCGTCTGGGGGGCAGGGCCCCCAGGAAGCCCCTGCAGCGGTGGCGGTGGGGCGCCAGGGCACAAGGCTCAGCGCCCTGCACGGTGTCTCCGCTCCTGGCTGCCACAACAGCGGGCAGCAGCCCTGGGGCTCCAGACCACAAGACCAAAGGGACTCTGCAGTGGGAAAGTGCATGCAAAGCAACAACAGCTCGTGGAGGTCACGGAAAAAGCACCGCAGACCTGTGCGCGGCGAGAGACCCGGAGCCTCAGCCCACCCCTGGGTCATGAGGGCGCAGCAGCTGCCGGCTGACAGATGTGAGGGGCCAGCGGGACCCGCTCTGAACCCCATGGGCTCGGCCGGGGCTCTGCCTCCTCCTGCCCACACCCCTGTCTATAAAGTGGAGGTGACCTCAGAGCACCCAGCTAGCGCCTGGATCCCGACGGCACGGCAGTGGTGCTACGGGTCCTCCCTCGGTCTGTCCTGGTTCTAACTGGGTCATCAGCAACGTCTCTGTTCTCCACCTGAGTGGGCAGAAAATCTCCTGGGTGCTTATTTATAACAGACTCCTGAGCGCCCCCCGCCCCGCCCCAAGATCCTGACTCAGTAGGTTTGGGTTGGGGCTGAGCAATCTGAATTTTAACACGTCTGCTGAATAGCCGAAAACCCTAGTCTAGCTTTCCCAAGAATAAACCCTGACGGTATCCAGAATTGCACCATAAATGTTGCCTCAGACACACAACCAACACAGGTTGAGGCCCATCAGGGAATAACCATCCTGTTAACAGGTACACAAGCTCTGGCCGCAGGCAGGATCCAGATGCTGTGCCCTTAGGCCCCGAACATTCTATAAGGCCCTCAGCCTAAGTGGAGCCTGAAAGTCCCTGGTTCTAAATAGAAGTGCTGGATCGCAGGCAGTGTTTGTCATCTCTTAGAGCAACAGAATCTGGTCCAGTTGGAGATCAGAGCAGAAGCCTCTTAACTATTTAATCTAAGCTAACATATGCCTTCTTATGGTCGGAAATTTATATAAACACATACAGATTCATATATTTTTAATATGTATATTTTTCTTTTTTGTTAATCTTTTTTTTTTTTTTTTTTTTTTTTTGTGGTACGCGGGCCTCTCACTGTTGTGGCCTCTCCCGTTGCGGAGCACGGGCTCCGGACGCACAGGCTCAGCGGCCATGGCGCACGGGCCCAGCCGCTCCACGGCATGTGGGATTCTCCCGGACCGGGGCACGAACCCACGCCCCCTGCATCGGCAGGCGGACTCTCAACCACTGCGCCACCAGGGAAGCCCCTTTTTTGTTAATCTTAACCTGAAGACTTGAATGACATCTCATTCCAAAAATGAGCCGAAAAGTAAAACGGTTTAAATGAACATTTAAGATTACAGGAGTGACTAATTCTTAAAATGGAATTAACAGTATTTAAGGAAAACTACATGGTTTCAGACTATCTTCCACACCCTTATTTTTCTAACTGAGGGTACCCAAATAACGGGTATAAACATTTCTGACAAAATAAACTACAAAAGAGCCATGAAATTAACTTGAAGCACACCTTCATATCCCTAGAACTTCCCAGAATTTCCAGAGCCCGCTTGCTCCCCTTACGTGCCTACTGTACTGTGTACTTTCTTCACAAACCATCCTTTAGAACAAAAACTGATCAGACATCCAACATCCCCTGCATTTTTAAAATAATTAATTAATTATTTTATTTTTATTTTTGGCCGCCTTGGGTCCTTGCTGCTGCGCACAGGCTTTCTCTAGTTGTGGCGAGCGGGGGCTACTCTTCGTTGCAGTGCACGGGCTTCTCATTGCCGTGGCTTCTCTTGTTGCGGAGCACAGGCTCTAGGCATGTGGGCTTCAGTAGTTGTGGTGCATGGGCTCAGAAGTTGTGGCTCGCGGGCTCTAAAGCACAGGCTCAGTAGTTGTGGCACATGGGCTTAGTTGCTCCGCGGCATGTGGGATCTTCCCGGAACGGGGCTCGAACCTGAGTTCCCTGCATTGGCAGGCAGACTCTTAACGACTGCGCCACCAGGGAAGTCCCCTCCCCTGCATTTTATCAGATATAACTTGTATACCCAGCAATCTTTTAATCAGTAGAAATTCAGCAGTGATCTCAAATAAAAATGAAGAAACAAGTGGTCTGCACTTTGCACCATGTCCTTTTGACCTTTAAAGTCCCTCTTTATTTCTGGGCCTATCTAGAATCTAACTGCTCTATTAAACATGTTAGAATCAAGTTGAAAGTCTCATAAAGGGATCTGTCTCGAGTAGGGAAAAAACCCCAGCACTTCTGACCTGCTGCATCATCCTTTTTACAGCCACAACAAAGATCGGCCCTTTTTGATGACCCTTCTCAACGACAGCATCTTGTCATAGAAGCTGCTTGAGAGGCACCTCGTGTGGGAACAGTGGGCATGACAGGGACAGGCTGAAGGCCGCTGGTCAGACAGTCAGTCCTGGCCGCACCTGGGGCAAACCACCGGCTCTAGAGGGCTGGGCTGGACGTGGCCCACTTTTCAGAGTTCATTCACTAGGAACTAACTGCAAACACTTCCACTGAGGGTGTGAGATGGCGCAGAACCTACAGGCACCTGAACTCTACAGAAAAAAGCAGAGGGCTCAGTGGGGGCTGCCCTGGGCTGGGGCACACGCATTCACTGTCACCCAAGTCCTTAGGGCAACAAATAGGGTAAGTGAACCGAGTTTCTAGTAGGTTTCAGGGGTTACTTTGCTGAAAAATTAGATTTTTAAAGAAGGTACTCAGCTCAGCATCCTCCACGGGGCCACCTCGCCACCTGCCCCCCCGCAGCTCCCACCCCCACTCTGCCTCTCACTCACCCTGCTCACGTCGGCACCACCCACAGCCAAGCCTGTTCTTGCCTCGGGGTCATCGCCTGGGCTGCTCCTCCAGCCTAGAACATCGTGCCCCAGATGCAGGGCGCTGTCCCCCGCCCTTCAGGCCTCTGAGTGGGATCACAGGTGAAAGGCCCCTTGCGCCCGTCCGGACCGTGCTCCCCCAGGCCCCACTGCTCTGTTCTCTCCGTTTCATGCTAATCACCTGCCTCTCCCCTGGATTCCCTGCATCCCCGCCTTGTTCCTTCGCGAGGCCCCCAGCGAGGCCGGCCCACAGGAGGCCAGCAGAACGTACGCACAAGGACCCACCGAGGGAACGGACAGCCGGAGCACGGGGCATCTGCGGGCTGCGGACCCCTGTGCTTCGGGCTGGCGGCCGGGGCACCAGCAGACAGCCGCTTAAGGGCAGGGGGACGTCTGATCCTTTTTCGTCCCCAAAACATCACTTCTCGCTTGTTTAACATTCAGTCTGCTTCCAACAGCTCACTGTCCCCTCTGGGGACAACGTAACTCCCCAGTTATCTCTGTGCGGTGAAGACTTTAACCCAGAGGGAGTGCCAGCTCCAGACATAAGATCTGGTTTGTCCCGGGCGCCAGGAGCCTCCTGACACCCAGCCCCTCTGCCCCAGAGCCACCTGCAGCCTCCCCCACCTCCTCGAGGCCCCACCTGGGAGGCGGCCCTCCCGGAAGCTGTGTCACCCGGCCCAGGGCAGAGGCAGCGGGCATGTGCCCTTCTTCGTGCAAGCACAGTCTGGGCACTGCCGTCTCCCCGCCCCCACCCCGCCGGCTTAACGGGTGTGATTCTCCTAAGAGCTGGGTGCTTCCCGGAGACACCAAACACGCCGAGCTGGCCACCTCAGGACACGGCACGGCCGGTCCCTGTCCTGCTCACACCCCGAGGCCTCCCGCCCCGACGTGCAGCCCCCGGCCCCGGGTACCCGTCACTTCTTCCAGGACACCGCCCGCCCCCCAGGCTCCCCTTCTCCTGCACTGTGCTCTGGGCCTCCCCCATCCCACCCACTGCCAAACGGCCATCCCTCTGAGAGCAAGGACTGTGCTCCCGGCGCCTGGCAGGAAGCAGGTGTCCTGGGGGGACGGCAGGACCCCTTCCCGCACGCAGCGGCGGTCCTGTGTCAGGTGCGTGGAGGGAAGAGCACACCTGAAATTAAGGGATGAGCCTCAAGGAAAACCCAAGGGTGCCCCCTCCCGGCCCGCGTACCCGCAGGGATGATGCCGATCCTCAGCGGGCTGGGCACAAGCGCCGCCCGGGGCTGGTCCTGGTCCACGCCGGCGTCCCTCTGCGTCCTGCCCACCAGGCCGTGCAGGACCTCGCTGAACATGCCGTCTCCACCCACACAGACGATGCTGCAGGAAGAACACAGGGGTCAGGCCCTCAGCACCCGCCCCGCACCACCAGGCCCCTCCTGCGCTGGCCTCCGAGCCGCCACCCAGGCCGCAGCTGTGCCCGTGCCCCGCCGGCCGGCAGAGTCCCCACCCATCTCGGTTCACTCCCTGCTCCCGCGGCAGACCTCTTTAGACCCTCGTGTCTGCGTCCAAGCCCTGCGGGGAGAGACTCCTGATGCCCGCCGTAGCCACACGGCCAGGCTCTGACAGGTCGAGAAGGGCAGGGCCTGGGGCCAAGCTGCAGAGGATGCCCCTTCCTTCCCTAGCAGGCTAGGTGGACGAAAAACAAGCAGACAAAACATGAGCTCAGCAGGCATCTACCCTCTGCCTTGCAGCCCCTGAACAAGGTCTTCAGGAACTCGGCCTCGGGGGCAGGTGACACGTGGCTTCTTCCCTCCCCGATGCTCCCCCACCCCTCCCCCACTCATGACCCACTCCCGCCGTGGGACCCTAATCCGCCTCCCTGACCCCTCCCCACTCCGGGGAGCCTCTTCACACTGCCTGAGGTCCCCAGCGGCACAGCTGCCCAGATGAGACCCTAGAGCCTTCTTGGGGCCCTGGGATGGGGCACAGGGACACTCAGGACGCCGCCGCTCCTGGTCACAAAGCTCGCCGTCCAGCCCTTGGCTGCCCCTCAGCCTTCACGCTGACCCAGCTGGAGGGGGCCCACAGCTCAGCTGGCATCCCCCATACCGAGACCTGCTTCAGCTCAGCTCCTTGCTGGATGACACTTGGTGAGGACTCGGTCACGGGGACCGGCCGGTGCTCCCCCAGACGTCCTGGAGAGCAGCCCTGCTGCCTCTGCCACTGGCCAGCCAGCTCTTGCCCAAGACCCATAACCTCTGGCAGCTTAGCTTCCCTGGGTCCAATCCTCATTGCTACTTTCCACGCAGCTTTCAAGAGTATCTTTCCGGGGCTTCCCTGGTGGCGCAACGGTTAAGAATCCGCCTGACAGTGCGGGGGACACGAGTTCGATGCCTGGTCCGGGAAGATCCCATATGCCGTGGAGCAACTAAGCCTGTGTGCCACAACTACTGAGCCTGCGCTCTAGACCCAAGAGCCACAACTACCGAGCCCGCGTGCCACAACTACTGAAGCCCGTGTGCCTAGAGCCCATGCTCCGCAACAAGAGAAGCCACTGCAATGGGAACCCCGCACACCACAATGAAAAGTAGCCCCTGCTCGCCGTAACTAGAGAAAGCCCGCGCACAGCAACAAAGGCCCAACGCAGCCAAAAATAAATAAATAAAATAAATAAATTAAAACAAAAGTATCTTTCCAAAACACCCGAGCCTATAGCATATCTACGTACAAGCTTTCCGGGGATCCTCACCACCTTTCCCCAGCCTCATCTGTTCATTCACGGAGCACCTGCCGTGTGCCAGCCCTGTGCCAGGCGCCGGGGACAGCTGTGCACAAGGCAGAGGAGGCCGGCTCTCCAGGAGCTGACATGCCAGCAGGTACAGACGCAACACAGATGCAGAGTCACACTCGGGGCCGGTGCCTCCCGCGGGGACGAGCACAGCACCCACTCTGCGCTGTCGCAGCCAGAAACGCACAAGCAGGTCCTGACCAAGAGGAAACCTCAGACAGACCCAAAACCAATGGACATGCTGCAAAGGCACTGGCCTGTTCTCTCAAAATTCAGCCACACCAAGAAGGCTGAGGATCTGGTCCAGGTCACGGGAGGCTAGAGACACACCCACTGAGTCTGAAGGCAATGTATGATCCAGGGCTCTTCTGCCTTAGGGAGTAATGGGACAGCAGGCAGAGTCTGATAAGGACAGTAAATGGGTAACGGCCTTTGTATCAGTGCTAATCTCCTGGTTTTGATTACTGCATTTTAGTTCTGTAAGAGAATATCCTTGCTTTTAGGAAATATACACAAATATTTAGGGACGAAAGCTGATCATGTCTATAACATACTTTCAAACGATACAGAAAAAATTTCTGTACGTAGGTGGTAAGACTGAAAAGGAAAACAAAACTATTACACGGTGGTTTTCCAAGGAGAAGGACATGACTGAACTCTTCTGCCTTTCCTAATTTTCTAGAAGACGGTTTATTTTACTTCTACAACTAGGAAAAAAGGTGTAAGGAAAGGGAGTGAATAAAATGAAGAGAGATGGGTAAAACTTGATGAGAATTGACTATTTATTAGTCAGATGAAAGACGCTTACTTACCCGTCATATTTGTCTATATTGAGCTCATATAAACTCTCCTTGGCATGATTAGCATGCTCAGTAACTGTGGGAAAAAAACATATTACATTATAGAGTTTACACTCAAGTCTGTGAATCCTCTTTAAAATGAAAGGCAAGTAAACCATGCTTTTAAAATGAGGTCCTATAAAACCTTCAGGAGGGTTTCCTGTAAGAAACCCCTCCTTCGATCTTACCCAAATTCCTTTCACGGACAGGGATGCTGACCTTGGGAACAGGACCTCTCAGAATACACTCTGCTGGGTAGGACATCTCATTCTTGGCATTTTTAAAAAATTAATTAATTTATTTATTTTTGGCTGTGTTGGGTCTTCGTTATTGCGCGTAGGCTTTCTCTAGTAGCGGCGAGCGGGGGCTACTCTCCGTTGCGGTGCATGGGCTTCTCATTGTGGTGGCTTCTCTCGTTGTGGAGCACGGGCTCTAGGTGCGCGGGCTTCAGTAGTTGCGGCTCACGGGCTCTAGAGCACAGGCTCATTAGTTGTGGCGCACGGGATTAGTTGCTCCGCAGCATGTGGGATCTTCCCGGACCAGGGCTCGAACCCGTGTCCCCTGCACTGGCAGGCGGATTCTCAACCACTGCACCACCAGGGAAGTCCCACGTTCTTGGCATTTAATTGCCAACAAATAACTTTTTTTGGAAGAGATTACGTCTTCTATTTTATAGTTTTCCCTTATTATCCAAGGGACTTGGAAAATTTTAGAATATACCAAAATGTAGAAGAAAGAAAATGTTAGTCCATAGTCTGTACACTCACTGTAACAAAAACTCTCTTTTTTTAAAAAAAAATTATTAATTCTTTTATTTGGGTGCACCAGGTCTTAGTTGCGGCACGTGGGATCTTCGTTGCCGCGTGCAGGATCTTCATTTGTGGCATGCGGATCTTTAGTTGCAGCATGCATGTGGGATCTAGTTCCCTAACCGGGATCGAACCCGGGCCCCCTGCATTGGGAGCGCGCAGTCTTAGCCACTGGACCACCAGGGAATTCCCAACAAAAACTCTCTTGAAATTCACTGTACACACGATTTTGTGTCCTTGTTTTCCCAACATCTTATCACAATCCCTTTTTCATCGTTAAAAATTCCTAGTAAAGACCATTTTAAAGAGCTACATACTATTCCTTCAGATTCACCACAATTATATCTTTATGCTTCCTGTTCGGGGGTATAAGTGGCTTCCAGTGTTTTGTTTTTATAAAAATGAGGCAACAGACACCTGTGTACCTCACCTTCTGTTTACAGCTGATGGTTTTCTCAGGAAAGTTTAGAAAACTTTAAGATTGGATAAAAACCCCCTCCTTTTTGAGGCTCTTGACCCGCACTGCCAAGTGGCCCTTTAATAAGTTTACACAAAACCCTCAAATCTCTGAAGGGAGAAACCGTCTCCCTACACCCTCCCAGCATCTAGAACTTGCTCTGAAACTCGGTACCGCAAACGTGGCATTGCATTGTGTTTCTTAAAAATACCACTTACTGGTGAAATGATTTCTAAGCCTTACTAATTGCTTGTATCTCTTGCAAGAATTTTCTGTGCATAATCTTTGTCCTTTTATCCTTAGTGTTTTTCCTGAGTGCTTTTTATATGCTAATACTTAGCTAGAGCAGTCTACGTTCTTTACTTTGTATTCTTCTCATTCTGGTATGCCAAAAAACCCAACATTTCAGTTTGTTAAAATTATCTTAAACAGGGAATTCCCTGGTGGTCCAGGGGTTAGGACTCGGCGCTTGCACTGCTGGGGCCCGGGTTCAACCCCTGGTTGGGGAACTAAAATCCTGCTAGCTGCAAAGCATGGCCAAAAAAAAAAAAAAAAAAAAAAAAAAAAAATCTTAACACAATAAGAATCTTCCCTAGTGACCATATCTGAGTCATTCTCAACTTTACTCCTACAGAGACTTTGCGCCTTACCAATGATCTCGGTGGTGATGGAGGCCAGTGTGAACAACGGCGCCACTTTCCTCTCATAGATCCGCTTGCCTTGTCCTTTACCTCCAAACGGATTGATGAACACCAGTAAGTGCTTTGGTCTAGACGCTGCAAAACAGCAACACCGCGTAAGTCACAATGAATGTCAGCAATCAAAACGAAGAACTGTGTTACTGAACAAAATCAAACCACGTGGGTCTAGAGCTCTGCTTAGTATTATCTGACAAAAAGCATTTTTAAGGTAAAGAATGGTGCTCAAGAGTTTCCTAATCTCTGAAAAGAGAAAAGCACAGCTTGTGAGATCAGGCAGGTGCTCTCTGCACATTGGCCAGGAGGGTGGCAGCCCCGGGGATTCAGCATCCTGGCAGAGAAGGACGCTCTCTCCTGATGAGGAGTCCTCCAGGGTGTAAATCCTGGAAGCAGCAGCCTCATTCTTCTTCATGTGAAGGAAAGTGAGTCTGCAGAAGATGAGAGAAATAGATACACAGCACGGAGCGTTGGGAGAGAAAGACAGACGGACAGGCACAGGGAACGCTCAATCTGTAGATGGACAGAGAGATGGAAGGATGGCAGGATGTCCCTTCCAGAGGCCCGGCTAACCGCCGACATCCAGTTCTCCTGAAACACCCTATTTTCTTGTAGCAACTTCCACAGTTCTGCTTGGGTCGGTTCAAGTAGATTCTGATACTTAAAAACCAAATTTAACCAACAAATCAGTGAAAGTAGCAAGAAAATCGAAGCCCTGGGTCCACACAGAACCCCACACATGAACGCTCACCACAGCACCATTCACAGCAGCCAAAATGTGGAGACCCACCAGGTGTCCACCAACTGACGGCTGGATACACAGAATGTGACCAAAGGAGTATCGTTCAGCAACGGAAACTGATAACACTTAACCAACAGGAATAAATACCAAAAGCATGATGCCGAGAGATGGAAGAATTACACAAAACAGCCCCTTTTACATGATTCCATTTATGTGGCAGAACTAACATGTGGCAACAATGACGAAAAGAAACAATCAGACTGCTGGTCGTCTCTGGACTGGCAGGGGAGGGTCACGAGGAAACTGGGGTGATGTTAAGTCTTACAGGGTCTGGGTTACATGGGTACATGTATGCTTCAAAACTCTTTGATTTACACTTACCATTTGTCCATTTCATTGTATGTAAATTCTACTTCCGAACTGAAAACAAATACTGACCTCTAGGCAATGACACGCGTGCTGAAGTGTCTGAAGGGTCATGCCCTGATGTCTGTCACTTATTTGGAAACACAGCTAACGTACCATTAACTAATGGATGGGTAGAGAGACACAGACAAACAAAACCAGCAAAACGTTAACAACTGCAGAATGTAGGTGGTGGGTGTATGAATTCTATGGTACAATTTTTTCAATTTTTCTGTGTGTTTGAAAATCTTCATAATAAAATATTGAAGGCAATACAATAGAGAAAAATCAAAGCCAGAAGTCTATTCTTTGAAAAGATTCATAAAATTGATAAGTCCCTAATAAAACTGATAAAAAGAAAAAGGGAAAAAACACAAATTAACAATATCAGGAATGAGAAAGAGGACATTATTTCAGAACCTACAAATATTACAAGGAAAGTGAAAGGATTTATTAAACTTATGCCAATAAATTTGTACATTTTTATGTAAGAGACACATTTCTCAAAAAATACAATTTACCAAAAGTGACAGAATAAATAGAAAATCTGAATAGTCTGATATCTAATAAAGAAACTGAGCCATTAATAAAAGCCTTCCCACAAAGAAAACCCCAGATGGTTTCACCACTTAATGCTTCCAAATATTTAAGGGGAAAAGTAGCCTCGACATTATAAGAATTCTTCCACACGACAGAAAATACAAGGAGAAACCAATGTTTTTCAACACGTTAACTCAAAAAGAAGAAAACCATACAATCATCTCAATAGATGCAGAAAAAGCACTTATCAAATTACACATCCAATGATGATTTTTAAAAATTCTCAGAAAACTAGGATTGGAAACGAACTTCCTTAATCTGGACTTTAAAAACTTACTCAAAAAAACCTGGGGTTTCCCTGGCGGCCCAGTAGTTAAGACTCTGCCCCCACTGCAGGGGGCACATGGTTCAGTCCCCGCATACCACGCAGCGTGGCCAAAAAAAAAAAAAAAAACCTAAGAAACATCATTTTCGACAGGGGGATGTTGAAAAGTTTCCCCCAAGATCAGGACTAAGACCCTCCCTGCTGCACTGGAGGTCCAAACCAGGGCAAAAGGGTAAGAAAAAGAAAGAAAAAGGCATAAGAACTGAGATGGAAAAAACAAAATAGTCATTACTCACAGTTGACAAAAAGAATCTATTAAAATTAATCAATGAATTTAGCAAGGTCATTGGATGCAAGGTGAAATACAAAATCCAATTAAATGTCTATATATGAGCAAAAAATAAATAAAAAACAAAATAATAGCACCACAGTGCAGTGGGGAGAGGACAAGCTTTCCCATAGATGGCACGGGGTGAAGCAGATATCTATATTTAAGGAACGTGAACCTTGACCGCTTACCTCACACTGCATACACACATCACTTCCAAAGGGACTGTAGCTCTCAAAGCAAGAGGTAGAACAAAGCTTTGAGAAGAAACCATCTTCGTGGCCTTGGAGCAGAAAAGCTGTCCTAAATAGGACACAAACTAGCCACAGAGTTTTTTTTTTTTTTTTTTTTTTTTTCTTTTTGCGGTATGTGGGCCTCTCACTGTTGTGGCCTCTCCCGTTGCGGAGCACAGGCTCCGGATGCGCAGGCCCAGCGGCCATGGCTCACGGGCCCAGCCGCTCCGCGGCATATGGGATCCTCCCAGACCGGGGCACGAACCCGTATCCCCTGCATCGGCAGGCGGACTCTTAACCACTGCGCCACCAGGGAGGCCCAGCCACAGAGTTTTTAAAAAAGATAAACAGAGCTACGTAAATATTAAGAATGTCCATCAAAAGAACGGAATGAAGAGTGAAAACACAAGCCATCCAGTGGGAGACGGTATCTGTAATTCAAAAATCCAATGAAAGATTCAGATCTACAATATGTAAAGAATTTCTACACATCATTTAGACAGACAGACAACCCAACAGAAAGATGGGTAAAAGACTTGGACAGACACCTCACAAAAGAGGATCTCCAAATGGCCCATAAACAGAGCCAGTGAAGTTGAGAAATGCATTCCTATCAGGGAAATGCCAATTAAAACCATAATGCAAGACTACTAACACCCACCAGAGTAACTACAATTTTCAAGGTGTGGTTAAGGTGTGGGACCAGCAGAGCTCCGGTCCCCTGCTGGTGGCCGTGGCCCCGGGACCTCCAGTTTGGAAGGCAGTGTGGCCGCGTGCACTGAGGCTCAAACACGCCACCAGCCCAGCAAGTCCAGTCCCACGCGTGCACCAGGAGACGCGTGCGGGAGTGTTCAGAACAGCTCTGCTCACAACGGCCACGTCAGGAGGCCATCCGGTGGCCATCAAGGGTAAAAGGGCTGCATAAATGGCCAGACACTCATCCCCTGGAACACCACGCAGCCCAGAGGACGGGCCACCTGCCCTGCACGTGACGACAAGCTGCCGGAGAGCCAGACACGGGAGTGTCGGCTGTGATCCGACCACACGAGTACAAAGCGAACCCAGGTGTTTGAAGTCAGGTGATCGTCACCTTTGGGGAGCGACGGCAGGGGCCCTGGGGCTCCAGGGGGCTGGCAGCGTTGTCTCCCGATCTGTGTGTTGGTTACCCGAGGGCGCTCAGTGTGTGAGAACTTCTTTGTGTCTAGTTATACCTCAATCAAACATTCAGTAGTAACACAAAGTGACAGAGCAGCTGAAAAAACTGAATTATAGAATATTTTTAGATACAAGTAGATTATAGCAGATGCACGACTGTATAGGTTTTTCTGTGAAAAAAGTCCCATTATTCAGTGGGGGGCAGGTTCAGAGGGCTTCCTCTTGGAGTCTGAACCTCCAGAATCATCCTGATCCAGACTCAAAGTCTCATGAAAACAACCGGAGGACAGAGTGGAGGGAGCAGGTGAGGACGAGGAGGGAGGGTCAGGAGGAGGGGGAGGTGGCGGCGGAGGAACGGGGGCAACCTCCCAACCAGACTCGCTCAGAGGTCCAGCGGACAAGCAGCGGACAGAGCGCCCGCGATCTGAGATGGAAGGCAAGGGCAGGACGCACTGGCTTGACGGACGGCGGGGGACCAAACACCCCACCCCGTCCCACAGAATCGGACGGCGAAACACAGAATCCAAGTCCCGCCGCCCAGACGCTAAGCCAAACACGTGCTTCTCCAAGCCAGGAAGTCTCTCTGAAGCTGCTGTGTGGGAAATACCTTCTTCAAACAAATTATAATTCACTTTTTTTATCTAGATGCCAAATTAATTTTAAAAGATATAAAACCAACCTAAACACATGCTCTTTCTTTTCTATGGCTGAAACCTGCACTGAGTTGTCAAGACTGTATATTAAGATTATATCCAAACAGATTAGCAGAGGCGAGCTACTATACACAGGATGGATAAACAACAAGGTCCTGCTGTAGAGCACAGGGAACTCTATTCAGTATCTTGTAATAAACCATAATGGAAAAGAATATATGTATATGTGTAACTGAATCACTTTGCTGTACAGCAGAAATTAACACATTGTAAATCAACTATACTTCAATTAAAAAAAAAAGATTATACCCAAACAACATGAAATAGTGTCCCAGATACAAAATGAGTTGACACCTACCGTTAAGTGTGACAGACAGATTCTGGCTGCACAGCAATAACTCATAGCTCAGATGTTCAGACACACCCCAGGGGGACAGAGATGCCTTCCCCAGGCACCTGGTTTAATCCCCAATTCACTTTGAGTACAGGCATTATCACCCCATTTTCCAAGAAAAGAAACCCAGGCCCAGAGAGCCAAGGGGCCTGCCCCAAGCCTCGTGGCTGTAAGTGAAGGTGCCAGGGCCCTGGGGGCCAGGCTCTGGGCACCACACTACGTGGCCCTCTAATCAGTAAAGCGTTCCAAAGCCACAGCGACTCATCACATCCACCTTGGTTACGGGAAGCTGTGCCAAATACAAACCACGCACGTACTCAGCTTCTCCAGTAGCTCCCTGAGGGTCTGCAACCACAGGTGGCACAGCTGCTCCTCAGGACACCAGAAGGTCACCTGCGCCCACCTCCAGCGGTGCTGCCGGGCCCTCCTCACACGATGCACTGCACAGAGAACACACACCATGAGCTTGCAGCCCTGCGGACCGGGGAACATACTCTCCTCACACTAACCCCAGGTTCACACTCAAAACACCCCAATGGTCCCCTTTTCTTCTGACTAGTAACTTCCAAGGTATATTAGAGAAAAGATCCTATTTCTCAGTTCTTTGAACCCACGTAAAAAAAAAACAATAAAAAATAAGAAAAAAATGAATATTAAAAGTAGAGCTTGGGACTTCCCTGGTGGCGCAGTGGTTAAGAATCCGCCTGCCAATGCAGGGAACATGGGTTCAAGCCCTGGTCCGGGAAGATCCCACATGCCGCAGAGCAACTAAGCCCGTGCGCCACAACTACTGAGCCTGTGCTCTAGAGCCCGTGAGCCACAACTACTGAGCCCGCGTGCCACAACTACTGAAGCCCACGCGCCTAGAGCCCGTGCTCCGCAACAAGAGAAACCACCGCAAGGAGAAGCCCACGCACCACAATGAGTAGCCCCCGCTCGCCGCAACTAGATAAAGTCCACGCAGCTACGAAGACCCAACACAGCCAAAAATAAATAAAAAATAAATAAAAGTAGAGCTTGGAAAAAATGATATAAGGACCTTTCTATAAAGATAAACCAAGGACACAATGAGTTTGTTAAACAAGTGACAAAAAAAGTTCCCTTTCATGTAACCTGCATGGAATTACTGAGGAACGTTCAGGCCACATTACCTGTGAAAGCATAAGGCTTTTCCATTTTCTGCCATTTTCCACTGGTGTAGTGTTTCCCATTAATGTCTGTTTCTTCAACGGTGATGATCTCGGAAATAGGCACAGAGCAGGCATCTGTAAAAACACCACATTCTCATGTCAAGAGGGTTCACGGAATTCACGTGAACACAAGGAATGCCACTCCAAAGTGCTGGGAAACATTCTGCTTTAAAATTCATCAGACATCCAAAAGGAAGAGGACAAGTTATACGTAATTTTAAAATTCAGAGCTAAATAAGTTTGGGAAACTCTATGTCATCAGAAGATGGGATGTATTATCCACAGTCACCAAGTGGAGGCTGTGAATTTTCCAGGCCAGCTCCTGTATTAAATTTGGGGAAAGATGTTCAAGACCCAGTGCCTATGTTCAGTCTGGCTCAGAAATCAAGTGGGAAAGACGCACATAACAGATCCAGGACCACAGAGTGTGCAGGTGAGTCAGGGCCACACCAAGGCAGGGCGGGGGCAGGTAGGGGGCTCTAGCAAGGCCTGGTGGGTCCAACCATCCACTAGGATGCAGGAGGAGAAAGGGGAGACTTGGGTGGACGTAGGGATGCAGCACAGGACATCCTCTACCATGGGAAAACCCAGTCATAACTGCGGGCCTGCGGATGCCACCAGGTAAGGCCGGACACACAAACAGCTGTGGGAAACGTGGTGTGACAGCCTGTAACGGCAAGTGGGGCCCAGAAAGAACCCTCCGAGGACAGCACAGAGAAGTCGGAAGACAAGCCCCCAGTGTGGACAGGCTGCGTTACCAAAGCCCACCGGTGACGGCTGGTGGGAGTCACCATCTGCCTTTACACAGACGAGCATGGCAGTTCCTGGGTAGGCCCCAGGTTGCCTATGAAGCCTGCAGTATAGCTCTCCCCACCTTCCGCTACATTTAGCTCACCCAAAGCTTTATCTGCTGCTTGGGTGAGAAGAAAAACAAAAATAGGTAAGGAGGATACGCTATATTATACGCGCACTGCTGTTACGTGTAACAGATGTGGTGATACACAATTATTTTCTCGAAAAAGGCACAGAGATCCATGGGGACGTGAAAAAACATCAACACTATCTGCATCCCTAGTCGATTGAGGAATGACACCAACAGAATCCTGGGGTCTGGCTGGAGGCCGTCCTGGGTGAGTCTGTGCCTGGGGCGGGGACCTCCAAAGCAGGACTTGGCGATTGACCGCCTCTATCGGCCCCTCCGTCTGCTGGGCCAGGAGCTCAGCCTGAACTTCACAACAACACACAGGGCTCGTCGTGTCAAACTGGAAGGGGTTTTGGAAGCTACCCGATCAGGGTGAGAGGGGTCCAGCACGAAACAGGTTCCTTTTGGCCCCCCTCGCCCGCTGACCCCGAGGCCACGTTCCTTTGCGCCCTGCCGTGTGTCCCTTCACGTGTGCAGGTCAGTGCTACACCCTGTTCTGCAAAACCCTTATGTCTAGTTAGGAGACATCGAGAATCAGAGAGTTCCTGAAAAGTTATGGATGACTCATAGGATAACCTGCAGAAAGGGTCTATACGTTAGCAATCTCTAGTCTTGTGAACCAATCACAGGCCACAGTGGAGGCCACCGGCTGTCCCCTAATGGGAGAGGGACACTGTAGTCCCCTGGTCAACCCACCTGTGCTGGCATGGAGAGGCTTCCAAGCACAGCAGTGCACGTCATGTGAACACACCAGGTATAAATTCTAAAGCCATGGATGTATAAACAGATATTCTTAGAGGAGCATCTTGCACAGAGTTGACAGTGGGAACTTGGGGGGTCACTTTCATTTTCTGCAGAGTATTAGCATTTCTCCCCCTTTGCTTGCATTTTGCATAATCCTGCACTGCATATGGGATTAGATAAAAAGTCAAAGTCTTCTGTAAAAGATCGTGTGATGAGAGGAGACGCAGCAGAGTTACTTCCAGACCAAACTGAACCTGCGGTGGCCAAATCGATGCCGGCAATGCATGCGGACAGAACTCACTGGCCGACGAGGGGGCCCAGAGCACAGCTGGCCGCCTCGCCCCACAGCCTGGCCACCCCACCTGATTCGGGCCAGTCTCTGCACACAGCAGGCACGTCCCTTGCTGACTCCCCGCTTCCCAAGCTGCTCCGGCTGCCCTCTGGAGTCACCCTCGCGATCTGAACCCTCCTCGTGGTCACTGGGCTGACTGTGGCCCTGTCGGAGGAACAGTGGCCAAGGCTCACGGGTGTCCCCTCTCTCTTTATAAAGTAACAACCCAAGGGCTTCCCTGGTGGTGCAGTGGTTGGGAGTCCGCCTGCCGATGCAGGGTACACGGGTTCGTGCCCCGGTCCGGGAAGATCCCACATGCCACGGAGCGGCTGGGCCCGTGAGCCATGACCACTGAGCCTGCGCGTCTGGAGCCTGTGCTCCGCAACGGGAGAGGCCACAACAGTGAGAGGCCTGCGTACCACACACACACACACACACACAAAAAGTAACAACCCAACAACCCCTTTGAAGCAAACTTCCGAGCAGAATGTTCTGGGATAGAGGGGGACCTCTGAAAGAGAGGAGGACTCGAAAGCCGCCCGAGCCCCTGGGAGCCTCCCTGGCCCAGGGCCCCCCACTCCACACCTGTCTGCGGTGGGCCGTCCCGTCACGTGGGGTTTGAGCGGCACCCCCGGGCTCCAGCCACTGATGCCGGCGCCCCCCTCCCAACACACCAGACATTGGCCAATGTCTCCCAAAGGCAAGGGCACCGACTGAGAACCGCCACCTCACGCTCACAGGGTTATCAGCGCGCTTACTGACCCTCCTCTATGCAGAGAGCAGGGGGGCAAACTGAGGCTGGGCCTGGGCCCACAGGGGCCAGGCGGACACCTGTCCTGTCAACCCTGACCACGCCCGCATCACAGAGCCCCCGGAGTCACCTGGCCAGTCACGTCCACATCCCACAGGTGCCTCACACCCAACCGTCTGCATCTAAACCCATCTCTTCTACCCCTCCACCCCCCCTCCTGCATCCCCTAGCCCAGGGAAGGGTGCTGTGTGCACAGGCTCGCGTGCCCAGCAAGCCAGGCTCCTCTCCAACTCGGGCGGCCGCCAGCCTTCCTGCTGGGGTTCGTCCCCCCAACTGAGCCGCAGACAAGTGTGAACGTGGCTCTGCTCTGCCGGGACCTTTCAGGGTCTACCCCCTGCCCCTCAGCACGCGGGTTAATTCAACACCCCAGGCTGGGAATGCGGCTGCCCGTGCCCTTCCGCCCCTGCCCCCCTTCCTGGCAAAGCCGGCGGGGAAGGGGGTGGCTACCTCCTGCAGGGGCCGCTGCCCCCCACTTGATCTCATTCTAACTCCCACGCCTACACCTGCCCTGATCAAACAAGTATTTGTTTTAACTGGTGGATAATAAACCCCACATACATATACACGCCTACAGCAGAACTTGAAGATTTTCAACCAAAGTCCAGCCAAATTATAAACCGCCTTCTTGCAGGAACATCACAATCTCACTAGCAGCATTTATAAAAACCTCTCTGCTATACTAAACTACTAAACCAAAGTGACTTTTTCTGGGTGATTTTTTTTAACATTCCTGAGATGAAAAAGGGAGTCCACCTGGGGCAGTGGCCACCCCGGGGACACACGGAGCGCTGGGCACCCCCATGGCAGATCGGGCCGATGGTGGCCGTACCCGACCAGGAGCCAGTCCTCCATCCTCTCTGGGACTGAGCTGGGGGAAGAGGATTGGGGCTCCCTCCACCTCCCTTCACGCTTGGGTAAGATCACACGAGACGCAGAAGACTCCTGAGGCCCCCCAAGCCAGGCAGGAGCCGCCGGCCCGAGCTCCAGGTTTCAGGCGCCACTCGGATTCAGTGACCCTCCCAGGCTGGCAGTGCCCACTCTGCGTCACAGAGGGTCTCGGGCTTACAAGCCCTGCCGCTGTGGGATCCCCAGGTTTGAGAGAACAGTGGGACACACCAAGCGTCCTAAGTGCCACAGTTACCGAACCAGGCTCGTCCTGCCAGACACGCAGCAAGCTACAGGGGACACGCCAAGGTCAGCAGCAGAGAGAGGTTTACTTCCAAGGTAGCCATGCGAGGAGGCAGGAGGACAAGCCTCGGGCGCGCCTCCCCAGAGGCCGGGGGCGGGGGTATCTTTGGGACAAAGCAGCAGGGCACCCGGGGCAGGGGGAGCGTGGGGGAAGGTGATGGGGGAAAAGGTGTCATCGTGTGCAGGTGTACCTAGGCCACTGGCCTCTGCACGATCAGAAATGGGGGCGCTGAGCACCATCTTAGGGGGCAGTTTTCGGCCCCGTGATGTTAAAAGGTCAGCAAGCAGACACAGACGCAGACCCAGTTGGAGGGTCGGTGGTCCTATCTAGTCTCAACCAGGTCAGCTGGAACCAGACATAGCTGATTCCAAGTTTCAGAAAACAGCTCGGGCAAACATCTTACTATTTACACTCTGTACTGCTTGGAGGACGTGCAAGTCTGAAAACGACCTTAATCAGTGGAGGCAGGTGCAATGGATCTGACGCAGAACGCATGGCTCCAGCAGCTGACGTCCCCACTGCCTGCCTGCCTGCCAACACAGACTCCCTCCCTCTCTGACTGCAGGCCCCGCGGGGCTTCTCTCCCGGCTCTGCGTGTGTGTATCTGTGTGTATCTCTGTGTGTGTATCTGTGTGCATATCTGTGTGTTTGTGTATCTGTGTGCGTGTGTATCTGTATGTATGTGTATCCGTGTGCGTGTGTATCTGTGTGCATGTGTGTATCCATGTGTGTATCTATGTATCTGTGTGCGTATCTGTGTGTATCTGTATCTAGGCGTGTGTAGCTGTGTGCGTGTATCTGTGTGTGTATCCGTGTGTGTTATCTGTGTGCATATGTGTGTAGCTGTGTGTATCTGTGTGCGTGTGTGTATGCGTATCCGTGTGTGTGTGTGTGTGTGTGTGTGTGTGTGTGTAGCTGGGGAAGGCAGGGGCCGAGCACACCCTGTGCCACAGCTTGGTCCTGGCAGAGCAGGCCCTCTAGGTTCTACAGGACACAATGTGGCTTCAGCTTGTCCCACCCATCCAGCTCTGACCGGCATCTCCTAACTCTTCCCCAGGCCCCCTCACCTGGACTCACTACACACCCTTGTGTGCCACCTGTGATGGAGGGCTTCACAGAACCACCAAGAAAACCAACCCACCGCAAGATGGCTTGGACGTAACTTCCACAAAAACATTCTCCTGTCTTCTCAAACTGGTTACTCCCCTAGAATTTGTTGCCACACCTCTGAGCACGTAAGTCACCCAAGAGTTTTAATCACAGGCAGCACGGTCCCCACAGGGCGTGTATTTTACAAGCGCATCCCGGGGACACACTGACCCAGTGCCACGAGGCAGCAACTCACGCTGGTACTTGGAAAGGATGCTTACGATCTGAGGGGCAAGTTGACGAGGCTCTGAGAACTTGCGTCCCATCACAGTCTGAAGGGTCTTGAACATTTAAAAGAGAAAATCTCATCATGCGAGCAAACAAAACGTGCTCTGTGCCACCTTCCAGGTGCCCAGCAGGCAGCGCCAGGCATGCTCTCCACACACCTTCACTGGGTCCTCTCCAGTGGGCAGCAGGCTCTGTGCTGGGTGCACACCACAGGGACACTGAAAACATCCATCCTGGGTGTTCTCTGTCCTCGTTCTAATGTGGTTTCAGTTACTTCTGGTCTTGAAGATTCAATTTGGAATCCAACAGAAACAAATTGTTTTCTTACCCTCTACAGACATTACAAATTTTGAGAAACAAAACGCAATGCTGGGGCTTCCCTGGTGGCGCAGTGGCTGGGAATCTGCTTGCTAATGCAGGGGACACGGGTTCCAGCCCTGGTCTGGGAGGATCCCACATGCCGCAAAGGAACTGGGCCCGTGAGCCACAACTACTGAGCCTGCGTGTCTGGAGCCTGTGCTCTGCAGCGAGAGAGGCCGCGATAGTGAGAGGCCCGCGCGCTGCAATGAGGAGTGGCCCCCGCTCGCCGCAACTAGAGAAAGCCCTCGCACAGAAACGAAGACCCAACACAGCAAAAATAAATAAATTAATTAATAAACTCATACCCCCAACATAAAAAAACAAACAAACAAACGCAATGCTGGTCACAAAACAAAGAACTAAAGAGATACTATGTATTAATGACAAGAAGACTATCTTTCCATGGAGCACCATGAATTACCTCCATGATAAAAGTATTTAAAAAGAAAAGGAAGTCCAGAAAGAACCATTTGTGTCCAAAGAGTTAAAATGCAGTAATGTGGTCACGGATCATCACCACCCGGAAGACGGCGAGTGTGTCTGTAGTGAAGAGGACGCAGGGAAAACACAGCCGCAGGATAAAAACACACATTGTTCATAGAAGTGCTTTCTTCCCTCTATCCTCCCCTAATTGGGATATTAAATTGCATTTGGTACAATATTAAAGTTTAGGATACGTGTGATTAAAGTATAGTTTAGGAGAGTTTTTTAAGTTTAAAACTGAAATTTTAAGTAGCATCAACTTTTGCAATGCTATAGAAACTGAGCAAATTCGAAATAAAGACAAATATAGAAGGGGCAAACTTTTGATAAAATTAGGAAAAAAACAAAATTTGAATACTTATTTGATATTTTTATTTTATACTATTAAACATCTTATAAACCTAATCTTCAGCTATGACGCTCATTTTGGTCATCTGATTCATTGATAATAATAAATTCTACAACTTATCTGACATATTCCAAAGAAGTAAAGCATTTATAAGGCTTTACTGGAATGTATGATCACAAATAACTTGCTTGGGATGTAAAGTAAGTATGTTCTAACCACACACTCACTCGGGGACCACCTCTGTCCCTCAGCCAAGCCGCTAGTTCCCAGCCTTGCTCCCTTTTCTGGGAACGGTCTGTCTATACACCAGGTACCCCCTGCCCACACACACGCCAGATACACACACACCCAGATGCACACACGCCAGATACACACACACCTCCAGATACACACACACACGCCAGATACACACACACCCAGATGCGCACACACACCACATACACACACGCCAGAGATACACACACACCCAGATACACACACACATGCCACATACACGCCACATACACACACACACCCAGATACACACACACACACACCCAGATACACACACCAGATACACACACACACACGATACACACACACCCAGATACACACACACCCAGATATACACACACATACCACATACACACATGCCAGATACACACACACATACACACACACACACACACACATGGCCACCTGACTGGCCCGAGGCTTTCTGCTTCCCAGCCGAAACCCCATCTCCTCGGGGAGGCCTCCAGGTCCCCCTCACCAGTGTGTCCGCCTGGCCTGCAGTCACTTTTCTGCCTCCTACTAGGTGGCATCTCCCTGAGGGTGGTCTTACTTGTTCCATTCAGAGCTGTGTGTGTCCCCACCGGTCACCTCACAAAGGGCCTGGCCAACCCGAGTCCAGCCCTGGTCTCCACGTGTCACGCTTTGTCACACGAGTGCGCCGGGCATAATCATAGTAATAGTAATAGTAATAATTGCCACTTGTGAGGCCAACTCTGTGCTAAATGTATAAGCTCATGTAATCCTCACAAACAACCCAGAAGGTAAATATTATGATCCTTGCTGGACAGATGGACTCACAGAAGATTTTCTAGATCTTCATTCTACTGAAGCCTGGAGGTCAAAGAACTCGTCCAAGCCACCGGCAGGGCCAGGACTCACTTTTTTTTTTTTTTTTTTTTGCGGTACGTGGGCCTCTCACTGTTGTGGCCTCTCCCATTGCGGAGCACAGGCTCCGGAGGCGCAGGCTCAGCGGCCATGGCTCACGGGCCCAGCTGCTCCGCGGCATGTGGGATCTTCCTGGACCGGGGCACGAACCCATGTCCCCTGCATCGGCAGGCGGACTCTCAACCACTGCGCCACCAGGGAAGGCCCCCAGGACTCACTTTTGGCAAATCTATCAAAAAATATTTCCTCTCAGGCAGAGGTTAAAGAGAGCCTACCAAACCTAAACACCAAGGGGGGACCGAGGCAGGGGCGCATCCTCTGCACCCACAACCAAGGGTCCCCCTCAACCCCAGTGTGCACGACAGGCAACCAAGTGCAGATGCTGACAGCCACAGACTCACTCAGAAATTAGCGAAGAAAAAGACCTTTCTTTCCAAAAAACAAACAATAATCAAGCAGCCATGTAGAGCAAACGGTTGGAATATCTTTAATTTTGAAGGACTTAAGCTTTCACTTACAAGAATATCCTTATCAATAATATATCAGGATAGGTCATTTTATTAGGTTTTGCACATTTTATAAAACCATACTCTAAATAATTTTGATTTCTTCTTAGAATGCGGCTCAGGTGAGTTAGAACTGCTGACTGGATGACTAAGATCAACCCCCTCTTCTTTCACTTTCAGATCCTTTGGCCAGACTTGAACGTGCCTCTCTCTGTGTTTCAGTTCAGTTTCAGCATTAATTTTTCTTTCTAATAATAAAGCAATCTATTTTAAGGGCCATTACCACCGGTTCAAATATTATAATTGTCACAAACTCAAAAAAAAAAAAAAAAGTTCTCATGCAGTAGAATCCTTTCCAAAAATGGACTGAAATTTGGTAACCAAACCTGGGCTGGAAGTTTCAAGGCTTTTGCTGACAAGAGATGTGATTCTTCTGTGCTCCCCTCCCCAAGGAGTGCGACTGTGCCTCGTGTGACAGGCAGTTACCCTCCCACAAGGGTGGTGACCGAAGGGCAACCGTGTTCCAGAGGAACCACAGGCAATGCCCACGGGACAGGGTGCCCACGCTGCAGGCCCGCAGCTCTCCCGGGACAACTGAGGACTCCAGCCGCTGTCACCACCGTTCTCGGTTCTGTTCTACCCTTTTCAGTGCTCACTGTGACCCACGAACGCTGAGTGTGCTTCACGGCTGTGACTCGGGGGGAGAAAAGTCCCTGCTGTCTGTCAATCTGCTTATCTTACAAGTTCCTGGACGGCCGAGCACACAGTGGCTTCCGTTCCCCCAGGAGACCGACTGCCCGTGTGTCAGCGCACACATACCCTGTGCGGGTGGTGAGGTGGCCAGGGTCTCGCAGACATCGAGGAGGCCAAGGGCGACCAGAGCAAAGACAAGTTCACAGTCAAGGGCACTACTCCGCTCCCAGGACACGCCATCCGTGTGAGAGGGATCACACGGGACAGGACAGGGCAGGTCCCCACGGAGCACCTGATGCATCGTGTCACAGCCTGAGACGCACGTCCACGGGAACTAGACGGCGATGAGGCCAGAGAGAAAAGCCGGGATGCTGGCAGCCATGCAGCCCCACCTCACGGCACCAGCACCAGGGCCCCTTCCCCGAGAAAGAGCCCGAGGGTCTGAGGTCATACCACCCAACCCCCTGAGTAATTACGCAGGTGAAACGTGCCTCCGGCAGCTCAGCCGCCCCAACACGTGGGGCAGGAGCAGAGCGCTCCGGGTGAGAGCTCGCTGTGGAAAGGAAGACCAGGGAGTCCTGCTGCCCACGGCTCACCACCTCGCAGAGTCCAGAAACACCGCGCAGAAAACAAATTCACCGGACCGCGGTCACCGCGCTCACACTGCCCCGCCATCCCCGCTGCCCCGTCCACGCCAGCGTGCCGCTCTCATCCGCTACACGACACCATCGCGGGCGGTGGGCAAAGCTGAGCTGCGACCTTCCAGACCCGACCCGCAGATCCACGTCAGGGCTGAAGGCGGACGCTGCCCTTCCCCGAGGCGCCCTCGGTGGCGCCCCCCGCACACCTTCTCCAAGGCCCTGCGGGGCGGGCCCCTCCCCTCCCTCCACTCATCAACACCTGCCCCGGTTTGACAAGGAGAGTCAGGAGAGACCCCACATGCCCAACAGTCACGTCACGATCACTCAGTGACCACACGGCCACACTGTCCCGGCACCTGGGGGAGCGGCGTCCCAGGCCCAGCAGACGACAGGTTTTGGACGTGATCAGGGAGGAGGGGAGGGGTCACGGGTGGAGGTCCCCTTGGGAGGCAGCAGGGGGCCCACAGGCCCGGCTGGTTTCAGAGACAACCGCGCGCCAGCTACCGCTCCCCGCGGACATAACCCCACGGCCTGCTGGGGCAGGTCGCCGATGCCCCTGCTGGACAGACGAGCAAGCAAAGGCACCGAGGGGTGGGGGACCTGCTGGTCGCTGACGGAGCCAGGACAGATCCCAGCAGGTGGGGCTTGTGACTGGCTAGGTGAGCCGCGGAGGACAGTCCAGGTTGCTGCTCTGCCCCTGCACCCGCTACCTCCTCACTCAGCAGCCTTCCCTGGGCACCTCCACGTGAGGCCTTAGATTAAAGGATCTTCGGGGCTGGATTATGTGACATCACCGCCACCCGCGATACCAATTCAGAACAGGAAAAGGCCACAAGGAGAGAGACAGACTTAAGTGGCTTCACAAGAAGGGAAGAATTTGGATTTCTAACGAGAGCGAGGCATTTTGAGGACTAAACCTATAGACCGGTTTTCGATCTCTCTTCAAGCATTACACATTTTCTCCTACAGCATAAATGTCACAAAGTACTTCTCCACTCCGAGACGTGTGCCCGAGACCTTGCCACCAAGACAACAAACCACGGTCTCGAGAACCTGCCACCTGCCACGGCCCGTGATGGCAGGTCCACACCTGCCCCAAATCCCACGGGGGCAACGGAGGGGAGCACGGAGACTGACAGGTGGACGCTGGGTAAGCACCCTCCCCCTCTGCATGTCCACACACCCCACTAGACATTTCTAGAACAGTTTTCCAATTTCAGTCAAAACAGGCAAATCTTGAAGGTAGCTACTTCTCAGGTACCCTACCGAACCCAGGCAATCCCCAATGGCTTTTCTCATATAGAAAAAAATTTGTCTTCTAACTCCACAGAAATGGGAAATTCGTTCGGCAGCTTGATGTTTCAAGATCGTGTTCTCGAAGCTCCACAAGGCGGTGGGCGGGTGGCACCCAAGCGCCCCGACCACCTGGAGGCCACAGTCCTGATCACAGCACACAGGCGACATCACTCAGGGATACGCCAGAAGCTTGGATATTTTGGTGTGAAATCTCCTGATTTAAAATGTTGACTACAATTTGAAAAGGAAAAGAAAACCTCACTGGACAAGTCAAAAAATATCTGTGGGCCAAATTTAGCCCAAGGGTGACCCATCAGCAGCCCCCGGTGAGGACAATCTGTAGTTACTCTGACCCTACGGATTACAAATAAAATTGTATCACCCATAATGGCTACATTTCACCCAGTCTAGCCTGACACACACAAAAAATTTAAGTAAAATTAGATTCCTATCACTTTGGAAACAAAGTTGGAAACAAACCAACACAGCTCCTCTTCGATTTCTTACAAGCTCTGTAAGGTTATGCAGCTGCCACTCCAGGGTTATTTGTCTAGAAGAAGAATGGCAAGTCCTACAGACTTATCAATAGCAGGTCACGTTTCTATTAGAACAATAATTGTTTACACTGAATGATCTATGTTAATAATTAAATTTCCATTTGTAACTATTTCTTATTGGGTTTTTGTTTGTTGGTTTTGTTTTGTTTTGGGCCACACCACACAGCATGCAGGATGTTAGTTCCCCGACCAGGGATCTAACCCATGCCCCTTGCAGTGGAATCACAGAGTCTTAACCATTGGACCGCCAGAGAAGTCCCTTACTGGTTTATTTCAATAACACAATAATTTCAAACAAAACTGTAAGTATATCCTAGTTACTTTAGCCCCGAAGTTCCTGATGTTCAGATAAGGTGCTGGTCAATTATAATTTACTTGATCCAGTACAATGTGACCTTTGACCCTTGTCTGCACACCCGCAGTGGCCAGCACGTCACCAGGACACCAGCCTGGGAGGGAACCTGGTGTGCGTGTCCCATGTGCTGCAGGGGCCCTGATCGTCTGTCCACCACGGCAGCTCTGGCAGCTACCCGGGGATGCTCACAGGAGCAACCCTCCTCCCCAGCAGCCTCCTCCCTTTTCATCTCTTCTGACCCGAAGTCGAGCCTGGCTCACAAGCCCACCTTTCCTCACTCCGGCCAAACAGCAGTCCCCACTGTTGACCAGAAGGACCGACAGTGGATCCAGAGTAGAAGCCAAGGCTGGAACTGGGCCCTGGCGCTTCCCAGCTGGGTGACCTTGGGTAAATGCCTAGCATCTCTGTGCTGAGTTACCTTCTCTGTAAAATGGGGACACGTGAGAATGAAAGGATTCTCACCTAAAGTGCTGAGAAGAGGGCCTGGTGCCAGGCCGCACCCACGTGTGTTAGCTGTTCTTAGCGCTCTCCATGGCAGGGGGCAGGTAACATCTCTTACTATGACTCGGGTGCATGAGGCTAAGTGTCCTCAGAGGTAATCCTGTCCGAGACACTCTATCCCCTTAGGCTCAAGAAACTCCAGAAGGTGGCATGAGCCAGCTGGCATCCTCACCAGCCAGGGACTGTACAGGCCCTAGGAGGGAAGCATGGGATCTACAGAAAAGGGCACGTGAGGGCATTTAGATAAGGGACCGGGGATGAGAGGGAGAGGAAGGGCAGCAGGCACTTTTCTTAGGAAAAGCGGCCCGACCAGTGGAGCTGCTTACAGTCAGGTTTACAGGGAGAAGCAGCGGGCTGGGGGAGCCGGCAGGGCAGGCCAGGGCCCACCTGGAACCCCACGGGCTCTCTGAGTCTGTGGACTGAATCAGTGTCCAGCTCAGTTGAGTCTATTTTTAAACCTTTCTAGATCATTCCAGGCACAACATCTTTGGCATCCTTAGGCCCTAAAATATTTCAAGATGTACTTTTCTCGTAGAAGATATTCAATTATCAGGTATATCATGGTTCATGCTAAACCTTAACACACGTGAGTCACCAAGGCCCATGAGTAACCATTAAAAAGCCCAGGCACTGCGCCCGAAGCTGCCCCACCAGGCTCCACTCACGCGCTCAGCACTGCTGCGGGCCCACCTAGCTTCAGACAGGGAGGCGGTGCTGGGAAAAAAAACCCGCCCTCTGGCAGGTAACGGTCGGATGTGGGGAGGCCTCTGAGAAACGACGAAGTTGATATACGTGTTTTATCAAATTATCCAGAGTCATAAATGCTATGGAAAAGGCAGCAGAGCAGGTCCACGGGGCTGGGGGGCTGCAGGGGGGTGAGATGCCTCACAGACAAAGGCTGATGGCAACCTAGGAGCTGGGCAAAGGCCCTGGGGCACGAGAACCCCTGCAGAGCTTCAGGACAGGCAGAGGCCAGTGGGGCTGGAGCAGAGGGAGTGCAGAGGGAGCTAAGTACCACGGAGGCGGAGGCGGTGCCGGAGGCCAGGAGGGCGCAGTCCAGGAAGCCCCAGGCAGGGACGAGCGGCTCCAGAGGCTCACCGCCTTGGACTCTCATCTAAGATGCCTCACGGCTCCTGGGCGCCCCTGCTGAGCTGTCAGGTGAGGCACGGACAGTGCAGAGTCAGTAGCGCGTGTTTCCGTGGACCCAGACCTCTGAGGCAGCAACGCTTCTGGCAAGTGAGCCTAAAGCGCCGGCCCTCGGACCCCCTTCCACAGAACATTCTCTATCAGGCCTCCCAGGGCCCTTGGGTACCAGGGCAGACCCGCTGCAGGCCTGATACCATCCACCCGGGCCCCCAAGATGCCACGCAGACCTGGGCCAAGGGGTCCCCGGGAAGGAGGGAGCGGGCGTGCTCTGGATGGAGGCCTGGGAATCAGCGGCTTCGCGGATCGGGTGCAGTCTGATGTCCACTGGTTCCCTGAGAAAGGCTGCACAAGGCGCGTGCGGCCAGAGAGGAAGCCGAGACGCGGGGGCTGCTGGGGCCACAGGCCAGAGGGCAGGGTGGGCAGCCCCTCTCCACCCAGGAGCCACTGCTCACACACAGGCACACGTGCACACGCTCCTGCTGTCTCTCACACGCACCTGTGCAGACACTCACACACGTGCACCTGCCCTTTGAATGGGGCGTGGAGACAGGATGCAGACATCACAGTGCTGACAGTTCGCTGTCGTCCCCACATGAAGAAACGTCACCAACACCATCCGGAAAGACAAGGCATCAGCGTGTCCTCCTGACTCACAACCTGGAAACCAGAGCAGCTCCGGCCCATCCTGAAACAGTCCTGCCTAAGAGGGACTCGTTACCACCTTTGTCACACTTTGGCCTTTGACCCCGGCCACTGCGGGGAGAGCCCAGCAGTCCTGAAGCACCAGTGGTCTAGCGACCTGGCCAAGCGTCCGGTTCCAGGTGGCCCCTGGCCCTGCCGCCCTCGGGGTTCTGCTCCATCAGCACCCGTGAGAGGACTGGGCCTGGCCTTTCAGGAAACGCCTCTGCCACACCTGCTTGGGACAGGGTTCTCCTCGGGTCCCCAGGCCGCAGGTTCAGGGGACAGGTTGCACTGACCCTGGACCTGTGGACCGTATACCGTGGAGTCAACTCTGGCACAACTGCATTTCCACACACAGGAAACAGCCCGTCCCCGACTCCCACTCGCACAGCCACAGGCTCCTCCGACCGCGTGCTACCCTGTGCAAGCATCCCCAGCCTAGTGACCAGGGGCCCGTGTGGTGCCCCCGCCCCCGGCCGCTGGGGGCTGCAACCAGACTGCTTCCTGCTCCAAGAACCCTGCTCTCTGCCCACCTGCCTGCTAGGAAAGGCAGTGGGCGCTGCAGAAACGAACCCCGGCATCCACGTCCTTGCAGGGGGCGTACCCCAGGATCTCAGCGTCCGAGCTCTGGAGCAGCCCCCCACCTGCCCCAGACTGCCATCTCTGAAATGGGGACAACACCAGGATGGCTCCAAGGGCTATGGTGAGGATTACTTGAGGCGGTAAGCACAGCACTACAGGCATGAGAAAGTCAGCCTAGACAGACACAGTTCCGACCAGGATGAAGCAGGCGCACGACCGCCTATCCCTCCTCTGATGGTGACCAAGAGGTCTGGACAAGATGGGAGGGAGAGAGTTAACTGAAGGCGCCAAAAGCAAAGAGCAGCGGGCCAGCGGCCGGAGCAGCACCCACGCAGAAGGAGCAGCGCCCGGCAGTCTTCCAGAGCCTTCCTTTCCTCTCCATCCCCAGCTCTGAGCCAAGGGCAGCCTGAGATCTAGAACAGCTCGCTGGATGCAGACAGCGAACACCCACCCCTCTGTCCAGAGGAGCCAGAGCGTGGCCGGCAGGGCTGGGAAGGGCGCCCTGGCTCTGCCTGTGAACTGACACACGCGGGGCTCCCGCCTGGCCTCCACGTGCTGAACCATGGGAGGCACAGAGGAGCCTCGGGAGCCGAACTGCCAAGTGTGCGAGCTCCTTGGCCCCAGACTCACCCCTGAGTGACAAACACCAGGGCGGCCCCCCACAGCGTGAAAAAGGCCTTGAGAGCTGGACTGATGTGGAAACCCCTCCCACAACGTGAGACCGACTTGCCGTCTGTGTACAACCAGGCTGAGCACCTGCCTAAGAAAAGAAAATTCTCCAAAGGACTTCGACGGGACCCAGAGCCTTATAAAGAAATATGAAAAATGTCCAAGGTACAAAATTAATCAGCACACCAAGAACCAGAAAACGCTGACATGCCTAAGGGAAAGACAGTCCACAGACGCCCGGCCTGAGATGACCCAGATGTCAGAGGCATCAGACAAAAACTTTAACGTGGTCGGTATAACCGTGCTCGGTGAGGTACAGCTGAACATTCTTAACATGAATGGAAAGATGACAGAAGTTCCCAAGAGAGAAAAATAAACTATTAGAAGGAAGCAAATGGGAGCTTTAAAACTGAAAGTACAGCATCTGACATAAAACATCCACTAGCTGTGCTCAGTAGCGGAGTGGGGGTGACAGAGGAAAGCCAGTGAAGCTGAACAGGTCAGTAGGAATAATCTGTTCTGTATAACAGAGAGAAAAAATATTTTAAAAAATGCACAGGGACCTTCCGCTGCCGAGATGATGGACGAGGTGTGCTTTTTCCTGTTCCTCCGCTAAGCCATGTATCACACAAACACAGGGAGACTCTGAAAGGTGGGGAGAAGGAGGAAGCTGGCCGGGGACCTCGGGACCAGGGAAGGACAGGGGTGAGTTCCCTGGGTTTCCTTTTGCTTCATGCACCTCAGATGTGAAGAACAGCAACCTGGAAATGCCAGTGGGTACAAACCAAAAACCCCAACAAAGAGTGCCCTCTCTGGCCAAAGTACCAGGGGAAGGACAGCCCAGTAAGACAGGAAACTTCTAGACAAACAACAAACACACAGGAAACCTGGCCCCACGCCCACACGCCAGCAAAGTCCACCTGGGAGCCTAGACTTCCACCCTCAGGGGTGTAGGGAGGCACCCGACACTCCCCACCAGGGTGGCGTGGCATGGGGGAAGGCAGGCAGGGAGCCAGAACTTGCATCCCAGCCAGCTGGTAATGAGCCTCACTCCTCACAGGGGTCGGTAGAGACAAAGGGGGAGTGGACTTCCACCTTCATTCAGCAGTAGTGAGGTGGTGTCAGGGGAGACCTAGGGGAAAGACAGGATTTTCACCACCACCCACCTCCACCTACCCAGGTGTCAGGAGACCCTTGGAGTGCAGTTGCGAGGCACCCCTACCCCTTCCAGCCAAGGGGGTCTCTGTGCAGGCCTAGTGGGGGGCCGGAAGTCCTAGCCCACCCAGCAGCAATGAGGCGCCCCTCCCCCCGACTGTCAACAGGGCCGAGGGGAACCTGGACTTCTTCCCCCACCTGGCGGTAACTAGTTCCCCTCTTCCCTGATGGAGCAGTGTCAGAGAGAGCAAGCTAAAAGAAGAAATTTAAATAAGATCCAAAATTTCCTAACAGTACAAAAATGTCCAGGTTTCAATCTAAAATCAACCACCATGCCAAGAACTAGGAAGATCTCAAAATGAGAGAAAAAAAGACAATCGCTGGATGCCAACACCGAGATGACAAAGATGTTAGGATTGTCTGACAAGGACCTTAAAGCTGCCACTACGAAAAGGCTTCACAAACAATTACACACCTGAAACAAATGAAGACATATAAAGACTCAGCAAAGAAAAAACGTCTTAGCAAAGAAGTAGAAGATATAGGGACTTCCCTGGCGGTCCAGTGGTAAGGTATCCGCCTTCTAATGCAGGGAATGCAGGTTCGACCCCTGGTTGGGAAACTAAGATCCCACATGCTGCAGGGCAACTAAGCCCATGTGCCACAACTACTGAGCCCTCGCGCCTCAACTAGAAGGCCCGTGTGCCACAAATGACAGAGCCCATGTGCCCTGGAGCCTGTGCACCACAACTAGAGAGAAGCCCGCATGCCTCAACAAAGATCGTGCATGCCTCAACAAAGATCGCGCATGCTGCAACTAAGACCCGATGCAGCCAAAAATAAATAAAATAAATACATAATAAATAAACCTTTAAGAAAGAAAAAAGAAGTAGAAGATATAAATAAGACCCAAATGGACATTTTAGAACTGAAAAATACAGTAACCAAAACAGAAAAGAAACAGGTGGACTCAACAGCAGAACGGAGGGGCAGACGAAAGAATCAGTGAACTGGAAGATGGGACAACAGAAATGACTCAAATTGAACAGCAGAAGAAAACAGAATTAAAAGCAAAAACAAAACAAAACAAAAAAAATGAACAGAGCCTCAGAGACCTGTGGGATTATAATGGAGGATCCAACATGTGTGTCACTACATTCCCAGAAGTAGAGAAGGAGAGGGGCTGAAAACGTGCTCAAAAAATAATGGCTGAAAACTTCCCAAATTTGACAAAAGGCATAACCTCAAATATAACTAATCCAAAGAAATCCAGTCCAAGACACATTACAGTCTGGATTCTGAAAATCAAGTACAAGGAAAAGAATGTTCACATCAGTGAGAAAGAAACAACACCTTACCTACAGGTGAGAAAAATTTGAATGACAGTGGATTTCTCCTCAGAAACCATGGAAGCCAGAAGGAAGTGGCACAATATTTTTCCAGTGCTGAAAAGAAAAGAATGGTCAACCTGGAATCTTACACCCAGCAAAAATATCCTTCAGGGATAAAGGAGAAATTAAGACATTTTCAGATGAAGAAAAACTAAGAGAACTTGTTGCCAGCAGACCTATCATAAAAGAAAGGATGCAGGAAGTAGAAATGAAGTGATAAGAGTCCGGGGTGGTGGTGGGGCAGTGGGGAGGAAGAAAGAACAGAGTAAGCAAAGATATGGGTAAACACAATAGGATTTCCTTCGCTTCCTGACTTTTCTAAATTATGTTTGTGGGTGGGAGAGAAAATTATAACACTAATGTGGTTCTAAATGCATGTAGAAGAAATAATTAAGACAATTTCATTATAAAACGGGAGAGTAAAGTGAGGCAGAGAGGTAGGGTTTCTGCACTTCACTCAAATTGGTGAAATGGCAGCACCACAAGATTGGGATGAGATACGTATATATAGACCAATACCTTGGGGAACCACTCCACCTCTGTACAAAGAGGTGCACTCAAAAACAATATGGATATTTTACTACAATAAACAGCTAATAAAAAAGATGAAGATATATAGACAAATCAAAATGGAATTCTAAAAAAATATTTTTAAGTAATTCACAGGAAGGCAGGGAAAAACAGAGAAACAAAACCCAGAAAACAAAAAATAAAATGGTAGACTTAAGCCCTAATATATTTACATTAAAAAGACATAGATTGGCTTAGTTAATTAAAAAACATGAGTCAACCTTATGCAGTCTAAAGAAACTCACTTCAAATCTAATGATGTATGCAGGTTGAAAGTAAAAAGATGGAAAAGACATGTGCAGCAGGAGTGGCCGTGTCAATCAATAAAGTAGACTCCAGAACAAACACAATGATCAGACACAGAGAAGGGCATTACACAACGAAAAAAGGGTCAATCCAAAATGAAAACATAGCAATCCTGAATATGAATGCACCAAACAACAGAGCAGGAAAACGCATAATGATCAATAATGGTTTAGAGCAGGGTCGGCAAACTGCAGGCCAAATTCAGCTTGCTGCCCACTTTTGTAAATAAAGTTTTGTTGGCACACGGCCATGTGCATTCACTCTCATGCTGCCTACAGCAGCTTTTGTGCTAAAACAGCAGAACTGAGAAGTTGTGACCCACAGAGCCTAAAATAATTGCTATCTGGCTTTTGAAGAAAATGTTTGCTGACCTATTTTAGAGTAACAAATAAAAGTTAACCTTTGAATTATCTCAGATTACAGTATTTATGACCACGTTCGCCTACTGTTAAGTCATGTAACCTGAACATAACTGAGGCAGGTGCCTAGAGAGACAGATGGCAGGCAGGACTGCTGTTTTCCTGACATCTGCTTTCGAAACCACAAAAGCCTGTACGTCTCTTCCGACAGTGAATCACATGCAAATCCAGAATGAGATTCTATTTTTTTTTCTGAAACAGGTAGACAGGATTGCCATTTATTTCCTATTCAAATATACTGAGATTCCTCCTATCACACTGTGCAGGTCGTTAGCTTTACATCATCTGACACTGTCTACAGCACTTCTGACTTCCTCATGGGGCATAACTACGACACATCAGGGGATACTGAAACACAGGACTACAGGATCTGTGGTGTTTACGCTTTAGGGGATTCTGTAGAATTTGTGGGCTTTACACAAACCATTCAGCTTCCCAGCCACTTCCAATGGTTTCGAACCCACATCCTCCAGAGAAAAGTCAAGGTGCTGGGAGAGCAAACAGCAAAGCAACCACTCCCCCCACGTTCTCCTGCAGCGGTGACCACAGGACATGCTGCATCCCACAGAGCCGGAGCCCAGTCCCGAGGCGGCCTCCACTCACCATGTGGCCAGGGGCAGGCCACACCTCACCTCCCATATGTGGCCATCCACACAGGGTTGTTCAGCACCTGCCGTGCACAGGCACACGAGGAGCCCCGGGAGAATGGGGACGAGGGACACGAGGAGGGGGTCATCAGTATCTTAACAAACACACAGAAAATATATTTTCTAAAGCCTAAACACAGTTCCTTAAGTACTTGTCTTTTTCCTTAGGACAGATGATCAAACATGGCAAAGTCACCAAACTATACACTTAAAATGTGTGAATTTTATTGTATGCAAATTATGCCTCAATAAAGTTGACGTTAAAAAAATCATGTTTTGGGCTTCCCTGGTGGCGCAGTGGTTGAGAGTCCGCCTGCCGGTGCAGGGGACGCGGGTTCGTGCTCCGGTCCGGGAAGATCCCACATGCCGCGGAGCAGCTGGGCCTGTGAGCCATGGCCGCTGAGCCTGCGCGTCCGGAGCCTGTGCTCCGCAAGGGGAGAGGCCACAACAGTGAGAGGCCCGCGTACAGCAAAAAAAAAAAAAAAAAATCACTGTTGAAGGTTAAGACTAAGGGTGATTCTTTTTCTGTGTGCTTTTCTGTTTTTCTAGATTTTATTAAATCAACATGAGTTACTTTTATAAGCATAAAAAAACTTTTTGTTTTAAGTATCTGTGGCTTGCCTACCTTTTGCTGGGCACTGCGTAGGGGTGTTGGGGACACTCTATAAATATAGCAGTGACCTACCCAAGGAGCACCCCATCAGCCCTGGGGCATCCCAGATTCGGGGGGAGCTGCCAGAGGAAAGGGAGGGTTTCCTTCAAAAGTGGAGCCTGGGCACTGCCCCACCCCGCCCCAGGGTGCCAACATACTCCTCCCAGCCCCAACTCTAAAGGAACACATCCAGAGTCTCTTTTCCTGAACCCCGGGGGGTACAGCCCAGATACAGTTTCAGTCTGTTTCGAGCTGAACTAGCCCGACCCACTGTGAGAAGACTGGGTCCGGGTTTCCTGTTTTCAGTCTGCCCCACTTCCGGCCAGGCTGGCGCCCCGGAGCCTCACAGCTTCCTTAAGAGCAGCTGTTCCTGGGTCCAGACAACGCTGCCCCCTGAAATCCTGGTGCCTCCTTTGCTCTCAACCGCTGAGCCCCCTCACAGATGAAGGAGCATGGGCCTGGATTAAAAGCCAGCTCCCTTCTGGACATTACAGTCAACTGCAATCAGTTCACAACTTCCATTTTTCCTGTCTGAAAGCAGGAGCGATGCTATGGAGAAACTGAGCGGGTCAGATGAAGCGGCTGCACCCAGTGCACGGGCTGCCCCGGGGCAGGTCCCGCCTGTGTCCTTCTTCGAAGGTGATCTCAATTCACTCCCTACCCCATCAGTCTGTTTTTGCACAACCCTCCCCTCCCTTCCCTCCCCGGCCAAGCCACAGTCCATCCCGGCAAGCAGACACACCTGGGACTGTGGCAGGCTGGGTACTGCCACTCTGTAACTGAATCAAATGTCCCGTGGACTGATTCCCGTCTCCCTAGTGCCAGTGCTGCTCTCAAGCATGGAATCATCTGACTCAGACCCCACTGCCCTGGGGATGCAGCTATGAGGAAAGCCCCGAGCTGCAGCAGCTGCGTCCCTGCACTGCTGACCCACTGCTTTCCCAGGGTGGTGGGTTGCACAGGGGGTGCCAGGGCTCCCACAACCCCAGCCTCTCCGGGGAGGCGACCAATCTCTTGCATACCAGTCCCTGTATGAAAGGGTCTTCACGGTTTGTAAGAGTGAAGTAACCACCGTTCCCGGGAAGAGGGCAGGCAGCTGTGTCAGTGAGGGGCTGCCCCAAAGCACGCCACACAAAACCGAGGATCTGGGGACCGGAAACCATAATGGTAGCCGGCTGAGGATGCCAACGCTGAAAGCAGGCAAGGAGTGACTTCCCCACCGAGACGTCCCGACGGGTGGGGTCTGTCCAGTGTCCACATGGCCACTGTGGCCTGAGGGAGGCCACACCACCCGGTGCACAGCAGCTGGAGTTGGACCCACCACGCCTCAAACCCGGGTTCAACCACTAGTTGGGCCGGTTTCTAAAACTCTCTATATCCGTAAAATACAGGAGAAGCTGCCCCGCAGGAATGCATCATGTTTGAATGGGATACAGGACAGAAGCACAATGGCTGCGCCCACGTGCCCCACGAAATGGCAGTGCCCCATCCTTAAGCCGAGAGGTTTACAGGAAAGCTCAAAAGCCCTCGGGGACAGGCCAGGCAAGACCTAGTCGTGTGGTGCCAGGAGGCCGGAGGATGACGTCTGAGGAGTGACATGTCTTCCCAAGGGGACAACAGAAAGCTGGTAGAAGGGTAGAGCCTCAGACCCCCAGCCACAGATAAGCTCTCTGCAGACCATGCTTCTGGTGACGCCAAGGCTAGAAACCAAGAGTCCGAGATCACCCTTGACCTTGGCCCCAATTAACCGGCCAGCTCTGCCTCACCGCTCCCCCACCAGCAGAGCCACACAACCTCAGTGTCAGAAAGCACCCCCAGACCCATCGCGGCACCCCCGACTGCCCCCAAGGCATCTGAAAGCCATCCCAAACTCAGAACATCCACCAGAGAACCCTGACCTACACACCCCTCCCCGACAATTAACCACGAAATCCCTGCTCCTGCAGTTTCAGTAACTACAAACCTGGAAATCACGTTCCCCTGGCGCTGCTCATTCAATCCAGGCAGACCCAGCCCTGCTCACCACCACTCCCACCAGGACTAGGCCAGCAACCTCCCACCTGCAGTCCCTCCTCTGTCTGCTCTCCTCCAAGCTGCCACAGGGATCCTTTCTCCAGGTTAAGATGGATAAAGCCCTCCAGGGGTCCCCATCTCAGCCCATGCCACCCAAACAGCCCCGTTTCCCCTCCCCCATCTCCCTCCGTTCCTGCAGCACCCCGTGGACCTCCGGCCCTGGCACTTGTGGTCTTCCTGCAAGGACCATCTCTTCCCAATGTGCACAGGTCCCTCCAGGGCTCTGGTCCAATGCCCCCCTGCAAGTGAGGACTTCTGGGACCCCCTGCACCACAGCGACCTGCCCCTACCCTGCAGGGCTCTTCTGAGACATACACGCCCCTATGTGTTGCCCTCTTGTCTCTGCCAATAATGGAAAATGCTCCAATGCGGCAGGGACTTTGTCACGTGCGTTGAGCAGAGGCGAGGATTACCGCCGCGCCCTTCCCGAACAGGCCCTCAATAAAAAATTGCGAAAGACAAATGAATGAGATGGAAACACACCCACACTCGCCAGCCCTGGGCTTCCTCTCCTGCCATGGACGCTTCCCCCCTGCTCACTGTCCAAAGGCATCTCCTGTAATCCTCCTCCTCCCGCCAGGAATCAAATGACACCTCCTTGATAACCCTCTGCCGCCGACGTCTCGGCCCCGGGAGCCGCTGGCCCCTTCTCCTTGGGGAGAGAGAGTGCCCTTTTCAATTAAATTACACTTCTCCAAATCGGAGGGCCTCCGCAGGTCCTGCGTCCAGCCTGTTGCACCGGAATTAACACCCACACCAACCCCACCAGGGAGCACATCCCAGACAGAAGATCATGAGCCTGTCTTTCACTTTACAACAGGAATTCCTGACCCCGCTCTGGATCCCCGCTAACGAAAAGCATCTGTACTCGGGTTCAACAGAAAGCGAGTGCGGGGCGCCGGCACTCCCTCGGGATCCATCCGTAATCAGTCTCACAATCGACCCGGATGGTGCCTTTCAGATACTTGCGGGCCGGTCACGGAGATGCGGCCCCGTCCAGGCGACCCCTCCCGGGCCGCAGATCTCCCCTGCCGTCACCACCCCGCGCCTCGCCCTCCGGGGTCGCATCCTCGCCGGGACCGCAGGCGCCCGGGCTCCGGCCCTCCCCGCCGGCACCTCCCTCCACCCACGCCCCCGCCCCGGCGCTCGCTCTTTGTCACCCCGGTCCCGGAGTGTACACACCCTCGGAGCCCGGTACTCCTCCCTGCCAGCTGCTGCCGGGACCCCGGGCCCCATCTCCGGGCCTCCGGTCCCGGGGCCCCCGCCTGCCGGCCTCCCCGCCCCCTCCTCCCCGGCCCCTCCCTGCCCCGCCATCCCGGCCGAGCCCGCGGGCCGGCGGCGACACTCACCCGCGCCGGGGGCGCCGGCTCCGGGCCCCGGGCTCCGCCACCAGCGCAGCAGCGCCCGCGCGGGGTCCAGGCTCACTGCGCAGCGCTGCTGCTTCACCCATAGCACCGAGCGCAGCGGCTCCGCGGCCCCCATCGCGCCCAACGCCCAGGGCGCCGCCGGGTCGGCCAGGCTGAGGGCGCCGGGCGGGCGCGCAGACGCCGAGGGGCGCTGGACCGTTAGCGGCCCCTGGAGCCCGGCCGGGTCGCGGCTGCGGCGGCGGCTGCGGCGGCGTCGGCGTCGGCGGCGGCGCGGGGCGGGCGGCGCGGGGCGGGCGGGGTGGGCGGTGCTGCGTCACCCCGTACGCAGAGCGGCCGCGGGGGACCAGGCGGGGGACGGGGAGGGGGAGGAGCGGGGGAGGGAGAGGGGGTCGGGCTGGGGAGGAGGGCCGGACTGGGGGGACTGGGGGGACTGGGAGGGGGCTGGACGGGGGAGGGGAGGAGTCGGCCGGGGGATGTGGGGCGGGGCGAGAGGACAAGGAAAGGCCGCGAGGGGGACCGGGCGTTGGGACGGGGAGGGGACGAGGAGGGGGACGGACGAGGGGGGTGCCGAGCCGAGGAACCAAGGGGGGGTCTGGACGGGGGGACCTGAGAAGGGGGCCGGGCGTGGTGGGGGGAGAGGAGAGAGGAGGGGGCGGAGGAGGGGCCGGGCGATCAAGGAGGGGGCTGGGCTGGGGTCTGGCCGCGCGGACCGGGTGAGCTCGCCCGGGCGAGTCCGTAGGGCTTAGCTCTGGCCCGAGGAGGTGGCTTCCCCTTGCCGCCGATCCTGGGGTTCGGGCCGCTGTGGCCGGGGGCGTGGAGCTCAGTAGCGCCTCCCTGGTGGATCGTCGGGGGCCTCCTGGGGCGCCGAAATGCTGCCTGGGTGGTCGTGCAGGTGTGACGGAAGGCCACGGGCCTTTGGTGGGCTCCGCGCCCCACGCCTGTCCTCCTGCGGCCGCCCTGGGCAGCTTGACTTTGGGCGTCGGGCGGCATCTTGGATACCCCGTCTCCTCCTCTTGAAGGCCTGGTATGCACCCTCTGGAGGTGTGGACTGTGCTGGGGCCAGCATGGAACTGGGCACCCTCTCCTCTGCTTATAGGCCACCCTCATGACCACCCAGGGAAGCAGGTGCTGCAGCACCCCTACACTCCTAAGGGGGCAGTTTTAGGCACTGGGGATTGAGCAGTAAGGGATGGAGCCAGGCTTTGAACCAGGCAGTCTGGGTCAAAGGGCCCTGCCGGGCCTGCACACCTAGGTTGAGGACAGATTCCCCCTGAGGAGGCACGTCCTGGTCACAGGTAGCAGAGGTGTGGCTCAGAGGTCTGCCACGGTCCAGCCACCCTTTACTGCCCACTGGAGTATGTGTCTGGGCTGGGGGCTGCAGAGAGCAGCTAGGGGTCCCAGAGCCCCAGGTTCTCATGGCCAGCCAGCCTGCTAGGGGAAGATGCTGGAGTATAAGCGGCCACCAGAGAGGAGGGGCCTGCAGGCTGGCAGGCAGGGAAGGCTGGCTGGAGGAAGCAGTCTTCCTCTTAGGGGCCTGAGAGGAAGCTGGAGGCGGGCAGGCAGCTGAGCCCTCCTCTCCCCTCCTGAGCAGGCCCAAGGAGAGGGGGGCTGCTGTTTTGAGCAGTTTGCTGAGAGGCATCGCCCTGGTGCCCCCGGATTCTCTTCCTCACCACAGTGCTCAGCTCAACCGTCCCCTCTCCACAGGGGGCCTTCCCTGACCCCCTGCTAAGTGCAGCACCCAGCCCAGCGAGGCTCCAGCCCTGCTCTCAGAGCGTGTCCGCCCCCTCAGCAGATGGCAGAAGGGCAGGCCTGTGGCCTCGCTGCCCGTGCCTGGCACTGGGGAGCCATAGGTACAGGTCTGATCCTGCCAGCTCCCTGTGATTCACTCCTGCTGGGAGCCCAGCGCCTGTTCAGGCTGGGTACAGGGAATCAGGAACCAGGATAGGGCAGAAGGTGGGGTGTGAGCTCTAGCCCCTCCCTTGGGCAAGGCGGGCCTCATCTCCCTGCCCCGTAGGGCTGATGGCAACAAGGCTGCTGCTCTGAGGCTCTGAAAATGTGGATATGAAATGTCTATGGAAACCTTGCACCAGCACCAGGCGGGGGGCTGCTAACACCCTGCTGCACGTGAGGAGGGATGCCAGGAAAGGGCCAGTGGGCAGGGACTCAGAAATGCCAGCCTCCCTGTGTGGCCTCTCCCTGTGGCCTCCCTGGGCTGGGCCCCTTCTGCCCTCCTCGGTTACTCACACAGGATCCTTGAGTGCCACGCGTCAGCTCATACAATCCTGTAGCCAGGGGGGCGCCCAGAGAGGACTCAGGCCCCCTCCCCATCCCCGCCCTCAGGGAGCTCTGTGGGGGAGGCAGCAGGCATCAACTACGAAACACTGGTGGGGCCCCGAGGGACCCCACCCTCCTCACCTGACAGACTCCAAGTCCAGAGGCCAGGCCAGGGAGCTCTCAGTGGCTGTTATAGGCTGCGTTGTGACCCCCTAAAATTCACATGCTGACGTCCTGACCCCCAGGGCCTCAGAACGTGAGTGGAGTTGGAGATAGAGTCTTTACAGGGGTGATTGAGGTATAATGTGGCCTTGGGGGTAGGCCCCAATCCAGTGTGACTGGTGGCTTTATAAGAGAGGGGATTTGGACACTCAGAGGGACCATGGGGGATCGGGCACAGAGGGTCAAACACATGAAGGGGCATCAAGAGGGCAGCCATCTGCAAACCACAGAGCGAGGCCTCAGAGGAAAGCAACCTGCTGGCACCTTGATCTTGGACTTGCAGCCTCTCTGAACTAGAACTGAGGAAATGAATTTCTCTTGCTTCAGTCACCCAGTCTACAGCATTTTGCAGCCCTAGCCAACCACTGCCATGGCCTTCCACCCCAGGGGGCTGTAGTCTGGGGTTTGGCTGGGGAGGGCCCTGGCCAAGGCGGGACCACATGCTTAAACCAGACGGAGAAGTTATTGAAATAAAGGCCAAGTTTTCAGAAGATGTGCTTCCTGCACTTGAGCTGGATGGGAGAGGGTTGGGCAGGGGGTCAGGCCCTACGTGAGGGCTGTGGGCCCGTGACTCTGAGCACAGAGCTGGGGGCACGGAAGGAAAGAGGCGGCTTTGCCTCAGAGCAGCTGCTAGGCCCCTGCTGCGCGCCAGGTCCTGGTGGGCCCGTCAGGAGCTGGCGGCAAAGGCAAATCAGCAGAACAGCCACCAAGAACCTTCAGAGGCTGGGGTGACTTGGCCGTCTGCGTTCAGAATGTGCTCCGGGCTCCCTTGCTGGCCTTCCAGCCACCTCACCTCTCACCTTTCCCATGCTGGGCCCTGGCCAGATGTCCTTCCCACGTGTCTGCCTGGGAAACCCCACCAGCCTTCTCCTTTAACGCCGCCGAATCCCTGGGCAGCTGGCTTCATGGGGCTTCCTCGGGGCTGCCTGTCCATGGCCTCATCTCCACCTGTGGCACCGCAGAACCTGTTGATGTTCTGGTGTGTGCACATTGCTGGCCGTTCCTCCACGGGGCCTAGATGTGCGCCGGCAGCCAGCTGGGCCCGAGAGCACAGGCTCAGCTCAGCAGCGTGGAGCCCCGCTGGGTCAGGCCCTGCCCTGCCACCTGTCCCATCCCGTGTCCAGTCTGCAGGCTTGGGCTGCTCCCTGGTGGCCTGACTGCCCTACAGCCTGAACTGGCCAGCTTGTCTAGGCTGGACATCTTGCCCAGCATTGGCCAACGCCCCCTGGGTCACGCTGTACCTGTCCAGGTTACCTCACATGCAGGCTGCCTGGACCCTGAGGTCCTGTCTAGGCCCACAGCATTGCCACCCAACCCCCACAAGCATCCTGCCCACTGGGTCATCCCTGCCGGAGGCCCACTGGCTTCTCCTGCCCACAGAGCCCTGGCTGCTAATGGGCACCTGGCACTGTCAGCACCTTCTGGCACCATCCCTTCCATGGCCTCTGACCTACTTTCTCTCTCTCCTGGGAGCCCCTGGCCGCGTTGACTGTGACAGCTCTGCTTACCTTCCCAGGCTTCCTCCCCATAAAGTCAACATCACACTTGACATCAGCATCCTGCTGGGTGGGGGTGGGAACACCTGCACCAGCTGCACACCGGCTGCCCTCAGTGCCGCCCTCTGCCCTCTGCCCTCCATCCTGCAAGAAGAGCTTCTAACTTCCCGTCAAGTTTGACTGCCTGGAAGAAATATCCCAGGGAGAGTAAGCTGATAAGTTACAAAATGCACATCCCTGTGACCCAGACAGCAACCTCTGGAAGTGGGATTTATTTGCCCCGTTTTACACATGGAAAGACTGAGGCCCTCAAAACTAACCTGGCCTGTTCAAGTTCTACAGAAAAGTAACTAGCTCAGTGGGAGTCCCAGGGCCACACTGGTGTAGGAGAGTCCGAAATATGAGAATAGGGGACACACAAGTGCAGCCTGCACCCCCATCAGGTCCTGCCCCAGGCACTCCAGCCAAGCCACCCTCCGGGGCACACAGGACTGTCCTGCCTGACATGCTCTTGTGGGTCCCCATCCAGATTCCCAGAGGCTATACTGCAGAGGCTGGACCTGTCCACCCGGGAAAGCCCCGAGCCTGGGCTGGCATGGAGGGTGGCCCTCAAGGGTGGTGGCCGGAGGGTGGATCTGAGCTGGGAAGGGCCAGTTGGGTGCAGCCAGCGGAGAATAACACCACGGGTGGCCAAGGATCAGGGCTGCTCGCAGACCTGGGCACCGTGGGAGCAGTGCACCCAGGGGAGGGCCCGAAAGCCAGGATCAGGTTTGGTGTGCTCCCCAGGCCTGCTTGGTGACCCGCCTGGGTCGGGTGCTGAGAGGACGCCTGGCATTGTGCTCAGCACCAGCTCATCTAATCCTCAAGCTGCCACCGCTCTGCAGGTGAGAAGACAGTCCCGGTGAGGTTAGGAACTGGGCCAGGGTTATCCAGTAGCGAGGGGTGGAGCAGGAAATGACACACAGGGCTGTGGGACCCCGAAGGCCGCCCTCGCACAGTCTGGCCGTCCTGTCGGCAACATCCTGGGTTTCTGTCCCCATGGGGAGCAGGCCCAGAGGCCCTGAGCACAGGCTTGCCTTGTCTGGGGGACGCTGTTTGCTTAGCAGCAGACCGTGCTGGGGAAAAAGCCAACTCCCGGTGCGGGAGGAACTCTGCAGAGACTCCGCTCCCATCTCCGCACCTGGAAGAAAGCTGGCTGGCTGGCTGTGGTCCTCAGAGGCGGGGAGAGCTCAGGGAGGGCGGGGGGAGGGGCACCTGCACGTGAGCCTGCGTCCCCAGGCCAGCAGCAGAGTCCACTTCTGGTTCATGCAGTACGGCCTTGACTCCTCGGAGGTGGGAGCTGCTGCAGTGTCCAGCCTTGGGGCCCCGGGGGAGGAGGACCCTGGGAGGTTCCCAGCCAGTGGCATCTATGGCCCAGCATGCAGCCCGGCTGAGTGGCCTTTGGTCAGGTGCAGTGGGATGTGGGGTGGGGAACACGTGACCTGGTGTCCAGAGCTGCCGGGGACACGGCGGAGGTGATGCTTGCACAGGAAAGCCGTCAACTATGGTCTTCAAACAGATCAGGAGAGGCTGGATAGCACACCTGGCATGTGCATTTGCCTTTTGATATCTGAGGTCTGTAAAATATAAGAGGAAATTGCAAAGCCTTGGGAGACGTGTGATCTGATTCAGCCACAGGGTGAGGGAGGGCAACGGTAAGTTCCATGAACCGGGGACAGGAGTCAGGGGATGGGCCTGCACCCCGAGCAGAAGGAGAAAGCCTGCTTCTGCCAAACCCAGACGAATGCAAATAACACCTTCTGGAGGAAAGACAATCTTAAAGATGAAGAATAAACAAACACAGTCTGGGTTCAATCCAGAAGTTCTGCTGCACAAACAAAGAATCTACTATTGAGTCCAAAACAAAACCCAAAAAAACAAAGGGAAGAAGAATCAGTAGAAACAACATGCACTGCCAGCCCACCTTAGAGAATGATTGAAATCAGCTACTGCAGAACCAAGACAAACCTGGCAGTGATGGCTGGCCGGAGGACACCGTACATGGAAGGACAGGTGGGAAGGAGACCAAATAAAAGGCGAGCTGGAGAGCTGCACCCTCGCACACACGGTTTGTGTAGCAGAAGACGGAAAACCAGAGAGGAGGAGGGCATGAACCATGAACTTAGGGTGCAGGGCCCAGGTCAGGGAATCTGGACCAGCTCTCTCCACCCCCTTGACAGATGGAGACACTGAGATCAGAGAGGGGCAGCAGCCACTGAAGAAGTCCAGGAAAGCATCTGTTCCTCTGACTCAGGCTCACTGAGCCCTACTGTGTGCCAGATACTGGCAGGTGCAGGGACCCAACCCCCGGAGCAGAGCTGGGCAAGGGCTCCTGAACAAAGCTCCCTGTGGGAGGAAGGGGGAAGGATGAAGGTCTTAAGAGAGGCATGCCTTTCACAATTTGCAAAACTCAGCCAGGAAACAGAGGGAAGTCACAAAGCCCTGCAGTGGCAATGATGCCCACCTTTAATTGACAGCCTGCTCTGGGTCAGTCGGGACCCAGTTCACGGCATTCCTTGGAGATAAAAGTAATTGCGCCCATTTTAGAAGCTCAGAGGGACAATCTGCTACTTGAGCTGGGAGTTGAGTGCTGCTTTATCTGAGCTAAAACATATGCACGGTCTGTTTCTAAAGGCAAACTCCCATATCAGGAATCAGAGAGTGCCTGTAAGATCTGTTTTTGTTACGGAAATATTCCAAAAATCCTCAAACAACCAAACCAAAAGATAAACAAGAACACTTTAAACCCTTTCTCAGATGCCTTAAAGTCCCAGGGCCCCTGGAGCTTTGTTTTTGTGTCTGGGGTGAGAGGCAGCTCAGGTCATTTGCTTGCCAGGCTGCATTCAGGGTGAAGGTGAAGGGACTTGGGCAGACTGTCTAGGTTTAGGGAAATGTCTAAGTCTTGCATCTTATCTGCAGGACTCCTTACAGAAAACCGCTGTGATTTTAGGAGCTGAGATTAACAATTGCATCGAATGCTGTTAGAAGGATAAATACACCAGGGAAGGAAAGGGCTGTCCAACAAAACTCCTGGAACATGTTGATCTTCCAGCTTTCACTCAGCAGCCAGAGGGATCCTTTTTAAATGGAAGTCCAGATTTCTTCCTAATTCCTGCCCTCTGCCCCCAGGAACCCCCGCTCCTGTTCCTGGCTCAGCTCCCCGGGGCAACTGGTCTCTCATTTCTTTCTTTTTTTTTTTTTTTTGCATACGTGCGCCTCTCACGGCTGTGGACTCTCCCGTTGCAGAGCACAGGCTCCGGACACGCAGGCTCAGCGGCCATGGCTCACAGGCCCAGTGCTCCGCGGCATGTGGGATCTTCCCGGACTGGGGCACGAACCCGTGTCCCCTGCATCGGCAGGCATACTCTCAACCACTGCGCCACCAGGGAAGCCCCGGTCTCTCATTTCTTGAACAGCCAAACGTGACCCTACCTCTGGGCCTTTGCTCAGAGCTTTCTCCTGACCCTGGACCCTGGACCCTCTGCTGGTTGCATGGCTCTGATCTCCCTTCCTTCCAGCCTGCTTAAATGTCCAGTGAGAGTGACTGTCCCATCTGCCCCCTCCCTTAGTCAAGCTCCATCCCCTGCCTCTCTATTTTTCATGAAACATCTATCACCACCTGAGGCTGTTCTAGATATTTCTGTGCTTGTTCATTTAAGGCCCATTGTCCACGCTGGGATGTGAGCTCCACAAGGCAAGGCTTCGTGCTGGACCCCCAATGATTATATGTATATAAGATATGAGTACAGTCATGGAAACTATGTGTTGGTTGACCGCGGTTATGAAACTGTGCACCTCAAGTGCACGACTTGAACCAATGTGCCGGGACTCGAACCCAATCAAAACCCAGATTGGGACTTGAACCCACGTGGCTGGGACTCGAACCCAGCCAAAACCCACAGTCTTCCAACTGAGATCACACATCTGGTTTCAGGACTTAATGAAGCTCAGGTTCTTGATGTCTCTTGGCAGAAAGAATTCAGTGATAGGTAAGAATTGGATTTATTTAGAGAGAAACACACTCCACAGACAGAGTGTGGGCCATCTCAGAAGATGAGAAAGGCACCAGGGTATGGGGTTGTCAGTTTTTATAGGGGTGGGTGATTTCACAGGCTAATGAGTGGAGGAGTATTCCAGCTATTTCTGGAAGGGGCGGGGATTTCCAGGAATTGGGCCACCGCCCACTTTTTGATCCTTAGGGTCACCTTAGAACTGTCATGGCGCCTGTGGGTGTGTCATTTAGCTGTGCTAATGTGTTACAATGAGCATATACTGAGGCTCAAGGTCTAGTGGAAGTCAACTTGTCTGCTATCTTGGACCCATTCGGTTCTAATCAGTTTATGTCATGTCCTCGGGCTGTGTCATCCTTTCAAAGGTTGTGCCCTGCCCCCTTCCCTCCTGTTTCAGTTACACAAAGAGTCTTGGATGGATTAAAACACGGATCTCAAAGGTGTGTCTCTGGCAGAGGCTGCTCTGGAAACAAAAGTGGAAAGGGTGAAGCTGGGGAGATCAACACCCTTCCCTCCCCTTGGGGCCCCTGGTGACCTGCTCTGTGGTCTAAGATCCTGCTGGAAGGACCGACTTGGTGACATCCTCCCAGATCGTCCTGATTATTCATTCCCTTGTCATCGTACCTCAGTGACTTCTGATGGCATCTCCGTCACTCTGCATATTTGCCCATTTTGACTTTCCACTAGACTGTGGCTCAGCCTGATTACTACCCACCCCACACACACCGGCACCGGGTACACTGAGAAAGCCAGTGTGGAGCCTGAGACCAAGGCTTGTGAGCAGGCGGTTTACTTGGGGGAGAGGGCCTGGGCACAGGAGCAGGGGCCTGAACCAGTCATGGGGCTGGCCACACATCCACGTGATCACGCTCCATCGTGCAGTTTCCAGGAGCCCGGTGGGTTGAGCCTCAGGATTGGCCACCCCACTTTCACCCCCAGGGTCCCCTCCTGACTTCAGGTTTTGCATTTGCAAGAGTCTAACCATTTGTTGTTGTTGTTGTTGTTTTTGGCCGTGCCACATGGCTTGCAGGATCTTAGTTCCAGACCAGAGATCAAACCCCTGCCCCCTGCAGTGGAAGGACAGAGTCCCAACCACTAGACTGCCAGGGAAGTCCCTGGCCTTTTTCTTCTGGATGTGCCTGATATGAGAGAGACCTGGGGCAGAAAGACCGCACCCAGCGCAGCTGAGCCTGGCGAGGGAAGGTTATTTGTCCTGCATCAGCTGGTGGCTGCATCTGCAGGAGTAAAAGGTGGGTGGTGAGGCTATGAAGAGGCATGAGAGGTGATGGGCATAGACTGGGAGGCAGATGAGGCCATGGGCCTTGTCTTTTTCATTTTTATGTCCCTGGTGCCCAAACAGAGCCTGGCAAAGTGTAAGTATTCAATAGATATTTGCTGAATGAATGAATGAAAGTGCAAGCCCAGGAAAGTCAATGGAGCAATTTCAATTTGAGATAAAATTGAGTTTAAACCAGGGGTTGTATATAGGAATACTGACTGTGGCAGACATTAGGGCACAGTGGAGACTGGGGCACACCAGACAGCACCTTCCTGTCAAAAGGTGACAGGGCCCTTCAGCTTCATGTAGGAACATGAAGCTTCCAAGAGAAGCCAGAAACGCACATTTGTGTGCGTGCGTGTGTGTGTGTAACCTTGTGTTTTTTTTTTTTTTTTTTTTTTTTTTTTTTTGCAGTACGCGGGCCTCTCACTGTTGTGGCCTCTCCCGTTGCGGAGCACAGGCTCCAGACGCGCAGGCTCAGCAGCCATGGCTCACGGGCCCAGCCGCTCCGCGGCATGTGGGATCCTCCCAGACCGGGGTACGAATCCGTGTCCCCTGCATTGGCACGCAGACTCGCAACCACTGCACCACCAGGGAATCCCCTAACCTTGTGATTTTTAAATATTGGCAACTAATTCCGATCCAAAACATAAAAGATTTGGCAGGACAGCAAAGCCCGGACGCAGGCCAGGGGCATTCAGGGACCAGCCCATTTTTGACGGCTAACTTAAAACCACAGAAGTTAAGTTAGACTTTAAAAGTCATTATTTGGGCTTCCCTGGTGGCGCAGTGGTTGAGAGTCCGCCTGCCAATGCAGGGGACACGGGTTCGTGCCCCAGTCTGGGAGGATCCCACATGCCACGGAGCGGCTGGGCCCGTGAGCCATGGCCGCTGAGCCTGCACATCTGTAGCCTGTGCTCCGCAACGGGAGAGGCCACAACAGTGAGAGGCCCACATACCACCAAAAAAAAAAAAAAAAGTCATTATTCAATGATAGAGATTGATGAGTACATAGCAGCAGTGAGTAGGTATATATGCCCCCAAAGGGGGAGAGAAAACCATAAAGGAGAACTTGCTAGAGAGGCAAGGAGAAAATAATGGACAGGAATGTACTACATGCAAGTGGATTCAGCTGGGATAGGAGCCAGGGCCAAATGGAGCCTTGGTGATCACACCCAGAGGCCCAGGCTCAGAGTCCAGGGTGCCAGGCTCCCCACGGCTCCCCCTACCAACAGAAGCAGGAGGGAAGCCGGATGACAGCACGTGGGAGCCATAGCCCCAGGCGGGGGTGGGGTGTGGGGTGTGGGAGAGTCTGGGTTAAGCAAAACATGGACAAAAAATGTTGCCTGCCCTATCAGTAAACAAAGGCTGTTGCAGCCATCAAGCCGCTCAGCCACTGCAGCCTCCCCCGTGGTGCACCCTGAGGGCACTCAGGATGGAGAAAAACAGGACACTGGCCCCAGGTAGCTGAGGTGCAGATCAAAGGAGTGACTTCAATGCGCCCAGTCTCTTGCATCTTCCATACATAGAAAAGTGCTAAATTCATTAACTTAAGATGTCTGGTTTTCTTTAATCAGCAGTAATCTTTTTTTTTTTTTTTTTTTTTGCAGTACGCGGGCCTCTCACTGCTGTGTCCCCTCTCACTGCTGTGGCCTCTCCCATTGCGGAGCACAGGTTCCGGACGCACAGGCTCAGCGGCCATGGCTCATGGGCCCAGCCGCTCCGTGGCATGTGGGATCCTCCTGGACCGGGGCATGAACCTGTGTCCCCTGCATCAGCAGGCGGACTCTCAACCACTGCGCCACCAGGGAAGCCCAGCAGTAATCTTTTGATGTTTGACTACCTTCGTTTTTTGTTTTTGCTTTTTTGCAAAACCTCCTGTATATCCTGGCTTCTCCCTTACCTCAGTCCTTGGAGCAGTCCCTCAGAGCTACCTGAGAGGCTGTCTTCTGGGCTTAAGTCCTCAGTAAGCCCACCGAATGAAACATAATTCTCAGCTTTTAGGTTGTGCTTTTTTTTTCTTCCCAGTGGACAAAAGTAACAGGGTCACGGGGGCCCAGAGAAAGTTGCTGGCTAGGGGTGGCGGGGCCCCGTCACACAGCTAGGTCACATCCTATGGCCTAGCTTTGCCTTTTTAGTGCCAGCTTCACTGAGATACAGTTCACATACATATAATTCACTCGTGTAGAGCATACAGTTCACTGTTTATTAGCATATTTATCATAAACAATTTTAGGACATTTTCATCAGCCATAAAGAAACCTCTGTTGACCAAAGAAAATGCACAACCTGAAAGTCAGACATCAAAAGTCAGACATCGGGCTTCCCTGGTGGCGCAGTGGTTGAGAGTCCGCCTGCCAATGCAGGGGACACAGGTTCGTGCCCCGGTCTGGGAAGGTCCCACATGCCGCGGAGCGGCTGGGCCCATGAGCCATGGCCGCTGAGCCTGTGCGTCCGGAGCCTGTGCTCCGCAACGGGAGAGGCCATGGAAGTGAGAGGCCTGCGTACCGCCAAAAAAAAAAAACAAACAAAAAAAACCCCCGCAGACATCAAAAGATTACTGCTAATTAAAGAAAACCAGACATCTAAGTTAATGAATTTAGCACTTTTTATTTATATGGGAAGATACAAGAGTCTGGGCTCACTGAAATCACTCCTTTGATAGACACCTTAGCTATCTAGGGCCAGTGTCCTGTTTTTCTCCACCCTGAATCCCCTCAGGGTGCACCAAAGGGGGTGGGGTGGCAGCTGCAGTGGCTGAGAGCTTGATGGTCACAGAATACTGGTGACATTCTTTGTCCACACCTCTTACCCCTTAGCAGTCGCTTCCTTCCCTTCCCTACCCCTGGCCTTAGGCAAACACTAACCTACTTTCTGTCTCATGAATTTGCCTATTCTGGATATTTCATACAAATGGAATCATATAATATGTGGCCTTTTGTGACTGGCTTCTTTCACCTTGAATAATGTTTTTAAGGTTCATCATGTTGTAGCCTGTGTCGGTGCTCCATTCTTTTTTTTTTTTTTTTTTGGCTGCGTTGGGTCTTTGTCGCTGTGCGCGGGCTTTCTCTAGTTGCGGCGAGTGGGGACTTCCGTGTCTTGTCTCTCACTTGGTTCAGAATGTGGGAGGGATGTTATTTACCAGCCCCCCAAATTCGATCCACTGCCTCTGTGCCCCCTTGGGTCTAACCCCACCCTCCTTAGGGCCCACTGTCCCCAGTATAGACTCCTGCCTCAGCATCTGAAAACCTAGGTCCATTCATTTCTTTTTCTTCTCCTCTTGAATGAGCTCCTCCGGGGCAGAAACCCAATCCAGTTGCCTAGTCTCTGGGGCCCAGTGAATCAATCTCTGGCCTTTCAAGTGCCGTGGTTGACTGGTGATGTCTGCCGTTGGTAGGGGAGGAGCAGCAAGACACACGTGTGAGGTTGTGTTGAGTCAGGTTCCCAGAAAGCGCCAGCTCCAGAGTCTGATGTTGGGCTCTGTAGAAAGGCTTTCACAAGACCACAGTCATCATGGCAGGACTGAGACCTGAAACAACCACCACATAAAGAATCATGGGCAAGCTGATCATCAAACCTATGTTGACATTTCTCCAAAGAAGATTTGCAAATGACCAATGAACAGATGGAAAGATTCTCAATATCATTAGTTTTCAGAGAAATGTAAATGAAACCCACAATGAAATACCACGTTACATCTGTTAGGATGCTATCATTAAAAAAATGGAAAATAACAAGTGCTGGCGTGGATATAGAGAAACTGGAATCCCGTACACTGCTGGTGGGAGTGTAAAATGGGGAAGCCACTGTGGAAAACAGTTTAGCTGTTCCTCAGTAAGTTAAACATAGAGTTTCCATATGATCTGGCAATTATTTGAAAGTAGGGACGCAAACAGATACTTGTACACTTACGTTCATAGCAGCACTAATCACAATAGCCAAAAGGTGGAAATGACCCAAATGTACATCAGTAGATAAATGGATAAACAAAATGTGGCATACCTGTACCGTGGAATATTATTCAGCCATAAAAAGGACTGAAGTACTGATACAACATGGATGGGCCTTGAAAACATTATGCTAAGTGAAAGAAGCCAGACACAAAAGACCATGTATTATTGTGTGATCCGTTGATATGAGATGTCCAGAAAAGGCAAATCCACAAGGAACATAAAATAGATGAGTGGTTGGCAGGGGCTGGGGAGGGGAGAATGTGGAGTCACTGCTGACGGGTCCAGGGTTTCCTTTTGGGGGAAATGCTCTGGGACTAGATAGAGGTGATAGTTGCCCAACATCGTGAAGGTCCTAGATGTCACTGAATCATACACTTTTAAAGGGTTACAATGGTAAATTTCGTGTTATGCATTTTGTTTGTTTTGTTGTGGGTTTTTTGTTTTTTGTTTTGGCATGTGGGATCTTAGTTCCTCGACCAGGAATAGAACCCATGCCCCCTGCAATGGAAGTGTGGAGTCTTAACCACTGGACCGACAGAGAAGTCCCTGTTATGCATATTTGACCACAATTAAAACTGATTCCTCCTGCAGCTGCCCACACGGGAGAGTAGGGTGTCCCCCGCATGGCCATGGCAGCAAAAGTAGAGACACATGGATTCTGGTCAAGGAGGTCAAAAGGCAGAAATGACGGGCACAGTGATTGACAGGATGCAGGGGGCATGGAGACGGAAGGATCTAGGTTGACCGCACCCTGTGTCTGGGTGGGTGGGTGCCTGTCACATGTGTGGGAGGACATGGGAGGAGCAGTTTGGGCACAGCGATGTCTGTGGGGTGTCGGCAGGCAGCTGTGTGCATGCGTCTGGGCTGGAGGTCATGTCCAGACTCCTTGGTGAACAGATAGGAGTGGATCCGTGCGGTGCAAGAGAGAGGGGGCCAGGAGCAGGGGCCCCGCGTCCTTGTGACCGGGGACAATGCTGGACCATGCCAACCATGCTGCCTCATTGCAGCAGGTGCCCCTTCCCCTCTTGGAAGGTTCCCTGCTGGGTGAAGATTTGTGTGGTCCCCCACCACAGGTGAGGGCGGGGTGCTGTAGGAGGAGCCCCTGAAGGAAGGTGCGATGGCCCAACCAGAGAGGTGGGAGGGACCCAGGGTCGGGGTGGCCTCAGGGAACCCCAGGTCCACCTGTGCCAGCTCTGAGACTTTGCCCTCGCCTGCCCGGGCCTTGGATTTCGCCCAGATATCACAGGGTAATGAGAGTAGAGCAAAGTGGTCCAGAACTCAGGGTTCAAATCCGCACTCTGCCTGGGAGGAGCTGCGAACCTTGGACCGGGTTTCTACACCTTGGCACTGACATTGGGCGGGTCATTCTTTGTGGCGGGGCTGCCTGTGCACTGTAGCATGTTCAGCATCTCTGGCTTCTACCCAGCAGAGGCCAGGAGCCACCCCGGTTGAGACAATCCAAAATGCCCAGACATTGCTAAATGTCACCCCCAAAGAGAACCACTGCCTTAGACAAATCACTTGATTTCTCAGTGCTTTGGTTTCTTCCTCTGCAAATGCAGATACTAAAGCCCACCTCCTGGGATGCAGTGAGGTTTAGGTAGTATCATGAACGCAGAGCACGTGGCACACTGTAAGGGCTGTGTCAGTTCAGACAGTAAGAGGAAGCACAAAGTATCCGGCCCAGTGCTGGGGACGCAGCAGGCGCTTCTTCTCGTGTGGTTTTGGCTACGGGTTTTGGAGGCTGGCTTTAGGGAAGGCAATGAGGAGCCCGAGGCAGCTCTTGGAGAAGCTCTTAGGAGTCACTTCTGGCTGCGATGGCCTGCACCCTGGGCCATCAGACGCTTGGGAGGTCCCAGCCTGGCTCCGCGGCCTGAATGGAACGCCCATCCTGGGCCTGCTGCTGCGCCGCTGGCCCCAGCGGTGGGCTTTGCGGCTGGGGGGAGCGGGCTTCCGTGATTGCCAGGAGCCCCCGCCTTTCTCATCTCGGAGCAGCCAACCACCAGCTCGGCCAGGAGCTCGCCCTGCAGAGCAGGCTCACCGGGATCGTCCGTCCTGGAGGTTCCTGGTCACCAACCCCTCCCAGCCTGCCTGGCATGCCCTGGTTTTGGCGCTCGACGCCCCACACCCTGGCAAATCTTTCCGTTTTAGGTGGGTGGCCACCCTGGGCTGTCCCGATCCGGGTTTCCCAGGCTTCCCCAGGCGTGGAGCTGGGCAGCTGGGCCCCTGGGCCACTGAGCTCTCCAGCTGGGCTCACCTCAGGCGGCACCAGTTAGGTGAACTCATTTAGGCCTGGAGTAGAAATAGAACGGGCAGCACCAATTAGCAGCTTCTTGTGAGCTGGGAGCCGACCTATCCATCAGAGTGTCCCTGAGGACAGACCCTGGAGGGTCATGGAAAATCCCACTAGCAGTGTTCCTCCACTGGTGGGAGGGGCTGTGAGGATGTCCCCTCCCCTGGGAACACACCCAGCTTTGCCTCTTGCTTGTCCACAGGCCAAGGGCGAGAGCCTTTGGGGGCAGGGGAGGCACAGACCCCAGAGATGCTGATTCCGTCAGTTGGGGGTAGGATGGAGGTGAGATTCTGCACGTCCCACACACTCCCCAGGTGATCTGGATGCTGGTGGCCCTTGCACTGCCCGGCGAGTCGAGGTGGGGTCCCGCCTCGCTCTGTCCCACCTGGAGTCCAGGGTCCAGGCCCTGAACATGCTCTGCACCTGGGCCTGGGGGCCACCTGCTCACCGCGCAGCCCTAGAGGCCGGCTGAGGAGTAGACGCGTGGACGGGGCCTGGCACAGAGCTGGTGCCGGGTCCCTGCTGCTGGGAGCTAGTTTCCACCTTTCTGTCCAGTCGGAACTCTGGCCTCTTGGACCCACAGCAGCTGGTGTGGGCAGAGACCCCTGGCTAGGGGCTGAGGGACCTCTTCTGTTCCAGGCTGCTCTGCCAGCTGCCCAGGTGACCTTGGGCCATTCCCATCACCTTTCCAGCCCACTGTCCTTCCTCCCCTTTGGGGGACTGCTTCCTGTCAAGCGTGGAGGGGCAGCAGAAACGATGCTGGCTGGGGAGTCTGGGACGCTGGGGCTGAATCCAGCTCAGCCTTAGATATATCGCTGGTTTCTGGGCCTTGAGTTGCCCATCCGCAAAGGGGAGTGCAGAAGTGAGGACTCGAAGGTGCCCCCATCCGCCGGTCTCTGACAGTCCAAGGCTCCCAAGCACATTCTTGGCCCCAGGCACACGGCCCTCTGTCTGCTGTTTTCTCTGTACCCTGTGACCTCCCTGGGAGCAGGTAGTAGGAGAGGGCTGAGGCCAGGTACACAGAGCTTGCCTTGTCTCCTGCTTACACTCTGCAGAAAAAAATTCACCCCTTCATTACCCTCTTCCTCTTCCAATAAGGAAACAGGCTGAGGCTGGCATGACCACGAGTCACAGTGTGAATTCAGATCCATAGGAAGATGTTTAAAAGATGCTCCTTTGCCAGGCTGCCACCTCCGCCGTGGGGGCAAGTGGCCTGCCAGTCAGGGCCAGCTGATTTCCGACCCCCACTGGCCACCCTCACAGCCAGGGCAGGAATTCCCGGTGGGCTGCAGGCCTGGTTGTAGCCTGAGAGGAAAGTCAGTCTGGGTTGTAGTTGAGAAGTGGGAGGGGCTTCAGGGTCCTGTAAACTGATTTCTCCAGTGTTCACAGATCACCTCATGAGTGCTGGAGGCCCCACCCCGAGGCAGGCCCACCTGGGCCCCCAAACTGATCAAAATCCCTGATGCTGATGCAATGCTTGCTCCTCAAGGCAATTCCCTACGTGTTGTCTCCTTTGAAGAGCCTGTGTGGTTATCACGCCCATTTCACAGATGCGGAATGTGAGGCCCAGAGAGGGGCTGGGATGTGTCCAGGTCACACGGGTTTGGGGCCACCACTCTGGCCGCACACAGTGTGCGATGCCCATGACTCAGAGGGATGCAGGAGATGAGGGAAGAGGAGCTGGGGGAGCTCTGGGGGCTCGGCAGGATGTGGGTCCTGGCGTCCAGGATGGCGGGGTGCCAGAGGGGGCCTGGGGGCAGGGCTCAGGAAGGCGGGTGCCACCTCTGGGGGTGGTTAGCGTGAGGAAGCTCAGACAGATTCCTCCTCTGGGGAAAACACACCCAGTCTCTCTTCCCAATTTCTGCCCTTGGGTTCCTCATCCATCCCACCCGGGCGGCCTGTGGGTGCGGTGACTCAGGCCCGTCTCGGCTCCCACAGGCCCTGCCAGGCCACGGGCAGGACGCCCGGCCCGGCGGACGCAGGGTGTGGCCGAGGCAGGCAGCCATGGAGGAGCGTCTGGGGTCAGTGGCTGACAGCGGTGACCGAGGAAATGAGGAAGCAGGGGAGCGGGCAGGCAGGGGGCATGGCCGCACTCGGCCAGGCTTGACAGGCGCTCAGTACCCCGCCTTGGCCGGGAGCCCAGAGCGGGGGATGCTGGGATGCAGGGCCATGTGGAGCTGAGGGCCCAGCAGGCCGCCCTTCAGCAGCTCAGCAGCTCCCCTTCACTCTCCCTCCCTCTCTCCCCTCCCTCCCTGCCCCCACTTCTTCCTTCCAGCTCCCTCCGTTCTCCCTTGATCTTAAGAAAAACCCTGTGAGGCACGAAGGTGGGCATTATGACACCATTTTATAGACCGGGAAGGCGAGGCCCAAGAGAACTGGGACTTGCTCAGGCATCTTCCCCCCTCCCTCCCTTCCCTGTCCTACCAAGCCACCTCCTGCCCAAGGGGAGATGCTTCCCCTAGACTGGATGCTGGTATTTATAAGCCATGTAGCCTGGTTGGGGAGCAAGATCTCTCCCTTTGAGCAAATCCTGCCATGGCCAAGATTTACTGGGCCACGGAGAAAGGGATGAGAGTGTTCCAGGCCCTACGCAGCCCATCTGGGACAGGGCGGGGGGCCGGGCACCAGAAAGTCCCCGAGTCCCCACAGCCCGAGCGATGGGGACGGAGCAGAGCTGGCGTGCGCAGACAGCGCCCGCAGGAGCTCACAAATTGCAGCCAAGAGGGGCACAGGGGAGGCACCACAGGCGGCATTGGGGCCCAGAGAGTGTCGCCAGGCCCATCAGCTGGGAGGGCGCCTGGCATCATGGACTCCTGCCAGAGACCCCTCTCTGCCCACCTTTGCTGGCCTGGGCTTCTGCCCTGCCGGCCACCACCCTCCACAAGCTACCTAGTGTTAAAGGCCGGTGTGGGCTGTGTCCAGCCTTGGGCTCCGGGGCTGCCCCTATGCCAGGGACACAGAGCAGGCTGCTGGACCTGGGAAGACCTGGAGGATTTTGGTAAGGGCGCCCGGAACTCTGTCCAGGCATCTCACTTCAAATATGGACGCATTCCTCCTGACCAGGGACCACCGCAAGCAGCCTCATAGGCTCCTTACTCCTGCCCCCGGCTTATCCCTGGCCTGCAGGGTGGCCCAAATCTTTACTTCATTCTGCGCCATCTAGAGACGGCTGGGAAATGCTGCACCGAGGAAATTAGCCTCCAGCAGAATCTCTTTGCTTCCCCGGGTCTGGGAAGATCTGGAGGCTGGGTGTGGAGGGGGAGGGATGGACGTGGGAAGCCAGGAGAGAGCTAGGAAGGACTGTGCCTGCTTAGCTCGAGGAGGTGGATCGGGGATTCCTGCACGGAGGCCCGTCCTGGGGCTGTGCCCTGGGGCTCCTCTCCTCCACCCCAGGTCCGGTCTGCGCCCTGCCCAGCCCTGCCCTGGGACATGCAGTGATGGAGGGACTGAAGTGTGCAGAAGTCCCTTGGGTGGTGCCATAGGGTCACTTCACAGCAGCTGTGCCCTGGGGCTGCCTTCAGATCCATCACTAGTGAGCCTAACTGGCCCCAGAAGGGCTGGTCCCCATCCCCCTGTGATGTCCCTGGGGGATCTGGCTGGGCAGCCACCACCTTTCTCTGGAAGAACCAGTCACACCTGCAGGTCATCCAGGAAGCGGGAGGATGGTGAGGAATGGCCAGTGCAGACCCCACGGTGCATCCCTGAGTCTTGGGGCTTGTTGCTGGAATCACAGAACTGGGTGGATGAAGACTGGATTCCGGAATTTTAATTTTGTTCTGGGCCACTGAGCATGTGGATGTAAAGGACAGCAACAATACTGCCCCGCTCCCAGTGCCCTCAGAGTGTTTTGTGCCTGTCCTGGCTAGGCTCTTCTCCTTCCGACTGCCTTTCCTCCCCGTGTATCTGATCAGATGGAAGTTTCTGGAGTGTAACGTTCACCCCAATCTTGGAGCCGGGAGGCAGACTCATCAGCTCACCAGCCTCTCCCAGCCTCCGCCTTCCTCTGGGGGTGTGGGAGTACCGGAGGGAGTGTCGTGCAGGCCGTCAGCCTCTCCACAGCCGTCCATTCAACCAGCAAATGTTCTGAGCAGCTGCCACGAGCAAGGCTGGGCTCAGACACTGCTTGGGGAACGGCGCCCAGACCGCATCTCTTTCGGAGAGATAGCGAGCCACCGGGGTGTGACACGGGAACACTCCCATTGGCTGGAACAGAGCAGGACAGCAGGGCAGGCAGCAGGGGGGAGGAGGTGTTTTTTTGCAGGTTAGCAGGATATAGGGGATCGTTACTTATTTTTGGCTATAAAACATTATGTAGAAATAGAGCAGTTTATAGCAGGGGTCTTCCTACTTTATTTTCCCTGTCTACTGGTAAAAAAAATTTTGAACACAAATCCCAGTAGGTGCAGAGTAAGGCTACCCTCCTTTACCAAGTGATTGCTTAAGGAATAGCAGGCACCTAAGTCTCAGCTGGGCAGTGCAGGCATTCTCCTGGCCACTGTGATTGGTTCAGGGATGGCGCCATCGGAGTGAAGCCCTGGAAAGAGAACTCTCTCTCACTCCCCTGGCTGTGAACAAGGACGCCTGTTGCCCTGGTGGCTGCTGGCAGCCAAGTTGTGACTATGAGGGAAGCCAGCCTGAGACCAAGTCTGCCCACAAAGGGGGACAGAATCCAGACCAGTGCAGAGAAATGGGTCTGCAGCTCACATTGGACTGTGTCAAAAGCCTTTCTCGTACCTGGACTTTCTAGGCACTGAACCAATCAATCCCCTTTAGTGTTTAAATCAGCTGAATTATGTTTTCTTCATCCGGAAACATCTTAACTGACCCAATGACCTTCTAGAATTTTTCTTTTGGGTCTACACGTTAAACTTTTTCCAATAAAACTTGTAACCTGACTCTCAACACTTAACAATAAATTGTGAACCTTGTTAAAAAAATGAAGATGGAGGTCACCATTTTTAACGGTTGTACTGTGTTACACTGGTTGTCTCATAATTCATTTAACCCGTTTCACTTGCAGTGGGACATTTAGATTGTTTACAACTTTTTACTGTTTTCAGTAATGTTAGAGCATGTATGTATCTTCATTCATTTGTCCAACAATTTCCTTAGGATAAATTCCTAGGAGAGTAGTTGGAGCATCAAAGCATATGTGTACTCACAGGGCTTTTGCTTCATCTTGTGAAATTGTATGGGACACCAACCTGTTTACACTCCCACCAACACCACTTCCTGGCACTGTGATCAACATCATCCTTTTTCATCTTTGCCGGTCTATTGATAAGTGGTATTTATTTTTTTACTTAAAAAACTACTAAAAAGTCCCACTTTCAGGTTTCCTGGTGGCGCGGTAGTTAAGAACCCGCCTGCCAATGCAGGGGACATGGGTTCGAGCCCTGGTCCGGGAAGATCCCACGTGCCGCGGAGCAACTAAGCCCGTGTACCACAGCTACTGAGCCCGCGTGCCACAACTACTGAAGCCTGTGAGCCTAGAGCCTGTGCTCCACAACAGGAGAAGCCACCGCAATGAGAAGCTTGCGCACTACAACGAAGAGTAGCTCCCGATCGCCGCAACTAGAGAAAGCCCGCACGCAGCAACAAAGACACAACACAGCCAAAAAAAAAAAAAAAAGTCCCGTTTTCCTTTGCTCATTTACCACTTGTATTTCCTCTTTGAATATGTCCTTTGATGTATATATTTAAAATATATACTTAATTACGAAATCAGGCTGTTCCCCCTTGGGGTCTTCTACTTCCTCACTTATAAGATTTCCGTGTATTAATACTGTATCAGACATGGCATATACTTTGTCCAATTAACAATGTAATGACAAACCAAGCAGCATATTTAGGTCGTCAAATCAGTTTTTGTCAGATGGCCCCTGCTGTAGGTGGTGCTGGTAGGGCAGGAGGTGTTGAGGTCTCTCCCCAGCGCCCAGGCCACGCCTCCACGGCTAGCTACAAAGGGGCATGCTCACTGACCAGGCTGCTGTGGCATTTCCAGGCCACACAGATTGGTTCAAGGGTGGCAGGTAGGTGATCCAAGCGGGCCAGCAGAGGTGCCCCGTGACCACGTGGAATGAGGCTCACCGTATGTTATAAAGCAGCTTACATAGTCTGGAGTGTTTATTCTTCACAGTGATTGGTTACAATTTTGTTAAATGAAAGGAACTGGTTAGTGGTTTCCTCAAAGCAATTTTGGGGAACAATTTAAGTTTCGCTTATGATTCGCAGAAGAATAAACAAGAAGTGACCCAGGTCATGTTCGCCTCGCTTGTCTTGGAAAATAAGCTAAATTGAGCTTTGCTTGTGTGACTAAACTGGTTTTGTCTGCTCGGGGAATTTTCTGGTCTGGTCTCCGTTTGTGTATGATTGGAACACATGTATCCCGTGTGTGGGTCTCAGACTGTTCGATGCATCCACAGGAAACCGTGCACAGCCTTGCACTGGCCCAAGGGTCCCACTTTACAGCCGAGGAGGTGGTGGTAGTGAGCACACGGCTCCGCGCCCCCCCAAGGCTGCACCCTGACAGAGCGATGAAACCTGGGGCGCCGCCCTTCAAGACGTGTGTTGGCCCTGCATGGTGCCGCGGCCCCTCCGAGTGAAGGCGTGGGTTCAGGAGCCAGGGGTGGGAGCAGGGGGCCCCGACTGTCATCACTCTCAGGGGAGCTTGTGCTTCCTGTTCTCACAATTCTGGCCTCTTCTAGAGGTCCCGAATCCCAGAGTGGGGACGCTTTCAGAAAAGGACACAGCGAGCGTCTCACTGAACTTTAAGTTCACTCACTTGGAGGTCCTCGTGCAGGGAGAGGTGTCTCCTCCTCACCATGGGGGAGGCAGGGGTGCTCCTGTGTGGTGAGGGCCGCAAGGTTACGTGTGGCACCTACATGAGCCACTGGGGTGTTTCTCTGACCAGCATTAATGGCATGTGGGCAAGTAGAGCAGCCACGGCCTGAGGAGGGCACCATCAGGGACCAGTGGCTCCAAGGCCTCTAGGATGAGAGTCTGGATCACTCCAACGGGTAAGTGACCTAGAACAGCAGAGGTGCTACCAGGTAGGGGCAGGGTTAGTGTTGGCAGCGGGAGGGCGTCTACAACAGGTGATGGTGGAGGGCCAGTGACTGTTGTGGCTCCAGGATCACGTCGTCAACCTTCCTCTTGGAAGTTTAACCAGAAAAGGGACCAACCAGAATCCTGGAGACGTCTTCCTAGACAGTGAACTTACGTGAAGCCAGCAGATCTGCGTGGGGCAGAGGGCGGGCTGCCGCAGACGTGCTTGCGTCACACCGCCCAGACTCCTCCTACAAGACGAAGGGTCTCGTTCCCCTCAGTTGCTGGCAGCGTTGCTGCTGATGGCTTGGAGGTAAGTCCCTCCTTGGGACCTGACCTCGGCAGAAGGCACTTCCTCTCCCAAGATTATGCACCTTCGCAGGGGGCAGCCCACATTCAGTGACTCGTCCGTTCAGCTGTGCAAAGGCTCCACCGGCTCATCTCAAGACATCTCTGGGGGCCATCCTTCGGGGTTGGCCCCATGTTCCCCTCCCAGTTTAACTTTTCCCCAGTAAGCCATCGGCATGGAAATATCTGTCTCACAATCTGCTTCCTGGGGAACCCAGACTTTACCACAGATCTTGCCATCCTCAACCCCCACCTGTCAGGCAGCACCCAGTTTTCTCGTCTCCTGGCTTCGGCAACGACGTTCCCGGTTGCATTTTGTCCTGTCATAGCTACTCAACCTGAAACAATAGCTACAAACCTATCAGTGGACCTGACTCCTCCAAGCCTCAGCGCTGTTCCTTCATTGCTGCAGCATTTATGCTTGCCTTTTCCAAAAAGCGTTTGAGGTAGCTCAGTGCATAACAGAATGAGAGTTCCCAAATTACATTTTTATGTATTATGAAACAATTTATACATGCAAAAAGTCATAAAGGATAAAACAAACACCTGAACACAGTCCATCTGCCTTAAGAAATAAAGCATAAAACAACTGAACTCTCTGTAAATTCCTCACTGATCAAAGTCTCCACCAACACCCAGAGGCAACCAGACTCCTGAGTTTAGCTTTTAGTATTCTTTTACTCTAAAAAAAGGGAATGAAGTGGTATCATACCACGTGCATTCACATTCAACTTTTTTCACTCAACATTGCTTGTGAAATCCATTCATGTTGACATGTAACATTCATTTTTACTATTGTATAGCATTCTCCAGAAAACTATGTGTAATTAATTGATCAGTTTCTCCCAGGAGCAACATTGCAATGAACGTTCCTGTCTTTGCACACAGGCGAGTGGCTCTAGGGTACACACCTGGCTTGTAGGGTATGCGCATCTTTAACTACAAGAAATTGCTAGATGGCTGTCCAAAGTTATTGAATGAATTTATGCTCCCACCAGCAGTGAATTGGTGCACTCTGATTCATGCACTGCTCATAAATCCACATCCTCATCAATTTTGGCACTGAGAGATGTTTAAATTTTTTGTTACGTGTGAAATGGTATGTCCTTGGTTTTTACAGTAGCCTGAATCTCAGTGAAAGGAAGCCTCTTATGTTTGCCGCTCAGGTGAATAAAGGCTCACTCCTTCACTCTCTGTGCTCATGCACACGTCCTGTTTGACTCCTGCATGGGTCCCGTTCCTCGACTCTACCTCTGCAGAACTCTGGCTTGCACGCCTGGCCTCCTTCCAGATACTCCCTCACACCCATCTCTACCACACGCCCCCGCCTGAACCCATTTCTGGAGATTCTAACTTGACTTTGTTTTTTGATGACGTTGCTCTTGATGCTGACCTATGCCTGCCCACCGGTCCTGGGACTTCGCCCTGGCCTGTCCTCCCCTGCGTAACCCCGCCTCCTCAACTGGAGACCAATATGTCCTCTAACCTAGTGCTTGGCTGAGGCCTGACATCTGACCTCAAATCCAACATGTCCTAAACCAACCATAAACCTGGCTGCAAACAGGCTCACTGCTTGCTTTGAGGTTTCTGTCGGTGGTACTAGTAATCCTTTGCTCAGATAGTCTTGAAGCCTTCGAGTCAATCTTAGTCTCCCTTTAACTAACTCCCTCCCTTAAGAGACAGTAGACAGGAAAGCATTAGGTAAGATATGGGGAGCAACCAAACCTAAGATGTTATAATTACATCCAATCAGTCGCTCGCTGACTGCTGTCAATCTTCCCTTTCTAAACGCTACTATCTTAGTTCTGCTGCCACCCCACTCACTGATTCTTGCAAGAAGCTAAATTGAGCTGGGGAAAATCCCCTGTTGGCAGGGCACCCCTGAGGCTGTCAGGAGCTCATCACTGAGGAAGACCTCTGGGGAGGCCCCGGGGCTGTATACTGGGAACAGATCCCTGGGGCCTTCCTGAGCCCCACTAGGCAAGGATCCCAGGAGGCTTTCTGAGGCTATGTCCAGGAAGGGGTCCCTAAGGATCCACTGAGGCTTTATCAGGACATCTCTGGAGATTCACTGAGGTCATGAAAGGACAGGATGCCGGGACAGTTCCTCAGGCTCTGCAGCATCGTAGCCCTGAGTGTCTACTGAGGTTCTGTCAGCAGGGGATCCCCAAGGACCCACTGCGATCACCTCAGGGAGATTCTGTGGCTGTGACAGAAGGGGATCCCTGGAGAGCTCCCATGGTTGTCATCCGTTTAACAAACGCTTACTGTGTTAGTTGTAGAAGCAGAAGACACAGGTCTCACCCACCCAGCAGTATCTTGCAGTACCCTACGGGCTCCGTGGGAAGAAAAACAGGCGGTAAATGTTCCAGGGCAGGGAAAAGGGCTGTGGGAAGCCTCTGCTATTACAAGACAGGATAGAAAACTCAGTGTTGCAAGGGATCTGAGAGAGCCACGCGCTCTGCTCTGAGGGCCGGGGGCAGCCTTTACTGAGGCGCTGGCTGGCATACGACTGAGATAATACAGGTAAAGTACCTAGCACAATACCCTGCGTACAGCAAGTACTACATCAGTGTTACTTATCATAAGTGAGGAGGCACGGAAAACTTTAATCAGAAAATATCATCAAGAACTGGCATGCGTCTGTCAAGCGGCTCCCCAAAGCCGCACTGCGCTCCCGTCTGAAATGCCGGTCCCTGACCTCTCAGGTTAGGTCTACCGCCGACAGAAATATAATGCAGCCACATACGTAACTTCTAATTTTCTGGTAGCTATTTTGAAAAAAAGGAGAAAGGAATGTGAAAATAATTTTAGCAATACATTTATTGAACCCAATACACAAAATATTTTACTTCAACGTGTACCCAACATAAAAATCAGCGCCATCATTCCTTCTTTGGTACTGAAGTCCTGGGTGTATTTTACCTGCACGTTTCAAGCGCCGATAGACGCCCGCGGCCAAGGCTCCGGTGGGGGAATCTTCACGCTTCAGCCGAAGCCTGCCAACCCCCTCCTTCCCCGACCCACCTGCCCCCTCCCCGGACCCCACCACCTGTGCCCCTCACAAGCCCCGATCACTTCCTCCTGCTTCTCACCTCGCTGCACTGACTGCAGCGGTAAGTCAGCCACTTGGTATTTACCGATCCTTAGCAAGTGCGGGCGACAGACACCTCCTCGACCACCACCCGCAGCGGGGTGCTTTCGGTCTCCGCGTCGCCTCGCCCTCGGGTTAGGACCATTGTCCTGCCGCTTCGCGCAGTAGGAGAACCCTGGGCCGGACACCAGGCCTAAGAAGCCTTCAATTAGAAGGACAACTCGGCAGCTGCGCTTCCCCCGCGGCACCGCCCCTTAGACGCTTTTTAGTGACGTCAGGCTCCGCCGCGTCCATCACGCGCTCCTGGATCGGAGGCGGGACTTCCGGGTGCGCGGAGGCACAACTTCCGGAGGGAGGCGGAAGAGACTCTCGGCTCAACCCTCGGGAACCCCTGGACCAGTGAGGGGCCACCTAGGGTACAGGAAAGGGCCGCCGGGGCGGGTTGGCCGCCCTCGGGGTGACGGGGCTGCGGGTCTGAGGGATGAGGAGAGGCCATGGCCAGCGACGGGGCCAGGAAGCAGTTCTGGAAGCGCAGCAACAGCAAGGTCCCGGGCAGGTGGGTGTGACGGGGACCCGGGTCGGGGTCAGAGGTCAGGTGGGCGCTTCGGCCCGCTGGGCTGCGGTGGAGTCGGGGTCTGGGGAGGGGTGACCTGGGCTCTGAGGAGACCTCTCGGGGTGTCCTGGGGGTCGGATCGTGAGGTCTGGGAGGTGACAGTGGCTGCACGTAGGAGCGAGGCCAGAAAGGAGGAGGAGGAGCTGCCGGCAGGCTTGTCCCGAGACCGGCAGGCTCTCTTCTGCGAAACTCCTCGGCCCCCTGGGGAAGCTGCAAGGAGCACACTCGGCTCCAGCCGCGAGCAGTTGGTGGAGTGAGGAAAGTGACCGGGGCAGTCTGCGCCCGCCGGCGAGCTTGGTTTCTGCAGGGGGCGTGGTGGTTTTGACCCACTTGATTGGCGTTCTCGTCTCTCCTGGGCTGCTGCTTTTGTCCTGGGCGAGGAAGAATACTTGAGGCTCCCTGTGGAATTCCATGTTCCCACTTTTTGGCCTCAAAGCCAACTCCTGTCTTGAGTCAGCAGCAGGAAGCAATTTTTTTTTTTTTTTTAGTTAAGTGGCTTCAGCGACCTGGGTGCAGCCTGGAAGCTGTACAACTCCAAAGTCCTCCTGTGATTGATGTGTCACCCAGCCCAGCCAGGGCCCTAGGAAACACGAGAGACATGACGGGGAAAACACCTAGGATAAAATCAGCTGCTGGTGAAAATAGATTAGAGATAAACAAACTACAAGATTTCTACACACTGTTCAGTTTGGAAACTTAAGTCTGAGATACTGAAAATTAAGAATTGTCTTAACTCCAAGTAGAATTATTCATAAGCACAGTTTATTCGTAAGTGTTGCATAGTAAACACTATTGTTTGAGTGATAGAATTGTAAACTTTGGAATGCACTGTGTCGAGTCAGAAAGGTTTAATTTTCAGAATGATCTGGGAGTTAGCAGTATGAGTTCCTGACTTCTCAGAAAAGTGACTTTGGAGGGGGTCACTGAAGTTGGCCAGGCACCCTGTTTTACTCTATAGGACTGTGGGGGTTTTTTTTTCCTTTAAATAAATTTATTTATTAATTTATATGTTATTTTCGGCTGTGTTGGGTCTTCATTGCTGTGCACAGCCTTTCTCTAGTTGCGGCGAGCGGGGGCTACTCTTCGTTGTGGTGTGTCGCCTCTCATTGTGGTGGCTTCTCTTGTTGTGGAGCACGGGCTCTAGGCATACGGGCTTCAGGAGTTGTGGCACGCGGGCTCAGTAGTTGTGGCTTGTGGGCTCTAGAGTGCAGGCTCAGTAGTTGTGGCCCACGGGTTTAGTTGCTCCTTGGCATGTGAGCTCTTCTTGGACCAGGGCTTGAACTCGTGTCCCCAACATTGGCAAGCGGATTCTTAGCCACTGTGCCACCAGGGAAGTCCTTAGGACTGTGCTTGATTGAAGAACAATAAGAGGTTTCATCAAAACCAATGTCAGGGTCCAGGATGATGTGAAAATTCTGGAATAGCAGAGAATAGGAGGTCCTAGCAGTGACAGGAACACATGCTCTAGAACACAGACTCCAAGGAAAGGAGCCACATGGCAGTAGAACTTCTGTGTGTTGTTTTTAGGTATTGAGATTTTGGTTCCTCCTCGGTCTAAATAGATTCTGATTCTTAACAACCAGCTGAGGTGTGAGGATAATCGCGCTCCTGTGTGTAGTTATAATGGTGAATAAACCTTTGGATTGATGACTGTGTCTCTTGGGTATTTGCCCTCGTATTGGGTTCAGTAGTGCCTCCCCCACCGCAGTTCAGGTCCTCGGACCCTGTGCTTGTGACCATATTTGGAAATAGGGTATTTGCAGATGGAATCAAGTTAAAATGAGAAGTGAGGTCACACTGGATTAGAGTGAGCCGTAGTCCAGTGACTGGTGTCCTTATAAGAAGAGGGAAATTTGCACACAGAGAGACAGACACAGGGAAGATGGCATGTGAAGATGGAGACAGACTGGAGTGATGCCTTTACAAACCAAGGCAGGCTGAGGATTCCTGGCAGCCAGTAGGAGCTAGGAGGGGCAGGGAAGGATCCTCTCCTAGAGCCTTCAGGGAGAGCACGGCCCTGCCGACACCTTGACTTTGGACTTGTAGCCTCCAGCTCTGTGACAGGATAAATTTCTGTTGTCTTAAGCCGCTAACTTTGTGGTACTTTGTTGTGACCGCCACAGGAGAATAATACTGTCCTCAACTTTCTTCTGTGAAATCCTGCATTCCCAAAGACAGCCTTGCTTTTTCCTTGGACTCCGCTACTGTGCTGTGCCTTAGGCCTCTTTGAGAGCAGTTCCCGTGTGATAGTCCCAGACTTGGAGTGGAGTCTTGGAGGCCTCCTGGAGGCTGTCACTGCAGAGGACAGGGCGAGGAGGAGAGGTTGGCTCACCCGGAAAGGCCTGCACAGCCGCGGCGTGCCCCTCGCCTCCTGTGGCCTCGTCTCTGGCAGTGCTGCCGTTTCAGGCGACAGGAGTCGCAAAGGTGTGCCCGTTTCCCTGTCAGTAGATGACCTCCCTGCGGTGACCGCTGGCCGCCTACCTGGTCCTTACCTACACAAGCTCGGCGCTGCAGATCCCAGCTGGCTTCCAGCAGTCGTGCCGGCTCTTCTGAGTGGTTCCTGTGATTAGCTTTTTTTGAGTGTGGGCCTCAACCCAGAGAAACTCAAAGGAGGAAGAATACACCCACCACAAAATATGGAACTGGTAAAGGCTCTTCTGTATAGTGCAATCCTTTATAATTAGTAATTCCTTAGTGAGAACTCCTATGGCAGTAGTGACTGCTATTCATCGAGCACTTACTCTTTGCCCGGCGCTATTCCTGGCGCTCTGCAAGTGTTCGTGTCTCTGGTGTTTTAGAGTTTACAAAGCACACTCTCCCCTCCAGGCACACTCTGACACTCAGTGAGGTAGGCTGGTTTAAAGCCCCTTGGTTGTTTTCCCCAAAATGCCATGCCGAGAAGCTTAAGTGTTTTTGCATGATGTCTAAGGCCCTTTGTAACCTGAGCCCGCTCCATTCTTTAGCCCCATCTCCTGCCCCTCCTTGCTTTGAGCTTTGCCCTCACTGGTGCTGATGGGCTCCTAGGATCCTTGCTGTACCTGCTGTGGGACGCCTCTGTCAGTTTCATGCTTTCATAGCTGGCCAGAATGTTCTTTTCCTCCCTTCCCTCTCCTTTGCCTGGCTTTTTATTTTTCTTATTTATTTATTAGTTTTTTAGGCTCGCTGTGTGGCATGTGGGATCTTAGTTCCCCGACCAGGGATGGAACCCATGCCCCTGCATTGTGAGCGCGGAGTCTTAACCACTGGACCTCCAGGGAAGTCCCTGCTGGGCTTACTTTTTGTTTGTTTGTTTGTTTTGCGGTACGCGGGCCTCTCACTGCTGTGGTCTCTCGCGTTGTGGAGCACAGGCTCCGGACGTGCAGGCTCAGCGGCCATGGCTCACGGGCCCAGCCGCTCCGCGGCATGTCGGATCCTCCCGGACCGGGGCACGAACCCGTGTTCCCTGCATCGGCAGGTGGACTCTCAACCACTGCGCCACCAGGGAAGCCCCGGGCTTACTTTTTAAAGATGTTTAAGAACTCGCCTCCAGTGTACCTCCTGGTCAGGGCTGGCCTGTTTTCATGAAGTCTGGACTAAAGTACCCCTTTGTGCGTCACACTCAGTGTTGGAAAGTGCTTGTTTTCTTCACTAGACGGTGAGCTCTGCATGTTCAGGGAGCGTGCCTTACTCATCTTTGCATTGTTACTGCCAAATCAATAAGTGGTGGTTGATCCAAACTGTTTTCCAGATTAACCTGGAGAGACTGAGTGATTTGGCCAAGGGCTCACACTGCACGAGGTGGTCTTGCTGGTAGATCCCCCTATTCTGTGCACACCCTGGTCCTTAGATTATGTATTTGGCTGATGCTTTCTTAGAAGCTCCTTCTCTGGATGAGGCAGGATATGTGATATGGTGGAAAGACGTCTGACTGGGAATTGGGTGGTCCAGGTTTTAGCCATCGTTTTCTGTTAATCTCTCTGTGACCTTCACCTTCCTCATATTGCCCCCAGGGCCATCAGTTTCTGCATGTATAACCTAGGGAGTTGCATTAGACCTAAGTGGATGTGACCTACAGGAGGATATTTGCTTGGCCTAACCCTGTTCTCTTAGATGAGAAGGAGAGAAGCCTCTTGGACCAGTTTTGAGAGTCTGATAATTGATTTATTCAGCAAATATTTATTTAACCCAGATTATGTGCCAGTAATGGTTCCAGGTGCTAGAGATGCATCAGTGAACAAAACAGACCAAAATCTGTGCTCTCACAGAGCTAACAGAGGGTGGGAGAGGCAGAGAATAACTAAGTTTTTTTTTTTTTTTTTTTTGGTTGCGCCTCACGGGTTGTGGGACCTTAGTCCCCAACCAGGGATCAGACCAGGGCCCTTGGCAGTGAAAGCGCTGAGTCCTAATCACTGGACCACCAGGGAATCCCCCGAGAATAACTAAGTAGAGAGTTAACTGTCAGAAGGTGATGACTGCTGTCAAAACAGAGCAGGGAAGTGGGATAGATCTTTCGGGGGCAGGTGCCGTGGGGATGGTGTCATGGTGATAAGGTGACCAGGTAAGCTCTAACAGAGCAGGTGACATTTGAGCAAGATTTGCAGCAGGTGAGGGAACAGGCCTCCTGGGTGGCCGGGAAAGAGTCGTCCAGGCAAGGGGTGAGCTCGTGCAAAGGCCCTGGTTCGGGGGCGATGCTGGTGTGTCCGAGGAGAAGCCCAGGGGGGCCGGCGTGACCACTGCTGAGTGGGGGAGAGACTTGTGGGGCACGAGGCCTGAAAGGTGGGAGTGGTGGGCCTCATGGTCCCAGGAAAGACAGGGACTCCCAGTCTTTTCTTCCGAGTGAAGGGGGAGCCTTTGGAGGATTATGGCAGCGGCATGCCCTGCCTTTGGTTTAGCAGGATTCCTTTAGCTGCCCTGTTGTAGGTAGACTGGGGGGCCGAGAGGGCCAGGGTGGAAGCAGGGAGACCAGTTAGGAGGCTTTGTGAACATCCAGGTGAGAGGCGGTGGTGGTTTGATAAGAATCAGGAAGCTGATAAGAATCAGAAAAGGTTCAGCCTCTGACTCTCTGGGCCTGTTCTTTCGTGGGCCATTGACTTGCTTGGCTCCCACGGGGCTGTGGCTTTCTGCAGTGGCACTTGGCATTCTTGCTACACTTAACTTTAAATGCCAAGACGAAATCATAGCACACTGGGTGTGAGAACACAGGCAGCCTTTCAGCGTGGATCCGACGCTTGCTATTTTAGCACGGCTCTGCCTGGCAGTGTGCTCTGCCGACAGCAGGGTAGGCGGGCCGCTGGGGCATGTGAAGGGTGACATTGGTAAGTGCGGTGGCAGCAAGAAAGGCCGGGACTGAATATGGCAGGGCCATGGGTGCTCGGGTAGACACGGAGCAGAAGACCTTTCACGGCGTCCTGGCCCTGGCAGCTTTCAGCGTACAGCTGTCACAGCCACGAGGCGGCCCTGAACAAGTGGGACACTCAGCTCAGCTGTCGTCTCCACAGGCCACCGTCAGTCGTCAGCTGCAGGAGAGGAGTGTGGCGGGGGACCGTTCATTCAGAAAATACTGGAGCACCTTCAGTGCGCCAGGTACCGCGGGGAATGCTGAGCAGAGGCGTGGGCCTCGGGGTCCTCAGGCCGAAGGAGACGGTGAACAGCTGATACACAGCAGTGTGCAGGCTCCCACGGCCGCAGCCTGGTGATGGGGGCAGAACTCCGGAGCCCCGCATCTGTAGAATGCCACGTTCCCCCCCGCCCCCGGAGGAGGTCTCGCCTAGGCTGGGACCCGGGGCTGGAGCAGGGCCCAGCCTGCCACGCAGAGGTGCGGGTCGGGGTCGGGGCTGGAGCTCTCCGCAGGGAGACCCCGAGGAGGAAGTGAGGAGGGGTGCGCGGGGCCCAGAGCACGCAGGGCTTCCAGGCCCTGGAGAAGATTTGGGTCTTGGTCCCGAGAGCCCTGAGGAAGCACTTCATCCTGTTCCTCCGCCTCGAAGAGAGGGTGAGAGGAAGCGGGCATGGGAAGTGGGGACCAGGGCAGCGGCTGTGGGCAGGGGGAGTGGACAGGTTCAGGGCCCGGGCTGCAGTGGGCCTCGAAGGGGTCACTGACGGGTGGGGTGTTGGGGGTTGAGGTGACCCCCAGGGTTCTGGCCTGAGGGGTGGGGTCCCCCCCAAGATGTCCACGTCCTCATCCTCAGAGCTTGTGAAGTGTCAGTTCCACGGCAAAGGGGAATTACATTGCAGATGGAATTAAGGTTGCCCGTCAGCTGCCCCTGAGATGGAGAGGTTGCCCTGGATTATCCGGTGGGCCCAGCGCAGTCATATCAGCTCTTAAAAGTATCAGAGGTTGGACACACGTGGCTCCGTCTGATCTGCGGTTGCTGGCTTTGAAGATGGAGGAAGGGGCCCCGAGCCAGGGCACCTGGTGGCCTCCAGGAGCGGGGAGCAGCCTGTGCTTTTGGTCAGCAGGAAGACAGGGACCTTGGTTCCGCACCTGCTAGAAACTGAATTCTGTCAGCGACCCGGATGAGCAGGAAATGGATCCTCCCCAGGACCGCCTCCAGAATGGGTGCAGTGGGCTGACCCCTGTACTTTAGCCTGGGAGACCCATGCCGGACCTCTGACCTCCAGAGTGTTAAGATGATGGGTGGGAATGTTCGAAGGCAGTAGGTTTGTTACAGCAGCTGCAGGAAAGCAGAGCCCTGGGGGGGAGGTGGAGGGGCAGGGAAGTGTGCCCGAGGGACATCGGGTGGGGAAGGGGTCCTGCACTTGAACGTGGGCTGGTACCTCGGCCAGTCTTCATGGGTGGGCTGGGCCCTCACTGGTGACCTCTGCAAAGCATATTTAGTCAGAGGGGTCTTCTCTGTTCCGTGTCCTCTCGGGTCCAGGGGCCAAGTGGAGGCCCCGCCTCTCTTTCCTCAGAAGTTCTGAGCTGCTGCCCGACCTGTTCTCCTGTCTTGTGTTTTTATAGACCTGGCTTGTTTTCTTGCTGGTGCTTCTGGAGTGGCTGTTTGGAGTGTCTCTTTATTCCTAGTTTTCCCTGTCACGAGGAGCCCAGGAGTCCGTGCTCTGGCAGTGACTTTGTGTTTTGTGTGTGTGGGGGGCGGTCGGTCTGGTTGCCACCCGTGAGTGGAGATGGTCTTGCTGTGCTGAGCACTGTGGAAGCACCGGAGGGTGGGGTTTGGCTAAATACATAGTTTGTTTTACTTGTTTGTTTTCCAGTGGTCATGTTTCATGTTATGAAACACCTTTTATTTTGTCTGGAAACATTTTGAAAAAATAAATTTAAAATGAAATCTTTTTTTCCCTCTTAAATGTTTATCTAATGTTGCAAATCTGGGCTCTTTTGGGTTAATTTTAGATGAGGACAAAAATGACTTAAAAAATCCCTGATGATTTTGATTTGTTCTGTTTTTTTAAAATTTTGTAAAATGAGAGCTGGAGGAGGTGTTTCACTCCCCTAAGTACTGTGAAGGCGAGATCAGAGGTTGGGGGTGGAAATGAACAGAACAGGCGCCGGGAGCCCTCGCCTCCGTTTTTCTGTTCCCACTGGAGTGGCCCAGCCTGGCCCCTGTACAGCTAGGACAAGGGCAGCGGTACGGTGAGCCGGGGCCAGGGCGTGACACCCGCCCCCGCCTGGCCTTCTCTGGAAGCTCCACCATCTTGCCACTCCTGGGCTTAGCCCCTCCTCAGTGGAACACGTGCAGTGTGAGGAACGGCCCCTAGAGGCCCTCTGGGTGCAGCGGGGGTCCTGGCCTTGGAGGGGCTGGGCTGCACGTGGGGGATGCCTCCGTGCTCGGCCCTGGGAGTGCAGACACGACCGACCGCCTGGTTCTCCCTCCGGAGGATTCCGGGGAGAGTGGCTGTGAACCACATCCGTGGGCAGGTGTTGGCTCTGCGCCCCAGGCGGGAGGTGGAACCTCGGATGGAGATGGTGCTGGCCTTGTAGTGACACCTCGTACCAGCGCCTGCTTACTGAGCACCTCCCTTGTTTCAGGCTCTTGACACACGTTCGGGCCAGCAGCAGCGGGAATGCTGAGGGGTCCTTTACAGACTTTACCGGCTGCAGCTGAGCTGGTGGTGGTGGGCCTGGCCCGGGGCTGGGGGTGGGACCCGGTTCCTTGCACACTGACTTCCTCTTTCCCGGTTCTCCAGGGGTGAGAGGGGCAGCTTCTAGGTTCACCCAGACATTCCCCGCCTCACAGAGACAGGCAGAGGGTCAGGAGGCCCAGAGGGGATGGGGCAGCCTGGGTTCTTCCCATTTCTGGGCTCCGTGCTGCAGGGGACTTCTGTTTTGAGTGTCCCTGGTCCTTTTGTTCCCTCATTCTGATGCTCTTTCCTCTCTTGGGGGGATTCACGTGGAAATCCCAGCCTGAGTGCTGAAGGTGGCGAAGGCGCATGTAGCTGTCGGTGAGTTTAGTTGCTTAGAACAGTTACGGATTCTCTTACTGGGGTTATGAGAGCTCAGGGCTGAAGCTGCTGTTAGTGTTACTAGCGCAGCTGGGCAGGGGGCCCTCGTCCCTCTGCTGCTCTCTGCCCGAGGCCCCTCGGTGAGCAGTGAGCGAGCTGGCTTTGAACTCAAGCATGTTGGCGGAGGGCAGAGCCCTTTCTCTACGCCGCCCTGTGCGTTTCTGGGCTCCTGACCGCATGAACGCTCTGTTCCCCGTGGTCCATCCTCCCGGGGTCTGGAGTTCACCGGCAATGCCAGAGTGTTCCGGCCCGGGTATGGTCCGTTGTCTTCCTTCTCACCCGGGCTGCACCCTCGAGGTTGGCCCGTGCTGCCGGGGCCAGACCGTGACACGCCTCTCAGATGTGCCCCGGGCCGCTCTCGCCCTGCTCCCTCCCACAGCTCGCTGCAGGGTTTGCCATGAGCCTTCTTCCCGTGAGCGTTTCTACTGGCCTCAAGGACAGAATGCTCTCGCTGGCGCTCAGGCTCACACGCAGCGAGACAAATGATGTTCCATGCTTGTGATCCTCGGCCGAAAGCCCTCGGCAGGGTCCGGGCTTGTCAGAGGGCGTGGGCACGGTGTGCGTGGAGAGGCGGGGCGGAGGACGGGGTCTTGGAGAGGGGAGGGGTCCCTCGGCGTCACGGGACCTTGGAGGCGGGAGGCAGCCCCTAGGGGGCGCTCAGCACCTGCTTCTCTTGTCACGTGCGCGTGTTTGCAGGTGGCGAGGCCAGCCGGTTGGGTGGGAAGCAGAAGGGGTCTGGCCTTGCCATTACAGAATTCAGGAGGAAGAGAGCGCAGGAGACCTCCTGGCCCCCCAGTATTCACCGCACTGTCTCCCTCCCGCCGTCTGGGGCATGGGGATTGTCTTACGGGTCCCGTTACCGCCCTGGGGTGGCTAGTGCTACGGGTTAGTCTCAGACAGACCGGGGCTGCCGCCTCCTGCACCCCGTTTTGATTCCTTTAGAATTACTCCCTAGCTTGGGTTAGTTTCCTGTGCCAAAACCAGTCATGGAGCCATTACAGCATTTTATGTCCCAGCCACATGTGGGCTCATCAACCACCATGACTGTAAATCACTCTGACAGGGCCGGGCAGGCAGGGGACGCTGGGGGCTCCTCAAGGGTGTTGCCTAGTTACGCCCACTTATGAGGGGATGTGCTCTAGTCTTTGGAACTTAACTCCTTCAGGTTTAAAATGCTTCATCATTCAAGTATTTGTGTAGTAAAGAAGGGAGCACTGAACTAATGAGAACCTACTGTATAGCACAGGGAACTCTGCTCAGTGCTTTGTGGTGACCTAAATGGGAAGGAAATCCAAAAAAGAGTGGAGATATATATATGTGTATACATATAACGGATTCACTTTGCTGTACAGCAGAAACTAATACAACATTGTAAAGCAACTATATACCAATAAAAATTAAAAAAAAAAAGGAAGGGAGCACTGAATGTAGCAACAAGTATCTTGGGCTTTGGGATCGCTGTTCTTGGAGATTAAGTCACGGAAGGAGTGAGTGATGGGGTCAGGAGGAGGGACGCTGGGGACAGCGAGTGTGTTTCAGGTGTCACAGACGGCCCAGGAAGAGAGCCAGGAGGCTGCCAGGGGCTGCACGAGGCGGGGCACGCATGTCGTGTTGTACCTGCGTGACTGCAGAGGGTCACGTCCTGTCTGGGGAAGTGGGTGTGAGGCATGGCAGTGGGGGCAGTGTGAGGTGGTGATTTGTGGCCGAGAGCCAGCATCAGCTCAGCCTGGAGGCCGCTGTTGGAGTGTTTACTGGACGTGCCCAGCAACGTCAGGAGAGAGCGCGGTTTTCGGAAGCGAAAACCGGTGGAGCACTGGGCTTCGGGACGCACGGAGGAGTCTGAGGGGCGTCCAGATAGGCTGGCAGGAGCTGGGAGAGAGGAGAGAGGGCTCCGTGCGGTGAGTCTGGAGGTGACGTCGGCAGGAGAGGGACTGGGGCGAGAAGCAGCAAGGTGGGGAGAGGTGGAGAAATGGGACCCCTGACGGCCGACTGCCGGGCTGGCAGGGTTGGACTTTTACATGTTAATTTCAAAAGACTCCTCCCCCCCATTCATACATTGTGCTTTTATGGAGGTGTAATGGACGTATTATATTACTTTCAGGTGTGCAACCTAGGGATTCGCTCTATGTACCTATTGCAGAATGATCACAGGAAGTCTAGTTAACGTCCATCCCCACACAGTTACACGCTTGTTCCTTGTGATGAGAACTTGTAAGATTACAAGCAACCTTCGCATCTGCGGTGCAATGTTACTAACTTCAGTCACCTTGCTGTGCATTACGTCCCCAGGACTTATTTATCTTGTAAGTGGAAGTGTGTGCCTGTGGACCCCTTCACCCATTTCGCACCCTGCCCCGCCTCTGGCAGCCACCAGTCTGTTCTCTGGGTCTGTGAGCTCACACGTTGCTTTTTTCCTTTAACTAAAGTAGAGTTGATTTACAGTATTATATTCCACACATTGCTTTTTTCATGTGAGGGGGAAGTTTACTGTCAACATCCTCACTTCTAAGACCTGTCTGAAGAGCCATCCGTGAAGCAGCTTGCTGATGGGATCAGTAAGTGCCCGTCTCCACTGGCTCCTGGGCCCCCAAAGAGTGTGACAGGAGGCGAACTCCAGGCCCTCTTACAGGGAGCTCGTGGCCCGGGGGGGAAAGAGCTCAGTAGGTGGCTGAGAGCTTGTGGGACGGGGCAAGTGTCACTGCCAGGTGGCGTAGCATGGGTGTTGACGGTGGGACAGCCCGGGAGCCCCTCTGCTCAGGGTCCTGTAGGGCCACGTGTGTCTGCACTTGACTCTGTGGGCGGGACCACTTCAGATGATGCCATGGGCGGGAGGAATGGTGGAATTGTTTACCCTTGTAATAATGGCGTTTCATACATTTTCCTCCAGAGCCCTCTAAAGTTAATTTCCTTGGAAAACTTACCCCTCTGAATGTATTTTATAAATCTGGGGAGCATCAATGTGGTTAGAACACGCCTAATGGTAAATCAGTTGCTAATTTAGTTTATCTTTCAGAAAACTGTTGGAGACATTGAGTGATGACTGTGCTTAGAGAGGTTGATGGGCTGTAAACTGAGTTACTACATGATTTGCCTATTTACTTCATGTGTCTGAAATACAGGGAGGGAGTTAATCGTAAAGATGGCCGTATAATTTTTCATTTATTTTACGATGCTTACGCAAGCTTTACGCAGCTTGGATGTATTTCTTTTACTTTTATCTCCTCTTGCTGTTTGCCATTTCATTCATTGTTATTTTCACTCACTACTCTTTAACCTTTAATGAAAAAAAAAAAAAAGCTCTTCTGGTGTTGTCCCATCAGTTTTGTTTTGGAGCCAGGGCCTTGGTGTAGGCGGTCCAAGTTCAGACCAGAAAGAAGTTCTCTGGGATACACAGGAGAGAAATACCTTATTGTCAAACCCAGAGGCCTTGCGACATTGGGCTCTCCTTCCTCCTGCCTCCTTGGCTTCTGCTCTGTAACTTAGGCTCATTCCCTCCTTTCTCCTCCCACTTCAGTGCCTACCTGTATCCTAATGACTCTCCACCACGGCGGGAGCAGCATCCGTGGCATCTTCGCAGCACCAGCGTCGGGCCGGGCCTGGAGCAGGTGCTCAGCCAGGGTGTGTCGAGTGGCTCTAGTGGGGCAGCCTCGGGGTCGTCTGTGACTGGCTAAGATGTCACTGATTCGTGGTGCTCTCGGTGAAGGCCACACCCCAGAGCTTGGCTGTCCACAAGTAGGCCCTCAGACAGACAGTCTTTGACTCTGAGTTTTTAAAAAGCTTTCCTGGGGGCCTTCCCTGGTGGCGCAGTGGTTAAGAATCCACCTGCCAATGCAGGGGACACAGGTTCGAGCCCTGGTCCGGGAAGATCCTACATGCTGTGGAGCAACTAAGCCTGTGCGCCACAACTACTGAGCCTGTGCTCTAGAGCCCCGTGAGCCACAACTTCTGAGCCTGTGTGCCACAACTGTTGAAGCCTGCGCGCCTAGAGCCCATGCTCTGCAACAAGAGAAGCCACGCAATGAGAAGCCTGTGCACCACAAGGAAGAGTAGCCCCCGTTCACCGCAGCTAGAGAAAGCCCGCACACAGCAATGAAGACACAACACAGCCAAATATTAAAAAAAAAGCATTCCTGGGGACTTCCCTGGCAGTCCAGTGATTATCCACTGCAGGAGGCATGGGTTTGATCCCTGGTTGGGGAAGTAAGATCCCGCATGCCGCGTGGCACGACCAAAAAAAAAAGCTTTCCTGACTGGTGTAAAGGCAGCCTGGACAGAACCCTGAAGAGATGGTGTTGGTCCCCAGGGCCCATCTCTTTCTTTTGGGTGTTCCTGCATCTGCCTCGTGTCTCCAGCCTGTCTTCATGTTGGGACCCCGTCCTCCGAGGAGCGCTCTTCCCGGTTCTCTCTCTCTCTCTTTTTTTTTTTAAAATTAATTTAAAATTCTTTTTCTTTTTTATTTTTAAACCCCACATTTGTTTATTTATTTATTTTTTTGGCTGTGTTGGGTCCTTGTCTCTGTGTGAGGGCTTTCTCTAGTTGTGGCAAGCGGGGGCCACTCTTCATCATGGTGCGTGGGCCTCTCACTGTCGCGGCCTCTCTTGTTGCGGAGCACAGGCTCCAGACGCGCAGGCTCAGTAGTTGTGGCTCACGGGCCCAGTTGCTCCGCGGCATGTGGGATCTTCCCAGACCAGGGCTCGAACCCGCGTCCCCTGCATTAGCAGGCAGATTCTCAACCACTGCGCCACCATGGAAGCCCCCGGTTCTCTCTTTAAACCTTAGCTTTGCCCGTTCTTTTGTCATCTTTCGTTCCCTTACCAATGGGGGCGTTTTCTGTGCCTTCTGCAGAAGAGGTGACCTTTATGGGGACTCGGGGCTCTCGTGGGAGGCACTTCTAGTTGGGGGCCGCTTTGGGGCACATTGTGGGCGTCTCTCTGCCTTCCTTCCTGACCCGTCCTGTGCTGTCCTTTGTCTGGACCCAACCCTCTCACCGAGCTGGAAGCCTCTGTTACATCGCAGTGTTGGAGCCTGTGACGCCTTGTTAGTTCTCGGTCATTCTTCTTCCATCTGAGAGTCCTTCCCGGCTGCTCAGGCATGTGGTCGTCAGGATATATACAAATTGGACCCAGAGGACACCGCTCATGGTCCCCGCCATTGCCTACTGGTAACAAATTAGTCTTTCTTAAGTTTCATTTTCTTAGTTTGGAGGATGATAAAAATTTCCGTCCTTTCCACATGAAGTATACTGAAATGTTGTGACGGTAGCAGTGCAGACTCTGCTATTCGGAGCGGGAGGGGTGGACTTGGACCTATTTAAAAGGTTCATCGAGTGATGTTGGTTATCTGGGCTATGGGTGCTGAAGGTGTGCTTTTGCACCCTGAGCCTTCCCCACATGCGCATCTGCTCCGCGGCACCTGGGCCAGGAGGGACTGGTCTGGTCCTTCCCCATCCTCACTTCTCCCTAGCTCGCCCTCCCTCCCTCCCTCCTTCCTTCCTTCCTTCCTTCCTTCCTTCTTTCCTTCCTTTTAACACCTTTGTAGAGATATCATTTATGTAACATACATTTCACCCACTTAAAGTGTACAATTCAGTGTTTTTAGTGTATTCACCCAGTTGTACCACCATCACCACAGAGAGAGGCCCAAAACTCATCAGCAATGATTCCCTCTTCCCAGCCCCTGGCAACTGCTAATGTACCTTTCATTTCTATAGATTTGCCTATTCTGGATGTTTCATGTAAATTGAATTATATGTGTGGTCCTTTGTGACTAGCTTCTTTGACTGACTGTGACGTTTTCAAGGGTCACCCATGTTGGAGCATCTCTTTTTATGACCTACTAATGAATGTTCCATTGTATGGATAGGCACATTTGATTTATCCATTCATCAGTTGATGGACATTTGGACTGTTTCCACATTTTGGCTGTTATGAATAATACAGTACAAGTTTTTTGTGTAGACATGCTTCCATTTCTCTTGGGTGTGTACCTAGGAGTGGTATCGCAGGGTCATGTGGTCAATGTTGGACCTTTTGAAGACCTGCCAGGCTGTTGTCCAGAGCGGCTGCACCCATTTTCACTCCCATCCACAGCGTGTAAGGGTTTCAGTTTCTCTGCATCCTCGCCAACACATATTATCTTTAAATTTTTGCCCCCCTACTGGCTGTGAAGTGGTACCTAATTGTGATTTTTTTCTTTTTTAAAAATTTTTTGGTCGCGGCTTGCGGCATGCAGGATCTTAGTTCTTGACCAGGGATCGAACCCCTGCCCCCTGCAGTGGAAGTGCAGAGTCTTAACCACTGGACTGCCAGGGAAGTCCCTCTATTTTTTTTTTTTTTTTTTTTTTTGTGCTACGCGGGCCTCTCACTGCCATGGCCTCTCCCGTTGCGGAGCACAGACTCTGGACGCGCAGGCTCAGCGGCCATGGCTCACGGGCCCAGCCGCTCCCCGGCATGTGGGATCCTCCCGGACCGGGGCACGAACCCGTGTCCCCCACATCGGCAGGCGGACTCTCAACCACTGCACCACCAGGGAAACCCCTCTAATTGTGATTTTGATTTGCGTTTCTGTGGTGGCTAATGATGGTGAGACTTCTTTTTGAAAGATTTCTGTGTACAGCGTAGGAAGAATGGGGTCGAGAGAGACTTAGAGAAATGTGTCTTCGAGGAGCGCTCCAGGCACTGCATTCCCTGACCCTCTGAATGGCTGTGCCTGCAAACACCTCCCCTCTCAGAGCCAGAGCCATCTGTTTAAAACAGTAGAACACATTTCAGACTTTCAAGAAGGCATACAGATGAATACAGGGAACATAGAGCACGTCCACAGTTGACGCTGCTGTGCTCTTTTCCTGGGCCCAGCTCTTTACTCTCACTTTCCCCATCATCACAGTTCTGGATTTCGTGGTTACGCTGCATGCAGTAGGATTTTTGGCCACTCATGTATGTACCCCAAAATGATACATTGTCTCATTTTTGCATTTAAAAAACTTCCTATAAGTGGTGTCATACTGTGTGTATTCAACGTTTCACTGTTATGTTAATGAACTTTCCCCATCTTGAATCTGGTGGCTGAAGTTCCTTCGTGTTTGCTGTGGTTGGAATTCCATTATATGTGTATGTTCTAGTTTGTTTATTCATTATTCAGTTGATAATGGACATCTAGATTTTTCTTAACATTTTTTTCTCTTTGTGGTATTATGAACATCGCTGAACTTGTCTGCTTGTGTAACTGTTTTTCCAGGGTGTGTAGCTGGCAGTGGAACTATGTCACGTGGATCTGCTTTTTAGAAGGAATCATTAGGGTTCAGTGAATTACTGTAGTGTTTTAAAGCCATACAATTTATAAAAAAGTATATTGGTTAATATATTTTTTAAGGAAAGATTTCATTATTTGAAAGGAGGTACGTGTATTAGTTGCCACTTATTCTTTAAAAAGGGTTTTAGTTGAAGCCTGTTTTTCTCTTTCCCTATGCAAAACTTACATAAAAATGTAATTTTAATAAGATAAAATGAGGTTCCTTTTAGTCTGAGCTTGAACTTTGTTGGAACATTTTCTGCTCAGTAAACACAAGTGGTTTGCCCATGAAGAATTAATGAGTTTCCTGCTGTCCTGGGAGGGAAAGGCCTGCAGCATGTGATAATGTTGCAGACTTTTGTGAAAATGACATGCAAATAGTGGGCTGTAGACCAGACTGCCTACTGGTTTTGAGCCATGTTGAATACATTTGCGCATAATGGAAGAATGCAAACGTTCAAGGAAAGATAGATTGATAGTATTGGTAAATACTGTCTGTAGGTCACTGCAGTATTCACACTGCTATTACATAGTTATCTCATTTCATACACATTCTTATTTCCATTTCCGGGATGAGGAAGGTAAAGCTCGTAACAGTTACTTGGTTAACTTGAACCCAGGCCTTTGGATTCTTAAAACTGGAAACTTTCTACCAAGCTCAGGGAGGCATCCATGGAAATTTCAGGAAAGGGACCATGACAGATGGGTGGTGCTTGACCTAGGCAGGCTGATACTTTTTTTTTTGGCCAAAAAAAAAGAAAAAAGAAAAGAAAGCTCCTGGGTGTCACTGGGAAGTCTTGAAGGCTGCGGCCTGAGTCCCTCACGTGTTTAGCAGTTGGGCACAAGCCGTCACCCGGGACCCCCGCCAGCGCTGTTAGTTGTGGTGCCTACACGTACGGGCCCTCCATGTGGCTGGCGTGGGCTTCCTCACAGCATGGTGGCCAGGAGAACCAAGTGGAAGCTGTATTGCCTTTAAAAAAAGTTACATCTTGGGCCTCCCTGGTGGCGCAAGTGGTTGAGAGTCCGCCTGCCGATGCAGGGGATGCGGGTTCGTGCCCCGGTCTGGGAGGATCCCATATGCCGCGGAGCGGCTGGGCCCGTGAGCCATGGCCGCTGAGCCTGCGCGTCCGGAGCCTGCGCGTCCGGAGCCTGTGCTCCGCGACGGGGGAGGCCACAACAGTGAGAGGCCCGCATACCGCAAAAAAAAAAAAAAAAAAAAAAAAAAGTTACATCTTTATTGAGATTCACATATCATAATTCACCTATTTTAATTCACATACGCCACCATTCACTCATTTAAAATGTAAAATTCAATGATATTATACTGTATTCAAAAAGTTGTATAGGGCTTCCCTGGTGGCGCAGTGGTTGAGAGTCCGCCTGCCGATGCAGGGGACGCGGGTTTGTGCCCCGGTCCTGGAGATCCCACGTGCCGCGGAGCAGCTGGGCCCGTGAGCCATGGCCGCTGAGCCTGCGCGTCACTCCGCAACGGGAAAGGCCACAACAGTGAGAGGCCCGCGTACTGCAAAAAAAAAAAAAAAAAAAAAAAAAAAGTTGTATAACTCTCACCACAGTCAATTTTAGAACATGTTTATCATCTCAGAAAGAAACCCTCTACTCATTAGTGGTCACCCCGGCTTCCCACCCCACACCCCAGGAAACCACTAATCTTCTTTCTGTCTCTATAGTATGATTTGTCCATTACAGACATTTCATATAAATGGAGTCGTATAATAATGTGGGGATTTTTTGGCGACTGGCTTCCTGTGCTCAGCATAATGTTTTCAAGGTTCTTTATGTTGTAGCATGTATCAACATTTCATTTTATAGCTGAGTAATATTCCATTTTATGGGTATACCACATTTTGTTTACCTATCCATCTAGGGTGCAACTTTTTTCTTTGCATGTGGTTACCTAGTTGTCCCAGCACCATTTGTTGAAAGACAGTTCTTTCTCCAGTGAAGGGTCTTGGCACCATTAAAAAAAAAAATCAGTTGACTGTGAATGTGAGGAGTCTAGACTCTCAGTTCTATTCCACTGATCTCTATGTGTATCCTTATGCCAGTACCATACTGACTTGATTACTGAATCTTTTAGTAAGTTTTGAAATCTGGAGGAGTGAGTCCTCCAACTTTGTTCTTTTTCAAGAGTGTTTTAACCTGGTCATTCTGGGTCTCTTGAGTTTCCATGTGAATTTCAGGGTCATCTTAACAATTTCTATGCAGAAGCTGCCTGGTATTTTGATAGGGATTGCAGTTGAGTCTGTAGTGAATTGAGAGAGTGCTGTAGGCTTAACAATGTTATGTCTTCTAATACAAACATGGGTATTTTTCCATTGATTTAGGTTTTCTTTAAATTCTTTCAATAGTAGTTTTTAGTTTTCAGAGTATAAGTTTTATACGTCTTTTGTTAATCTATTCCTAAACATATCATTCTTTTTGATGTTATTATAAGTGGAGTTGTTTTTTTCATTTCGTTTTTGGATTGTTCATTGCGGATGTATAGAAATACAATTAATATTTGTATGTTCGTCTTGTATGTTGAGGCCTTGCTGAATTTGTTTTTTAGTTTCACTACTTTTTTAGTGAATTCTTTAGTATTTTCTGTATATAAGATTATATTGTCTTGTTAGTTTCACTTCTTCGTTTCTAATCTGGATGGCTTTTATTCTCATTCTTGCCTAGTTGCCCTAAGACCTCCAGTACAATATTGAACAAAAGTGGTGAGAGTGGACATCCTTGTCTTGTTCCTGATCTTAGGGGGAAGACATTCAGTCATTCACCTTAGGTATGTTGTTACATATGGGTTTTTTGTAGATGTCTTTTATCAGGATGAGGACATTTCCTTCTATTACTAGTTTGTTGAGCATCTTTATCATGAAGGGGTGTTGAGTTTTGTCAGGTGCTTTTTCTGTGACAATTGAAATCATTGTGTGGCTTTGTCCTTTTTCCTATTGGGATTTTCAGGTTTTAAGCCAGCCTTGCATTCCTTGGATAAATCCTACTCGGTCATGATGTACAATCCTTTTTTAATGTTGTTGGATTTGGTTTGCTAGTATTTTGTTGAGGAGTTTTGTGTGTATACTTATAGGAGATACCGGTCTGTAATTTTTTTTTTTTTTTTTTTTGGCCACGCAGCTTGCGGGATCCTAGTTCCCTGACCAGGGAATCCCCTGTAGTTTTCTTTTGTGATGTACTTGTCTGCTTTTGGTATCAGGGTAATTCTGGCCTGAGAATGACTTGGGAAGTGGGTGGGCTTCTGCTTTTCTCCCCTTTACCAGAACAGCTCTGCTTCTGCCTGTCCTGTGTTTCTCTGTAAAAGTTCTTTTGAAAAGTTGGTTTACTGCTAAAACAGCCCCCTTCACACACAAAATGAAACCTCACGGGACAACAAAACTGGAGCTACATGTGTTAACACTGACACACAAAAAAACCATCTTGAGAGAAAATAAAGCTGCAAAAAGATATATAAAGATGTGTATATTATAAAATAATATTAACAATCTTTACAAACATGCAGAATAATATCATAGGTTGCATAGAGATGCACAAGTCTGCAGTAAAGGTATAAACACTTGTGTGAGAATTTTAAATGTCAGATTCAGGTTGGTAGTTACCTCATAGGACAGTAGAATTGGGGAGGGTTTCAAATCTATTGTATGACAAGATGATAGGGTTTTTGTTTTTGTTTTTCCGGCCGTGCCACGAGTCTTGCAGGGGCTTAGTTCCCAGACCAGGGATCGAAACTGGACCCCACAGCGAAAGCATCAGGCCCTAACCAGGGACCACCAGGGAAGCCCCCAAATGATAGGGTTTTGGATGGAGGTAAAGTGACACTGTGGTGTTTGTGTGGGTATTTATGTTCTAGGTGCTATTAAGCTGGCCTTGCAACCTGCTAGCTGGGTGTGACCTCGGGCAGGCCATTTAAGCTTTCTGTCCCTCAGTTTCTCCATCTGTACGGTGGGGATAGCCATATCTGCCTGCTGGGTCGTGAGGATAAGAGGAACAGACACACCAAGTCTGGAATGATGCTAAATCTGTTCCCCACGGCCGTTATGCTCTATTTTTTTTGTTTTATTGTCCGCTGTATCTCATGCTGAAGAGCAAACAGGAGTCTGGAGCAGATGCGGAGGCTGTTGGGAGAGGCTGAAGCTGAGCAGTTGGCATGCAGTGGGGTGGGCATGGTGTTGTCCCTCCCCCTTCCTGTGTGTTTCTTGCCTTTGGGAGAAGCTCCTCCTCCAGGGCCCCTCCAGGCCCGACGTGACCTCCCTGTGGGCCTCGCCCACCGCAGAGGTGTCCTTACGGGCAAGTGGAGGGTCACTGCCTTGCTTTCGGATCACAGCAAAGACAGAGCCCCTCCCCTCCTCTGTGGAGTGAGGGCTGGACTGGGGTCTTCAGGCCCCTCTGCACTCTGGTGTCCCAGGACCTCGAGGGAAGGTCTGACCTGGCACTTGCCTTCTGCTCACTCTAGTGACAGGCCACCAGCTGTGGCTTTCATTTCCCAACCATTTCACCCTCTCCCGTGCCTTCAGGGTCTTATTGTGTTGTTCTCTTTGCTTGGAACGTTCTGTCTACCTCACTCTTCCTATTCATTTCATAGGTCTCAGTTTAAGGAGTTTTTCCTCAAGGAACCTTCCTTTTCTGTAAGACTGGGTTTATGTACCCTTGTGGCATGTTACTGTAGGAATTCTCACAGAGCATTATAATACTGGTTCTTTTTTTTTTTTTTTTTTTTTTTTTTGCGGTACGCGGGCCTCTCACTGTTGTGGCCTCTCCCGTTGTGGAGCACAGGCTCTGGACGCGCAGCCTCAGCGGCCATGGCTCACGGGCCCAGCCGCTCTGCGGCATGTGGGATCTTCCCGGACCGGGGCACGAACCCATGTCCCCTGCATCGGCAGGCGGACTCTCAACCACTGCGCCACCAGGGAAGCCCCGTTTTTTGCTATTATAAGTAAACTGAAAGGTCCTTAAGAGTTTGGACTCTAGTGTGCTCATCTGTGCCTGCCTAGCACCCATCATAACGCCCATCACAAAGTGGTATTGTCAAATGTTTGTTAAATTTTGCTGAGAAGTTTTAGGATGTAAAATAGAACATTTAACCTGATTTAAATACTGTGCTGCAGGCACAGGAATGGAAAACTGAATAGAAACTGCATAGGAAACTGAAAAAAACGACCTATATATAATAATTTAATGTATTATTAAAGATGGTATCCTCAAACCAGTGGGGGAAAGGGTAGGTTGTTTAATAAATTGGAATAATAGGTTACTTTTTAAAGAAGTTTCCTACTAAGTAGTATATAGCAAAATAAAATAAATTCTAGGTGATTGAAAACACAGGGGTAAAAAATGAAACCACAGAAATATGAAACACGCTCATATTTGTGCAGTCTTAGGTGTTATGGACTGAACGCTTGTGTGCCCCCCAAATTCCTATGTTGAAATCCTAATCCCCAATGTGATGGTGTCAGGAAGTGGGGCCTTTGGGAGGTGATGAGGTCATGAGGGTGGAACCCCCATGAATGAGGTTAGCGTCCTTATAAGAGAGACCCCAGAGGGCTCTTTCACCCATTCTGCCATGTGAGGATATAGGGAGAAGATGTCTGTCTGCACACCAGGAAGGGAGTTCTCCCCAGACACTAAAAGTGCAGATGCCTTGATCTTGGACTTCGCAGCCTGCATGACCATGAGACTTTGTTTATAAGCTTCTCAGTGCATGGTATTTTTTATTATAGCACCCTGAATGGACTAGGGCAGTAGGAGTGGGCTTTTCCAAGTATAGTCCTCAAAGCAGAACCCTCCGTAAAGGATAAAAGTGTGATGACTTAACATAAACCTTTAAGCCTCCCACATACCAGGAAAACAGATTTGCTACCTGTATTAGTTTTCCATTGCTGCCGAAACAAATTACCACAAACCTCCTGGCTAATAACACACATTTATTATCTTACAGTTCTGGAGGTCAGAAGTCTGCACACAGGTCTCACTGGGCTAAAACCAAGGTGTTGGCAGGGCTGTCTGGAGTCTCTAGGGGAGAAACCATCTCCTTACCTCTCTAGCTTCTCAAGGCTGCCTTGACTATGGCCCCCTTTCTGCATCTTCAAAGCCAGCCGTGCAGCCTTGCTCTGAGCCTTCCTCCATGGTCATGATCCGCCCCCCGACCACAGTCGGGGAGGTTTTCCACTTAAGGACTTGTGATTAGATTGAACCCACCTGAATAACGCAGGATGCTCTCCCAAGGTGTGTGCCCTTAGTCACATCTAAAAAGCCCCCTCTGCTGTGTTGTTACCGAGTCTAAGCTGGTACTGCTCGCTGCACAACAGGCCAGTTATCGAGAGAAAAGTTGTTGGGACAGGGACTATAGACTTTATTCAGAAAGCCAGCAAACCAAGGGGATGGGGGGCTCGTGCCCCAAAGAACCCGCTTGCCTGACTTAGAATTCAGGCTCCTTTTATACGAAAAGGGGAGGGAGGTAAAGTGAAACACTTCCTGGTTCCCATCAGCCCCCAGAGGGGATGTGTTCATTTCTTCCTCCCTGCAGTCCTTCACAGGTGGGCCTGGTCAGGAGGTTTCCTGTGAGCTAAACAGAGGTATTTCAGCTTAATGCTCATTACGTGGGACGCAGGGTTTCCAGAGATGGGCCACTATGTATAATTTAAGCTTCTAGGCAACATCCCTTTAGTGATGAACTTGTGATAGAATATAAAAAAGTTCTTCCGTATTACTATTCCCCACTGTCAGCATCCATTCAACCGTCTTGTGGGAAAAGGAATGAAGACCCTTCTGCTGAACGGAGGTGATGAATATTCCTTAGAATTTTTAGTTAGTCCTTTTTATCTACAACTATTTGAACCCGACGAAACCTCTTAGCACTTTGTTGTCTAATTCGTAACTGAACTTGGGGTTTTGGTTCCAGTTCCCAATACATATACTAAATTCCGGTGCTATTTATTTGGACCCAATTAAACAAATTGGTTGCCCCTTCTCCAATGGGCAATGGAGATGGAATTTACGTCTGCTTCGGTTGGATGGCCAGGCCCGTTGGAGGTAAACTCATGCATAAATAGCGCCCGAAGTTTTAATGTGATTGGCCACTGCTAGGTCTTTAGCATTTATAGATTCTCTTGCCTGGGCACACACCTGCAATGGCCTGCCATACAGTATTCTAAAGGGGCTAAATTTAAGCCTGCTTCTGGGAGCCACTGATCCATAGCAGCGCAACTGGCAAGGCCTTATCCCAAGTTCAGTGTCTCTTGACATGTTTCAGCGACGTTCCTTTTTAATGTATGATTCATTTTCTTGTTTTTTCCTGTTGGTTGTGGCCTCCAGGATGAATGTTGTTTTAATGCCGTCATCCAAATCGGGAGAATTTCCCTACGGAGGGCTTTAACCACATCAGAGATTTTCTGTCCAGGTGGCATATGTTTCCACCCATCCTGAAAGAGCGTCCACACAGACACTACCAGGTTGTCTGAAATTTTTGCAGTTGAAGGCATTTGAGGAGAGTCTGTTTCTTCAGTCCTCGGTGGGGCAGGGTCCTCTGTGTCGAGTCCCCATCTGGGGAGGTCTGACAGCAGCTCTGGGTTATTTTTAAAGACCTTGGGGGAAGGAGCTCTGTCTCCTTTTCTGTCATGCGCTCCATCTGTAGGCTTAAAGCCTGTTCTGGGGGAATTCCGTGGTGGTCCAGTGGTTAGGACTGCACTTCCACTGCCGCGGGCCCGGATTCGATCCCTTGTTGGAGAACTAACATCCCACAAGCTACGCGCTGCGGCAAAAAAAAAAAAAAAAGTGCGTGTTCTGGACTCTGATGTCAAGGCGTTTTGGTGAAAAACTTCAGGGTGAGGTCTGTCAGAAAGACAATCAGCTCATTTCCCACTGTCAGTTTTACCCAGGGCTCCTGTGGGGAATTAGGCGCCTCAAGTCCAAGGGAGCCCCTGGGCCTCTTCCGAGCGTCCCTGTCTTTCTACCGTGCGAGGGGCTCTTGCTCTGACTGTTCTTCTGTTTTTGCCGAGGGCAGCCTGTTTTCCAGCATTCCTCCTCCTCACAGCACGCTGTTCTTTCCCCAATGAGGGCTCACCCCTCCTTCCGGGAATCCAGCGCCACTGCCAAAGAAGTGGCATGTTGTCTTGCGTCTTCTTTCTTCTGTCGTTGTTCCCCGTTGAACACTTTAAAAGCAACATCTACCAATCGAGAAGGGTTCATTCCAAATTCACCACCTCATTTCTGCAACTTCCTCCTGATATCTGAAGCGCTTTGCTCCGAAATGTCAAATTTACCATTCTGATATTTTCAGGGACCTCGGGATCTGCATTAGTATGACGTCTGTAGGCCTGATAAATCCTCTCCAAAAATTCAGAGAGGTCTTCATTTGTTTTGCTGAATTTCTTGAATATTGTTCAAACTCTTTAGCTTTGGTTTCCCTTTTCAAAGCCCTGCCAAAATGGGGCCTTCCTCCCTCACTGGGGTCCCCATTTGGATCATCTGTGGGTGCTGCCAGGTGGGCTTCGGGTGCAGAGGATCCTCCCTGTAACGAGGGTTGCGATCTTTCCAGTTAAAGAAGTCTGAGAAACTCAGCCAGCTGGTCATTTGCATTTAGTCCCCCTATGAGATAATGGCATAGGGGAAAGAGCCATGATATCCTGGAAGTGGCTCCTGGCCCAAATTGGGTGCCCTTTTGGGTCTTAGACGGCGGTACCAGACCAAGTCCCTGTGCCCCAGAAGCTAACACAGGCTTTTCTAATTGATCCCTAGAAGGAGGAGAGGTCCTGAGCCCCAGTGTCGGGAACGGGAGGTAGTGGATGGGGTGGATATATTGGCAGAACGGCCAGAGTGGCTGGGATGCCAGCTCAGCCAGAGGAGTGAAGGTTTGAAGCAATGTGTGCTCATTCTCATTCCCTTCCTTATTTTCCCTGATAACAGTACCAAGGCTTGCACATCAAGGATTTCATCATTCTTCCCTGCTTTTTTCCACAAAATAGCTATAGAGTCATTCAAAAGCCACTTAAAACCATAGATAGCAATTGATCATCTAACCATTAAAAGGATGCCTTTTTGCTTTGGCATCAGCCAACTGGGATTGCAGTGCAGTTGAACAAACACTTGATTACTGCTGTGGCAAACAATTTAAGATAATTTCTATAATTATGACTTATCTTTACCAGGATATGCCAGAATTTTAGGAGTTCCATATAATTTCTAGAATATAACATTTACCCATGTGATACGGTCTAAGAAGTTTTATCATCACTCATCTGACAGCGCCTCTCCTGCAATTCAACACACCGCATAAGCCCAAGGAGTTTAATATTCCTCTCTCTGAGATGGAGAGAAAACAAGTAATTTGAGGTGTTCCGGGGACCCTCTGGAAAATCCAAAGGTTAGCCAGAGGTCAAATGAACCCCACTTAGAACTTGATCTTTGGGAAGTTTGTCAAAAATATCAAAACGTTTTTAACCAGTGATAATAAAAGATCTCAATGGCAAATACAGATCACTTAAACTCATTCTTTTACCAAAAGCAGTTCAACATTTTAAGAAAACTTTGTCCTCTTAGAGAACCAAATTCAGGTCTTGTACCACTTTACCTCTGAGATTTTTTTTTTTTTTTTTTTTTTTTTTTCTTTTTGCTGTATGCGGGCCTCTCACTGTTGCGGCCTCTCCCGTTGCGGAGCACAGGCTCCGGATGCGCAGGCCCAGCGGCCATGGCTCACGGGCCCAGCCGCTCCGCGGCATATGGGATCCTCCCAGACCGGGGCACGAACCCGTATCCCCTGCATCGGCAGGCGGACTCTTAACCACTGCGCCACCAGGGAGGCCCCACCTCTGAGATTTTAATTAAGTTCAATCTTATCTTAGAACTTAGTTTAGTTTCCAGTTACAGAAATCTGGAGAGACTATTCCAGACAGACATTCCCAGAACATTATTCCTGCAGAGTTTACCCAAAACTCTCTACTTCATTTACCTCTATTTTACTTACTTAAAAGCTTCGTCACACTGTTATTTTTCTTGCTGACGAACTTTATAACAGGGATAAGGTCTTATTTGATTTCTAGTAAACCCAGGTACAATGAAAGTATTCTACTTAGTGGTGATGACTCTAAAGTCATATCTGTATCAAACCACCAAGCTTAAGCTAACCTTAACACCAGATGTTAATACTGAGTATTTCCTAGATCACGTGAACCTGGAACTCATTCTGGCCAGTTTCTTTTATATTTGAGTATTTATAAGCACTTAATTTCCTTTAAGCCAATTAAATAGAGCTCTTTTACGGATTAATTTTGGCAATGCCACACATCTATAAAACATGTGCAAACACAAACAAACACAGGGACCTCATAGTTCCCATTTGAAAATTTTAGCCGTGAATCAGGTACAACAATGTAAAACCCATCAGTTATAAAAGAGGTTGGATTCAAACTGGGTTTCTGGCAAATGGGACAAATCAAGGTCACCTGTCTACTATAGCTAAACCCTCTTTACTAGTATTTATGGAAAAGACACTTCTATTTGTTTGTAGCTTTTCGTGATTTAGGAACCAAGTAGAACCTTTCTCTTTTTCCTCGAATGTCCCGCTCTTGAACAAGGACAGGGTTTTTTTCCTGTTCCTTTCCTCCATTTAATATCAGTAAAAGTTTTAAGTATCACAAAACTGATTTGGCTGTTAGTGGAGAAACAGTACCAAACAAAATGTAACAAAAAAACCAAAAGAAGAAACAAAATCCTAAATAAACCCTCAAGTTTGGTCTTGGGGTTTTACATATACCAAGGACACAGGAGACCATAAACGGCGTAATTAACACAGCAAGAGTAGCAGTACAGGGTGCACAGGGTCCTAAGATAACCCTTTTTAACCCCCCTGTGGAGATCCTAACAGGTACTGTGGCCACACGTTGTTACAATATCATCTTCCACTCACCTGTGCTTCAGAGCTGTATTCAGATCCCTTATCCAAAATGCCCCTCAGAGGACTTCTTTAGGGATAGTTGAAACATTACTCCCTTTTCAAGACAAAACACAAAGGGCACACACAAATGCTAGCATCCAAAGAAACCAACGAACCGGTTTACAAATTGGGTAGGAGTCCAACAACTCTTTCCGCTCTCCCACAGGGTACTCCACTCAAATACAAAACAAATTGGCTTATTCCAGTGAAAAAGCCCCAAACGGAGAGGAAATAAAGTTTCTGGCTGTGCACACCGGAGCGACTTAACCCTACTGTATGGAGCCCGTCGGCCCCCAAAATGTCGATTCCTTGATCCAACTGCCAAGCGCTGGGGTAGCCGGTGTCGTTTCAGGGAACTTTGGAGGGCAGGTCCTCAGGGTAAGTGGTCCTGGCAGCTTCTAGGGCCTTACCCGAAAATTCCCCGACTGGGGCGGCTGGCCACGAGCAGCAAGGCTCCTAGATGGCTGCCCCAAATTTGTTACCGAGTCCAGGCTTGTACTGCTCGCTGTGTGACAGGCCAATATCGAGAGGCAAGTTGTTGGGACAGGGAATAGCGACTTTATTTGGAAATCCAGCAGACCAAGAGGATGGTAGGCTCATGCCCCAAAGACCCATCTTGCCTAAGTTAGAATTCAGGCTCCTTTTATACGAAAAGGGGAGGGGGTAAAGTCAAACACTTCCTGGTTCCCATCGCCGGCGGGGGGGAGGGGTGGGGGGGCCCAGAGGGGATGTGTTAATTTCTTCCTCCCTGCAGTCATTCACAGGTGGGCCTGGGCAGGAGGTTTCCTGTGAGCTAAACAAAGGTATTTTAGCTTAACGCTCATTACCTGGGAGGCAGGGTTCCCAGAGATGGGCCACTATGTATAACTTAAGCTTCTAGGCAACATCCCTTTAGCGATGAACTTGTGATAGGATACAAAGGTTCTTCCCTACGACAGTGTGAGGTGACACATTCACAGGTGCTGGGATTGGGAGGTGACATTTTTGGGGCCCTTATTCTGCCCACCTCACTGACAAAGGAATCCTTTGTTTACAGAGAGGTTTTTACGAATCAGTGAGAAAAGGGTGAACAGCCCCTTCGAAAAATGGACAAAGGGTCCGAACAGGCAGTTTACAAAAAGAAGCAGCACAGATGAACAAAGTATGTTTCAAGATCGCTCAGTCTCCCCAATAATCGAGAAGGTGCACAAGCAGCACTGAGACCCCTTTTCTCGCATCAGATAGCAATGATCCATTGTCCCTACTGTGGGCCCCTGAATAACACGGGTTTGAACTGCGTGGGTCCACTTACAAGTGGGTGTTTTTCAGGAGTAAGTACTACAGCCCTGCGGCATCTGGGTGGGCTGAAGCTGTACGCACAGAACTGCAGGTAGGAGCACCCATGGACACGGAGGGCCGACTGGAAGCAACGCTCAGATTTGGGGGGTCGGTGCCCCCACACGCCACGTTGTTCAGGGGTCAGCCGTTTATACCTACCGTCCATACATGCATCCTTTATGTCCCAGGCCTGCCTTCTCTGGGACTTTATCCTTTAGAAGTTATATTTGTGTGAAAGTATTGTCCCCAGAGAAGTTTATTGCTGCTTTTATAATCACACGCAATTCTAAACAAGTTAAATATCTCACGGTCAACACTGGTTAAACAAGTTACCCTGTAACCATATGGTGGGACAGTGTGAAATTAGAGGGGAGATTGTCCAGGGAGGTGGTACTCATATTATTAAGATTTGTAAAAAACTTACAAAACTTGAAAATAATTATAGATTTATGGGAGTTGCAGAGAAAGGTATGGGGAAATCCCATGTGCCCTCAGTATTATGTTTTTAAATGTGCATAATCTGCATATATTTTTCGTGTGTAGCACATAATATATATATAAAGTAAATAAATGTATTGAAGTAAATTGAAGAACAGTAATATGGGGAAATAGTTGTGATACATTATTCAGTAAACAAGGTAGGATTTCATTCTGTTTTAAAAAGCTAAGAAGACTTCATCCATCTACTGAACACCTGAGTGTCTGTGTTTGTCTTTACATATACGCACCCTGCAAGCCTCTGCCTCGGGGTTACAGTGGCTGTCTGGACCGCATCAGTTAGGACTCTGAGTGCCCGTGGCGTCAACAAACAGGGGCTTGTTTATTTCATGCCATGAAGTCCGAGGTCCAAGGTTGGGCTGGCAGCTCTCAAACCTGCTGGAGACCTGCGCTCTCGCCATCTCCGCCGCCAGCCCCCACCCCACTGCCCTTCTTCCAGGGAGGCTTTAGTTTTAACTCCTGTTTATTTCTCTCGGGGGCAGGGTGGCTGAGGCATCTCTCGGCCTCATATGTGTGTTCCGGGCCAGAAGAAGGGGAAAGCTAAGGGCCAGGGGTGTGCCAGCTAAGTGTTTCTCCTTTGTCTCTTTCTGACCGGCCCCGGGTCCCGTGGCCGCCCCTGGCTGGGCGTCGAGAGGAGGAAGGGGCGTGGGTGGGGTCACTCCGCTGACCAGCGTGCCGGCAAGTTACTCTGTTTCCGTCTCTTTTCCAGATCTACTCTGATGAACACAGACTTTATAGTGAAACCATGAAGTCTTTTAACAAAATTATATTTCTCTTCTCTGTAATTCTGTATTCCATCTTTAGACAGAATGGTACCAGAGGAGAACTTCCCGACGGGCGTTTCGTGGTCCGTCTTCTAGTCCGAGGGCAGAGGCTGCGGGGAGCCTCACTAGCTCCCCTAGTCGATGCCCGAGGCTCTGTGCTGACGCCCTTGGGGCTGTGGGTCCCTCAGTGAGGCCCATTCGCAGGGAGGCTGAATGCCCTGCTTGTGTGCGGGTCGTGGGCTTGCACAGCGCTATTCATTCCTTCCAGACACGCCCTCGGGACCCTGCGGTGGCCGGAGTTGCTCCCTTGGGCGTGGGTTCAAGGAGCTGGCCTTCTTCCTGAGTCAGTGGGGGGCTCCTGGGAAAGCCGAGGAGAAGCTAATTTGTTTTCCTTTCTTTCTGAATAGCATCCAGCATGTGTATGGCGCCCAGCACCCCCCATTTGATCCACTGTTACATGGCACGTAAGTGACGCCTCAAATCTTGCAAGGCTGTTCTCATCTGAGGCCAGGTTTTGGGGGGCTGTGGTGACCCCCCAGCTCCTTGGAATTCCTGAGGGGGAGGAAAGTGGCCTTTCACTCAGCCAACACACATCAAGCAGTTGCTTTGTGTGAGGCGCTGCTGGCCTTGCATAGCCCATCCTCGGAGGAGGGCAGACGTGGAAGCCACGGCTCAAGGTGGGCAGCCTGTGCGGGGGTCGCGGGCTGCCCGTGGGCCAGGGCGGGGCTGGCAAGTTTTTGTGAGCTTAGATCAGGAGACGGCTTCTTAGAACACACCAAAAGCAGCAACAGCAAAAGGATAAATTGGACGTCATCAAAATTCAAACCTTTTGTGCTTCAAAGGACACACCATCAAAAAAGTAGAAAACCTGCAAGAGTTTGCAAACCGTGTAGCTGATAAGGGTTAATTGACTTTCCCTGCTCTCTGCCCACCGCCTGCAGCTTGCTTGCCCGTGTCTGGGCTCCTCCAGCAGGGGCGGGTGTGGGGCAGGGGTGGCCCTGGAGGACCTCACGTGTCGGATAAGCTCCTGACACTCGGTGGGGCCAGTGTCGTGTGTCGTCATGCTGTGGGCATCCTTGAAATTGTCCCATGTCCAGATCCACCTGCCAAGGGCCTGTGTCCCGCGAACAGTCTCTCCTGACCCACACCGCCAGCTGCTGCCTTAGGAGGTCTGCGAAGGTGTCGGGGTGAGAGAGTGTTTGTGGGGCAGGGCTGAGCTATTGCTGGGCAGTGCTGTGTGTCCTCATACGTTGGTCTGTGGGCGAACACTCAGCGTGATTCTCCCAGAAAACCTCTCCTCCTTCCCTGTCACTGCATCCTGTGAGCTTTGTCTCATTCTGGATGTCTCTGCATCTTGCTTTTTCACTCCACTCTCGTCTCGCTCGTGTACCTTTCCACCTGGGGCCTCCTCTCTGACCGGTCTTGGGAGACCACGCTCAGCCTCCCGAGGCGCCAGTAAAAGCTGCCTTTGCTTTGCAGCCTGCTCAAGGCCACACCCAAGGTGCCGACCACGCCGGTGAAGGCCAAGCGAGTCAGCACCTTCCAGGAGTTTGAGAGCAACACCAGCGATGCCTGGGATGCCGGCGAGGATGACGACGAGCTCCTGGCCATGGCGGCCGAGAGCCTGAACACCGCGGTCGTCATGGAGACGGCCAACCGCGTCCTGCGCAACCACAGCCAGCGGCAGGGGTGCCACAAGCCGCCGGGGTCTCTGGGGCCCGAGCAGAAGCCAAAGCCTTCGGTGGAGCCTCCTTTGGTCCCGAGTGGTGACCTCCGGCTGGTGAAGTCTGTCAGCGAGAGCCACACGTCCGGTCCCGCAGGTGGGAGGGGAGGGCTGCAGAGATGGGACCCATCTCCAGAAAGCGGGGCTGGAGGCCGCTCACCGGGGTGGGGAGGGCCCCATCCTCCCGTGCAGCAAGGGTCCCTGCCCTGGGGCTCCTAGACCCAAGCAGCAGCGGGCCTTCTGGGCAGCAGAGGCAGCGCACTTTCTCTGGTCCTCCTGGCTGAGTGCGTCTCCCCTGCAGATGGAGTGGCCGGCTGGGAGCTTTCGTGGGCTGCTTGGGGGACCCCGCCTTGTCAGGACGCCCTTGCTGCTCCCGGGGATGTTTCCAGGCCAGGGGCCGGGCCAGCTGCACGTTCTGGGGCTGGACCTCCCTCGGCCGCTTCTGGCGATTCCCTCCAGGACACAGATGCGTGGGCTCAGGGTCTGTAGGGGTGGGTGTCTGCTCTTGGGAACTGCCAGCTTTGAATTATAAACTCCACCAGGGTAAGCTCACGTCTGCATCTCGTATCCATGTGCCTGGCACTGCCTTCCTCACTTTTGCTCTTTTTGTGTTGGAGGGGCTGAGATAGAAAACAAGTGCAGTTGTTTAATGAGCATCTGCGATGGGTGAGACACTGTCCTCTGGGCTTGGGCTGCCCCAGGCGACAAGCTGAATGGAAGTCCTTGCCCCGTGGAGTGTCCATTCTGGTGAGGGGGACAGACAGCAGCCTACACACAATGTGTGAGGAGGCACGAGGGCTCGAAGGTGGCACGTGCCAGGGGTCAGAACGGAGGTGGGAAGCGGTCCCCAGAGCAGGGTGGGGCCTGGGCTGTGGTCCTAAGTCGGGCAGTCAGGGCACCCTCCCAGGGGAGGCGGCACTATTAAGGAGGTGAGGTGGTGATTGTGGGGGTCTGGGGGCAGGGGGGCCAGCAGTGCAGCTGCATACCCTCTAATCCCTCTCCCCAGGGTCTCCTGGGGGTTAGGGTGCTCGCCCCGTGCTTACAGATAAGAAAGTGAGATCATCACCGAGCCTAAGGTTACCTGCTGGTAGTTGCAGAATTAGGTTTCATACTTAGGTCTAGTTTTCAAAAACGCTTCCCAGAAATTAACTTCTAAAATGTTACAATCTTCTTAGGTGTGAATTATTTCATTTGATCAGTTTTTGCATTGGAATGTGAACTATTTTTCTTTAAAATAGGGTGAACTTTGAAGTATTAGAGCTTAAATATGGACGGACATCCAGTTAGGGCTTTTACAGGTTGATGGAAAATTCCTGTGACTCGTGACGGGCACTCTGACCACCTCCTGTGTGCCTGAGCCGGGCAGGCGTCCCCAGGCACTGAGTTCCTTCTGCTCATGGGCTCTGCAGCTGATGCTGCAACCCTGCGAGCCACAGAGGCGGGACCACGTCCAGGTCCTCTTTGTTCTTCCTGGGCGTCCTGGGCAGTTACGGAGATGCTGGTGATATAACCCGAGCTGTCCTCAGGGCCTGCTGCCCATGGGGTGTGGCAGCCACGCCCGTCCCTGCACAGGGGTGCGCTGCCAGGGGCCGGGGCCTCTGCCTCGGGTGAGAGACCTTTGAGGTCCATTTGACTTTACTGCTCCTGTGAGCAGCGCTTTGAAATTCTGAATGTCCTGGAACGTTCCAGCGCGGGGCATGGTGTGGTGAGAGTGTGGCTTCTCCCGTGGCATGGCTGCGTCTCTGCCAGCGTTTATGCCACTGCCTGTCCCAATCGTGAGCCCCCACGGGGAGCAGATGTCACCCTGCGCGGCGCCTGCAGGGCCTCCCTGCTGCCGTCAGTTTTGCCCTTCAGCCCTGGGGAGATGGCGGCCTCAAAGCTCAGTGGTGGTGGAGTGTGGGCTCGTAGGCTGGCTTCCCCGGGCCTTTACTTCACCTTCTGGCTGTCCATTTCTTAATGAATATCTGAGACATCTGTTGCCTTTGTACCTGAAGTCAGAGGCACTTTGCTTGATTTTGGGTACCACTGGGTTAATGGCAAAGCGTGTCATTGGCTGGGAAGGGCTCAGTGGGCATCGGCCAGGCGAGGGCTGTCCCCATAGCTGACCGTGACCTAGTGGCGAGCAGGTCTTGTATGGACACCAGTGGGTGACGGTTAAATCACACTCTCGGGGGCCCCGGAGGTGGGACGTTGACGTGTTTTCCACTCACAGTGACAGGAGGCCTGGTTGCAGACCTTACTGTTTCCTTTGGGGCCGTTCCTTTGCTTTACCTTCCAGATCCCACCAGCCCCACCTTCGAATGGGGCTCAGGGGCAAGTGGGGCCATTAGGGTCTGAATAAAGTCACATGGAGCATCTCTACGATCGCAGATAGATAAAAGCGAGCACGTTTGCTCCACGCTGCCGCGGGCCCCGCCCCTGCTGCAGCGCCTCCTGCAGACTCACGAGGCTCACTGGGAAGAGTAGGTCCCCAGGAGGCGGGGGAGCTCTGAGTCCCGCCACCTCTGCCCTCCCCTCCCCGCTCCAGCCTGTCCTCCCAGAGCCCGAAGCGGGAGGTGCTCTCAGCGCTGCGCCACATTTGCAGGCTTTTCTGGAAGCTTAACTGGGCCAGACTCTGCCCGGAGGCCTGAGCCATCTTGCTCCTCGGTGCCCTGAGGGCCCCCTTGGGAGCCTTTCCCATGTGTTTGGTGTAAAGAATGTCACCTCCCTTCTGGCAACTGCTGCCGGAAGCCAACATTAGCATGTTCGCTCCACGTTGTTTGTTCCTTGCCCCATTTCCTGGAGCTTAGTTTTTACTGTACTTTTTTTTTTTAATAAATTAATTTTTGGCTGCGTTGGGTCTTCGTTGCTGCACGTGGGCTTTCTCTAGCTGTGGCGACCGGGGGCTACTCTTTGTTGCGGTGCACGGGCTTCTCATTGTGGTGTCTTCTCTTGTTGCGGAGCACGGGCTCTAGGTGCTTGGGCTTCAGGAGTTGTAGCACGCAGGCTCAGTAGTTTTGGCTTGCAGGCTCAGTAGTTGTGGCACGCAGGCTTAGTAGTGGTGGCGCACGGGCTTAGTTGCTCCACGGCATGTGGGACCTTCCCGGACCGGGGCTTGAACCCGTGTCCCCTGCATTGGCAGGTGGATTCTTAAATACTGTGCCACCGGGGAAGCCCTTTACCTTAAATTTCAGTTTTGGAAGATGCGATTGCTCAATGCGATTTAGGCCTGGGGGTCTACAGCCTTTCAGGGCCTCTTGCTTGTGGGTCCCGTGCTGGTCCCTGGAGGCTCTTTGTCAGGTGACCTGAGGGCCCTCTGCTCTTTCCTTTGCCTGTCCTGAGTCCCGGGTGCTGGGTGCTGCACAGTGTCACTTCAGGCCCTCTTGTGGGTCCTTGTGGGCGGCCCTTCAGTCTGTCTCAGGTCAGTGGTGCCTGGGTGAGGGCTGGGCAAGCTTGCACTCTGGTGGCCCATCGTCTCCACCTGCAGTGGGGGATCTAGCTTCCTTTGCTTTCTCTGGGTGACGGTCCCTGCCTGACCTTCCTCCTGGGGCTCGGGGAGACCTGGGACGTTCAGACGGTCCTCAGCACCTTCATGGGCTTCATGCTCCCTTCACGTGTGCCTTGGTGGCTTCCCTCCATGCCAGGCCCGGGTGACCCGTGCAGGCATCCTCCCCCCTGCCTTACCCCAGCAGATCCTCGGGGCACGTCACCCAGGCAGGCCCAGACCGCTGGCAGCCCTGACAGACCTGGTCTCCGGTGTGTGGCTGTCAGTGTCTTGCTTTTCGTGGGGCACGTCTGTTTCACTGGGGAACGCCCCTCCAGCAGGAGGGCCGGTGCGCTCCATGGATGTGAGCTAGGTTCATTTTATCCCTCAAGAAACCAGGTCCTCGCTGCTCGGTGACGGCAGATCCACGGAGGGAGAGCAGCGAGGCACGTGTGAGGCTTCCTTAGTGGCGGGTGTGGCTGTGGGTGTGTCCGGAGCCTCACCTCTGTTCTCTCCACCCCCCTCTGCAGGAAGCGCCAGCGATGCCGCCCCTCTGCAGAGATCCCAGTCTCTCCCGCACTCGGCAACCGTGGCCCTGGGTGGGGTGCCCGAGCCCAGTACCCTCAGCGGCTCAGCCTTAAGTGACAGAGAGGCCTCCCGGCTGGACAAGTTCAAACAGCTCCTTGCCGGCCCCAACACAGACCTCGGTGAGTCCCCTGTGGGTGAGGCCACGCCGTCTGTGCCTCGTTTCTAAAGGGGGTGCAGCTCTGAAGGCCAGTCTGCTGCCATTTAACGCACTTGCTCCCCGTGTAATTCACCTGGTGAGGGGTTGATCTGTCGTGTGTCATGCCAGTAGTTCACTAAGACGAGAGCCATTTGTCCTGAAAGTTTACTCTCGACGTGTTTATTAATGGGCTTCCTCTGCAATTCGATCAGCATTTTCTGATCTTTTTTCCTTAATGCCCAGTGCACTCTTCTGGCTTCTTAGCACTGCCTTGGGGAGCTCTGCGGGGCCGGCCAGGTGGACGTACTTGTTCTCAATAGTGGTTGTGGGGCCGGCGATCCTGGCTGGTGACGGACGTCCTGACCGTGGCTGACTTTGCACCTTCCTGCAGGGGCCCAGTGGGTCTGCGCAGAGTGTGAGCACTGCAGGGGGCAGGGGGCAAGACAGGTCTTGGGTGGAGGGGCCAGCAGGGGACAGGACAGTCACAGGCGTGGTTCTCGTGGGTCAGGATACCCGCTTGGACGCTCTGCAGCCAGGCCGAGGCATGCTTGCTTTCCAGTTCTGCTGGAATTCCACTCAGATCTGTGTGCTTCTCTTTATGGATCTCACCCCTGTTGAGTGCCTCTCTGCACTGGGCATTCTGCCCGATGCCGGAGCTTTCGGGAGGGTGGAGGTGGCTGTAGTCCCTCACGGTTGCGCTCCGCGGGCTGGGCGCCGCGGCGGGCAGTGCCCTGCGTGGCCAGCAGGTGGCGCGTGAGGCCCGCGGAGGGAGGCGGCTCAGGCCCAGGCCGAGCCTGCGGAAGCCGAAGCTGCGGGCCTGGTTCGTGAGGCCGGAGGAGGGCGGCCTTGGAAAGATCCTGAAGCTCGGAAGGTGCTACTCCTGCCCGGGTGCCGTTCTTACCATGGGTGTTTTCTTCTTAGTCTTGTTCAGTCTTTGCCCGCACAGTCGCACAGCACAGAGATTTGGGCCGGCTGTTTTTGGTAGGTGCAGAGGGAAGACGAGCCCTTTCCCTTCCCCAGCTCGCCTCTCCCCCTCTGCCCAGTTCCAGGTGTCATCTTCCAGAGATGGTCTGCGCATATGTTGTGTTAAACTTTTTATTTTGACGGGATTTCAAATTTACAGAAAAGTTGCAAGGACAGCACGAGCGCCCCCATACACTCCTTGCCCAGATTCACCAGTTTACGTTTTGCCCTGTTTTCATTCTGTGTGTGTGTGTGTGCTAAGGTGCAGACATGCTGTTCCTGAACCATTTGAGCCATCTGCCCCACGAGACTTCATTATTTCCTAAGAACAAAGACACCCTCTCAATGTTGTCATGATATTGTTGTCAAAGTCAGGAAATTAAACATCCACGCGGCACTGCTCTCTGACGCACGGCCCACATTCACATCTTGATGCTTGTCCCAGTAGCACCCGTGATACCTTTCTTCCTCATCCAGAATCCACTGCAGGATCACGCGTGGCGTTCGGTTGCCACGTCTCTCGTCTTGTTAGCTGGAGTGATGCTCTGGCCTCGCCTTGTGGTCTTGGAAGAGCGTAGGCCCTTCTGAGTGGCTTGTTTCACGTTCTCCTGGTGAGATTTGGGCCGGCTGTTTTTGGTAGGAACAGCACTTAATTGATTTGCCTTCTCAGTCATCGTAGCAGGAGGCCAGGGTGCTGGTTTGTCCTGAGGTCGATGAAGCCAACTCTGATCCCTGCTTCAGGGGGTGTCTGCCAGTTCTTCCCCCAAAAAAGTTACTCTTGTTCCTTTGGTGATTCAGAGGTGATTTGTAGCGAGGTACCTGGGTCTGTGTGTTGTTGCATACATTTTTTTCTTTCCTCTCCATACGAATGGCAACGCTGTTCTGCTCACCTTTTAAATTTAACAGTGTTATTTCCCGAGAGCACTAGGGAGAGGCTGTGGCCTCTGTGCGGGGTCGGCAGCGCGCCTGTCTGTCTGCGGCTGCCACGCTGGTTATTCGCTGCCCCTCCTGAGGGGCCCTTAGTTTTCCTGACTTGCTCTCATTACAGAAGCAAGAGCTGCTCTTCTGACAGAAGAACACCTGTTCCTCACCCTGACCTGGCGTTCCTGGAGCATCCCTGGCTGTGGGGAGCTCGGGGAGGGAGAGCCGGGGGGGCCTTGGTGCGTGGAAGTCTCACGCTCCGAGCCCAACGGAAGGGGACTGTGCGTGAGCAGCGGAGTGCTGTGCGGGGACAGCGAGGGTGGGGCTCCTGGGGCAGCTGCCTGCGTGGCTTCCTCTCCAGGTGCCCGGGAGCGAGCCTGGTGGCCTCCGGGCCTTGGCCTGCTCGTTCACCTGCAGGTACAGCAGTGGCAGCACAGGTGTCCCCCGCTTTACACCACCTCGCTTTCACGGAAGACCTACTCAGTACCTGCTTTCCCTAACTTGAAGGAAATCCGGAGAGGGTTTTTGCTTTCATGAAAAAAAATGCAAAGCAAAAATTGCGTTTTCACTTTACGCCATTTCAGCTTATGAAAGATTTCATAGAAACACTCTACTTTCGGATAGTGGGGGGAACCTGTACAGATTTTGCTGATAATATTGATACATATGAAGTTTTTAGGAGAGTGCCCAGCACTCAATAAACGCTCAAAAAAAGTTAGTTATTTTACTTCTTCTGATTATTTTCATTTGCACTGGTCTGTTTATTCTCTACTTGATTTTTATAACATTGACATATGTGGCCACTTTATAGATATTTTCTTGGTTACATTCAGTAGCTTCTAATGATAGGTGGCAAGGAGATAGCTTGTGAAAACAAGATTGCCTGATGGGAACTGCAGTTCTGGGTCAGGATCTGAGCCCCCAGTTAGAATCTTCTAGTGGACTTTGTCATTGGAGTAACTTTTGAAAATAAGATCGTACTTAAAAATAAAGCTTTCAAGGCTTGTGGGAAAGTGAGTACATATGGATAGATTGAAAGGTTAAAAGAAAATCAAATTATTTTGTTCAGTTGTGGGATTATGGTTTTTTTTCTTTCTTTAGAATTCTATGTAAGTATCAACTCTAACACCAAAAAGCGAAAACCGAAGCTTTCAAAGTGAATTACTGGATTTGTATTTAGTGGCAAGAGAAAACACAGCCGGTAAATTGCTTGTTTTTATAAGGCAGTTAAGATAGCTTCGGAAGACAGTGGGATGTATTATCTTCACATTACATAAAAGATGTAAGTGGCAAATATTTGCTAAGGTTGAAGAAGAAAATCACTGACGTGAGCAGCGCCCGCCCACAGAAGCATCTCTACCTGCAGAATGTCGCTCCGTCCGTCAGAGCGCTGTTTTTCTTTGTTCAGCTTGTGCTCCCTTATAGGGATGAGAGTAGCAAATAGAACTTAACAGCTCACTCTGCTCTTACCATTGACTCAGTATTTACTTGTGCAAAGGCTGCCTGCTTTGAAGCCCAAGAAAATGACACTTGGAGGCTTTCGTTGTGACCACGTGCGTCTGAACCGGCACGTGAGTTGGCCATTGGCAAAACGTGCATCCCAAGGCCTGCCGAGTGACCGCCTGGTGGCAGCCGGGCTCTGAGGTCGTCCGTGTGTGACACATAGCCCTGGTGCCGGACATTCAGACATGAGCACAGAGGGAGTGAGGCCAGGTGCAAGGTCACGGTCCAGTTACCCCGTGGACACCCGGGCAGGGCTTTAAGACGGAGAGCGTGCCGGGAGACGGCTATGGGGAGGAGAGGGTTTTTTTCGGGGGGGGTGTGGGGGGGTGATATGGAGTTGTTCACTCAGGAAGCAAGGGTTTGAGTTCGGTGTCCCTTCAGGGCCCCGGGCTGGAGGACAGCCCTGCCTGTAAGGGGCCCTGATGGCAGGAAGGGGAGGCAGTGTAGCCTGGGAGCCCCTGTGATAGGTGACTCAGCCTCCTGTTCATCAGCCATCACGGGGGAGTTGGGCCTCCCCTGCAGGGTCCTTGTGACGTCGGAGGTGGTTGACGTCAGGTGCCCACGTAGTTCTTCATTCGACCCGTGTTCGTAGAGCACCTGCTGTTGCTGTAGGCGCTGGGGGTGAACCGGGAACAGACCCCAGGGTCCCTGCGCTCAGGAGCTGACGTTGAGTGTTGGGGACAGACAGACAGACAGATGCACGCAGTCAGCACTCCAGGAACTGGCTGAAGGTAGTAGGCGCAGTGGAGAGAAAAACAGGTGTGGGGTAAAGGCTGGAGCTTCCCAGGGAAGGGCCAGGCGTGCAGAGGTCTTGCTCTGGGATGGGGCTTCCGGGATGGACAGGGCCTGGTTGGGGAGGGGAAGGGAGGAGAGGGGAGGGGAGGGGAGGGGAGGAGGGAGGCCGGCAGGGCAGCGAGGGGCAGGTCTGGAGGGCTGAGAAGGCCAGGAGGAGGCCCCCAGCTTTCTCTCTGCACAAAGCTTCTGGCAGGGCTGGAACCAGGGGAGCGGAACAAGGCCACGCAGCAGTGGGGGTTGCAGGGATGGGGGGACAGGGAGGAAATTAGGGGGGTCGACTGGGGGAGGGGATGCAGGGCGGGTCGGGTGGGCGTTGCCTGGTGGACAGGAAGCTGGTGGCCCAGGGAGAAGGGGCCACCAGGACTGTGTCAGCTGGAGCCCAGGGGCTGCGGGCGTAGGGGGACAGCTGATGGACACAAAACCGGGGCATGCCCAAGAAGGGTGTTTTTTCACTGGGTGGCAGAATCAGGTACTGGTGAAACAGAGCCAGGGGAGGCAGTGTATTCAAATAACTGCAAACTTGCTGCGTTTTGGGTCCTCACTCTGTGCGGGGCATCATGCTTCCTATATGTTGACATATGTGTGCACTGCCCCCCAACCCAGACACACCCAAAGCCTGCTCCTGGCAGCAGCCGGCTCCTGATCACAGCTGGGGAGGTTGAGCCCTGGTGCAGGAGGCCACCCTGCGGCCCCGCGGCGAGGGCAGGGCCGATGCCAGCCGGGTCCTCATTCCTCTGCTGAGGGCCTTGATGGGGGACCGGGAGCAGATGGCGTGGCCTGGCTGTGGTGGCAGGGCTGCCGGCACCCCTGTTCCCGAAGGTCCGGGCAGTGGCCCGCCAGCACCCAGCGTCAATCATAGGGCCAGGCGCAGCCCCACAGCCTCGCCGCCGTGTCCCAGCCAGGGACAGTGGAGGTTGCGAGTGTGTGTGCCCGTGCGGGCTTGTCCTGCTGCCTTGTGAAAGGGGAGGGTGGTCCCAGAGGGGCAACAGAATGTGGGAGGGACAAGGTGGCAGCTCCGCTAACTCAGCCTTGCCTTTCCCTGGAGTGTCACTGGGGAGGACTCCCGCCGGGACGGCCACCCCGGGGGCCACTGGCAGCTGCCCAAGTGCAGAGACGCCAGGGAAGAGGAATCGAGGTCTCCTCGCGTGCAGCGTTCACACTCCCCCGCCGCAGCGTGCGTTGGACCCGCTGGCTGAGCCGCGTGCTCGCATCCTGATTCTCAGCGGAGGTGTGGGCAGCGTTCGGTTCTTTGCCCTGCTGGGGCCAGTTCAGCTGGACACGCTTCCTCAGATTCCCACGGGCCCTGCCGCCAGCCGAGCTTCTGAAAGGTAATTGGAGTGTAAGAGGCGGGGCTCCAGGGAGCCCGGCAGGGAGCCTCTGCAGCCCGGTTTTATCTCAGCTGTGAGGTTTGGGGAAAAAGTACTTTTCAGTGGAACAAACAGAGAAGGTTTAAAAGAGGGTTAATGAATTCACCACGCTGCCCGAGCCCTGCAGTCCCTGCCTGCAGCTCAGGACCAGAACCCTGGTGCACATAGTAGGGCCTGGCACACAGTAGGCGCACCTGCAGCAGCGGGAGGCGCGAGCACATCTCAGGGTGAGCCGAGGCAGCATTCGGTCAGGGCCTTTTCCTTTGTTACTGCGTCTCGTGGTCCTGACTGTGGGTTGGCTGAGCCTCTCCTGTCAGGGAACCACAGCCGAGGCCGATTCTGACTGAGCAGAGTGAGTACGGGCTCCAGTCGGGGTGGGGGGAGTCTCTGTGAGAGGACGGGGAGGCCAGAGCCCACGGGTCCGGGCTCTCCTCCCCCACCTTTCTTTCCCGCTTCTCCTGGAGTTTTGCCCCCCCATTGTGGTTCTCCCTGGTAGCATCTTCTCTGACGTCAGGAGGAACACCAGCAAAGCAGCTTTTGTTAAGAATGTAGACAAGGAGTTCGTTTTTGAAAAAGTTCATCTGTCTTGAAAGGCAGATTCTAGGCTGGACGTGTCGCCTGAGTTGACTTCCCAAGGCCCTCACTCCTCCCCCCTGAACCTGTCACCGTTCGTGCCCCCATCTCTGCACAGTGGTGCCCCCTCTGGTGACTCGGGCCCAGCCCCCCGCCGTCTTCTCCTCCCTCCTCCCCACTCCCACCTCTGGGCTGTCACCAGGTCTCCCGCGCTCAGCACCTCCAGCCCACCGCCTGGTCCCTGCCACTGCCTCTCGCCTGATGGTGACAGCCCGTCCCTGCTGGCCCCCGCACACCTGTGTCCGGCGTCGTGCTCTGCACAGCTGTCAGCAGTCCTTTGGAAATGAGGTCTGGATCAGGTACTGTCAGAGCCATCTGGCGGCTCCATCTCACTCGGGGAGTCAGCCGTCGGCCTGGTGACACCCGAGAGGCCCGGCCTCCCACGACCTGCCTGTCCCCCTCCCATCGTCCCCCTCACTCTGTTCTGCGGTCGCCGGGATGCAGCGGCACATTCGTGCCTGGGCCTGTGCTCTGCCGTCCCTCTGCCTCGGCTTCCTGCGTGACTCACTTCCTCCAGGCCTCTGCTCGAACAGACCCTCATCATCAGGATCTCCTGCATCACGCCCCCTGCCCCCAAACGCCTCCATGCCTTCACTCCCTCTCATCCTGCCGTGTTTTCCTCGGATCACCCATCGCCCTCTGCCCCTGACCCCCGGAGGGAGACCTCGGTCTCGTTCTAGGGGTTGGCGGTGCCCAGCATGCGAGCTCAGGGAGGGCACGGGTTGCCGAGCACCAGTGAGACGTTTCCCCCCTTACCTGGGTGGGCGCGGTCCTCCCGTTCTGGCTTTATTTTCTTTCTGTGAAAATAATCACTTGGTAAATACTTATTCCTGACGTCCAAATGCAGCTCAACTGCGGCAGCATCCTCCCTGCAGCCAGGGCCGTTGCACATGTGTGGACCCTGTGCTGCGCCGTCCCCGTGTCACTGACGCCCTGCTTCCACCCAGAGCCTCTGCCCGGCCCATGGGTGGCTGATCGCCTGAGTCCCGCCACGGAGGAGGGGACTCCGCACAGCTCCTCCCTCTGTGTTGCTCTCGCTGTAGGGTTTCCGCGATGATAGTTCATGGAATGTTATTGAAAGTGAGAGACGTGGAAAAAATAATAAAACCCACAAACCGCAATTGCCACTGTGTACGCCGGCTAAATTTATGACTGTTTTCTTCTCTCATTACCTGTAATTGGTTCTCGCCAACCCTTTAGGGCCCCCAGCAGAAGGGGCTCCCGAGCTTGCTTTGTCTTCTGGGCTTCAGGATGGAAGTGTGAGAACTGCAGAAGACGCGCCAGTCCTGACTTCATTGCATTGCCACTGCCAGTATCCTCATTTTTTGGGTGGCATTCGCACTACTAGGTGTGGCATTTGAGCTACGTGTAGTTATCACTCAGCTTAAAATAAACCAAAGTGAATATGATTTGGTGAAAGTTAAGCATTTCATTTAATATCTCTGGTAGAGCAGATCTTCAGTTTAATTAGGAAACCTTTCGGGGGTCTTTCAGGTAACTTTCTCATGGATGATGATTTCCTGTGTATAATCTCAAAAGCAAATATTAAAAAAAAATGTTTGTACGTCTACTGTACAGTTTTAAAGGAGCAGTTTGAGAAATCAATCCATTACACGTTTGTCTTTTTTTCTCTAATGATTTCCTTTGTAGATCAGGACATGAAGTAACCAGTTGAATAATCATGAGACTGTGGTGTCTGTTTTTTGTCTGAGGGATGAGAGCGGAAAAGTGGGCAGAGTGTGTGGCAGTCTGCTCCCTGCCCTGCAGCCCTTTGTGCTTGTGACTCAGCTCTCAGGGTTGTGTCCCTCTCACCACTGGACTGTGAGTTCCTTGTGGGCCGTACTGTGAGTCACTGGTCTTCGTGTCCAGTGATGGGGGACAGGACACGGCGCTTGCTCAGGAAGTGCTGGTGGGGTCCATTGGCCTGCTCTCTCCTGCCCCACGGCCCCTCAGTGCTCTTGGCCTCTGTGGTTCACCAGCTGAGGAGGGGGATCGGTTAGGATTCGTTTTGGCTGAAGATATCAGAAAACCAGACTCAGGGGCCTTTAGACAAATAGGGGTTTATTTTTCTCAGCAGGATGTCTGGAGGTAGGGAGCTATGGGCATTGATTTCATCAGGGATCTAAGCTCGTGGCCACAAGGTGGCAGTCATTGTCCTGTGTCAAAGCAAAGGGCAGTCACCATGGCATCTGTAGTCTTATCAGAAAAGCAGTTTGACCAGAGCTGGGTCATGTACCCCCTGCCTGGCTCCCACCCCCCGAGCTGCAAGGGGTGCTGAGAGGGATCTCGTGGGCTCGGCCGTTGGCACTTTGGAATTGGGGTCTGGTTACAGGGAAGAGGGAGGGGATAGATGTTGGGTGGACAGCCAGCTGTGTTTGCTACTCAGATAGGCACGTGTAAATCTGTCACCCCACCAGGTTTCAGGTTCCTTGAGGTAGAGACTGTCTTTCTTGTATTGTAGCACTTCACCCATGGCTGGTGTCTAGCACTGCCCCGACCACACAGTGGAGACCCAGAAATTGTTTGAATTGTGTTGAACTGTATACACAGTCTTGGGTGTGGAGGGAACGAGTGAATGAACTTTGAATTTTCATAGTCAAAGACACAGTGTTTAGAATGAGCCCTCCTGTGTCCTGTTTTTGCCCCCAAATGTAGCTCAGATTCCAAAGGACCACAAACCCACACATAGCCAGGTGTCTGGTCCTGGAAACTGCAAAGAAAATAATACTTTTTAATTAATTAATTAATTAATCAATGCACAGATCCTATCTTGTGCATTCTGGAAATGCACATCCTGTAAAGTTGCCAGATGAAGCTAGGAAGAAGAGGGTTTTCTGAAGAAGGGACGTTGGAAGAGATGGTGAGCAATTGGAATTCCCTGTAGGTGTGGAAGGATGCGGGCAACACAGCAGCAGGATTTTGACTTCTTTAGAATCAAATCAAGGGCTCTGGGACGGTGGTAGTGGTGACCTTGGTGGTAATGATGGTGATGGTGGTGATGGTAGTGATGATGGTGGTGGTGATGGTAATGGTGGTGATGGTGATGGTGGTTGTTGATGGTGGTGATGTTGGTGATGATGGTGATGGTGGTGATGGTGGTGGTGGCGATGGTGGTGATGGTGGTGATGTTGGTGATGGTGGTGGTGATGGTGATGGTGGTGGTGGTAGTGGTAGCGATGGTGGTGGTTGTGGTGGTAGTGTTGGTGGTGATGTTGGTGATGGTGGCTGGCTTTGACCGAGAGCTTACTATTTGTCAGGTACATGGAAATACGTGGAATCCCTGAGAAGGAGCTCAGAGAGGCTGGGGCACAATGGCTGTCCACTTTAACTTTACCCTCCTGGGTTCCTGTCATCTGTCTTTTCGAGACAGAGGCCCTACTCACTCTGGTGCTTCTTCCTGGGGTGGTTTGGTTGCCCATCTTCCTAGGAAAATCCCAGGAGCCAGAGTCAGCCGTGCTCCCTTGTTTGGTTCCTTTTTTTTTTTTTTTTTTTTTTGCGGTACATGGGCTTCTCACTGCTGTGGCCTCTCCCGTTGCGGAGCACAGGCTCCGGACGCACAGGCTCAGCGGCCATGGCTCACGGGCCCAGCCGCTCCGCGGCATGTGGGATCTTCCTGGACCGGGGCACGAACCTGTGTCCCCTGCATCGGCAGGCGGACTCTCAACCACTGCGCCACCAGCGAAGCCCTGGTTACTTTCTTGTGCCGTCTGTCTGGTTGGCGCTTACAGGTAGGAAGGCAAGTTGCACGTGTTAAAGATGAGAAGCAAGAAAGTGGAGAAGAAAGAGGTCGGGTGCCGTTTTGATTTTGTCACTCCCAGGCCCTCTGTGATCCTCAAAGGGCCTGAGTTATCCCTTCCCAGGTGGGAAACACAGCAGTCACACGTGCAGGGGTGGTGGGGCAGGAGAGGCCAGACGTGGGGCCCCGTGTTTGCATGTCCTGGACCCCCGCTCTTGAACTGCCCTGAGGATGGGGCCCCTGATGGTGGCAGGTCAGGAGACTGTAAGCTGAGTCACGCGACAGGAGCGGATGTCTGCGACGCGCTTGGGGCCGCGCAGAGGAGCGGGGGGCAGAGCTGCCTGGACAGGGCCGAGTCCTGGTCCACGCTGTGCTCCAGGGACGAGCGGTGGCTGTGGACCTCTGAGCCCGTGCCAAAGATTGTGCCCTGCGTGGCACCGAGGCCCACGGGCTGCTTCGCCCTGCGCGGGTTTCTAGTTTCAGCATAGAACGCGAGGAAGTGCATTATTGGTGTGGTAATGCTGGAACAGAATACCGTGGGCTGGGCGGCTACAGCTGACGTTTATTTCTCATGGTTCTGGAGGCTGAGAAGTTCAGGGTCAAGGCATCTGCCGTACCTGGTGAGGTTCATAGACGACACCTTCTTACTGTGCTCCAGTGGCCGAAGGGGCGAGGGCGCTCCCTGGGCCTCTTTATCAGGGCACTAATCCCATGCAGGGGAACCCCACCTTGTGGTCTAAGCACCTCCTACAGCCCCCACCTCTGAACCGTCACCCTGGGAGTCGGGATTTAACATAGGCCCTTTGGGGACACAAGCAGTCTACGGCAGCTTTCCTGCTCGATGAGACGCAGCACTGTGTGGTCAGCACACAGCACCACCCTGCCCTCCTCAGGGAGGAAGGCCTCTGTTTGTGAAGGTCTTCCCCACAGGTTTCCTTGCTGGTTCCGTGCTGCCCTAAGCGATCAACAGAGCGGCCCCATTTTGCAGATGAGGAAACTGAGACTCAGAGGAGGAGGAGGGCCTGCCTGAGGGTAAGCGCACAGGCAGCAGCAGCCGTGGGCTCCCTGCACGTCCTCTGCACTCACTGTACCAGGACACGGCAGTCCATTTTTAGAGATTTGGTGCAGGATTCGATTGCACGTGACCAAAATGAGAAAAAGGGAGAAATTCCTGACGAATAGAAGTGCAGGGCGTGGGAGATGAGAAGTCACTTGGGTTGGCCTCACAATGGGATAGGACACAGGAAGGAAGTTAGAGAAACAAGGAAGCGCCGGGTTTTGTGTCGGGAAGTGAAGAAAATCATCTTTATCCTGAATTTGCCATGAGAAGTGAAGCGCTGCCGGGTAAGGCTTTGGTTTTGGTTTTGAGCCAGGTCTTGAGATATTAATACAAACTGAAGCTTTCTGGTGAAATCTTAGACTGTGCTCAAATTGGTCCTAAAGGGAAAAAGTTCAGACTTGCTTAAAGTGCTTAAAAAAATGAAATACCCTTTTTCTTAGGATAAGGTAGTCTGAAAAAATTAGTTAAGGATGTCTTTTTAAATCCGTGTTTTAACCTATGTGTTGTTTTAGGTTCTAGAAGTAAGAACAACGACATTATAGAAGAGTCAGCAGCCATGATGGCCAGTCACCTTGCCCCCCATCTCTGGCCTTTTGGGGGACAGAGGAGTGTGGAAAACAAGCATGTGGGCTTTGGGGTCGCATCAGGTCATGGCCACGCTTTGCCATTTATTGGTAGAGTGACCTGGGCAGTTTTTTTCCCCCAGACTTCTTTGGCATTAGTTTCCCCACCTATAAAATGGGTCTAATGGTGCTTGCCTCCACCTGGCTTTGGGAAGCAGTCCTGTGAGGAGTGGCCCATGCAGTGCAGCAGGCTCGCCCTGGCGCTGGTGTGGGTCTCCATCACTGCCTTTCCACAGTGGCAGCGAGGATGCATACGCCACTTGTCACCTGATCCAGTTAATATCACCTCATGCACCTTTCCCACCTTGCTGCAGTCTTCATAACCGTCATTTTTAATGGCTGTATAGTGTTTTGAGAATGATCTTTACTTAAAATTGTTATTAAAATTGTGTATCTGTCTAAATCAACATTTAATTTATATGCTTAGTCAAAATCTAGACATATGTAACAGTATCCAAAATACGTACTATAAACGCACTAACGGGAACGTTGTTCCTTGAGATTCTGCAGGAGGGGGAGTTGTGAGCGCACTTAAAGTTTGGGAACTGGTGATGTTCATTCGTATCTCTTGGTTACTAGTTTTTTTTTAATTTAAAAAGCTACATCATGCAATGTTAAAAAATTCAAGTGGTCGCTAAGGGCTTACATAATGACAAATAAGTCTCCGTCCCCAGGCCAGTGGCTCCCCTTCTGTTTCTTACCTCCGTTCATAAGTGCTCTGTGTTTATTCAAGTGACTGTATGGATGGGTGTGTATACGTCGCCCCCCCAGCCCCTGTTCTCCGTAAAATACAAATGGAAGCGTAGTAGTCTCATGGGCTTCTTTTCTCTCTTTATACACGTTGGGAAGCCTGAGAATAGGTGACACTTAGCATAGTTAGCATTTCATTCACTAGTGTCAACCTGGCCTACAAATCCTCAAACTCTCAAGTAAAATATTCTTCTTAAAAAAATTGAGGTGGGGAGCTTCCCTGGTGGCGCAGTGGTTGAGAGTCCGCCTGCAGATTCAGGGGATGCGGGTTCGTGCCCCAGTCCGGGAGGATCCCACATGGCACGGAGAGGCTGGGCCCGTGAGCCATGGCCGCTGAGCCTGTGCGTCCGGAGCCTGTGCTCCGCAATGGGAGAGGCCACAACAGTGAGAGGCCTGTGTACCGCAAAAACATAAAAAATAAATAAATAAATAAAATTGAGGTGAAATTCATATAACATACAATAACCTTTTTAACCCGAACAGATCACTGTAGTTGGTGCACTCGCAGTGTTGTGCAGTCACCTAAAGGTTGTGCCCCACCTAAAATATTCTTAATGAGAACATCCTCATGACCCCGTAAAGAAAGAAATCTGCACCCCCATGTTCATTGCAGCATTGTTTGCAATAGCCAACACATGGAAACAGCCTAGGTGTCTATCAGTGGATGAGTGGATAAAGAAGATGTGATACATACACACACGCGCGTGCACAGCGGGATATTATTCAACCATAAAAAGAATGAAATATTGCCATTTGCGACAACATGGATGAACCTTGAGGGCATTATGCTAAGTGAAGTAAGTCAGAGAAAGACAAATACCATATGATCTCACTTGTGGAATCTAAAACAAAAACAAAAACAACTGAGCCCACAGATGCGGAGGACAGGTTGGTGGTTGCCAGAGGTGGGGGGGTTAGGGTCAGGTGGAATGGGCGAAGGGGGTCAAAAGGAACAAGCTTCCAGTTGTAAAGTAATACTGTATTGCATATTTGAAAGCTGCTAAGAGGGTAGATCTTAAAAGTTCTCATCACAAGAAAAACACATTTTGTGACTGTGTGGTGATCATTACCTTGTATACCTGAAACTACTATAATAGGCCAGTTACACCTCAATCAAAAATATTCTTAATGTGAGGGCTTCCCTGGTGGCACAGTGGTTGAGAGTCTGCCTGCCGATGCAGGGGACATGGGTTCGTGCCCTGGTCCGGGAAGATCCCACATGGTGCAGAGCGGCTGGGCCCGTGAGCCATGGCCGCTGAGCCTGTGCGTCCGGAGCCTGTGCTCCGCAACGGGAGAGGCCACAGCAGTGAGAGGCCCGCGTACCGCAAAAAAAAAAAAAAAAAAAAATCTTAATGCAAAAGAATTGCCAGATGGGAACAAAGACACAGACCTCCTAGAGAATGGACTTGAGGATACGGGGAGGGGGAAGGGTAAGCTGGGACAAAGTGAGAGAGTGGCATGGACATATACACTATGAAACATAAAATAGCTAGCTAGTGGGAAGCAGCCGCATAGCACAGGGAGATCAGCTCGGTGCTTTGAGACCACCTAGAGGGGTGGGATAGGGCGGGTGGGAGGGAGGGAGACGCAAGAGGGAAGGGATATGGGGACATATGTGTATGTATAACTGATTCACTTTGTTATACAGCAGAGACTAACACACCATTGTAAAGCAATCATATTCCAATAAAAAAAAGAATTGTCAGAAATTTAGTCATCAGGAGGTTTTTTTTGTTTTGTTTGTTTTTTGGTGTAACAGCAGTTACATAATTGGGGATTTTTTATGCATATAATCAACTGAAGAGGTAGGTCTTCCCTTCACTCTTGGGGTTGCCCCTCTTCAGGTGTGCCCTGTGGTTCGACATTATTCAATTACAGATTAAATCACCTCCCAGAAAATATAATGCATCATATCGTGTGTGTGTGTGTGTGTGTGTGTGTGTGTGTGCGCGTGCGCGCGCGCGTGCAGCAGGAACTTGGGAAGTCCCCTGGCGAGGGCTTTCCCCTTCCTGCTGCCCGAGAGCTGGTCCTACTGGGCGTGCGCTTCTGGAGCCCCACTTGGGCCAGGTGCGGTGCCCGACTTCCTGCCCTGAGCCCGTCGGGCCGCCAGGGTCGTCCGTGGTCTTCCCATCTTACCGAGTCCCTGGCTGAAGTGGCTGCGTCAGAATGGATGGCCCATCCTGACTCCAGGTTTCGTGCTCCTGCTGCCCCAACAATCTGCCTCTGGTGGGGACGAGGGACTTAGGTGTGGAGCAGTGTTCTGGAAGGGTTGGAAAGGCAGTGTGTTCACTTGTCGTTGTGCTCTCTGGGGTCATCGCCGCGGGCGTGGGCACCACCTAAAAGCTCTGTCCGGGCGCAGGACCAGGGAGGTGAAGCCTGCTCACTTCTCCCGACGCTGTGGACACCTTGGCTGTGACTCTGTCCTTTTCTTTGGGGCTTACATGCTTCGTCCTTACCTCCTGTCCAGGGTAATGTCACTGCTCTCAGATCTGGCATTGTGAGTGTGCTCGGTGCGTACTGCGGGGCGAAGTTCGTTGGAGCAGCCAGCGGTGTTGAACTTGCTCTGTGGTGCGTCCGGGCACCGGGCACGCCCGTGCCACTCACTCCCTTCCCACTCATGTCCTTGCACGCCCACCCCTGTAGCTGAGCATCCTGGGCTGCTCGGTTGTCCCGTGGAGGGCGGGTTGGCCTTAAGGAGGGGAGGCTTTACCCCCAGTTTGTCGCCAGGGCCTGGGGTGGGCTGCCGTGGTCATCTACAACCGGCCTTGGTGGCTTTTGGCTTCGGAGAGCATGGCTGTGCTAGGCTGTGGTCCAGGACACACCCTGGGCACAGGGCAGCAGGCTGCTGGGGAGGAGACATGGCGAGTGGAGCTGAGCCCTGACAGCCGCCGCAGCAGCAGCGACGACAGCACAGCGACACCACCTCTGCCGAGGAGCTGAGCACGCTGTGCGCGGGAGCCGTGTGCTGTCCCTAGAGTCGGGCAGCCGTGACGTGGTCGCCGTCTGCAGGCCTCCTGGCCAGCAGAGCCAGCACTTGGAGCCAGTGGCGTCCGAGGGAGCTTGTCGTCGTCCTGAGGCAGTCGCGCTGCAGGGACGAGGCTTCTTTGAAGGTGCAGCGGTGGGAGAAGCCAGGGGTGCGGGCGGGGCCGGAGCTTAGCAGGTCGGGCAGCTGTGGGGCAATGGGAGAGACACTGTGATGGGGAATCCCCTGGCTTCCCAGTGGTTAGTGCTTTCGCTGAGCTGGGGAACCACGATCCCGCAAGCCGCGCGGTGAGTGGGGCACAGATGCTGAGATCTCGGGTTCACACCCTGCCTCTGCCGCCTTCATGCCTTCTGGTTACTTGCTGCGTCCTTGGTCTCGGTCTCCTCATGGGCAAAATCAAGGAGTTGGGCCGATGGCAGCAGAGGTTCGAGAGCCTCGGATACAGTGACTCGTTCTGTGGGCGGGTTGGAGCCGCGAGGGTTCGGGGTCTGGGAGTGGAATGATCAGAGCTGCACTTTGGGCAGGTTAATCTGGCCTCTGTTCCTTTGTGATAATCCCACCGAAGGGCTGCAGGTGACAGCGTGTGGGCGACACTCTGAATGCGGCCGCGACTGAGTTAGCTGTGCTTTGAACCCAAGCTGTCTGGAACTTCCCTGCACGCTTGTGGGTCCCTTGCCCCCCTCCCCGGCCTGCTCTCTCCCGGGCACCGGCCCTCTCTTCTCTGCACACCCCGCGGCCACAGCCGGCTCAAGCCAGTGAGGCTGTTTGGAGCTGGCTGGTGGTGGGGCGCAGACCCAGACCTGCGCAGTCCCGCGGATCACGGGGACCCCGTGCAGCTGGCCTGGGGGGTGCGTGGGCTCCTCGGCTCATGCGGGTCCGCTGCTCTGTCGGGCGCTGGGCCTCCATCTGCCTGCAGCGCCCTCCCTGCGTGGGTGAGCCTGCTCCCTTCGGCTGGGCCCACCCTCCCGGGAGCCTCTGCCCGTGGCCCTGCGGGTGGCGCTGCGTCCTGCGTGCCTTTGTGAACCGGGCTTTCAGTGGACGTTGGTGAGGAAGGGCAGAGGCTCCCAGCGTTTTAGTTGAAAGATGCCGCCAGCTAGCTCAGTGCTCTGGGGTGGATTTCGTGATCCTTGTCTCATGACCTACCACCACTGTTAAATTTAGGAACTACCCTCAGTTTACATGAAAACGTTCCCTAATCCTTGTGAACTTAAAGTTGCCTGTTTCGGCGTATTCCTTAGTTAGCATTTATCTTTTCTTGCTTTGGTTCCTTCCAAGGCACTTTACGCTTTTTTGAGCCTCACCGTTTTGAGTTCCTGCAGTGCGTGGTGCCTTCCTCATTATTGATGGACTCCGTCGTGTCGTGTCATGTCAGGGCTGCCCGCGTGGTGATCACGTGGCTGCCACCGCGCATCACTTCAGCATTGTGCGTCTGTCAGGCGCCTGAGGCCTTTGTGTATGCGGGTCACTGGGTTCCATTTGCTTGTCCCTTTACTTTAATGACTTTGTTGATCAGACCGTTAAATACTTCGCTAAAGTACACTCTTTTCTTCCATTTACTCGTGGTTATTTCCTCAATAAAATGCATATTGAATTAGTAAGACATGAATTTCCTTCTGTGTGCCAATCCTATCAGAAGTCATTAAAACTTTTCTAGATTTGGGCCTTCTGTACTTGAAAATTCCATCCCCATTTCCTAAACCAAATATGAAAGTATAAAATATATTTAGCAAAGTCATTTTTTGATCTTTCATATACAGGGTTCGCATGGCAGGAACACAGACTTATCTTTTGGAATATTAACTTTGTTTATCTTTGGTATTCTTAAGTATAATTTAAAATTACAAGTGTTCAGTGTTTAAAAGTTTAGTACGTAGTGTGAATAATCATAAGAAAAACAATAGGGCTTCCCTGGTGGTGCAGTGGTTGGGAGTCTGCCTGCTAATGCAGGGGACACGGGTTCGAGCCCTGGTCTGGGAGGATCCCACATGCCGCGGAGCAACTAGGCCCGTGAGCCACAACTACTGAGCCTGCGCATCTGGAGCCTGTGCTCCGCAGCAGGGGAGGCCGCGATAGTGAGAGGCCCGCGCACCGCGATGAAGAGTGGCCCCCACTTGCCACAACTAGAGAAAGCCCTCGCACAGAAATGAAGACCCAACACAGCCCTAAATAAATAAATAAATTAAAAAAAAAAACAATAGCATTGAATATTTTTTGATGCCCATCTTGTGCCATGCGTGGCGCTCAGTACTCCCTGTGAATTTTCTCTTTTTTTTTGCGGTACGTGGGGCTCTCACTGCTGTGGCCTCTCCCGTTGCGGAGCACAGGCTCCAGACGCGTAGGCCCAGCGGCCATAGCTCATGGGCCCAGCCGCTCCGCAGCATGTGGGATCTTTCCGGACCGGGGCATGAACCTGTGTCCCCTGCATCGGCAGGCGGACTCTCAACCACTGCGCCACCAGGGAAGCCCTCTGTGAATTTTCTTGATCTCTTCTCACAACGACCCTGTGCGGTGGACACAACCTCCCAAGACCGGGGTCAGAAAGAATGATGAAAACCAGCTGTACACCTGCTGTCCTGGTTGTCCAGGGGGTTAAAAGAGCTTATCTTTGTGTCTTTTCGGGAGGGCCTTTATGGGTGTGTGTGTGTGCGCGCGCGTGTGTGTGTATGGTCTTCCTTTTTGTGGACTTGGGATCAAGCATGTACCTCTCTGTGCATCTCATGATTTTCACTTGTTGTAAATGATGTCTTTCCCAAGAGAGTCATGTTCTCTGAAGGCACGATTGTTGACGGCTGTGTGATAGTCATTAAAGTACAGCCATTTCTGCCATTGGCTCGTTGGTGACACATTTCGTAAGCCATTCCCCTGTTATTTGGGCATTTCAGTTGTTTTCAGTTCTGGTTTTGTTTTTTATTTATTGTTATGACTGACCCCAAGGAACACCCCCAATCATAACTCTGCACACATTCTGTGTTTCCTTAGGATAAATCCCGAGCCCGGACTTGGTATTAATGGAGGAGCACCGTCGGTCACTCGGGCGCCGTGTCCTCGCGCGTGACCCTTCGGTTCCCTGAGGGCCCTGTGTCGTTTGAGAGCCGCCGTTGACTTGATTACTCTTTGCCCTTTTGTTTCATCCACATCAGTGTTTTTGAATTGAAGTGCCCCGGGCACACAGTAATTTATTTGGACCCTTCTGATGCTATTTCACTCAGAGCCTGCCCTCCTGCCTTCCTTCTGTTGGATTTGCTCAGGTTTTGCTGCTCGAGCCTTTCTAGATTCCTCCTTGGCGGGTGGGCATTTTAACAAGGTTGCAGTCATTTCTTAGTCTCATCTATTCACTCTCTCCCTAAGTTACTCATTCTGTTATCCATTTGTTGATTTCTTCCTTCGTTTATTTGGAGAGCGAATTTCTTAAGCACCTACCTCATACTGGGCACTGAGGGTGCAAGATGTATTGATTAGTCTGCTCCTGGGCTTGTGGAGGGACTGAGACCAGTCGAGTGGGGGCAGGAGTCCCTGACTTAGTCAGAGCGAAGGACGGAGGTGAGGGAGAGGCGCTGCCGGACAGGGAGGAGTAGCAAGGTGTGGCTGGCCGTGCTGTGTGTGCTCACCTGTGCGTGTGCCCCTGTGGGAGATGGAGCCTGGCAGGTGGGTCCAGCCGCAGCTGGGTGGCAGGGCTCTGGAACAGCGAAGCAGTTCGGATGTTATCCTGAAGCTCGTGTCGTTTCCCTGCTCACGGCTCTTTCAAAATGTCCCCTTGGGAGAGTCTCCCACCTTTGGTCGGTCCTACCCCCCTCTCTGGCTGCGTTTCTCGCCACTTCCCGTCTCTGCACTTGAAGCTCGTGGCTCCGGTCCAGTTTGTCCCCTGGGCCTCCCAACCCCCTCTGCACGGCCAGCGCTGGGGCCCCCTTCGCTCCCACACACGTTGGTTGCGAGGTATCTCTGGCGACCCTGGGCTGAGTCCCCTAGGAATCACTGTGGCTCTGCTCAGACCTGGCTCAGGGCCCTGCCTGGTGGTGTCTGGTCTCCTGAAGAGCAGGCGCTACCTGCTGTGTGGTGTTCAGTGGTGGCGCCTTTATCTCAGCCAAAACCTGTTTTCAGGAAATTCCCCGCTGCGCCCTTCACCAAGTCACGTTGCTGGTTTCCAGTGGGCTTAGGTGACTTCTGCGGGGGCTCGAAGGAGAATCCGTCCATCAGAAGCGAATCGAAGACTCACACCACCGTCACCAGATCGGATTCTCCTGGGGCCTGTCGTGTCGGGCTCTGTTGTGGGCAGCCCTGTGGTGGGGGCCCGGTTATTAGTTCCCGGCCTTGAGGTGCGCACAGGTGAGGGGGCGATGCGGCAGGTGCTAGGACGGGCGGCCCAAGAGGGGTTTGGCCAGCCCTGGCTGCAGATGAGCTGAGGGGGGCCCGTGAGCTGGTCAGGCTGGCCTGGCAGAGGCCGTGGGGCTCGGACTGGCTTGAAGGGCTGGCGGGGGCTCAGGTCGGTGACAGAAGGGGCCCCCGGGGCTCGGAGTGGCGTCAGCTTGGGTGCACGCACCGGTCACTCTCTCCTGAGGAGCTTTAAAAAAACACAACAAAACCAGTGCCTGGCCTCCCCCCTGGCTGGGGCCTCGGAACCCTGGGTCGTAACCCCCGTCCTAGGGCAGGGGTAGCGGGAGCGCTCAGACGGTGTCTGGAGCCTTGCTGTGGGGCTCTGGCTACGTGAGGCTTTGGGAGGTCATGGGCAACGCCAGACCTCAGTAACTCACTATAGCCCACAGTGTCGCCAGGTGAAGGTCTGCTGTAGCATAGAAGACCTTGTGATTCCATAAATAACACGTGCTTGTTAGGAAAACTTGGAAGATACAGAGAACCGCTGCAGACAGATCATTACCTGCATCGTATCTCACCACCTGAATTGTGGTCCTGCTCTTCGTGTGGTCAGTGTCCCCTACCTGCCACCTGAGGTCATGTGTGAAGGGTGGGTCCTCTCTGGAAGGTCCAGGGCCTGCAGTGCATTCTCGGGGTGCCTGGGGCAGCATCCACAGGGTTGGGGTGGAGGCTGCAACTGTCAGCTTGGCTTGGGTCCTGGCCACACCAATGACCACCACGTGATGCTGAGCTCGTGGAGAGGCTTAAGTGAATTCACTTAACTATAGCTCTCAGAATGGTGCCTGGCATATAGACAGGACTCAGTAAATGTTAGCTGGGATACTTATTTTTGTTCTCGTGATCACTTCTGGCTCTGCTCTCCTGCTTTCTTCTGAATTCTTGATTTAATTTGATCAGTTAACTGTGCTTTTGGTCCAAGCACCTGCTGGGTGTCACCAACATACAAGGTGAAATGAGACCTGGTGCCATGACTCAGGGGACACGGATAATGGTCTCGGGCAGTGCCACCCAAGGGGAAGATGTCACTGTAGCCATGTCTGTGATTTCACACGTTCTTGTAGCCACACCGAGGACGTGCAAAGAAACAGGCGAAATTAATTCTAAGGATTTAGGGATTTCCCTAGCGGTCTAGGGGTTAAGACTTCGCCTTCCAACGCAGTGGGTGCGGGTTTGGGGAACTAAGATCCCTCATGCCTCGGGGCCAAAAAACTGAAACAGAAGCAGTATTGTAATGCTGCTTTTAAAGTCAATAAAGACTTTTAAAAAAATCTTAAAAAAAATAATTCTAAGGATTTACTTATTATTCCAATATATACAAAGTATTATCTTAACATATTATAAATTGAATATATAATCCGTATACAAGCTGTAAATAGTAACGTGGATTCATATGTTGGTACCGTGTCGGTAAGAAATTCCTGGTGGCGAAGGGAATCTTTTCTTTTGGATTACGGATGTCCAGCAGTCGATTTTAACTTATTTAGACAGTGATTGTGTTAACCCCCTGAGACTCCAAAGCTTCCGTCTGCTGCAGGTACAAATGCCTCATTTCCTAACCCCTCCTTGGGTAATACTACTTTTGCCTAAATTTTGGCTTAAAATGAGGCGGTGCCTTTTTCCCCCGGGAGTCAGATCTCTGACCCTGTTTTCCTGTGGTGGTGTGGGTGCTTCTGCTCCTGCCCTTCGCTGGCTCAGCGCAGGCCCCCTCACCCCCTCGCCACCACCCTGTGCGCACAGGCCATGCAGAAGGGCCGGCTCAGCTTTGCTTCATGTCTAATCTGCCTCATGTCTCTGTCCTACTGGATGCTGGTAGCAGAAAGGAGACATGGAGGCATCTGTTTTCCACGTTGGCATAAATTATGCGGTACCTCCTTGCCAGGAAAGATCATGATGAGTTAGTTTTTTTGTGTGTGTTTTTTTTAAGGAATTTTATTTATTTATTGGCTGCATTGGGTCTTTCTTGCTGCACGTGGGCTTTCTCTAGTTGCGGTGAGCAGGGGCTACTCTTCCTTGCGGTGCGCGGGCTTCTCATTGCGGTGGCTTCTCTTGTTGCAGAGCACAGGCTTTAGGCACGTGGGCTTCAGTAGTTGTGGCGCACGGGCTCAGTAGTTGTGGCTCACAGGCTCTAGAGTGCAGGCTCAGTAGTTGTGGCACACGAGCTTAGTTGCTCTGTGGCATGTGGGATCTTCCCAGACCAGGGCTCGAACCCATGTCCCCTGCATTAGCAGGCAGATTCTCAACCACTGCGCCACCAGGGAATCCTGGCAGGCGGATTCTTAACCACTGTGCCACCAGGGAAGCCCCCGGACACATTCTTGAACAATTAAAATGCTAATCGGTGTCATTTCAGAATGGAAGAAGTACGATAATCAAGCATCATCTGGTAATGGAGTTACAGGAATGTCTCAGCCCACAGTCACTTGGTTGGTTGATTTCTCTAGCATGCTGGATGCTAAGGAGATTTATTAAAAAATAACAGAACACCCTGAAACGTAGTCATAGTCATTTCTGAGTTGGAGTTTCTCTTTTAAGGAGTTTCCTTAAGTCACTTGATATGTGAGCTGCACACTGGGTGGATTTGCTTTCCTTTAATCTCTGCCGTGTAAGTGTCCAGCAGTTTCTAAGTGAGGACGCGTCTCTCGGTCTTTTTTGTGTGTGTGTGTGTGTGGTACGCGGGCCTCTCACCACTGTGGCCTCTCCCGATGCGGAGCACAGGCTCTGGACGCGCAGGCTCAGTGGCCATGGCCCACGGGCCCAGCCGCTCTGCAGCTTGTGGGATCTTCCCGGACCGGAGCACGAACCCGTGTCCCCTGCATCGGCAAGCGGACTCTCAACCACTGCGCCACCAGGGAAGCCCCCTCTCTCTGTCTTAAAGGCTCGTCCCCTCCCCCTGCTCAGCGATGCTCAGCTTTCCTGGGAGTGGACCCATCTCTGACATTTTCATGTGCAGACTGCAGTTGAAGGAGCCTAAAGCCTTTCGTTTCTTACTCTCCTGATCTTGTTAGTTACCACCAAGTTTGTTTATTGAGAGTCTGAGCTGAGCCCATCATGTGTGTAATCATACATGTAAGCCTCAGGGTTGCTCTTTCCCGCCCATAGGGAGGCTGTTGACAGCAGTTTCCCGGGCTGGGCAGCTGTGGGGAGGGGAGCTGGTGTTTGTCTGGTTCCAAGTGTCATACAGGTCGAGGCCGCGGTGTCCAGGATGGCTCCTGGCTCTCGGTTCGCCTTCAGGTAATTGTCGAACGAATAAATGGAAACGCGCAGCCAGTTTCAGCTCTCCTTTCCATGTGTGCCTCTGTGTGTGTGAGAGATTAGCTCACTGTGAAACCTGTTTTTCTTCCTTTGCCAGAAAGCAATCAACAGAGACTCCTGCCTTCGTCGCGTTGTAGAGTTGATTGACATGGTTCTTTGTGCCTGAAAAGCAAATTATGTTAAAATGTTCCTCGAGGTCTATTTATAAGTTACTCGGTTCAGCAGCACCGTTTGCTTAGAACTAGGACCCGCCGTGTTCTTCACGCACAGCCGCTGCCACACAGGGGAGCGGGGCTCCCACGGACCTCGCCCCTGCCTGTTGGCCACTGACCTCGGGGAGGGGGAGGGTGGAATCTGGTTCCTCACCCTCCGACGCCTCCTTCGCATGGAGGGGCGTGGTGTCCCCGCCCAGGGCCAGTGCAGGCCGTGATCGTGGGCTCGCGTGCAGCCTGCACGCGGTCTGGGGAGAAAGGACCGTGGTCTGCATCTGCATCACACCCTTGGCCTTCTCGGTGCTGCTGCAGACCGTGTATCTAAAACATGCCTCTCCCTCAGCCTCACTGCCCACCCTGCAGACGATCCGACCACCAGAACCCTGTTAAAATCTCCTGTTCTCCTTTCTCGTAGAGCCGCACTTGGACCGTGTGTTCCAAATGGTGTTTTGTAAGGGACAGCCTTTTTGAATCAGAGAGGCCTGGCTGCCAGCAGAACATCTGGGCAGCACAGGTGACTGGCCTGCCCAGAGGGAGTGGCCGTCATTTCTGCTTGCAGACACTGTGGGCTTGGGCAGCCTGTGCAGCCTGGCCGTGCCGGGGTCGGGGTGGGTCTCTGTTCCTGCTGGGCCCTTGAAGCTTGATGCCAGGGCCCTGAGAGAGCCTGGCTGAAGCGCCCTGGGGTCCCTGGGACAATAGGCCACTTGTTGCCGGGGAATCGGCAAAGGCTTCACTAGGTCTTGGCTGTCTTATCTGCACAGAAGGTCCCAGCAGACAGCGTAAGCAGAGTTAAAACGCCTGCAGTTCTTCATGCAGGTGGTGACGTAGGCTTACCCCCTTTGCTCCCCCGACAAAAACCCCCCATCCCCAGACAGTTGTTAGGCCATGTCTGATTCAGCAAGGCTGTCCCAGAATATAGCACTGCAGACTTCTCCTGTGCCTTCACTGGGATTAGAAGCGCCCTGAGGGCAGGGCTGCTTGAGCCCCTGTGCCCTCCTGAAACATGGCACAGGCCTTCCTACAGCCAGCACTCAGGTTGTAGGTTTTTTTTTTCCTGTTTCAGAGAACGTATGGAGATGGAACACACTTGTTGAGCGTGATTCTTCCCTCCTGGCCCAGGACTAATAAATGTCTGTAAAGGTGATAAAGTAAAAAAAAAAAAAAAAAAAGGCAGCCTTGTGATTTCTCCAGGAAGCAAGGTGCAGGGTCGGAGGATGGAGAGGCCAGAAGCCTTTGAACAGCCTGCTGTTCTCTTAGGTGCTCACATTCTGCTTGTAGCAACACCCTTTCTCCCGAGTGCTGCCCGGTCGCTGGGGAAATCTGTCTCCTGCATCTCTCTGTCCCACCGCCACTGTGCCAGTTCCGATTCTTGCCCTCTCTGGCCTGGACCATTCTTGTGTTGTTTCCTCTGCCTACCCACCTGCCACATGTGGTCTGATGACAACGCCCGTCTGCCTCTGTCAGCTTCCGCTTCAAAGCCTTTGATTGGCCGCCGTGGTTCAGGGGTAAAGTTCAGACTTCTTAGCCCGGGACACGAGGCCAGGCCCTTCCCTGTCTGGCCTTGGCCTGCCCTCTTGCCTTGTCAAGGGCTGCTCTCTGCCACTCACTTCCTCTAGCCTACGGGATCGTCTCTCTCTTTGAATGTGCCATGCACACGCACAGACATGTGCACACACACAAGCCCTGATATCTGGTGCACATGTCCTGCCTGCCAGGCCTGTTCTGAGTGCTTCATGTATCTAATTTCCTGCTTAAAACAACCTGCGTGGTGGGTACTATTATTGTTCCCTTTTAGCCGAGGAGCTGGAGGCACGGGAACGGCCGGCAGGGTCCCTGAGGTCACACCGTCACCAAGTTCCCTGACCAGGATTCGAGGCAGGACGGGTCCTGTTCTCGTGTGGCGTCCCCTGGCCCCCTCGGCCTCCCTGCTTCTGCTGACGCGGCTGGGCTCCCCCCGCCCCTCCTTGGCACTCGTGTGCCATCTCTGAGTCCCAGGCCAGATGGCAGCTCCCCTCTCGTCCTGGTGGGATGCCTGTGCTGACAGCTCCTGGGTCTGGGCGGTGGCCCTGGGGGTAGGGCTGCATCCCATGGGTTTCAGACTCCACTGTCCGCTCAGTGAGTAGGCACTTAGGCAGCCCGGGGGCATTTTGAATTTCTTAAAATACGTGTGTTGGACTTCAGCGTCCCTGATGGCCTGGAAAGTGTGGGGGTCTTGAGAAGAATGTTCTGTTGAGGCTTCTCTCTTCTGAGCTCCGTGACTTTCATGAAGTCGTCTCTGTTTTTGCCGCTGATCAGAGACAAAAGTCTTATAACTGACTTCCCAGCATGGAGAGAGTACATCTACTTGACATTGCTGCCGAATTAATACTGCGTCTGGAAAGCCAGGGAAAAGCCAGGTTAAGAGAGTCTTCCTGCATAATTTATGAGAGACTGGGTCATAAAATAAGCATTTACAATGGCCTGTTTGCCCAAGGTAGGGAGCGATAATGCAGCTATTGTTCACAGCCTTGGGGACAGTGGCGTTTCTGTGCCTCCTAAGGTCTCCTGCCTCTTAGTCCCCTCCATCGATTTCTGAGGTTATCTCAGCTTCTCTTTCCAAAATTGGCTCTCTGACTGTTTGGGGATCAGAGCTTTGCAGTTCAGTGATACGTGTGCAGACGGAAATGATGTTATGAAAACTGCATGTGTCGGTATTTCTAAATAATGAAATCTTAAAAAGAAAATCCTACAAATGAACAGATTCAGTGCCAACCGTGCTGGGCACGGTGAATGAGCGGGGGGTGCAAAGGAAAGTGAGACAGGCCCATTCCCCGGGTGCTGCCAGCTGCTGGAGAGACAGGTTGTGTCCCTGACGGCATGAGCACGGTGCCCTCAGGAGGAAAGGTTCTGGGGGGGGAGGCGGTTTCCCGATAGCGGGAGGTACGGCAGGGCAGATGGACAGCCTCTTCCCTGGGAGAAAATACTGTGAACCACGTATTTGGAGCTGTGTGAGGGCCTTGCGGGTGTCGGCACAGCTGCCCCGAAGGCGGGCATGGGTGCAGATGCTGGGGCGAGAGGCTGGGCCGGAGGCTGCCCGTGTCCCCCCACCCGTCTCCCACTGCCCGGGCTCCAGGGGGCAGGCCCACCTCTGTCACTGAACGATGAGCAGCCATCGCAGCTTCACTAGCAGCCCTCCCGTCTCTGAGGGCGAGAGGTCCCAGGGCTGCGGGTGGGCTGCGGCTCTGTGTGTCCCCCACCCAGGCCCTGGTCTGGAAGCACAGACTCCATCCAGGGCCGTTCTCCAGGCGGACAGCGGAAGCTAGGGACTGGCAGAGACCCTGGGTGCCTGTTAGAGCTTTTGCCAGGTCACAGCGTGTCACACCCACCCGCGTTCCATTGGGCAGAGGCTAGCACACGGCTGAGGCCGGCCTCAACGGACAGGAACACACAGCCCTTTGTAGGGAAGCTGTAGTAGAGCCTACCGGGCAGCTAGTTTATGGAGTTCAGGCAGCTATTCTGGCGGCGGTGTGGAGGGTGGCATGCAGGGCTGAGGCTGGACTCGGGGTGAGAAAGGCGCAAGTGAGGAGGGCACGCGGACTTAGTGGTGTGGCAAAGAAGTACAAGACACGAGGGGTGTCTCGGAGGGCCGCAGTGTCTCCAGAATGAGGGCCCTGATGGAGCGAGGGCCTGCAGGGTCAGTAGCGTGGCCGTGTTGCTGGTGTTTGGGGCCGGCTAGCTGGCAGTGACCTCGTCGGGCAGGAGGCCACCTGGGGAGGCACAGGTTGGGCAGGGCCGACGTTCTGACACTGGGTGTGGATGAGGTGTTCCAGCATCACACGTGGGGGCGAAGAAGAGGGGTCTGGCAGAGCCCGCCCCCAACCTGCCACGTGGCGGGGGGCATAGCTTCAGGAGGCCCTATAGAGCTTCTTGTTTGATTTCCAGCAAATTCTCCAGAGTAGATTCTCTTGGCCACCATTTTGTTTAATAGTGGAGGGAACACAGAGATTAAGGAACTTGCCTCAAGGTCATCCAGCGAGCGAGGCCAAGCCTGCAGTTCAGCCCCCATGCTCGGGGTCCAGAGCGCATGCCCCCTCCCGCGGGCCATTTTCCTTCTCAAGTAGGGCACTCCTAGTGTCCTCTGTTTCAAGATCATATCTAGTATATAATGAAATTTTGTTTTCTGCAGTTTTTCAAGTGAGTGCACACCCATGGTCTGATTGAGAAAGTAATTAGTATTCATATTAGAGCTCACCAAACAATCCCCTGATATTTCAGCACCAACAGAGGAGCAAAGCAGCGCTGTGTTTGTGATCTTTGATTTATAGCCGCCTGTGCCCAACGGGCTCTGGGCAGAAGGCTATAAATAAAATTAAAATAAATGGAAACAATGCGCCTATAAATTGTGTTGCAGGAACCTCCAATTGCCTTTTAGAGGAAATCCCCAGTAAAATGCTGTTTGGCAATTCGTTTGAAAGAGAAGGGGTCCATAGATCATTGTGGCAGAGCCAGTAAAGTGAAGGACAAGGCTGCACTGTTGGAATATTTTAAATACGAAAACGAGCTGACCCACTGATACTTGCCGTTTGGTGTTGGCTACGTTGGGACGTCCCAGGTACGTCCTCGCTAATGGGGTGAAGGCTGTCAGGTGGAAGTGCAGGATGTTTGGGGACGCCCAACAATGACAGTGTTTCTGTCATTCCTTTCCTTTTTCAAGGCACCTCCTGGATCAGAGTCGTGGAGGCTGGTGGGGCTGCATTTGAGTAGAATGCAGGGAAGGGGACCACCTGGATGCAGGTGCCCTGGGGCCGGGGGGCAGGTCCACAGAAGGAGCTGTGGGCTTGTGCACAGAGAAGTCACTTGGTCTCTTTGAAGTCTTGCTGTGTTTCAATGAATGGTGTCTCAGTTATGACCTATGAAAAACGTTGTCTCGGGCTTCCCTGGTGGCGCAGTGGTTGAGAGTCCGCCTGCCGATGCAGGGGACACGGGTTCGTGCCCCTATCCCGGAAGATCCCACATGCCGCGGAGCGGCTGGGCCCGCGAGCCATGGCCGCGGAGCCTGTGTGTCCGGAGCCTGTGCTCCGCAACGGGAGAGGCCACAGCAGTGAGAGGCCCGCGTACAGCAAAAAAAAAAAAAAAAAAAGAAAAACGTTGTCTCTTTAAAAATAGGTTGTCCATTTTAAGAAAATATTTTAATAAAAGGTTGACTTTAAGAAAGTTGCCTTGATGTTTATTCTGCTGAAATAAATTATAACTGTATTGTTAATCCCTGGATATCTGGTGCTAACAAGCTATTAAACAAGTCACGAAGGTGTTTGGAGAACTCCTTTCTTGGGGAACAGAGACCTTCCCAGGCGAGCACTTTGATGCTGCGCCTTTTTTGTTCCTCCTGGGCTCCTGCTAAGCTGCGTGGGGGTTTCTCTTCCAGGACGAGTTTAAGAGTCAGTGGAGGCCCAGAGAGAACAAAACACACAGGTGCTTTGAGACCTCGCCGAACTGAGAAGGGGTCCCGGAGGCTTGGCCAGGTTTGAGGATGGAGAGTGAATCTCAATTATGGCTGTGATTCGGAATGGTCAGATTATTGGGAACATATACTTGAGTTAGTCTCACACTGTCTTAATTTTATATATGTGCCAACTAGGCAGAATCTAGAATCCCTGTTTGCTGCGCGTAAAAGCACTTATGTGAACTTTTTTTTTTTTTTTTTTTCCTTTGGCTGCTCGGCGCAGCTTAGTTCCCTGCTCGGGATCTTAGTTCCCTGACCAGGGATCGAACCCGGGCCGCCTGGCAGTGAAAGCCTGGAATCCTAACCACTGGACCACCAGAGAAGTCCCACCACTTACATGACTTTTAACTCAGTTGACCGTACTTGTGAAAAGCTAAGTTGTTTAAACTTGAAGGTCACAGTTCAAGCCCCATTGTAAACACCCTTGACTTGTAGGCAGAGGACTCACAGTGAGACAGACCTGCCTGCGAGGGCTTGGAGACAGGGCCTCGGAGACATGGCAGCTGCTAGGCCACCTTCGAGCTCCTGACAGCCTTTCAAGGTCGGCAGCTGGAAGTCAGCCTGGATTGCCAACTCCTTTCCCCTCGCTGAGTCCCACAGTGTGTTCCCATGCTGGGCCCCCAAGGCCTTGCCTACAGGGCTCTCAGCTCCCTGTCCTGTCCTCGGGACTTGACTCCTGGGTGAGATAAGGCTCAAGGAGCAAGTGGGAAAGGCTGAAAGCTCAGGGGAGGGAGGGGTGGTCTGGCTGAAGTGATCAGAACACTTTTTCACGGAGGAGGTGACAGCTGGGCAGAGAAGTTTGAGCTTCTGTAGGTGGAGACGGGGGTGGTACTTCCGGAGAAGCAGGCAGCTCCACAGCAGTGAGCGGTCTGGTTTCTCTGGAGCCTGGCCTTTGGGCGAAACAGCAGCTGCAGGCTAAGGGGAGGAAGGCCTCCCTTCTCTGGGCTGAATCAGCTCGCGCCAGGGTGCAGGGACCTGCCAGAGGGAGGAATCGGGCTTCTGTCTCCACCTTACTCCCTCTGCCAGTGCCTTAACTTAAAAAAAAAAAAAAATGTCACAGTCTTTTCCTTTTTTTGAATCGAAGCATCAGGGACTTCCCTGGTGGTCCAGTGGTAGACTTTGTGCTCCCAATGCAGGGGGCCCAGGTTTGATCCCTAGTTAGGGAATTAGTTCCTGCATGCTGCAATGAAGACCCCATGTGCCGCAACTAAGAAAGACCCGGTGCAGCCAGATAAATAAATATTAAAAATAAATAAATAAATTGAAGCATCATTGACCTACAACACTATGTTAGTTCCAGGCATACAGCGTAGTGATTTGATACTTCTATACATTACAAAATGTGATCACCAAGGTAAGTCTAGGCACCATCTATCACAATACAGAGTTATTACAGTGTTTTTGACTGCATTCTCCTTGCTGTACATTTTATCCCCGTGACTCATTTATTTTATAACTCTAAGTTTGTACCTCTTGGTCTCCCTCACCTATTTCACTCCTCCTCACATCCCCTCCTCTCTGGCAACCACCTGTTTGTTCTCTGTCTGTTTCTGTTTTGTTATGTTTGTTCATTTGTTTTTTAGATTCCACATATAAGTGAAATCATGCAGTGTTTGTCTTTGTCTGGCTTATTTCACTAAGCACAATTCCCTCTAGGTCCATCCACATTGTTGCAAATGGCAGAATTTCATTCTTTTTTTATGGCTGAGTAGTATTCCATCGTATATATAATATACCACATCTTCTTTATCCACTCATCTACTGATGGACACTTAGGTTGCTTCCATGTCTCAGACATTGTAAATAATGCTTCAGTGAACATGGGTGCATGTATCTTTTCAAATTAGTATTTTTGTTTTGTTTGGAAAAATGCCCAGAAGTTGAATTGCTGGATCATATGGTAGTTCTATTTTTAATTTTTTGAGGAACCTCCACACTTGTTTCCCTTAGTGGATGTACCAAATTACATTCCCACCAATAGTGCATGAGGGTTCCCTTTTCTCCATATCCTCGCCAACACTTATTTGTTGTCTTTTTGATAATAGGCATTTCAACAGGCTTGAGGCGATATCTCATTGTAGTTTCAATTTGCATTTCCCTGGTGATTAGCATTGTTAAGCATTTTTTCATGTGCCTGTTGACCATCTGCATTTTATTTCTGGAAAAATGTCCCTTCAGTTTCTCTGTCCATTTTGAGTTTATTTTTGTATATTTTATGAGGAAAATACTCCAGGTTTGTTCTTTTTCATGTAGTTGTGCAGTTTTCCCAACACTGTTTATTGAAGAGGCTGCCTTTTCCCTATTGTATATTCTTGCCTCCTTTGCTGTGGTTGAATTGGCCATGTAAGTGTGGGTTTATTTCTGGGCTCTCTTTTCTGTTCCATTTACCTATGTGTCTGTTTTGTGCCAGTACCATACTGCTTTGATTACTGTAGCTTTGTAGTATAGTTTGAAATCAGGGTGCATGATACCTCCAGCTTTGTTCTTCTTTCTCCAGATTGTTTTGGCTGTTGGGGGTCTTTTGTATTTCCATACAAATTTAAAAATTATTTGTTCTAGTTCTGTGAAAAATGCCATTGGTATTTTGATAGGGATGGCATCAAATCTGTAGCTTGACTTGGGGAATATGGTCATTTTAATGATACTAATTTTTCCAATCTGTGAGCATGGTATATTTTTCTATTTGTTTGTGTTGTCTTCAGTTTATTTCATCATTATCTTATAGGTCTCCAAGTATAGGTCTTTTTTACCTCCTTGGTTAGCTTTATTCCTAGGGTTTTTTTTTTTTTTTTTCTTTTTGCGGTATGTGGGCCTCTCACTGTTGTGGCCTCTCCTGTTGCGGAGCACAGGCTCCGGATGCGCAGGCCCAGCGGCCATGGCTCACGGGCCCAGCCGCTCCGCGGCATATGGGATCCTCCCAGACCGGGGCACGAACCCGTATCCCCTGCATCGGCAGGCGGACTCTTAACCACTGCGCCACCAGGGAGGCCCCCTAGGGTTTTTTTAATGCAATTCTAAATGGGATTGTTTCCTTAATTTCTCTTTCTTATAGTTTCTTATTAGTGTATAGAAATACAACAGATTTTTGCATATTAATTTCGTATCCTGCAAGTTTACTGAATTCATTTATTAGTTCTAATATTTTTTTGGTAGCATCTTCAGGGTTTTCTATATGGTATCATGTCATCAACAAATTGTGACAGTTTTACTTCTTCCTTTCTGATTTGGAGTCCTTTTTTTTTTTTTTTTTCCCCTTGTCTTACTGCTATGGTTAGAAGCTTCAATACTGTGTTGAATGAAAGTGGCAAGAGTGGACATCCTTGTCTTGTTTCTCACCTTAGGGGAAATGCTTTCAACTTTTCATCACTGACTATGATGTTGGCTGTAGGTTTTTCATAAATGGCCTCTATTATGTTGAGGTATGTTCCCTCTATACCCACTTTGTTGAGAGTTTTTATCATAATGGATGTTGAATTTTTTCAAAAGCTTTTCCTATTGAGATTGTATGATTTTTGTTCTTCAATTTGTTAATGTGGTATATCACATTGATTTGCAGATATTGAACCATCCTTGCATTCCTGGGATAAATCCCACTTGATCATGTTGTATTATTCTTTTAATACATTAGTTGAATTTTTTTTTTTTTTTTTGGCCACACCACACAGCATGTGGGTTCTTAGTTCCCCAACCAGGGATTGAACCTGTGCCCCCTGCAGTGGAAGTACAGATTCTTAAACACTGGACTGCTAGGGAAGTCCCTATCAGTTGAATTTGGTTTGCTATATTTTGTTGAGGATTTTTGCATCTATGTTTATCAGTGATATTGGCCTGTAATTTTTCCTTTCTTTCTTTCTTTTTTTTTTCTTTTTTTTTGTGGTGTCTTTGGTTTTGGTATCAGGGTGATGCTGGCCTCATGGAATGAGTTCAGAGGTATTCCTTCTTTAATTTTTTTGAATAGTTTGAAAAGGGTTGGTGTTAACTCTTCTTTAAATGTTTGGAAGAATCCAACTGTGAAGCAGTCTGGTCCTGGACTTTTGTTTGTTGAGAGTTTTTTCCAATAACTGAATCAAGTTTCATTACTGGTAATCAGTCTATTCATATTTTCATTCTTTTTTTTTTTTTTTTTGGCTGTGTTGGGTCTTCATTGCTGCATGTAGGCTCCCTCTAGTTGCAGCAAGTGGGGGCTACTCTTCATTGCGGTGTGTGAGCTTTCTCATTGCAGTGTCTTCTTTTGTTGCGGAGCACAAGCTCTAGGCATGCAGGCTTCAGTATTTGCAGCCCGTGGGCTCAGTAGTTGTGGTGCGCAGCCTCTAGGGTGTGTAGGCTTCAGTAGTTGTGGTGCGTGGGCTCAGTAGTTGTGGCTTGCGGGCTCTAGAGCACAGGCTCAATAGCTGTGGCACACAGGCTTAGTTGCTTTGTGGCATGTGGGATCTTCCCGGACCAGGGATTGAACCTGTGTCCCCCGCACTGGCAGGCAGATCCTTAACCACTGCGCCACCAGGGAAATCCCTATTCATGTTTTCTACTTCTTCATAAATCAGTCCTGGGAGATTGTACATTTCCTGGAATTTATCTGTTTCTTCTAGGTTATCTTTTTCATTGGCATATAATTGTTCATAGTGATCTCTTATCCTTTTATTTCTGTGGTGTCAGTTGTAATTTCTCCTTCCTTTCTGATTTTATTTGGGCCCTATTTTTTTTTCCTTGATGAGTCTTACTAAAAGTTTATCAATTTTGTTTATCTTTTCAAAGAACCAGTTCTTTAGTTTCACTGAATTTTTTTTTTTTTTGGTCACGCGTGTGGCTTGTAGGCTCTCAGTTCTCCAACCAGGGATTGAACCCAGGCCACAGTGGTGTAAGTGCCAAATCCTAACCACTAGACCACTAGGGAACTCCCTCACTGATCTTTTCTGTTGTTTTTTTTTTAGTTTTTTTTCTTATTTCATTTATTTCTACTCTGATCTTTATTATTTCTTTTCTTCTACTAACTTAATAGGTTTGTGTGCAGGAATCCTTTCCTGAGCTGATGGGCAGCATGGATGATCATCTGTATGCACAGGTTGGTGCCTGGACAACGTTGCTGGTGAATTGAGCAGCGGTTGGGTCGTCTGGATGAGAAGGGGACTGAGTGTGGTGTGCGGCACATGCTTATGAGAAGATGGAAGGAGAGGACAGAGTGGTTGGGGCTAGGGTTTCTGGGGCCGTGGTGTCCTGCTCCTCTGAGCGTCTGCAGGGCCTAGCGGATGCTGTGTGTGCCTGAGGCACTTGGTGGGAGATGCATGTCGTCCACCTGTTCAGTGTGGTGGCTCTGGATTTCAAGATATCCCTCTCTTCATGCTAAGTCTGCAACTTGAGCAAGTTCTTGACCTCCCCAAACTTTAATAAGTGTCCTTATTTATGAGGTGGCCTGAGGGGTGTGGTGACTCAGGGCACAGGCCAGGTCTGCTGGGTGGAGGAGGTGGTGGGGGGCAGTAAAGGTCGCTGACTGCTCTGCCTCAGCGTCCACATCGGTCGAGCGGCAGTAATGGCACCTGTGTCTCCTCAGCTCGTCTGAGCCTCGGCGCTCAGGCACGCAGCAGCTCTCAGAACAGCTCCGGCGCGGAGCAGCACTCGGTGAATGTTAGCCATTATCGTTATCGTTATCTGCGCTTTTGTAGGAATGGTGATAACTACCTTGCAGAGACGAGGGCAGCAGTGGGTAGGAAGTGACTGGCACAGACGGTGCTCTGTGAGCCGTTCATCCTGGGATGCCACATGGTTGAGGCCCTTGGCTCCGCTGTAAAGCCGGCTCGCATGCTAACCACGTCCCGTTATCGAGCTGCTGAAAGGCATCCCCTTGTTATCTGTGCACAGAGGAGCGCATGGTGGCTGCAGTGCACGTTGGGAAGTGGGTCAGAGCTGGGGCACCATTCATTCTACGGTTGACTCCTAGAGACTTCTGGAAAGTTCTCTGTAGGGGGCCATATCATTTACCATCTGTTTTCAGGGTAAAGGGGTTACTATTAACAGCTAAAGAGGGGCACATAGGGAGTGAACCAGGCCAACTGGCATGTCCAGCAGCCTGGTTCTCTGGGCCGAAGACGGGCCAAGCCTCCTTTGTATTAAAGGAAGGAAATCGCATCTTGTTCCTAGATGATTCGCCCGGGAGAACCAATACTGTGCCATAAGCAGTACCTCGTGCCACCCCGGGTCCCTAGGATGGCCCCTCACGTGTCAGTAAGGACAGGACAGCTGCTTTCCGTCCAGTCCATCAGACAGACACGCACGTTGCAGACCGAGTCATGCCCGGTGAGCATTTGGGGAGGCATCCAGAAACCCCAAGCCAGGTGTCTGTGGGCTGTTCAGCCCTGACGGGGTCGCACAGCCTCTGTGTCTGGCCGTCGCTTGCAGGACTGTGGGCCTGGCGGGGTGGCCGGCCTCAGCATGGGGTGACCTTGGAGACGTGCTGGGCCCTGTGTCCAAGGCTGTGTGGCCCGTGAGCCCCCTTGAACTGCTGCTGAGAATGGGACCCCCGGCTGCGTGCTTCCTCCTCCTCTTCTCCCCTCTTTTGAGAGGTTTAGCAGCTTAGTTGTGACTAAAGGATGTGCACCCGTCAGGCCTCTGGGCAGCCCCATCTCCCTCCATTTACCCACCCCTGGACGTTCCGCAGGCACCTCCCCCGCGCCAGGTGGGGCGGCTGCGGTCACGAAGCTGGGGAGGGAGCCTCATGGCGAACGGCTGTGCGGTGTGTCGTCAGGCGGGGCCCGCGCTGAGCCGTGAGCGTGGAGGTGGGACGTGGTGGGCGTGGGGTTGGGGCAGCTTGTGCGGGCTGGGGGTGGCCAGTCTGGGAGCCCAGCACGGCCTGAGCGGAGTAGGTGGGGTGGGGCCGGGCGGTCCTGGACGGGGTCGCCGGGCTCAGGGTTCTGCACGGGCCCCGGTTGCGGGCACGACGAAGCCTCCGCACCCACCTGTGAGCTGAGCGTCGCCGTGATTGACAGTCGAGCACAGTGAGGCCTGGCTGTGAATCTGAGCGACGTTGCAGGCGCGTGGCCCCAGCGTGGCTCCTGAGTGCAGAGCCGGAGAGCCGGGGCTGGGACACGGGCCCTGGACTGTCCCGGGGTCGCAGCACCTATGCGGCGGAGGACATGTCGGGTAGGTGGTGTCGAAGGTCCCCTCCTGCAGTCAGGCCTTGACTCCCGGGTGCTTCCGCTCCGGAGCCGTCCGGGCAGCAGAGCCCCGTGTGGGCCCGGTGCCCGGGGCCCTGCGTTGCTGGTCTTGGATTCCCGCCTCTTCCGCGGGCACCACTCCCTGGCGTCAGCGGAGCGCCGTGCTGGTGGGGTGATGGATGCCTTCAGGTTTTTCATTAGTGGAGAAAAGAGCATAAAATGAGATATCCAGGTTTCTTATGAATTATTTCGGGAGAAGGACCCCACTTTCTCATCTGAGCTGCCTGGATGCCATCTCTCTCCCTGCTTCAGGTGGGAGGATGTCTGTGCTCAGGCACACGGGTATACCTGACGCTGTTTCCAGTCTTGGACGTGGGTTCTGAATCCGTCTTTTGTTCCATTGAGAAGATTAAGGGCAATATTTGGTTGAAAAAATTTTAATGAGGCACCTAACAGAGCTATTATTCATTTTGAAACAAGTTGCTGGGGTTACCATAGTAATATTAAACCTTTTATTAACGATTTTTCTTTTCAGTCTGTAGTCAGTTTCTGGTAAATGCTGATGGGGGAGCTGCAGATCCATGAACCTGGTGTCTGGAAAGAATTTTCTAGCTCTCTTGAGTTAAATCATTCAAGGAATTTATGGTATAGGAACATAAAGCTTATAAATCTAGTTTATCATATCTATCATTTAATTGTTCATGCAAGCCGGCTCTTCACGTAGCGATTTACAGTAATCTCAGTGAAATAACAGTTTTGTGTCACAAAGTGAATAATGCATGCAGAGAAATTGTTGAGCTCCTTAAAATCATTATGCTCAAAATATTAGGCTCTTTGATTTGAAAGTGATAGAATGATAATCGTGTACTAGTTGAAGCTGGGGACGTCAGAGTCTGGCGTTCTCGCGGGCGTCGGGTCGCCGGCGCTCGGGAAGAAGGTGTTGGCGCCGGCCCCTCCCCGGGAGGACCGTGCAGCTCGCTGCAGTCACACTGCAGGCAGCAGCCCGCCAGAGAGCGGGCGAGGTGAGGCCACGGGCTCTGGGAGGGCTGGGGTGCTGGTTTAGAGGACGAAAGCTCTGTTTGAAAGATAAGATGCTTTTTAGACCTCCGTCTGTCTGGGACAAGAAATAGGGGTGTCTTGCCTTTGGGTACTGTTGCCGGGCGGACGCCGTGGAGTGGGCCACGGGGAGCCGGGAAGGGAGAGCGTGCCTGGCGCTCTGCTCCCTCGCCGTTGCTCGTGTCTCTCAGCCACGCACACGTACCACGATGAGGCAGTGGCTATTTCACCTGTGCGGTGAACAAGCTGCTGCGGTTTTTCAGCGAGGATGACTCGCGGGGTAAGCTTGTCCTTAGCGCACCTCCACTCGCGTGGATGTTTCATCGGCCGCGGAGACACAGCCTCCCCGCCCGAGCTTCGGGCCTGTGAGTAGATGCACTGCGGGGGATATTGGGGTCGGAGGAGGCAGTTCGTGGGGGGGTGGGGGGGCAGCCCCTGCCCAGAACGGGCAGGGTGCTCCGTTCCTCAGGAAACGGACTCGGCCCTCCAAGGTGGGCGTGTGATCCATCACTGCCAGCAGGTTCGCGCCACCTGCACCGGCTCTCACGCTCTAAAACAACTGTGTTATGAAAAATTTCAAACAAACACAGAGGTCGAGAGCACAGCACAGTGAAGCCAATACACCTGTCACCCAGATCCCACAATTATCAAGATTCTGCTGTGATCGGCTCCTCCGGCCCTGTTTTCTCTTCCTTCTTCCCCTCTGCTGTCGTATTTCAAAGCAAATCCCAGACATCGTGTCATTTCACCTTTCTGTTCTTCAGTATGCATTCCAAAAAGAGGAAAAATCTCCTGCTCTTTTAAGCACATGGTGCTCGTGGAGAGGCACTTCAGGAAGGTGTTTCCCTCCACCGACTCTGGCGTGGAGTCCACAGCCCGGGGCTGGATCTCGGGGGCATCAGCCTTCCCTGGGAGTCAGTGACTCAAATGATCTTTGGCTAATTGGATGGAAGGCCTCGCAGTTTGGAAAACCGGTTTTGTAGAGTCCCTCTCTCAGTTTGGGAGACCCTGGGTTGGGGGGGCCTGACCTGGAGGCATTTGTTAGGTCTTATGGCTCTAGGCTTGATGTTCAGATTTCCGTGTGTGCGGACCATGGTAGATATTCTGGGACGCAGCGTGACTGGACCTGGGATGTCTGGTATGGGTCTAGAAGGCAGGGCACTTCTTTTGGGAGGAGCCTCAGTCCCTCAGATGTGCACATCCACTGACGTCTGTAAGAGACATCTAATAGGGCCTAAGGTGTTAGGTGGGTTTGGTTGGTGTGATTTGTCATTTCCCTCATTTCTGTTTTTCAGAGATACTTTTTTTTTTTTTTTTTTTTTTTGCGGTACGCGGGCCTCTCACTGCTGCGGCCTCTCCCATTGCGGAGCACAGGCTCCGGACGCGCAGCCTCAGCGGCCACGGCTCACAGGCCCAGCCGCTCCGCGGCATGTGGGATCTTCCTGGACCGGGGCACGAACCCACGTCCCCTACATTGGCAGGCGGACCCCCAACCACTGCGCCACTAGGGAAGCCCCAGAGATACTTTTGTACGCTGGGAATTATTAGTGGAGGGCATTATGCTGCCGCTGTGCCTTTTCGTGATACCTCTTCTCCTCCCACGCCCCCTCCCCGTTTTCCACAACTGCAGGGAGATGCGGTGGTGCGCTGATTTTTTCTGTGATCTTAAGTCATGCTCACCGGGTTTGCTGATGGTGTTCAAGGTTCGTGCTTCTCCCAAGTAGGACTTTTGAGTCCTTCATTACAAGATGTACAAATGACAGTGTATTCAAGGCGACCAAGCTCGCTGGTGCTCTTTGTTTTCAGAAGGGACCCCATTCACTCCGGGGCGGGGGGGAAGTGGGGTTTGAAATGAAAAAAGGTTCAGTTCCACATGGACATTTCTATATAAAACATTAAAAATATGTAAGGGCCTGTTCTATTGGCTCCTAGGGGAGTAGTGAAAACTGGCAGAGCATGAAGTGGGTCTCCGTGGTACACACTCACGGGGAACACCCCAAACCTCTGCTCTCAGTGGCTGTCCTTCCTGGGTGACAGTCCCATCTTAGGATGAGGAGACGGGAAACTAGTTGGGGGAGTGAATTTGCTCTAAGTTACCTGGCAACGCCTTTGCAGTGGGAGGTTTTTGCTCCTTAAGTGTGGCTCTGAAACATTTCCTTTGAATTCCGTTCTGCATCTTTCACCCTTCTCCCCAAAACCCCGAGGTACGGAGCGGGTTCAGAGAGCTCTTTAAGTATGCCAGTGGAACCTGTGGGCCGCTCGACCCGGGCAGTATAAATCTCGCGGTAGAAACTTGCCGTCAGGGGGACCCAGGAGAACAGGGAAGGAGGGCCTGCCTTTAGGAAGGCAATGAGTGCAGACCATCTGGAGTTGACTCTGGGCCCATAAATTGGTCTGTGACTAACTGCAGTGAGTTTTAAAGCAGGTTGTGTGTGAATTTTAAGCGCTCCCTTGCCGAGGCAGCTCCGACCTGGTCCTGGCTTCGGAGCAGGCCGTGGGGTCCTGGGAGCCCATGGTGGGCCCCTGGCCTTCAGCCTCCCCGTCAGCAGCTTGGGCAGACCCCTTAGGCGCCCTGATACAAATATTGATCGCCTCTGCCTCAGTCACAGGGGCTTTCGGTTGGCATCGATGAAGCTGTGTGATGATGTTTACGCTGTTACTGTATATTACTTTTTTATTGCATACTAATTCTGTTGCAAATAGTCTTAAATATTGTTACAGTTTTGACTACATTATGACATGTTTCTCTGATCTTCTCATATACGCTTTGGGCTCAGCAGTTTGTGTTTTGCTTTGGTGCTTCTTTCTGAGTGGGTTTTAGTCCACAGTAATGGGACCTCCCCATTTCCTTTTAATTTTTATTTTTTATTTTTATTTTTTTTTGCGGTACGCGGGCCTCTCACCACTGCGGCCTCTCCCGTTGCGGAGCACAGGCTCTGGACGCGCAGGCTCAGCGGCCATGGCTCATGGGGTCAGCTGCTCTGCGGCACGTGGGATCCTGCCGGACTGGGGCACGAACCCGCATCCCCTGCATCGGCAGGCGGACTGTCAACCACTGTGCCACCAGGGAAGCCCCTCACTTCCTTTCTAGACCGTAGACCTTCAGCACATGGTTTCTGAACTCTGACAGCATCTCATGGTGGGCAGGGACCTTAGGGGGGACCCTTAACAATGCGTCCCCTTCCCCGCCCCACTGGACACATTCCTTAGCCTCACCTGTAAGGAAAGCAAGGGTGGGCTGTCTCAAAAGTCGGTTGGTTGTGGGCCTCAAATGCCACGATTCACCTAATGCTCCAGGCAGGGCGCCTGATGATTCCAGCAGCGGAACATTCTTTCTTCCAGGAGAGAGACTCTGTTGGCAGGTTCTCCCACTGGTCTGGCTCTGGCCACCCAAGTGTGTCTCTGTCCACCTGGCAGGTGGTCTCTGGATGGCAGATGGTGCTGGCATTGTGCTGCTGCCCTGGCTCAGGCCATTCCCGGCTGTGACCTCAGGGCCCTTTACCAACCTGACTTCCTCCCCTAGACCCTGGGTCTGGGGGTCGGCCTTTCTCTGGAATTCTGAACCGACGTGGGAGGCAGTGGGCCTGTCTCTTCCCCTCCCATGGCCTGGGATCCCATTACTCCCCCGGGGCAGCTACCGTGTGCTCTCAGCCCTCCTGAGCCTGCTGTTGACGAAGCCGCAGCCTCTGTCTTCTTTGCTAGAGAACAGCTCAGTTGGGTCACCTGTCCCGGGCTGGACGGCCGGTTCAGCCACCTTCTTCCTGCATCCCAGCAGGAGACGGACAGCCAGGCCTGTGGGTCACAGCACCCGGCTCGTTGGTTGTCTCTGCCTCTCTCTCAGGGAGGGATCGAACTGGTCCTGCACCTCTTTTTGGGCTTTTACTTCCTCAAGAAAGACTCGCAAAGACACGATGAGGTGCTGATACAAAGGCGGCTGCGCCGGTGCTGTGAGCACCGCTGGGGAGCTCCTCTGGCTGGGTTGTCGGCGCTCCCTCTGCGTGGAGGATTGCGGAAGACGCCTGCTCCGTCTTCCTTTCAGTTATTCTTGTTTCTCACGTTGGACGAGCTCAGGTAAGTGATAGCCGGTGATGCTACTTCAGCTCAGCCCTGGTTGCTCCCTGGGGAACAGCTGCCACCTTTGTGGGGCTGCCGCCCTCCTTCCCCCGTTGGGGTTCTCGCAGCTGTTCTGTGTGCCTGCTGTGTGGCGGGCCTTGTGCGCGGCGGGCGGCCCGGAGCCCCTGCCCTCCTGGAGCTCGCGGGGATGGCGCGGGGGTGAGCACCAGGCCGAGGACGGCGCGGGGCCCCTTCCCGCCCTCTTGGGAGACGGGCTGCCTGTGCTGCCGGGGTCAAGTGGGCCAGCACTGTGGTTGCTTTCGGGGCGCGCCGTTGAGTGTTCTGCCCACCGGCAGCGTGTTGTGGGCTACCTGTGTCAGGGCTGATGCCAGCCTGGTGACTGTGTGTGTGTGTGTGTGTGTGAAATTCACAGTAGAAATATAGTGTGCAGAGCCCTTCTGGGGAGGGATAAAACCAGACCCAAGAGTTTGAGAAATAACCATTATCCCATTCAAAAAATGTACCCGTCATACCCACTAGGATGGCTCTAATAAAAAAGACACTAACAGGTGCTGACGAGGATGTGGAGAAGTCAGAACCTTATGCACTGTGGGTGGGAATGGAAAATGGTGCAGCCGCTTTGGGGAACAGTCTGACGGTTTCTCAAATAATTTAACTTAGAGCTACCACATGACCCAGCAGTTACACCCCTAGGTATGTATATACTCAGGAGAATTGAAAACTTATGTCCACACAAAAACTTATATGTAACTATGCATAGCAGCGTTATTTATAGTCGCCAAAATGTGGAAACCACCCAGATGTCCATCAAGTGATGAACGAATACATAAAACATCGTCTATCTGTACGATGAAACATTATCCAGCCGTACAAAGGAGTGAAGTCCTGACACAGGCCACAGTATGGATGAACCTTGAAAACATTCTGCTCAGTGAAAGATGCCAGTCGTAAAAGGCCACATTGATATGAAATGTCCAGGACAGGCAGACCCACAGAGACAGAGGTAGAGTGGTGGCTGCCAGGGGCTGGGGGCAGGGGCAATGGGCGGTGACTGCTGATGGGAATGTGGTTTGTTTGTGGGGTGACGAAAATGTTTTGGAATTAGATGGTAGTGCTGGTCGCCCAACTCTGTGAACGTGCTAGGACCCACTGACTTGTACGCTTTAAATTTTAGGGTATATGAATTATGTCTCAAAATAAGAAAACAAAAACAGTTTGAAACATACCTGTTGGCATTTGCTGCAGGCTGTCTGTGAGGGGAGGCAGAGGGGCTATGCCCTGGCAGGGGTGACAGTCTGTTAGGGCTGAGGAAAAGTGTCAGACGGTCAGAAGGTGCCAGCTGAACAGCTGACACTTTCATCTCACCGATTGGAACTTGGGGAGGGGCAGGTGTCACTCTGCAGGTCACAGAGCTCCTGCCACCGACCCCTTCTTGGGGGAGAGGGCCTGCTGGTGCCGGCCTGGCAGGAGGGCCCTCGCTGGTTGAAGGCAGCACCGCCCCAGGATGTATGAAATCCAAGTTCCTGGTTCTGCGCTGTTCCACCCCATAAGGACCCAGTGCAGACAGACCGGCGAGTGCTCCCCAGGCCCCGTGTGCTGTCGGGATTCAGTGCGGGGGTTGGGATTCCACAGCTTGTCTCCAGCAGAAAGAGATGCCGACAGAAAAGTACTGGGGATGGGACTTCCGAGGTGCCCAGGTCGGTGGCGGTGGGGGACGGAGGGCCGGCTGCCAGGCTTGAGACTCTCAGCACGGTCTTTCTGCGCTCCATGTGTGCCAGTGAAGCGGTTGCATTGAGTGGCGTGGCCGTGGCCCAGTGCCGGCCTTCGCAGGGTCCACGCTTTGTCGTGCCTTTGGCATTTGCTGAGGGCGGGAGGCTTCTTCTTGGACATGCTGGCCTGGAGGGTGCTTCGTGGGCGCTGTGGTGGCAGCCCGGCAGCGCTCTTCTTTCTTCCTGCCCCCGAGGCCACGGCCAGCTGTTCGGCTCAGGTTGTCAGGGCGCTCAGCTCTCTCTCACCCAGGGGGAGCTGTGGGCCTTGCAGTGGCCTGCGGTCAGTGCGGGCCGAGGGCGGCCTGTCCTGCTCGGAGTGGGTGAGAGAGATCCAGAGGAGAGGGCACCTCACCCCTGCTCATCCCCTCGGGCACCCGCCTGGCTTCCCAGGCCCCCAGGGAGCCAAACAGACCCTCTTCCGGGACCCCGCCTTTGGTCTGTCAACGCGATTCAGGTCTAGCCTGTCCTGGCCCATTTCTTCGAGGCTCAGCAGAGAGTCAGGAGACTTCTGGATTGTGCTGTGTGTGGTGGGAGCCTTTTTTACATTCTTCTGAACCTCAGTGGTGTGTGTTCTTGTTTTCTCGGCTGGGGGGCGAGGCTGTGGCCGGAGATGACACTCCGGGTGAAAGGCTGGGGGGCTTGTTCTTGGCCTGGCTCTGGGTCCCGGAGGCCCCGCTGGACTTGGAGACTGTCTGTTTGCCTGGCACCAGGGCCCCCAGTGCTGCTCCTGTGGGGAACCTGCTTCCCTGGCAGTGCTACCTGGCTGTGGGCAGAATTCTTTTTATTTATTTATTTATCTACCTATCTATCTATCTATCTATTTATTTATTTTTGCTATGTTGGGTCTTCGTTTCTGTGCGAGGGCTTTCTCTAGTTGTGGCAAGGGGGGGCCACTCTTCATCGTGGTGCGCGGGCCTCTCACCATCGCGGCCTCTTTTGTTGTGGAGCACAGGCTCCAGATGCGCAGGCTCAGTAATTGTGGCTCACGGGCCCAGTTGCTTCGCGGCATGTGGGATCTTCCCAGACCAGGGCTCGAACCCCTGTCCCCTGCATTGGCAGGCAGATTCTCAACCACTGCGCCACCAGGGAAGCCCCTGGGCAGAATTCTGAAGGGCCTTTAAGGCCAAGAGCATAGCAGGCAAATGTCTGAAGAAAGCCAGAGGCTGGAAGGGGATGACTTGCCCCTTGTTAAGCATCCTTTTGTCTTTTCAGACCTCTTTTCCCTCTTTCCACCTTTGTCCTTATCTCTCTCTCAGTTCATTGATTTTTTTTTCACGCTCCATCTGCACCCCATCTGCAGCCCTGGTCACGTTTCTAAGCTGCTTTTGGTGGGCAAGGACGTTAGGGGTCTGCTATAGACCGAATGCTTGTGTCTCCCAAATTCACGTGTTGAGCCTTAATTCTCAAGGTGTTGATGTGAGGAGAGGTGATTAGGTCACAGGAGTGCAGCCCTTAGGAATGGGATCAGTGCTCTTGTAAAAGACACCCCAGGGAGCTCCCTTGCCCCTCCCCCATGTGGGAAGGCAGCAAGAAGACAACTAGGAACCAGGAAGGGGCCCTCACCAGCTACTGAACCTGCCGGTGCCTTGATCTCGGACTTCCAGCCTCCAGAACTGTGAGAAATAAATGTCTGTTGTTTAGAAACCCACAGTCTCTGGTATTGTTGTTCTAGCAACCTGAGCAGACGAAGGCAAGGTGCCTCTAGGGTCTGAGCAGAATCTCAGCAATGCTGAAAGCAGGAAAGAGAGGTATTTAGACACCTGCTTGCAGAAATGTGCTAATCAGCATCACATGGAAGTTGGGGCATAAGAATTTTTGAACATTGGAAAAACGCCAGTTCCTTTCATTGGGGGTCTTTGTGCCTTGGTCTGTGACTGTACCACGTGCCTGGCTTTGACCTCCGCCAGGACGTTTCCTCTAGCTGGCAGGTTGCCACACCTCATTTGGGGCTTGTGGGTTTCGCTTGCAGCTGCCTCCAGGTATGGCTGGAGACGCAGAGTGTCCTGTAAGTGTCCTTTGCCTGAAATCTGGATTTCACTTCCCACTCTGCCGAAACTGGTCTTTTCGGAGCTCACCAGAGAGGGCCCATTTGCCCAGTGGTGCTGGAGAGCTGACCAGGAGCTGAGGGGTGAGTTCAGTCTCCCGTGTTGTGGGTGGAGACGGAGCCTCACGAGGAGAGGGCCCTGTTCCAGCGTGTGCTTCTGGAGCACGTGCTGTGGACTGGGGCCCCAGAGGCACAGCGGTACATGGAGAGAGGTCTGCTCGGTGGGCTGGGAGCAGCTGGGGGCTGGGCAGGTCTGGAAAGCAGGCCTGTCCTGTCCTTTTCCTGTCTGAGCGATGGCTTTGCAGTCTTTGTTTTGACTTGAAGCATCTTGCACCTGGAAAAGCTTTTCTCCCGGGATTTCTGTGACCCTCCCCCACCATCTCTGAAGGTCCCCCTAACTCGCTTCTGCTCTGCCCACCTTGATTTGGTGACCACCGTACGTCATTGAAGTCTCCCACCTCTCTCTTGTAGTTCTCCCTGGCTTGATTCACATCCTCCTGGTTTTCACTCTCCTGAGCTTCTGTCCCCAATCCCAGTGTCTTGTAGAGATGCCCACTGTGGCATACTTGGTCTTTCTCCATCTTAAACGTGTAAGGTGTGGTAGAAAGACCACGAGTTTTGGTTTAGAGTCAGGCAGCTGAGTATCATCCCCTCATGTGTAAAATGGGGACAAGAATTGCCCCTCAGGGTGAGAAGCTGTCCCATGGGGATGAATGCTGGCACAGCCCGGTTCTTTCTCCACGCCCCCTTCTTTTTTTAATTGAAGTATAGTTGATAATACAATATTATATTAAGTTACAGGTGTACAATATAGTGATTCACATTTTTTAAAGGTTATACTCCATTTATAGTTATTATAAAATATTGGCTATATTCTCTGTGTTGTATAATATATACCCTTGTAGCTTATTTTATACTTGATGGTTTGTACTTCCTATTCCCCTCCCCATATGGTGCCCCTCCGCCCTTTCCTCTCCCCACTGGTAACCACTAGTTTGTTCTCTATATCTGTGAGTCTGCTTCTTTTCTGTTATATTCACTAGTTTGTTGTATTTTTTAGATTCCATATGTAAGTGATATCATATGGTATTCGTATTTCTCTGTCTGACTTACTTCACTTAGTATGATAATCTCTAGGTCCATCCATGTTGTTGCAGATGGCAATATTTCATTCTTTTTTTTTATGGCTGAATAGCAATCCATTGTATATATGTATCACATCTTCTTTATCCAGTCGTCTGTTGATGGGCACTTAGGTTTCTTCCATATCTTGGCTGTTGTAAATAGTGCTGCTGTGAACATAGGGGCATAGGGGTGCATATATCTTTCTGAATTAGCGTTTTTTTTTTTTTTTTTTTTTTGGAAAAAAGGCCCAAAAGTAGAATTGCTGGATTGTATGGTAGTTCTATTTTTAATTTTTTGAGAACCCTCTATACTGTTTTCTACAGTGGCTGGCACCAATTTACATTTCCATCAGCAATGCATGAGCGTTCCCTTTTCTCCACATCCTTGCTAACATTTGTTATTTGTGTTTTTTTTTTGGTGATAGCCATTCTGACAGGTTTGAGGTCATATCTAACTGTGGTTTTGATTTGCATTTCCCTGATGATTAGCGATGTTGAGCAACTTTTCATGTGCTTGTTCGCTGTCTGCATTTCCTCTTTGGAAGAGTGTCTGTTCAGCTCTTCTGCCCATTTTTTAATCGGATTTTTTGTTTTTTTGAGTTGAGTTGTATGAGCTGTTTATATATGTTGGGTATTAATCCCTTATCAGTCACACAATTTGAAAATATTTTCTCCCATTCAGTAGCTTGTCTTTTTGTTTTGTTGATGGCTTCCTTTGCTGTGCACAGCTTTTTTTTTTTTTAATAATTCATTCTTTTAATTAATTAATTAATTAATTTTTGGCTGCGTTGGGTCTTCGTTGCTGCACCGGGCTCTCTCTAGTTGCGGCGAGCAGGGGCTACTCTTTGTTGCAGTGTGTGGGCTTCTTATTGTGGTGGCTTCTCTTGTTGCAGAGCATGGGCTCTAGGCGCATGGGCTTCAGTAGTTGTGGCACGTGGGCTCAGTAGTTGTGGCTCGCACGTTGTGGAGCGCAGGCTTGGTAGTTGTGGCACACGGGCTTAGTTGCTCCGTGGCATGTAGGATCTTCCTGGACCAGGGCTCAAACCGTGTCCCCTACATTGGCAGGCGGATTCTTAACCACGGTGCCACCAGGGAAGTCCCTGTGCACAAGCTTTTAAGTTTAATAGGTCCCATTTGTTTATTTTTGCTTTTGTTTTGTTTGCTTTAGGAGACAGACCAAAAAATACTGTTATGATTTATGTCAAAAGGTGTTCTGCCTATGTTTTTCCTCTAGGAGTTTTATGGTTCGTTCTTACATTTAGGTCTTTAATCCATTTTGAATTTATTTTTGTATGTGGTGTTAGAGAATGTTCTAATTTCATTCTTTTACTTGTAGCTGTCCAGTTTTCCCAGAACCACTTATTGAAGAGACTATCTTTTCTCCACTGTATACTCTTGCCTCCTTTGTCACAGATTAATTGACCATAAGTGTGTGGGTTCATTTCTGGGCTCTTTATTCTGTTCCATTGATCTATGTGTCTGTTTTTGTGCCAGTACCATACTGGTTTGATTACTGTAGCTTTGTAGTATAGTCTGAAGTTAGAGAGGGTGATTCCTCCAGCTCTGTTCTTCTTTCTCAAGATTGCTTTGGCTATTCGGGGTCTTTTGTGTTTCCATACAAATATTAAAATTATTTGATATATGTCTATGAAAAATGTCATTGATATTTTGATAGGGATTGCATTGATTCTGTAGATTGCTTTGGGTAGTATGATCATTTTAATGATATTAATTCTTTCAATCCAAGAACACAGTATACCTTTCTGTCTGGGTCATTTTCAGTTTTTTTCATCAGTGTCTTACAGCTTTCTGAGTGCAGGTGTTTTGCCTCCTTAGGTAGGTTTTTTCGTAGGTATTTTATTTTGATGCAATTGTAAGTGGGATTGTTTCCTTAATTTCTCTTTCTGATAGTTTGTTTTAGTGTATAGAAGTGTGGTAGATTTCTGTATATTAATTTTTTTTTTTTTTTTTTTTTTTTTTTTTGCGGTATGCGGGCCTCTCACTGTTGTGGCCTCCCCCGTTGCGGAGCACAGGCTCCGGACGCGCAGGCTCCGGACGCGCAGGCTCAGCGGCCATGGCTCACGGGCCCAGCCGCTCTGCGGCATATGGGATCCTCCCAGACCGGGGCACGAACCCGTATCCCCTGCATCGGCAGGCGGACTCTCAACCACTTGCGCCACCAGGGAGGCCCTGTATATTAATTTTGTATCCTGCAACTTTACTGAATTCATTGATGAGCTCTAGCAGTTTTCTGGTGGCGATTTTAGGATTTTCTATGTATAGTATCATGTCATCTGTAAACAGTGGCAGTTACTTCTTCCTTTCCCATTTGGATTCCTTTTATTTCTTTTTCTTCTCTGATTGCTGTGGCTAGGACTTCCAGTACTGTGTTGAATAAAAGTGACGAGAGTGGGCATTCCTGTCTTGTTCCTGATCTTAGAGGAAGTGCTTTCAGATTTTCACCAGCGAGTATGGTATTAGCTGTGGGTTTGTTGTACATGACTGCTCTCCTGATCCTTGTCCCATTTCTCCTCTCCTCCTCTGCTAGGCTAACTACCCCTCTCCACTTCCTGTTTAAATCACAATTGTAACTCTGTGATTATCTCTTTTACTCAGGGTAAGAGTTGGGGGTCATTGTCAAATCTTTGCCTCTCTGTCTTGATATCTAGTTATTGCTGAAGCCTATCTGTTCTTGTTCTTTCAAAATGTTCTTGTGTTGTTTCCTTCCTTCTTTCCTTTCTGTCTTTGATGGTCCTGCCCTGGTTCAGACCTTTATTATTTCTGCTCATCCATTGAAGGAGCTTCCAACTAGTCTCTTTGTGTCCCTCTTCCCCTATAACACGTTCCGTGTACTAGCAGGTGAATCAGACTGAAACACAGCTTTCTCCTCGGCTCTAACAGCTCCCTGCTGCTTCCAGGACAAAGATCAGACTCCTGGTATGTAATGCCCTTCGTAATGGGACTCTTAATTACTTGTTCAACCTTCTGCTCCATCTAGACATAGGAACCTACCGATCCTGAACTGTTGATTGTTAATCTTTATCTAATACTTGTGAATAGTGATGATTAAAGTATATACTAAAGTATAAAATAATCTGATGGCACAACAGATAGCAGTGTAGTAACTATTATGATAGTTAAGTAATAACAATGAACAGTAGTTCACATATTCTTCCTTGTCTGGAATGTGTTTTTCTGCATATTTTCTTTGATCTCAGTGTCCCAGGATGCCTTCTCATCCTTCTGCCACCCAGAGTGCCCAAGGCAGTGCCCTTGGGTACAGGTTGATCACAGGCCCAGGTGCTGGTTTACCCTGTTGTCTTGGCATTAGTATTAATTATGCCCCCAAGTGTCTAAACAGTGTATCATACGGCCACCCTACATATGCGTTATGAAGAGCATGGCTTCCAGTGTGTGAACGTGAACGGTGACGGGCCCACAGCCGCGGCTCTTTAGACTTGCCCAGAGCCCTTATTTCCTGCCCATCTCCCTTGGCAGGTGTGGGGTTTCATATTGTCAGTTACCTCTTTAGCACCTTGTCTGTGCAGCCATCATGCCAGGAGTTAGGGGTGTAGGGATATGTAAGACACAGTCCCTGTCCTCGGGGAGCCCCTGGTCAGGGCACAGACAGACCTGGAACCAGAAACAGCTTGTGTTGGCACCAACAGAAGTGTGCACCCGGAGAGGGAAGAGGGTGATCGCCTTGGTGGGGTGGAAGTGGCGGGGCAGCCTGGGAGCCAGGGAAGCGGTTCTGTGGATGACAGTGGACTGCTGGGGAGACACCAAGGATAGGTGGTGTTCCAGCCGAAAGCACCCTGGTGGCTCCGGGACGATGAAGCGAGCCTGGCTGTGCCGCGTGGCTGTGGACCTGTAGCCAGGAGCAAAAACGGTCAGTTCTTAACTGTCCCTGGGTTTTCCTCTCATTGCCACCGAGCCTTCCTTCTGTGTGTTTACATGTGAAATGATATGCAGGGGACTGTGGGATTATGTTGCCTTGCCTTTGTAATTACATTGCACACTTATCTAAAATTAATTGAGCTTATCTCTGACAAGGCTGGCTGCAGCCTTCCTGTCTGCTGGGTTCCTCAGTCACGTGTGGCATCTAGGAGTGTGCTCGCTGGCCTTCGGGGTCACAGTGGGGGAGGGGGTCCCTCAGGAAAGCTGGGAGATGGCGCCTCTCTGCTCTGCACTTCCCGGGGGGTGTTTGGTCTCCGGGGCTTCTCCAGAGTAATGGGTGCTGAGCAAGTGCAGGAGAGCAGGAACCGGAAGAGGTCGTGATGACCTCAGGGTCCTAACCAGACACGTGGATGTGGCAGAAAGCTCTCTTAGGGGCCGTTGTGTGGCTGCCTCCATTGATACTCAGACACTGTAGCGTCAGAACGACTGTACTTGCTGACCCCTTAACAGACTTTGCCTGTTATGAAGTGAGTAGCCGGCTGCCAGGGACTGTTATCAGCACACTGATAACCCCAGAAGATGTGCAGCTCAGGCCTGCTGCACGTGTACGTATATTTCTTTCCTCCATTTCTTCCTTCCTTCCTAAATTTATTTATTTATTTACTTACTTTTGGCTGCATTGGGTCTTCGTTGCCCCGCGCGTGGGCTTTCTCTAGTTGTGGCGAGCGGGGGCTACTCTTCGTTGCAGTGCGCGGGCTTCTCATTGCGGTGGCTTCTCCTGTTGCGGAGCACGGGCTCTAGGTGCGTGGGCTTCAGTAGCTGTGGCACATGGGCTCAGTAGTTGTGGCTCACGGGCTCTAGAGCACAGGCTCAGTAGTTGTGGCGCATGGGCTTAGTTGCCCCGTGGCATGTGGGATCTTCCAGGACCAGGGCTCGAACCCGTGACCCCTGCATTGGGGGGCGTATTTTTAACCATTGCACCACCAGGGAAGTCCTGTACGTATATTTCTTACTGCAGAAATCATAGGAGACTGAGGGTCGGTCTTCATCGAGTCCTTCTGGAAAGCAAAGAAGAGAAGCTCAAGCTTCTAATTTGTTTGAAAAGGTTTAGATATTTGACATGAAATAGCAGTAGCCTTTCCTTTAATTAAATGCCATGCAGCATTGGCTGTGGGATCAATGGTATTGAAGGGAAAACAGTGTAATTAGACCTTGTGAAGTGACTGTCAGATGACTGGGGTTCTCTGTCAAGGGTGGGGTGTGGGTGGAGGGCTGGTCATAGGACGGGCAGAAGAGTGCACGGCGGTTTCCCTGCTGTAGACTTTGAAAAGCACTGTGGGTGTACTTCTTGATTTCTCATTAGTAGGGAATGGATATAACTCTCATTTAGTCAGTTCCCTATTATTAGACATTTAGATCATATCTTTTCTTTTAACGTATAAATAACACCACAGTGACCATCTTTATGCATACATATTTGTTTACATTTTGGAATGTTTCTTTGGGACAGATTCCCGGAAATGAAATGACTGGCTCAGAGGGCGTGAGCATTTTCAGCGAGGCTGGATGTGAGCTGGAGGTGTCTGTCTCCATGACATCGAGTCGTAAACCTGCCCTCAGCCCTGCGTGCTTGGTGCAGGATGAAGTGTTCCCTGGGCTCCCGTGGCTTCCTGGGCGCACGTGCAGGGCTCCCTGGGTGTCTCTGGGTCGTGGCGTCCTCAGAGTGGGCGCCTTTGTCTTGGGTCCGACTGTGGGCCTCTCCAGCCATGAACACGCCCGGAGCAGCACATCCAGCTGAGCGGGCCTTTGCCGGGTTTTTAGTTCCTGTAATGAAGGTTGGGGGTCCCTGGGAGGGCTCTCGTTGCTCCGCACCATCCCGTCATCTCGGGGGTGGGGAGCCCTTCCAAATCCAAGCCCCTCCTTCCCCCATGCAGCGCCATTCAGCCTCCTCAGCTCTGATCAAAACTGCACACCAAGGTCCATCATTATGTTCCCTGAAACAAAGGACCCCCCCTCGCCTGGATCTTCCTGCCTTAGAAGGCAGTTAGGTTCTATAGCCTTTAAAAAATGCCTTATCCAGGACTTTTGGAAAACGTCTTTACTGAGATATAATCCACATACCATACAATTCACCATTTAAGTGTCCAACTCAGTGGTTTTTAGTATGTTTGTAGGGTTGTGTAGCTGTCACTATATACATTTCAGAGCTCAAAGAGAAACCCTGGGCCTGTTAAGCGGTCACTCCCCATCCTGCAGCCTCCCTCCCCTCAGCCCTAGGCATCCACTGATCTTCGATCTCTGGGGATTTGCCTACTCTGGACATTTCACACAGTGGAATCATACACTGTGTGGTCTTTTGAGAGTGGCTTCTTTCACTTAGTGAAATGTTTCCAAGCTTCATCCATGTTGTAGTGTCTATCCTTTGGTCATTTTTGGGCCAGATAGTCTTCCATTGTATGGATGGGCCACATGTTATTTATCCATTCATCAGTTGATGGATATTTGGAGTGTTTCCACTTTCTGGCTGTTATAAGTAACGCTGCCATGAGCACTCACGTACGTACGTGTTTTTATGTGGATATGTTTTCATCTGGATGAAATACCTAGGAGTGGAATTGCTGAGTCACGTGGTAACTCTTTAACTTTTTAAGGAACTGCCAGCCTGTTTTCCAAAGGGGCTGCAGCATTTTACATTCCCCTCAGCATTAGATGAGGGCTCTGGTTTTTCTTTTTTCTTTTTTTTAAATTTTAATTTTATTGGAGTATAGTTGATTGACAATGTTGTGTTAGTTTCAGGTGTACAGCGAAGTGTTCAGTTATACATATATTCATTCTTTCTTAGACTTTTTTCTCATATAGGTTATCACAGAAGCTCCAGTTTTTCTACATTGTTTATTCTAGCCATCCAAGTGGGTGTGAAGTGGCACCTGGTTGTGGTTTCGATTTCCCTGATGGCTAGTGATTTTGAGCATCTTTTCATGTGCTTATTGGCCATTTGTATATCTTCTTTGAAGACATATCTATTAAGATTCTTTGGCCTATTTTTAACTGGGTTATTTGTCTTTTTTATCATTGACATTGAAGTCTCTTGATACTGCCCATTTTTTTCTAGTTGATTGCCACGAGGACCAGGCTGAACAGAGGGGTCAGCAGGGAAGCTGACTTTGGCTGGTTGGGCTATTTCCTGTGGCAGCTGGTAGGGGCCGGGTGGAGGCGGCCTCGAACTGTCCAGATGGGAGGGCCGAGGAGAAGCAGGACACCTACCATGGAGAGTGGAGCTGTTTTCCTGTCATTGCTGGCAAAGTGACTTCTGTTTTAATAGGATTTGTTTTCCCCTCTGTGAACAAATCGGGTATATTCATGAAGGTAAATTATAATAAAAAAAAGGAAAAGGAAAGGAAGAGGAAAGAAGACTCCTGCTTGTGATACAAGCAAGTAACTGTGTTAAAACTAGCAAAATCAAGCAAAACAAAAACAAATGACAAGGAAAAAAATAAGATTGCCAGGTTCCTTTTTGGTTTGAATACGCACAGTCCTGTGTGTCCTTTCTGATGATGACATGGCCAGCTTCATCTAGTGAATAAAATGCTTCCTGGAGATTCGTTCTAAAATGATGTGAGGGAGGAATTTCTTAGAGCACCTGTGAATTAAGCAGTGAACAGGAGATGCATTATTTGGCTGTTTTGTAAAGCACATGAATGGTTTGTGTGGCAGTAAATGGGGTTACAGTGCGTGGTACAAGGGGGAAGGGGGGTGTGAGTCTTGGTTTCCTTTGTGGGGACGTTGCGAGCAGCTGTTGTGGTGGAGGGACATTTGAAAGCAGGTAATAAACTTAATTTTTAGGAATGTGGTTGATCTCACGTAGAATGACTTAGCAGTTAATTGTAGCACAGCTTCTATGATAAAACGCATCTCTGTCTTTTCATTCTTTTAAAAACATTTCTCTTTCCGGGTTGTGAAATGCAGTGGGGCAGCCAGAGTCTGGAGCTCGGAAGGCCTCGCCGTGTGTTTTCTTGCCAGTGGCTTCAGGTCTTTATGTCTGTGAGCAAAGGAAATGGCGGGAAACTCTGGCGGCGGGGGTGGCCCTCTCCCCCTTTTTCAGGACTCTCAGGACTGTGGGAGCGGGTGGTCCAGCTTCTCTCGTGTGGCCATTAAATCCTTTCTGGTGAAGTCGCAGCCTCAGGCACGGCTCCTGCTGGGGGGTGTCCCTGGGTGAGGCCAGTGGTGCCCCTGCTCTGTGGTCAGGAGCAGAGGGGAGACCTCCCCGCTCAGAACCCGCTCAAGACCCAGGAATCTGTATCTGCCCCTCCGCCTGTGATTCCTATCCTGATTGGGAGTTAGTTACAGCCCCATAAGTCAGGTTACGTAATTTTATACAAAATAAAAGATTGCTGGGCTTCCCTGTTGGCGCAGTGGTTAAGAATCTGCCTGCCAGTGCAGGGGACACAGGTTCGAGCCCTGGTCCAGGAAGATCCCACGTGCCGCGGAGCAACTAAGCCCGTGCGCCACAACTACTGAGCCTGTGCTCTAGAGCCCATGCGCCACAACTACTGAGCCTGTGCTCTAGAGCCTGTGAGCCACAACTACTGAAGCTGCGTGCCTAGAGCCCATGCTCCACAACAAGAGAAGCCACTGCAATGAGAAGCCCGCAACTGCAACGAAGACCCAACGCAGCCAAAAATAAATAAAATAAAATAGATTAAATAATAATAATAATAAATAAATAAGAGCATTGCTGTCCTTCATGTGGTCGGCCCTGGCTGTGTCCCTCCAGGTTTTCTTTTAGGGCCCCACCTGGGCCCTGCTGCCCCCAGCCCGCAGGCCTTGGTTCAGATGCTCCCTGTGGGGAAGGCCTTTCCCTCTGTCTGTCTGTCTGTCTGGTGGACCTCACCCCACCTTTCAAGTGGCCTCGCTGTGCAGAGCCTTCCCTGGCCTGGCATCTAGACTGTGCAGGACTCGCCTCAGGTCCTGGGCCCTGGCTGCCTCTCTTCACCCCCGTATCCCCTCTCCCTGGGCTCAGCTCTGTGTCCCCAAGAGGAGTGTTTGTCCAGTTATGCCGGTTCTGATGCCTCTAAACGCACACGCCTTCCCTGTCTGGAGGAAAACCCTTTAGATAAAAGAAAAAGGTACAGCTAGAGAAGTTATTTTGCGAAACTTTATTATGTGAATTGCAGCAGTTAAGGGTCATCGAGATGAGAATCCCGGAACACCGAGAAGAGCTGCCAGGCAGTTGGGTGTCCTTGCCACTCATCTCCTCCTCAGATGCCAAACGGACTGAAGCTGGCTCCCGAGGGCTCAGAGAGTGCAGCGCTCACCATGCCTGACTGCAATGTGGGACCCAGGGTCCCGCAGAAACATCTTCCAGAAGGATCCTTTAGCTCCATCACCCTCCTAGCTCTGTCTGTGGAAGGGAAGCCTTGTTCCAGTTTGCCAAAGGCCAGGCAGGAACGGGACAGGCGTCTTTCTCAGGCCTGCCGCACTTTTTCCTCTCCCGTCCAGGCTTCCCCTTACACAGAGTGGCGAGGGCCACCGTATGACACATCATTGACGTGTCGGTGGCTAGGAAGTTTTCCATTTCTCTGTATTTTCACCTGAGAAGAGAAGCAGGCTTCCCTGGAAAGTTACCTACTTGACTTTGAAAGCCTGAGGGTAGTGGGGTGGCCGTGATCTGCTTCCAGGGGCAGCCATGCCCCCGTTTGGGGGTTCCTCGTGGGGTGCAATGGTGTTCCAAAGCGGGTACTGCAGGGTGCACCAGCCTGGTGGATTCCTGCCTCCGTTCCAGCACAAAGCCTAGTGCACTGGGTGTGGGGTGGCCATGGGGTGACTGGGCGGTGAGCAGGATGCAGGGGCAGCTGGATCCAGGCTCATCCTTTGGCTGGTCCACTGGCTGCTGTGCCCCTCACACCTGGAAGGGGTCACTGTGCTCTTCCTCTAGCTCCCTAGTCACCCAGCAAGCCCTGCGGTGTTCGCTCCAAATACCGGTGCTTCTGCTTAGGAAACCCACATCCGGTCACAACACCTTCACAGTCTTTGCTTAACACTCCCTGCCCCTCTCCCCCGCCCACGGTGGCCCCTCAGCTCCTCTAAGTGTAAATCCAGGCGGTGGCACGCTGTCCCGGCCTTCCCTGTATGATCCAGGCCCTGCTTCCCTCTCCAGCCCGATTTCTCGCTGGCACCCCCTCGCACCCTCCCCCTGGGTGGGTGCATCATGCTGAGCTACGTACAGTCCTATGAAGATGTTTTATAGTCCACCCCACCGTGCTTTTGGGTGGGTGGCTTCCTCCAGCTGCAGTGCTCTGGGCCCCTTGGCATACACCTTACTCAGTTAGTTTTCTTTCTATCAAAGTAACCCATGCACCTGGTCTGAAAAATGAAGCAGTAATATAAGACTGGAAGCAGCAGTCCTCGGCCCCCAGCCTTCCTCACCCTGCATCCCATCCCCACAGGCTGTCACTCTATGTCTTGGTATAAGAAACTATAGACTTCCCTTTCTGTTTCTAAACAGGCTGCAAATTCTGCAGATTTTTACAGTCTAGCTGTATTTATTGCCTTCTTCCTCTGGATGCAGAGAGGTTATCTCTCATGGTTCCCTTCCCTCTTCTCGTTCCCCACCCTCTCAGTGTAGCTCATGTCACAGTGTTTGGGAAATGGGGATCCATCGTGCTCCTGTGGCTGGAACTCGGGTTCGGGACTGAGCCACCGGTACCTGCCGTGTGTGACTTTCTGCTTTACCCTAGAGTTGTTTCTCTGTGTGGGAGGTGGGGACTCCTGCATGGCTCCGGGGGTCTGGCTGCCCCCCGTGCCTTGGAAGTGGTCCACCTGCGTTCAGCTGCCGCCGGGCCTCTGGGGTCCTCTGCCACGGATGGTCCTCCCCTTCTCAGGCAGCAGTTTTAGTCTCTTCACCACTCTGCCGAGTCAGCTCCCTCTCCCTCATCCACGTTCCATCTTCCAGATTTTTGTTGACATTTCTTGTCTGCTCTCGTCTCCTCCTTGATGCCCTCATTCTTGTTTATGACATTGTTCCTTTCCTGTTGTGTTGATGAGGTCAAGGGTGGGGGGCAGAGATGAATCTTCCAGGTTTTGAGTTGGCTTCAAGGTGCCTCTCAAGCAGCAGCTCACTGGCAGTCTTCCCTGTGTCCCCCTTCTTCAGGGAGGAGCCCACCTCTACTCCGGTGTCCCGCATCACCTGCACACCTTTCTTGTGCAGCATCCCTAAACACTTGCACTGTTAGACTTTCCCTCCCTCCTTCCAGTGAGCCGCTGGAGGGTAGGAACTGGGTCTAATCGTAACCTCCGAGGCTCCGTAACCTCCGAGGCTCCTTCAGAGTCGATCGGTGTTCACAGACTGGGTAAATCCACGTGTGTGATGGACTCGGAGCAAAGCGAGTGTGGAAGTGGCTTTGGCCCCAAGGGCAGCTTACACAAAGGGGTGCTCAATAAGCGCTGGTCAAATTGCTGATTGATGAGACTCTCCCGAACCGTGGCTTTCAGGAACAAGAGATGTGCTTGTTCTGCAGGGCCTTCTGATGCTGGTGACAGCTCACCTTCTGGACTAGATTCAAGCAAGAGCCTAGGTGATTGTAATATACATGCATTTCTTATTTTTGTCCCAGATTTCAGTACTGCCAAAGTTTTTAAAAAATAAGAAAGCCAGTTTAAAAGAGATGAGTATTAGAAAAAAATAGCTTAAATTATGGGTTGATTTTTCTGTTATTCCTGGCTTTTCAGAAAAAAAAAGGTACTTATAATAGGAGTTCTTTGCATACACCATTTTGTGACAGATTTCTGGTTCAGTCTCAAATGTGATATTTTACATCCAATTAGAACGAATGAGTCCCAGTGGCTGCATGGTTTGGGTTCACAGCCCAACCAGCCAAATAATTACATCAGTAAGCGTAACAGAATCGTGTTCTTGCATTTGTATAGTATGTCACAATGCTTTCTTATGTATTGTCTCGTATAGAAATTCTGTGATTTAAGCAAGGAAGGTATTTTTATCTTGCTGCAAGTTTTAGAGGAAGAAGCTGGGGCTCAGGAGAGATTAAGAGTACTGACCAAGGCCACACAGATTCTCGTTGACCATGCTGGGCCTTGAACCCAGGTCCATTGAATCCACAACTAGCATTTGTTGCTCTGTACCTCTCTGCTTCCTTTCCTCATGGACTGTTTGCAATGTCAATTTCCCAGGTGGGAGTTTTATTGAGAAGGAAAGACTCACAGTACAGATGAGTATGGAGTTGTGATATTGGTGTTGTTTTCATAAAAATGTTTCCAAATTTTATTTTTTAGAAAGCAGATGCACTATTGTAGAAAAAATGCTATTTGTTTCTCATTCGTTTTCTGCTTATTAAAGTATTTCTTACATTTTAGTTTTCTCTCTTAGACAGCTAGTGATTTTGCAGTCTGATTCTAAGAAGTATGGGGACAGAGAGCTGAAAGAAAAGCCAAAACCACACGGTAAACATAAAGACCCAGGCAGTTGAAATAAAAGGTGGAAAAAGATATGCCAGGGAAGCGCTAATCATAAGAAAACTAATTTGCTTATAATAATACCAGAAAAAATAAACATCAAGACAAAGAGTTTTATTAAGACAAAGAGGGATGTTTTATAACGATAAGAGGTTCAACTCGTTAAGTAGAGGTACCTTTCCTAAATGTGTGTGTTCCTAATAACACAGCTTCATAATGCATAAAGCAAACATTGATGGGAATAAAGAAAGAAATAGACAAATTTCCAATCTTAGGCAGAAATTTTAACACCCCTTGCTGAGTACTTGATAGAATAGGTAGATATAAAAATCAGTAAAGGGAGATATGACTAGTGCTGTCAACCAGCTGGATCTCATTGGTGTGTAGAATACCACATCCACCAACTGAAGAATGCATATTCTTTTCTAGGACATATGGCACATTCGCCAAGTAGACCATATGCGCTGCCAAAACAGGTCGTGATAAATATCAAAGGATTGAAATAACACCAAGTTCATCTGACCAAATCCTTTAAATTAGAAAGCAGTCTACTGTGATACCCAGGAAATCCTCAAATATTTGGAAATTTATCAACATACTTCTAAATAACTCATGGATCAAAGAAATCACAGGGAAAATTAGAAAATGTTTCAAACTGAATGATAATGACAATACATATAAAAATGTATATGATACAACTAAAACAATGCTTGGAGGGAAATTTATACCTTTAAATGCCTATATTAGGAAAGAATAAAGGTTCAAATCAATGATCAAAGCTTCTACCTTAAGAAGCTAGGAAAAGAGGAGGGAATTAAACAAAACCAAAATAAAAGAAGGGAAATAAAATAAAGGTGGAAATCAGTAAACTGAAAAATGTACAAACAAGAGCAAGAATCAAGAAAATCTAAAATTAGTTTTTTGAAAAGATCAATAAAAACTTGTAGTTAGACTTGACCAATGGAAAAAGAGAGAAAACACGAATTACCAGCGTCAGATATGAAAGAGGAAACATCACTACAGACCCTACAGACATTAAAAAATAATAAGTGGATACTGTTGACAACTTTATGCCAATAAATTCAAGAATGTACATGAAATGGGCATATTCCTTGAGAAACATGGCCTAACAAAACAGATGCAAGAGGCAACTGGAAACTCTCATATCAGTTTAAAACATAAATTTGTAATTAAAAAACCTTCACATGAGGAAAGTGTCAGGGTCAAATGGCTTTTCCAGTGAACCCTATCTCAGGAGGAAATAATACTGATTTAGGAGGAAATAATACTGAGGAGGAGATAATACTGATTCTCCAGAAAGTCTTTCATTTCAGAAAAGAGAGGAGAACACACTTCTCAGCTCATATTAAGGTAGCATAGCCCCGATACTGAAACCTTACAAAGACATTGTAAGAAAAAGAAACTAGAGACCAGTATTCCTGATGAATAGACAAAAATGTCTTTAAAATATGTTAGTAGGGCTTCCCTGGTGGTGCAGTGGTTGAGAGTCTGCCTGCTGATGCAGGAGACGCGGGTTCGTGCCCCGGTCCGGGAGGATCCCACATGCCGCTCAGCGGCTGGACCCGTGAGCCATGGCCGCTGGGCCTGCACGTCCGGAGCCTGTGCTCCGCAGCGGGAGAGGCCACGACAGTGGGAGGCCCGTATACCGCCAAAAAAAAAAAAAAAAATGTTAGTAAGTTGACTTTTGCTTCAACCTGTGGAGGATTAACTGTCAAAGGAATTGCTCTCCTGTTGTAACACCTGGAAAACTGCCCCCAGTACTTGAAATAGCTGCCTTGGGACCTTGTGGAGCAGGTGATGCAGGACTGTGTCCCTGAACAAAGGGGAACAGCAAGGTGAGCTTTACATTTGCTCCTGTTTACAGTTGGAGGCAGTTTGCGGGCTGCAGCGCAGCTGAACCTGGCGGTCTTGCCGAGTTGAGGACTCAGGAAAGGGGGTTCCCAGAGGCCTAGACAGAGCGGGTGGAGCAGAGTGCTGGACAGGAGAGAATAGCCAGAGGTAGAGCCCAGGTGTTGGCACAGCGTCCCTCCAAGTCCTTGGTGGAGTGCCGCTCTGTTCACGGGTGGGGTGAGATTCCGTGAGGCAGGGAAGAGTCCCCAGAAAGCAGTCAGCCAAACAACCACCAGAGCTCATGCAGACGTCGGCTGTGGGGTGTTGCTGGCCGTCACTTGCTGCCGGTACCGGGACTGGGAAGTCCCTCTGGCCAGTAGCTGAACGTGGGAGAAACCCTGTGTGCTCAGGGCCCGCGTGCTGGAGAAAACACGCTCTGCAGGGCCTAAGTGCGGGAGAAAGCCTGCTCAGGGGGAGGCGAGAGCTAAAGGGAACTGGGGACCACCCTCTGCAGGAGCCTGGAGAACCTGGACCAGAGCAGCCCTTTCTCCTCGATGGCCGTTCCTTCACCCTCTGCTGAAAAGGAGAGCATCATGCCAGCTGACCAAGGAGAAATATTTATAAGACCCAGTTCCATGATCAGAGAGGCAATAAATTGATAACTGGCACATCTGGCATTCAAAAAAAAAAAAAAAACAACAAAAACCCAGGCATGCAGGCTTCCCTGGTGGCGCAGTGGTTGAGAGTCCACCTGCCGATGCAGGGGACACGGGTTCGTGCCCCGGTCCGGGAAGATCCCACATGCCGCAGAGCGGCTGGGCCCGTGAGCCATGGCCGCTGGGCCTGTGCGTCCGGAGCCTGTGCTCCGCAACCGGAGAGGCCACAACAGTGAGAGGCCTGCGTATCGAAAAACAAACAAACAAACAAACAAACAAAACCCCAGGCATGCAAGGAAATAGGAAAATATGGCCTAGAATCAGAAGAAAAATCAATCATTAGAAACAGACCCATGAATCAATAATAAAATTATTATGAACAACCCAATAAAAAGATGGGTAAAAGATTTCAATATAAACTTCATAAAAGGTATAAAAATGGCCAGAAATCACGTGAAAATCTGTTCAACGTGCAACATCATTACTCATCACAGAATGGCTAATTAAAACTGTAATGAGATACCATTTAACATTTAGTAGAATGATGAAAATTAAAGACCGACGTAACACTAAATTTTGACCAGGACGTGGAGCAGTGAAAACTTTCATACATTAATGGTGGAAAGTGTAAAATGGTACAACCACTTCGGAGAACCTCGTGGTAGGTTTTTTAAAATAAGGTTAAAGATGTATCTGTCCTGTGACCCAACAGTTCCGCTGCTTCATATTTGCCTGATAGAATTGGAAACATACACCCATAAAGCAGGTATCCACAGGGATGTGCATAGCAGCTTTTTCACGGAGGAAAGCTTGTAAATAACCCAGGCATCTGTGAACAGGTGGATACCTAAACAAACGGTGATATATTCATAGCGAAGAATACTGTCCCTGCTTGTAAAGAAGGAACTACTGCTACACGCATTACTCTGACAGACACATTATGAGCAAAGAGGTAGGACACAAATGAGGGCATCCCATGTGTAGTATTTATGTGAATTTTAAGGACAGGCAGAGCTAATCTATGGTGATAGATATCAGAAAGGGGTTAGCTCGGAGTGGGGGGCAAGGAGGTACTAGAAGAGGGTGCGAGGAGTGTTCTCAGTCTTGTTGGGGAGCTATATTCATTCTTTTATTGTGTATAAATTACACTTCAATTAAAAATGTGACACCTGCCCCCCCCCCCCAAAAAAAAAAGAAAGAAAAAAGAAACACCTCTGGAGGGCTGGAGGGAGGAATTGGTCTTGCATCTCTCCAGTACTTACTGCCAAGCAATCGCAAGGCACTGCATCAGGACAGACAAGCAGGAGAATCATGGGGTCTGACCTCCAGGAACTCATAAGCCCCCTCTAGGAGGTGAGACTGATGCTCATGGCGTGGCCCTGAAGGTGGGCAGGCTCCAGGCTCCGGGCTCTGGACTCCAGGTGGCACTCACAGAAGACGGAAGTGAGTGAGCTCTGGAGTCGTCAGGAAGGTGTCCTATATCTGGAAGAGGCTGAGCTGGGCCTGGAAGGCTGGGTGGATTTTGAAAAGTTGGAGGTAAAGGTGGAGATGCCACAGGAACTTTGTAGAAACACAGCAGGGTAGACAATGAAATGTAGGTCTTCAGCATCCTCGAGCCCGCTCCCTGAACCCCTCCCCAGGTCTGGCTGTGCTTCTCCATTCCCGTGTGTGCTGGCAGAAATACTCAGTGCGGCTACATTCTCTTCTCTGTTGTTCTCTTTTCATAATTTAGAGAAGTTTATTCTATATCCACCCACAAAAAGATACCCATTCTTTTCCATGGCAACGTTGTCATCCAGTGGGGATGTAACAGGGTTTTTATCATCTATTAATAGACACTTTGTTTCTAATTTTCTGTTACGATTGTACTCAGATTACATTCTGAGTACATTGGGCATTATTTAAGATTCTAACTTTTGACAAGTGTCTTGTTTTAATAATGTAGTTCTTTGATCACCATTAAGGTTACGTGCCTAGTTGTACATTTATTAGCCATTTCTGTCTCCTGTGAATTTTCCATTTTTCTGTAGATAGATCACTCTTACTTTTTTATTTTTTATGTGTTCTTTACATATTAGTGATGTTAACCTTTTAATATTTTATGTTGCATGTGTATTTTTCAGATGTCATTTTTTTTAACATAGTTTCTTTCACTGTACAGTCATTTAAAACTTTTATATAGTTAATTTGTTAAGCTTTTTATTTATAGTTTCTGAGATTTGTGTCTTTGGAAGACCTTTTTCCCATCCCAAAGACAGCAAGATATTCTCTTACATTTTCTTGTATTTTAAAAATCATTCCTTTATACACACACGTTGCATTTAGATCTTTGGATCTTTAATCATCTGGAAATACATTTTTGAATGGTAAGATATATGTTCTAACTTACTTCTCTGAAAATAGATACTATATTGTTGGGACGTCATTAGTTGGTCGGCCCCTTGTTGAAATGCTCTTTTTATCACAACTAAATACAGGTTTGATGTGAACCACTTATTCTGTTACACTTATCTCTCTCTTCATTTTAGTTTTGCTCTTAGAATCCTAATGTCTTAATTATTGTAGTCCTAGTCTACATTTTCTTATCCGTTAATGCAAATTCTTTTATGTTATTCTTTTTGGAAATTTTATTGGCTGCTCTTATGCATTTGCTCTTCCAGATGAACTTCAGGTCAGCTAATTACGTTTCAGTCTATCCTGAAACTTACATGCAGTCTATCCTGTTGGAATTTTGAATGGCTTTGCTTTGAAGTTAAAGATGGACAGTTGACAGCATTGTAATTTTGAGTCTTAGATCCAGTCTTCTGTGTCTTCTTGTTTTTGTCTCCTAAATTTCTCTTTGGTCATTGCCCTTCTCTCACTGTCACCATCCTAGCCACCATCACCTCTGCCTTCCTAAGTAGCCCCTTAAGTGGGCTCTTTGGGGCCACTGGCCCCTCTGATCCTTCTTCCACTGTGGTGAAGGCTTTGCATAAGCTGTTCCCTGGGCCCAGAATATTCGCCTTCCGGCCCCCTCTTCTCTCAGTTGATCTCTCCGCATCTCTAGGTCTTAGTTCAGTTCTCATGTCCTCAAGGAGACCTCCCTAACTGGGTACACCTTCCCACTGTGGACTTCATTGTGCTTTTCACCTCGTCTTTTAAACACTTAATTAATCCAGTCGTGATTTTACATTTGCCATGACCTTGGAGTGGGAGGTGAGTTGCTTGCGCCTGGGGGCTGTGTGTTGGTCACTTGAGTAATTCCCCTACCGCTGGCCTCGTGCCTGGCCCCGCGGATGTGTTCCTTAAATACTTGTTAATGTCAGTCATTGAGCTCCGTGTTTTCCTCTATTTCTTTATGTCTTTAAGTAAGACCCCTATAGTTTTCTTCATATGGTGTTGTGCATTTCTTGTTAAGGTTATGCCTGCCAAGTTTTCTATTTATTTATTTTGTCAGTAGTGACAAGCTATTGGTTTTTGTCCCTTGCATCTGCCCGTCTCGCTGAACTCAGAACCTTGGTTCCTGCCTGTCTCCTGGTGCTGCCGGCCTCTCTGCTGGCTTCGTCCTCAGGCTGGTTGGATTCTAGGTGGCTGTCGCAGTCCCCAGCCTGACATCTGACCCGAACAACATTCAGAGGAAGCAAGAGAGGGTTACCTCCGACACATTTCCCAAGAGCCAGGAGGAGCTTTCTCAGAAGCCCCCAGCTAATTTTTTTTTGTCTTAACAGTTTAATAGCATATTAAAAACATACCATAGAAACAGAAAGTAGAGAAAAACAGAAAATCATTCATGATCTCTTTATCCTGACACCATCACTATTAACATTTTGATATATTTCCTTTTTAATTTTTTTCTGCGTTTTTTGGCATTGATGTAACCATGCTTGCATATGATTATGTATTTCACTTTATTGATATAGCACAATATCATCATCATAATAATAGCTGATACGTTCTGATTGCCCATGATGTCCCCCAGCTAATTTGCTCTCTCTCCTCAGTGGTTCAAATAGGGTCCCAGGCCCATTGCCGAATCAGTCACTGGTGAGGGCGTGGCTTAGCTCCATACCAGCCAACCTGGTCTAAGTTTAGAGTGAGGCAGGTGGGTTCAGTCTCCCCTGGGCCGCCGGGGGTGGTCACTTTGCATAATCAGGATTCTCCTGAAAGGTGGAAGGGGCGAATGGGTCCGGGGTGAAAGTCCACACCTGACCTCTGTCAGAGCAGTCCTGTTACTTCTCCCATCCACTCATTCCAACACCATAATAAAGTTATAATATAAGATTTCCTGATGCGGAACCATCCTTTCATTCCTGGAGTAAATCCTACTGGTGTCTGCTATTCTTTGGATATCCAGTTGTGTTTTGATAGAAGATTTCGATCTTGTCTGTGTTCCAAGAAGCCTTCTTAGTAATGGAAGTTAATCGTGGGGAAGGACTCCGGGACGTGAAGGTCACTTGGTTCCTGTGCCGCCACGGCCAAGTCACCTAACCTCTCTGAGACTGTTCCTCATTCACCTTGTAGGATTGCAGCCCTAATGAACTCAAGCTGTTTGGAGGATCAAAGAATATATATGAAAGCTTCTTTTAAACACCAGAGCTCACACAACATCAGAACTGTGTCTCATACTGTCTATTTAAGGTACCATTTTTATGAGTTTCTTTCATGAAGAGAGAGAACATTAACGACTGATATTTCTCTCGGCTTTCTTCATAAACGATCATCAGAAAGCCAGGCTCACGCAGTCAGAGAGGCCCTGGGAACATGATTGGTAAACATTGCATTATTGGTGTTCGGATATTAGGTTCCTGCTTTTCATAATATCCTTAGGGAACTGGGGAAGATGTGATATTTTCTGAGATTGCCGTAAAATGCAAGTTATCGCTGGTACTGTTGCCCAATTATTCTGTACTTATTTTACTTAGACTTTAGTAATTGGAAAAAGATTAGATGCCAGGACTTTGTATTTTGTTGATTATATTACCAAAGTCTTCTCTTTAATCATTTCTTTTATTCCTAGTATTAATCATTAGCTCTGAGCTGTTTGGTGGAGGACCTAATGGTGGATTCCTAACTTAAAGGAAAGAAATAATTACTTCAGTTTCTGTGGCATTGACTGTTATCTGTCTACAAATTGAAATGTGTTCTCTAGCTGTTCAGAGCATGTGATGGAGACACTGGAGGAGACCGAGAAGGTCAGACAGAATTCAGGAGCCCTTATCCTTGCCCCACCCCCCCGGCCCAGGCTGTGCCCCATCCTGCCCTTCGTCCAGGCTCCTCTGCCCCTGCCAGCCCCACCCCTCTGTGACACCCCCCCAACACCGTAGGTGTTTGTTAGGGCAGCAGTGACTTGTACTCTTTAAACTTGATTGTCCTTGGTGTGTGTAATATGGCTACATCCTTATCAGTGCTGTGTAGACACAAGCCTATCTCCATGAAGGAATGTCTTTCAAAACCAGTCCTGGGAAAAACACCTCACGTAGGTCTTCTTAAACAGTAAGTGGTGAGAGTGACATGGGATGGAAGAAAGATGTGAAGTTGGGAGGGGACGGAGTGAGAGAGGGAGAGAGAAGGAGGGAAGAGGGTGGGAAGGAAGGAGGGGTGAAAGGAAGCCGAGTCCTCTGGACCTCACCTGTCTCGGTGGCTCCAGGGACACTGGGATGCGTTTAGCAAACACGCGCTAAGATTTAAATGTAAACAGGTCACGTTTAGCTTTGCTTGAATAGAGTGGAAACTTCTCTCGTCTGTTGAGAACAATCAGTATCTGGAATTTTTATGATTTAGGTTCAGTCTGGTTTCATTTACTGGGCTCTTTGCCCCCTAGTAACTGGTGGAGGATGTTACCACACAGTGGAAGGTTTGCTTGCTGTTTGTTACCCTGTTCTTCCCTGTCTCTTTTTTGTCAACAGAAGAATTGCGGAAGTTGAGCTGGTCCGGGATCCCGAAGCCCGTCCGTGCCATCACGTGGAAACTGCTCTCGGTAAGTCCCCCCCCACTCGGGCCTACCTGCCCGTGCATCTTCCTCCTGCGAGGACAGGCTCCCCTGGCCTGGCCAGGCTCCCGGCCATGTCACGTGCCCTGTCTGTGCCGTGGTGATCTGGGCCTTTGTCGGGACTACAATGACATTTCCCATCCTTTGCTTAATTTCAAGCTTGGTTTGACAAGGCTGGCAGAAAATTAGGATAAGTCATAATTTATGAGAGCTGTATTCTTTTTCTGTGATTTTATTAGGTTTTAAATCTTTGTGGTATTTCCAAACCTGTGGTATAGAAAAGTTCCAGCATAGAAAATTATTTCAACTCTGAGGATCCAAACAGGGAAGTATGTTTGACTGAGGATTTTTTTTTTAAATGTTAGTAACCACGACGTTAGAAACAGTTTGTGTTTTTTTTTTTCTTTTTTTTGCGGTACACGGGCCTCTCACTGTTGTGGCCTCTCCGTTGAGCGGAGCACAGGCTCCGGATGCGCAGGCTCAGCGACCATGGCTCACGGGCCCAGCCGCTCTGCGGCACGTGGGATCTTCCCAGACTGGGGCACGAACCCATGTCCCCTGCATCGGCAGGCGGACTCCCAACCACTGCGCCACTAGGGAAGCCCCAACAGTGTGTGTCTGTGTGATGGAGGCTGGAGTTGTGGCTTGCTCACCCCTAGTGCTGAGCTGCCCATCGTGGAGGCTTCTGGAGAAGTTCGGGTGCTTGTACTTCACCTGAGTCAGTGTCAGAAGTGAGCTTGGCCCTGCTGAAAATTTCAGAATAGTTTATTGACAGCTTTCTTCCCCTTTCCTTTTTTTATTATTTTTGGACCTAAGTTAATAAGGACCCCTAAGAGTTCACTCTAAATTGGGTCTGACTTACAGTATTTAACAGACTCTTTCTTGCTAATGAGTCTTGATAAATTTGCAGCTTAGTACCTCGTAATCCTAATTGCAGATGCAGCTCTGAATGGTGAATATTTATTGATTAAATATTCTCTTGCAATTAAAATTAGACCTACTGCAATTGCTTATGTTTTTGGTGTTTTTTATTTTAAGCGTTGTATCCAGTTTTCCAAACGTCCTCTAAGATAGGTTACAGGAAGTTTGGATGAAAATACCTTTAAGAGCCTCTGTTGCGGTTTTGTCTTTGTTAAGGGTGTGCTGCACCTGGTGGGAAGTCCTCCGTGAATTACGTTGTCCTGTCCTCTTTCCTTTCATTCTCAGCCTCTGCGGGTCATGGTTTAGGTCCCCTCACGTGCTACCCAGTGATTGACCTGGAAGAAGGGCCAGCTGGGACTCAGTGGACAGAGGGGCAGAAGAGGAGATAGTACAGGCTCCACCTGGCTGATCTGAAGGGATGGGGGGAGGTGGGGAGAGTCTGTGACCAGGAGCGCTGGGGATGCGGGTGACAGAAAGTCCAGCCTTCTCATGCACATTTATTCACTTAACCACCACTGATTACAGGGGCCCTTTGTCCGGAGGCAGAGGGGAATTAGACACTAGCCCACCACAGTGGGTTGGGGTGCTTGGGTTTGGTCAGGGGTGCAGCAGGGTTTGCTCTGGGGACCACAGACTGTGGGATGTATGGGATGCAGGTGGGCACTGTGGGCGAGAGGAGGGCAGCAGTGTAAGTGCCGAGGGCACACGTACTGGGTGGGGGGGGCTTCACTCCCAGGGTCTGCAGGTGGTGGCAGTGGGTGAGGGGGGGGGAGAAAGGACAGAGATGAGTGGGGCAGTTCTGGCTCTCTTAGGCTTGCGTTGATGGCCGAGTTAAACAAAAAAAAGAGCGTTGGGGGTCAATGAGCAGAGCCTGTCCTTCCAAAGGGGGGGCACCAAGAAAGAGGGGGCGTTCCAGGGCAGTGCAGACTCACGCAGTGCCAGGCAGGGCTTCCTGGAGAAGGTGGGATGCTTCTGTGGCATCTCGAAGGGGGTGTCAGGGCTCCTCCGGAGAGGGAGATGAGGAGGTCACGTGGCCTGGGGCACGCAGCAGAGGCAGGGCCAGCAGGAGTCAAGGCCGAGGCGAGCCAGCTCCCCAGGAACCAGCAGGCTGATCCCTTGGATGAGGGAGGGGATGGGGAGGCACAGGGAGCTGGAACCATGGGAGGCCGGCTCTCAGGGGCCACACCCTGAAGGCTTGAAGTGGGGGGCTGGGGGGCTGCGTTTCTGGTGAAGCCAGGAGCCTCTTGCAGGGGCCGTTGGTTGGCTTATCCGTTCATCTGATCAATATTTATCGAGTGTTTTCCGTGTCTCAGGCACTGTATGTGATGCCAGGAGGTAGCAGGGAAGGGAAAACAACCACGTCCTGTCCCTCACGGGGCCTGCGGAACAGGGTGGAGTCCCTGCCTTCCTCTGCTGCCCCCAGGACGGAGCTGGATCTCACTGCACAGAAAGGAGCCCATCTTCCCAGGAGCCCGTGTCCCCTGTGCGCTGCTATCTCCCGCTCTCTTCCTTTGCTTTTTCACTTGTTTTGCAAGCATTTATCGAGTGCTTGCTGTGTGCCAGACTGTGCTGTGCGAGAGATTCCTCTGGAAGCCGTGGTCTGTGCCCCTTGGAAGGGGGTTAGAGCTGGGGCAGGGAGAACAGGAGGGGGAAGGAGGGGGTCCAGGGCTGCAGGTGTGGGTGGGGCTCGGGCAGTTGAGGAGAAAGCCAGGGTGGGTGCTTTGGAACTGTGCTCACTGACAGTCCAGGCCTGTGTGGGCGAGCAGGGGTGACACCCCAGCCTGCAGGGCTCCTGGGCTGCACGTGGTGCAGCCATGGGGGCAGGGAGGGGGCTCTGGGCACCCAGGGGCAGGGAACCCAGCAGGTTGAGGGGTGTTGGTCAGACCCGGGTGTGGACAGGCGAAGGAGGTCGGAGCGTGGGCACGGTCACCTCCTGTCCTGCAAACCAGACCCAGGGGCTTGTTTCTGAGGCTTCCGCTCGTCCCACGGGTGCTCCCGGCGCGGTCAGCCGCACGCGTGTCCCGTGGCAGGAAGCTCAGGCGCTCAGTGAACCCTGCCCCTCACGCAGCCCTGGTCCAGCAGGTGTTTCTCGTGGGTCTGCCCTTGGCTGGGCCCTGTGCAAGTGCCAGGCCCAAGGGCGTCACAGGGATGGTGGGGAGAGAACCCTGCGGGCTCCTGGGCCGCAGGGCGGGGGGCGTGTGGAGGAGGGGTCTCCGCAGTCAGGCCTGCCTCTCGGTCGTTCTCTGTCGCCGAGGGTCTCACCTAGCCTGACACGCCTCTCTCCTGGGAAGCTCTTGCAGATCCTGATGTTTGGGCCCATGAAACAGATCCGAGCCTTGGGTGGACTGAGGTGTCAGGGTTGGTACCGACTCCGGCTCGCTGTGACACGGGGTCTGCTGAGTGCCCACCCCAGGCTGGGCAGCAGGGACGTGGCGGTTTCAGGTCACCTCTTGACCTTTTGTGGCTGGGTCCACACTCATGTCACCTGGGCAGCTTGGGAAATACTGCTATCTGGGTTCCCCAGGGGTTCTCAGGTGGGCCCGGGGTTGGTGACCGCTGCTCCAGGTCACTCCGGCTCCACATGGGACAGGGCAGGGCACCCCCGAGCCCACTGGCGGACAGGGCGCTGAGGGCAGCGCACCTGGGCGGAGGTGCTAGGCGGGGGAGTGGCTGGGCCTGACTCAGCCAGATAGTGCGGTCCGGGGCTCAGCTGCCGGGGCAGAGGTGGGTGTCCCAGCCCCCTCGGTGTCCAGGATCAAGAGCTGAACCCAGGATCGGGAAGAATTTACGCTCTGTCCAGTTTAGAAAGACCACCAACCGCAGCTGAACTTGAATATGAGTCTAGTTCAAGACCTGGCTAACGAATGACTTTCCCGACACGTTTAAGATTTGTTGTTAACATGATCCTGGTGGCTCGTGGACAAGCACTGTTCTTAACTGATGAGTAGGAAATGCTGCTTTGATGAAGAAAGATGGGAAACTTGGCTCTGGTCATTTATGGAGCGCTAACACGTGCTCTAGAACTTTCCATTAAACCACCACTGACGCTGGTTGACATTGAAATTCCATGCAAGCCATGCAGTAACTTTTAAAAATTAATCCTGTAGACACTGATTTATTTAAAACAGATAACCAAACAGGACCTACTGTATAGCACAGGGAACTCTGCTCAATATTCTGTAATAACCTAAATGGGAAAAGCACTTGAAAAAGAACGGATACATGTATATGTATAACTGAATCACTTTGCTGTACACCTGAAACTAACACAACGTTGTTAATCAACTATACTCCAATACAAAATAAAAATTAAAAGAATTTTAAAAAATTAGTGCTGTAGAAAATCACATATATATATATATATATATATATATATATTTTTTTTTTTTTTTTTTTGCGGTACGCGGGCCTCTCACTGTCGTGGCCTCTCCCGTTGCGGAGCACGGTCTCCGGACGCGCAGGCCCAGCGGCCATGGCTCACGGGCCCAGCCGCTCCGCGGCATGTGGGATCCTCCCGGACCGGGGCACAAACCCGTGTCCCCTGCATCGGCAGGCGGACTCTCAACCACTGCGCCACCAGGGAAGCCCCTGAAGTAGTTATTTATAAGAGTCAAAAATATGATTTTCTCGGGCTTCCCTGGTGGCGCAGTGGTTGAGAGTCCGCCTGCCGATGCAGGGGACACGGGTTTGTGCCCCGGTCCGGGAGGATCCCACATGCCGCGGAGCGGCTGGGCCCGTGAGCCATGGCCGCTGGGCCTGCGCGTCCGGAGACCGTGCTCCGCAACGGGAGAGGCCACGACAGTGAGAGGCCCGCGTACCGCAAAAAAAAAAAAAAAACTATTTCAGAAACATTGAACAATAACAAAGTAAACACTTGACATTTATGCTAGTCAGTAGTATGGTTAGAAATGATCAGTGAAACTCTGGTATCATCTTTCCTTCTTTCAATATATTGAGGTGAGTTTGCACGTGAACCCAGCGGGAGGGAGCGATTTGATGTTTGTGTCCCCGGGACAATTTTGATACAAGTATATGCATGCATTGTTTTACATTTATGATTAGTGTTTTTATAGCATGCTAATACAGCAATTAAGTCTTCTGTAGTTCTGTCATTTAAAATTCTGTGCATACTTGAATATATTTCATTTGCATAATTTCCAGTCTTGCTTAATTACCTAGGGGCCTCGACTTGCATATGTGTGTTTTCCTTTAGGAACGGGAACATCAGGAGTACGTGTGGGGTTTTTTATTGTCCGTGTCCCCATTTTGATACCCTTGCCTTTTAGGAGTTCTGTTTTGGAATGTTAGTTAACGTTTGGGGGTGGCGAGAATTTCTGGGTACTCGTTCACTTCACTGAGAACCCTTTGGTGGCAGTGCAGGTGATCTGCACAAGGCTGTCCACTCTGACCCCGCTGACACCAGGCTGGCCCCACTGCCCTGGCCTGGCACACATGTCCATGCCCCTCCTGTGCCAGGCTGCTTCGGGCTTGCCCAGGACCAGCCAGGACGTGCTGCCCTGTGTGCTCCGTGCGGCTCTGTCACCTTTCTCAGGGCGTTTGTGTCTGTCCCTCTCCACCTCCATCCTCTCCTGCATCAGCAAACCCAACACGGCGCAGTACTGGGCAGTACTGGGCCTACTACTGGGCCTACTTCTCATCAATTAGCTCAGACACGTCCTCCCCAGCCCCCAGGGCAGGGGCGCTCCTTGGGGCGTGACGGTGTCCTTGCACATCTGTTGACATCATTTGTTCATCCACCAAGTATCTATGGAGCATCTGTTGTGTCCAGACAGTATCCTGAGCCCTTGGGGGCTGTCTGTGAACAAAAGTGGTGACAGTTCCTGCCCCGATGGAGCTGGTGTTCTAGTGGGATGACACAAGCAGTAAACGCAACAAGTAAACTTCACAGTATCTTCCAAGGAGCTGAGTGCTATGGAACAGAACGTGAGCAAAGTAGGGGGGATCCTGAGGGTGAGGTTGGCGGCCGGGGCGACGACCTGTGAGCAGGCACTTGGGGCGGGGGAGGGACGTGGCCCCGCAGGGTCTGGGGCAGCGCATCCAAGTTCATGGGTTCTTTGGAGAGGGATGTACGAACTCCAGCAGCGCGTGGGCCCTCGGGACGCGGTGCAGACCAGGCGGCCCCGCTGCCTGGAGCCGTGCTTGGATGATGAGGAGGGTGAGCAGCAGTCACTAGAAGCGTCCTCGGCCCCAGTGCCGAGGGGAGGGGCCGCTCCTGTGGAAGGGCCAAGGCAGCGCCCGAGCCTGGAGCCCAGGCTGAGTGTGTGGGAGCTGGCCCTGCAGATGAGGGGAGGAGGAGGGCGGGCGGCTCCATCAGGCCCGGCAGGTCCCGTTCTAGGCGCCATGGCTACTGCCGTCCGCGCCGCAGCCTGTCCTCGGAGCTGAAAGATTCTCTTGTACACGAAGGTACACAGCCGAGTTTCCATAATGTTTCCCCAAAAGAAGCATCCTGCGGGCTGGACGTGGCCTGTGGGTGGTAGTTGGCCGACCCTGATGCAGAGGAGAAGGGCCCCGGGCAGAGGGAGCAGCGAAGTCAGAGGGGCCACGAGCCAGGGTCAGTGAGGGAGGGGGAGGGGAGAGTGTCCCCCGGCTGCGAGCTGGGGAGGGCTGGGCCGGGCGGACGGGAGGCCTGGCGCGAGCACGCTGAGAGGGGGCAGGGGCCCTGGGGCGCGGTGCTGGGCGGTCCGGTCCTTCTTTTCCACAGCAGTGCTGGCAGACGTGTGGGGATGGCCTGGCGGGTGGGGAGAGAAGCAGGGCCTGGTCCACCGACAGCCGGCCGCCACAGCATCCCTGCATCCCGGTGCTGTCAGGGAACGCATGTGTGTGGCACGTGGTGGCGGGGGTCTCGGTCCCTGCTTCTGTGAACGAAGCCAGGTGGCCCCGAGGAGGTAGGGCCTCAGGCGGGCCGGCTTTGCCGTCAGTCCCCCACCAGGTGTGCGTGCCTCTGGGGCCCGTTTCCTCACCTGGGAACAGGGCTGGCATTGTCCTGTGTGCGCCGGCGAGGCTTAGAGGCAGGTCTGTGTGTAGCCCGGTCAGTAGCTGTCCCTCCGTTTCCTCACCTGTGACGGTGGCAGTTTTAGGACAAAGAAAAAGAAGTAAACCTTGGTAATCATTACTCTCCAGCAGGTGACAGAGATGACATGGCAGTGAGGCCAGCCTGGGCGTGGTCGATGCCCCTGGTCCCAGCCGGATTCTCTGAAGCTGTGACTTCCCTCGGGGGGGCCGGGCTGGGAGCCCAGCAGGAAGGGGGCTCTCTGCTGGGCTCCCCCCAGGCTGGCGTGTTCCAGGTGGTGCTGGCTGCAGAGGCCGCGTCCTGAGCTGCTCAGCTTTGCCGGCTGGCACGTGAAGGCTCTGCAGGCGGGCCCGGCACTTCCGTCCACACTGCGGGGCTCCCGTTTGTTTTTGGCGCTGGTGTAATTCCGTGAGGCGGTCTGCTCTTTGGAGCACAGATGCCTCACTTGACCAGAAGATAGAGGCAGGTGGGAACCGTGGCCACTCCCTTCCGCGGTAGTGGGGCCGCTCACTGTCTGACTCTCATGTATTGTCAGATGGACCTGCTGCTCTGGGAATGGGCCCCTTTCCGACCGACGGTAATCAGTTGAAGCCATGTGAGGGCAGGTGTTCTCCGTGGGGGCTCCTCCTCGCTGTTGAGGAAGGTGGAGGGCAGGTGACACCTTGTGCCAAGGCTGCTAGGATGTAAATTGCTACACCTCCTGGCAGCGTCACTTGGAAAAAAAGGCATCAGGAGCCTTAAATATAGCCGGTATCCCTTGGAGCTAATGATGCACTTATAGAAATTTTACTGCTCACGACCACGTATTTTAGAATACTGGACAATTGAAAGTTGTCAGAATGTTCAGAAATCGAGGAAAGGTTAAATAGAAACCCGTATAAAGAAATATATATGGTGGAAGGCTATGCACCCTTGGGGAATCAGTGGTTTTAGACCAGGGGTTGGCAAGCTTTTTCTGTAAAGGGCTGCAGAGCAAGTGTTTCAGCATGTGTTTCAGTGGGTCACGTGGTCTCTTTCCGACCACTCAGCTCTACCTCGGTTGTGTGCAGCCATACACGTGAGCAAACGGGCGTGGCTGTGTGCCGCCAAAGTTCTGTTTATAGAAATGGGCAGTGGGCTGGCGTTTGCCGACCCCTGTAGTGGAACAATACGACGTGACAATGGTAATACGGTCATGATTTTAAGTTGAGATACATAAGCACGGAATGTTGGAGAGGAAATTTCCTTAAAAAGGACTAGTCATTAAAAGTAAATTGGGCTGGGCTTCCCTGGTGGCACAGTGGTTGGGAGTCCGCCTGCCAATGCAGGGAACACGGGTTCGTGCCCCAGTCCGGGAGGATCGCACATGCTGCGGAGCGGCTGGGCCCATGAGCCATGGCCGCTGAGCCTGCGAATCCGGAGCCTGTGCTCCGCAACGGGAGGGGCCACAACAGTGAGAGGCCCCATACCACAAAAAAAAAAAAGGAAATTGGGCTTCATTAAAGTCAGGAACTTCTCGTCATCCAAAGACGTCACTAGTGGGGAGAAAACGCAAACCACGGGGACGCGGAGGAGACGCTTGCAGCAGGGCTCACGTCAGACTGCATATGGCAGGTGCTCATGAATCAGGAGGAGAGAGGGGGGCCACGTGACGGGGTAGGGAAGGGGGCTGCACTCAAATGACGTACACGGCATCCTTCAGTCCACTGGAGATGCAGGTGAAAACTGCATTCTGATAGCTACCTCCGTGAACCCGTCGGGATGGCCAGAATGAAAAGATGTCTGTTACCAAGTGTTCGTAAGGATGTAGGGCAGTGGGCGTTCCCATGCGCTTCGAATGGGAGTGTAATCACTTAGGAAGATTCTTTAGCAAAATCTGTCAAAGGTATGCCCACCTAGTAGTTCTGCTCCCAGGTACATACTTAACAAATTGCGTATCGTGCATTATAAAAGGCAGTTACAAGAGTGTTTATCCCAAAAACTTGGTAAAAACCCAAATGTCTGTTAACAGAACGGATTTTGTACATGGAGATATTATGCAACAGTGACAATTTTTTAATTTTATTGTTTTTTTATCTTCGGCTGTGTCAGGTCTTAGTTGCGGCACGCGGGATCTTCGTTGCGGTGTGCCGGCTTCTCTGTAGTTGTGGCATGCGGGTTTTCTCTCTCTAGTTGAGGGGTGCAGGCTCAGTAGTTGTGGCACATGGGCTTAGTTGCCCTGTGACATATTGGATTTTAGTTCCCCGAACAGGGATCGAACCTGCGTCCCCTGCACTGGAAGGCGGATGCTTTACCAGTGGACCACCAGGGAAGTCCCACAACAGTGAAAATTAACTACTGTTTTCATGTTACAGAATGAATGAATTTTTCAAACATAATGCTGAGTTTAAGCAACGAGGCAAAAAAAAAAAAAAAAAGGTTCTATGTATATAAAGTTCAGAAATAGGCAGAATTTATCCCGGTGTCAGGAGTCAGGGAGGTACCTCTGACACCAGATCAGGAGGTAAGGGTCAGTGGTTGGAAGGCTCCCAAAGGGCCCTGAGACAGGTTCAGTCTATGATAATTCACACATACTTTTTGGGAGCGCACGTGCACACACATGTTATATTTCAGTACATGTTTATTAAAAAGTTTAAATGATGTGATCTAAATGTGATAAAACGAATGTGCATGAGTGTGTAATCTGTAATACAGAACAAATGCTAACGGAGATGCCTTAGAGAAATAAAGGGGATGCGTGTGCTCGCACAGCTGAGAAGAGGCGGCTGGACGTAGGTTGATTTCATCATCAAGGCGACTGAGCGCAGCTCTTCTTGAGTCAGCTCTTCACGGTGGACCTGCAGCTCGTGGTTCTCCCTCGTGGTCACAGAGTGGCTGCCGCAGCTCCAGACTGTGCACATTCTCTTTGATTCACAAGCAGCAGCAAAGAAGGCCCCGGGCCTGGCTTTTGTGCCTGCATCGGGTACCCCCTTTACCCCTGAGCCTGCTGGTCACTGGCTGGTGGGATGGTGTGGCTGTTTAGCTTATTAGCCCATCAAGACCTGTCCTGAAGGAAGGGGATTACCCACCTTCAGGTGGCACATGGGTTGAGACTAGGAAGACGCAGTTCCCAGAGGCTCTTCAGGGCTCTGTTTGAACAAAGGATGCATAGATATTTAGCAGTAAGCACAGTGACGTTGACTTTGGATGTGAAAGGGCTTTAAAACGCAGAAAACACCGCAGGGGATGTATTTGTTCATTTTTCACTCATACATGAATGCACTCAGTGAAAACTTGGGTGCCTGCCATGTGGCTGGCACAGTGAGCGGCTGGCTCTGCGGAGCCTCGTGCCAGGTGCTGCTGGGGCGCTGCATGAGCAGCCTCCTCGAGGGTCAGTCCAGCCTCTGGAGGGAGTGATGTTGAAGGGACACTTGAGGGATGAGGAGGGACACTCGAGGGATAGGCTTTAGAACATTAGGAAGAAAGCAAGGAGAAAACCCTTCTTACACGGGACGCAAGGACCACTAAATATAAAAGAAAAACTTTGTCCATTGGACTTCATGAAAATGTGAAACTTCTGTTGTTTGAGACATAAAAAGGCAAGCCACAGGCTAGGAGAATATAATCACAGTGCATATATTTGACAGAAAGACTCACGTCTCGAATGTATACAGCACTCATAAAACTTACTAAGAAGACAAGCAACTGATTAAAAAACTGGGCAAAAGACGTGAACAGACGTTTCACCAGAGAAGACAAGCAGTGGCAGAGGGGTTTGTGAAAAGACACGCAACATCATGAATCATTCAGGAAATGAAATTAAAAGCCCTTGACAGAGTGACTGATATTAGAGGTTGACAATACTGAGTGTCAGGGAGGGTGTGGAACGTCTGAGATTCTCAGGTGTTGTTAGTTGGGATGGAAAATGGTATCATCCTTCTGGGAAAGGATCTGGCAGTTTCTTAGAAAACTAAACATACACCTACATTATGACCCAGTAACTCTGCTCCTGGGTATTTACCCAGGAGAAATCAAACTGTATATTCATAAAAATCTTGTGCAAGAATGTTTATAACAAGCATTATTTAAAATAACCCCAAACTAGAAACAACTCAAATGATCAGCAAAGAGTGAATGGCTTAACAAACTGGTAAATAACCATACCCTGGAAATTCCACCTGGGGAGAAAGAGGAGGTCACTGTTGGTTCCTGAAAGAATCTCAAAAGACAGCAGACTGTCATGCGGTATTTGTCTTTCCCTTTCCGACTTACTTCACTTAGTATGATCATCTCTAGGTCCATCCACGTTGCTGCAAATGGCATTATTTCCTTCTTTTTTATGGCTGAGTCGTATTCCATTGCATATATGTACCACATGTTCTTTATCCATTCATCTGCTGAAATCTAAACTATGGCACAAATGAACTTATCAACAAAACAGGAACAAACTCACAGACATAGAGATCAGACCTGTGGTTGCCAAGGGGTAGGGGGGCAGGGAGGGAAGGACTGGGAGTTTGGGGTTGGTAGATGCAAACTATTACATACAGAATGGATAGACAGCAAGGTCCTACTGTTGAGTACCGGGAACTAGAGCCATTCTCCTGGGATAAACCATAACGGAAAAGAATATAAAAAAAAGAGTGTCTGTAGGTGTATAACTGAGTCACTGCTGTACAGCAGAAATTAATACAACACTGTAAATCAGCTATACTTCAGTTAAAAAAAAGCCAGCAGGCTGAGTGAAGGAAACCTTGCCCCCAGGCACAGGTCCCCATGATTCCACTTACGGGCGATTCTAGGGCGGCAGCCGCGACCCGTGGGGAAGAGGGGGTGGGGGGACTGCAGAGGGCACTGGGGCGGTTTTGGGGCGATGACACTGCTCCAGTCTTCGCGGGGGCAGCAGTTGCATGGCTGTACACCTTTGTCGGATGTCCTGGACCCGTTTCCTGAAAAGAGGCACCTTCTGTTTTATCTCTGGTGTGGCAGTAACGTTGACTGAAAAAGTAGAAAATGTAAGACAGGAGTCTGGGCTCTTCACGGCCACCCTTTGCTGCCTGCCGGACCCTTTCTGAGTCTGTATTGGGCCTGCGGCTGCCAGAGCCCAGGAGTCTTTGGAGAGAGGAGAAAACGTGCATGAGAATTTACACATATGTGTGCGTAAACACACACACGCACACACAAGCATACGCACGTGTATATATATATATATATGCATGCGTATATGTGTACGCGGACACACATATATGTGCACACACATGTATAGTTGTAGGGCCTACACACTTCCGAGCTCTCCATGGTGTCCAAGGCATTTAGAGAAGGGGGCTTTCATCTCTCAGTTGTGCTATAGATGAGCGCGGTAAATGCCAGCCTGCTGCGCTGGCTCCGGTCCGCTCTTGTACCGCTGCAGGTGGAGTTCCATCACCTTGGTGGAGGCTGCAGATGCCTGAGCCCAGACCCCATGGAGTGCGGTTGGGGGTGATACTTCCATAGGGCTCAGCTCACTGCTTGTCTTTGTGTCTCTTTCTTCACAACTCATTTGTCCTCCCCTCTGTGTCAGATTTCAGAGCGCCAAGCTCGTTTAAGGTGTGAGCCTTTTGATTATAAACTTCTCACAGAGACTCCAGGAATTACCATTAACTGTATGTACTTTTCTTGTTTGTTTTCTTCTCTCGCAGGGTTACCTTCCTGCCAACGTAGACCGAAGACCAGCCACTCTCCAAAGAAAACAGAAAGAATATTTTGCTTTTATTGATCACTATTATGATTCTAGGACGGATGAAGTTCACCAGGATACATACAGACAGGTGGGGATACTTCTTCTTTTTCTTGTCACTTGAACTACTCGGTGACGTCTGCCTTCTTGGAGGAAATGCTTTATCTGGCAGTTTCCTGATTGGGTCACAGATCTTTATTTTCTAGTAAATAAATAAACTTGAAAACAAATAATGGTGCATTCCCACTGATAATAGCACCTTGTGCATCCCCAGTTCCTTCTGCAAAAGTGGGAAGGGGGCTCTTAATTGGAGCCACAGAACAGGTAGCCCAGACCCCTCGCCGTGCACTGAGATCCTCCCTGCCGACCCCCGCCCCGCCCTGGGTGGAGGGTGTCTTGTGACTCAGCGAGCGGCTGTCTGACCAGAAGGTCAGGAGCAGACATTTGTCTGGGTCGGGTCAGACGTGTGAGTCCCCTAGGCCCCGTGGGCGCTGTCCTCTGCTGCTGTCAGGGACGTGATGTAGGTAGAGGAGAGCCATGCTGCTCGGCTTGGTTCTGGAGACACACAGTTCAGTCCATAGCAGAGGTGTAGCCAGCTTATAAGTTTGCTATTTAGTTTAATACAAAATGGATATAATTATGGCTTCTTGAATAGTCAGTTGACAGTGTGCATGATGGGAAAGATACTTAAACTTGATTTACGGTTCATGGTGTATCCAGAATTTGCTGTTAGAATCGCTCGAAGCCTTTATAATTCTTGTCTTTGTAATATGTGAGAATTCAGAATGGTTTGCGCTGCAGTTGAACAAAAAGCTGGTTAGGCATTGGTAGCACTGCCTCGTATTCTGACATGAACTTCTGATTTTCCTGATGCGTGTCAGTATTGAGTATTTCCTCTTGGAAACCCGACCTCTAGGTGAATGAGCGTTGCCGAAATTGTCTCCCTCAGATGTGGGATACCCACATCTCCTTGTCAGTTTGGTGTAGCGCTGTAAAAAGGTCCAAAGACAGGCCTTAGTGCTGATTGCTAATCACAGGTTCTTTAAGTTAAATGGATTGCTGAAAGGCATCTTCCCAAGCAGACACTGGCAGCTCTGCAGGAAGAGTGACTCGTTTGGGGGCGGGAGGAGGGAGATGGGGACAGGGACTCGCTTCCGTCACCTTCCAGGGCGGGGCCTTCTCTGCCTCTGGCCCCTGCTGCCCACACTGGGGCTTGTCCTCTGTCTCCCACCCGGGTGGCTCCCAGGCCACACGGTGCTGCCACCCGTCACTCTGGGAAACTGATTTGTGATATAGATTGCATTTGGATTGGATCAGGGAAATACTAGCTTACCTGGTTTTTTTTCCACTTCACTGGTTTTAGGGAATGGGTACATTTGGTATTGTGTTGCATGTATTTTTGCTGTGTGTGTTTTTTTTTTTTAAATTTTATTTGTTTATTTTTGCCTGCGTTGGGTCTTTGTTGCTGCTTGCAGGCTTTCTCTAGCTGCGGCGAGTGGGGGCTACTCTTTTTTTTTTTTTTTTTTTTTTTTTTTTTTTTTGCGGTATGCGGGCCTCTTACTGTTGTGGCCTCCCCCGTTGCGGAGCACAGGCTCCGGACGCGCAGGCTCCGGACGCGCAGGCTCAGCGGCCATGGCTCACGGGCCCAGCCGCTCCGCGGCATATGGGATCCTCCCAGACCGGGGCACGAACCCGTATCCCCTGCATCGGCAGGCGGACTCTCAACCACTTGCGCCACCAGGGAGGCCCGGGGCTACTCTTCATTCGGTGTGCGGGCTTCTCATTGCTGTGGCTTCTCTTGTTGTGGAGCATGGGCTCTAGGCACGCGGGCTTCAGTAGTTGTGGCTCGCGGGCTCTAGAGCGCAGGCTCAGTAGTTGTGGCGCACAGGCTTAGTTGCTCCGCGGCATGTGGGATCTTCCTGGACCAGAGCTTGAACCCATGTCCCCTGCATTGGCAGGCGGTTTCTTAACCCCTCCGCCACCAGGGAAGTCACTTTGCTGTGTTTTTATTCCAGAAAAAGATGTCCAAAGGATGACACGAGCATCTATCAGCAAGATTTACCAGACTGCATTCTATTATGAATTTCTTGAGGGAAAGTTAATTAAAAACGGGTTGCATATATCTTTATTCAGTTACTGTGATAGGTAATAAAAAGCTCCTGTGTTATTGTGAATCCCCCAAATGTTCCTGCATTACTGTAATTCAGCACCGTGTAAGCTGTGGCAGTGTTTCCCGTGGGCCTGCTTGCTTTGTGCTGAGCCCACACGCCTCTTGGAGGTGGGCCCTGGGCCGTCCTGGCACGGCCGTTTCAGGTGCTCTGTTTAGGTCAGGGTGGAGCCAGCCTGGGTTTGGGGCTTGAGCATCCTGGTCTCTCCCCGCTGCCCACTCACGGTGTTTGACCCATGGACTGACCTTACCTGGCCGTCTGCCCCGAGGTGTGTGGCCCGGCCTTCCCACAGCACTGGGAGGCCGCAGGAGGCCAGGGTCCCCTGTCTGCTTCCCTGTCCCTCTTTTGTCCTCTGTTCATATGAGTTCTGCGTTTACTCTTCGGGTGAGGATGTCCCGTCCACAGCACACAGAGTCGGTCAGAGCTAAAGGTTCATCTGTGTGTCCTCCCCGCTCTGCGGGTTCTACAGACTTCGTGGCCGCCTGACCGGCTCAGTCCTGTATGGGGGGCGGGGCATACAGAGTCGGTGCTGGTGTGCACCGTCCTGCCCCCCAGCAAACGCACGACGGGCAGTTAGCTCTTCTGTTACATGGGCTGTGCTGGCCCTCGGCGTGCCGGGGACAGACGCGTGCCCACGTGACTCTGATGGCATGGGATCAGTGCTCTGAGGGCGACCCTAGGGGACGCCCTGGTCAAGGGCGCTAGTGGCCAGCTGCAGCCTTCCGACCCCACCAGCCTGGGGTGTTCCCTCCTTGTCCTCTCCCTCCAGGCCTCCTTCCCTCCGCTTGCCAGGTTCCTCCCCGCGTTGCTCAGTGGGTTGGAGAATGCTTACCTCTCGCCTTCTCTGATGCCGTCGCCTCTGCTCTCCAACTGTCCTCACTGTCCCTGCTGCCTCATCGTCCACGCTCCCTCAGCGCTTCAGTCTGCTGGCCCCTGGCCCAGTTCGTACCCTGAGCCATCTCATCCCCTCCCTTGGTACCACTGATGGGCAGCTGATTTCCAAGTTCTCCCCTGAGGGAAGAGTTCAAGGCGGGAACCTGTGAGTGCGGAAACAATTCCCACGTCTCAGAGCCGTGAAGCTGATGGAGCTCTGGGGGCTGTTGATCCACCTTCTTGTTGGATCTTCCCCAGCAGCCCTTTGAGGGACGTGGCAGGTGTCTAATGGGCGAGGATGCTGAGCCCCAGAGCCTGGTGAGGGACCCAAGGCCACGGTGCTGGCGAGGCAGAGTGAGGACACTCCCAGGCCCTGTGGGTCTCAGAACCCTCGAGGTCACGGGCAAGGACGGGGGATGAGCCTGAATCGTAGGCTCCCCATGGTGTTAAGATGTGCACGTCTTCCCGCAGCCTGTTTGGGCCAGTTTCCTGGGTTGCACGGGGATGGTGGTAGCATTGGCCGCGGTGGGTGCTCGTGCGGGGTGTTGAGGGCCGGCCTGGATGCCAGCTCAAGCCCTGAACGATCTTATTTGGTTGCGTCTTGAACCCGCAGGTGTGCTGCTCTGCGGTATATGGGGAACTTTGTTACGACTCTCATGTCAGACGGTGGTCAGGCGGGGATCAGCTGTTTCTACCAGAGGGTTTTATATGCGTCCTCTGAAAAGTGCCCCGTGTCCCCCAAGGATTTTGTAAAGTGCAGAAAACTGTGGCTGGGGTTTGAAGAAGCTGTCACAGTTAAACACTTGTACACTGTTGATGTGCTTGAATCGCTCCCCGTGTCAGAGGCTGGAAATCAATGTTTGCTAATTGCTATGGATCCTGTTACTAAATAGCCGAGGGCCTGCTCTGTTCCTAATAACGCAGCCGCCACTGGGTTGGAAAGCGTGGAACAAGCCTGTCGTGCTAGGACGGGGGCGGGGCGTCGCCCAGGCAGACGGAACCTGCCTCTCCTCCACGGGAGAACACGTGACACAGAATTTGTCTTCTCAGAGAGAGCAGACCGAGACCCAGAGCAAATCCGTTGCTGTTATTAACTGTCACCCTTTAATCATAATGCCTGTCTTGATGTTCAGCATCTTTTAAAATACATGTGTCTTTCTCCTCCATCTGCAGATCCACATAGACATCCCTCGAATGAGTCCTGAAGCATTAATACTTCAACCCAAAGTGACAGAGGTAAGGTCTGGGATCCGGAAGTTCCCTTTCTGGGAGGGAGATGGGTGCCCACCGTCCTAGTGGCTCTACCCACGGCAGGTGAGAGGATGGCCCCTGGGGACAGAATCGCCAACCGGAATTGCTAACTGTTTTTAAAATATTTTTATTGTGCAGTACTGGTGTGTACAAAAGAACTTAATTGGAGTTGTGTATGTAGTTCACACTCATGAGTCCACCACCCAGTTTAGAACCGAGAAGCCCACTCGAGTGAGACTGATAGTGTGGAAGCCACTTGCTGTTCTCATTCGTCTCCAGGCCCCTCCCCAGGAGATGACCTGTCTCCTGACCTGTATCTGTGATCCTTCATGCCTTTAATACATATCACGTGACCCTGGGAAAGCCGTGTTCTGGAGCCGGCTCATTCCTCTGTGTAGTCTAATCTCTGCAATTTGGCTTTTTTCATCTACATTATTTTCTTAGATTCAGCTAATCTCTGTGTCTAGTTGTTATTTAAATATTCCACACTTTCTGTTGCTGTTTTTCCTGTTGGTGGACATTTGGGTTTCTATGGTTTGCTATTGGGAATAGTGTTGCCTGGAAGCTGCACGTACAGTTATGCAGGTGCCCCCTGGCAGGGATTTCTCAAGAGCATTTACGAAGAAGGAAGATTGTTGGAAAGTTGGCTGTCAGCCTGTTAAACTTTCCAGATGATGTCAGCATGCCCTCCAGTGGGTTTTCCTGATTCAGCTCTCCCCTGTAGAGGACCAGCCGTCCTGGTGCTCACACCCCTGCCAGGTCTGGGTGTTGCCAGGCTTCTCAAGTTCTGTCTCTGGTGGGCATTCTTCATTTTCCTTTCTCTGATCACCCGTGGAGTAAGCATCTCTTCATGTATTTATGTGCTTCTGTGTCTGCCTTCAGGGAAATGCTTATTCCCACCTTTGCCTGATTTCTTGTGTGGTTGATCTAATTGTATGTTGGTTGTTGATCTTTATATATTAGGGATTCTAATTCTTTGCAGTTTGTACATGGCAGATTCCTCCTCCCACTCTGTGGCTTGTTTCTGACACTTTCTTCTTGATGGCTGTCAGGATCGAAGTTCTCAGTTTTCGTGGCATTGAACTTACCCATCTCTTCTATTATGGTTAGCTTCCTGAGGAGATCTTTTCCTACCCAGACATCCTCAAGCCATTCTCCCTCCCTTGTTTTCACCTCAAAGTTATGAAGTGTTAGCATTCACACCTGTTTTAATTCATCTGTATCCGATGGCTGTGTGTGCTGTGAGGTGGGAATCCAGTTTAACGTTCTCCCGTGGTGGCCAGTCCAGCTTATCTCCCCACGTTTGCAATGTCCCTCTGTTCATGCCATTTTCACATTTGCAGAGATCTGGTCTCTGTTTTGTCCCAGTATTCGAGTTACCTTCATTCATTCAGCTTCACCCTAAGTCTCAGTATTTGGTAGGAGGTGTTCACACCCCCCTTCCTCTTCAAAAGTGATCAGGTCATCTTAAGGCTTTGCTCTTCCACGTAAGTCCCAGAGTCAGGGAGCCAAGTTTTTCTCTCTCTCTCTCTCTCTTTATTTATTTTCCTTATTTCTTTTTGGCTGTGTTGGGTCTTAGCTGTGGCACACAGAATCTTTTTGTTATGGCATGTAGTCTGCTCAGGTTTCTCTCTAGTTGCGGTGCTCGGGCTTCTCTCTAGTTGCGGCGCTCGGGCTTCTCTGTAGTTGTGGCGTGCGGGTCTCCTCTCTCTAGTTGTGGTGCACAGGCTCCAGAGTGTGTGGGCTCTGTAGTTTGCGGCACGTGGGCTCTCTCGTTGAGGCACACGAGCTCAGTAGTTGTGGAGTGCAGGCTTTGTTGCCCCATGCCATGTGGGATCTTAGTTCCCTGACCAGGGATTGAACCCGCATCGCCTTCATTGGAAGGCGGATTCTTTACCACTGGGCCACCAGGGAAGTCCATCTCTCTCTCTCTCTCTTTTTTTTTTTAATTGAAGTATAGTTGATATACAATATTATATGTCACAGGTGTACAATATAGTGATTCATAATTTTTACTCCATTTATAGTTATAAAATACTGGCTATATTCCCTGTGTTGTACAATATGTCCTTGTAGCTTATTTTTTACCTAATAGTTTGTACCTCTTAAACCCCTCCCCTATAGTCCCTCTCCCAACTGGTAACCATTAGTTTGTTCTCTATATCCGCGAGTTAGCTTCTTTTTTATTATATTTACTAGTTTGCTGTATTTTTTAGATTCCACCCTTATTGGTTTTTAACGTGTGTTTGATTTAAGATTGGAATTGCACAGAATGTATAGGTCAATTTGGGAGAATTGACATCTCTATGAAATTTAGTCTTCGTTTTCATGAACATGCTAATTCCCCATTTTTTAGGCCATTCTTTAATGCCTTTCAATGAAGTTTTAGAAGTTGTTCCAAAATAGGTCCTGTGTACGTTTTATTAGATTTATTCTTAGTTGTCATATTTTTTGTTGCTGTTATAAATGGCATCTCTTTAAAATTGAATTTTCTTATTGTTTTTTTTTACATCTTTATTGGAGTATAATTGCTTTACAATGGTGTGTTAGTTTCTGCTGTATAACAAAGTGAATCAGTTATACATATACATATGTTCCCATATCTCTTCCCTCTTGCGTCTCCCTCCCTCCCACCCTCCCTATCCCACCCCTCTAGGTGGTCACAAACCACGGAGCTGATCTCCCTGTGCTATGCGGCTGCTTCCCACTAGCTATCTATTTTACATTTGGTAGTGTATATATGTCCATGCCACTCTCTCGCTTTGTCACAGCTTACCCTTCCCCCTCCCCGTATCCTCAAGTCCATTCTCTAGTAGGTCTGTGTCTTTATTGTTTTAAATGTTTGTTTTGCATCTTGATTGCTCCAGTAAATGCACTTTTAAACTTTGATATCTCTTGTCTGTGCAGTAAGTTTGTTAAAAAGAAATCCAGGATTATTAAAGCCAAAGTGCTTTAGATTACAGAACACAAAAGGAGAAAATTAGTTTTCCACAGAAGTAGTCATTTTGAGGTACTTCTCTTTGATTGTCCTTTTCAATAGTTGTGCTTCTATCTGGAAAACAAGAGATCACATATTATAACCTCATTTTAACGTATTTTTCTTTTTAGTGGAAAATAGAGTCTGCCACGCAACTTTTGGTTTGTCTTCACTGTTGTATTTTTCCTGTCACTTGACGCACTCCTCGTAGAGCTGAGCCTGTGGGCTCCTGGTTTCAGAGACGGGATCCAGTCACTGCCGGCTGGTGTCTGCTGGCCTGCTCGTGTGTGATGTGCTGGGACCTCGATCCCAATGGAAGCGCCTCTGCAGTTGCCAGGGGCAGGGGGAGGGGACAGGAGACTGACAGCAAAGGGACACGAGGGGACTTCTCAGGGCGATGGAAGTGCCCCCGGCAGCGGCAGCGGGGCTCACACGGCCCCTCCCTTGGCTCCCTTGGCACTCCTCCCGGAGCTGCAGACATGCCCAGGGCTGGCTGGGGGGCAGATTGTGTGTGTGTGGGGAAACCTTCTGGAAGCGTTGGTCTCATGTTACAAGCAGGCAAAGTCAAGTTCTCGTTTGCGGCATCGCGGAGGTTAGGCTTGGACACACTGAGGCTGATTCACGGCAGCAGTGGCTTCCCCGGATGGGAGCCTGCCGCCCCCTCGGCGGGGGGAGGTTGTCGGCAGTGCATCGGCTGCTCCCCTGTGCTTGGCTTTCTCTTCGTGGTCCAGGTTGGGGCTCTAGCTCCCTCCCTCATGCTTGCATTCCAGCAGTAGGAATGTGAAGACACAAGACAAGACAGGAGGGAGAAGAGCAGCCCCTCCCATAACATAGGTGTCTGAGAGAAGCTGCTTGTAGTGCTTTGGCTTGTATCCTACGTGCTTGTCCTTGGCTGTATAGAACCAGGAAACGTGACTCTGATTTCAGTTGGTCTTGTGTCCCTATAAAGTCTGGGCTTCTCATGACTCGGGAAGAAGGGTTTCTGCCGTAAGTGTTTACCCCAGTCTGTCCGCGCTTTGGTTTATTCGTTCAGCAGGTGATGCCCACTTCTGCTCTGGATGTCTTTTCCTCCCTCCCTTCCCCTTCCCCTCCTCCCACCCCCCCCTCCTTTTCTCCTGCCAGCATTATTGACGGCTAATTGACACACAGGAGAATTCACCTGTGTTAAGCATACAGTTAGATTAGTTTTGACACCTGTGTGTAGGAATGTACCAGCCACTGGAATCATGGTGTGGACACTTCCATCGCCCTGAGAAGTCCCCTCGTGTCCCTTTGCTGTCAGTCTCCCGTCCCCTCCCCCTGCCCCTGGCAATTGCTGATCTGCTTTCTATCCCTAGAGTTTTGCTTTTAAAGCATTTCACAGAAAGGGAATCACACAGCTTACAGACTTAGTGAGGGGCTCCCCTGACCTGGACAGGGCGTGGACGTTCAGCCCTGCTATCCACGGCACCACCGAGCAGGGCCGTCTTCCGGGCGTGTGTTTGCCCAGTCACCAGTTGATGGGTACTGGGTTCCTTTCCAATTCTGGGCCATTACAAAGTACATTTGCTCTAAACCTTCACGTATAAATCTAGGGAAGGCATCTGTGTTTTCCCCTCTCTGGTAAGTGCCTAGGCGTGGAGTTGCTGGGCCTTATGGTATGTATATACACTTTATAAGAAACAGCCAAACCCTTTTCCAGGGTGGCCGTGCCAGTCCGCCATGCTTGAGGTGGCTAGTCGCTCCACATCCTTGTCAGTTCTTGGGATTTGCCAGTCTTTAATTTTAGCTATTTTATAAAACAGGTGTGTCGTGGGATATTACGGGGTTACAATTTGCATTTGTCTATTGACTGTGGATGTTGAACATCCTTTCATATGATGATTTGTCACGCTCAGATCTTCTTTGGTGAAGTGTCTGTTCCGTTTTTCGCTCGCTTAATTGCTTGAAAAACCTTTAGCCTGCCTGTCCCCTGGCCTCCCTTGGACCTTCTGAGTCAGACTCCTGGGGTGGAGCCTGGAAATCCCCATCTGAAGGAAGGCCACCGAGGGAGGGAGGGTGTTTGCGGAGGTAGGACCTCCTGGGGTAACCGCTAGAGGCTGCGCCACCTGACCTCCCCAGGGACCTGGGACATGGGGCCCAGCTGCTCCTGGGTTGGGGCTGCCCCCCCGCCTGTGCTCTGCTCTTCTGTCTCCGCTGCATCTGAGCAGACCTTCTGTCTGTCTCGTTTTCAGTCCTAACGCATGTGCCTCAAGTGGCGCACGGCACAGAGCAGCTGTGCACAAGTACTTGTTTTGTGAACAGCTGTCTGGATTCCTCCTTCTCTCACCTGTGACCTCAGGTGTCTGGTTCGGAGACGCTGTTCCCAACGACCCTGGCTGGTGTCCCAGCCCCTCTCCCCAACTTTCACTCACACTTTGTATGTCTCACGGGTGCTTGTTATCTGATGGGATTTGTCTTCTTGTTGATGAGGTCTCACTCCACCTGTATGTCAGCTCCCTGGGAGCAGGGCCATGGCTTGGGTGCCTGGAGCATTGCCTGGAGCCTCATGGGACTTAGGAGGTTTTGTTGCAACCAGTAATTAATCTTTTAATCCAACGCTGTTATTTGAAAGTAAAATTCGTAACTTTTTTGCCACTTGCTCTTTTTATCCTCTGTCCGCAGTTGAATAAACTCAGCCTATTACTTGGGAGAATCCGGATTGTGACCCGAGGCCCTCTGGCCCCTGCGATTGGTGCAGGGAGCTCATGGGAAGAAGCTCTTTCAGATTTCACAGCTGGGCCTTTTCACTTGATAAGTTCATCATCTACGGGTCACTTCTCCTCTGTAATTGTTATATTATCTGCCCTCTGGTTATCTGCTTCTGAGAGCAGTTTCACAAATTAGGGAAAGTAGATGCTTTTTCCAATTAGCCGTGGAGAAGTGATGTCTCATTACATTTAAACAGACACAGAGGATAATGAAACATGCAGGCCTTTTAGACACATTATCTGTGAACCATTCTTCCAGTTGCTGTGATGAGTTTTCCGCGGCCCTGAAGGATGGTCATTTTCCAGGAGGCAGGTGCCAGTGGAGCACAGATGTGTTCATGCTGGACTCCTTCCCTGACTGTGAACTTTCTGTAGACAGACTTCCTGACCAGAGCCTTCACGTGGAGAAGCGTGGGCCCCGCGGTGGACGGGAAGAAAAGCCCGCTTCCGAGGAGCAGGTGTTGGCTCTGTCCATGAGGATCCGGGCCAAACTGAAGAGGGTTTTGGCATTCGCACATGCCGTTCCTCAGCCTGGGGGCCCCTCCCCAGCCTACTCTGCTCGGCAGCCCCCCGAGCTCGCCAGCACCCCCTTTCCTGCCCTGGCCGGCCCACCGCGCCCACGTGCTTCCCGCGTGTTGTCATGTGTCTCTGTCCCCTTAGACTCAACCAGCCTCCATGCTGGTGTCGGCCCCCTCTGCTGCCTAACGGACATTGATGGGCTTGGGTGGGTAGGTCAGCTGTCTTGCTGGGATTCTGGCCGTGGCTCTCTCTTCTCACGCTGCAAGCTCCCCAGGGCACGGCCTGGGTCTTTCTTCTCCTGGGGCCTGGCATGTAGCATGGTAAGCGCGTGGCAGATGTTGGCGGGGCGCATGCGTTAAACATGCACTCCTCCCGGTGTGAGCGCTCTGTACCGGGAGGCCCCGAGCCTGGGGCGCTGCCGGGGCTCAGTGCTCCACGGGTCCGCCTCTTCTTTCTCCTCCTCTCTTCGTTCGGTCTCGTAATTCATCTTTTTTTTTTTTTTCTTCAGAGGTGGGGATGCATTTGTGAGAGCCTGAGAGATACATATTTGTTATAGAATCAGTTCATTAAACTCTTCTGGTACATATTTTGGGGATCTAATCCATAGATCTTTCCTTTTTTTTTGTCCTTTTGGTTTTATGGTAAAATATGTCAGAGCAGAAAGATTTCTATAATATATATGTCCAATTTAAAGAAAAAATTAAAAATTAGCTTCCACACCGTCAGGCTGAAGAAATAGAGTCAGACTGGTGTCATTGAGGTCCCTTCTCTGTCCCTCTGCAGCTGTGTCCCTGTCCCCCAACAAGTAACTGTTCCCTTGAATTTTGGCTAATTATTCTCTTGCTTTTCTGTATAGTTTTATGACATGAGTTTATGTGTGTGTGTGTGTGTGTTTCACCTGTTTTTAACCTTTGTTTTTAGTGGAATTGTGCTGTCTGTACTCATTTGCCACCACTCTTTATATCACAGAGTTAAGGTTCTAAGCTCCATCCACCGATGCTTGTCGTGTAGTTCCTTTTCACTGCTGTATAGTATTCCCTCTTGTGTTCTGTGGTTTATTGATCCAGTCCAGTGTTGATAAGCATCTGGGTTATGTTCGTTCTTGTGCTTTTTCTCAGAATGTTGCCATGAGCATTCCGAGTTCCTGTGCACAGGTATGAGGGTTTCTCTGAGGGGTGCACCAGGGGGTGGCCCCAGGGGCCGGTGGTGAGTGCCCAATGCCGCCCCCTCCCCTGCACTGCGAGCTGTGAAACCGAAAGGCTCCCTGACGGCCTGGGTCTCAGGGTGCTGTTCCCTTCCAATCCCTTCACTGCTGATCACGTTAAGTATTTTTTCTTAGGTTTCTTAGGCCACTTGATTTCCTCTCTTGTGAAATGCTTCCACCCCTATTTCTATTGCATCTTTTTGTTTGTTAGTTTATCCTCCTGATTTGTAGGAGTTCCTAATATAAGCTGGATACCAATTCTTTTTTGGAAACATATGGATACATATATCTTCTTTTTGTTAGTAGGTTGTTTTTTCACTCTCGGTGGTGTGAACAGCAATTCCTAATTTAACAAAGGCAGTTCACAGTCTTTTCCTTTATGATTAGGCCTTTTTGTGTACTGAGACATCCTTTCCAACCTCACGATTTCAAAGAAATCTTATATTCTAAGAGTTTTAGAGTTTTGCCTTTTATCTTTAGGACCATAATCCATTTGGGATTGACTTTGCATGGAGTTTGACACAGCTGCCCCATTTCTTTTAAAATCCCCCACGTGGATAAGTGGTTGTGCCCCTTGCCCTGCTGAACTGTCATACAGCAGCTGTGTGTGGGCTCCTTCTGGGCTGTCATCTCTTCCCCTGGTCTGTCCACCCATCCCTGTGCCCTCTTCATCCTGTCTTGGTTACATGGTCTTGATGTCTGGTAGGACAGGCCACCCAGGCCTGCTGCTTGTTTCTGGGCTACTCATGACCTTTTGCTTTTGGAGGTAAATTTAAAATCGTTGTATTTCATAGAAATCTCAGAAATTACAGAGAATCTGTTGAACAGTTGGAGAAAATTAACACTTTGTTTTTGCATTTAGTTCTTCTGATCTTTTAAACAACCATACCTCCTTAAATATATTACACAACTTACTAAATTTATTCATAGATACATTTTAAGCAAATAGCGTTTTTAAAATTTTTAGTGGCATTGTCTAATTTTTTATTGACAGTATATGGAAATGCAGTTGACCTTTGTAAGTTAATTTTGTATCTGGCAAACTTACTGATCTCTTTCATCAATTCTAATATTTGTGTGTAGATGTATTTGAGTTTTGAAAGAAGTTAATCATATTACTTATGAATAATGATAGTTTCGTTTTTCTCTTTCTGTTCTGTATATACATGCTTGGCTTTTTTTTTTTTTCCTGCTGGCCAAGACTTCCACTACAGTATTGAATATTAGTAGTGAAAGCAGGCATCCTGGTGTCATTCTGATTCTAAAGAAGTCTTTTAACATTTCTTCTTTGACTTAGGATATTTACTGTAGATTTTATAGATACCTTATGTTAAGGATGGTGCCTTGCTTTTCTCATAGTTTTAAAATCCTAAATTCCTGTTGAGATTCATCATGTCCTTTCCCACGTGTCATCTGAGAGGAGAATAGGTCTTTGCTCCTTTATTCTGTTGATATGGTAGATTTTATCAGTGGGCTTCCTAGTATCGAGGCGACTGTACATTCCCGAAATAAATCCAAATTGGTCAGGATGGATTTTTTTTTACTGCCTCGTGGGATTAAGTGTCTTAACATCTCATGTGCCGAACTGCCAGGAGGGGAAGCCTGGCCTCCCTTTAAATGGAAAAATGCCCTCTGACCAGTGTCTGATTCCTCAGTTGTGCTTTGATATGTTGTCCCATCAGCTGTGCCGAATATTTGGTCTGGTGACGTGTGTGACACTGTGATGTTTTGTTTGAAGATGTTGTTTCTTTTCTGTACTTCAGTTTTGAGTGTGATGAAACGTCTGTGCTTTGCTAACCTATCAAGACAACTGGCTTGAGCACAAAATGTGGGACGTAAATCCCCACATTTGAAGGAGGTGAAGGTGGAGTAATGACAAACCAAATGTGGCGTTGTCGCTTGCTTCCGAGAGTGCTGCATTATTCATTGTGTTGTAAACCTATATTCAGTGTATACTTTATGTGGTATCTGGGTGCCTGTTAATCTACATTTTAGATTTGTTATAGACTGTTATTCTTTTTTCATTCATCAGGTGTTATAATTTGTACGGGGGAAGGTTCCCTCAATCCTGTTGCAAGCACTTGTGTTGTAAATATCTCTTCTTTCTGAGCTCACACGGCTCCTGGATCTCGGGAGATATAAATCCCACAGATCTTCTCAACAGAGCTGTATATTTTGCAGCTCCTCTCGTAGAAATTAACCCCGCGGTGCTCTATATGCTGTGAAGTCGTGTTGCCGATGCATATGGTAGAATTATGATGTTTTCATGTTTCTGAAATCAGATTTTTTTCCTAAGTAATCATGAGCACAGCGACATTTTCAGTTTCAATTTCAGTATATTTCATTTGTTAGAATGCAAAACATCTCAGCTCCCCGAATGCCCTGAGTTACTGGCATCCTGGTCCTGCCTTGGAGGCATGTGGAGGACCTGTGATAAGGTTTTTACACAGTGAGGACAGAAAGAGCTGCCAGGAGGGGCCTCCTGAGCCCCTCCCCAGAGCCCCCTGTGGGAGAATGCTGGAGTTTTTGAGGAAGAACCTGGCATGGCGCGCAGGTTTCTGAAGTTGGGCAAGCAAACTGGGGATGCCTGTCGCATTTTCATTTTTTTTTTAGCCCTGATGGTAATAGTAGCAAGTATTTTAATTATTGTCGTTGAGTATAAATTGCTCTGTAGAAAAGATGCTTCAGGAAGAGTTTAAAGTTTGAATGACTTTTGATGAATTCTTCCTCTCTAATAAAGATAAGAGCGTCAGGAATGTCAACAGAACTTTAAGAGTGAATAATAACCAGTGCGTATTCATCGCTAGAGCCGTCTTGGATCGTTCTGTGTTTTCATTAAACACATCCACACACGGAGGGCATTCTTTCTTTATTGGCAGATAATACCGCTACTTAAACCCACAGCACATTCATTTAAATGTGAGTTAATGTGCTGTGACAGATCTGACCCCCTCTCCGTGTCTGTTATTTCTTGAACTCCCCTGCTTCCGCTAATAGTCTTGTGCAAGTGAATGCATTGTTTTCACCTTTCCTGTGACAGCTGTTAATAAAATACCTGGATTTTGGACATACGGAGTCGTGGGGACTGTGGCCCCTGAAGAAGCGCCAGTGGCCAACTGCTGGGCACGTGGTGACCGCTGTGGGCTCCATCCTCGGCAGCGTGTGGTGGAGGCCCCGGGGCACAGAATCCATTTGTGTGGTGCCGACCCTGCTCCTGCTGTGCGTGGCCTTGGGGAGGATGACCTGGAGGCAGGGCAGTCTGTGGGGACACGAGTTTGGAGGACACACCAAGCTGCTGAGGCCAGCCGGCTCACGGTCTGGGAAGCCTCTCCTTCCTGACCTGGGCCTTCGGGCGCCTTGCGGCCAGGAGGCCCGCACCCCCGGCTGGCCGGCACCCCTCCCTGGTGCACCTGTGGCCCGGCTGCCTCTGCCGCTGCCTTTCCCCTGGGCCCGGGGTGCTGGGCTGACTGTGCGGTGAAGCCCCGCGGCCCCGGCTAGAGGGGGCTCGTCCTTGCAGGGGGGCTGCAGGGAGGGTGCAGGCTGGGCTCCTGCCACGTGGCCCGCCCGGCCTGTGCCATCCCAGGGTCCCATGGTGCTCCGGCTGCCAGCTCCTGTGCCCCTCCGTCTGGAGTCCTGGCCCGGGGCTGCTGGCTTTTGACCCCTGATGCCAATGACCCATCACCTCTTCCCACTTTGTCTGGGGGGACTCAGAGCGGCTCTGGCCTCTGGTCTGTCCTCTGAGTCAGGTCTGAAGTTGCTCTGAGGATCCGGGCATGTCAGAGCCCTTGGAGACAGGGGTCCTGGCAGTGGGCTGGAGCCGGCTGGCCCTCCTGGGGCTGTGCCCGCTTGGTGAGGGGGCCTGGGTAGGGAAGGAGGAGTGGGTGTCCTTTGTGAGGCTCCTCTCTGTCATTGTAGCTGAGACTCGGTATCAGAGGCCCTGGAGAATCGGATGGGACCCGGGGAAGGGGGCGGGGCAGGAGGAGAGAGTGTGCTCCCCGCTGGCCTCTGCAGACACCCCAGAGGACCCTGTGTGTAACTCATGCCCCTTAAAGCATGTTACAGTTTGGGGAAAGCGGTGCACAATCAGTGGCTTATGCTTTGTTTTGTTTTGTTTTTTAACCAGTCTGAGAGCAAAAGCTTAGAAATGGCTCGATGCATTCGTTCTTTGCAAAATAACCGTGCCATTGTTTGATGCAGGTGTAGAAGTCCCTCAGCACAGGACCCTCTGTGCTGGGGCCGGGATTGCTGTTCTTCCGTCAGGGTCTCCATGTCTGATCTGGGGAGAGCTCGTTATGACGGCGGCGAGGACAGGGCACAGTGACCTCGGGGAAGCCCTCCCTTCACGCTGCTGCCCGAGTGCTCGCATGGTCGGAGCGCCTTCCCGGGCTTCGTGGCGGCCTTGCTGGGAAACGAGCCGAGGGGCTTCCAGAGGGAAGCAATGGGGACCCTGGGGCCCACGGGCCTGTGTCGAATTAATGGGTGGGGGAGTTTTTCAGTGACGCTAAGTGACTTTGGCTGGAATCAGTGCTACTTTTTGTGATTTCAAAGCAAAAGCAAAGCACGCTCCTATGAAGTGATTTAAGACAAAAGGTACAGAATAAATCAGTCAGTGAAAAGGAAACAACAAAGAAAAAGAAACGCTGCACCCTTGCAGCTCGGCTGTGGTTTCCGGTGGCAGGCGGCGGCCTCCTAATCGGCGTCACAGCCTCGTCTGTTGTGACTGCCTCTCTGCCCACAGCCTTTAATGAGTAAGTTAACTGTGCCGCGATGGGTTTAGGTCTGTGCCCGGCGTCCTGCAGCAGCCCTGTCTCCGGGGGCCACCGAGTCCAGTGTCCCGCTCCCATCCCACCGGCACCTGGGGAGAGGGTCCGGGAGCAGGGATGGGAGCGGATGGAGCCTGGAGGCTGAGCCAGCCGGACAGCTCAGGGCGGGCACGCAAGGGGCAGACGTCGGAACATGTGGTCTTGGCACGTGGGTCCCTGAGGCTGGAGCTGAGGGGGCCCGGGGCACGGCCAGGGGCACGAGGGAGCCTCGCTGCCTTGCGGATCCTGCAGCCCCTGCCCCCAGCCAGTGCCCTCCCTTCAGCCCCCCTCAGCTATGGGCAGGTCAGGACTCGAGGTTCCCCGCTGTCCTTTTGGATTCATGTTTTCCCAGTGTCACCAGGCATCCTCTCTGTATGGAGATCTCTTCTACTTTATTACAGTCAGTGGAGTTTTTTCCTTGGGAGTCTAGATGGGGCTCATCTGTCTGTCAGCTTCTGCCTGCCCCTCAGCCAGATGCTGCTTCCTGTTTGGGGCTGGGGTGGCTGGTCCCAGAGCAGGGCTGGAGGGGACGCCTGGGCCAGGGGACTCGCCCGCGAGGGCAGGTGCGGGGCCTGGGACAGGTGGTTGGCTTGGCTGGGGTGGAGCCTGCCGTGGCCTCCTGGTGTCCTCAGCATGGCAGGACCATTACTGTTGGTCCTTGTGATCTGTGAAAACCTCAGGTTGACTTTTTCTTATTAATTACTTCATAAGAGGAAGGTGACAGTGGACCCATGATTCCTAAAATATTTGAAATTACATACTTAAATCCTTGATCCTACCCTAGAGAATTGTTCATTTATGCATGGGGCGTATTAAATTTGGATGTACATACTTGCTTTGTGAAAGGGGTAGAAGGGATGGAGATGGGTGATTTGGGGGGAGAGGAAGCTGCTCCTTGAAATGAACAAAGATAAGCTGTTGGAAGAGAGAGGCTGAAGGAGATTTAAGCAAGTGGTTTACCTTTTCTTCTCCTTCTCCCGCCCAGAGACCCATAAAGCACGGGAGTTTTTCTTACTTTCTAAATGAATAGCTACTGTTATAGGGAAATAATATCCAAGAAGGCGAGAGGCTCTAGGCGCAGCCTCCTGGCTCTGACTACGTGAGGAAGTAGGAGTGCTTGCCCAGAGCAGATGGCAGGTGAAGGGCACACAAGCATCAGAGCCACTGGGGGTGTTATTTATCGGCATCGAAGCTGTGAGGGCTCCAGGTCTCGGCAGCGGCCGGGTGCCTGTGTGGCATTGGGGCAGGTGGGCGTGGAGACGGCTAGCAGGTGGCATGGTCCCTGAGGAGGGCGCGCACACCCTCCTCCTCCGTGGGATGGACCCGGTGCTGGTGGACAGTTGCGAGTGCTTTGCCCAGCCTCCTGCGGTAGATTCTGTTCACTCCCGGTCCTTGACTTGTGGCCTGGAAGCAGGGAGATCTGTGCGTGGATAAACAGAAAGTTCTCAGTACGTGGAGCCAGGCCATCTTGCGAAGGCCGCTGGCCCCGATCCTCAGCCACGCGTGGCGCCTGAGCCCTGCGCCATCCCACTGCCTCTTGCCGTGGCTGTCTGTCTGTCTGCTCTCTAGAAGGTTCCTCTTGCCTCCTTCCCTCTGAACAACTCCTCATCAGCCTCACAGCCCTGTTTGCCGTCGCCTCCTCTCCGAAGTCTCCCTGCACCAAATGCCCCCACCTCCTTCCCCGCCATGGAGCTGAGTCTCCCCTCCCAGGCCATTTCTCATCTTAGACAAGTGGGGGACCTTGAGGCCCTGACTGGTTGGCATCCGAGGAGCCAGGTCTGGAGCATTGCTTGATGGAGAAACAGAATGGGAAAAGCCAGTCCCAAATCCAGGAGGCACCCCGGGTGTCATCTGTCCAGAGAGACCCCAGGCGGGAAGGTCCAGGTGCCGCCTGATGGCAGAGAGCTTACAGAACAGAGGGGAGCGAGGGCTGAAAATGGAGGGTGGGGGACCTTACTCATATACACGTCCATTCAGCCAATGGAGCTCCATTCAGCTGCACGCCAGGACCAAGGGCACAGAAGTGAGTGAGATGGAGGAAGACCCTTCCTCGGGGGGGGGTGCTTCTGTGGAAATGGGCGGGGAAGAGGATCTGCCGCCTCAATAGGGCGTAAAGGATGTTGTCTTCCACGAGAAGGGTTTGAACTAAGATCTTATACTGAAAATCATGGTGGCCATGGGAAGTTGGGGAGAAGGGCATTCCAGGCGGAAGGAACAAGTAAGTGCAAAGGCCCCGAGGTAGGGACAGAAGTGGGCGCAGTGTGAGGGGACCCGGTGGAGGCCACGAGGGACGAGGACAGGGCAGCACGTCTGGCTCCGTGGAGTCATGGCTAGGAGTCTGCTTTTTCCCTCAGAGTCAGGGAAGCCCCGGGGCTGGACGTGTGACCTGATGTGTTTGCATCTCAGCAGCCCCTGCGCCGCTCCATGGGATGGTGAGTACAGGTGTCAGCAGGGTGACCAGCCAGGAGACCGGGGGCCCCTGGGCCTGCCGCGGGGGCCTAGGTGAGGGATGGAGGTGCCTGGGAGGCACAGGGCTGTCCATGCGATCTGGGCCTGACCTCAGGGCCTGATGGCCCCAAAGCCCATGTCTCTGTGGTGGCAGAGCCGGGATTTGCACCTGGTTTGCAGACCTCCACGGACGTGCTCTTCTCGCCGCCTCAGCCTGCCTGCCGCCTAAAATCCACTTTCGTTTTATGCTTGAGCCACCTGGCCCTTTATTTACACATTACTGGGGTTAAAGTTGTAAAAATATAATTTCCAGATTATCCAAAGAGATCAAGTAGAGTTAAATCTAAGTGATTTGAACTGACAGCTGCCTTAGCTAATAGGAAATCTGAATTCTACATTTTTCCTCAAAATAATACAGCGCACCCTTTCCAAGTGCCTTAACATCAAGGCTGGCGCCAGCTGCCAGAGGCCTAGATGGCTGATTTCTCTCCTTGTGGACGGTGCCGTGGACATGCCTGACCTCTGCCTGTTCCCTGAGGGGACGCTCAGCCGCCCCCCCGCCATGCCCTGCAGCCTGGCTCTGGGGACTGATGGTTCTGGGGTTCTCCCTTTGGGTTCCTTGTGGAGTGTTCGGGGCAACTAGTTCATCTCAGGACAGCCTGCTCTGGATTCCCCACAGGAGAAGCTGGGCCAGTGGAGGCTTTGCTTCGGGCCTGAGTCAGGAGCCCCGGCCAGCCCAGCCCCCCTGCAGCTGTCTCAGGCCTTTCCCGGCACCAGGAACAGTCCATTCCAGTTGCCTGCACAGATGCTGAGTTGTTTGCACTGGACAAGACTCCAGCGCCCCAGCCATTCCTCCCAGGGTAAAGCTGGCCACGTCAGCAGTGCCAAATGGCTTCTCTTGGTGCCAGGGCCGCCGAGGGCAAAATGGCATTCATGCTTGTGAGCAGGTTTAGGAGTGTGTGTATGTGTGTGTGTCACAAGCCCTCTGAAAGTGTGAGGCTTAGTTAACAGTGGGAGTGCTCCACGGCTTAAATTACCACTTTCCAGGAGGATGGGATTGCAGAGGAGGAGGGGAGGTCTCTGTGCTCCGAGCTCTGGCATGTCCTTCAATCCACATGCACACGCTCTCTCTCTCTCTCTCTCTCTCTCTCCCTCTCTCCCTCTCTCCCTCTCTCCCCCCCTCCCTCCCTCCCTCTCTCTCTCTCTCTCACACACACACACACACACCCCAAACCCCTGCTGCGTGGACAGCTCCCTGCTGGACCTCAGGCAGGTGCAGATAGATCCAATGCAGACTTTCCTCACCAGGAGCTCATAGTCTTTTCTGTTTCTTTCTTACTATAAAATTCTAATTTCTTGGTCTTCTTTTCTTTTTCGATTCATGTACGAAAACAACTCTTTTATCCTAAAACATAGTAGTGGTGGCCCTTTCTAGGCTGTACAAGGTCCCCATTTAGTCAGACCAGCAGGGTGGAATCCTGGCTCTGCTGCTCACAGGCTGTGTGACTTTGGGGAAGTTGCTTAACTCTTCTGTGCCTCAGTTGTCTCCCCTGTATTAGTTATGTCTTGCCGCATAACAGCATTGCCACAAACCTAGCGCCTTAAAACAACACACATTTATTCACATTTGTTGTCTCAAAGTTTCTGCGGCTCAGGAGTCTGGGCAGGTCTTAGCTCAGGATCTCCGCAAGCTGCAGTCAAGGTGCTGTCTGGGCCACGGCCTCATCTGAGGCTCCCCTGGGGAAGGATCTGCTTCCAAATGCCCCTGGCTGCTGGCAGAATCTGGGGGCTTGTAGGCTGCAGAGCTGGGGGTCTCGGGTTCTTGCTGGCTCTCGGCCCCCCTCAGTTCCTCGGCACGTGGCCCTTTGCATGTGCAGCTCACAGCTCAGAAGCCGGCTTCCCAGAAGCCAGCAGGGGAGAGCGTCTCCTGGCAGGCTGGGTTATGATCTTCTGTGATGTAATCCTATCCCCTTGGCTGTATTTGGTTGGTTAGAAGCAGGTCACAGGGCCCCGCTCACACTCCAGGGGCGGCGTCCCAGGAGGTGTGCAGGTGGGCCCCCTGCCTGCCGGTCATCTTTGGCGGACTGTGCAGCATTGGATGGAGGTCTGCCAGGGCCCCAGTGAACGAGGAGATGCTCAGCTGACCTTCGCTGCCCCTCCTGCCCTTGTGTGGCCAGCCGTCTGGGGCTCCCCTGCCTGTTGCGTGTAGCCCCCGTCCACCCTCCCCTGCTCCTGGTCTGCAGGGCTCCAGGCCCCTACGGAGCTTCCTGACGAGCGGTCCTGGGGTCCTCCTGCCAGCGGGGCCTGGGCTGAATGCGCCTTACCCTCCCAGCCTGTCTGCACCCAGGCCGCCCCCTGCACGCGCAGCCCTGCCGCCCGTCCCTGGGCTTTCCTCGTGTACACGCGGCCGGGCGGGGCCGTGGCTGCTGCATGTCTGACCTGTGACTGAGAGGTGCTGGGGCCCGAGAGGGGCTCCCCCCTGCAAGGACCCCGCCTGCTCGTCTGTCCTCTCGGCTGCCCGCCACCCTGGCTTGTGGGGTGCTGCTCCCTGCGTCACCGAGGGTGGTGAGCCCGGTGCTGCAGCAGGAGGACTCACCACCTAGTGCTATCTGTGCGAGACAGCAAATGGTGCACATCGCTGAATGATTTTGGTCTTTTGATCTTACTTAAATATTCAGTTCTGGCTGGAAAGCTGTTGACTTCAAATGACAAATGTGTATGGAGAGAGAGCATGAACGTGTTGCTCACTCAGCACACATCTACCAGGTGGCCCTGTTACAGGTGCTGGGCCAAGCTGCCGCCTGATGGACGGATGGTTCCGTCGTGGCCCATTTGGGAGAACCCCAGTGGACGAGTGCTAGGGTGGGGTTTGGGCGGTGCCCTGGTTGACCTCCCCCGTCTGGGCACCAGGCCCCTCGCTGTAAATGCCGGAGCTGGTGGTGACTTGGGGGTGTCTAGACCACGGGCCCAGTGACACGTAGGAATGTAGTCAGTACTGGGAGGGGTTCACCTCCTTGGGTACAAACATGCTTGGCTTCGCAAGATCAGCCCGTTTGGAAATGACGTGACTTATCCTCTGTTGGCACACAGCCTGCACTGGTGGGAGGCCCGGGAGGGCAGCGAGGCCTGGCCCAGTGGCAGGAGCCCGGGGTCGGGGAGCCGGCGGTGGGTGCGTCACTGAAGGGAGGCGGTTCGGCTCAGCAGGGACGCTCTGCCGGGTGGGGGACCGGGGGAGGCTCACAAGCAGGCAGCGCTTGGCTCTCCCGGCAGGCTGGGGGGCGCAGGTGGCAGCACAGTCTCCATCGAGGGGCTGGGGCTTAGCTGGAAGCCAGGTAAGCAGGGCAGGGACAGGCTTTCTAGGCAGCGAGCCCGGCAGGAGGTGTCAGCCTGGCAGGCTCAGCGCAGCTGCAATCTGGGAGCTGGGCGGAGAGGAGGGGAGGACCATGAGGCAGGGCCGGACGCGGGGGGCACCGTGTGTAGGTGGGGGGTGGAGCCAGCGACGCTCTTTAAGCCGTGTGCACGTGCATGCGTGCGCGTGCGCGTGGCTGAGGGCGCTGTGTTGTGCCTGGCGAGATCCCTCTCCTGAAGGAAGGTGGAGGAGAGGGTGGCGTGAGTGAGTGATGTAGCGGTCGGGAGAGAGGAGGCCCCCAGGTTGTCGGATGGCTGGCGGGGGTAGGGATGACGGAAGACGCTGGCCTCCGGATCCCTTGCTGACCGCTCCCCAGGGGTTTATGAAGACGTCTGTCATGTCACTTACGTGTGGAGTCCAAGAAGTAATACACATGAATCCGTAAACAAAAGACTCACAGACATGGAAAACAAACCTACGGTTCCCAAAGGGGAAGGGAGGGGGAGGGATAAATTAGGAGTATGGGATTAAGAGGTGCAGACTACTATAGGTAAAACAGACAAGCAACAAGGATTTGCTGTATACAGGCAGCTGTATTCAGTATCTTATAACGAACTATTCAGTATCGTGGGAAATAATCTGAAAGAAAATCCATTAAAAAAACCAACCTAGCTCAGAGATGCAGAGAACAGATTGGTGGTTGCCAGAGGTGAGGGTTGGGGTGTGTGTGTGACGTGGGAGAAGGGGGTCAGAATGAAACAAAGTCGTAGGGCTGTAATGTACAGCTCGGAGAGTACAGTTGATGATATTGTATCCCATCTTCGAAAGTTGCTAAGAAACTAAATCTTAAAAGTCCTCATCACAAGAAAAAAAAATGTATAACGTGTGTACGGTGATGGATGTTAACTAGACTTATTATGGTGGTCATTTCCCAATATAGTATTTACAAATATTGAATCATTATGTTGTACACCTGACGCTAATATACTGTTATATGTCAATGATACCTCAATAAAGAATGTCATATGCGGGAAATTTAGAGCATCCATCCATCCATTCCCTCCCTCCTTCCCTCCCTCCCATGCACCCTTCCATCCCCCGACCCTTCCATCCATCCATGTACCCATTCATGCATGCGTCCACCCACCTGCCCATCCATTCCTCTGTCCCTCCATCCCTCTCTCCTTCACTGATAGGCCGGGTGCTGCTGTGCTGGCTGACCAGGTCCAGGGCAGCCACATGCAGTGGTTACCCAAGGGGCTTGGAGGAGCAGAGAGCATCTTTTGTGGGAGCCAGCTCGTGGGGTGGGACTGTGCTCAGGGGTTGGTGACATACTCCATATTGCTTGTGAGTCTATAAAAAATTAAGATAACTGGAATTTTACAAACAAATTAAACCCATTGGTATTTTAGTATTAGAGATTGAAAAGTATTGATGGTGTATATTTTAAGAATGTGTACATTTAAAAGTTTCTGATGTGTTTACTTTTTGCTTCACCAGCTGTTCAATTTTCTTTCAGATTTTTGAAAGGATATTGTTTATATGGGCCATACGTCACCCTGCCAGTGGATATGTTCAGGGGATAAATGACCTTGTCACTCCTTTCTTTGTAGTCTTCATTTGCGAATACATAGGTAAGATCATATCATGATGTTTTCTTCTCACAAACATTAACTTTAGTGGCCTTACGATGTTGCTATGCATAATTATACCAATACTGAAAATTGCTATTAATTTTACTGTTATTAATGACAACTAATATTAGAGAATAGTAGTTTTCTCATTGATGCCAGCTTTAAAAAAGTCTTTAAATCCACATGCCCAACTACTGAAGACATTAAGATGCAGTTATTATTATTAATATCTTCCTTTTACTAATATATGAGGAGAAATGCAGTATATATGGGGAGTGTAGTTTTGTGTTAATGGCCATCAGAGCACCGGCTTTAATGGTTTGGATTTAAGTGGGTACGGTTAAGGTGACAGAATATTAGTTGAATGTTTTGCTTACAAGCTAAAAACCGAATCTTCTTTAATTGCGTTTCTGCAGCAGTTCATCACCTTTCTGCTTTTGATATACTAGTAGCATTTAATTTTATGGAAATATTAATTACATGCAAAATAATTGGTTTAATGGGCATTTAGGTTGGGTTGTGCTGTTTCTCTCTGAGTACTGCATATTTTTTCTTCCATTTATGTTGCAGCAGCCAACTGTAATATACCTTCCCCTGGTTTATATTTCAGGTTTAAAAACAATTCTGATAACACATGTGCAGGATCTACTTTTTAATTCATCTATGGATAAAATCTAAATGCCAAAGGAGGGGTTTACTCTTTAGTTGTAGCATTTTTATTTAAAACTGATATTGCTTTGTCTTCATGTGAACCTTCCTGCCTTGGTGTTTGTTGGTTTTTTAGGTTGTGTTTTAGCCATTTCAGTTTCTGGTCAGCTTCGATTCCATCGTTGTTGTAATCTGGAGAGTGAGGTTGACTCCAGGGCAGATGATCCTCTGAGGATGAGAATGTACCCACTTGGTCCACTTTGTGGCCACCCCTCTCCCAGCACTGACGATTTCATGGGAGTCTCTTCATTGCTAGGCAACCAGCAGGCACGGGCTGCTCCCCCCTCATCTCTGCAGCAGGGAGAGGTCACTCCTGAGAGCACTCCTGCCTCTCTGCTTCTCCCTCTCTCATTTGACAGATAATGAAAATGTTTGTAATGATCCTAGAACAGTAGGACCTCTGTCAGTAGACTTCAGAGCTGTTAATTGAAAGAAGTTCAACTGAGATGTGATTAGAGAACTGATATTCCATGTTAAATAGACCATTTAATTAATGTGGTAAATAAGTTTGCCTTAATGAGTCTAGCAGCAGCTTACGTTGTAAGACCCAAGCAATCCATTGTGCATTTGTCTGAATGATCAGCAAGCTAGGACGAAGGGACATGACCGTGATGTTAATTGTCCAGAAGAGAGAAAAGCTGGAGGAAAGAGAATCTGTGTTCAAGTGGTACCTTCAGGTAGAGACTCAGAGAGACTCTCCTTGCCTTCCGTAACCCTCACCACACACACTCACACACACATACACGTGCACACACACACACACACACACACACAGAACACACATGTGCAGCGGCCCGACTGGCCTCCTGGGGCTGCCAGCAGCCCCGGTCTCCTCCGGGGCACCTCGCCCCGCTGTCCCGCTGTCCAGGGACAGTGTCTTCAAAATGCAAGTTTGGTGCACGCACACGTGCAAGCACGCTCGGGCACACACAGTCACAGGCGCGTCCACCACCGCCAGCCACAGCCTCTCCAAGTAAGTGTGGAACAAATCCCCAACTAACCTCAGGATGGAGCCCATGGTCTTGGGTGGGCCCTGGAGGTGCCTGTCCCCCCCAAGGGACGGCCAGGGACGGAGGTCAGGAGAGCTCTTGGGACCCTGGAGGTGGGGTCACAGTGTGCGGGCTGTCCAGAGGCGGAGGCGGGAGAAGATGGCCACGCAAGTGGTGCTGAGGCCAGCGGGGGGAGCCCAGGAGCTGAGTGTCACTCCAGGAGGGTGCCGTGTGCTCGTAGGCGGAGGCTCCCGGCTGGGAAGCTCAGGGTTGGGTCCAGTTTCTTTCTCTCTAGCTCTGCTGAGCCCGGGGGTCCTGATGTCTCGGTTTGGGCTGGAAGGAGGGAGGGCCCCTCTAGCCTTGATCCGGCTGCGTTTCCCACTGCCCTCTGCATTGGGGCCCCCGACGGCTGCTCGCTGGTCATCCCTCTCTGGTGTCTGTGCCTGTGTGTCCCCATCAGGCCGGCCTGGAGACGGGGCGCGGGCCTGCCGCAGCACCCGGGGAGGACAGCCGTTTGGGCAGAGCTCCTGAGTCTTTTCGCCGTGTGTTGCATTTATGTAGTTCAGAGCACATGATGTATAAAATTGTTTCATGCCTTTTCCCCATTTAACCTTGTAACATAAGCTCATCCCTATATTATTTTTTTTTTTTATTTTTTATTTTTTTTATCTTCATACATTCTCATTTTATTTTTCAAGATGAAGTTGCAGTCAAAATCTTTTCACTCTTCACACTGAGATTTTGGTCCCTTTTTTTTTTAAGTATTCTTTTAAAGTAGCTCTTTTCCATTTTCTGGTGCCAGTCATCCTGGGATGTCCAAAACCTTCTGTGTGTGTTGTTCTGCATTGCTAACAACCAGTGTAGTGTGTTTCAGTGGATGAGTGGGCTACACCCAGATTACTTGCTCAGTGTGCTTCCCGGTGACTTGGTGACCATAACCTTCAGTAGACAAGACCTGAACGTCCACTTGAATTAGTATGCTTTGAACTTTTATGATTATATTAATCTTTTTTTTTTTTTTTTTTTTTTTTTTTCCAAATGAATATTTTTTTTTTATTAGTTTCTGCTTTATAACAAAGTGAATCAGTCATACATATACATCTGTTCCCACATCCCCTCCCTCATGCATCTCCCTCCCTCCCACCCTCCCTATCCCTCCCCTCCAGGCAGTCACAAAGCACCGAGCTGATCTCCCTGTGCTCTGCGGCTGCTTCCCACTGTCTATCTAGCCTACGTTTGGTAGTGTATATATGTCCATGCCTCTCTTTCGCTTTGTCACAGCTTACCCTTCCCCCTCCCCATATCCTCAAGTCCATTCTCAAGTAGGTCTGTGTCTTTATTCCCGTTTTACCCCTAGGTTCTTCATGACATTTTTTTTTCTTATATTCCATATATATGTGTTAGCATACGGTATTTGTCTTTCTCTTTCTGACTTACTTCACTCTGTATGACAGACTCTAGGTCTATCCACCTCATTACAAATAGCTCAGTTTCGTTTCTTTTTATGGCTGAGTAATATTCCATTGTATATATGTGCCACATCTTCTTTATCCATTCATCCGATGATGGACACTTAGGTTGTTTCCAGCTCCGGGCTATTGTGAATAGAGCTGCAATGAACATTTTGGTACATGTCTCTTTTTGAATTATGGTTTTCTCAGGGTATATGCCTAGTAGTGGGATTGCTGGATCATATGGTAGTTCTATTTTTAGTTTTTTAAGGAACCTCCATACTGTTCTCCATAGTGGCTGTACCAATTCACATTCCCACCAGCAGTGCAAGAGTGTTCCCTTTTCTCCACACCCTCTCCAGCATTTATTGTTTCTAGATTTCTTGATGATGGCCATTCTGACTGGTGTGAGATGATATCTCATTGTAGTTTTGATTTGCATTTCTCTAATGATTAATGATGTTGAGCATTCTTTCATGTGTTTGTTGGCAGTCTGTATATCTTCTTTGGAGAAATGCCTATTTAAGTCTTCTGCCCATTTTTGGATTGGGTTGTTTGTTTTTTTGCTATTGAGCTGCATGAGCTGTTTATAAATTTTGGAGATTAATCCTTTGTCAGTTGCTTCATTTGCAAATATTTTCTCCCATTCTGAGGGTTGTCTTTTGGTCTTGTTTATGGTTTCCTTTGCTGTGCAAAAGCTTTGAAGTTTCATTAGGTCCCATGTGTTTATCTTTGTTTTTATTTCCATTTCTCTAGGAGGTGGGTCCAAAAGGATCTTGCTGTGATTTATGTCATAGAGTGTTCTACCTATGTTTTCCTCTAAGAGTTTGATAGTTTCTGGCCTTACATTTAAGTCTTTAATCCATTTTGACCTTATTTTTGTGTATGGTGTTAGGGAATGATCTAATCTCATACTTTTACATGTCCCTGTCCAGTTTTCCCAGCACCACTTATTGAAGAGGCTGTCCTTTCTCCACTGTACATTCCTGCCTCCTTTATCAAAGATAAGTTGGCCATATGTGCGTGGGTTTATCTCTGGGCTTTCTATCCTGATCCACTGATCTATCTTTCTGTTTTTATGCCAGTACCACACTGTCTTAATTACTGTAGCTTTGTAGTATAGTCTGAAGTCAGGGAGCCTGATTCCTCCAGCTCCTTTTTTCGTTCTCAAGATTGCTTTGGCTATTCGGGGTCTTTTGTTTTTCCAAACAAATTTTGAAATTTTTTGTTCTAGTTCTGTGAAAAATGCCAGTGGTAGTTTGATAGGGATTGCATTGAATCTGTAGATTGCTTTGGGTAGTAGAGTCATTTTCACAATATTGATTCTTCCAATCCAGGAGCATGGTATATCTCTCCATCTGTTTGTATCATCTTTAATTTCTTTCAGCAGTGTCTTATAATTTTCTGCATACAGGTCTTTTGTCTCCTTAGGTAGGTTTATTCCTAGATATTTTATTCTTTTTGTTGCAGTGGTAAATGGGAGTGTTTTCTTGATTTCATTTTCAGATTTTTCATCATTAGTGTACAGGAATGCCAGAGATTTCTGTACATTAATTTTGTAACCTGCTACTTTACCAAATTCATTGATTAGCTCTAGTAGTTTTTCGGTAGCATCTTTAGGATTCTCTATGTATAGTATCATGTCATCTGCAAACAATGACAGCTTTACTTCTTCTTTTCCGATTTGGATTCCTTTTATTTCCTTTTCTTCTCTGATTGCTGTGGCTAAAACTTCCAAAACTAGGTTGAATAAGAGTGGTGAGAGTGGGCAACCTTGTCTTGTTCCTGATCTTAGTGGAAATGGTTTCAGTTTTTCACCATTGAGGACAATGTTGGCTGTGGGTTTGTCATATATGGCCTTTATTATGTTGAGGAAAGTTCCCTCTATGCCTACTTTCTGCAGGGTTTTTATCATAAATGGGTGTTGAATTTTGTCGAAAGCTTTCTCTGCATCTATTGAGATGATCATATGGTTTTTCTCCTTCAACTTGTTAATATGGTGTATCACATTGATTGATTTGCGTATATTGAAGAATCCTTGCATTCCTGGGATAAACCCCACTTGATCATGGTGTATGATCCTTTTAATGTGCTGTTGGATTCTGTTTGCTAGTATTTTGTTGAGGATTTTTGCATCTATGTTCATCAGTGATATTGGCCTGTAGTTTTCTTTCTTTGTGACATCCTTGCCTGGTTTTGGTATCAAGGTGATGGTGGCCTCGTAGAATGAGTTTGGGAGTGTTCCTTCCTCTGAAATTGTTTGGAAGAGTTTGAGAAGGATGGGTGTTAGCTCTTCTCTAAATGTTTGATAGAATTCGCCTGTGAAGCCATCTGGTCCTGGGCTTTTGTTTGATGGAAGATTTTTAATCACAGTTTCAATTTCAGTGCTTGTGATTGGTCTATTCATATTTTCTATTTCTTCCTGAGTGAGTCTTGGCAGGTTGTGCATTTCTAAGAATTTGTCCATTTCTTCCAGGTTGTCCATTTTATTGGCATAGAGTTGCTTGTAGTAATCTCTCATGATCTTTTGTATTTCTGCAGTGTCAGTTGTTACTTCTCCTTTTTCATTTCTAATTCTATTGATTTGAGTCTTCTCCCTTCTTTTCTTGATGAGTCTGGCTAATGGTTTGTCAATTTTGTTTATCTTCTCAAAGAACCAGCTTTTAGTTTGGTTGATCTTTGCTATCGTTTCCTTCATTTCTTTTTCATTTATTTCTGATCTGATCTTTATGATTTCTTTCCTTCTGCTAGCTTTGGGGGTTTTTTGTTCTTCTTTCTCTAATTGCTTTAGGTGCAGGGTCAGGTTGTTTACTCGAAATGTTTCCTGTTTCTTAAGGTGGGATTGTATTGCTATAAACTTCCCCCTTAGAACTGCTTTTGCTGCATCCCATAGGTTTTGGGTTGTCGTGTCTCCATTGTCATTTGTTTCTAGGTATTTTTTAATTTCCTCTCTGATTTCTTCAGTGATCACTTCGTTATTGAGTAGTGTATTGTTTAGCCTCCATGTGTTTGTATTTTTTACAGATCTTTTCCTGTAATTGATGTCTAGTCTCATAGCATTGTGGTCGGAAAAGATACTTGATACAATTTCAATTTTCTTAAATTTACCAAGGCTTGATTTGTGACCCAAGATATGATCTATCCTGGAGAATGTTCCATGAGCACTTGAGAAAAATGTGTATTCTGTTGTTTTTGGATGAAATGTCCTATAAATATCAACTAAGTCCATCTTGTTTAATGTATCATTTAAAGCTTGTGTTTCCTTATTTATTTTCATTTTGGACGATCTGTCCATTAGTGAAAGTGGGGTGTTAAAGTCCCCTACTATGATTGTGTTACTGTCGATTTCCCCTTTTATGGCTGTTAGTATTTGCCTTATGTATTGAGGTGCTCCTATGTTGGGTGCATAAATATTTACAATTGTTATATCTTCTTCTTGGATCGATCCCTTGATCATTATGTAGTGTCCTTCTTTGTCTCTTCTAATAGTCTTTATTTTAAAGTCTATTTTGTCTGATATAAGAATTGCTACTCCAGCTTTCTTTTGATTTCCATTTGCATGGAATATCTTTTTCCATCCCCTTACTTTCAATCTGTATGTGTCTTTAGGTCTGAAGTGGGTCTCTTGTAGACAGCATATATATGGGTCTTGTTTTTGTATCCATTCAGCCACTCTGTGTCTTTTGGTGGGAGCATTTAGTCCATTTACATTTAAGGTAATTATTGATATGTATGTTCCTATTCCCATTTCCTTAATTGCTTTGGGTTCGTTATTGTAGGTATATTCCTTCTGTTGTGTTTCTTGCCTAGAGAAGTTCCTTTAGCATTTGTTGTAAAGCTGGTTTGGTGGTGCTGAACTCTCTCAGCTTTTGCTTGTCTGTAAAGGTTTTAATTTCTCCATCAAATCTGAATGAGATCCTTGCTGGGTAGAGTAATCTTGGCTGCAGGTTTCTCTCCTTCATCACTTTAATTATGTCCTGCCACTCCCTTCTGGCTTGTAGAGTTTCTGCTGAGAGATCAGCTGTTAACCTGATGGGGATTCCCTTGTGTGTTATTTGTTGTTTTTCCCTTGCTGCTTTTAATATGATTTCTTTGTGTTTAATTTTTGACAGTTTGATTAATATGTGTCTTGGTGTATTTCTCCTTGGATTTATTCTGTATGGGACTCTCTGCGCCTCCTGGACTTGATTAACTATTTCCTTTCCCATATTGGGGAAGTTTTCAACTATAATCTCTTCAAATATTTTCTCAGTCCCTTTCTTTTTCTCTTCTTCTTCTGGAACCCCTATAATTCGAATGTTGGTGCATTTAATGTTGTCCCAGAGGTCTCTGAGACTGTCCTCTGTTCTTTTCAATCTTTTTTCTTTATTTTGCTCTGCATCAGTTATTTCCACTATTTTATCTTCCACCTCACTTATCCGTTCTTCTGCCTCAGTTATTCTGCTATTGATCCCATCTAGAGTATTTTTTATTTCATGTATTGTGTTTTTAATCGATGCTTGATTCATCTTTAGTTCTTCTAGGTCCTTGTTAACTGTTTCTTGCATTTTGTCTATTCTATTTCCAAGATTTTGGATCATCTTTACCATCATTATTCTGAATTCTTTTTCAGGTAGACTGCCTATTACCTCTTCATTTGTTAGGTCTGGTAGGTTTTTATCTTGCTCCTTCACCTGCTGTGTGTTTTTCTGTCTTCTCATTTTGCTTATGTTACTGTGTTTGGGGTCTCCTTTTTGCAGGCTGCAGATTCGTAGTTCCCGTTGTTTTTCGTGTCTGACCCCAGTGGCTAAGGTTGTTTCAGTAGGTTGTATAGACTTCCTGGTGGGGGGGACTAATGCCTGTGTTCTGGTGGTTGAGGCTCGATCTTGTCTTTCTGGTGGACAGGTCCACGTCTGGTGGTGTGTTTTGGGGTGCCTATGGCCTTATTATGTTTTTAGGTAGCTTCTCTGCTAATGGGTGGGGTTGTGTTCCTGCCTTGCTAGTTGCTTGGCATAGGGTGACCAGCACTGTGGCTTGCTGGTCGTTGACTGAAGCTGGGTGCTGGTGTTGGGATGGAGATCTCTGGGAGATTTTCGCTGCTTGATATTATGTGGAGCTGGGAGGTCTCTTGTGGACCCGTGTCCTGAAGTTGGCTCTCCCACTTCAGAGGCACAGCACTGGCTCCTGGCTGCAGCACCAAGAGCCTTTCATCCACCCAGCTCAGCATAACAGGGAGAAAAAGCAGAAAGAAAGAATTAGTAGAAGAGAGAAAGAGAGAGGGAAAGAAAGGAAGAAGGGAAGAAAGGAAGGAAGGAAGGAAGAAAGAAAGAAAGGAGGGAGGGAGTGAGGAAGGATGGAAAGAAAGAAGGAAAGAAAGGAGGGAGGGAGGGGGCAATGAAAGCAAAAGGAAGAGTGAATGGAAGAAGGGAGGGAGGGAGGGAGGAAGGGAAGAAAGAAAGAAAGACAGGAGGGAGGGAGGGAGGAAGGAAAGAAAAAGAAAGTGGAAAGAAGAAGGGTGGGAGGGAGGGAGGAAAGAAAAAGAAAGAAGGAAAGGAAGAGCGGAGGGAGGGAGGGAGGAAGGGAAGGTAGGAAAAAAAGAAAGAGCAGGTAAAGTAAAATAGAATAAAGTATGAAATATAGTAGCGTTATTAAAATTAGAAAGTAATTATTGAAAAAAAAAAAAAAAAAAAAACGGACCGATAGAACCCTGGGACATATGGTGGAAGCAAAGCTATACAGAGAGAATCTTACACAGAAGATTACACATACACATTCACAAAAAGAGAGCAGGGGGAAAAATCAAAAATCTTGCTCTCCAAGCCCACCTCCTCAATTTGGGATAATTCGTTGTAAAAAGAGGAAAAGGGCAAGAAGTCTGAAATCTTGCTCTCTAAGTCCACCTCCTTACTTTGGAATAATTCGTTGTAAAAAGAGGAAAAGGGGGGAAAGACTTAAATCTTGTCCTCAAAGTCCACTTCCTCAATTTGGGATGATTCGCTGTCCATTCATGCACTCCACAGACGCAGGGCACATCAAATGGACCGTGGAGCTTTAATCCGCTGCCTCCGAGGCTGCACAGAGAGATTTCCCTGACTCTGCTCTCACAGCTCCCGGGTCTCAGCCTTGGACCTGGCCCCGCCTCTGTGCGTAGGTCGCCGGAGGGCGTCCGTTCTTCGCTCAGACAGGACGGGTTTAAAGGAGCCGCTGATTCGGGGGCTCTGGCTCACTCATGCAGAGGGGAGGGAGGGGCGCGCAGTGTGGGGCGGGCCTGCGGCGGCAGAGGCCGGCGTGACGTTGCAGCAGCCCGTGGCGCTCCGTGCGCTTTCCCGGGAAAGCCGTCCCCGGGTCTCGGGACCCCGGCAGTGGCGGGGTGCACAGGTCCCCCGGAAGGCGGGGCGGACAGTGACCCGCGCTCGCACACAGGCCCCGCGGCTGCGGCGGCGGGCGGCGGCAGGCGGCGGCGGCGGCGGGCGGCGGGGGTGGCGGCGGCGGCGGGCCTCGGCGGCGGCGGCGGTGGCGGGCCGCGGGGGCGGCGGCGGCGGCGGGCCGCGGCGGCGGTGGCGGCGGTGGCGGGCCGCGGGGGCGGCGGCGGCGGCGGGCCGCAGCGGCGGCGGCGGGCGGCGGGCCGCGTCGGGCGGCGGCGGCGGCGGCGGGCCGCGGCGGCGGCGGGCGGCGGCGGGCGGTGGGCGGCGGCGGGCCGCGGCGGCTGCGGGCGGCGGCGGCCCACGCCCGTCTCCGAGGTCCACGCCTTACCCGCGGCTCGCGCCTGTCTCCGGCGCTTCCCTAAGCAGCCCTTTTAATGCCCTCTCCTCGCGCACCAGGAAACGAAAGTGAAAGTGAAAAAAGACTCTTGCCTCTTCAGCAACTCCAGACCCTTTCCCCGGACTCCCTCCGGGCTAGCCGTGGTGCACTAACCCCTTCAGGCTCTCTTCCTGCCGCCAGCCCCTGTCCTCTCCCTGCGCTCCGACTGAAAGCCGATACCGAAGCCTCAGCTCCCAGCCCCGCCCGCCACGGCGGCCCGAGCAGACAAGCCTCTCGGGCTGGTGTGTGCCTGAGGGCACCGATCCTCTGTGCCGGAATCTCTCCGCTTTGCCCTCCACACCCCTGTTGCTGTGCTCTCCTCCGCTACTCCGAAGCTTTCCCCCTCCGCCACCTGCAGTCTCCGCCCGCGAAGGGGCTTGCACTGTGTAGAAACCTTCCCTCCTTCACGGCTCCCTCCCACTGGTGCAGGTCCCGTCCCTATCCTATTGTCTCTGTTTATTCTTTTTTTCTTTTGCCCTACCCAGGTATGTGGGGAGTTTCTTGCCTTTTAGGGGGTCTGAGGTCTTCTGTCGGCGTTCAGTAGGTGTTCTGTAGGAGTTGTTCCACGTGTAGATGAATTTCTGATGTATCTGTGGGGAGGAAGGTGATCTCCGCGTCTTACTCTTCCGCCATCTTCCTCCGGCCCCCCATCCCTATATTATTAAGAAATCTTTGTAAAGATCGTTTCCGCCTCCTGCACATAATATTCTGTTGAGATAATGTAGCATAGTTCATGAAACCATTCTCCTATTGTTGGATTTTTTTTAGTTTTCTTCCCCCCAGGCGTGGCGCAAGTTTTAAGTAAAGCCTGTATTTTTCAAACAGGGACTGCCATATTCCTTTGAGCAATGTTAAAATCTGATTTAAAATTAACAACCATTATTCTGTCACCTTGAGTCCCACAATTTAAGTAGAGACATATTTTACTTGAACCAAATAATTTCAGCATAGCAAAAAACGAAGAAGCATCCCCCCCTCCCCATCCTCTGTGCTACTTAGATTTAGAAACTACTCTGGCACTTTGGACCAGCTCTTCGGACTGACTGAATGAGGGTTGGGCGCATGGGAGGAATTCCGGTGACGAATTTTGGAAGATGAGGAGTATTTTACAATTGATTTTCATTATCAGCATGTGTAAGCTCTGATTGATTTGATTTTATATGTCATTTTCTCGTAAAATAAATTACTCTTGAAAGCTAAGACGGAAAGTGACTGGCATAAACAGTGTATTTACTTATGAACATTACGGGTATTTATTTTTATGTTCCTGTTTGTAAGTCAGAGTCTCAAAAGCACAGGTTGTTTTTAAACAGGTTAATTTTGCCCAGAGAAGACATTTTAGCATGCAGTTCCTGGAGATTGGGATGCACTGGAATTGGATTTGGTGTGCGGTTGGCAAGGGGGCACAGAGGAGAAGTGATGCCAACCAGTCGGGACACAGAGCAGAAGTGATGCAGGGAGTTTGCTGTCAGCTGAATGCTAGTGGAGCTGCCATTCTTTTGCCTTTTCCACTGTTAGTATGAATTGGGCTTCGAGTGACAGGGAGAGAAGAGCTGTTGCTCATTTCTCATTGATAAGTTACAGTTTTAGAAACAGTTGTTTTAATTTTCCTTGTTTGCATTTAAGTTTTCCCTCATTGCACTTTGTTTTTTCCATGTGTTACATGAACCAAGGCTGCTTTTTTTTTTTTTTTGCCGTACGCGGGCCTCTCACTGTTGTGGCCTCTCCCATTGTGGAGCACAGGCTCCGGACGCGCAGGCTCAGCGGCCATGGCTCACGGGCCCAGCCGCTCCGTGGCATGTGGGATCTTCCCGGACTGGGTCACGAACCCGTGTCCCCTGCATCGGCAGGCGGACTCTCAACCACTGCGCCACCGGGGAAGCCTCCCAAGGCTGCTTTTAAATGCATCCTCACCTGGCTTCCTTTGGTGTGCCTCCCACCTAATGTACTTTTGGGGTCCACAGCTCGTCTCAGAAACATTTTAAAGACAGAAACGAGTGCATCTGCATACAGGAGGCTTCCTGTGGCAGTTCTGTACCTTGTGGGGGAAGTGGAAAGCAGAGGGCCCTGGGAACACCGTTGGGTCAGAACCAGAGGGTGGGGCTGCTGTTTGGCAGCCCCTGAAGTGACAGGAGGGGGCTGTATGCTTGTATAGCCCGTGATGTGTATGTAGTCAGATTTTCTACTTAAAAACGTCTTGATGATGGTCAAAATAATGGACTTATTGAAAAATTGGAAAACTCATTAACAGTTATAGCTCCTTGTCCCAGAAGCCGTCATTGGGACGTTTTACTAATTTCCTTCTGGTCTTTTGTCAATATACTTTTTACACTGCAGCAGTTATGTTATGCATGCACATCCTAGTATTGCTTTTTGTTTAATACCTACTGAACATTTCCCAAAGTCATTAAGCACTTAAAAAACATCTTTTTAAAACATAGTGACACACTCCTTTCAATAATGGGTAGGAAAACTAGACAGAAGATCAACAAGAAAGAAAGAAAACTAAGCACCTGAAAACCCCTAGACCTAACAGACATCTACAGAGCAGTGCACCCGTCACAGTAGGATCACATTCTTTTCAAGTGCACACGAAACATTCTCCAGGACAGACAATATGCTAGACCATAGAACAAGCGCCAGTACAGTTGAAAGGATGGAAGGCATACAAACTGTGTTCTCTGACCACACAGACATTAAATTAGATATCCGTAACAGAAGGAAATTTGAAGAATTTGACAAATATGTGGAGATTTTAGAACACAATCATAAAGAAGCAATGTGGGGACTTCCCTGGTGGCATAGTGGTTAAGAATCCACCTGCCAGTGCAGGGGACACGAGTTCGAACCCTGGTCCGGGAAGATCCCACATGCTACAGAGCAACTAAGCCAGTGTGCCACAACTACTGAGCCTGCACTCTAGAGCCCACGAGCCACAACTACTGAGCCCACGTGCCACAACTACTGAAGCCCACGCACCTAGAGCCTATGCTCCACAACAAGAGAAGCCACCGCAAGAGAAGCCCGTGCACCACAATGAAGAGTAGCTCCCGCTCGCCACAACTAGAGAAAGCCCCCACGCAGCAACAAAGACCCAACGCAGCCAAAAATAAATTAAAAAAAAAAAAGATTAAAAAAAAGAAGCAATGTGTCCGAGAAGAAATCACAAGGAAAATTAGAAATTACTTTGAGATGAATGAAAATGAAATCACAACATACCCAAACTTATGGCATGCAGCTATAGCAGTGCTCCAAGAGATATTTATATTAAAAAGGGACATCTCAAGTCATTAACTTGAGTTTTCAATTTCAGAAACTAGAAAAAGAAGAGCAAATTAAAGCCAAAACAAACAGAAGGAAGAAAATAAAGACTAGAACAAAGTAAATGAGGTAGAGGATACAAAAACAGTGGAGAAAAATCAATAAAACCAATGTTGATTCTTCAAAAGTATCAACAAAATGTTGGCAAACCTTCAGCTAGACTGACCTAGGAGAAAAGGGGAGAAGACTCAAATGACTAAAATTATGAGTGCTTTTAGAAATAAACAGCACTAAGGAAATGCTGTGAGCAACTCTCCAAATTCGAGAATGTGGATGAAAAGATGTTCCTAGAAAGGCACAAATTACCAAAACTGACTGTGATGGTTGATTTTGTATAAACTCGACTAGGCTGTGGTGCCTACTTATTTGGTCAAACACCAGTGTAGATATTGCTGTGAAGGTATATTCTGGATGTGATTAACATTTAAATTAGTAGTGTTTGAATAAATCAGATTACCCTGCATAATATGGGTGGACCTTATCTAATTAGTTGAAGGCCTTAAGAGCAAAGACTGAGATTTCCTGAAGTAGAAGAAATTCTTGTTAAGACATAGACATCCTGCCTGAGTTTCCAGCCTGCTGGCCTGTCCTACAAGTTTCAGACTTGCCAGTCCCCATCATTGTGTGAGCCTGTGCCTTAAGATAAGTTTCTCTCTCTGAATATAATGTAATATAATACAGTATAATATAGTATAATATAATATGTACATTTATTTATCAATATCTATATGGATATGTACAAGAACAATGTATATAGGAGATTAAATTAGTAACTTAAAAAATTCCAACAAAGAAAAGCCAAGGATCATATGACTTCACTGGTGAATTCTACCCACATTTAACAAAGAATTAACACCACTCCTTCACAAACTCTTCCAAAAATAGAAGAGAGGAAACGCTTTTCAGTTCATTCAGTGAGGCTAGTATTATCCTGATACCAAAGTGGGAGATAAAGATATCACAAGGAAAGAAAGCCAGAGACTAGTATTCCTTATGAAGATAGATGTAACAATCCTCGATGAAATACTAAGAAACTGAATGTAGTAACATAGTAAAAGAACAAATGGGATTTATCTCAGGAATTCAAGGTTGGTTCAACATAGAGAAAAATCAGTCAATGTAATACACTATACTAACAGACTGAAAGACAAAACAACGCAACCATCTCAGAATGATTGACACAGAAAAAGCTTTTTGACAAAATCCAGCACCCTTTCACGATAAAAACACTCAACAAACTGGAAATAGAACTTCCTCTCTAATAAAGAGCATCCGTGAAACACCCACAATTAACGTCATGCTTAATGGGAAAGACCGAATGCTTTCCGCTTATGATTAGGAGCAAGACAAGGATGTGTGTGCTCCTCACTTCTGTTCAACATTGTACTGGTTCTGGCCTGGGCAGTTAAGCAAGAAAGTGAAGCAGAAGACATTGAGAATGGAAATGAAGAAGTAAACTACCTCCCTTTGCAGATGACGTGATCTGTATATAGAAAATCCAAAGAAATCTACTAAAAAATTATGAAAGCTAACAAATGAGTTCACCCAAGGTTGTGGGATATAAGATCAAGGTAGAAAAATCAGTTATGTTTCTATACACTTGCAATGTACAATCCAAAAATGAAATTATGAAAACAGTTCCATTTACAATAGTGTCAAAATGAATAAAATGATCTAAATTTAGCAAAAAGAAGTACAGTATTTACTCTGAAAACTAGAAAACATTGTGGAAAGATACTAAAGAAGATCTAAATAAATGGAAAGACATCCCATGTCATGGATTGGAAGACTTAATAGTATAAAGATGGCAGTCCTCCCCAAATTGATCTAAAGAGTCGGTGCAATCCCTGTCAAACCTGTAGCCAAAATTGACAAGCTTATCTTTAAATTCATATGAAAATTTAAGAGACACAGAATAGCCAAAAGAATCTTGAGACAGAACTAAGTTGGAGGATTCACACTTCCTGATATCAAAACTTACTACCAAACTACAGTAATCAAGAAAGTGTCATTTTGGCTTATGGATGGACATGTAGATCAATGGAACAGAATTGAAAGTCTAGAAGTAAACCTTCATATTTACAGTCAGTTGATCTTTGACAGTGACGCCAAGACAGCCCAATGGGGAAATGGTCTTTTTCAACATATGGTGCTGGGACAACTAGATATCAACATGCAAAAAAATAAAGTTCCATCCCTGCCTCTCACCATACACAAAAATAAAATGAATCATGGACCTACATGTAAGAGCTAAAACTATAAGACTCTAATAAGAAAGCATAGGAGTAAATCTTCACGGCCTTGGGTTAGGCCATAGTTTCTTAGATATGACACCAAAAGCAAAAATGACGAAAGAAATAGGTGAACTGGACTACATGAAAATGGAAACTTTGTGCTGTAGAGTCTCAAGAAAGGGGAAAGACCTCTGCAGAATGGGGGAAAATATTAGCAAATCATCTACCTGGTAAGAGACATAGCCATTATATATAAAGAACTGTCATAACTCAATAAGATAATCTAATTTTTAGAAACGGATAAAGCATTTGAATAGACATTTCTCCAAAGAAGATAGACAAATGGCCAATAAACATGAAAAGATGCTTGACATCATTAATCCTTAGGGAATGCAAACCAAAGTCACAATGAGATACCATCTCACACCCCCTAGGATGGCTGAAATCAAAAAGAGGAACAGTAAGAGAAGTTGGCAAGGATGTGGAGAAATTAGAAACCTCATGTGTTGCTGGGGGCGTCACACTAGCCGAGCAACTTTGACCAACAGTGTGTGGCATTTCAGCAAAGAGTTAAACCTAGAGTTACTGGCAAAAGCCTGCCCAGGCACGCACAGGAGCATTGTTTCTTTCAGCCAGTGAAACCCACACCCCAACCCAAGCGTTCATCAGCTGATGAAGGTGTAAATAAAGGATGATCTACCTGTACAATGAAGTAGCATTCAGCAGTGAAAGGACCGAGACATGCTATAACACGGATGGCCCTTGAAAACATCATGCTCAGCGAAAGAAGCCAGCCACAAAAGGCCACGTGCTGTATGATTCCGTCTATATGAAGTGTCCAGAATAGGCAAATTTGTAGAGACAGAGCATAGACGAGCGGTTGCTTGTGGCTTGGGAACAGAATTGGGGGGATGGGGGTTGACTCGCTGGACGCAGGGGTTCTTTTAGGAGGGATGGAATGTCCTAAAATCAGGTTGTAGTGATTGTTGCACAGCTTAGTGAATATACTGAAAACCACTTTCACTGGCTGAATTGTGTGGTATGTAAGTTGTATCTCAGTAAAGCTGTCGTAAAGAAAGTAGAGGTCCTGTCTTCGTCTGTGTGGGCTGCTGTACGAAATTCCACAGACTGGGTAGCTTATAAGCAGCGAAGTTTGTTTCTCGCAGCTCTGGAGGCTGGACGTCTGTGATCAGGGGCCGGCATGGCTGCATTCTGGGGCGCCTCTCTGCCTGGTGCACAGCCGGCATCTTCTCACTGTGTCCTCGTGGGGTGGGAGGGGCGAGGGGAGCTCTGGGGGGTCCCTTTTGTAAGAACACTAGTCCCATTCATAAGGGCTGCACCCTCATGACCAAAGCACCTCCCAAAGGCCCCACCTCCTAGCACTGTCCTCTTTGGGGTTAGGGTTTCAGCATTTAAATTTGGGGGGAACACAAGCATTCCGGACCATATCCCACTGTGTGGTGATATAATTTGGCTGTTTTCTGTTGAGGCACGTTTGCCTGGTTTCTACTTTTTCACTGTCACGGACAGTACACGTAGTAGCTCAGTTAGTAAATTCCTGATTGCATTTTGGAGTGTTTTCTTGACATGTACTCTTAGAAGAGCCATTACTGACTCAACGGTTGGGTTTTTTTTTTTTTTTTTTTTTTGGCGGTACGCGGGCCTCTCACTGCTGTGGCCTCAGGCTCCGGACGCGCAGGCTCAGCGGCCGTGGCTCACGGGCCCAGCCGCTCCGTGGCATGTGGGATCTTCCCGGACCGGGGCACGAACCTGTGTCCCCTGCATCGGCAGGTGGACTCTCAACCACTGCGCCACCAGGGAAGCCCCTACGGTTGGGTATTTTTAAGTCTTGATAACATTTGCCAGGTTGTGTACCAGAAAGATGTTTGAATGTCTGCTCTGCAGCTGCGTCCGGGATTGCCGTCTTTCTATGTCTTTGGGGCGTTCTGAGCATTATTGGTACCTCCTGGCTGGAGACAGGACCTACGCATGCATCTGTGTGCTTATATGTGTGTGTCACTTGTTTGTAGATATGTCACTGTTTGCCCGTGAGGCTGTTCCAGTGTGGGCCAGGGCTCCACGATGTTAAGGGACTCGGGGAGTTAGCTGAAGGGCCAGGAGCAAGTAGGACACTCTCCAGCATTGACGTTTGAGTTTTCAACCTGCAGGAGCCGTATTCAGCAGGCCTGATTAGGAACTTGGAAGGCACAAGGGTGCGCGAATGTGTGTGTGTGTGTGTGTGTGTGTGTGTGTGTGTGTAGGGAAACAACACTGTAGTGGAGCCTGGCGGCTGCAGGCCTTGTGCCCCATGTGCGCTAGCGTGGCAGAAGCAGGTGTGTGACCAGCAGCCTCTCTGGGGGACGTTACACACAGGATCGTTTGTCCCCAGTCCTTGAGGCGCACGCTGGCCCATCTGGAGCGAGGTGGAGGTGGACTCAGTTGGGGCAGCTTTGTGGAAAAGCAGTGCGTGCACATGCGGCACACGCGTTGGCATCTGCTGGTCTCTGCTACACTTCCACCAGCCGAGGAAGATGCAGGTGTCTCTTATGAACGACGAAGCAAAGCCTCTACAGTCATCAGCCACCCAGAAGGCGGCCAGTCCTCTCTTTGGCCTGTGGGCCTGTTTCTGGGACCTTGCCTTCCATCAGTTTGATCCCACTGTGTCCTCACCTCGCTCTCCAATCAGACCCTGGGGGTCTACAGTCTTTTCCTCCGTTGCCAAAAGTGATGGCTTAGGTGCAGCCTTTCATGTGTTAGGTGACAGTCCCCAACATTTAAGGAGCACTTGTTCTGGGCTGGTGCGCTGGTGAGCGGGTTAGTCTCTTAGGACCTGGGGCTCCGAGGCCCCAGATCCAGGAGCTAATCATCTTGTTCCTCCTGGTACTTAGGTGGTGGCTCACCTTCCTTGAAGTGACAGCCGCTGTCTAGCCGTAGTGTCATAGGGTTGTGGGGTAAAGAAGGAGTTCTCCCCGACCCCTCTCCTAATTCCCCTGAGCTAAGTTCACGGTTTAATTAACTTCACTGTGCATTTCTTTTCATTCTAACGACAGCCTTCTAGGGTAGACGTTACTGCTTTGAGTTAGGAAAAAGGAGGCGTGGAGAAGTTAAATAACTTGCCGAGGTCCTGGTGTTTCGGATCTGGAATCGGTGTCTCTGCTTTATCTGAACAGCCAGCCGGGCAGCCCTGCCCCGCGGATACCTCCTAAGCTGCCGGCAGCCTGGCTCTGCCCACGGCCGGCCACGAGTTCCCTGATGATGTGAGTTTGTGCCTGCTGCTGGTAGTTAAGTCAAGGATTAATTTCCCCAATTTGTAGCTTTTCTTACTGACACGGTGCCGAAGTGCTTTCTTACGTTCGGATGTGATTCCCAAGGCTGAGGTGGTAGAATTTTATCCTCCTTAATTGGGACCCTTTGTACAGCCTTTTAAAATCCTTTCATCAGAGAACAAGTTCTATTTCCTTTCCATTGGAGTGCAGTTTCACGGTTGTTGTTGTTTCTTCCTGATTTATTTCCTTTCTTTTAAATGGTTTCTCTTCATTTCTTGTTTTAAATTGCAGTCATTGCTGAAGTGGTCCTGGCTCTGGCTAACAGGAAAAGGCTAACGAATACATTAGTGGGGTCCTTTCACTTTTTACCCTCCTAATATAAAATGCCACATAATCTGACATCCAGAAGCTTCAGCAGTTCAGCCCAGGGCCTTCGAAAACTCGGAGGCTGAGCCTTGTGCTCAGAGCTTGCGGCCCTGGATCCTCTACCCAGAGAGACCCCTGCCCCACACTTTGCATAGTGTTTCAGAATTTCGTGGACCCTATTTCCTGGGCCTGGATTCAGAATCCCTACGTGATAATTAAAGTCCTGAAGAGGAGTGTGGGCTGAATGGAAAGCTTTGCATTTACATTTGAAGACTCTCACTCATCCTTTCTCCCCACAAACTTTAGCTTTCTTCTCGAATTTTTATGGCTCTCTGTGTTAGAATCAGGAATTTTCAGAATGTTTCTCACATAACACGTACCAACTCCCGTCTTCTTTGTTTTTCAGCATCTTTAAATGTTTCCCTTTTATCAAAGGTTGTTGCTAAATCACAGAAACCCTTTTCAGATCAATTTTTATTTTGTTAATATTAATTTAACAAATCCATACACACACATACGTCTTTACACACAGGCCACATGCTTATTCTTCCTGTAGTACTACGTGTTACAAGAGCCATTGGTGGAGTGTCGCAGCTTCTTAAAGAGGAGGTTGTTCTCTGTGTTGGGTTCTGTCTGTGCAGCCCAGATGGCGGACAGCATCGGTGAGACCCCCGCCTGCTGGGGTTGTCCTTCACTTTCCGTGGCCCCCTCCCTGCCCCCCACATCCTAAAGCCCCCTGGAGGTGGGGGGAGGAGAGGTTGTGAGCCAGGACCGGGTGAGATCTCTTTTTCACTGACGGTGACTTTGAGGCATGGGCAGCCTTTGTTTTCAAGCTGAGAGGCCATGGTGTCAGCGTAGTTTTATTTTTCCCTTTTGGTGGTTCTGTATTGTTTTGAGAGGAAATATTGGGAGACGAGTGGTTTGGTGGTGGCCATCGTTTCCAGCTACCTGCACGTCCTCCCTCCAGAAATCTTTATTTTCTGCCTAAGACCAATCAACCATCTATCTACTCGTCTCTCTGAGCTGTTCATGTCCATTGCCAGGTCCAGCAAGTGACATTCTTTCCACGACCATTTTCTCCAAAGAAGCACGAGTCAGGCCCGATTGCAGCCCTGGGTCCCTCTGCACGGCGAGCACAGGTGACGTCGGGGCAGCTGCTGCCGGCAGTCAGGTGGCTGTGGCGGGCTCAGGGGGCGGCACAGCCCTGCTCGGCCTCCCTGGCCGGGGGGCTTTCACGAGTCCTGCACAGACAGCTTGAAGTCTTGTTGAGGATGGCTCTTCCACGGCCTGCGGCCAGGCCAGGCTTTTGGGTCCCGTCTGGTGACCTCCACTGCCAGGCAGAGGTGTGGACACCAGGCGGGCAGAGCATGAGACAGACTCGCGGTGATTATGGCTCTTCCCGTCGGGTCTGGACGAGGTTCTGTTGGTCAGCCACTCAGTCAGCCAAGGGTCCCTGGATGAAGAACAGAGTGTGAAGCAGGCCTGGATCACGGACCTCTTGTGGGCGTGGACACGAGCCAGCAGGGCAGAAAGGTAGCCTTGAGCGTTAACTGACTGGCAAAGACTGTATTCACCAGCCCCTGTGACTGGGCCTGAAGAATCGTCAGCTTTAAACTCCAAGTGAAAGCGGTTACTGACCAAAAAGTGGACTAACAGACGTTCTTCATAGACTGATTAGCTAGACTTGTCAAATACTGGAAGTGAGAAATCGTTCTTAGGATGCATGTTTTACCCCTCACGAGCATAGCATTGGGTGTTCTTGGTTGGGACCAAGTAGGGTTCTTCGAGGGACGCACGAGGAGGACGAGGGGCTTTATTCAGGCTGCTGGAGTGTCCTGTGTTGTCCTTAGTTTTGAGGAACGGCTTGAACCTCTGTGAACCCTCAGGGACCATTCAACCCAACTTTAGTTTTTGAGTTTCCTGTTTGAGTGTTTCATACTATGTGTATGGGTTGAAGTTTGATGATTTTTATTCCATTCTTCAAAGAGCAAGGAGAAAACCTACTTATTTTTGAAAAATAGAATAAAATCCCATTCTGTCTTGCAGCTACTATGTAGGTCCATTGAACCTCTTTATAAATCTAAGATATATTGTCAGATCATAATGATCTTAATTTTTTTCTGTGTCTTAAAGTATTTTGCTATTGTATCATCCCAGGTATTATTTTATTGTTACTCATCAATTATTCCTAACTACAGTTTAAAAAAAAAAGGACTAAAATAATAAGAGGATGGAAGAATGGGAAGATGGAATCACCTAGAAGACTGATGTCACTGAGAAATAAACCATCCCTTCTGTGTGATCCTTCAGTTTTCTTATTGTGTTTCCCAAATGATTGTGTTATCTTTTAAGAAGGTATAAAAAGAGTCTGGAGACATTTTTGTAGTCTTTTCTTTTAAAAGCTTTTATTGAACATAGTAGAGAATTAGAATTTTTTATTTTTTTACACCTGTAATAAGGAGAGGAAAATCGGCAGAGGAAGGCATTTCCCCATTATTAGACGAACTAGGAGATGCACGCAGAGGGATGCAGGGCAGCTCTTTAGATGCTGATGATGACAGTGAAACTGATTGTCTAAGCAGAATCGCAGACTGTGAGTCTTCAGCCGAAGGTGTCTTAGATGAATTTTCTCAAACTCAGGCATCAGTGACTGAACGATGTAGCTCTAAGGACATGAAGGAAATGTGGTTTCTCATCCACCTAGTCATTCAACAGGAAGGACTTCATCACGTAAGATTTCGTGACAAGAATGTGGACCATCCCCACTTTGCCAAAAAGGGGAGATGTTTGTGGACCGAACTTGGATGTAAACGGAGAAATGCTGAAAGCAGGTGTGTCTGCAAGAGGTGATTGGAATGCAGGCTGCCCTGTGTGCTGTTCACAGCGAGTATCAGTAACAGGGCCATCTTTTTTGTTGTGCTTTTTTCTTTTACCTTTGTTTTATGTGTTTTTCCCATTCTTTATAAAGATGTCTCACTGACTTCTGAAGGCCCCGAGCCTCACCACTGTTTGTTTCTTTGGGCAAGTTTCAGGGACTCTTCCAAGGGTGGTTAGAAATGGCTGCGGTGGCCACACTCTTCTAGCTGCTTAGCTAAGCCATTAACGTCAGACGTCTGAGTTTTTGCTTCATTAACAAGAATTGAATGATATTCAAGAAGGATTCAAGCTGCATTAATATTTAAGAGCCTTTTTGAATCCAGGGAGTGCCTGTGGATCTAATATATACAAGCACATGTCTATTAGGAAGGACGGCCGCATGCTTGGCCTCCTGTCCGCGGAAGTTTATTCCAGGGGAGTGCTTCTCGCTCCAGCACTTAGCTTGCCAGCCTCCCAAAGGCATCCGTGCCGAGAAATCATGCTTTCTATTACTTTGCTGTCTTAAATAAATCTGTGTCCCAAATAGCAGGGAAAATCAATTTAATTACTTATGAAACTTTTCCTTAAGGGTGAGTGAATTATGGGGAAGAGATGAAGTATCTGTCATCGGTCACCTCATTTCAGAGCCATATAGGAGAGAAATGCATTTCGTTATGAAGATTAGTGTGGCTTGGCTGGTGAAAGCAGAGAGAGGCCCGCAAAGGCCCGTCCACCCGGCAGTGTGGGTGGAAGAGCATCGTGCTCCTGGGACCGACGGAAGTGAGCTTGAGTGGCGGTGGTGGCGGGGACAGGGCGTTGAGCAGGAACCAGAGGACTTGCGCGGGTGTCACAGCAAGAGCCTTAGGGACGGGGAGAGAGCTGATTGCAGTTACCGTAGTGATGGAGGCGGGCTCGGAAGGGAGCCACCCGCTCCTGGTTTCGCTCGTGCGCTGCTCCCAGCCTCCCCCCAGCCCCCATCATCTGATCCGCCCCACCATCCATCGTGATGTAGTTCATGAGCCTCGTCGCCCACTTGGCAGAATCTGCCCCAGCGGTCTTCGCCGGGGGCAGAAAGCAACTGTGTTTTCCCTCCACCTGACACAACTTTGCAGTTTATCTGCTGGAGCAGAGACCAGCTCAGAAGATGAAATGGTCTGTAGCTGTGGCTTTAAATGTTCAACTGTCAAGGATGTAAGTAGAGGATAAGGGAGGGTGCAGCTGGCTGGCCAGGACCAGAGCAGGGCTGTGATGAAAAGGGGAGGAGAAATCAACTCTCCCATCCCTACTTGTGTCTTCTGTCTGACCTGTCAAGTGATCAATTTCTTCACCCACCTGCCTGCCTACCTACGTTCTGCCCACCTGCAGGTACCTGTCTCTCTTTTAGTGGGTATAATTTGGTGGCTTTTAGTGTATTCAGAGTTGTGCAACCATGACACTACTTCCAGGACGTTTCCATCTCTCAGAAAGAAGCCCTGTACCAATGGGCAGTCATTCCACATCACCCGCTCCTCCAGCCCCCCACCGGCAACTGGTGATCTACTTTGTGTCTCTGGATTTGCCTATGCTGAGCATTTCATATAAGTAGGATCATACGTCTGGTGACTGGCTTCTTTCACTTTGCATAATGTTTTTGAGGTTCATCTGAGCTGTAGCATATGTCAGAAGTTCCTTCCCTTTTAAGGCTTAATAGTATTTCATTGTATGCATAGATCACCTTCTGTTTATCCATTCATCAGCTAGTGGACATTTGGATTTTTTTCCCTCCATTTTTGGCTGTTATGAATAATGCCACTGTAATTATTTGTTTACAAGTCCTTCTGTGTGGACATGTTTTCAGGTCTCTTGGCTATATACCTAGGAGTAGAATTGCTGGGTCATATGGTAACTCCATGTTTAACTTTTAGACGAACTGACAGACTCTCTCCCAAAGGGGCTGCAGCATTTTCCATTCCCACCAGCAGTGCGTAAGTGTTCTGATTTCTCCACATCCTTGTCTACACTTGTTAGTGTCTTTTTAATTTTAGCCATCCTAGTGTGTGTGAAGTGGTAACTTGTGGTTTTGATTTGTATTTCCCTGATGACTGATAATGTTGTGTGTCTTTTCACGTGCTTATTATTTTTAATGTGGTGGGATTATATTTGATGCTGATTGGATTCATTAAAAAATCTATTGAACTTTAAAATTTCTTTTACTAGCATTAAAGTTTATATATGCTTTGCTTTTAAAAAAATAATAAACCTTTCTTTCACTTGATGTTTTCTAATCTATAATAACTTGACTGAAATTGGTCTCAAATTTTAAAATGAAGATACTTTCCTTTTCATTATTATTACTTTCATTTTTTTTTACAGGAAAAAGTATTCTCAGAGAAAGTTGGGTACAAAACTTTGATTTATTTTCTTATTCACAAAAGCTGAAAGTGTAGGTTGATTTTTCTTTTAAGGTAGAGATATAAGTTTGTAGAGAGTAGGTTATTTCAATTTCTGCCATCTTGTGCTTGAGAGAGATTAAAGGAAAAATTTGAAATGAGAAGTCACCTCTTCTAACTTTGCAACTTTATGCTTTCAGCAACTGCTCCTCTTCAGAATCTGTGGGTTGGTTGTGACTTTGGTTCTTAAAGGTCAAAATAGAATCCCCATCTTCTGGTCTCTTTGCAGTTTCTTTCAATTCCACAGACTTTTATAAAATCGCTCACAGTGGAAGGTTTTTGGCATACCAAGATGTGTAAGACATGGTCTTTGCTCTTAGGCAGTTTAAATTTCAGAAGGGATAAATGGTGATTTATTATATTCATTCGGTCTGCAGTTACTCCTGGAGAGACAAAGGTGATGCTGATTGTGGTGATGGTAATGGTGGTGAAGATGGTGGTGGTAGTGGTGATGTTGATGATGGTGGTGGTGGTGATGGTGGTGAAGATGGTGGTGGTGATGATGTTGATGATGATGATGGTGGTAGTGGTGATGGTGGTGATGGTGGTGATGATGTTGATGGTGGTGGTGGTGATGGTGGTAGTGGTGCTGGTGGTGATGATGGTGATGGTGATGATGATGGTGGTGATGGTGGTGATGATGATGGTGATGATGATGGTGATGATGTTGATGGTGGTGGTGATGGTGGTGAGGGTGATGGTGGTAGTGGTGCTGGTGGTGATGATGGTGGTGATGGTGATGATGATAATGGTGGTGGTGGTGATGGTGGTGATGATGATGGTGGTGGTGGTGCTGGTGGTGATGGTGGTAGTGGTGCTGGTGGTGATGGTGGTGGTGGTGCTGGTGGTGATGGTGGTAGTGGTGCTGGTGGTGATGATGGTGGTGGTGGTGGTGACAGTGGTGAAGATGGTGGTGGCGGTGATGGTGGTGATGGTGATGGTGGTAGTGGTGCTGGTGGTGGCAGTGGCTGCAGCCAACTTCCTTTGTACCAGGAGCTTTCCCAGAACTTTCCTTATTATTACATTACTACTCCCTGAGGTTGATGCTCTTGTCATCCCATTTTGCAGGTCAGCAAACTGAGGCACAAAGAGGTTGATCAAGGTCTTTAAACTGCTGACTGTCAGAGCCAGGATCAACCCCTGGTCGTCTTCTGCTGTGTGGACGGCTTTTCTCTGTACGGGGAAAGGGGCAGCCAGATGGCTGGTATCAGAGGCCCAGCCACCGGGGCTGTGTCCTCCTGCTCTGTCCCTTCCTCTGTGGGCCCGTGTAGGGACAGAGTTCACGGGGTCCCCTCTGTCAGTGCAGACTCCTCACTGATGAAGATTGCCTCCTGCTTCCCCGTGTGGGTCTGGGGCCCTGTCCTTCTGTAGAGGACAGAAGGGCAGCTGAGCCACGGAGGAGGAGATTGCTCATCCACGTGCCTACAGCTCACGCTCGGTTGCAGTGAGCGTCCTCTTTCTGACTGATGTGATGTTTTGTGCACTTCGGGTTAGACGTTGCTTTTCTGCTCAGTATAGAAGTGTGACCTAAAGTACTTTGGAATGATCTTTATCACAGTCAGAGCAACACTGCCATTCTGTGTAATTCTAACTCTCTGGATTGAAGAGCCGTCTTGTTAGTGGCCCTGTGTTAGTACGCACCCTTCTTTCTTACCTTGTGCCTTAGAGATGGAACACAGCTTCCGAAAATGAGGGGCTGGAGTCTTTTTGTTGAATCGACCCAGCAGCTGCATTGAGGCTCATTCTCTCTGCCAGGCAGGCCAGCGTCAGCTTGTGCATCACAGTGGCCTCCCACTTGGTCCAGCCCACGTGACAGGCACCTGCCCGCGCCACTGTATTCTGGACGCGCTTGGCACCAGTGACGTTCCCGTCCTTGCCTGCAGAGCGTGTTCTGTCCGGAGGGGGAGCAGCTGGAACACACAGTGCTTCTCCCACGGAGGCAGTGTGGTCGGTGGCCTGTGGGGGGCAGGGAATGTGGTGTCCTCGACATGCAGGGGCCCAGGCGTCGCCCTCCCTCTGCCGCTCAGGCCCACGGGCCTGGGATCACCCTCTGCCTTCTCATCTGCAGGGCAGCACTGGGATCAGAGCAGATGGAGCTTGAGACCAGAAAGTCTGGTGGAGAGCAGGGGGTAGTGTTGGATGCCAGGACAAAGGTGCCACCTCACTGCCGTAGGTGCACAGGGAGGGCCTCAGAGTGACAGGCACGTGGGCCCCATTTGGTGCGTTGAGAGATTTCCCAGGCAGTCTCACTCTGGGTCGAAGGTGCTTCATCCACGTGATCAGTGCCCTGCACAGTGTTTTCAGCATGACCACATCTCCCAGGGCGAGCCTGGGGCCTCCCTCCAGCGTCTTTGGCTCGGTGTGCCGGCCGGGTCGGGAGGTACCTTCTGAGCACGTCACTGGGGGTTTCCTGCAGGGGGATCACAGCTCCTGCTCTTACGGTGGCAGGACGTGGCCCCGCTGGGTCTGAGAGACAGAGTTAAGCTGCAGAGACAGGCCCCCAGATGCTTCCTGCAGGCCCCGGCCGTCCTGGTGGCGGTCATTTAAGTTTTAGCTCACGTCCCGGCCTGTGGAAGGCACGTGCGTTGTTCACCATTTGCCCGTGTGACTGTTGTGTTGCACGGCCTGGGTTTCTTCCTGTGTCCACTCTAGCGCGTGCGACCTCTCCCCGCTCCCTCTGTCCCCCACCCTTCCTCTTTCCTCCCTCCCTCCCTCCCCTGCCAAGTCTCTCTCTCTCTCTCCATCTGAGGTATGTGGATAATCTGTCTCAGGCCTGGGGGCATGGGCCGGGACTGCAGCCTGGGGAATCTGGCTGGAGGTCCTGACCAGAGCCGGGCCCCTGCATTCCGACCCTGCTCAGCAGCCTGGCTCTTCTCTCCAGTGACTTGGCTGCTGCCTGCCGTTCTGTTGCTAACCTGGGGGACCCGGTCTCAGGAGGGATGCGGAAAAATTACCAGGGCTTTTAGAATCCTGCTCTCACCTGAGAAACTTGCCTTTTAATGCCAGGTGTGAATGAAGTAGGCTGCTCTTTGTACCCTTGCATAAACGTGGTGTTGTCTAGGAAACACGCCTTTGGAGGGCTGCAGGGCCGGAGGGCCAGAGCGTCAGAGACAAACGGGAGAGATTGACCCAGCTGAGCAAATAAAAACAGCAAACCGCCTGCCCTCGAATAAAACATTTTAGGTGGCAGAGAGACAACAAGAAATGAAAGCTCTTTAAGTAGAAAAGATTTTCACATACATTTTAGCTCTTAAATTGGCAAGTGAGGTGGTATCCATACTTCTTCCCTGTTTTGGTCAGTTCCGTTCCAGAGCAGGACGTGGACAGACAGGGACAGTTGTATCTGATGAACTCTCAGGAACCTGCTGGGAGTGTTGGTTGCGTATGTGGTCGCGACTCTGCGATTCCCCATTCTTGGTCCTGCCCTTCACGATTCCCCACGTGCTGCACGCCCTGGGGTGGGCCCTCCTCCACCAGCCACGGTCACAGTCACAGTCGCAGGCTTTGCTCATTTCCCCCTCGCTGTGAATTTCTAAATCCCGTTGCGTGTTAGCCAAGAGCCGTTTGTCGGAGTCTGTTCTGTGTCCGTGGCTGCTGCCCAGCTCGGTCGGGGAAACCTTTGACTCAGGCGCAGAGGTACCTCCTGTCTGTGGTTTTCGTCCCTGTGGGGCAGAAGCTGCAGCTTCTCAAGAAGGAACAAGAATGGTTGTTTAAACTGAGCCCATCTCTGCTGCTCAGAGACCCCGTGAGAGCGGGGAAGACTGTGCCTTTCCACCTGGAAGCAGGGTTGTCTCCAGACGCTGCTACACAAAGGTGCTCAGACACGAGGCAGAGAGCCCAGGAGGTGCGTCACAGCCAGGCCTGCTAACGCAAAGTCAGCCCCACGTGCTGGGCTAACACCAAGACATGCACACGCACACCCACCTTCAAGCATGTGCACACACCCCCACGTGCACACACGCCCATGCACACATGCCCACGCACACACACCCATGCACACAATGCACCCACATGCACATACGCCCATGCACACATGCCCATGCACACACACGCCCATGCACACACACCCACATGCACGCACACACCCGTGCACATGTGCCCATGCACATACACGTGCACACACACCCATGCACACACACGCACCCACGTGCACACTTGCCCGTGCACACACACGCCCGTGCACACACATGTGCAGAGGCAGGTCACACTGTTTCGGTCACTTGAGCAGTTATGCACAGTTCCCTGAGGGAGCAGGCGCCCTGGAAGGACCATGAACTGGGAGCCTTTTGCCTGGGGTTCTCTTTCCCGTGCATCTGTCAGCCTCAGTGAGGGGTGAAGCTAGAGCTCTTTATAAAGTGTGCCCTCTATATGAGACACAGGCATCTCACCGGACGTTCTGAGTGAGGGTGAACCCTCCTGGGTGGCCCTGAGGCCCAGCCAGCCCGAGGGCCCAAGCAGAGGCTCTTGTGGACATCAGAGAAATGACACCCAAGCGGTGATGGCCCAGGTCCCATAGGACACGTGAGCCCTTGGAAGGACGTTGGCTTTTGATCTGGAAGAGAGAGGCTTCTCAACAGAGGGTTAAGGTGGCGTCGCCTGTGAAAGGTGTCTTGGGACACATGCAGGGGACGGGGTGCAGGGAGAAGCTGGGTGGAAGTCAGGGAGGCCAGTTAGGTTGTTGACCTAATCCGAGGGGAGGCGATGGCGTGGGCTCAGAGCCAGGAGGTGGCGAGCCGGGGTTGCATCTGACTGGTTTGAAGGGTTTGCTGAGAGGTTGGATGGAGGTGAGATGGAGAGGTTAAGGATGACCCGGAGGTTTTCCCTCACTAACGGGAGGGGATGGAGTTGCCTCTTCCAGAGAAGGGCACGGAGATGGACCAGGAGCCTGGTCTTGGGCGTGTGTCGTGCATGTTGTCTGTTGGACACCCCAGTGCCCCTCTCATGTCAGACACCGCTGGTCTTTGCTTTCTCCTTCCTGGGGAGCAGTTGATTTGGGCCCTTTTCCCGGTCTTGGTGTCCAGTGTGAAATGCAGGCCTCTTCTCCAGGGCAGGTGGCCGCGGCCCTGGCTTCTTGGCATGCTGCCTCTCGCTTTCCTGCCCGAGGTCAGAGCTGGCCCTGTCCTCTGAGCTTCCCAGTCTTCATTTCCAGTAAGGGCTTGGGGACCCGAGGCGGGAAGTCCCAGGACCCCTGAGACGAGAGTGGTGCCTCTTTTATCCACTGAAAGAGTCATTGTAGACAGGCAGAAACGATGGATGGATGTTGACGTGGGTGCTGACAAAGGAGAGATGCATCCTTGCATCTTCTAGATGCTTGTGTATGTGAAAACTCCCCCCTCAGGAGTTCTGCTTCATTTCTCTCAGGGTTACAACTGGAGTTTCGGTTCTGTTGTTCTTTCTCTCCAGAGCTTTCTGCTGGCTCACATTCCTTGTACACACATCCAGGATATGGTTTTGTCGTGAGAAGTGTGTGAACCTGCCTCCGTGCAGGTGGATGTGAGCATTTGTGGGTATTTGTGGGTAAAAGCAACCGAGCAGTTTTCTAGCTTTCTGTACACAGCCTCGGGCCTTCCTACCGTTTGCTTCTCTGCTTTAGACTTGCTGTCTGCAAAGCAGAGGCAGTACTTTCAGGCCTTTCTCTCGCTGGGAGGCTAATGATTGAGTTATATATATAGTGGCGTGAAGTCTTTGAAATAAAATCACAAAGTACATGTGCATTATTATTATAGCTCTAATGGTATTTATATTTAAATCATGATTGCAATAATAATACACCATTTTGCCAATAAAACACAAAACCACTTCAGAAGAACATTCTAAAATGATAGCGTTTTCTGGGGCTGGTCAGCAGTGTCTAATTTGGGGCCTTCACAATTGGTTTCGTGATTCGTGTATTATGTACTTCCAAAGAATAATCAAGGGTGTGCAGCATTGCCCAGGGCAGTGAGTGTGGAAAATGCACAGTTGGTGCGGTTGGACTAAAAGAACAATTGGCCGCCCGGATCAACACGGGTGGAGTTCACGCGGGGCAGGGGCTCTCAGCAGCCCTTCATGCTGGTTCTGAGCCCGTGAAGCTTGACTTTGTGATAATGCGTCATCAGGGCCGAGGGCCTTTTGTCAGCTGTCCAGTTACGGCAGAGATGTATGGTGGGTGCGCAGCTCAGTGGGGACTGAGGGTTTTTTCCCAGATACATACAACATTCATAATCCTGATTTATAACCACTGGAATTTGTGCTACTCAAGCAGAAGGCTCAGATGTGGAGCTTTATTTAGTGGGAAGTGTCTCTCTTTTAGTCGCTCTGGTACTCCAGTCCCTGTGGATGTACAAGGTGGTGAGTCTGGAGGCTGTGCTGTCTGCAGAGAAATGGGGGACAGCTGTGCCCCCCTCCTTTCATCTCCCGGGGTATTACATTTAGCTTATTGGAGTTGGACTAATTACTGCATTAAGAGCAGAAGTCAGCGAGAGGTGGTCCTTTATTATTAGGTTTTTTATTTTATTTTTTTTAAGATTTTTTTTTTGATGTGGACCATTTTTAAAGTCTTTATTGAATTTGTTACAGTATTGCTTCTGTTTTATGTTTTGGTTTTTTGGCCACGAGGCATGTGGGATCTTAGCTCCCCAACCAGGGATCGAACCCGCACCTCCTGCAATGGAAGGCAAAGTCTTAACCACTGGACTGCCAGGGAAGTCCCTGTTATTAGTTTTGAAATTAAGAGTGTTCTGCTGAGCCGCACGGCACAGGGTGGTGGTGTCCATGGCCGGTGCGGCCAGAGCATGTCTGTGTCCACCTGCAGCCACTCCTGCCTCTAGACCTTTCTCCTTGGCTGGCTTCAGGACGGCCCCTCCTGGTCTTGCTGCCCAGGTCCTCCCCCCTCTCTTACATTGGGACATTCATCTCAACTAAGGAATCAATATTGATAGATTATTATGACCTATATTTAGTTTTTACTAATGACCGTTTTCTGCTCCAGGACCCCGTCCAGGTCACCACATGACATTTAACCGTCGTGTCTCCATAAGCTCCTCTTGGCTGTGACATTTTCTCATATTTCCCTTGTTTTAATGACCTTGATGGTTTGAGTACTTGCCAGGTTATTTTGTAGAGTGTCCCTAAATTTGGGTTTGCCTAATGTTTTTCTTGTAGTTAGACTGGGGTGGTGGGTTTGGGGAGGGAGCACAAAGGAGCAAGTGCTGTGTCATCACATCAGGGGGCACGCGGTGACAGGGGTGATCACCTTTGGTGCTGACCTTGATCACTTGGCCGAGGTGTATTCATAGGTTTCTCTTCTGCAAAGTTCCTCTTTTTTTCCTCTCCTTTCCTTCCTGTCCTCTTTGGAAGGAAGTCACGATGTGCCCAAACGTAAGGGGTGGCAGTTATGCCCTACCTCCTTGAAGGTGGATCTCTACATAAATTAATTGGGATTCTTCTGCGTGAAAGATTCGTCTGTTTTCCCTATTTGTTAATTTATTCAATCATTTATATCAGTATGGATGCATAAATATTTATTTTACATTTTGGGTTATAGTGCGATGGTACTGCATTATTTTTTTTGAATTTTTGAATTTTATTTAATTTATTTTTTTATACAGCAAGTTCTTGTTAGTTATCCATTTTATACATATTAGTGTATGTATGTCAATCCCAATCTCCCAATTCATCACACCCTCCCCACCCATCCCCTCCACTTTCCCCCCTTGGTGTCCGTATGTTTGTTCTGTACATCTGTGTCTATTTCTACCCTGCAGAATGGTTCATCTGTACCATTTTTCCAGGTTCTACGTATATGCATTAATATACGATATTTGTTTTTCTCTGACTTACTTCACTCTGTATGACAGTCTCTCGATCCATCCACGTCTCTACAAATGACCCAATTTCGTTCCTTTTTATGGCTGAGTAATATTCCATTGTATAGATGTACCACATCTTCTTTATCCATTCGTCTGTCGATGGGCATTTAGGTTGCTTGCATGACCTGGCTATTGTAAATAGTGCTGCAATGAACGTTGGGGTGCATGTGTCTTTTTGAATTATGGTCTTCTCAGGGTATATGCCCAGTAGTGGGATTGCTGGGTCATATGGTAATTCTATTTTTAGTTTTTTAAGGAACCTCCATACTGTTCTCCATAGTGGCTGTATCAGTTTACATTCCCACCAACAGTGCAACAGGCTTCCCTTTTCTCCACACCCTCTCCAGCATTTGTTGTTTCTAGATTTTCTGATGATGACCATTCTAACTGATGTGAGGTGATACCTCATTGTATTTTTTTTTCTCATTGTATTTTTAAAAATTTATTATTATTATTTTTTGTGGTTCGCGGGCCTCTCACTGTTGTGGCCTCTCCCGTCGCGGAGCACAGGCTCTGGACGCGCAGGCTCAGCGGCCATGGCTCACGGGCCCAGCCGCTCCGCGGCATGTGGGATCTTCCCGGACCGGGGCACGAACCTGTGTCCCCTGCATCAGCAGGCGGACTCTCAACCACTGCGCCACCAGGGAAGCCCTCTAGGTATTTTTTGATTTCCTCAGTGATCTCTTGGTTATTTAGTAACGTATTGTTTAGCCTCCACGTGTTTGTGCTTTTTACGATTTTTCCCTGTAGTTGATTTCTAATCTCATAGCGTTGTGGTCAGAAAAGATGCTTGATATGATTTCAATTTTCTTAAATTTATTGAGGCTTGCTTTGTGACCCAAGATGTGATCTATCCTAGAGAATGTTCCATGTGCACTTGAGAAGAAAGTGTAATCTGCAGTTTTTGGATGGAATGTCCTATAAATATCAATTAAATCTATCTGGTCTATTGTGTCATTTAAAGCTTGTGTTTCCTTATTAGTTTTCTGTTTGGATGATCTGTCCATTGGTGTAAGTGAGATGTTAAAGTCCCCCACTATTATTGTGTTATTGTCAATTTCCTCTTTTATAGCTGTTAGCAGATGCCTTATGTATTGAGGTGCTCCTATGTTGGGTGCATATATATTTATAATTGTTATATCTTCTTGGATTGAACCCTTGATCATTATGTAGTGTCCTTCCTTGTCTCTTGTAACACTCTTTATTTTAAAGTCTATTTTATCTGATATGAGTACTGCTACTCCAGCTTTCTTTTGATTTCCATTTGCACAGGATATCTTTTGCCATCCCCTCACTTTCAGTCTGTATATGTCCCTAGGTCTGAAGTAGGTCTCTTGTAGACAGCATATATATATATGGGTCTTGTTTTTGTATCCATTCAGCGAGCCTGTGTCTTTTGGTTGGAGCATTTAATCCATTCACATTTAAGGTAATTATTGATATGTATGTTCCTATTACCATTTTCTTAGTTGTTGTGGGTTTGTTTTTGTAGGTCCTTTTCTTCTCCTGTGTTTCCCACTTAGAGAAGTTCCTTTAGCATTTGTTGTAGAGCTGGTTTGGTGGTGCTGAATTCTCTTAGCTTTTGCTTGTCTTTGAAGCTTTTGATATCTCTATCGAATCTGAATGAGTTCCTTGCTGGGTAGAATAATCTTGGTTGTAGGTTCTTCCCTTTCATCACTTTAAATATGTCATGCCATTCCCTTCTGGCTTGTAGAGTTTCTGCTGAGAAATCAGCTGTTAACCTTATGGGAGTTCCCTTGTATGTTATTTGTTGTTTTTCCCTTGCTGCTTTCAATAATTTTTCTTTGCCTTTAATTTTTGTCAATTTGATTACTATGTGTCTCGGCATGTTTCTCCTTGGGTTTATCCTGCCTGAGACTCTCTGCATTTCGAGGACTTGGATGGCTATTTCCTTTCCCATGTTAGGGAAGTTTTTGACTATAATCTCTTCGAATATTTTCTCAGGTCCTTTCTCTGTCTCTTTTCCTTCTGGGACCCCTATAATGCAAATGTCATTGCGTTTAGTGTTGTCCCAGAGGTCTCTTAGGCTGTCTTCATCTCTTTTCATTCTTTTTTCTTCATTCTGTTCCACGGCAGTGAATTCCACCATTCTGTCTTCCAGGTCACTTATCCGTTCTTCTGCCTCAGTTATTCTGCTGTTGATTCCTTCTAGGGTATTTTTCATTTCAGTTATTGTGTAGTTTATCTCTGATTGTTTGTTCTTTAATTCTTCTAGGTCTTTGTTAAACATTTCTTGCATCTTCTTGATCTTTGCCTCCATTCTTTTTCTGAGGTCCTGGATCATCTTCACTATCATTATTCTGAGTTCTCTTTCTGGAAGCTTGCCTATCTGCACTTCATTTAGTTGTTTTTCTGGGCTTTTATCTTGTTCCTTCATCTGGTACATAGCCCTCTGCCTTTTCATCTTGTCTGTCTTTCTGTGAATGTGGTTTCTGTTTCACAGGCTGCAGGATTGTAGTTCTTCTTGCTTCTGCTGTCTGCCCTCTGGTGGATGAGACTATCTAAGAGCCTTGTGCAAGCTTCCTGATGGGAGGGACTGGTGGTGGGTAGAGCTGGGTGTTGCTGAGGTGGGCAGAGCTCAGTAAAACTCTAATCCGCTTGTCTGCTGATGGGTGGGGCTGGGTTCCCTCCCTGTTGGTTGTTTGGCCTGAGGCAACCCGACTCTGGAGCCTACCTGGCTCTTTGGTGGAGCTAATGGCGGACTCTGGGAGGGCTCATGCCAAGGAGTACTTCCCAGAACTTCTGTTGCCAGGAAGTACTTGCCAGAACTTCCTTGTCCTCACAGTGAGGCACAGCCACCCCCTGCCTCTGCAGGAGACCCTCCAACACTAGCAGGTAGGTCTGGTTCAGTCTCCTATGGGGTCACTGCTCCTTCCCCTAGGTCCCAGTGTGCACACGACTTTGTGTGTGCCCTCCAAGAGTGGAGTCTCTGTTTCCCCCAGTCCTGTCGAAGTCCTGCAATCAATTCTCACTAGGCTTCAAAGTCTGATTCTCTAGGAATTCCTCCTCCCATTGCCGGACCCCCAGGTTGGGAACCTGACGTGGGGCTCAGAACCTTCACTCCAGTGGTTGGACTTCTGTGGTATAAGTGTTCTCCAGTTTGTGAGTCACCCACCCAGCAGTTATGGGATTTGATTTTATTGTGATTGCGCCCCTCCTACCGTCTCATTGTGGCTTCTCCTCTGTCTTTGGATGTGGGGTATCTTTTTTGGTGAGTTCCAGTGTCTTCCTGTCGATGACTGTTCAGCAGTTAGTTGTGATTCTGGTGCTCTCGCAAGAGGGAGTGAGTCTGCATTATCTTTTGTTGTTCAGAATATTTAAGCTTTGGCCATTGGCTCTGTTTTAGTTGGTGCCTGGGTTGCTGTGACATACCGCATTATTGTGTGTGTGTGCACGCTTGTGCGCACGTGTGTTTGTGTGTGTGTCTCTGTCTGTGTCCATTTCTCCAAGGAGCTCAGTCCCTTTGATTGGAGAACGGTATTAGAAGCCAAGATCTGTGTGACTGTTGTGCTCTTGTCAAGTATCTTTTAAAGAAATTATAAATAAGGGAAAATACCTTTCATCTTTGCCTTCATTTACCATTACCTGTCATCTTCATTTCTTTGTGGAGATATGTATTTCCCCCTTGTATCGTATTCTTTCTGCCAGAAGAGCCTTCTTTAGCATTTTGTGCAGGGCAGCTTTTCTTTGTCTGAAGATGAGTATAGAAACCTGGGTTGACAGCTTTTTTTCTTTTAGTACTTTAACGACATCATTGCATTGCCTTTTGTCCTGCATGGTTTCTATGGAAAGTCTGCTATAGTTATTATTTTTGTTCCCCTTCTTAGGTTTTGGTAAAATTCCCTGGCAGTTAACCAAGTCCATCATCTTAGCGTCCTAGTCTAGTTAAAATGACATCTCCATGTAAGGATGGACATGGGCGTTAGAGCCGGGCAGAAAGGCCCGAGCTCCATCCCTGCTCAGCTGTGCACAGGCTGTGGCCTCGCTGGGTTTGATTTCTCACCTCTGAGACAGGTGAGTAGCTGCCTGCTGCTTGCTCTGGGTCAGGATGAAATAATGTGATATGTGACCCGCGAGCTGTGTAGCGCCTGGTGCTGGGTCAGCAGGCGGATGTTTCTCTTGGTTGGGTTGTCTTGGTGCACATCAGTTAAATCAGTGAACTGAGGCTTCGCCCAGATGAGAAGCCACATCTGTTCCCTTGCTCAAGGCCAAGGATTGTGGCTCACGGCGTGCACTCCCGTGCCCAGCCTCACATTCACCCTCGACTGGCTGTCACTGCAGCTCATCTTCCCAGAGTGCAGCCTGAATGGTGCTGTCTCTGAGCGTACCACTCCCTTGTTCAGACGCAGAGCCCCCCATGACCCCGACTCGCCGCCATAGCCTGACTTCTGCCCACCCACTTCCGCCTGCCGTTCTGAGAACCTGCCCATGGTTGTACTGGCCTGTAGGCCTCGGTCAGCCTACTTCCTTTGGTTAAAACCCCATTTCTGAGAAACAAAAACAACAAAAACCCAAAGACAACATTTAACATAAAACACGTTATGAATCATACGGCCCCGGGTGAGCACTTGATGCACGTCTGCCTGCTGCCGGGCCCATGCACGTTTGCAGGAGTCTCCTCTGGGCTGAGCCCTGAGCCTGGGCCCTGGGGAGCCCTGAGGACCTTGCTGTTGGGGAGCAGGTCACAGGGCAGTTCCTGACTGTGACAGATGTGTGTTTGCTGGGGCCCTGAGTGGTGGGCAGGGCGGCCGGCCTAGGAGGACATCAGGGAGGAGGGCAGGGCATGTGAGGCCCAGTGGGGCGAGGTCCTGGGACCCTGCAGCCACCACGAGGGGGTCATGCTGGTGACTGGCGGGGTCAGATCCAGAGTGGCCACAGGGAGTCTCCATGGAGAGCCCTGGGGGCCAGGCCAGTGGGCCTGGGTTTATTGTGGGGACCTGGGGAGCTGTGGGAGAGTAATTTTCATCAGGAGAGTGAGGTGGCTGGCTGTGTACAGTTTGGAAACTATGCTTATTTATCATCCAAGACTCCCTCTTCCACGAAGCCTTCTTAAACCTCCTTCTCCAGCAGGATGGACTTCCCCTCCTTGGATGCTAGCATGCCGCATGCCTCTCTCTCCATTTGGGCCCTGGGAGGCCAGCTGACCATCCGGTCTTCAGCCAGTGTGTCTAGGCACCTCTTTGGTGCCTTTGTGTGGGGTATCACTCCTGGGGCTTTCAAGCCTACACTTTATCAGGAAAGACCAACAATAACACAGATTTCTACACACTTGCTTGATTACAGCGGTGATAGTTATTCCAGAGGAGGTGAAAAGGCCTGTGTGAATGCATTTAATAGACAGCAGGCCCACCCAGGCGTCCAGTGAGTCCCCCAGGCTTGCGGAGCACTGCCCCACCCATGATATTAACGCCACGAGAGCAGGGCGATGTGTAAATGGATGACATGCTGTCACGTGTGGCCTGGCATGTGGCATATCGGTGGAAAACCCCAGAGTCAGTCTTCAGTCCTGCCTTCTCCTATATCCTCCCTCAGTATTAAGTCCCTTGAAGGCAGCGGCTGTCTCTCATCTCTGCCTCTGTTGCAGCCCAGGCTCTGGGCTGAGGGCCAGAGCTTAGGACACAGAGCCGATGGGTTGGAGGAGGGGATGGAATTCTCAGCAACTGGACACGGTGATGTCTTCATTCAGCTGCTGGTTTGGACTGAGTGGAATGGGTCGTCTGCCCATTTGGGATCTAATTGAAAATAATAGTGAGCAATTTAATACAATGGTTTCTTAACATCTTTGGCATAAATTAGCAAAGTACTTCAGAATGTTACATCCAATTGAAATGGAACTGACAGTATTCCAGTGAAGGGTAAGTAGATGCTATTGGAATATCCAGGGAGGAGTTTCTGATCAGCTCCGGGGGTGAAGGGGTTATGCTTGTAGTGTTCTGTTGAGTCACAAAATGTTATTTATAACCCTTGTCAGGGGCAATTAAACTGATTGATGATTAAGAAAGTTTAATAGTTGAATAATAAGATGCAGTTCTTGACAGCTATTTTTTCTCATTCTGGAAGCATATTTTATGAGTCTAATAACAGTGTGAAGGATGGGCCGTGGAGTATGTTGTGGTGTAATTACGTGGTGGTGATATAATATCCAGTCTGGTGTTACATGGTATGTTACTTATAAAAAATTAATATACCAATTATGATTTTTTGATTTATTATTGAAGCAGTTGGTTAACCACTCACCCCAAGCAGGGTTAATTAGTACATATTGATATATTTGATTAAAAATACACTGATGTTGAATTGGATAAGAAAGGTCAATCAAAATAAATTATTTTCTCGCCACCCCAGAAGGGTATCATGATTTTAGTTATCTTTCATCCCTATGTGAAAAGGTGGCTTCAAACTGACCAGAAATGTTTGCTTTGCTTGGTGGTGCCGTAAGCATTCCATGCCATCAATGGTGGTGTTTACATTCTCACAGCAACCTGCACATCTCTCCTTGCCTGTGGAGTTTTTTGTGACAGTGTTTATCCTTATGAACCATTTTTTACGTCTGTGAAAAGCAAACATAGTTGAAAAAATTCTTCTTGGAAATAAGCGGCGATGCTGCAAAGTAGGAACCACAAAAGAATAATAAACTTAAAAAAAGTCTAGCGGCCCAAGTAATGAAAACGCAAATTGAACCAATAATGTAGTTCTATTTTTGTCTGTCAAATTAGCAAAGATTAAAAAAGAGAACCCTCTGTGCTTTTCAGGTGAGGTGAGATTGACACCCTGTAATCTTTTGGTGAAAGATTCCAGGCTTTCTGGAAAGCACTGGGCGCCTATTGAAAGGCTTGGACACCTCCTTGTCTGGAGGAGACAGGAGAAGGGCATGAGGATCGGGGCTGGGGCGTTCATCGTAGAGGCCTCTGTTCTTGTGGAGGCTCCGGGTGAACCCAGACGTCCAGCCACAGAGGATGTGTAAGCCAGTTGTGATCTTCATGCGTTCTCAGTATGTGAAAATGACCAGGGTATAAACAAAAGTAGTAAGACATAACACTTCATATTTAGTCTCAATTCTGGATTATTAAAACAATGTGTGTATGAATGAGTGTTATGGGCTAAATTGTAATACAGTGAACTATACCAAGATGTCAACTGTAGCTGCGTCATGCATTTACGGATGCTTTGCCTTTCTTTTATATACACTCTGTATCCTCCAAGTTATTTTCAAGCATCATGCACTGTAATAAACGCACTGTTAGAAAGCACGCTTGCCTGGAATAAGCAGACAGAAGAAGGCCCCTCTCGGGGGTCAGCCTGGCCGCCCCTCAGTTGACGGACATGAGCTGGGGTGTATCCAGTGTCTGGTTCCGCCCTAAGGTGGTGATGTTGGGAAAGCACGTGGAAGCTGCCGTCCGCAGCCCAGATGGGTGTTACGTTGGTGAGGCCGTGTGTGCACACGGACGGCGAGGGGCTGAGTGGTGCGATGGGGGGACCAGGGGGCTCTGGCAGAGGCATCTCTCCTCGCTTTCAGATGAGCCTCCCGTGGGGAACACCCTCCGTTCTCCGGGATCTTAGATTTACGTGCTCCCTGTCGCTGACGAGCCAGGAACAGGATTGGCCTGGAAGATAAACAGAGACCAACAGATGGAGGCCAGAGTAGCCCCTTGAATGTGGACCTAACCGGGCTGGGGCGTGAGCTCCGTAGGCATCCTGGGACGGGGGCGAGCAGTCAGCTCCCGGTGGGGTCCGTCCTGCACGGGAGAGGGAGAAGGGCTCTGCCAGGCCCCACGTGCCCCTTGCTGTTGCCCAGAGACCTCCCTGAGGAAAGGGACAGCCACCGGCCAGTGATGCTCTGGGAAAGCCTCCCTGACAAATGCCCCGGGCGGGTCCGTTTGAAGAAGGGGCCCTTGTGGAGGATGGATTGGAGGCGGGAGACCCAGGCCATCCCCTGCCCCCTGATCGTGGCAGACACCCCCCCGAAAGGGCACCCCACATCTCCTGTATTTGGAGGGGGCTGGTCCTGTGTCTCAGGTTGGGGACAGTGTCCTCAAGTGGCAGGAGATGGCATGCGGGCAGCCCAGGGGTCCTGGGCTCCTCCTGCAGGAGGGTGACAGGCAGGGACAGGAGCCGGGAGGTGGTGGCGCAGTTGTGGCGAGGGCTTCCAGCCCCAGGGCATCGGGGTTCCTTCTGTGCACCTAGCTGCCTGCCCTCCTTGGGTGGCTGCGGCCTCCTGGGGGTGGTGTAGAACCAGAGGCTTTGAAACCTGGATCGGGTCCTTCTGGCTCCCTTTGTGGCTGGGACCTGGCAGCTGGTTGTCCTGTTCCCGGGGACTCTGCCAACCTTGTCACCCCCCGCGCCCTTCTCAGCACTTTGCTGGCCCCCCTGCAGCCTGCACCTGAATCCCGTTCATCCCATGGGTGCTTAGTTATCTGTCGTCAAGTTGCGGTGGGACATGGGCTCCCTGTGGGCAGGGGTCTCTGCGTGTGCGGGCACAGAGGACCCCCCGCCTTGGGTGGCATTCTTGCTGTCGGGGAGCTGTGATTTATGGGCACTTTGAACTGTTTGTCCTTGCCGCCCAGCCTGCCCCTGTCCGCAGGGCCCTGGAGGGGATCAGCTCCGCGGGTGTCATGTGTAGCGGGCCTGCCCCAGGTCGCCGGGCGCTTCTCTCTCGGGTTCCCAGGACGGCAGTGGGCTTGGCCGCTCCTCGAGTTAGGTCCCATCTTTGCTTTATCTGTGGACGTACTGAACGTGGGGGAATGAGCATGCATTTCTAGTCCTAAGCACCCTCACTCTTGAGTGCACCGAGAGTGCTGCTTCTGTGGCTGTGCTTCTCGTGAGACAGAGCTGCAGCCCCCTGAGTGTCTGAGTTCTTTTACGAAATCTATGCAGAAGGAATATGTTTTCCCCTCTGTACTTCCTTTCCGCCCGACTGAAGCGTGAAGCTTTTCCTTTAATCAAGTATGAAGCGAGCTGGGTCTTGGATGTGGCTCACAGAGGCGGCCTTGATCACGAAATGTGTCCCCGTCTGTCCCGTCCCCCACCCCCAGACTGCGGCATGGAGGGACATTCTGGTTAGTTCTCACAGTCCTGGGAGGGTTAGTACTCTCCAATTCACACGGTGAAGAAACAGAAACAAAAGGACCCTGAAACTATGGGAGGGACGGATGAGGCATCTCTTAGGGCGCCCGTAGGTCCAGCCATCCCCGCCTCTGTCCGCCATCGCCCTGGCAGCAGTGGAGAGCCAGCGGGCACAGGCGGGCGGCAGAGGTGGGCTGGGCTGGGATAAAGCAGGTGCAGGAGCGCCATGCACACCGGGGTCCAGCTGGGACTCCCCATGGGGCTGGTCCTGCACTGTCCTGAAGGTAGGAGCCGACGCCCAGGCCTTCGGGCAGCGCCCAGGCTGTCCCCCTGATGCCACCCCACGGGCAGGGGACCCTGGAAGGGAAAGGCTCACCTCCTCACCCCTGTGCCGAGGGCCTCCCGTCTCCTCCGTCTGTCCTTCCTCCAGTCAGTTCTGGTGCCCGTGACCTCATTTGACCCTGACTCAGCTTGGGTCAGAGCAGACCCAGACCCCCGGGAGCCTCCACCCTACCACTGTTTGGAAGCAGCCTGGCGCCAGGACTGCTCTCGCCGGTGTGTTTAGTGCTGTGTCCTTCTGAGCGTCTGCGTGGGCGGGACTTTGCAGGCTCTGCTTATTGGCATGGCCTGTGGTCAGAATGTGCCTTTTGATTTCACTTGGCCCCTTGTCCTTTGAACTGACTTTTCCACTCGGCCTTTTCGGCGCTGCCCCCTGGGACCTCTGAAGGCCTCCATTTTGTCAGCAGGTCCTTTTGGAGTTTTCTGCCCCAAACATAGACCTGCTACTGTCCCAGAGCCCCGGTTCCTTGTCGCAGAGGATGGTAACAGAGACTGAAATCTGGATTTCCCGGGAGCACTCGGGGAAGGAGGATCCCATAGGCGACAGGCCGCCAGTGACCGAGCCGAAGAAAGGCCAGGATCTGAGCCGTCCTCCTTTTAACCACGTTCCTCTCACCTGCACTTGTTGGCGGTGGCACGTTAGTTAGCTCCATGACAGGCCTTGTGTGCCAGGAGCAGGGTTGGACCGCTATTTAGAAATCTATGTTTTCTTAGCATCTTTTTTTTTTTTTTGCGGTACGCGGGCCTCTCACTATTGTGGCCTCTCCCGTTGCGGAGCACAGGCTCCGGACGCGCAGGCTCAGCAGCCATGGCTCACGGGCCCAGCCGCTCCGCAGCATGTGGGATCCTCCCGGACCGGGGCACGAACCCATGTCCCCTGCATCGGCAGGCAGACTCTCAACCACTGCGCCACTAAGAGGAAGCCCTCTTAGCATCTTTTTGATATTGGGCTCGAGGACCCTCAAGCCAAACTACAGGGAGCGGGTCTGGGCAGACTCCCGCTTCGGATCTCGCTCCACAGCTGCAGACAAAAGAATGGCCAGCCTCCAGCTAGGAGAATAGATTTCCTCAAAAACAAAACAGAAACCTTCGCCCAGGACTGCTGGCATGAAGAGAATTCAGTAGAGCCCGTGGAAAATGACAACAGAGTGATTAATACAAATCAGGCCTTTGAGGCTTTGCTCTGACAGAGGCTTTCCGCCTTCATTTTCTCTGTAAATAGTGTTAGCTAGTTGGTGTTAGTTCATCTTTTATCCCAGGCAGCTTTAGTTGAATTGAGTCTCTTAACTGCCTTTGAGTAAACAGAGGTTCATGGTACCAATATATTAACATAGTCTAAGTTTTTGAAAACAAGTTAAGCATTTCAGAAAATGTGGTAAATGAAGGTCAAGCATCATCTAAGCGTTTTTAAAATTTTGCTCCCATGTTCAAGTTGAGTAATTGCTGTTGATTCACACTTGGGTTCTACCTCAGCCAACTTGTAGGGATGCCAGTGCCTTCAGATTGTAATGCATATCTGTATGGTTTTATATTCATGGTACATTTAGCTTTTCAAGCGGCTCAGGACATTTTTAGACCCGTCCTCAGTGCTTATAGCCCCATGAGACCAACAGAGAGACTGCAACAAGTTATAGCTACAGTGTTCATGCAGCTCCCTGATTTCCGTACAGCTTACAACGTTCTGGGCCCGCACCCCTAATTCTGCATCTTGTAATCCCAGCACAAACGTGACAAAGGAGAGACTCAGTCATTTCTTCAGGCAACTGGGTCAATAGAGACTTGGGAGAATTTTAACCTAGTCTTTCATTCAGTTGAGTATTCTACCCCCCAACCCCCCATCCCTGGACACTGGGGACCCAGGGCTCTGTCAGGGGCCTTCCACAGCAGCACGTGGACTGACTTAGTTCTCGTCCATGCCGGGTACTAGATGGGAGGGGCAGGCACAGCGCTGTCGCCTAGTGATGACAGAGGGACCCATGTGAGCCTGCACAGGTAGCTAGCCAGACAGTCTGGGGAGTGTGTGTACGTGTGTGTGGATTTTGACAGACTTATCTGGATTGTTGTGATTTGGGCTGCTGAGTTTCTTGTGTGTTTCCTCAGGGTAATGGGTGACTGGGCTGGCCGGGCACACATCCCGAGCCTGCTGGGAGGCCTGGGCTCTGCCCCTGAGGGGTGCTTGTAGTGGGAGGCGCAGGTGTCTGAAATCCCAACAAGGAGAGCCCTGCTCCCCGGGGATGAGAACTCACCCCCTTCCCGCCCCCTTCCCACGCCTCACGGCTCCCCCTGGGAACTCAGTGAATCCAAAATGGATTAAGGAACAGCCACAAAGGCACTTGGGGGAAAAAAGTCAAACTTCACCAGAACATAAAGAAATGCAAATTATACCTCATTTTACTGAGCTGTTTGTACCTTCCCAGTGAGTAGAGGTGGAAAGAAGGAACCGCTGATGAGGGCTGGTGGGGTCCACAGTCTCAGGCGCCCTGGCTGTGGTATAAATTCCGAACGCTCGTTTAAAATATTTTACTAGGGCCTCCCTGGTGGCGCAGTGGTTAAGAGTCCGCCTGCCGATGCAGGGGATACGGGTTCGTGCCCCGGTCTGGGAGGATCCCATATGCCGCGGAGCGGCTGGGCCCGTGAGCCATGGCCGCTGGGCCTGCGCATCCGGAGCCTGTGCTCCGCAACGGGAGAGGCCACAACAGTGAGAGGCCCACATACCGCAAAAAGAAAAAAAAAAAAAAATATTTTACTAATATTTACTAATATTTGTCAGGACCCTGAACATGTTCTTACCTTTCCTTCACCTTTCATTTGAGATGTTTATATTAAGCAAATGATTCTCAACGTGGCTCAGACCCCTTATGCAACATGATGTTCATGGCGGGGGGCTCTCCTGATAATAGTGAAACGTTCCACATGACGTCCGAAGCAGGGATGCGGTTAAGGAAACCGGCAGAGCACCAGGTCCTGACCGTTCACCAGCATCTCTATAACATCCCAAAGAGTGTGTTATAAAGGGGAAAACCCTGGCTACGAACGTCAGTATCAATATATACACATTTATATTTACAGTGCAACCATAGCCATAGAAAAGCTGAGCGAAAACTACGTGTGGAAGAAACTGGAATAAAATTAAACTCAGGTAGCCAGGAAGTGTTTTACACAATAGACTTGTGCCTCATTTCCCTCTTTCTTTACGGGTCTGAGTTCTTCACATTCTCCTCTGTGACTGTGGATTAAAATGATCCGTGCCTGATCGTCGTATCCCCACCACCACTCAGGATCTCGCACGTGCCCTGGGCGCCGCCTGGGGTGCCCCGTGCCCCTCTCAGTGCCCACGCTGGCCTCACGGTGTCCGAGGCCCGGGCAGGCCGGGAGTGCCTGGGCCGTGGCCGTTGAGAGCCGTTTGGTCTCTGGCCAGGTTGCGGGTGCTGAGTGAAGGTCCCCACCCCGTTCCTCACCTCTGCCTCCCCAGTTCCCTGTGTGCTTCGGAGGAGTGGGAACCTCCCAGGGTGAAACCCAAGGGACCAGCCGTTAGGGGCCCCTTTGGGGACCTGTGCCTGCATTTGCTTTTCCTCTTTGGTTCCAGCGTGCACAGGGCGATGGCCGTGGTGGTGGCTCAGGTGACTCTGGAGACCGTTCTCCAGGCCTAGGCCCTGCACTGGGCCGCCTGCAACACACCTTCTGTGTCTGGACGCTTCTTAGGTCAGCGATGGAGAGCGGGTGTGCTGTTTGCAAAATAAATGTGCGTCTCAAATAAGAAGAAGAAGTTAATTTGTTGGACATTTCTGTAGTCAGGCCTTTTGCAGACCTTCTCGGCACCCAGCGGCCCCAGTGGCCCTCCCTAACTGCAGGGACCTGTAGCATTTGCTGCATCCGTGAGCCAGGAGGCCACCTGACCAGTAGGAAAGGAAGGGCCCCCTATTTTAAAGAAGTTTCAAGGGTTCTTTTCTTGGGAATGAATTTCTTATTATTGACAAGTCGGAGAGCCACACAGTTGATTATATTATTTTGAATAGAAGTATGCTTCAAAAAATATTGAAAGGAGCCCATTTTGCTTTGACCTTGTGTTGTAATCCATGGACTGTCTGTCCAGGTTGTGTTTTGAGCCTCATACTTTCTGTGATTAGATTCCATGCTGTTGGGTTAGTTACAATGTAAGCAGGTTTTTTTTAACTTCCTGTTCAGGGTCCTTTTGCTGAAGGTAACAGAGGGAAGAATGGGTTGAAATGTGGCAATTCTCGATTGATGGGTCATCAGGGGCATTGCCAGGGTGACTGAAAGCCTGGTTCCTGGCGAGGCCATGCCTGGTGAGTGAGCACAGACAGCCTTTTACGCAGACATGTTGGAACTGCTGCAGCGGCCGTGGCCACGGACCCCACTGCAGTCTGCGCGTGAGACCCTGATGTCAGGCGCCAGCAAATGCCATGCCCACTTTCGCCGTAAACTGCATCACAGTTGGGATGTCAGTAGCATGAAAACATGAGCGGAAGTTTGGAGTTGATGTATCTGAATGATTTATTGAGGACCAGGAATTGTCAATGAAAGCAAGCTGCTCATTTGCGAATGGCCCTGGCCAAAGTCACCTTGTTGGAACTGTCAGTGAAGGCTGGGCTGTCCATCAGGTCGGGCCGCAAACCCTTCTAATGAGCCAGAGCTTAAGGGCCTCCATCACCCCAGCAGCAAAGGTGCTCACAGTGTGACTTCCTGGGGGTGCACGTCTGGGCTTTCATTGTGTCATTAGTAGTAAAGTGGAACAGCACCTTATTTCATCCTAACCTGGGGGCCAGGGGGGCCCCGTTCTCACGGGGAGTTGGGCTTGCACCATGGAGCCCGCGCCCCAGCCAGATTGCGAACCGTGGCAGGGCAGGGCCCAGGGCCCCCGTCTCAGCGCCTGGCTCGCCATCTGGGCACAGCAGAGCTCTGTGGACGTTCGTGGCCTCTGGCCTGTTTTGTCAGATTATTTTGCAGGATGCGTTTATCCTTCTCTTAGTGGAATTTCTGTGTTTTGTGTGCGCCCTGTGGTTCCTGAGACTGTTTCTCTTTACCTGTATCAGTGCTGGGTACCTTAAACTTTGAAATGTGACCGATTTTATAGGTGAACTCATTATATTTAGTTGAATTGATTAATAACTAGTGCTACTGATCATTTCTTTATGTTTTTTTTAAAAATATACTTATTTATTTATTCAGGCTGTGCTGGGTCTTAGTTGCCGCACGCAGGATCTTTAGCTGCAGCATGCAGGATCTTTAGTTATGGCACGCAGGATCTTTAGTTGCGGCATGCCTGTGGGATCTAGTTCCCTGACCAGGGATCGAACCCGGGCCCCCTGCATTGGGAGTGTGGAGTCTTACCCACTGGACGACCAGAGACGTCCCCATTTCTTTATGTTTTTAACTGACTTTTTCATAAGTAAACTTTTCAAGTATTTTCCTCATTTTTACCAGACTGACTTATATATTTTTCTTGCTGGGAAATAACTCTTCATAGATTGTTTGATATTACTCCTTGGCCTGTACTGTGTTGCAGATGTTTATCCAATTTGTTTTACTTTCTCACTTTGTCACTTACAACCGTTTTACATTTGAATATGGTGACGCAGACCAGGTTTTCCTTCTGTCCTGGGCTTTTCCCTGGGAGGGTCTTTCTCTGAGCTGCGCACACACGCAGAGTTGGGATTCCATCATCACCCTGGGGGAAGTGTCTCTACACGCACCTTCTGGGGTGACTTTCTGTCCCAGGGCGGCACCCCCGAGCTTTCCTTGCCCCCTTTCTGAATGCAGCTCACCAAGGCTTTGAGGAACAAGCAGGGTCTCGTGTTGGTCAACCTTTCTTTCCATTTGGCTGTGTTAGTAATGGTGAGGGAGGGTTTTGCTGATTGATTTAAAGACCCGTTTATCCTTTGAGGAATTATTTTTGACTTAATTAGATAAAGGGAGTAAATCAATCGAATGAATTGATTTATGATCAATTTGCGTTTGGCAGATGAGCATGACTCCAGGAAGCTTATTCTCTGTATGAATGACTGCTGTCCGCCTTCTGAAAGATGGGTCTCTCTACAGAACCTGCTTCTGGTTGGACACACGGCATCAGAAAGGTCTTAACCAAAGTCCTCCACTCCTTTCCCCGTTAGGGAATCCTGAAGGGCTTAAACCCTTTAATTCAGTGAATAGATGTGAAAGCTTTTGTCCTGTGAGCCTGATGAGAGAGGGTCGAAGCTCCACTGCATCTCAGATGAGCACTGTGGGTTTAATGGTCTGTGTGCCCTCTCGGGAAGGCCGTGTGTGTCCTGCTTACGACTCTCGACTCTCGGAGCATGGAGAGGGCGGGAGCCCGTGAACCTGGGGGCCTGTTTTCCTGAGAAAGTGTGCCTGCGATTCTCAAAGGAGAGCTCTGCATGAGCTGCAGCCTTTCAAGGGGGCCTCAAGATCAGAGGGACCCTGGCCTTCTCAGAGCCCCCTGAGCTTCTGCGGAAAGGAGGCTGTTCGTGCAGGCTATATGTGACATCGTTTGGAAGAATGCCTCCTTCAGTTTGAAGGAATTCTCCTTGGTTGACTTGTTGTTTGCGTAGCCATTAGTGGAGGCAAGTTAGACTTTATGTATAATCTTAAATTCATCAATAATTTGGATATTTCCCTTAACCAGAGACATTGGGGTAAAGTCTTTTTTCATTCTTCATAGAGTTCGTTGGCATAACTTTTACTGTGTTCTAGGTCCAGTTGTTGATGTAGTTACTCCTCCCTCCTAGGCTGTCGGCTCTTTGGTGGCAGGCTGTTCATTCACTTGGTGGGTGTTTTTGGGGCGTCTGCTGTGTGTGGGTGGAGGGCCTGGGGACACGGAGGGCGGGGTGGGTATGGCCCTGCTCTCCAGGGGCTCTTACTGCAGTAGGGGGACAGCACACAGGTAAAGCAGTAGGGAATGACACAGCTCGTGACACCTGCCATGGAGGAAATGCCGTGGGGCGTTGCCGCATCCCGGCCTGCCACCTGTCCTCTGCAGCAGGTGGTCCAGCGCCTGGCATTTCATGGTGTGGAGTTGATCTGTTCTCTGGCAGTGACTTTACCAATGGGGGGACATGAGTGGTGCGGCCCAGGATCTCATGTGAGCCTCCGTGGCGGCTGAGGTTCACACGCTCTGTTTGGGAGCATCTCCCCCGCCTCTGGCCTTCTCTTCCTGTCCACAGTGCTGTCCCTCCATCAGGTCCCTGCGCCCCCCACCCCCCTGCGTGCAGACGCCGATGCACAGGTGTCTCCATGGCTCCCCTTCCCGCTAAGGAAGTCCCGCTCTGGAGCCTGCCGCCGGGGGCCACGGAATCAGGATCCTCACCACCTCTTGTCCCGCCTAGTTGTGCAGAAGCCCATGCAGCTTCCCGGCTCTACCTCCTGAGGCCCCTCCCCCACGTCACTTTCTTTCCCGTCACTGTGTGCTCTGTTCTGCGTCTTCCCAGGCCCAGTTCGGATGCCACTTCTCCCCTGCTCATGCCTCCCCGGGGGTTAGGGACTCTGTGCTCTTCTGAACCTGCTATGTCTGCCCCTTGTCCCTGCTCACTCTCCAGTTGGCTGGTTCTTTGTTCACAGACACGGCCATGTGAATTGCATCTCCCTAGAGATAAATCAGGTAAACAAATGTTATCAATAAATAAGGTCGATAAACAGAATGAGTGAGTCAGCGCATCCGTGGACGAGTGCGTGCATCGGTGCCCTCTTCCTCCAGACTCTGAGGGTGGTTCTTGGTTTCGTCTTCGCCTGCCAACCATCCCCGCATTTTCTTGCACATACAAGTGCTCAATACAAGTTAATAAAATCAATCAGTATTTCCACCAGTAGTGTTTCTGTTACCAAAAACTCCTACTCACAGAATTATGAAAAAAATCAAAGATCCCTTCAAGCTAAAAGAATGTTATGAGATTAAAATGTTTTCTTTTGCCAAAAGGACATTATGAAAACAAGGGTCACTAAAAATACAGAAATTTCCATTCACTCTTGGGCTCCTACCACACTACCACTGCCGTTTTCCCGTGTTGCCGAGAGGCCCTTTCCCCTGGGGATCAGGTACCCATGTTTTTATAGGAAGAGACCAGTAGCTGCCCGGCCCCCGCACTGTCCTGTTCCCGAGAGTGTGCCTTCCACTTGGGGCTGCACGTCTGTGAGACTGGAAGTCCCGATGGGGGGTGTGCTTGGGGTGGGGTGGGACGGAAACAGAGCCTGTTGTTGGTGAGAGAAGGTCGATCCTTGTCACTGGGGTCCCTCTCAGGGCCGGAGGTTGACAGTTGAGTATGGCCCAGTGGTGCCATCTTGCCTGACCCGGGGTGAGCACGTGGTCCTTGCTTTGTCCTTGATCTGTTACCCTTGTCTGCTGACAGCGCATCCACCCACGTGTGCCCGGGGCTGTGGGCTGCGGGTCTTCAACCACGTCACAGAATTGGGAACCCTGACAGGGTGTAGTCCGTGACCTTCCGTTGAACATTATTTATATTAGAATTGAACATTCCTACTGCTCAGCCAATCTGATCATAGCATTCGTTCTTTTTGCCGGGCCAAGGAGTTTCGTGAATTTACAGTCTTGAGTTGTGACACTTCTCTGGCTAAAAGCAGGATTTTTCCCTACATTGGAGCCCAAATCTATGTAATTGAGTTCTGGAGTCTCCATCACCAAAGTGTCAGGGTTTCAAATTTAAAACTCCCAAGTTGAGCGATGCAGCAGATTAGACAGTAGAACGGTTCCAGCTTGCTGATACAGAAGGGACTATTTTTGATTCCCAGCTAAGCTTCTAATTATGTGAAGAGGTTTAGTGCAGGGCTCGTGCACAGTGGGTGATTGGACGTAGTCATACAACAGCGTCGGTCCCCTCCCCGCCCTCGCTGTTCCCCAGCAGGGCCGGCGCTCTTCCCCACACCTCATGCTGAATGAGGCCGCTGTCCAGCCCGCGCTGGCGATCGCTGTCCTGGAATCCCGTGATGGTCCCAGCGCTGTTTAAACTGAGCAGTTTCCCCTTTCCAGTTATCGAGGAGGCCGTGGGAATCCCGCCCCCAGGAGACGGAAAGCTCAGTGAGCTTGTGCCGCAGTCCCACGGGGGCAGGGACAGGGGATTGTTTCTTACGCACGAGGTCCTGCTTTTCTAGAGCTGTTGCCGTGCAGGGAGGTTAGGGACCAGGGCTCCTTCCTCCTCTCCACACTCAGTCAGAGGCCCCGGTGCCCGGCCTGTCCAGGGCGGCGGCGACACCGAGGGGACCAGCACGGCCTCTGGGCTCTGCCCTTCCCGGCCCGCTCCCTGCCCGCAGGCCCCGTGTCTGTCGGGTGTGGGTGTTCTCCTCAGCGGGCTGTTTTCAGATGAAATGGCCCCGGCACCAGAGGACGCGCTGTGGAAACTCAGGTGCAACACTCGGTCCGTCCGTCCGTCTGTCGATGGTGGGCATCCTCGTCCTCTCAGTGTCCTAGGGTTTTGAGCTCATCAGCCTGCCTGTTCCTTTATCCACTGATGCTCTCTATCTCCTGGACATGGAAACACGGACAGGAAATTTCTGCTCTCTATTTGCCTAAGACAGGTTTTGGGATATTTCACAGCAGCAATTATATCCCTGTGTGGTTTTCTCCTGACCAGGCTGAGTACCTTCCATTCTTTTAATAGTTTCCTGTATCTGCCCATCCACCCACCCACCCACCCGCCCACCTGCCCACCTGCCCAGTCTGGCAGAGGCTGGCTAGCACTGGCCCCACCCACTGAATGCCAGCGTGTCCCCTCACTCTAATCATTCCGACCCCCAAACACCCTGTAAGCTTCTCAAACCATTTACAGTACCACCACCGTTGGGCACTTTTTCTCTAGGGTTATTTACCTGTGGAAAAGACAGACTTTAAACTATCCCAGTGGCTTAACCAACATTTTTTCCCCTATTGCTAAGATAACTGCATTGTGAATACGGACGTTCTCTTTTTACCTTGTACCTTTCCGTAGAGAATAAAGAGTGATAGTTTCCTACTCCACCAATCACACCCCCGGGGCACCCACGGTTCTCCGCGGCATCCCTCTGAGCAGTGTTCTTTGTGTGCACGTCTACACAGACGTGCAGCGGTGGAGTTTTCCATGTAAATGGAGTTGTTGGTAAAGATGGGATTGTTTTACAAATTGCTTTTTAAACAATCATATGGCAGGACAGCATTTTCAAAGAATTTATTTAAATCATCCCCTAAAGGTTTTCTATGATCTAAGAAGACAAGTGAGATTATTTTTAATTAAATGTCTGCTTTTACGTCCTGTGCCTTTATATTTGGTTGTGGTCCACTTGGGACTCCTGATCTACTGCCCGGGGCTGTGGCGGTCAGCGCCTTTTCTGCCTCCCCCAGGCGCCCCTTGGGTTAGCCTGTGCACTTGTCGTCCTCCCTGGCACTCTGAGGGCTCTCTGGGGTCGCCTTCCTCGACGTGGTGTCCCCGGGGTACAGGGCCTGGCCCCTGAAGGGAGGTGTCGTGGATAAGGTGGGGAGGAGGGCTGGGTGCAGTGTTACTCGTGCCAGCGTTACTGTTTGTTTGTGATTAGAAGATAAACGCAAGACAGAGAATCTAGTCCGGTTTTTGATGAAATAGTTTGGTTTACATTCCGTTATTTTAAATAACGTTTAGGTGTTGCCATAGTGAGTCCCCAGCGGTCCTGGCTCCCAGCCCTGCAGGGTGGGGAGTGGGGAGGCTGTGTGGGCCCTGCCCCTGCCCTGGAGGCCCTGTGCTGCGCCCCCCTCCTGCGTGGAGCATCTTCACGGGTTGTGTCAGAATGCCCAACCCCCCAGGTCCCAGGGGTGCTGCAGAGCCACAGCCACAGCCCCGGCCACAGCCACAGCCACGTTGTTATTTAGGCCTCACCTCTGTCTGCTGCTGGCCTGGATTTGTCTGCTCTCCTACACCTGTCAATTGATCATTTTTTCCCTTTGGGTCATGTTTCTTCCTTTGAACCCTGGGATGGCCCGGGAAGCCTCACTTCCGTGGGTCTCTCAGTGTTCTAGGCTGATGGCCTTTCTTCCGGCCTCTCCGCTGTCACTGAGTCCCACCTGGCGTGGGCTCCATGGCCGCCGGCCTGAAGCCCAGACTCCTTGGGCCTGTGCACAGTGAGGTGGCTCCGTGTTTGGGTTTCCTCCCCTCCTGGTTGCACCCCCACCCCGATCCCCGGGCTGTCCCAGGCAGTGAGTGAGCTCTGGTGGCAGGTGTGTACCCTTGGGGTCAGATGGTCTTGACCTTGAGAGGTCGTCCCTGCCCCGTGGTGTGGACTCTCTGGGGGGTTAGTAGCTTAGCCTCTATCAGACCGAGCCTGTACCACACCTGCTCTTTTGTTCGTGGTTTGGTCCAGCTGAGCCCCCTCGGAACCACCAGTGCCCCGTTTCCTGTGCCCCCACGCCAGGGGCAGTCACCGTGTTTTCTGCTCTTGGGCCTGTCCCTCGGCTCTGACGGTGCTGCTCTCTGTGCTCCCCTGAAAAAAATACGGGGGGTAGTTATCTCATTCTGACAGTAAGGGTCATTCCGATTCTCTCGGCTTTTCGAAGACAGATTAGCATAGGGGCTCTCTGAGTTAAATGCCATTACTTCATTACATCCAAGAGTACCGAATGGCCCGTTGTGAGAAATGACACCGATATTTCCTGGGATAAAATAATAAGCCAGCTAAACAGATGATGAAAACTCACCCAGGCTCCTGCCCAAACCCCCCGGCAGCCCCGCTGCTTGTGACCCAGGAGAAGAGCCTGAGGTCTGGGGAGGGCTTTAGTCCCCTGCTTGCCTTTTCTTATAGCTGAGGAAGTGGCTTTAGTCCCCTGCTTGCCTTTTCTTATAGCTGAGGAAGTATCTCAGTGCTTTGAAGGTGCTTGAAAGAGAGTATGTGGATGGAAGACCTCCAGAGGAGCCCTCTGATTATTGTTGACTCGGTTCCCTGAGAACGGAAAATAAATGCAGCTCTGCTCTAGTTTGGGGGGGATGCTGAATCGAGTTTCCCAGCAAGGAGGTCTCTGCCCCGACGAGGTGACTTGCACTCCTGTCTGCGAACTTGATCTTGCAGCAGGAAGAGCATCGTGATGGGCGGGACCCGGTGCTGGGCAGCCCTTACAGCGCAGGGCAGTGAACCCTGGGGAGACATGGTTTCCCCATCTGTGAACTGGTGGCGATGACGCCTCCCGCCTCGGCTGCCACGAGAAATTCCGGAGCCAGGCCATCCGCAGAATCAGGTGGGCCTCCATCCCAGGGTGTGCTCAGGGCGTGTGGGCATAGGGTGCCTCCTGGGACCACAGAGTTCCGAGGCCGGGCACCTTGCTGGGCCAGCCCGGCGGGCAGAGTGGTGCCCAGTGCAGGAGGGAGGCCCCCAGCCCCAGAGGGGGGCAGCTGGGCTGGCGCAGGTTCACGGGCGCACTCGGGCAGAGGGGAGCTCAGGGCTGGCCCCGGTGCACTCTTCATCCCAGTCCCATGTCACAGGGAAGGGGACAGGGCCGCCTGGGTCTGCCTGCCAGGGCTTTGGCTGAGCACACAGCCTGGGTCCGAGTAACGCACCCCTCCCCCACCACCCAGGTGACTGGTACCTAAATGTTTCTGTTTTCCGTTTTTAAGTTGTTTTCCCCTTTAACCCACCAGCTTCTTGGGGGCGTTTGTTCCTCCTCATCTCTGTGCCCAAGAGTCTGGAGTTTAGGGACACAGGGAGGGCCTGCTGCCTCTCGTCACTTTGCCCCGATGTGGGGATGACCAGTGACCACCGAGGGGCGGGGGATAAACACAGTGTGGCCCATCCATACAGTGGAAAGTTATTATACCATAAAAAGGAGGGAAGCACTGTCACAGGCTACGACACGGTGACCCTTGGAAACATCGTGCTCAGTGAGAGAAGCCAGACACGAAAGGCCACGTGTCCTGTGATTCCACTGAGATGAGATGTCCACACAGGCACATCCATGGGGGCAGCACGCAGCCTGGTGGCTACTGGGGGCTGAGAGGGGCAGGGGGAATGGGGAGTGACTGCTAATGAGGTCAGGGTTTGTCTGGGGTGATGAAAATGTTCTGGAATTAGATGGTGGTGATGGTTACCCAACCCTGTGAATATACTAAAGCCCACTGAGTGGTACACTTTAAAGGAGTGAGTTTGACGGTACGTGCATTATATCTCAATAAAATAACCCTCCAAACCGAACCAAACCAACAAAAAAACTCGTTGAGTGAATGAGGGAGCAGATGAAGGAAGGGAGGTAAGAGTGCTGTTTTCCTTTGCACAGAAGGACAGACGTGCTTCCAGGGAGACGCGGTGATTAGGAGTTGGATCTGCTCTGTGGTCTACATGGCCGTGAGGCTGTGCCCGGTTGGATGTGTGTCCGGGGCCGTGGCCTCCTGTCTGGGCTCCTGAGGCCCCCCACGGAGGCCCCAGCTGGTTGGTTCCCCCACGGGGTGCTGGCCTGGAAGGAGCCTCCCTGCTTTACTTTCTGATTTCCGCTGTGAACAGAGGACGGAGTGGGAGGGTGTTCACAGGCGGCTCTCCTAGCGCAGCACCTTGTGGGAGTCAGGCCGTGTCGGGCTGCTGCTGGGGAAGCGATCGAAGCCCGGGTGTGAGGTGTGCACAGGTGCGGAGGGCTGGCCTGCTCTGTGGGGGCGGTTACGAGCCCGGGCTCTGGGACAGATGGCGGGTCCACACCCTGACCCCACTCCTTACCAGGCCGCCACCAGGCCGGCTCGTTGTTTCTCTGTACCCCATTTCCCAAGGGGTGCAGTGGTGGCCGTAATAGAGTTAATAATGCATTTAAAACATGAAGAAGAGTGCCTGGCATCTAATAACCACTCAATAAATGTTAGCAGTTATCATTATTATGATTATTGTCATTTTTACCTACTTAAAACTTTCTAAATATATTCCGGGCTGTAATGTTTCTTTTCTTGAAGAACATTTTCCTTGTAAAGTTGCCATGCACATTTGCAAAATACAACAAAAGTAAATAAAATTAAAAGAATAGGATGCACAATTTAAAAAAAAATTTTATGAGTGTTATGCTGGATGATAGCAATTTTTATAAGATATTAAAGTTAATTTCTTCAGATGTCTGATAAGCCATTTCAATTAGGCATCTGTTTTGCATTTTAAAGCTTTTAAGTTATGCTTTCTCATTAGATTTTTTATGCTTGGAGGAGGAAATTATTTAGAGCACCATTGCCTATTCTTTCTTTCAAACACATCTGTGTTTTTGCTTTCTTGGTGTTTGCTCATAGCATAGAAGTATTTATGCAGTGTGGTTTTGGGAACTCTAACCTTGGAAACGGGTTTTTAGAGGGGTGATTACTGAATGAATATGTGAATATATGAGAAGCAGAATTTTAGAAATCTTAGGAAAAAACGTTCAGACCTCAGTGAGGAATAAGTAATAAATTGATATTTTAGGTCCTCTCTTATTAGGATGTGAAATGCCTGAGAAGCAATGACTTACAATATGTTAATTAATTGGAGAGGATTCAGAATATGAATTATCTGCAACTAATTAGGTATTAAAATTGAGAACCATTAAGTGATGAGGTGGAAGATGCCAAGTCATCTAGCTAGAGCGAGGAAAACGGGCCGGGGGTGGGGAGGTGGGTCCTGCCGGCAGAGCGCACGTCTTCGTTCACCCCGTGGACTAACGGCTCCCTGTCTTTCCCCTGCCCCGCGGCACAGATGAGGAGGACGTGGACACCGCTGACGTCTCCTGCGTGCCTGCGGACGCGCTGCGCAACGTGGAGGCCGACACGTACTGGTGCATGAGCCGGCTGCTGGACGGCATCCAGGTGAGCGCCCCGGAGGCAGCGCCGCCCCGTGGAGTTCATACTCCTCAGGGTGACTGTGTGTCTGCAGGCGCACACGTGCCTCTGGAGCTGGTGGGAGGGCACAGTGCAGGGCTCGGAGGGACCAGGCCCCCGCTGCAGAGTCCGATCCCCGCGGGTATTCCCCCCCCCCCGCCCCCAACTCGGCCACCGGTGGCTCTGTGGTTCTGCCCCGCAGCGCGGGGCGTCGTTGACGAGCCGTTTCACTGTCTGCGTGAACTGGGTTCAGAGGAAACCGCCTCTTAAAGGGCGTTGGATTTAAGGCCTTGGCTCCGCCTCTGTGACACCGGGGCCGTCAGCGGCCAGCCCCATCATCCCCGCTCGCCTCGGGTCAGGGATCTCAGCGCTCGAGGGCCAGTGACGCTGCCGGGTCCCAGAGGGAAGCGTGAGCTGGAGGGCATCCTGCCCCCCGTGGGTGGGGCTTCTGCTGGACCTGGTGTCAGCTGGGCCCCTGGCTGGGATTCTCCCAGGAAAGCCAGAGTCTTCCGGGGCCTGGGATGGTTTTATGGAATCATCCATTCCCCTAAATCAGGGGGAAACTCATACATAGTACCCGGGGAGGAGGACGTTGGCAGGTCAAGAGCAGGAAGACGGGCTGGAGCCTTGCGTGTGGCGGGAAGTGGCCGCGGTAGGTACACGGCTCTCGAGCCACTATGGGCCATTTTAGGCTTGTCTGGTGCCCACACAGCTTTCCCAGACACTTGCTTGGGGCCGGGGCTGCACCCGCTCTGGGGCGGGAGACGGGATTTAGGGCCAAGCTCCCGGGCTCACCGTGGGGTGAAGGGGAGAGGTGTGAGCGCTGCGGCACAAGGCATAAACCACGCTCTGACGACACACATGCGGGGCAGAGTGGGACCTGGAGGGGGACCGTGAATTTGCCAACAGAGGAGGGGAAGAGCCCCGGGCAGGGTTTTGGTCTGAGGTTCGTTCCGGTCACTCACTGGAGGACGGTCCAAAGACGGCCGCCACAGGACGGAGGCTGTGCGGGGGCCTTGGGTTCTGCCAGGATCCCTGCGTCCCAGGTAAGGAGGGCCCTTCCACCTGAAGAGAGAGGACTGACTGGTGTTGCAGATGCACTCGTCACAGGCGTTTCCCACCAGCTTTGGCTTTTCCTGAGCTGTTGTCATAGCAGGCGTTCCTGATGCCGCCCGCTGGAGAGGCCTCAGCTAAGCTGCTTGATTGGAAATGGTCCAAGCAAGGTTTTTCTAAGATGTCATCTAAAGACTGAGTGAGGCCCTGAGGTTTAATTTGAATAAATCAGCTAGGATGATTCTGTTGAAGAAAACTGTGTGGGTTCCCATTCCCCTTGATAACTTAGGAATTGACAAAGAGAAAGCAGAAGCCCTTTCTGGAGTTGAACAATAGAAAGCTTGTATCTGAGAGCCCATCAGAACGCCTCCTGACTGATTTTGTATCTTGTAAAGAAAAATGTGCCTGCTGGCGACACATTTTGGCCCCAGCATCAATTCATCATTTCTCTACTCTGCTAACGTTTTCATATTTTTCAGTCTTTCTTCCAAAACTTAAGACTCTTTTCCTCCTTGGAAAGGAGATTGAATCATAATCTGAAACTTTTTATAAATTTCAGATGTCACTTTTCTGATCATGAGTGATGGAACTTCTGCTACTTAAATACAAGATTATCCGGCTTCTATTTGTAAATAAAATCAGCTGTACGATGAAACCGATGCTGGCTTTTCATTTTTCACCTGAGATTTGTTGTCTGATGAAATGGTTTATTGACAAGGGTGCTGTGTGGAAGGCATAATGCTTCTCTGGCATGTGTGTGTGTGTGTGTGTGTGTGTGTGTGTGTGTGTGTGTGTGTGTGTGTGTGGGATTACCATGCACGCCAGGCCAACGGCAGCTGTCTGTCTTTCTGTCACATGCTCACGACTGATTCCACGTGATCCTCACGTGAGCAAGCGTTCAGCGATGCCCATCACCAGCATCCAGGGAGTTTGGGGGGACTCTTCTGTAATTCCCTTAGATGAGGCCATCCCCTGTGACCCCGTGTGAGCTCCGTGGGGGACTTTTCAGTGTGTGCAAGTACTCTCGCCATTGTAGTTTGGATAAGTGTGAGGATATGAACTGACTTAAAATCAAGAGGAAACATGGACCAGGTGTCATAAACCCATTGTATGCTATTATAAATAACATATTTTTATGATAAATGAATATTTTCCATTGCAAAAATGTTTAGTGAGAAGAAAGGCATGGTTTTACTTTACATGCCTTGACAGAAGACAGCTGAATTCTCATATGTGTTTCTCCAGTCAACCTGTTGTAATATGTTTTTTTTGGTTGAAGTATATGAAGAAAACCCAGCCTCTCACAGGTATGTAGTTGGAAAAGGGAGAAGTATTTTAACAGCCCTTACAGATGATTTTGATTGTTTTCCCTTTAATACCGTACCACAGCCGAACAGATGGTAGTTTCTTAAAGGTCACTTGCAGTGTGAATGTGAAGCCGTATCAGTGAACATTTTGTGCTCAGTCACAGTAAAATCCATTGACCTGTCTTGCACTTGGAATAGATCTTTTACACACGCATGGTTCTGTCACATCAGACACTGGTCATTGGAAAATCCTGGATGCCCGAGGTATGCGGATCTTGTAAACATTGGTGCGTTTCATACAGTATCAAACAATCACCTTTGTTAGTGTTACCACGTCTCATAAGGAACTGTCAAGCCCAGAGTGGTGGATAAAAGGTCTCTAAAATTCAGATTTTGGCTTAAAAGTGCAAATATTATTGGCAGCAGACACTGTGAATTGGTTCCCTTGAGGTGACAGGGTAACTTGGTTCATTTTTGAGAAAATGTCTGCCAGATACCCAAGTTTGAATAACCAGTTTGCCTGTTGGTCATTCTTTCAAGTACGTTTTCTCTTGGAAAATGGATCCAGTTCTGCTCTCAGCTCAGAGAATTACACCCAAAATTGCTTTTCTGGAAGAAATCAATGCTTTTGGGTGCCCGTCTCCAGAGCTTTACACGTTCTTCCCATTTTTCCCATATCATACTGAAAAGATGTTTATCAAGGGTCAAGATTTAACCCAAGACTAATCATAAGATTAGGAACTTCTCCTGTGTCACCCAGGACATCCTTAAGTGACACTGCCCCTTTTTAAACCCCGAATGTGTGGCATTGAGTACGGTTGTGGACGCTGCCTTGGTCCGTGCCGCAAGCCAGCACTCCTTGCCACCACTCCCGTAGCGTCACAGCCAATGCCAACACGGCGACAGAGGCAGACGCTGCCTCAGTATCATTATGAATGCGGTTTGGACCTCACAGGCTGCTTGGAAGGGTCCCAGGGAGCCCAGCGGTTGGCTGAGCACCGTGGGAGCTGCAGCCCTGCAGGGAGAGATGCTCTCATGGAGAGGCCCCCAGGGTGAGCTCACAAGATGAAAAGTACACGACGGAGAAAGTGCGCCACGAGTGGACGTCGGCTGGCACTGGGGCTGGGGGAGCTGTGCCCTGGGCTTGGGATCCTACCACAGTGGGTCTTTCTGCCCGTGTCCTGCTCCTTGGATCCTGGGCATCGTGAATTGACTGCATGTTCCCAGTGGGGCCACTGGGAATGTGAGGTGGAGGGCTCTGACGTGGGCTTTCCCGTCTCGTTGGCAGGATAGAGCCACGCTCGGGTCTCATAATGAGGTCGATTGTCCTCAGGTACGACGTGAGGAGTCCAGCCAGAGATTTAACTTTTAAAAATAATTGGGTGGGGGAATTCCCTGGTGGTCCAGTGGTTAGGACTTGGCACATTCGCTGCCATGGGCCTGGGTTCAATCCCTGGTTGGGGAACTAAGATCCCACAAGCCATGCAGCGTGGCCAAAAAAAATTTGGTGGGCCATTATTTCTAACAGTGGTCTCACAGACTGTGTCTTTCTAATGCCGCCTTTGGAGGTGATTTTTGGTTAGGTCACCAAAGGCCGTCTGAGCCAGTCCAGCTGATGGGCTGCTTCTTTACAAAGGACCGCCTTGCAACAGGCCAGCAGGACCTGGGCCTTGGGGCCGAGGAGGAGACTGCCCGTGTACTTTCTGAGGGAGGAAGCTGCTCGAAGGCCTCTGCTGCGGCACCGGGGCAGGGCAGGCCCCGGTCCCAGTCCAGGTGGGCGAGCCCTTCTCTGGCTTCTCGGGGATTATTCTTGGGCCTTTGCCAGCCTTCTCATTTCACTAACAACATGACGCCAGGGCTGTCGGGGAGCTCTCACCTCTTGAGTTACGGCTTCCATACTTGCCTGCCCTGCAGTCGTACTATTACTCTCAGATTCATTACTTAGCAGGACAGCCTCTTTGAGTAGAAAAGAACTGTTGCCTTTTATAATTAGTCATTTACATTTTCTTTCCTTGGGGAAGAATTACTCAATTCTAAGAACTGGTTGCTGGCGTGGAAGGGATGGCAATATTGGGGAAGGTGACGATATTATCTTGGATCTTGCCAGAGAAAAGGCCGGAAATGTGGTGGTGTAGTGACTGGCAGAGAAAGGCCGGGAATGACCAGACCTGTGACGGGGGGCCGGAGGGGACACTGTCTTGCGGGCGGCAGGGTGGTCCCTCAAATACAGCTGCTGTGAGTTAGCCAGGGGGAGAAAAAGGATGACGTATCACAGGGAACCAGAGCCTGCACAGGGAGCCCTTGGAGAAGGTTCTGCTCCGAAAAGGAGAGTGGCCCGAGGCACGCTCAGAAGGTGGCCCAGGATCCTCAGAAGGAGCCAGAGCCTCGATCTGTTGCCGCCTCTCAACTAGACTCCCAAGGAAAGAGAACAAAGGGCCGGTGCGTTGCTTGGGAAGGTGGTGGAGAGGATGCGTACGTGGCCTTGACGTGGCTTTTGTTCACGTCAGGAGTCTCCAGCTGGAAAGGGCAGCGGAGCAGCAGGAGGAGGGCGCAGAGCCAGACCTTGTGCCCAGCCCGCGGGTGGCAGTGACGGGCTGGAGCGCCCGCTCCACGTGGCACTCTCCTGTCTCACATCCAGAGGCGTCACGCGCGGGGTGGAAGCACCTTCAGAGCTGTGGTGTTAGAGCTCCAGTCGATAACAGTGAGGACTCTTGGCAACATTTTAGAAACGTTCATTAAGTAGACAAGAATGTGTGGGTTACTGGGCTGAAGCAGAAGGTTCATTAAGAGGGAGTTATTGTGCGCCAGTGTAAAAATGAAGATTGAAAAAAGTTCAATTTACGGTAGCATTGAAAACAGTGAAATCCATGTTGTTGCCTGGATGAATCACTCATTCCTTCTAATTACAAAGCAGTGCTCCATCGTGTGAATCTATCACAGTTTGGTTACACATCCTCCAGTTGGTGGGAGCCAAGGCTGTTTCCAGTCTTCGGCTGTTAGGAGTGAAGTTTCTGTGAACACTCATGTAGGCGTCCTGTTGTTGACGTGTGTTTCTTGTCTCTTGGATCAATACTTAGGAGTGGACGTGCTGGGTAATGGCGTAGGGCTATACTTAGTTTTTATGGAAAACATCCAGATCTTTTCCCCGAATTGGTTGCGCTGTTTCATAAACCCATCAGCCCTAAGGTCTGGCTGCCCCACATCCTCACCGGCGTTGCACGGCCCTGTTTTTATTTCTGCTGGTTAGCAGTCCTGTGTGTGTGTGTGTGTGTGTGTGTGTGTGTGCATGCGTGTGTATCTATGTATCTATATTGTTGGGCTGCACTCCACAGGCTTGCAAGGCCTGTACTTGCCCAGCTTTAAGAGTGAAGAAAGAGCCTGGAGTCAGCAACAGAGACATCCGCGGTTTAATGGACGGGGGAGCTTAGCTCCTGGAGCAATGCCTCACCACGTGTGGCGGGTGGTGGGCAGGACATGGCTGCTGTCTTCACTCCCTGGGGAAGGAGACATTGCCAGTTTTAAGGGGAATTGGCCTCAGGTGGGCTTGTCAGTTACCAGGGAAACCAGCAGAGAGGCACGCCCCTCATGGCCCCTTTGATAAGAAGTCACTAGCTGGGGCCTGGGGCAAGTATGAAGGAAGGTCAGTCACATGAGCAGGTGTAGGTGAAGCAGACGCTGGTCCAGCAGGGATGTACAGAGAGCAAGAGAACAGCCATCCTGAGTGGCCTGACCATACGGTGTCTATATATCTATTATCTATATCTATATCCATATCGAGAGAGGGAACGAGAATATTTTTCCCCAAGTTTGTGGCTTGTCAATTTACACTTTAAAAATTTATTTATTTATTTATTTGTTTGTTTTTGGCTGAGCAGAAAATTATTATTATTATTATTTTTTTTTTTGCAGTACGCAGGCCTCTCACTGTTGTGGCCTCTCCCGCTGTGGAGCACAGGCTCCGGACGCGCAGGCTCAGCGGCCATGGCTCACGGGCCCAGCCGCTCCGCGGCATGCAGGATCCTCCCAGACTGGGGCATGAACCCACGTCCCCTGCATTGGCAGGCAGACTCTCAACCACTGCACCACCAGGGAAGCCCCAATCTCACTCTTTTAAGTGTGTGGTGCCTGGGCTTGGACGACTCTAAGACTGAGACTGTAGATCCAGCTGCCCACACATGGCCTCTCCATGTGGCTTAACATCCTCATGGCACGGTGGCCTTAGGAAAGTCAGACTTCTGACATAATGGTTCAAGACTCCCAGTAAGACTTCCAGAAAGCAAGGTGTAAGTTGCATTTTTTCATGACTGAACCTCAGAAGTCGCATAATATCACTTCCACTCTACTCTTTTGGGTAAAGAAGTCATAAGCCTACTTTAAAGAGAGGGAAATTAGACTCCATCCCTTGATGCAGGAGTGCCCTGGTCACATCATAAAAGAATATATGGGGGCTTCCCTGGTGGCACAGTGGTTGAGAGTCCGCCTGCCGATGCAGGAGACACGGGTTCGTGCCCCGGTCTGGGAAGATCCCATATGCCGCGGAGCGGCTGGGCCCGTGAGCCATGGCCGCTGAGCCTGCGCGTCCGGAGCCTGAGCTCCGCAACGGGAGAGGCCACAGCAGTGAGGGGCCCACGTAATGCAAAAAAAAAAAAAAAAAAAAAAGAATATATGGGATAAGAGATGTTGTTGTGGAAAATATATGCCACACCTTGTTTCTTGTAATCTTGCTAAATTCACTTATTAGTTTTAGGAGCTTTTGGGTAGATGCCTTAGGATTTTCTATGTGCACAATCATGTCACCTACAAATAAATAGAATTTTACTTCTTTCTATGTAATATGTGTGGCTTTTATTTCCTCTTCTTGCCTTTTTGCATTGTCAAGGACCTCAAGTACGATGTTGAACGGAAGTGATGAGAGCATACATTTTTACCTCCTTCCGGGTATTGGTGGAGAGGGTGAAACATTTAGGCGCTCACCATTAACTTTGATGTTAGCTGTTGACTTTTCATAGATGCCCTTTATCAGGGTGGCTTTGACAGTGCAAATTCCACAGACAAGGAGTCTGTATTTTTAATAAACATTCTGCCTTATTTTGGTAGGTCTTTTTCTTTACATTTGAGGAATACCAGTAGATAAAGGACGAAGAGATTGAGGATAGAATTTGTAAGACTTGGTGGAAGAAGAGCTGGAAGACAGATCATAGTTTGCTGAGACTTTTAAATAATTATGAATCAGTATTTTGCCAAATGCTTTTTCTTGTGTTGAGATAGATGGTCATATGATTTTTCTGACTTATTCTGTTAATGTACTGAAGGACATTGATTAATTTTTAATGTTAAGCCAGCTTGCATTCCTGAGATAAGTCCCACTTTGTAGTGAGATGTTAGTCTTTTTATATGTTTCAGGATTCTCTTTGATATTTTATTTTATTGTATTGTATGTAATATATATTTAAAAGAGTTTTACATCTCTGTTCATGAGGAATACAATTGACCCTTGAACAACACAGGTTTGAACTGTGCAGGTCCACTTACACGTGCTTTTTTTTTTTTCCCTCAATTAAGTACAGGTAGTACTACATGATCCAGGGTTTGCTGAATCCACAGATATAACACTGCAGATACAGAGGGCTGACTATGAGACTTGAGCATCTATGGATTTTGGTATCCATGGGGGCTCCTGGAACCAACCCCCTTTGTATACTGAGGGATGACAGTATTGTCTTCCATTTTCTTTTCTTATGTGTATTCTCTTTTTCTGTTTTGGCATTAGGGAAATGATGGTTTCATAAAATGCTCCTGTGATTTCTGAAAGAGTTTGTGCAAGATTGGTATTGTGTTTTTCTTAAGTACTTGATAGAATTCAACAGTGAAGCCATCTTGGCCTGGAATTTTCTTTGTGGGAAAGTTTTAAGTACAAATTCAGTTTCTCCTCTGGGTAGGGCTCCAGATTTTCTATTTCTTTTCTTGTCAGTTTTGATAATTTGTGTATTTTAAAATATTTGGTCATTTTAAACAGTTGTCTAATTTATTGACATACTGTTGTTTACAATATTCCCTAATTCTTTTAATGTCTATAAGAACTAAAGTGATGTCTTCAATTCCTAAAATTGGTAATTAAACTAATTGATATGTGTCTTGAGATCTGTCACATAGTCTATCTTGATGAATGTTTCATGTGTCCTTGAGAAGAATGTGTGTGTGTTCTGCTTTGTTGGGGGAATTTTCTGTAAATATCAGTTAGGTCATGTTGGTTGATAGGTAGTGTTTTTCCTGTCTTCTCTATCCTTACTGATTTTCCATCTGCTTTTTCTATCAATTGCTGAGTGAGGACTTCTGGAATTTCCAACCAGAATGGTTGATTTGTCTCTTCTTTTAGTATTGTCAGGTTTTGCTTCATGTTGTTTGAATCTTGGTTATTAGATACACACAAATGTAGGATGATTATGTTTTCTTGATGAATTTATATGCTTATTGTTATGAAATATTCCTCTGTTTCTGGTTACATCCCCTGTGCTGGATTCCAGTTCCTCTGATATTAATATAGCCATTCCATCTTCCTTATGATTAGTATTTCCTTGGTGTGTCTTTTCCATCCTTTTGCTTTTAATCTATTTGTGTCTTCTTATTTAAAGCACATTTCTTGTAGACAGCTTATAGCTGGATTTTGCTTTCCTACCCTTTTAGTGTGTGTTTAGTTCATTTACATTCATGTAGTTATTTATATGGCTGGGGTTTACGCTGCCATTTTGCTATTTATTTTCTATTCATTTCATCTTATTTCCTCCCTTTTTCCTCCCTTTCTTTGCATGCATTGGGTACTTTTTAAATTAATGGACTTTGTTTTTTAGGGCAGTTTCAGGTTTACAGAAATATTGAGCAGAAAGTACAGAGAGTTTGATATACTCTGTTGCCACCTCCTCACACACACAAGGTTTCTCCTGTTATTGACATCTTGTGTTCATGTGGTGCCTTTGTTACAGTTGATGAGCCAATATCCATATGTCATTATTAACTAAAGTCCATAGTTGACATTGGGGTTCCCTCTCTGTGCTGTACATTCTGTGGGTTTGGACAAATGTATAATGACATGTATCTACTACCATTATGGTATCATACAGAGTAGTTTCACTGCCCTAAAAATCCTCTGTGCTCCACCTGTTCATCCCTCCCTCTCCCTGAACTGTTGACAACCACTGGTCTTTTCACTGTCTCCATGGTTTTGCCTCTTCCAGAATGTCATTTCCGTGGAACCACACAGTGTGTAGTCTTCTGAGACTGGCTCCTTTCACTCAGGGAGACTTTCTTATTATTCTTGTTAGTTTTCACTCTGGCTTATCGGCCGTCTCTCCTCTCCCCACCTTTCTTTTAGTTAGTGGTTACTTTTTTATTTTATTTTATTTTATTGATTGATTGATTTATTTATTGATTGATTGTGGTACGCGGGCCTCTCACTGTTGTGGCCTCTCCCGTTGCGGAGCACAGGCTCCGGACGCACAGGCTCAGCGGCCATGGCTCACGGGCCCAGCCTCTCTGCGGCATGTGGGATCCTCCCAAACCGGGGCACGAACCCGTGTCCCCTGCATCAGCAGGCGGACTCTCAACCACTGCGCCACCAGGGAGGCCCCAGTGGTTACTTTTTATAGCACGTATTTATCACTTACCTAGACTCCGTTCAAATACTGTTGATCTTGGCGAGACAGCAGTGAGCGGTGGCTTGAAGCGAGATCTTAGTTTCCTGCCCAGGGAGTGAACCTGGGGAGCCTGGGTGCAAGCCAGGAACCCCAGCCACTAGGCCAGCTAGGGCTAGAGGCTAGAAGCAAAGCTGCTGTGGCGCTTGCCCCTGTTGAAAAACGCATTTCTCAAGGAGGCAGAAACTGTAAAAACAGGTACAAAATTAATTATTAGAGACACAGCACAACAACAGGTGGGAGAGCACACAGAGAAACAGTTTGCTTAGTTAAGACAGAAGCAGGCAGAGATGCACACAGGGAGAGAAAGGGTGTGGGCGTCCCCCCTAATGAGGAGGAGTCCAGTAAAGAGGTGGTGAAGTCATTCATATAGGGTAGTTCTTCTGGGTCTTAGTTTACCTTTGGCCAATCATCTGGTTTATTTTTCCACACGTGACCTGCCCTAGGCCCCTCCCTAGCATGCGTGAGCAACTTTTTTCCAAGATGGGATTTCAGCCCAGAGGCCTATGGAACGGCCTTAGCATCACCTGTTATGGGGTGGCGCCCCCTCCTTGTTGACCCCCAAGGAGACTTTCTGTGCATGTGCAGCGGGGAGGTTTCCTTGACCTCAGGAATGGTCATCTTATCTCTTTACTCCGGTAGACCTCAGCTCTTGCTATTAACTTTGGCCTTGGAGTGTCTGGGGAAACAAAGCTCCAATTTACTCCACCTGACAGACTCCAGCTGTCCAGCCCAGGGGCCCATCTACCTCTACCTCACTGTTACACCACCTTCTGCTGCTGGCAGGCCCGTGTCTGAACACAGGCATTCAGCCTGTCCCCGTTTCCCCCGCAGTTTACAGGAGGAGCACTGGCCACTCTGCCAGGGCTGGGGGAGCCTTCAGCCTTCACCACGTCCCATGTCTGATGTCACCGGGGAAGCTGTGGAAGGGGTGGGCGGGTGGGCGGGCAGGCTCACCCTTGGTGTGGTCTCTATCTGGGCTCCTTGAGAGATAGCAACTCACTTCACACCCCCAACGCCTTGGGAAGGAGCCGTTCCTCACCATTTTACAGATGAGGAAACAGAAGATCAGAGAAGCTAGGCTCGCGGGTGGGAAAAGAGTTGGCTTGATAGACTTTTACATGCTCTTCCATCTGCGAAGCCTGCCACGGAGCTCTGTCCTTGTCGTCGTCCTTCTCCCCTCTTCCCAGAGACCGTGGCGAAGACGTGGAGAGTGTGAGTTTACCCACTGCCTCTCAGCTTGGAAGGACAGCTAATGTGATCGATGACACGATCAAGGTGCAGAATGAGTTCCACTGCCTTCAGTTCTGGCTGAGAGCCAATCAAACAAACGAGCTCACAGGAATAAGTGAGAAGCCCTATGTTCAAGTTCACAAAACAGAGCAGTACAGTTCGTTGAATGCAGCCTGGACAGCCTGGGTTCACTGCGTCACCAGTGGGATGCTCTCATGGCTCTCGTGCCCAGGTTCTGGCTTTGGTCTTGTAGCTGACCTCTTGCATCCTCTCTGGCCCCTTCTGTTACGCCCCACCTTGCGGCCAGAGTCATCTTTTCCAAATGCAAATCTCGTAACCGTGGTGGCTCCCCATTTTCTTGTCAGTAGCTTCCTTCTGTAGCTTTGCTGGGGTCTCACCCTTCGCTCCCCACGTGGCCTTCCAGCCTCGGAATGGTCTTCTCCCGTCAACCCCAGCTTCCTTGCGGCCCCTCCCACCGCACTGGCCTTCCTTCCATGCCTGGAGTGTGCCTAGCTTCCTTCTCCCTGCGTCTCGGCCCGGGGCTCACCTCCTCTGCGTGGTCCTCAGGTCAGGCCCTCGTTCTGTGCCATGGCGGCCGGGCTCCCCAGGGCACAGCCAGCCCCCGTGCGCGTTTGTGTGGCCTGTGTGATGAACGTTTGCTTAACGACCAGACCGTCATCTCTGGACAGAAGGCCCGTGCTGTTTTCCTGCCCAACTGTGTTGGGAGGCCCAGGACTGCCCCCGGGTCCCGCGACTCCCAGCATGTAGCTGTGCTCCCGGCCGTGATTCCTCCTAGCGCAGTTGTGTGAGGCCGCAGCGGCCAAGGGAGAAGGCCCAGGGGGACCCAGGCGCCAGCTGCCCGGAGTCCTGCCCCGGTGGAGTCGCAGGAGACGCCTGACTCCCCAGCGACGAGTTGTCACCATCTGCCCGGAGCTCGGTAGAGGCTCTGCGCCCGGGGTCTGTACCGAGGCTGTTCACATAGGTACCTCTGCCTGGTATGGACCGGCAGGAAAGCAGGAGCTTGGTGTAAACCACAGTGCTCAGCTGAGGCCAGCGAGCCATTCTTACTGGTTCGGGAGAGGTGGGAACACCCGAAATCCTTGGCCCCAGGCGCTGGCTGAGGGAGGGCAGACCTTGCAAACGGGCCTGTCTCAGGATGGCAGTCTCCGACCTGCTTTTCTGCACCGTCTCTGCTCCAGCCTCGGGGTATTGTCTCACGCGTGAGACACTCAGGCAGTGTTTACTGCACAGAGGGAAGAGCTCCCAGTCTGCTGTGGTTCTGTCTTGTATGGATTGATGCATCATTTGCACTGATTGGATCATCAGGGTGCCTGAAATGCGGCCTTGTATTGCTGAGTCGTTCCAGACGCAGGTCCAGGGCAGGTGAGGGAGGCAAGTGTGGTTTGAGCCTAAGAAAGCAGTTTTCTCAGAGTGAGACTGGCCAGGAAAGGGGTGTGGGACTTGCTGAGGACTTGCATCTCTGGTCTGGGGGCACAGCCCCTTGTCAGAGGTAAGAGGGATTCTCAGTTCTCTGGGAGCTGGGAGTTTTAATAGGCAGGTGCTGTGGTCCTTCCGGCTAAGCCGATATGAGTGTATCTTCCAGCTCTTCTCTGAAATGCTCCTTCAGAAGAGTTTATTCTGCTTGTCCCCTGAAGAGCCCAGAAAATGCTGTTTGTTATTGCTGGTGGGTGAGGCGGGAACGGCAGCATATGCGAGGCAAGCTGGTGTGCATTTTTTGATTTTTTTCTGTAAAAAGGTAAGCAGAAGGGTAAAGTCTGTCTGCTATGGACTTCACTTTCTGTAAAACATTTCCCAAAAGGTCGTTGTATTCTTCAGACCTTCCTTCCTTCCCTCTGACCCATAAGTTTTACATATTCTATCGTTTCTTAAAGACACAAAATCAAATCTCAGTTTGAAAGGATATGCATGTTTACTTTTCATGGAGTATTGTTAATATTATGACTGTTACTATTTCTGTAAATAAACCGCATTCTTATTTACTTTCTATTGTGCCTGCCTAGTCATACATTTATTCAGCAGACGTTTTCTGTGCCAGGTGTGTTGCCGGCGTGGGTTTGGATGGCATGCTGGGGGTGGCGCCCCTGCCTGAAGCGGGCAGAACCCACAGTCAGATGAGGGGCGCTGGTGGAGCCCTGTTGGGTGGCCTGAGTGCCAAGTGCCTCTCCTGAGGCTACAGAACATTCTTTTCCCCTCACACCTTCCAACTCAGCCTCTGGCTCTGGAATGTCCCTGGTGTGCCCTTCAAAGGCTTCCTGGCTACTGAGCGGGGCCATCTTCAGCCGACCGCACTGTGCCCCTTCTGAAGGGTGGTCTTCTCTGCCCCCCGCCCCCTGCCTAAATCCAGATGCCAAGGCCACACCTGTCAATCTTCTCAGGTCCTTTCACAATACAGATTTTTTTTTAGACTCTCAGGTGTCATTCTTTTCTTATTATTTGGATTTTCAAGAGAACTCATCTCCCCTACATGGGTTTTGAACAAATTGAGAAATAAAATAGTGGCAGATGGCCAAAGAATAACTTTTATTTCTTCTGAATGAGAAGCTTGAAATCCTGTCTTAGTGTGAGAGCCAAATAACCTGGCTGACTGAATCCCAGGATCATTCAGGCTGACCCACCCTGTCAGAGCCAGCACTGGGCCTGGGCAGGACCCCCTCATGTGCATCAGAGCTGTACCAGGAAGCAGCCTTCCGGGGGTTGGGGGGAGCAGTCTTCTTGGGGGAGCAGCCTTCCCGGGGTGGAAGCAGCCTTCCTGGGGGAGCAGCCTCCCTAGGGGAGCAACCTCCCCAGGGGGAGCAGCCTTCCCTGGGGGAGCGGTTTTCTTGGGGGAGCAACCTCCCTGGGGGGAGCAGCCTTCCAAGGGGGAGCAGCCTTCCCTGGGGGAGCAACCTTCCTAGGAGAGCAACCTTCCCAGGGGGAGCAGCCTTCCCTGGGGGAGCGGTTTTCTTGGGGGAGCAACCTCCCTGGGGGGAGCAGCCTTCCCAGGGAGAGCAGCCTTCCCTGGGGGAGCAGCTTTCTTGGGGGAACAGTCTTTCTGTGGGGAGCAGCCTTCCCCCGGGGGAGCAGCTTTCTTAGGGGAGCAGCCTTCCCCGGGGGAGCAGTTTTCTTGGGGGAGCAGTCTTCCCGGGGGGAGCAGCCTTCCTGGGGGAGCAACATTCCCAGGGGGAGCAGCCTTCCCTGGGGGAGCAGCTTTCTTGGGGGAACAGTCTTTCTGTGGGGAGCAGCCTTCCCCCGGGGGAGCAGCTTTCTTGGGGGAGCAGTCTTCCTGGGGGAACAGCCTTCCCAGGGGGAGCAACCTTCCAAGGGGGAGCAGCCTTCCTGGGGGATCAGCCTTCCTGGGGGATCAGCCGATTCTGAGAGCTGGAAGGAGGGCTGAACCTACTGGCTGTTTAGCCTCCCAGGCTTAGCAGTTGAAGTTGCCTTCTGGGGGTGAGTATTTCTGGGGATGGAGATAGTGCAGGAGAGGCACCAACTGGGTTCCCTCCACTTGGAAGCAGACCCCGGGTTTGAGAGTGTTTCCTTCAGCTGTCTGTTTGCATAACCATTAGGTCCCTTCTCGGCCAGGGGCATGCTCCGCCTTGGAGCCCACAGCCCATCGGGACAGGCCAGCCCCCAGTGGAACCCCCGCTCCTTTGAGGATTCTCCTGGGACGCCGGGGAGAGGACGTTAGAGCCTGGTCCTGATGGCTTTGAAACGTATCAGAATTGAACATGAATTCGATGATCTGTAGGCCTCTACCTAAGGCTGCAAAACCATCTTAGTTTATTTCTCATCCTTAATTATGTCCTGCTTGAGTGTTCCACCTGGCTCATCAGAAATTCCAGCATGAGGTAAAATGCCAGTGTATAATCTTCCAACTACACAGCCTGCCCCGAATTCGATTATAAATCTCCTTGTGTTACCCAGTTTCAGAGAGAAATTCTCTGAAAGGCCAACCCTTGTAAGTTCAAGTCCAAAACCAGAATTTCCGCTGCCCATTAATGTCTAAGTCCATGAAAGTTCACGACTTGTGCTTACCTTGTGCTGCTACCCTGTCTTGGCCGGAGGGACGCCTGGTGTCTCACCAGGACACGCACAGGCCTTTCAGGGCGCAGAGGTCCTGTCCATTGAGCGCCAGTCTGTGAAAGCCCTTGCTTCACAAGACTTCAAAGTGTGGCAAAACGCACAAGCTTGTCACCGTGTCTAGAGGACACATCACGCCAGGCCCCTGTGGCAGCCGCCCCAGGATCACCGTCCCCCTGCGCAGAGCAGGGCGCATGTGGGACCTCAGGGTTGCTCTGAGTCGGGGCACTGCACGGAGCTGTCCTCGGTTTTGCCCTCGCGGGGATGTGACAGTTGGATCCAGAGGCTGTCACTTGAAATCGACTTGGGAGGAACCTCAGCAAGAAGTTAGGTCTGAGTCTACTCATTTTCTGTTTCTGCGGGAAAAAGATCCTTGTTGCCTTGTAGGCATTTTAAGTTCTGTGTCATCATGAATGCCACTCCTGCTCTAGTTAGGAGGGGTGTGTGTGTGTGCGCGCACGTGTGTTAAACCCAGAGAGTGCCGACTGTTCTGGAATCGGAGCCCTCCACGTCTGACTGCTCAGTCTTAGACGCTGCTGCTGGAGTGAAGGTCCTCCTCTCCCCCATGCTGTGTCGTTGGAGCCCCCGTCGCAGGTCCTGGGGCGGGTGGCACCGGCAGTGCTGTTCCCACGTCCCTGGGGCCTCCCCCGTGCCTCCCTGAGGACAAGCCATCCTCTCCCAGCACCGGCCCAGCAGGAGCCCCCCTGAACTGCCAGGGCCCGAGGCCCCACGCGCTCACTCGAGTTCAAGGACCCGCAGGCGCAGCGCGTTGTGGCTTGAAACAACACACATTTATTACCTCATCGTCCGTCCTGGAGGCCAGAAGGCTGCCATGCACCTGGGGTGCTGGATCAAGGTGTAGATCAAGGCGTGGGCAGGGTTGCGTCCCTTCTGGGGCTTCAGGGAATAATTTGCTCCTTGGTCTCTTTCGAGCCTGTGTTGCTTGGGTGGTGGTGCCTTTGCCCGCCTTCCACGTCCGCGGTGGCGAGTCAAGTGTCCTCGCAGCTCTGACGCTGACTCTCCTGTCTCCTCCTCCACCTTCAAGGGCCCCGGGTCACACTGGGCCCACCTGGGCCATCCAGGATGCTTTCCCTGGTTCAGTCCCTTGATTAGCAATCTTTGTCCCCCTTGCCTGGCTCCAGGAATGTGCCCTGGACATCTCTGGGGGGTCATTACCCTGCCTTCCATATCATGCAGTGTAAGTCCATCACTGCAGGAGTCCCATTGAAACCCTCATTCTGCAAGTGGTCCCTGAGCGCCGGCAGAGGCTCCTGAGGGCAGTTCTGTGGGGATGCCCTGGGGCGGGACACGGTGGGCGCCACCTTCTCCTCCGGCTGATTTGTGTTCTCAGGTGATGACAGCGGGGCACTCGGCCTGCTGTCCCTGAGCCTTCATGCACCTGCCACTCACAGTGCTTCCTAAAGCCTCAGAGCAGTCCTACAAGTCAGCACTGTCATTCTCACTGTATAGATAATGAAACTGCAGCCCAGAGGGGTGGTGTTACTTGCCAAGGTCACACAGCATCTAAGTGATAGAGCTGGGCTCTCATTCCGGGTTCACCTGACTGGAGACCCCCCTCCCCCTGCCCAGTGCCCACACTGGTTTTCCTGTCTTCGTTTATGAACTTCTTCACCTGAGTTCACTGAGACTGAAGTCCCATGTTCACTCTGCGCTCACAGAGTGACCGTGTCCCTGGCCCTGGGATGGCCGGCGTGACGCTGGTACTGCCAGGTCGCTGTTACGCATTGGCTCCCCTGCAGCGCTGAGTGCTCTTTGCCCCTGTGCCAGCCAGAGCAACTTCCAGCAGATTCTGGCCCTCAGTGAGCTGTTTGTTCAATTTAAATGTAAATATCTGCATTTACATATAGATATGCCCCATTAAATATTCCTGAGATTGGTGTGTTCCCCTCTGACATCAGGGGGTGTCAGACTTCACCTTCTGGTTCGTGCTGCACACTGGTGGTGTAACGCAGCCTAATGCCTTGTGCGTTGATCACTTTGTGAGTCTGTTATGTTGTGAAACTGTTCAGCTTTGTTCCTGCTGCCTTTTTCCCCTTTGGAAAGCGGGTTTTATTTTCCATGCATATGATATTCGTTGTTATTTTTCCCTTAGGACAACTACACCTTTGCTCAACCTGGGATTCAAATGAAAGTGAAAATCTTGGAAGAACTCGTGAGCCGGATCGATGGTAAGCCAGCTTCCTGGGCTCCCCTTTCCCTGTGGGGCAGGGGAGAAGGTGGTGGAAGGCTCAGGACTCGCCAGCCGTCAGTCGACAGGATGCCGTCCTCGGCCAGCCCGTGGCCCCTGGCTTGCGCCTTCCCCCCATCCTTCAGGTGCTGCGGCCATTCCTTTCACGAAGGCGATATAATCAGAATTCAGTGCCGTGACTTTGCAGGAAGTAATGAGTGCATCCTAGAAGCAGGCACCTCTTACTCCTTATTAAGCCCGGTGATTGTCATAATCTGGGTGACAGCCGGGTTGTTTATGACCATCCTCTGGCACACTGTTCCTGCCTCTGCACATCATTTTGCTATCAAGGATGCTGGCGTAATTTCTCCACGGAATCCAATTAATTACCGAGTCTGAAAATAACATCTTTAATATTATAGAAAAATTATAGTATGTGCTCGGCCATTTTAGATGATGCTTTCATGTTTAAGTGGGGGCTTTGAAATACTTTCTACCCTCATCTTTAAAATAATTCCCCCTATGATGTGCTGTCATATTGCAATAGCAGAGTTTAATTAAAGTTGAGAGATAATGCTGCCCATTCCAAGCATACTCTCCTGGTAGTTTGTTAAATTAATGAACAGAGCATTAACAGAGGGATACCAAGCAGAACCGGGCATGGATTTGTGACACCAGCTGGCTGGTCAGTGGTGATGTGCAGAGAAGACACAGGCTGTGTCATCAGGAGCCCGGTGTGAGCTTGGTGGATGACTTCACTGAACCTGCAGAGAAATCGTACTTTGCTTAAAACGTAGACACGCCGCCCATGTTCCAGGGCTGCCTTCCAAGGACAGGCATATCCCGGTGTCTCTTCCCCTTGCTGTACCTTCAACAGTAGAAAATATATCGGTAATCATCTTCCCAAGAAAGGCACTTGGTTTGGGAAATGGTTGAATGACATTATAAAATGGAGTCATACGAATTATCAACTCCATTCTGTTCCTTGATTGAATCTGATTTTCAGTTGCATCTAATGGTTATTACCTAATTTCCATATTATGAAGTTCTACACAGTTCTTCCACTAATACTTTGATTCAGTGTATTTAGCTGCTTTGCAGCTACCTGTTCAAAGTACTGTTTTTGGTTTATGTAACTGCATTTATGTACATTTATTCGTAACTTCATGGGGAGATCTTTGTTGGATGCTCTTGGGTTTTTTTGCTGCTGGCAGTTTCACACCTTTCCCCCAGCCTCGTTTTGTTCTTTCAAATACAATTTGCAGGAGCTGTAAATTACACTTCCTTAGCAGTTTTTCTTTTCCTCCTGTGTCTCTTAGAAGGCAGATTTTGTATTTTTGTGGAGGTTGGAAAGTTGCGGTTGGTGCTTATTTGTTCCAGGGCTGCAGTCTGGGAAATAGTTGAGTTGATTTTCTCCGGTGCTGTGGTTTAGAAGAAGCACATCACAGGTTTGCTGGATGATGGTTTAAAAGAGCAGCAGCAGCAACCAGAGGAATCCCAACCGGATCTGGGCTTTTCAGTAAATCCCATTTTTATTTTCCTGCAGCTTCTGAGGAGGGCATTTTCATCCTGTGGTTGTTTTGTTTAAATGATCGGTTCTTCACAACATAGGAGGCTCTTTTTGGTAATTGGTTAGACTTTGTAATCTGTTTGTAACTATTCTTCCAGTGAAACCTGGAAGAACTTCTGTGATGGCCTCAGAAGAATTCCCAGGCTTTTCAAGCAGGAAGTATCAGAATTGACAGAGTTTGGGCTGTTACCCCTCAGCAGCCCCGGGGAGAAGTGTCCATAGGCCCCCTTCTCTCACTGTCCTCCTGGAGAAAGAATTTGTGGTCTTGGGACTGTGCAGGGACGGCAGGATACACTAGGAGGAAAATAATGCTTTAAAAAAAAAAAAGAAAAACAACCACTGCCCCATTTTTGCATTTCAGGGCAAGGACAGCATTGATTTCAGAACTTTTTGGCAATTTGGTGAAGGAACACAATTTCATGGACCTGTTATTAAGAAAGCTGAGGTTTTATGGGCTTGACCCAGATGGGAATAGTTTAGAAAAGAGCTAAATTGCTACACAAGGAAAAGTGAGAGGAATTTTGGAGTTCCAGTAGTAGTGTTGTAAGTCAGAAGAGAATGGAGAGGGAGAGGAGGGCAGAGGCCCAGGGGTACAGGAGGGTGGCAGCGAGGGGAGGGGGGGCAGCGGGGGGTGGGGAAGATTAGGAGGGGTCAAAGTCACTGTCTTATTTTCTAGCTGTGACAACTGGCTGAAGGATTTCTGAAAAGTACTCTAAAGTAGTTTTCTATTTTGAGTAGTGTGGTACCCTACTCTCTGTTACCCCGAAATCTTTAGAAAAAGTCTGTTCCCTAGACAGGAAGGTGGCGTGACTGAAGACAGAGGGTCGTGTCTGTAATGGAGGCCGAGCAGGAAGGTGATGGGCAGCAGCCTGAGAGACTGCCCGGTGGGTGGTAATTGTCTTGAGAGAGGTAAGCTGGCTAGTGAGAAGCCCCAGGGGAGTCTGTAATCTTTGGGGCAGAGCTTTCAGAACTTCCCACACAATGAGAGATGGAGCCTTGAGCCACTGAATTGGCCATGTCAAAGGTGAGAGTAGGAGGACCTTCCACTGCCAGTGGTGGTGGGCTAGGTAATTCCAACCAGATTTCTCACTGAAAAGACCTAAAAAATGGATAAGATTGTTTTTTAAAGCCAGCAAACAAACAAACCAATAGGGGGTGGTGAGGAAGAATGAAAGAGAGAAAAAAAGAAAGAAGGTAAAAAGAAAACAAATTTCATAAAAACATTGAACTGCTAATAGGGAGACAAGAACTTCCTGGCCAGATTCTGGAAGAATGCTGGAACCAGAGAGATGAGCCCGGCCCTGAAGGCCACTGTTGTTCTGAGGGTTCGTGCTAATCCAGAAGAAAGAATCCCAACGTGGTTTGTAGTTTTGACAGCTTCATGGAGGGAAAGGATCAAACCATAGCCTACCTGAGGATAGGAGTGCAGAAAATGCCCAGGTACTTTCTGAGACCCAGAAGACCAACTGTCAGGGTGGAACTGAAGTGAAACTGCCCTTGTGCAGTCTTGCAGGCCAGGTTTACATCACCTGAGAGGACCAGGGTTGTTTGAACCTTGATTACGGCACTTCTCTACTGGAGTAGAGTGCTTGGGAGAAGCAAAAAAAAAATCTTTTCTGGAGGAAGTTACCAGAAAGTTGTTCCTCAAATTGTTTCTGCTTTTTTTTTTTTTCCACATAAAATGATCTACACGTAGTCAAAGATACACACACATTCAAGACTTCTTAAGTGAGAACAAACAGAAACAACAGAAACAGGCCCACAAGATGTTAAGTTTCTCTAATTCTTACGCATAGACCATGAAACTATTCTCCTTACTATGTATGAAGAAATATAAAAAAGAGAATCTTGAGAATGTTTGCCATGGTAGTGGGAAACTACATGATTTTACATAAAAGATTTGAAAAATACAATAACCAAATTAAAAAGTCAGTGGGCAGATTTAACAAATTAGACATAGCTATAGAGAAAGTTAGTGAACTGGAAGATGGGTTGGAAGAAAATAGCCAAAACAAAACATGGAGAGATAAGAATATGCAAAATATAGAAAGTAAGAGATATAGAAGGTATGGTTAGAGAGCTTCATATGTACTTATTTGGAGTCATAGAAGGAGAGGAGGGAGAGTGAATTAGAATCTGAAGAGATAATGATTCATTGTCTTCCAAAAGTACTGAAATAAACCAATTCACAGATTGAAGAGCCCATTGAATCTTCAGGAGAATAAAGAGAAAACTGTATGTAAACACATCATAGTAAAATTCAATTGAAGACTAGTTCTTAAGGCAGTGAGAGTAAGAGATTATTTTCTAAGAATGGCTGTCTGAGAACTGTCTTCTCAACAAAAGGACAAGAAGATATGTTCAGTGTGCAGGAAGAATGATAACTGTCACTGTAGTGTCGACATCCAGCAGAAATACCCTTCAAGAATGAATTTGAAAGTCCAAGAGGCCACCTAAATCTGAATTGTTTCTCACTGCCTCCAAGAAGCTGCGTAATCAAGAAGGAAAGCAGACGAAGCACACACACCTACCCTTGCAGTACAAGCAGGGACCACAATTACTGTGAACTTCAGAGCCCTTGGAAATCGGCAGGTCAGCACCCCATCCAGCCTTGGGAGAGTCAGGTGGTCATTGGTAAAAAGAGTGGGTATATGGGCAGCTTAGGAGTAGAACCAGATGAAATCACCACAGGAAGACGAAATCCCACTGAGAATGGGAAAATACTGAGACTGGGTCTGAGGTCTGGGAGATCAAAGCCCTGGCTCTTGGGAAATTGGAAAGGATTTGGGAGTTCTGGATGAGTGTCTGCTACGACCTTAGCAGAGCCCATTTCTAACAGTTACCTGCCTCTGCAAGGTGAATTCTTAAGTCACATTTTTTGGGTGAGGGCTGGCCTAGGGGTTTCTTGTTTCTGCCAGACTGCGCTTTATTTTGGCCCTGGAACAGAGCAAGCCGCTTCTCGTGCAAATGTGTTACTGCCATAGGCCGGTCAGCCTCCAGCAGGCCACCTCGTAGCCCAGCGGAGGGACATGTGGTGTTTCTTTGGGGCACTCTGGCTGCGGGTGGGCAGATGGAAAGACTGAGTCTGGGAGACCAGGGGCAGCAGCTGTTGAAAATCGGGTGAGACAGAGCTTATGTGACAAAGGCCGGCGTGTGGCCTTGAGGAAGGGGTGGCCTGGAGTCAGTATTCATGTAGCTCTCATTCGTCCAAAAAGCAGCCTCAGACCTTTTTTTAAAAAACATTGATTTCTTACTCTCTTATCAAATGTAGTTTCTTCTTCTCTCTTGGGGAGAAATAGCTTGAGCCTCTGGTGTTACATGTGGTTCCCGGTCCTCTGTTCTTCTGGGGCCGCCTTGCTCGATGCTCAGACTTTTTCTGGGAAAGGCTGTGCACAGAGCTCTCGTTCAGAGAAACGCCAGTCAGCATCAGTGCTTCCGTGAGACCAGCCACCATCGTGTGGTCGTTTGTGTCCAAGCCTCAGGGCCTCCAATAAACAAGGACTGGTTGGTTGGACTTACTGGCTGCAGCCCGCAAACACTAGGGTCTTCACCACGTCCTCGGGTTCTGCTCGCACACGCTGGAGCAGTGGTGGGCGTGTGGGAGCTGCGGTGCTTGTTTCCTGTGCCTGCAGACCCTGGCGGGGACCCGTAAGCAGAGGGGTGCGCGTGCGCCCTGGGCGAGCAGGTCTGCCTGCCATGCGCCGCAGGATGCTGACATCCGTGGATGGGTTTTGCACTGGGTGCTGTGCCGTTTCACTCTGCCCTGTTTCCCACGTCCCTGTCCCGGGCAGGGGCCGGCCTCCCGCGGTGCCCCTGACTCCCTCTGTGTTCCTGCTGCCTCCCCGCTTTCCCTTCCCTCTCCCATCAGCACCAGTTCCCTCTCCTCTGTGGGCCGCCCCCCCACCCTTGCCTGAGTGCACACGCTGTGTCCTCTGCTGCTTCGGGGTGGGTTAGATCTGAACCCTCTCGTGCACTGTCCGAGCACACAGCCTCGTACCAGGAGTGCATCGAAGGTGCATGTGGGCCAAACTCTGGGTGATGAGGGTAAAAGCCCCCACTGGGCGGAAGCCAGGTACCACTGTTGCTGCCCAAACAGACCTAACCCTAACCCTAACCCTAACCCTAAGCCCCAACAGACAGCCTGTAAACCTCAGCAGCTCAAGCAACACACGTTTGCTTCTCACCCACATGGCACATCCTTTGTGGCTCTGCCCAGGGCTCTGGTCTGTGTTGTCCTCACCTGGGGACTCAGGCTGATGGAGCAGCTGCCTTCAGGAGTTGGCTGGCCCAGTTCTTGTGATGGAGGGAAAATCTTTGGGGATTGTTCACAGGCTCTTTGCTCTTCCAAAAGAAAGTGGTCCCCGGGGCTCGGCTGCATTTCATTGGCCAAACCGAGTCACATGCTGCAACAAAAGTCAGGAGGAAAGGAAAGGGCCCTCCTGCCTGGGCCGGGCGAGCCTGGCCCCGAGACTGGGGACAGAGTAATGGGTGAGGCATAGAGAGAAGTTCAGAGGTAAGAGTGGGTGCTCTCAGCATTTCTGTTCACATCACTCTGTTCCCTACTTATGAAACAATTTTTGTACATAAGATTAACAGTTCACACCAATCATTGAGTAATTTACTGCTTCAGTAATAAATATACGTTAACACACCACGGGCTGATAGAATTTCAACATACTAAGTACTGGAGGAGATTTCCACTCCAGATTACACCTGGAATGTTTACACATATTTGAAAGTGAAATTTCACATTTTTGCGGTGTATCCGAGTGACACACCTTGTACCTTTATTGTCCTTATGTCTGTTATGTCTGATGTCAATCTTTGAGGTTGCATGATCCCTAGTTGCCCCCAGGGTCAGCCCTTGGGCTCTTCGAGAGGCTGCGGTCAGAGCCCCTGTGACTGAATCCGGTGGCTGGGCCCCCTGTGGGGCAGCCTCACCTTGGATTCTATGCTCCTGCACCTTTTGTGAAATAAGATAATGTAAATGGAATATTTTTGCTATCTTTTGATTGAAAACACCGTGAGAGCCTATTTCAGTTTTTTTTAAATAGATCTTTATTGGAGTATAATTGCTTCACAGTACTGTGTTAGCTGATGTTACACAACAAAGCGAATCAGCCGTATGCATACACATGTCCCCATATCCCCTCCCTCTTGAGCCTCCCTCCCAGCCTCTCTATCCCACCCCTCTAGGTCATTGCAAAGCACCAAGCTGATCTCCCTGTGCTATGCTGCTGCTTCCCACCAGCCAACTGTTTTACATTCGGTAGCGTATATATGTCAATGCTACTCTCACTTTGCCCCAACTTTGCCCTCCCAGCCCATGTCCTCAAGTCCATTATCTATGTCTACCTCTTTATTCCTGCCCTGCAACTAGGTTCATCAGTACCAATTTTTTTTTTTTTAGATTCCATATATATGTGTTAGCATACAGTATTTGTTTTTCTCTTTCTGACTCTGTATGACAGACTCTAGGTCCATCCACCTCACTACAAATACCTCAATTTCGTTTCTTTTTGTGGCTGAGTAATATTCCATTGTATATATGTGCCACATCTTCTTTATCCATTCATCCGATGACGGACACTTAGGTTGTTTCCATCTCTGGGCTATTGTAAATAGGGCTGCTATGAACATTTTGGTACATGACTCTTTTTGAATTATGGTTTTCTCAGGGTGTATGCCCAGTAGTGGGATTGCTGGGTCATATGGCAGTTCTATTTTTCATTTTTCAAGGAACCTCCATACTGTTTTCCATAGTGGCTGTATCAATTTACATTCCCACCAACAGTGCAGGAGGGTTCCCTTTTCACCACACCCTTTCCAGCATTTACTGTTTCTAGATTTTTGATAATGGCCATTTTGACTGGCGTGAGGTGATACCTCATTGTAGTTTTGATTTGCATTTCTCTAATAATTAGTGATGTTGAACATCTTTTCATGTTCCTCTTGGCCATCTGTATGTCTTCCTTGGTGAAATGTCTATTTAGGTCTTCCACCCATTTTTTAACTGGATTTTTTTTTTTTTTTGATAGCGATCTCCATGAGCTGTTTGTATATTTTGGAGATTAACCCTTTGCTGTTTCATTTGCAAATATTTTCTCCCATTCTGAGGGTTGTCTTTCCGTCTTGTTTATGGTTTCCTTTGCTGTGCAAAAGCTTTTAAGTTTAATTAAGTCCCATTTGTTTATTTTTGTTTTTATTTCCGTTACTCTAGGAAGTGTGTCAAAAAAGAGCTTGCTGTGGTTTATGTCAAAGGGCGTTTTTCCTATGTTTTCCTCTAAGGCTTTTATAGTGTTTAGTCTTATATTTAAGTCTTTAATCCGTTTGGAGTTTATTTTTGTGTATGGTGTTAGGCAGTGTTCTAATTTCATTCTTTTACATGTAGCTGTCTAGATTTCCCAGCACCGCTTATTGAAGAGGCTGTCTTTTCTCCATTGTATGTTCTTGCTTCCTTTGTTGTAAATTAGGTGCCCATATGTGCATGGGTTTATCTCTGGGCATTCTATCCGGTACCATTAATCTATATTTCTGTTTTTGTGCCAGTACCATACTGTCTTGATTACTGTAGCTTTGTGGTATAGTTTGAAGTCAGGGAGCCTGATTCTTCCAGTTCCACTTTTCTTTCTCAAGATTGCTTTGGCTATTCGGGGTCTTTTGTGTTTCCACATGAATTGTAAAATTTTTTGTTCTAATTCTGTGAAGAATACCATTGGTAGTTTGATAGGGATTGCATTGAACCTGTAGATTGCTTTGGGCAGTATAGTCATTTTCACAGTATTGATTCTTCTAATCCAAGAATATGGTCTATTTCTCCATCTGTTTGTGTCCTCTTTGATTTCTTTCATCAGTGTTTTATAGTTTTCTGAGTACAAGTTTTTCTCCTCCTTAGGCAGGTTTATTCCAAAGTATTTTATTCTTTTTGTTGCAGTGGTAAATGGGAGTGTTTCCTTAATTTCTCTTTCTGATTTCTCATTGTTGGTGTACAGGAATGCCAGAGATTTGTGTGCATTAATTTTGTATCATGCAACCTTACCAAATTCATTGATTAGTTCTAATAGTTTTCTGGTGGCATCTTTAGGATTTTCTATATATAGTATCATGTCATTGGCAAACAGTGACAGTTTTACTTCCTCTTTTTCAATTTGTATTCCTTTTATTTCTTTTTCTTCTCTGATTGCTGTGGCTAGGACTTCCAAAACTATGTTGAATAATAGTGATGAGAGTGGACATCCTTGTCTTGTTCCTGATCTTAGAGGATATGCTTTCAGTTTTTCACCATTGAGTATGATGCTTGCTGTGGGTTTGTCATATATGGTCTTTCTTATGTTGAGGTAGGTTCCCTCTGTGCCCATTTTCTGGAGAGTTTTATCATAAATGAGTGTTGAATTTTGTCAAAAGCATTTTCTGCATCTATTGAGATGATCATATGGTTTTTATTGCTTAATTTGTTAATGTGGTGTATCACATTGATTGATTCGCATATATTGAAGAATCCTTGCATCCCTGGGATAAATCCCACTTGATCATGGTGTATGATCCTTTTAATGTGCTGTTGGATTCTGTTTGCTAGTATTTTATTCAGGATTTTTGCATCTATGTTCATCAGTGACATTGGTCTATAATTTTCTTTTTTTGTGATACCTTTTTCTGGTTTTGGTATCAGGGTGATGGTGGCTTTGTAGATTGAATTTGGGAGTGTTCCTTCCTCTTCAATTTTTGGGAAGAGTTTGAGAAGGATCGGTGTTAGCTCTTCTCTAAATGCTTGATAGAATTCGCCTGTGAAGCCATCTGGTCCTGGACTTTTGTTTGTTGGAAGATTTTTAATTACAGTTTCAATTTCATTACTTGTGATGGGTCTGTTTATATTTTCTAATTCTTCCTGGTTCAGTCTTGGAAAGTTGTACCTTTCCAATAATTTGTCCATTTCTTCGTGGTTGTCCATTTTATTGGCATATAGTTGTTTGCAGTAGTCTCTTATAATCCTTTGTATTTCTGCAGTGTCAGTTGTGATTTCTCCTTTTTCACTTGTAATTTTATTGATTTGCATCCTCTCCCTTGTTTTCTTGATGAGTCTGGCTAAGGGTTTATAAATTTTGTTTATCTCCTCAAAGAACCAGCTTTCAGTTTTATTGATCTTTGCTATTGTTTTCTTTGTTTCTATTTCATTTATTTCTGCTCTGATCTTTATGATTTCTTTCCTTCTACTGACTTCGGGTTTTCTTTGTTCTTCTTTCTCTAGTTGTTTTAAGTGTAGGGTTAGATTGTTTAATTGAGATTTTTCTTGTTTCTTGAGGTGAGATTGTATTGCTATAAACTTGCCTCTTAGAACTGCTTTTGCTGCGTCCCATTATGTTTTGGATCATCGTGTTTTCATTGTCATTTGTTTCTGTGTACTTTTTTACTTCTTCTTTTATTTCTCCAGTGATCTCTTGGTTATTTAGTAGCATACTGTTTAGCCTCCATGTATTCGTGTTTTTTTGTTTTTGTTTTTGTTTTTTTTTTGCTGTACACGGGCTTCTCACTGTTGTGGCCTCTCCCGTTGCGGAGCACAGGCTCCAGACACGCAGGCTCAGTGGCCATGGCTCACGGGCCTAGCTGCTCTGCGGCATGTGGGATCTTCCCGTACTGGGGCATGAACGCATGTCCCCTGCATCAGCAGGCAGACTCTCAACCACTGCGGCACCAGGGAAGCCCTATTTGTGTTTTTTACAGTTTTTTCTTGTAATTGATTTCCAATCTCCTAGTGTTGTGGTCAGAAAAGATGCTTGATATGACTTTCAATTTTCTTAAATTTTCTGAGGCTTGATTTGTGACCCAAGATTTGATCTGTCCTGGAGAATGTTCCATGTGCACTTAAGAAGAAAGTGTATTCTGCCACTTTTGGGTGGGATATTCTGTAAATATCAATTAGATCTATCTGGTCTATTGTGTCATTTAAAGCTTGTGTTTCCTTATTTATTTTCTGTTTGGATTATCTGTCCGTTGTTGTAAGTGGGGTGTTAAAGTCCCCCACTATTATTGTGTTACTGTCTATTTCTCCTTTCATGGTCATTAGTATTTGCCTTATGTATTGAGGTGCTCCTATGTTGGGTGCATAAACATTTATAATTGTTATATCTTCTTCTTGGATTGATCCTTTGATCATTATGTAGTGTCCCTCCTTATCTCTTATAACAGTCTTTATTTTAAAGTCTATTTTATCTGATACGAGTATTGCCACTCCAGCTTTCTTTTGATTTATATTTGCATGGAATATCTTTTTCCATCCCTTCACTTTCAGTCTGTATGTGTCCCTAGGTCTGAAGTGGGTCTCCTGTAGGCAGCATATATATGGGTCTTGTTTTTGTATCTATTCAGCCAGTCTGTGTCTTTCGGTTGGGGCATTTAATCTATTTACATTCAAGATTATTATCGATATGTATGTTCCTATTACCATTTTTTAAAATTGTTTTGGGTTTGTTTTGTGGGTCTTTTTCTTCTCTTGTGTTTCCCGCTTAGAGAAGTTTCTTTAACATTTGTTGTAAAGCTGGTTTGGCGGTGCTGAATTCTCTAAGCTTTTGCTTGTCTGAAAAGCTTTTGATTTCTCCATCGAATCTGAATTGAGATCCTTGCTGGGTAGACTAATCTTGGTTGTAGGTTTTTCTCTCTCATCACTTTAAGTATATCCTGTCCCTCCCTTCTGGCCTGCAGAGTTTCTGCTAAGAAATCAGCTGCTAACCTTATGGGCATTCCTTTGAATGTTATTTTTTGTTTTTCTCTTGCTGCTTTTAATATTTTTTCTTTGAATTTAATTTTTGTTAGTTTGATTAATATGTGTCTTGGTGTGTTTTTCCTAGGGTTTATCCTGTATGGGACTCTCTGTGCTTCCTGGAGTTGAGTGACTATTTCCTTTCCCATGTTAGGGAAGTTTTCAACTATAATCTCTTCAAATATGTTCTCAGACCCTTTCTTTTTCTTTTCTTCTTCTGGGACCCCTATAATTCGAATGTTGGTGCGTTTAGTGTTGTCCCAGAGGTCTCTGAGATTGTCTTCAGTTCTTTTAATTCTTTTTTCTTTATTCTGCTTCTCGGCAGTTATTCCCACCATTCTGTCTTCCAGCTCACCTGTTCGTTCTTCTGCCTCAGTTATTCTGTTATTGATTCCTTCTAGTGTATTTTTCATTTCAGTTATTGTGTTTGTTTGTTCTTTAGTTCTTCTAGGTCTTTGTTAAATATTTCTTGTATTTTCTCAATCCGTGCCTCCATTCTATTTCTGAGATTCTGGATCATCTTTACTATCATTACTCTGAATTCTTTTTCAGGTAGATTGCCTGTTTCCTCTTCATTTATTTGGTCTTGCACGTTTTCACCTTGCTCCTTCATCTGTGACACATTTTTTTTGCCATTTTATTTATTTATTTTTATATGAGTGGGATTGTGTTCCTGTCTTACTGGTTGTTTGGCCTGAGGCTTCCAACACTGGGGTTTGTAGGCTATTTGGTAGACCTGGGTCTTGGTAGTGAGATGAGGAACTCCATGAGACCTCACTCCGATGAATATTCCCTGGGATCTGAGGTTCTCTGTTAGTCCAATGGTTTGGACTTGGAGCTCCCACCACAGGAGCTTTGGCCCAACCCTGGGCTCATGAACCAAGATCCTGCAAGCCGCCTGGGGTGTCAAAAAAGAAGAAAAGAACAAAATAAAAAATAAAATTAGACTAGGAAATTAACAGATATGTTAGGAAGAATATAAAAGTAAAAATATAGATGAATCAACAACTGGAAGGTACATCAGTGCCATGATAGTAAAAAAGAGGAGAAGGGAAAAGAAGAAAAAGGTGGTGGTGGTGGGGAAAGGCCTTGGCTGTGGAGGGTGGGGCCTAAGCAAGGACAAGGCCTAAGCAAGGGCGAGGTTTGGCCGGTGGACGGGGCCAGTGCTCAGGACCCACAGGGCTGGAAAAGGGACTCTGTGGGGGGGGTGGGCTTAGGCTCAAGGAACAGAAGGGGCCCAGGTGTGCCCCCCACCCATGGTCTCATGGGGCAGGGACCTCACCAGGGAGCCCAGCAGGCTTCCTGAGCTCGAGTGGGCGGGGCAATCACCCTCTGCTCCTCTCCCGCTCCTCCTGGATGGCCCCTCCCGCCTGCCTCTTCTGATCTCCCCGGCCTCCCTCCTATGCCCCCAGGACCCACGTGGCCTGGATGGGGCTTTGGAGGGGGTTACCGGCCTGGGAGCTCAGTAGGCTCCCCAGCCTGAGTGGGCCAGGCGATTGCCCTCTGGTCCTCTCCCGCTCTTCCTGGAGAGTCCCTCCCGCCTGCCTCTCCTGATCTTTCCTGCCTCAGGGGTGCCGATCCTCTCTGGCCTCTGCTTCTCCTCCCCCCTTAGTCCCCCTACGTCCTACTGGTTCATTTGCGGGTTCCTCCCAACTCCTTGTGCACCAGAGTCTCCCACCAGGTGCCCTAGTTGTGGGGAGATGCTAACTTCGTGTCGTCCCACACCGCCATCTTGACTCCGCCTCCCCTATTTCAGTTTTAAAAAGGAACATTTGAAGATACTCAGCCTCAGTAGACATGTAAATCTGGTTATGTCTATGCTTGGTTTTTTTTTTTTCAGAACACTTAAAATCAGATCTTAAAGAATTGCTTCACAGGGCCTCCCTGGTGGCGCAGTGGTTGAGAGTCCGCCTGCCGATGCAGGGGATACGGGTTCGTGCCCCGGTCTGGGGGGATCCCATATGCCGCGGAGCGGCTGGGCCCGTGAGCCATGGCCGCTGGGCCTGCGCGTCCGGAGCCTGTGCTCCGCAATGGGAGAGGCCACGGCAGTGAGAGGCCCGCATACCGAAAAAAAAAAAAAAGAATTTCTTCACAGACTAGTGAGTTTTCCCGTGGGGAAGGAAACAGGCATAGAAAGGGACTTTGGTGGATAGTTCCTGGTGGGGCAGACCCAGTGGAGGGGAAGTGGGAGGAGACAGGCACGCCCACCCCCTAAAGGCCTGTGACTCCTTTGCAGGCCAAGGTCTGCTGGGCTCTGTCCTTAGCTGTGGAGGGACCGTAAAGCTGAGGCCCCGGTAGGGCCACCAGGGAGAGGTGGAGAGACCTGGTCATTAGTCAGCCAGTCTGGGCCGGGTGGCCAGTGAGCATAGCCCAGAGGGAGTTCTCTCCACACTCTAAACTGTCCTAGGGCTGCTTGGGGAGGCCAGAACCACCAACAGAAATGCGCATCCTCAGGCTTATCCAAGCTCTGCTTTCCCTTTCCTGTAGGAAAAATGGGGACAAATCCTTCCTACCTAATCTTAGCGGTGTCTGATTTAGGAAATAAAAATATGGAACACTCAGTTAAATTTGAATTTCAGATCAGTAATGAACCATTTTTTGTTCGTTGGATGCAATATTGGGTACATACTGAAATCCAGAGTTCACTGAGCCTCCTGTATTTTATCTGGCAACTCCGCAAAGGGAGAGTTCGAAGTTGCGTCAAGCTGGAATTTAAGCTTAGTCCTGAGCTTGAGGCTGCCGTCTTCTCCTAGAGGTTACAGGTGGCAGTGAAAATACATCTCGCACATGATGGGTCATTTGAAATTAAAGTATACACGTGCACACACACGCCAGTAGACACACACCTTTACACGCATATGCACACACACATACCAGTATACACACTCTCCCACACCAATACACACATACATGCATGCACACTCACACTGACACACACGTACGCACCAACACGCGCATGCACCAATGTGCACACACCCCTCTGCACTCATACATGCCCACTTTAGATGTGGTTCATTTTCTGGGCGTGGCTGCAGCGCTTGAGGTTAGTTACTTTCCCATTCTGCCGAGGGGCAGACTGACCTCGTTACACATTCCGGCCACCCGACATGTCCACAGAGGGGCAGCCTGTCTCCTGGGAGGGCTTCTTGTTTATGCCAAAGGCTTGGATTGACCTGTACACCAGCTGAGCTCATTTGACTTTCCTCAGTGCAGACATTGTAATGAGGCTGGTCACCAAGTGATTTTTTTAAGTGAAGTTACTCCTTTTCATTTGGTTGGATCAGTTTCTGACTTATTAATCATTATTTTCTGAAAGGCTGGCTTAGGGCCCCTCAACCGTCTGGTGAATGTATTCACAGTCGCCCTGGGGATGGTTGGATTTTTTTGCGCTGTGGATGATGACCTTCGGAGATGTGTTGTGTGTCACTCAAGTCCTCGCGCACAGCCGCGCTGGGCTGCCCGTGCCTCCCGGGACACTCACCTGGTTGATCCCCGTCCATGAGTGCAGGCGGGCTTGTAGGAGGCCCCTGCCTTCCGCCTCCTAACAAGATCCACATCTTCCTTCTCTCTGGTCCACCCTTCACGCTGCTGCTGATGTAACGGCAGGTGGACCTCGGGACTCGCGGTGCAGTGGCCCCCAAGGCCCTTCGCAGTTTGATCCCACACCCCTTCATCCTCCAGCCAGCTCTAGGCCGTGCTGAAGCCTGGGGCTGTTTATTTTTCCTTAAGCACGACATGTAACCTCAGCCGTGCTGGGATCCCTGTTCCTGTTGTTTCCTTTGCCTGGAACGCTGCCACCTCGGCCACCCCTGCAGGCAGTTAGACCCTTTCTCATTTGCTGTGTGTGGCAGAGCAGGGCAGCGCCCCAGGCTGGGGCGCGGTTTGACGGGTGGAGGGAGGGGAGGCAGGCGAGGTAAGTGACAGATGCGACTTTGGCCTTCAAGGAGCCCACAGCGGAGTAGGAGACAGGCCACAGGAGCAGGACACGCTGACGCAGCCTGGAGAGGCTCAGTGGCCCCGGGCTCGCCCACCCGGTGGGCCTGCTGCTATGGAGGGTCTACGGGATGCCCTTCTTTAGGCCGTAGCCCGGGAGGTGCCGTTGACAGTCCCAGGAAGATGTCACTGTCACCCTGATCTAGGGTGGCACCAAGCCCCTGGGGCCCTGTAGTTTTCCTCTGTGATGTCCTTCATGGTTTTGGGCCACCCCCAAATTCTCCACGGCCAGTACGCTGTGACAGGGCTGCTGGGGGCCCGGAGCATGTGTCCATCGCTCCACAGGGTGTCTGTGGTGCACTGGGTGGGGTGGGGGCAGGTGTGCGGTCTGCGGGCCTGTATGTAGATGGCAGCCTGCCCGCCCCCTGGCCCCGTGCTCCTGTGTTTCCCGTCCTTCCTGTGAGGCCATGGAAACCCTTCCTTTGGCGGGGGGGTCATCCTGGCTGCTAAAGAGCAGTGACAAGCTGGGGGCATGTAAGTTGGTGGGAACCTGAGGGACAGGTTGACCTCCCACTAGGGGGTTAGAAGGAAATTAGATGCCAGAGTTCCGGTCCCCTGGTGACAGGGGCTGCTGATGCATGAGCAGACACGGGAGGCTGGTTAAGAAGCCGAGGAAAGAAGGTGGGCCCTGCTTTGGGCTCCTTGGAAACCGTTCTTGAACGTTTCTGGCTTGTCCTGAACCACCACTCAGCACAGGGCAAGACTCCGGAGGCCGGCGTGCGTTCAGATTCTGGTTCTGTCGCCCCAGCGGTGGGTGTGAGTGGCGGGTGATGGCCCCGTGGTGGCCATGGTTTTCCCGGGAGTGTGAGAGTCAGCACAGGGAAGATGCTTAGGAGGGTGCGAGCCCAGCCAACTTTGTACCTCTGTTATCTCACCATTATCTTTATCAACTGAGTAGCAGGCGGGTAGCGGTGGGTGGGTTAGCACTCCTTTGGTGGGGTTAGTCCGCGGCCTCTGCACCCTGGGCAGGCGCCTCTGTCCACCCCCGGATGCCCGTTAGCGTGGCCGATACTGACCCAACCCAGGGGGGCCAGGGGGAGTGCCGGCTGTCGTTATTATTAAAATTTACACTCTCACCCTTTGGGGAAAAAATGCCCAAATGTACTCCTGGAAAGTAGTTTCATCTCGGTGTGTTAAAGGCTTAACCTGCATATACATTTTCCCTTCCCTGTGTTTTTAAATTTAGGTTAAATGCGATTTTAATGAAATTTCTCTGAAAGCTGTCTCGACTACACTGTAAGGTTAAAATTGACTTATTCTTTCAAGATAGAATTCAGTTACAGCTAGTAAACTAGATTCAGCTTTATTACCATCCAAGTGAAAATATTTTTATTACCGCTACAGTGTAAGCCGTGGGAGAGGAGAGGATAAATCAGCGGAGCAGCCCTGGCCCGTGGAATATTCAGCGCGTGACAGTGAGAAATAACAAGCTCCCCTCCCCCGCTTGTGTCTTCATTAGGCCCCGGAGTGACTGATGGGAGCCGGGAAGGATGGCGATGCTTCCTTTGAGGCGCGGGGCCCTGGTGACAGGCAGAGCACACGCGTGACGGCAGTGCTGTCAGGCACGGGAAGTCACGTGGGTGCGGCGACTCCTCTGTGTGTCCCTCACCAGCCCGTCTCCCTGTCTCGGGCCAGGGCTTTCCCCCCACGGCCAGCGTCCTTATTCCGATGGCTCCGTGCTGTGCCTGCCTGAGACCTTTGGACAGCAGGTGGCCCATGGGTTCTCACTCTCCCAGGGCGTGTCTGGTTGATTTAATGTGCCTTCAGCTGAAAACCCACATGGCTGTTTGGTTGCGTTTTGGGGAAGAGGGATCTATTACTCAGGCCAAAAAAATCAAAGAAGGAGAGGAAGTTTCCTGTAATCTAAAAAATAACGTATTATGAATAAACCCCTGGGTTCTAGTTCAGCCTCCATCACCGACTCTGAACTTGGCTGCTGCTGCTGCTGATAATAATAACGGCAGCTGGCATCCATTAGGTGCCTATAGCGTACAAGGCACTGTTCTCAGCTCTCTCTCTGCATCGCTGTGCTGGTTTTCGCAGTGCCCCTGTGAAGTGGTGCATGCGTCCCCATTTTGAGAGCCCTGCCCCTTCTCTGGCCTCAGTTTCCCCTCAGGCCGGGTGATCTCCATGCGGCCTCCAGCTCTGCCCATCCTGCCTTGGTACTGAACATGGGAGAACCCACTGAGCAGTCTCCCAACCGTGCGGGGGACCTGGTGGTATCCTCGGGCTCTGAGTCATGCTCGTCCCCGCCTGCGCCCCATATTTCCTTGGGGAGCAGCAGCCTGTGGCAGCACCGTGGCTGTGCCTACCACCAGACCCCCCCACGCTCCGCCCCTCTGGGGACTCCTGGCGGCATCTCACGCCTTCTGCTGCCCCATCCGCTGTGCCGCCCTGTGAGGAGGGAGGAGGCCAGAAGATCGAAGTTGTCTTCTTTGAATAAAGAGCGGCGGTCCCTTCCCCTTGGCTTTGAGCGGGTGCCCACATCTCCGTCCCCCATGTCCCGGCACCCAGCACGGCGCCCCGTGTGTGCAGGGTGTGCTCCGTGCCTGTTGGTGGGTTAACAGTCAGGTGTTTGCTGTGCTTCCTGCACAGGGGGGCGCCCTCAGCGTCCGTGGCTTCGAGTTGCTTCCGTAGAGTTTGAAGATGAAGCTCCCTGTGTACAAAGTGCAGGTTTGGGTGGGTGTTAAAGCGGTTTCCCTGTTGGTTATTCTAGTCTCTAGATGTTTGTTGCACCACATGGGTTTCCTTGAGGCTTTTGTTTTGCCCGAGACTCTCAGGTCCCCCTCCTCCTGCCCTTCAGTCCATAGGATGGGCGGTCGGATGCCTGGGAAAGCTCGTAATACGTGCCAATGTAGCCCCGGCTGCGGCTACATCATTTGTAAAAGGGACAGAAAATGCTGCATATGCAGGACAGACGAGCAATTCCTGGCTGAGTCGCTGAGAGCCGACCCCCTCGTGGCCGCCTGAGACTGTCCGGCCTCAAAGTGAGTCCCCACTCCCACCCTCCCCCGCCAACCCCACCACTGGCCGAGCTGGGCCTTCCTCACTGGGACCCAAGGGCCTCTCGGACTTGCTGGCTTCTCCCACTAACTGACCTCTGTGCTGCTGTAGAGATAGTGCTTTCTCTGTGCAAGAGCCTTGATCCCAAGTGACCATCTTCACAGACATTTCCCACCCCCCCCAGGGGTGTCACGTCATCGGGGGAAGGGACGATGCCTGCCAGAGAGCTTGGAAGGACTCGGCTCCACTGTGCAGGAGGGGCTGTACCGGCCCGACGTGAAGGGCCAGTGGCTCAGGGGTCCCAGGGCTCAGCACCCCTGTAGCCATGCTGGACGGCCCAGCCCTCCGCCCTCCGTCCCTGCCCCTGCCAGCCTTTGCTGCAGGAACCCAGTCCCAGGGGCCTCCCCACCGTCATCCTAGGACCTGGGGTCAGGCCTGTAGCCGCCTCCAGAGCCTGAGTGGTGTGTGGGGAGAGGTGGGCTGGGCCCTGTCACCTGGGACCCTGCTTGACCCTCTCTGGCTCTCTACTCCATCCTTTCTAGGCCTCCCTGTCTCCCAGCCCTTTGTGTTTTCCTCCCAGCTTAAGCTTGTTTTCAGGTGCTCCCCCCGAGCAGGTGGAGAGGGATCTATTTTCTTAAGATCAAGGGACAACTCTCCTCCCATGTCTGGGCTGGCAGGGTCCTGGGAGAGTCTTGGGGCTGGCGGCCGGAAGGTGGGACTGCACTGAGATGCCCCCCAGGACAGAGCAGGGTTTTTAAGACCTGGAGCTGAGGTGTCGTTGGCTTTGACCATTGAGGACATTCTGTCCTGTACGAGCAGACAGAAGGTTAACAGTTGCTCTGGGAGTTCTTCCTTCCAGGCCCACACTTAGCACCGGATCGTAAAAGACTCCCCGTTCACAGGCGGGGCCCTCGAGATGCCTGGGCCGCCACCACCCAGCCCACTTTACGGCCCCAGGAAGCGGGTGAAGGTGGGCTGGGGCGGGGCCGGCCCCTCGTGGGACGAGGAGGCGGCTTGGTGCTTGTGTGAGAGATGCTGCACCTGTGACTTGGTCGGCCCTTCTTCCCGGAAGCACCCGGAGGTGCCGGCGCGGAAGGCCACGTGGGGATTACTGGTTCACCTTCGGCTGCTCGAGTGCGGGCCTTTTTACTTGGGAAGCGGTGATGACCACGCAGTGGTTAAGGAAAGGCCGGCACGCGAGGCCTCCCGAGCAGTGAATTAGCGGCTTTTCTCCTTAATGATCATATCTTTGTGACCCTCCACCCGAGATTGATGTTCGAGGTTTATTGCCAAACCGAGACGAGTTAATTAAATCATAAGTAGAGACGTCCAAATAAAGCGATTCTCCTTGACCTTAAGAAGAAAAAGTTGTCTTGGTTTTGAATGTAGGCCATCAAGTCTGGTTTTGAAATGATTCCCCGAAGCCATTTTTGTTCATGGTTACAAGTTGCTAGAGAGAGTGTGGGTGGCTTTATCTCCCTTACTGTAAAGAACCAGCGTCCCTCTGAAATCAGGACGGGAGGCCGCCCCGGCAGCAGGGCTTTTCCATGCGGGGCTTGGTGGAAGGAGGACAGTTTATTGCACGGGGGTCAGACTCCTTTCCACAGTAATAATCCCTTTCAAGAAGGCAGAGGAGGCACGTGCTGTTTCTGTGAAGGGGGACCTGAGATGGGCCCTCTGGGCCCCCCATGCCTCAGGCTGTGGTCCCTGGCGGGCCCACCCTCAGGGTGCTTTCCCTGGCCCGTCCGAGCACCCAGCTCCGCCCTGCAGTCACACCCCCATCACCGCGCAGGGGACAGTGCAGTCCTCCGTGCTCTGCCGGGCCTGGGTCCCCCTGCACAGAGACCCCTGGTGTCACGTTTGTGGTGGTAGCCCTCCTGTGTCCTGGGCGGTGGGCAGGATGGGGAGGGCCGGGGTGCGGGCACAGGCTGTCCAGCTGCTTCTCGAAGCCCCCCGCTCTGTCCCAGCACACCCCTCCCTGCCTCTCTCCAGGGCCCGGGGCTGTGGGCTCCCCTCTTGGCTCCGCGCAGGAGCCAAGCTTCAGCGCAGGCTGAAGCTGGCCAGGCCATCGGGGGAGCCCGCTTGTCCGTGTGTCTCTGTTTCTCACGCCTACCTCTCTGCCTTTCTCTGGCCCTCGAGTGTTTGCCCCCTCCTGTTGCTGTGCGGGGTGCCGGGAAGGAGGAGAGGTGCGTGCAGGTGTCAGAAGCCCCTCTAACGGCCTCTTAAGCTGCCCTGGTCCAGGCTGGGGTCCCGGACAAGGGGCGCCAGTGGTCTCCGCCGGGCGTTGCCTGGGAACAGCCCCGCACCCAGCAGCGGTGGGAGTGCTGGGGTGCTGGGCACTCAGCCCGTGATGCTCTGCCCGCAGCAGGCACTCGGTACGTCACCCGTCCCCCCGGCTGGTGAGGTCGGGGCTGACGGGACCTGACCTGACACACGGGGACTGAGGCCGCCAGGAGCATTCTGCTCAGGTCACACAGATGTAGTGTCCCTCCGTCCACTCTGATGAAGTGTCTGTTGACTCTGGAGCCCATGCTTGTCACCCCTCAGCCTGGGCTCCTGAGGGCCCCGAGTGTGCCCCTGCGTGTGCAAGCGTTTGTCCACGTGTGCGTGTGACCGCTCCAGTCTCTGGTTGGCGCCCTACTGAGGGGTCTCTTAGCACCTCTCCTTGGAACCCGTGAGAGCGACGAGGAGACCCGCTCCCCCCGTCTTCCCCAGTGCGTGGCAGCCAAGGTCCCTGAGCTGGACACTCATGCAGCCGGCTCTCTGGCACGTGGGGACATGCTGGCGCCGGGCGGTAAGAACGCGGACCCGTGGCTGTCCTCTGCAGCTGGCACCTGGGGGGCACCGGAGACCAGCAGGCGGTTAGGGGCTGGGGCGAGACGGGCACAGAGAGCCGTTGTCACAGAGCTGCCTGTTGTGTGTACCTGGGAAATGACACAGTGCGACGGGACGCAGGGCTGAGGGGTGCGGGTCCCCACGTGGCACCTGGGGAGCCTGGAGGGGGTCGCTTTGGGTATTCTCACATTGTCAGCGGCGTGGGGAAGGTGTGTCTTCATTTGATCTGCGCCAAGCAGCCTGAGGACAACGCATGCTCTTAGCTCCATGTTAAATGGATGCCTTACAGGGATGTGTGGACACCGTGGCCCACCTCCTTCTTACACTTGGATGCCTCCCTCCTGATTGCAAGGAGACCTGCAGCTCCCTCTTGGCGCCCTTATTCTCGCTGTGTTCACACCGTCCCCCGGTGTGGAAAGCGCTCCAGCGGGAACGGCCTCCTGGCCTGCGACCACATGTGTGCAGGCGCTCTGGGTGAGCGCAGTTTCTCGCGGCATCACCCGTGTGGGCTGTTCTGCGTCGTTTGCTTGCTGACAGCAGCAGCGGGAGAGCCAGGGCTGGGAAGAGTGGCTGGGACGGGAAATCCAGCCGTGCTGGGGGGGTCTCAGCAGGTAGGATGGGGACGGGGAGGGCTGGCTCCTTCCCAGGCGAGCAGGGTCAGCCGCAGGCCGTTGTCTTCCTCCTGCTCGTGCCCTGGTTGAGAGCAGCCTCTGCTTATCTGCCCCTCAGGCCCCTGCAGGGCCCCGCCTGGCCTCCGGGGCCTCCGCTGAGCCCTCCTCACTTCGGATGCCCCTGGGCTGGCCGAGCAGCTGAGGGTTGAATTAGGGCTGCCAGGAGAGTCTCAAACACCCGTGTCCCTGGTTCGGTCCTTCCCTGCTTCACAAGAGCCCAGCCCTTCCCGGTAGCACGGGGCTTCGCAGGCTCATTAAGTCTGTGTGCACGTGCGTGCTGGCGACCCGAGACCCTGGTGCACCCCCTCTGTCTTAGCACTGGGAGCCCTGGGGGGGCCTTCGGAGAGGCCCCCTGAGCACTTGCTGGCCTGTCAGCCAGCCTGGTCAGGGCAGCCCAGACTCTGTTGTGGGTGCTGGCCTCCTGGCGGGCAGATGCTCGGTGTTCATGCCCCAGGTCCCCCGCTCCACACCGTGGTCACCTGGCTGGCCAGCTCACGCCTGAGGAGCCCCAGGTGGATGTTTGGGGAAGCTGCCTTCATGGCACACACTGTTGAGTCTTTAGTTTACACAGGAGCCCTACCATTCACTCATCCCGAGGGCCAGGCCAGGAGCGGCTGCGTGTGTGCAGAGAGCACCCAGCCATGCAAACCTCAAGGCCACCAAAGTGTCACAGGCACTCTGTAGAAGTCGAGGTAGGGGCACTGAGGAAGGGGGTCAGCTCCAGGGTGGAGAGAGGTCAGAAAAGGCTTCAAAAGGACAGTGATGCTTGAGCTGAGTCTTGAATGTGGGGAGGCATGGACCAGCCAGTACCAGGCATGGGGAGTCTCAAATCCAGGTCAGACTCAGACACATATTTTTTGTGGCATATTCTCAGTCTTGAAGTGCACCGGGAGAGAGGGAAGACTTCTGGGAAAGCTGTACGTTTTCGATTGCATTGCAGACTTGGGTGGTGTCAGGGCTGACCTCCTGCCCTCGGCGAGCTGAGATCTGTCCACAGTGCAGCTCGTTGAGATCTGCACACCTCACCAGCCCCGCCCTGTGTCCCCTCTAGAACCGTGCATGGGTGTGGGGGGATGGAGCTGAGATCCATCCACCGGATCTGGCGTCGCACCCACTTCCTCTCTCCTCTGGGCGTGGCCAGGGCTAGGGGCAGGGAGCCCTCACGTGGCTTGTGGAGCAGTCGGTGCCCTGCGATGTGGGCTCCGTCTCCCGCACTCTGTGGAAACAGCCCCAGTTTGGGGTGTTCGTTGAGATGCCCGTGAACACATCTGTGAAGGGAGCATGATTTCATACCTTGTCGCTGCAGTTCTGTGTAGCTCCAGAAGAACTCATATTTTGGACAATGTTACTGTCGAAAAAATAGACCTTAATGCCTCTCTAGGGATGGAAAAATGGTGTGTGTGGTGTCAGATAAACGCTATTTCTTTACAACCTGCTGGGAGGCTTCATTCCATCCCACTCTCATGTTTATGCTGGGGTCCTGAGAGTGTGGTGGTGTCCCTGTCCCCAAGGCCAGGTGTGCCTGGTGTGACCTCCTCCCGGGGGTGTACTGCCCACTTTACAAACGGGTAGCAGCCTGTAGGGTCCGACCCACCGTCACCGCCACCCCTGTTCTTTCTATATAACAAGCTAGCGACCCCGTGGCCTGGCCTGGGTGTTGAGCTAGCCTTGGAGGAGTGATCTGGGGAGAACGTATCTGCAGTTTGGCCCCTGCCCTGATGTCTCTCTGGATCTCAACCCTCAGGGTCGTTTAATGCTGGAGGAAGTCCTCTGTTTGTACACCAAGTGCCAAGTGGGTGCCCCGCAGCACAGTGCTGCTACTACCTGCCAGGGTGAGTGTCAGACCCCCGTGAAGGGCTCAGTTCTCCGGGAAGCGCCAGCCGCATGCCCGTGGTCCCCAGGCCACCCGTACTTGTGACCCATCAGTGATAAAGGCAGCGGTTCCTGGGGCCCCAAGGCCTGATTGCTCGCTGGAGCAGCTCACAGAGCTCAGGAGAGCCAGCCAGAGAAGAGAGGTGCAGGGGTGAGGTCGGGAGGGGCCTGGGGACTCGGCACTTCCTCTCGGCCCTGGAGTCAGGGCCTGTCACCCTCCACGGTTCACGTGTTCACCCACTGAGCCCGCGCGTCCAGAGTTTTTACTGGGGCTTCCTCACGTGGGCATGATGGACCAAGTCACGGGCCCCCCTGATGGAGCTCAGTGCCCAGCTCCTGTCGTGTCCTGAGGTCCGGCCTCTGCGAGCCCCGACCCTGAGACCCTGGGACCAGGGGCTGTCACCTGTGGCCCCATCAGAACACGCGTGTCCCCTGTGGCTGGAGGGGCAATGCATCTGCTGGTCTCAGGTCCTGATAGAGCCCCTGCCCAGAGCGTGGCTGCCTTCCCACTGTTTGTCTAGGTCCCCATGTCCTGAGTCCTCTCCCTTTGCCCCTTTGCTCACTGTGCTGTGATGGCTGAGAAGGGTCTGTGTGGAGCCTGACGTGGGCCTGTGGCCCAAGGCCTTGGGAGCCGCGTCTGCTCTCAGCTGCTGAGAGCAGGCTCCCTGTTCAGCGGAGGCCTTGTTCGCCTGCTCAGAGCTTCCCTGGTGGATTTACTTCTGGAAAGAGACTTAGCTGCCCGCCCTCCCTCCTCTTGGCCTGGTACCTGTGTCACATGCCCACCGTATGGCAGCCACTACCCCGGGACTTTCCCGAGAGGGTGCCGTGAGGGAGCTGGGGCTCTCCCCGTTCCAGGGAGGGCCTGGAGGCGCTGAGAGCCTGGACAGCCGTCTGGAAGCTGACCTGGGATCTGAGCCCAGCTCTTCTGACGCTGTAACCCGAGGTCTCTCTACTGTTCTCCAGCCTGACCCGGGCTCTACTCTGCCTCAGGAGGAAGACAGGCCCACTCACTGCGTGAGCGTGTCGTGTGCTGGGGAGTGGAGTCAGGTGTCCTGGGTCCTGCGCTGCTTCCTTCACTCCCCCCGTCTGCCTGCCCCGGCCCCTCCCAGCTTGGGTCCTCTGTCCTCCTGGTGGCCTCTGGGGGCGGCCACGGCAGGTCTGTCTGCAGCGGGGAGCCCTGGACGCTTCTCCCCCGGGAGCTGCTGGGCCGGGCGTCCTGGGTGTCGTCCTCTGTCCCGCTCCTTCCTCCTGCCCCTTGGCACAGCCCTGCGCCCTGGGTCCTCGGCCGGGGGTCCTGGGCATGCGGCTCGGCCCTGCCCCTGTTTGGGGCTGATGCTTTTTTCTAGCTGTTTGTTCTTACCGTCCATCAGACCTGGCAAACGAGGAAGGTGGGTGAGCCCAGAACAAGGCCTCCTTGGCTGCAGAGAGGCCGGCATTCACTGTCACTGGCTCTCGCTTTTGTTCTTCTTTATCTTTTTACCTGATTAGAATATTGAAATCTCCACCCCCCCACCCCAAACCAAAACCTTTTTGGGCCTCGCCCAGCAGAAGTGGGTTGGGGGTGGCTTGGGGCGGTTTTCCTTGTCAGGTATCTACGTGTGAGCAGTTAGGTTCACTCTTGGGGCAAATAAATCTAAGCAGTGCCTGGCCCTGCGTAAACAGTGCCTATTCTTCGTGCCAAGTCAACGGGATACATGTTTTTTTTTTTTTCCTTTTTAGCATAAATCTTGGGACACAATCTGTTTGTGTAATTTATTCTTGTTTTTGATGAAGAAGACAAGGTGTTTCAGCAGTTTCCAGCCTGCAGGCGCACTGTTTCAGGTGCGGGGAGAAGCGTCCGGCACGTGCTGGGCGATGGCACTTGCTGTACCTTTGTGGCCGTCTCTGCCTCCGAAGAGGCCGTGATGGAAGAACGTCTCCTCAGCCTGAAAGATGATAATAATTACGTCTGCCTGCTCACTCGTTCCATGTCCCCTCTACTTTCCAGTGAAATGGAAAATTCAAATCCAGAGTCACTGCTCACCGAGTTAACTTTATCAGTGACAGAGTGTGTGCTCACACTTGCTTATAAGAATCTTTCCAGCACATACATTTGCGCTCCGATGTATATAAATGGAAAGTAATGGCTGGAGTTTAGGCGTCCATTTTTCAACACGTTCAGAGCAGGAGGCGGCCTCTCCAGAAGCTCACTGTGTGTTAGGAGGCAGTGGCCACATCACTCTTCATTGTGGCTTCCAGAGAAGCCAGGCCATCAGTGAGAAACGGCCACCTCCACGTGACCAAGGAGTGCCTCCCGCCGTCCTGGGACGGCTGCTCCTGTTGGCTGGGGTGGCCTGGTCGTGGGTCGGAGCCTGGCGGCCAAGGCTCGCATCCCCACCAGGTGGGCCCGGGGGTGCCTGCTTCGCTGCTGTCGGGAGCTCAGGCCTGCGTCGGGCAGAAGAGAAGCCCAGGCCCTCAGGACACTCAGAGTTGGTAACTCTGGTGAAATAGACACCTCGGAGGCTCTAAGTGGCATTTTCTTTCTGTCTCTCCTGCACATTGCTGAGCTCATGGAGGGCAGGACGCCGGCCATGTCTCCTCTGTAGCTTCACTGTCACAGGCGGTGGGGTACATGGAGACGCCCGAGACCTTCCCAGAAAGAGCTGATGAATGAGCAGCCTCTGCCCGTGTCCTCATGGGGTTGATGCTGTGGCCGTTGCTCTGCAGAGGCCCCGGCTGTGCCCAGGGTGCTGGTACCCGGAGATACTGGACGGGTCTGTGGGCCCATCTAGCATCGTGGGATCATTTCAGGACATGGAGAGGGACAGTCCTGAGTCTGCTGCTGCTGCGTGCACCCCCGGATGGGCCACCTCGCCTGCTTCTCGCGTGGGCACAGGTCTCGTGGGCAGGAGCTGGCCAGTGGGCTGTTGGTCCTTGCACTCCGGCTGGGATGGGCTCCTCTGGCCAAGCCTGAGACGGGGTGGCGTCTGCCAAAGCCTCGTGGGGCGGGCCTCAGGTGGGACTGCCGGAGGAGAGAAGGGGTTTATTTTTACTTGTTTGGTTAGGTTCCTTCAGTGACAGATGTTCCGGAAATATGTGTTTAATTTTGCAAATCAGTGTGCTCACCAGTTCACGTTAGAAAGGTGTCGCGTGCCTCCCGGGCACTTATTAGAGTTGCTTGTTTTCCCCGCTTGTAAACAGTGACCTTCTGCATCAGCCGAGGAGGCCAGTGGCACTGCAGGCGCAGGGACGTGGCTGGGGGGCTGCGGGCAGCTCATTCCATGCCACCGCCCTGCCCCCACCTCCGAGTGCGTCCAGCCCCGGCCATCACTCCACTCGACCCGCGAATGTGCCAGGCACATGCCACACGCCGGGCCTGGCTCTGTGCCAATCCCTGGGTCCAGACAAGGTCCTGCTCCACGGGCACCGCGGTCCAGGGACACCCAGGGCTCCACAACTCATGAAAAGTCACCTGAATCCACGAGGGTGAACTTGGAGTCGCCCCGCCTCCCCGATTATCAACACCCGGCGAGCGCCTGGTGTGGGGTGGTGTCGGCGCCCCGCGTGGGCCTGGGCAGGAGGCGCCTGGCCCAGCCGGCCTGCCGCCCGCTGCTCTCTGTCCTCGGCCCATGTGTCCCGTAGAGTTTCAGTGGCTAGTGAGTGGCGGGTCCTGGAGCCCCTGATCGTCCAGGTCTGTCCTGGGAGCAGCCCCTGCTGGGTCCCCGTCCTTCGGGCGCTCTGTATTCAGGAGGCGGTTTTCTCCTCGGAGCTGTCACCGTCCTTCCACCCGCTCTGCCCCTGCTGCTGACTGCACTCGTGGAAGCTCACTCCCCTGTTTCTGTGTAAAAGATCCTTGTTCAGTAAATTGATTCATTTTCTGAACTGCCGGTTTTCAGGTGTTGATGGTATTTGCGTCTCCCGTTGGCCAGCATGCTCGCATCGGTGCCCCGGCTTCGGCAGGGGCTGCCACCCTTGGGGAATGGGCACAGGGGGCCACTCAGGGCCCCACGGAACTTTCCAGCTTTGTAGCTGCTGCTGTTTTCAGCTTAGAAATAAATCTTAATTCTTTAAAAAGAACAGGACCTCCCATCGCATTGCTGAAAAGCTCCGCAGTATCTCGTCGTGGAGAAATAGGAGGAGGGGGATGACTGAGAAATGGGCGGTTTATTCACATGTTCAGTTACCCATTTTCTAACTTCATTCATTCCCTAATTCCCTCGTTCATTCATTCATTCACCCGTCGTCTGGCTCACGCTTACTGGGCACCTAGTGTGTCCCAGGGCTGCAGGTGCAGAGGGGTCTCAGGCACCACACCTGCTGTGGAGCAGCTCACGTCCTGGGGCGGGCACGGCCCTAAGCAGCGAAGCCCGGGCAGTGTGACACGGGGTCCGGGGGGAGGCTGTGGAACCAGGAGGAAGGAGGCTGGCGTGGGGGGAGGGACCGGGGTGGTGCCCGGGTGGGGCCTCACCAGGCACACAGTGTCACCCGAGCGGGCGCAGTGCTGGGGGGCCAGGGGCCGAGCAGGGCGGTTCTGGCCCAGCTGGTCCTTCTTTGTCTGCCAGCTGGTGTCTCTCAAACTGTGGGCCATGTACGGGGCCCTCACGACGTCTTGAGAGGAACCCCCTCATGGTATTAGGTGGCCCCTGAGCTTACAAGCTGGGGACACGGGGAGGACACTTCCCCTGGCAGACCCCAGGGCTCTCCTCGGTGACGAGCCGTGTGGCTCGTTTCTGCCGGGGCTGCCGCCCTGGAGGCTCTGCTGTGACTCTGCTCCCACTTTATCCTCCGCTGGAGCAGCAGGGGACCGTTTTGGGTCGTGACATGAAGTTAACAAGTAAGTGTATTTAACACAACATAAGCTGATTAGAAGCTGTAGAGCGGACCACAGAGCCAGCCCTGCCCTGCGTGGGGAGCTCCTCCTGGGACGCGGACCCTACGTCAGAGGCTGGAGCCCTGTCTTCCTCTGTCTCTGGGGGCCCGGGTGCCGAGTCCTTGTGTACTTGTCCCTGAGAGGGCTCCCAGCACAGGTGTGTGGCTGACATAAGAATCTTCTGGAGACACAGAAACTCAGATCCTGCCAGGGAGATTCTGATCCAGAAAGTCGAGATGCACCCGAGAAGCTGTGTTCTAACAGCTGCCGAGATGAGGATGACGTCTGGGAACCCCTGAGGTCACTGTCGGCCCACACTGCAGCCCTCTGAGCTGGCCTCACGCTTCCCCGATCCCCTGGCTGTCGCTTATTTGTTTGCCGCTTCTAGAACTTTCGTCGGGAGAACTGAAGGAGCGGTACACTCTTTTCAAGGTTGCCTCCCAGGGCAGGCGGGGAGCCGGGGGTAAGACCACAGGAGGAGCCAGTGACTCCGGGCATGTGCAGACACGGGGCTGTGGTCCACACTCGTGGGTCCTGGTGGGCAGAAGTCAGGGTGGGCACGTCCCAGTCCCCAGTCTGGATAATTAGGCCATACTTGCCTGTTTTATAAGGCAGCACCCGTCCTCCCCTGGCCCTTCGAGTGGCTCTTCCCAGGGCAGAATGTTGGGAAAATGGGGCACAGTCACCATGACCCCCAGAGTCTCTGCTTCCTTGGAGGGGCACTTCCAGGGTCCCAGGACCTCGGAGCTCCAGTGAGCTCTGAAGCCTTTCCCGCGGGTTGTTGAGAGCCCAGCAGAGAGGCCTGGGCAGGGAACGCTGGGGGCTCGAGCCGTGGAGCGCCGTGACGGGGAGAGACTGTGGCTGGTGGGAGATGGCGCTTTGGGCCTGGTTCTCCCCAGGGGCCCTGCTGTCCTCACAGAAGCCCCAAACCTGGGATCCAGGGATGGGCCCGCCTGCCCCGTCACAGGCCGGGCCCGGGAGCCCGTGGGGCCTGGGAGCCCGTGGGACCCGGGCCGGCACGAGGTCGAAGCCATCCCCTCTCTCAGGACTGCAGCCCGTATCTGGTGGACCTGCCTGTGGGCCAGACGGGTGAAGGTCAGCTGAGCCCCGCCACGTGCCCCCGAGCGTCCGCCGGCCTCTCGGACCAGTGCCGCCATCTGTAGGGCAGGACTGGGCCTGCCCGTGTTCCTGGGGTGGGGCTCGGGGCGTCCCAGACGGGGCGCACACTCCGCCCGCAGGAGCTGTCGTGGTCCTAGTTACCGTCACGGCCGTCACCACCCGTATTCCTTGAGGGAGAGAGTCTGAGGTCTTGGAGTGGAAGTTCCTTTTCCGTCTGTGCTCCTTGGGGGCGGTGCCTCGGCTGGTTGGAGGGCTTCCGAGGTGGGCCCGGGGCCTCAGGGAAGGGGCAGACCTCCGGGGGCTCTCCTGACAGCCGCGGGGCCTGTGTTTGTCCCTGCAGGGCAAGTCCACCGGCACCTGGACCAGCACGAGGTGAGGTACCTGCAGTTCGCCTTCCGCTGGATGAACAACCTGCTGATGCGCGAGGTGCCCCTGCGCTGCACCATCCGCCTGTGGGACACCTACCAGGTGAGCGCCCCTTGCGCCCCCACCTCCTGCCGGGTGCCCGCGGCCGGAGCCGGGCCAGGTCCTACCCCCACGAGGGGCCCGGCCATGTCCTCGGCACCTCACCTCCTGCCGCCTTCTGCTCTGGGTCCGTTTGCTGTGCTCGATTTTGCCTTCGAAGCATCCTCTCCACTGAAATGTGGTCTTTTTAAAGTCCACTTCTGGCGTTCTTGTCATTTGACTAGACGTAAGAGAGGGAAAAGAACTTTCTGTAGTTTTACCTGTAGCTGGATTTCAACCCGCTGTGCAGTTTGCACTTTGGCCAGGGCCCCGGGGCAGCTGTAACTCCAGCGAGACTTTGAGCTGCATCTACTGGACACACTCACGCTCAGGACTCACACCTTGTCTGTGTTTTGAGTCACTCATGATAAAGATTTTTAAAAGTCCCCGACAGATTCAGTGCGCTCTGAAGTTTCCTCCTCTCCACAGCGTTTTCTGGAACAAACCACCTTTGTTCCGTTGAGTGTCGCGTTGCTTATTCTAACGCCTCTCCAGTTTCTTGGAGATGCTTGCTGAGGCTGAGGCCGTGCCGGGGGTTCCACACTGGCCTTTCCTCATCCCTCGCGGCAAGCAGGCACCTTGTGTGGACTTGGAGTGGCGTCCCCTCGGAGGCTGGCTTTCATTCTTAACTCCGGGAGGCAGGGTTTTCCTGCACTGGGCGCCAGCCCTTCGTGGGCCTTGGACGGGGCAGCTGCCTTTGGAGGCCGGGAGAGGGAGCCCCAGGCCACGGGCTTCTTCGTGGGGCAGTAGGAGCCCCAGGCGCAGGGTTGGGCTCCTGTGCATGGACGTCCACGAAGACGGCGGTGGGGTCCCCAGGCCCCAAGCAGGCTGGAAGGGCCTCATCCCCCGGCCTTCTCATCAAAGGAGCCCTTGGTCTAGATGGCGTGATCGTCCCGTGGGATGGGGACCTTGAACTGCTGCCCTGCTGGCCCCCATGCCCGCTAGCCTTGAGTTCTGAGCACATTTCTCCCAGGTCATCGAGAACAGTAGCCCAGAGCTTTATTCCTCACCCTGGCCTGTGTGCCCGGAGTGGGGTCTGTGGCTGTTTTTGTGGCTCTGAAGCCCTGTGTTGTGACTTTGCTTTTCCTTTTTGCAGCTGTATGTTCTAATGGTGTTGGCTACAGAAATTATGACTGGTCAGTAGCCGCATCCAAATCCCCCACTTTGGTTTTGCTTTCATAGGTACTTGACAGCTACAGAATTTCTAGCCCCTCACATTTCCTGGGACTTAAAGCCGTTTTGCGGGGGCTGTTTGGTTAAAGTTGCCATTGGCCTGGTGCTATCGATCAGGTCTCAATTACGTTGCAGGAAACAAAACTTCGTATCCCGTAAATTTTGAACGCTCTCCACTGTGATGGGTTACACTGAGGTCCTGACCCCCCTCATTAAACACAGAGTCCCCTGTAATACTGTCCCCATGATGAATAAATTAGGTATTAAGTCAGTCGCATCTTGGGGAGCAGAAAATGGACCTGCGCGTCTGTGGTCCTGCACCACTTCACTAAAACTCCTAATAGATATTAAAACTTTAAGCACAATTGTGGCATCTTTATTGAGTTAATTTTCTTGAAATTAAATTTTGTTATGAATTGACTCATTTGTACCATGGACTGATCATTGGACTGACAGTACCCTCGTCATAAACCTTTTCATATCTTAAAAATTGGGGGTATTTCTATTTTACAGGCTCAGGTAACCATGAAATTGTATTGCGTCTTTTGGCAGTGAAAATACTTAGTAATCGTAGGATGGCAATCGGGTGATTACTTTCCCTTAAACTAGGGTGTTTATTAGCTGGGCCGTTACAGGTTTCAGTAACTCTTTAACCCCTTACGAGGTAGCTTAAAATCCTCTTGGGACATGTGTCAACAGAAGGCTATCCATAATCTGTCCCAGGCCGTGGACTAGATGGTGGCACAAAAATGAATGAGGGGCATTAGTTACAAGGAGGAAAAAAGGCAATTAAAAAGCGCAGACCATCCAGAAGTAGCCTGAAGAGCAGGGAGGTGAACCCTGCTCCCTGGTGCATGATGTGCCCCATGCGAGCAGGGTGCTGGGTGCGGGCCGCGTGGAGGCTGTTGTGGCTGAGCAGCCGGTCCAGCTCCCGGAGGGAGCCGGTGGAAGGGGTGCGTCGTACCCACCGTAGCTGGAGCCGACACGTGGATTTCGAGGACCTCAAATGAGAGAGAAAACTCTGGGCCCCTGTGCTGTGCTGTGGGTCCACGGTGCAGGGCTGAGGCCGTCGGGGCAGCCGGGATGCGCTCTGTGCTGCCCGTGTCCTCCCGGCCCTCGCTTCCCCTCCAGTGGGCTCCCCTCCACGGCCCCGCTCCTTGTGGAAGAGGCGTGGGCTCCCTCCCTAGCGAGCGAGGGCCCCACGGGGCTGACGGGAGAGCACGCGGGTGTTTCCAGGCCACATCTGCCGCCTCCTGCTGCCACCTGGACAGTGAAGCCGAGCCCAGCCCTCTGGGTCCGGCCCCGAGCGCCTGGGGGGCCGGTCCCGGGCTGTGGAGGGCTGGGGCAGGAGGCCGGGAAGCAGCTCGGCTGCGCATTTTGGGGGCTTGGGCTCCAGGGCACCCTGCCTGCTGGCGGGCACCGAGCGGCGCTTCAGCTCTCGCCCCTCTGCACTCAGAGCTGCTCTGCGCCCCGAGGCCTGCGTTCCAGCCTCAGTGGGCCTCCCTCGGGGTCTTTGGTTTCACGTACCTTCTCTGGAATTGCTTTCCTGTGGAAAAACAGCCACAGATGCGGCTTTTATTTTATTGTAACATGGGTGGGCCCCAGACAGTGGCCGTGGCTCGGGGCTCGTGGGCCTCTGCGTCCCTGCGAAGCCCAGGGCTGCTCCTCGGGCGTCACCCAGCAGCGGCTGGAGTCCTGGGGAGCGCGTCCCTCCTGGCTGGTGCCCTGGGCGCAGAGGTGGGTCCTAGGGCTGCGCTCCCTCCCCGCGTCCCTGGCTGCACTTTATGTCTGGAGGCCTGGTGGGCACAGGTGACTGACTACAGGGACCGCAACCCCCGACCCCCGGGCCAGCACCTCCCCTGGCAGTTCCTGGGACAAAAGCCGCCCTTCTGTCTGAGCCACTTGACCTCCTCCCAGACCATGGGAGTAGGTGTGCCTGTGCGCTGTTGAGGAGGGTCCCTGGCCCCCCAGTCGCTCGCTCTCTGGGGTGTGCACCGGGGCTGCAGTCCCACCACGCGGGCAAGGACCGCGTGAGCTTCTCCCGGCGTGGGCGGTGTGGCAGCCCCCCTCCCCAACTGTGAGTGAGACTGTCCCCCCCGCCCCCAGGGGACCTGCCTGGGAGGAGACAGCCAGAGGGGTCAGCACCTGCTGATTTCCTGAAAGATGGGAGATTGAAGTGCGTTTCCTGGTTTATATTTCTTTTTTCCTAAATGGCATTAGAATGTCAGCCAGCTCAAGGTTGCTTTAGCTGTTCGGGGTCTTTCGTGGTTCCATACAAATTTTAGGTTTGTTTTTCTATATCTGTGAAAAATGCCATTGGAATTTTGTTAGGGAATGCCTTGAGTTGCTTTGGGTAATATGGACGTTTTCACAGTACTGATTCTTTCAATGCACAAGTGAGGAGTGTCTTTCCATTTATTTATGTCTTCTTCAATTTCTTTCATCAGTGTTTTCTAGTTTTCAGTGAACAGATTTTTCACTTTCTTGGTTAAATTTATTCCGAAGCATTTTGTTTTTGATGCAGTTGTGAATAGGATGGTTTTCTTAATTTCTCTCTCCAACAGTTCATTGTTTGTGTATAGAAATGCAACCGAGTTCTGTATATTGATGTTTTCTTTATCCTGCAACTTTACGGAACTTGTCTAAAGGTATTGAAATTATCTCACAGAGGCATCTGCACCCTCATGTTCATGGCAGCTGAGATATGGCACGACCGAAGTGTCCATCGATGGATGAAAAGATAAAGAAATTGTGTGTGTATACATGTATGTGTGTCTGTATATACGTGCGTGCACACACACACACACACAATGGAATGTTACTCGGCCTTTAAAAGGAAGGCCCTCACGGGCATGGCCGACGTGGCTTAGGGAAGGTCAAGGGAGGAGGCTGGGCAGCCAGAGGAGGGCATCCCCGGGCAGGAGAGGACGCACCAGAGTGTGAGCCAGGGAGAGAGGCCCCAGGGCAGCAGAAGGCTCTAGGATGACGGGACCACCCAGAGGGGAGCCTCTAGGCACACGTGGGTTTTCCACACTCGAAAAATATGACCAGTGTGACCGAGGAACTGAATTTCTAGTTTTCATTTTGGTTCACTGAGATTTATATTGAACAGGCCCACCCAGCATAGCTGCATGCAGCACTGCTCTGGCAGGGACTGGTGGAGTCAGCGGGTCAGGACCGTGGGCATCGGGCAGCAGCGGGCAGGTCAGGGCCCGTGGGCATCGGGCAGCAGCGGGCAGGTCAGGACCCGTGGGCATCGGGCAGCAGCGGGCAGGTCAGGACCTGTGGGCATCGGGCCACAGCGGGCAGGGTCAGGACCTGTGGGCATCGGGGAGCAGCGGGCAGGTCAGGACCCGTGGGCATCGGGCAGCAGAGCGGGCCGGTGCAGGTCCGGCGGGGCAGTGACTTGAGCCAGCCCTGGGGAGATCGTGAGGAAATAGACTTGGCTGGAACCCCCTGTCCTCCGAGAGGTGCGCCTGTGCAGGGAGGGGGCCGCGGTGGGAAACCCCGGGCATTTCCAAGCTGACGGGCTTGTCGGTAGAACCGAAGAGGTGGGCGCGCCGGGTGGTGGACAGCTCTGCCCCGTCCCTCCTTCCCCGGTGCCCCGAGGCTGATTCAGAAGGGTGTGCTCCGCTGGGACCTGTCTTGGAGTGAAAAAGAACGTCAGCAGCTTTCTGGAATGGAAGTGTGAGAGCCAGGTTCTCAGAACGGTGGTATTGGTTCTCTACATTCTAGTAACTTCCTTCCTTCCCATTCTGGCTTTCACTGAGGTCTTCCCATCACTGGCTGATACTTGGGGCGTGAGCCCTGGTAGAGCCAGGGCCCCAGGCCAGGGGAGGGGGCGTCACAGCCCCGTGTCCACGCAGAGGTGATGATGTGTGTGACTTCAGGAATGGCAGTGGCCCCCGCCCCATCCCAAGGACTGTGGCTTGGGTAGGTGAGGGCGTGCTGAGGGTCCCCACGGAGGCTGACGTTTCCCACAACCTATGATTGTGTTAGAAGAAAAGGAAAAACTTCCTTTTGCCAGGTGAGTGTTGCAAGGTAGCTTCACTGGCTTAAAGCGTTTATTAAATTCCTTCTTAGTGGTGTCTAAAGGCCACTGAAGTTCTAATGAAGAACGTATACGTACTGCTCGTGTCCCCGAGTGCATCTTTAGGGGCCGGCTGTTGACACAGGAGAGGAAACGTGGGCACACACACTTCGGGGCCTGGCTGGCGAGCCGCTCCTTTTCTCACCGCCCCTCCCTCCTGGTGCAGGGCCATCTCACATGAGCCTCAGAGCAGCCTGGGCTGGTGCTCCCGGCCCTTGGCCCTGGCTCTTGGCACACACGCTGTCAGAGGGAAGTGGCAGGAGGGCATTTTCTACCAGTAAAGCTCCGAATCGCTCTTCTGTGGCCAAATGGAACATAAGGATTTGTTTGGATGTTCCACATAAGCCCCGTGGATACTGTGACCTCTGGGACTCTGGCAGAACGGACTCTCCATCCTAGCCCAGCGCTGTCCTTGTAGCCTTGGGCAGGTCCAGTGTCCTGAAGCTCAGCTCCTAGGATTGCTGTTGGGACTGAAGGAGGAGTTTCTAATGCAGGATCGGCAGACAGGTCCTGTAAAGGGCGAGACAGGCAGCATTCTGGGCCCGGGGCCACGTGGGCTGCACAGCTGCGCAGCTGTTCGGGCCCAGGGGCAGACGCCAACCAGACTCGTGGGGAACTGGGTGCTTCCCACGCGGAGCTTAGAAAGCACCGTGCACGCAGTGGGCTCTGGGTAAGAGCCCTTTTCTTCCCACACCGCTGTCCCCGGTATTTTGTAAACTGTAGAGCTGTACAAATTCTAGGTTTTATTGCCGGGCTGTCACTGTTATCAACCAGTTTTTACAGAAATTGGATCTGGGGTCTCGGAGCTCAAGTGACTTGGCCTCTGTGTCATTCCAGCGGCATGTGGCCCAAGCAGGGTCCCACCACCTGGGCCCCCGCCATCCACGTGTCCCCGGCCCTGGCCGAGCACTCTGCCATGTGTGGGGACAGTGGGGCTGTGGTCTGAGGAGCTGGCACCCTACAGCTCCCTGTGTGTGAGGGCAGGGGACCGAGCTGCAGCCTTCTGCTCTCATGCGGTGGCAGGGCTGTGTGTTGAGCTCCTCCAGGGTCCTGGGGGCCTAGCTGGGCCCTTTCTGAGATGCGGCCCCGTGTCTCACAGCTCCCGGCCGCACCAGTCAGGGGCAGGGGGCAGGGCAGGGCCTCCGGGCCCGTTGAAGGCCAGCTGCCAGCTGCCCCCTGACACGCCAGGGCCCCTGCTGGCTGCCGCAGAGCCCTGCATGCCCCGAGATGCTGAGCTGGCTCTGATCCCGAGATGCCTCGTCTGCTGCGGCAGACGTGGCCTTTGCACCATTTTAGGTGAAGTCTCCCCATTGGTGCAGCCTCCCGATCCTTGGAGGCGGCGAGCAAGCTGTCGCCAGAGGTGAGCCCGCCTCTGCACTTCAGCAGACTTCCCGGCCTCCCGGGAAGGAGCCCAGCAGTGTGGGACCCCTGTGGCCGGCCGGGCCCCGGGGTCACAGTCAGTGCTCATTTCTTGGGTGCCTGCTGTGGGCCTGGCCGTGTCCTCGGCGCTGGGGACCCAGCCACGGAAGAGGTGGGTCCTGATCTCACAGAGCCCGCCTCCCGGCCAGGGAGCCCAAACAAACCCTGGGAAGAAGGTGGGCCTGGCTGTGTGTGTGTTGGGGGGCGCAGGGCTGTGCAGCCGGGGGCAGTGGTGGGGAAGGAGGTGGTCCGCAGGAGGTGGCCCTGCAGGGGCGCTGCTGTGTGACGGGAGCTTTGGGAGGGGCTCTCAGGGAAGAGCATTTCAGGCTAACGGCGTCCTGAGAGCCCGGCCAGGACCGGAGGTGCATGTGGAGAGGCCTGCAGGCTCCAGGCGAGAGGCGCGAGCAGAGCTGGATCTGCAATAATCAGGCACCACGTGTGACTGTGCCCGATGCCCAGGCATCTTCAGGCTGGGACATCTGGTGAAGGGTACAGTACGGGTGTTTCCAGACTTTATGTACACCCTGAAGTTTGAAGGTGGAGTCAGAGGGACAGGCTGAAGAGTGAGAGGCAAGGCTAGGTCGGGGGATGCTTCTGGAAGGGCCTGCAGTGGTGCCCGCTGCCGGGTGTCTGTGTCCTGCCCTCCTGCGGGCACCGCCCCCTAGTGTGGGCTGCAGGTGGTGACTCACTTCCTGCAAGGGGATCCAGCAAGCGTGTGGGGACGTCACCTCTGGGACTGTGACCCCGTCTGTCTGCTCCCACCCTGGCTTTCTCCGAGGGGAGCTGCTGCCACGTTGTCAGCTGCCCAGAGGGGAGGACCCGAGGCTGCCATCAGCCACGAGCCTGGGGACACGAGATGACCACGGCCCCAAGCTGGCCCTGGGCTGAGCCTGTGAGAGACCCTGAGCCAGAAGACCCAGCCGAAGCCAGGTCTGAGCCACGCAAACAGCAAGATAAGGGATGCTTGTCCTGCTCCGGTTCATGGGGTTTGCTGAGCAGCAGGAGATAATTAATGCATTTGTGTTTTGGTGGCAGGAGATGGTTCAGGTGTGTTTACTGGGTTGGGCAAGACGGGGTGGGATAGACTGGAGAGGGCGTGGGAGGGAGGAGTCCTGTCGGGCCTCCTGTGCTGGAGACGCCTGTTGGCCCTCGAGGGGAGGGGCCCTGGGCAGCCGGCGGAGGCCTGGCGCTTGCTCCGGAGACTTGCAGGCAGGTGGCAGGAGGTGGCAGCTGTCGGCGGAGAGGCGGGCTGTGGAGGCCCGTGGCAGATGAAGCCCTCAGCTGGGGCCTTTGAGTTTTCAAATCTGTCCTTGATGTCCACACAGAGTGAGCACGGTGTTGGTGCCCACTAGTGCTTTCAGATGAAAAAAAAAATGTTTTGCAAAGGTTGGGAGGCTGGGGGGTGTGCCTTCCCAGAAATAACTTTGAATTTGGAGTTCAGCCTGTCAGTCCATGGAATTGCATTTAAGTTCTCATTGGAAATGCAAGTTACTTCTACTAATAACACTTTTCTAAGCCCAAAGTGGGCGTATCTTCTGATGTCCTACGGGCATCTGTCTTTCCTTCTATCCGCCCTTCTTTCCCTCCCTCCCTCCACCCAGCTGCCTGCCCACCAAGTACAATGTGCACAAAAAACAGAGCGGTGGGGGGGGGGGCGCTCCGGGACTCCACTGAGACCTGCGAGGCAGCATCCCTGCCCCCTAGGGGTCTGCAGCCTGGGGCGGAGGTGGACGCGTGATGTAGTTACAGCCCGGGCAGGAAGCGCTGCGATGGAAGTAATGAAGTAGGCGCCGGGCACTTGGGGGGCACCGCACTCTGCCCAGGGGTGCTGAGGAGGCTTCCCGAGGGGACCTTGAGGGTCGGAGGGTGCACGGGGAGTTCTTGCGGAGGACGGGGCACAGAGCCGGCTCGGAGCGAAGCAGGGGCAGCTTGCACGGGAGGGAGAGCGTGTTCCAAGGCTGGAAGAGGCGGGTGGGCACGGCTTGCACTGCAGGGTCTGCTGGGTGTGGTTGTTCCCAGGGTGTTTGGGGGCCGGGACAGGACAGGGGCCGTGAGGGGCGGCAGGCCTATGGTCTCATCCGTGGAGGTGGGCCAGCTCTGTCCCCAGATGGTGACTTGACCTCTGCAAACCTTGGTTTCCTGTCTGTAAAAGAGAACGGAGCCTGCTCCCGTGGCCACGCCTCTGGCTCCACCTGTGATGCTTACCTGGAGCGGTGGCCACACCACCAGCCCCACCTGCAGCATATGACCTGCTACTGTGGCTGTACCTCTAATCCCACCCGTGAAGAGTCCCCATTGCTGCTGTGAGGGCTGCCTCGGGGCTCTGGTGAAGGCGCCGGGCGCTGAGCTCTCGGTGATGGTTCTCGCCAGCCCCGCATCCTCCCGCTGGGCAGTGGCGGATGGAGCCCTGGGGCCCAGGGGAGGAGCTGGCGGGGCGGCCGGGCATCCTGCCGAGGTGTTTGTGTGGGCGCGACGGAGGGGCCAGGCGTGCAGGAGGGTGCGGAGCTGCAGGCTCTGCCCCGTTGCTTGTCCAGCCTCGTCTTTGGGTCCTTCCCTCCTTAGCGACTGGTGCTGCGTTCGGACGATGTGCAGGCTTTCCCGAGGCTCCATCCTCTGTTCTGTGGTCCTGCGTTTCCAGGGGTCGTTGGGACCTGCTCTTCAACTCCTCTGGAAGGTGGCCCTGGGCCTTCACACTCCGCGGTGCCCTCAGGAGTGTGGGTTGCGGTGCCTGATGGTGGAGAGCACGCTCAGTGCAGAGCCCACGGGGTGCCGAGCGGCGTGCCAGCCGCGTGGCTCTCCTGAACCTTCCAGGCTCTGCAGCGCGATTCTCAGTGACTCAGGCGGCACTGAGCCTGATGGACTGGGTTAATCTCATTAGACTGGAGAAGCAGGTCGCCTTACAACATACTTTTTCATAAGCCCATTAAGGTTTGAGGTCATGAGCATTGCACATGGGCCCCCCTCCAGGAAGCAGGCGTAGCTCGCTGTCAGCCGGGGAAGGGTATAGAAAGGAACATATTCAGTGAGACTGTGCTCCCTGCTTAGTTTGCGGGGAGGGGCTGGAAGAGGGCTGTACCCCCTCCTCCGGAGCGGCATTGAAACAGGGGCCTGGGGATTTAGAGGTGGTATTTAAGAAGTATGGAGAACGGCCTTCGTGACGCTAAGACTTTCTTTCTTCGTATCTCCATCAGGATGGCTTTATCAGAACTTATTCAGGGCTTGGGGACCATGGAGATGTCTTTCCTCTGCAGGCCTGGTTCAGGCTGAGTGAGACCTGTGCCGCTCAGTCCTTGCTAGGGGGCTGCGTGTCTTGTCACTTCCCTGTAGGTGCACCACCGACCCCTGGTCCTGGCAGGCTGTGGACTCCGGGACAGGCCCCCAGTCCCTTAGTGACCAGTTAGATACACCCAGGGGATGACCAGGAACAGCCGGTGAGTGACCGAACCACAGAGGACAGCTGAGGAGGGCGAGACCCCTGGGGACACACGTGCTGCCCACATCTAAGGGCCGGGCCTGACGTTGGCATCCGACCTGGTCTTTGGGGCTCTGGGTGTGGAACTTGGGTGCGTGGGCAGAAATAATGGCGGTTAGCATCCAGAACATGTTCCTGCTGGCTCTGCATCTCCCTGACACGGTGCCCCCGTCTCCCGGGTTCCAGCTCCCACGGAGTCGTGGCGCCGGCCAACGCTGCCGCGGGTAATCCCCGCGTCCTCCCCCCCCACCAAAGTGGGGCTGCTGGAGCCTTGGCTGGGTGTCCAGGGTCTCGTGTGCACGCGTTTCAGGTGAGGAGGCTGGAGGCCTCGCGTGGGGTTACACTGAGGATAATAGCTCTGTCGCATTTGTGCTCAGCTTTAAAATGATGCATTTATGAATGTTTTATCTGCACTGTGACCTGAAGCAGCTTGTCTGACGTTCTTTGGCCTCTGGACAGAAGGCTCAAGAGAACTGGGGGCTGTTGGAGGAGACCCAGAGGAGACAGGCTGTGTCCCTATGCGGTGGCCCCGGGCTCATGGAGAGGGCAAGGAGGCGTCCGGCCTCCAGCCCAGCCCCGCCGGCTACAGAGCCCGGGCATCCTGACGGGACTGGGAAGGGAGTGACGATCCCTGAGGTATGTCTTTGTGGCCACTGAGCTGGTCACCTGCACTGGGCGTGGCCGTCCAGCCCCTCAGCACCACTGGGTGGCGGGAGCGCAGAGGAGGGGCAGCCCCAGGCAGGGTGGGGAGGCCAGGCCAGCGTGTTCACAGGGCGCCGGGATGTGCCCTCAGGAGGCCGCTCTGGGAGCTGGCAGCTGTGTGGGACATGGAGCTGGTGGCGTTTACAGGGTCTCCGCGTGTGCACACGCCCTGGGCGGCCGGCTCTGGGAGACGCAGGGGAGAGCGCCCTCCCGCCCGCCGGCCATCAGGCTGTGGCACGGGGCTGGGGCACCTCAGCCGTGCTCAGGCTCTGGCTTCTTTTTGCCACAGAATCTACTGATGCCCTTTGTTCACCTGCCCTCAGGAGGCCCTCTGTTCAAAAGCCTGGGCTTTGCCCCCATCTGGTGACCGAAGGGCCTATGCAGGCATCGTGCGCTTGCGTTCTTCCCCGGGCCACTCGGGCTGGGCTTCCCCGTAGGTGTGGGTTGAGGGCAAAAGGAAGGACTTGTTCACCTGTGCCTTAAATGAAAGGCTAGATTGCTGTCAGCCCAAGGGGCGAGAGCAGGAATGAGAGACCAGCAGAGGAGGGGCCCGGCTGAGACCGCCGCCCGGGCAGGAGCTGGCTCCCTGCGTGTGGGCGAGACAGGAAGCCCAGGGGAGGGCCTGCGACTCACATGGCGTGCGTGGACCTTCCGTGGTGACACTTCCTGGGGTCTGCCAGGCCCAGGCAGCGTTGCCCTGGGAAGGACAGATTTCATCGTTGTTGGGCGAGGAGGGGTGGCATCGGTTCTTTGCTGGCCCGCTTTCACAGCCCAGATGTGACCCGGCCCCTCTGGGCTCTCTGGGTGGGCCTGCTGGGAGGCGGGGCCCGATGTGTTCCCCAGCACGTGCGTGTGCTGTGCCTCGACCCCTGCCCCTGATTACACAGGCCTCCTTACCAGGCGCAGGGCAGAGTGCAAAGGTCAGGGTAGACGTGGCATCTCAGGTGCTTGTGATGGTGGCTGCCAGGCCTGAGGGGGGGTGGGACAGGCAGAGTCACAGTAGGCGCTGGGACACCTACCCCCGCCGGACCTTGCTCGTGTGCCGACCCCCAGGTGCATGGGGACACTGAATGAGAGTCGCCGTCCTTGCCTGGCTCCTCCCCCTGTGAATGTCCTGAGTGGGGCGGGGCGAGGCCGTCTGGTTCGCTGACCCTGGCGCCCCGGCAGGGCACCCGCTGCTCTTTACTCGGGAGCAGCCTTGGAGGTGAGGACGCCTCGTGGGTGTGCCGGGGGACATGTGCTGAGAGCTCCTGGCAGACGTCCTGGCCGTCCATGCAGGGGCGCTTCTCTTGACCACTGTGCCCTGGGTTTACAGACTCTTCTTTAAGGGTCTAGCATTGCCCGGTAATTACCCTGATTTTTACGTCCTCTGGAGGAAACTCAAAAAGTAAAAGTTAGCCTGCGAATTGCCTTCTGGAGCTTGACCTGGTGCATCCCTAGTGTGGGGAGTATTCTCAAGGTTTCCAGTCCAGTTTTCCGTGACCTTTTGTTAATGACCACGAGGAGAAGGCCATGGTGCCCTGGGGTGGCCGCTCAGTGCTGCTGGTGGGCTTTGGCTTCTTCCTGGGCCCTGGGAGACCAGGCTTTGTGACATGAGGACAGTGTCCTGGGCTAGCCATTGGCTTCCTCTCGCTGTGTGAGCATCGAGCTTTCCAAATGCTAACCTAGCTCCTCCGCAGACCTCTTTGTACTTAACTGTGAGTGCAGAGAAGCCTGCTGAGCAAAGTGCAAGCCTACCCTGGGGTCACTGAACATCAAGGCCCCCTTGGGTGGCACCAGTCGCATTGCTGTAGATAAACCTTAGACCACGATTAAATTCCCAGTGGGCCTCCTTCACTGCTTATTTTCTAAAATTTTATATTCTTTTATTTCACCCTGAGAGTATGTTGCAGAAACATTTTAGAGAAAAGAAAACCCTCCCCCTGACATAACTAGCCACTGTGGAAGCATGCTAGTGTTTCTTCTCCATCTTTTCTCGGCAGTTTTTTTAAACGCAGTAATCACGTATTATATACAGTTTTGCTTTCTGCATTTGTTATACTGCCCCATCATGACGCTTTTTGTTTTTTTCTTTGCCCCTGTATTAGTTCCTAGTCCTACAGCCATCGCTTTAAAGGGTTGTGTAATATCCTGATAATATCCTGCCCTGTGGATATATTATCGTCTGCTTAAAGGTGGTGGGTCAGTCGTGCAGTGTAATTATGACTGTGATGTGACCTCTGTGTGTTTAGAACTTTTTCTGTATTAATAGTCCCTTAAGACAGAGGCGCAGGAGTGGCCTTACGGGGTGAATGGGCGTGACGGTGTTCAAGGTACTGGATGCGAATCGCTCTTCAGGGGCATTGCGTGGATGTCGTGACCAACAATACCTGAGAGGGACACTTTCTTCACCCTTGTTGTCATCAGGCTTTTTAACTAATGTTATTTTTCTTAACTTGACTAAGCAATAGATGGTAATCCCTCGATTCTGGTTTTATTTCTGTGGTTACTGTTAAACTTCTAAAGTTTCAGATATATTGATCTTTAGTAGCTGCTGTGCTGTGTTTTAAGATAACCTTTTTCTTGGTCCATGGTTTTTTTGCGGTACGCGGACCTCTCACTGCTGTGGCCTCTCCCGTTGCGGAGCACAGGCTCCGGACGCGCAGGCTCAGCGGCCATGGCTCACGGACCCAGCCGCTCTGCGGCACATGGGATCCTCCTGGACCGGGGCACCAACCTGTGTCCCCTGCATCGGCAGGGGGACTCTCAACCACTGTGCCACCAGGGAAGCCCAGGGCGGGACATTTTTAAACTGTAGGGAATCAGTTGAGTGTACCCATCGCTGCCACCGGCGTTTGTCTGGGCCCGGGGCTGGGACCCGCAGGACAGGCTGTCGGGAAGGGTAGAGCAGAGGGCATGCGAGCCCACCGCGGACGTGCAGCCGTTCCCCAGGTGGCGGCTGTTTACTCCATTTTTTGGAAGAGAAAACCAAGGTTCAGAGAGGCCGTGATTCGTTCTCTGCGGGTCTCCCGCTGTCTGTGGCCGCTCCGGCTGCCCTCCCTGTGTGCCCAGCTCCTGTTGCCTTGTTTATAGCCCGCAGATCCGCTCCCAGGTGCGGCCTCACGGACTCTTTGCTGGTGTGGCCGAGACCTCGCGGGGCAGAGGCACTGGCCCCACTTGTGGCGATTCCAGCTGTGCTGCTTCCCCCCCTTCTCAGGCCCTCGGAGTCCAGGCGTTCCTGTCCCCCTCGTCCGTGTGATAACAGGACAAAGGCTCCTTGCCTCCTGTTGAAGTCCAGTAGCAGGGCAGGCGCCAGGCACCTGCTGATGCTACACCGTGATTCCCGCACCGCAGTGCCGTGTGGAGACTGGCGGGGGTGCTGGCTTCCCGGTCCTTTAAGTCACGCTCCCGCCCGTCATGACCATGTGAACAGGGAGGCAGGCGGTGTGTTTAGCACAGGCCTGGGAGCCCTCGGGGCCGGCACCGCCTCTCTTTAGGGACCAGGCTTCTCAGCCGAGCATGTCCTCAGAGCCTCCCTCCTCTGGACACTGGCTGCCTGTCCCCTTGTCCCCATGCCCCCCGGTGGCTGTCCCTGCCCCCCCATCCTTTCTGCTCCCGGGGCCGCACGTCACCATGTCACCGCACTTCAGAGCCTGCGTGGGCTTCCTTTATCCAGAGCAGGTGAGACTCGGAGGGGGGCTGGCCCAGGAGAGCAGGCTCCTCGAGGGCTGGGCCTTGGCCGCATGGGTCTCTGGGTCCCAGTGTCCAGAACAGCGTCTGACACAGACGTGCTGCTGTCAGTGTCTGTTAAACCAGGTGGCCTAAAGGAAATGACATTGAGGACTTGTGTGTCCGTGCTTGAGCACCTGCGGGAGGCATATGGGGTCAAAGCAGGCTGGGCCGCTGGGTGGCCTTCCCCCCCGCCCTGCCCACGCTGCATCGCGAAGAACCGGCTGTCACAGCAGGGCTGTGGCCGCGTCCCACGCTTCCCTCGGCCTCCTCGTAGCAGCCGGGTGCAGTTGGCGCCCTCACGGCCACCTTCAGGTGAGGGAATCGGGGCTCAGCCAGGGCAGTGCTCTGTCCAGAGCCACCGGCCGGTGTAGCGGGCCTGGCAGACAGGCCTGGCTGCAGGGCACCTCCACGGCCCATCACCCCCGCTTCCTGCTTTGTCGTGAATCCATGTACTGGACGTCTGCATGTTTGACGCGTGGAGCCCTTCCTCTGCTGGGGAAGGAGCGGTCGGTGGAGAGTAGTGAGAAACAGTGGGGCAGGGGGCGGGCAGCAGGGGCTTTCCCGGTGGATTCTCCCCACCTCCCTGCCACGCCCGTGCCCACTCCCACTCAGCCTTTGAGAAACCTTGGCTTTGCAGCTACTTTTCATTGACCTCATTTGAGCTGCAGATTTCAGGGTTTTTTTTCCACGTTCCACTTGAACATTGAGTTATGAGTGTTTTCACCCCCAACTTGAGCACATCTCTGTCCATCCCCTAGAGATGCTTGCTCACCGCAGGGATTGGACAATCACGTAAAATGTTTTAAAGACTGGAAAGAGTTGCAGATTTCCTAACAGGTTTTTTTTACCCCTCGCTGCCCAGCACGTCAGAATCAGGGGCCTCCTCTTCCATCGTGAACTAGTTCGAGTGACATGCAGGTGTGTTTCTACCTGAGCCCTGGCAACACCCCACATGGTGTCCGGTCCGGAGGTGCCTGCCCTGCGGAGCCAGCATGCGTTTCTGGCTTCTATACTTTACAGTAACAGGAGGCATCTTATTATTATTTTGAAGACTGTGTTTGAAGAGGACCGTCTACAACTCGCCGAAGTGTGGGTCCTGCATCGAGTGTGGCTCTTCTGTGTCCTGTGACCACTCAGCTGCCGGGAAGTGTCTGCTCCTGGCACAGAGGCCTGGGGTGGGGGAACCGTGAGCCGCCTGGCCTCCAGGGACGGAGCGGGAGATGGCACACACCCTCATCCCTAAGTGGGACTCGGGGGGCTTGGGACACTGGAAGCAGATGCTCATTTGGGCGGGACTGGGGCAGTTCGTGCCCGATGGTCGGGCGCGTTCTCTGCACTCATCCGCTCCGTTATGATTTCAGATCGGGTCGCCAGCAGCCAGTCCCCCCTCCCCGGGTCCCGAGCAAGTGCCGGAGAGCTCTCACCGCTGGGCTGCCGCTGCTAAGGGCTCCTGACTCTGTTTTCGGGAAAGGCTGCCGATGTTTCTGCAGGCAAATAACTGCCAAATTACATGGCAAGGAAGTGCTGTCAGAAAGGGGTGAACGATTTAGTTATAAACCCGCTCAGCAGCCTGTGCTTTCTGGATGCTTTTCTGTTGTGGAGTGTGAATGGCGCCTCCGCCTTCCACTGGCCCAGTGCCTCTCAGATCTCAGCTTGGTGGCGACAAAGGCGGGCTGTCGTCGACATTTCACTGTCGGGGGTCCTGTCTTTGCCCACTTGAAATATACCTGCAGCCCCCCCCAAAATGGCATTCACGGTCATTTAAGGTAGCTGTCAGGATCCCTGGAACGTGAGCTCCTGGAAGGCACGAGCCTGGTCTTCATCCCTGACCCCCTCGGCCACAGTCCTCTGTCCCCTCCGGAGGACCTCAGGGACGACGAGCTTTAGGACTCAGGAGGGCCCGACTTGTTCCCACAACTGCTACCCCCACCCAGCCCCGGCTGTTTTCTTTGCCTGGCGGTGGCCCCGCTTTCCGTGGTCCCGAGTCCCCGGGGCTGTGTCGTGTCTGTGCCCTGGCTGAGTGCCCTCTGCCCTCACAGAGGCTCTGCACGAGGATGGCTCGGCCCCTCGGGACAGTCCATCCACAGCGTTGACCTGTCTCTCTCCTAGAATTTTATACAAATGGAACCCTCGCAGGATGCGCTGTTTGTCTGGGCTGTTTCACGCTTTACAATTATCTTGAGATTTATTCATGACTTTGCATTATAAGTAAGTTCGTGCCTTTTAATTGCTGAGTCCTCCTTTGTTGTAAAGGAGTCTTTCCTTAAAATCGCTACTTCCTCCCCATCTCGAGGTTAGGAGGTGTGACAGGGTATGTCCTCAACCCTCTTTTCTTGGCCGTCAGACAGGACTTGTGATGTTCTCTGTGACAGCGATTCTCAGAGCCTGGTCCCCGGGGCGCAGCATGGCATCACCTCGCTAGAAACGCACGTTCTCAGGCCCCACCTGACCCGCTGCATCAGAATCTCCGGGGGTGGCCCAGCCATCTGTGTCCCAACAAGGCTGAGGAGGCTCCGGCGCCCGCTCAGGCTGGAGGCCGCTGCTCTGGGACTGCGGGGAGGTCAGGACTTGGTCCTGGTGGTCGCGAGGTTCAATCAGAGATGGCTGGTAGCTCCTGGAACAAAAGCGTCTCATGTCCCGACTGGATTGCGGCGTGTCCTTCCCGCTCCTTTCTGCTCCGTTCCCATGTGGGGGCACCATGGATTCCTGACACGGTGTCTGGTGGCTTCTGTTGCTATCAAGATACAAAATGTAGAAATAGGTGGATGTTATGATATGAATGCAGAGAAGAGCAGGAAAGTTCCACCATCCCTCACTGGCCTTGTGGGCGAGGAGAGGCCCCTAGAGGCATCCCGAGCCCTGAACAGGGCCCTTCATCCACCCTCGGGCCTCTCCCGCCCGGTGGCCCCTGCAGCGCACGGCACGGCCAGTCACCCCAGCCACGCACCTGGCCTCGTCTGAGACCCGTCCCTCTCAGCCTTGGGTGCACGTTGGAATCGCTGGGGCAGTTTTAATTCCAGTGCCTCATCAGACCAGGGTCTTTGGAGGGGAGCGTCCAAGCAACAATGGCTCCTGACCCCCCCATCTCGATGAGTTCAAAGTTCAGCCAAGGTTGACCCTGTCCTGGCCTCTCCCCTTCCCTTCCTCCCCACCTGTTGCTCCTGCATCTGCGATAACACGTGACTTCTCCTCCCATTTCCACCACCAGGCAGCACCCTCTGTCCCCGGGATGGTCACAGAGCCTCCTGCAAGCCAGTGCTTGTGCTCACCCTGCTGTCTCTCACCTGCCCTCCGGCCCAGGCGCAGGGCCAGACCACCGCGTTTGGTGGCCCTGGGGGCCGTGCGGTGGCGATGGATTAGCCGGTCCCCTTCCTCTGCTTGGAGTGGCTGCTCTGGGCCACCAAACCCCTCATCTGGCACCAAGCGTGGCGGTCGTGCTGGGTGGGGAGCAGTGGCCGGCCCGGCCCTCCCTCCTGGTGGGCGTGCAGAGTGGACCAGTGCTCAGTGGCCCCGGGCAGCTGTGTGGGACCGTCTGGCTGCTCCCTGCCGGGCAGCTTCATCCGCAGATGCCACGTGTGCTTAGTAAACACGGGACCAGGGACATGGAATCACTGTCCAGTGTCTGTACAGATTGAGCTATTCAGCTCAATGTGGTCCATGTCAGGAAGGATTAAATGCTTCAATTGGATGATTTCGCCTGATGGCATTTTAAGTACAGAAACGGTAGTACATTTTCAGGGGGAGAAAAGAAGTCCTTTTCTTATTGCTGTGAATGCACTGTTATCAGTACACCTCTGTGGCTTTGTGGCTTTGGGGGCCAACCCGGGCCTGGTCGTGCTCAGCAGTGGGGCAGAGCTGGGCACCCTGTACTGTCACTGTCACCGTAAAGCCGAACCCTGGGCGCACCTGGGTTTTCATAACGGAGAGTGCTTCGAGGGGCTTTGTCTTCGTTATCCTTGGGATCTCGGGTGTGATAAGGTGTCAAGAATGAGCTGCTTTTAATTAAATTTCACAGAGGAAAAATGTTAACTCTAGAAGTGTCTTTCTTTTCTGCAACTGACAGTGTCTTTTGAAGAATGTACTCTACACATTAATCTCCATCATTACCAAGAGGCTGTTCTAAAGGATGTATCAGTGTTTTAAAAAGAAGCAGAGTCTCAATTGTAAATTAAGGGTATTTTTGAATCTGTCTCTGGCTCTTCACTGACGTCAGCCCCGGCCTCAAAGTTGCGCGGCACAGATGTGGTTTTTGCTCAGGTGGTGGCCTTTCTCCCCAGGAGGTGAGCAGAGACCTCGCAGGGCCTTCTCCCGTCCCCTGGCCAGGTGTGCCTGGACCTGCTCCAGAGCAGGGGGGTCGAGGAGTAAATTGTGTCCAAGATTTCATTTCCCTGCTGTGCTTCTCCATGGTGACCCAGCAAGGTCCTTCCGTTCAAAGGGCTAAATTGATTGGATGGATCCCTGGAGAAGAGCTAAGGGAGCATATCCTCGGGTTTCCCCGCTAATTTTAGGGGCCGAGAGATTAAAGATCTTGAAGTCTCTACCACTCCCCGCCCTCCAGCTGCATGGGAGCAAAGGGAGGGAGGAAGAGCCCGAGGCTGCTCTGCCTGGAGCCTTGTCCCCGGGTGCCACCCAGGCTTTTGGTTGCCCAACCTCATCCCTGTTTCCTGGTGCCAGGAAGCAGCCAGGTTTCGGTGTTGCGTTTGGTCTGGAGGCTCAGGGACCCCTGGTCACTTCCGCATCCCTCTTGGAGTCTGCGGCCAGCCCCCTTGGCTGTGGTGCGTGGGGCAGGGGAGGGGGGATGGTGGTAGGTAGAAGGATTGTGGAGAAATGCTGAGCCGCGTTTTGGACCTGCTGACTTGGAGGACCTTGGACACATCTGGGGACCACGGCCAGTGGATGACTGGACCTAGGGGCCCAGGAAAGGAAGGCCTTGCCTGCGGACACCCTGCGCTGTGAGGTGTGGGACACACAGGGAGCGTGCTTTCAGCAAGCCTGTGTCGTTGTGACATGCCGACACATTGTGGGATCTGAGCCACCAGTAATTAAATAAGCCAGGGCTGCACGTAGAGCACACAGTCACTTCCCCAAAAGTCGGCAGTTTTGTTGAAAAGAGAAAAATGACCCCAGTTGCACGAAAACAATCTCAAAGCCACCCCCTGCCCAGTGCAGGAAGGTGGCTGCCCTGGAACCCCTGAGTGGGACTTCGGCGAGGGCTGACCGCTGCGCCCCCAGAGCCCCAGCTGGGTCATGGCCCAGCCGGTGGAAGAGAAGCTCACCCGGGACAGCCCCATCCCTGTTCCTGTTCCTTTGGTGACGGACTCGCCAGGCAGCGGGAGGCTGCAGAGAGAAGGCTGCAGCAAGCAGTCCCACCCCGCCTGGCTGCTTGGCATTCCTGGAAGGGAAGGGCGGGTTTGGGGGGAGTGATGAGCACCCACAGGATTCCCTGCCGTGGCTACTCAGATCTAGGAGGGCCGAGCTTACCTGGGTCGCCTACTGCCTTGAAGCTCCCCTGCGTCTTCCACGGAGCAGCTGTCCCCCTGGGGCGGCGAGGAGACCCCTGGCCCCTGGATGGACTTGACCTCAGAGCACATTGGTGTCTCTGCTCTCACCCCGGCCCACTTCTTCATCTGGTTGTTTTTATCCAGTTTTAAAGCTTGTTCTGGATAGGTGATGGCAAAACTTTTGGGGGCTTTTTTTTTTTTTTTAATTGGGTGGCACTATTCCCGCAGGCCTCCCTGCCTGCATTGGCCCACCTGACACCAGCCTGCTTTAAAGCCTCCTGCTAACCTCCTTCCAGGAGTGTAGAGGCAAAGGAAGGCTGTTGAAAGGCGAATCCCAGTGCTGTTCTTCCAGGTGTTATTTTATTTTTTTAATTTTTATTTATTTTTGTCTGTGTTGGGTCTTCGTTGCTGTGCCCAGACTTTCTCTAGTTGCGGTGAGCAGGGGCTACTCTTTGTTGCGGCGCACAGGCTTCTCGTTGCTGTGGCTTCTCTTGTTGTGGAGCATGGGCTCTAGGCCCGTGGGCTTTAGTAGTTGTGGCACGCGGGCTCAGTAGTTGTGGCGCACGGGCTTAGTTGCTCTGTGGCATGTGGGATCTTCCCGGACCAGGGCTCGAACCCGTGTCCCGTGCATTAGCAGGTGGATTCTTAACCACTGCGCCACCAGGGAAGCCCCCCAGGTATTGTTTTAAATGAATAAATCCTGCCTCCTCTTTCATTCATCCTAGTGATGAAGAGGTGAGACTCGGGGGAGAGAGGGCCTGCAGAGATGGGCACAGACATACACAGGGTAGACGGGGCCTTTCTGCCTCCTGAGAGGCTTCCCTTTGTGTGACCGCAGTGAACTCTGGACATGGTTGGTGCACAGAGGGCCAAGGAGCCAGCTGAGAGGTCCTCGGGGTTGCTGCCACAAGGCCAGGCCTGTCCCACGCTGTCCTGTTCTGTCCAGCCCAGGATGGTGGGGATGTTTGCGTGCATCCTCATGGGTCAGGCCAGAACAGGCAGAGATGCTGGGGCTGGAGCCAGGGCCTCAGGAAGGAACGGTGGCCGTTTATGCAGTAACTCCAAAGAAACCGATGAAAACCACGCGTACGCGCACACAGCCGTGCTCTGCTCAGCATTTGACCAGCCTTGAGGCTCTGCTGGGTCTGCCTTTGAAGGTGCGGGGAGGGGAGAGGCACCTGTCAGTCTTGTCTCCCTGGAGCACACGTGTCCATCTGTCTGTCTGTCCATCCATTCATATTTGATGCTCTGAGCACTTGTGTGGGTATTTGGACCTGTCCGAGTGCTCGTGCCGGACATGAAAAGGCAAACGAGAACACCTTGTGCCTTGGGGGCCTTTAGGTGCGTGGGGGACAGAGGGTAGGTGCTCATTCACCACAGCCAGTAGAAGGTGCTAGGCAGGAACTGCCAGGGTGGGTGGCTCAGCCGTCCAGGCCGCAGGCAGGCTCTGGTCTCCTGGCTCTTGTCTTCTCAGCTGGCCAGCAGTGGGGGACCTTGTGGGCAGAGGTCTGGGTGCCAGGCTGCAGGGGCAGGTACCTGCTGTGTGCCACCACCACCTCGGGCGAGGCATTCCCTGTGCGTGGCCCGCCGTCGGGGAGAGGACCCTGTTCCCCCAGGCCCCCTCCTCCCCTCTGCCAGCATCTCGGGGGGTGAAGCAGACATCACGATGGGCCGCCAGGAGAGCCAGCCTCGCCCGGGGCATTGCGCCCCTTCCCCAGAAGTGTGCACAGCAGGACACGAGACGTTGAAGGTGAAAGGCCTCCCGGTGTGGCTGTGGCCTTGCTGCGCCCTGCAGGCTCCCCTGTGTCTCACAGGGACTTAAATGTAGGATCTGTCCTGGGCTTGAATGGTCCCGAATCATGTCAGCAGGTGGAATCTGCAGGGTAGCATTTACATACCTGTAACGTCTCTCAGACCCTGGGGCCAGAAACTCCAGTGGTTGCTCTATTCATGGACTTGTGCTGCAGTAAAATGTGGTAATTGTTGAATATCTGTGGAAATGGGTATGATTGTGTCCTCTTTAATGAGCTAACAATTTCATGACGAAATCTCAGCAGCGCTATTGTTTAGAATAAAAGGAGACATGCAGATGAGGCCAGGGCTCAGATTGTGGTGTGAACAATGCTGGCAGCCTCTTTATTGGACCCATTAATTAATTCCCCATCAGCCAGTTTCCCTGGGAATGAACTGGAAAAATAATTAAAATGACACATGGGGTCAGGAGTTTAGATATTCAAAAGGTGAAGGCGAGAATTAGTTTAATACATAATTAGACATATTATTTGTGACTGTACATTTTTTTAGGCGTGTTTCACTGAGGCAGTGAGGTCCTATTTTTAGTCCTGAATGTGGCTCATAAACACCATTTGGGACTGTTTTTCAACTCCTGAAGGCTCATAAATTTTCTTAGTGACATTAAGTGGCTAATTATATTGTACATTGTTAAAATAACTCCAACTGCAAAATCAAATAATACAGCAAAAGTTGCAAAAGCAAGTTTTTAAAGGAGTTAATTTGACTAAATTACCAAGTGAAAGTCTGGGTGTTTGCACCAAATTGAAAGAGTTGCAGCAAAGAATCTCCAGGTTCACGTTATTTGTGATGTAAATTTGATCCAGAGGAGGAACCTCCCTCACCAGCCTGCTGTTGATGTGAGTGGTCCAGGTGGGAGGTCCTAGCTGACCGCAGTTCTCGAGAGCAGGCTAAGCCCACACAACGTTCACTTCCGCTCTCCCGTCTCTCAGCCCAGGTTGCAATGCTGTGTGTGTCAGGCTCCGTGGATAGCCGTCGAGTCCACCCTTGAATGGTGCAGACGCGTTAGAGTTCCACCAGCCCTAAACTCCTGGCCAGCATCGTCCCCTTCCTCAAGAGCCACCACTGGGCGGAACCAAAGCTGCCCTGACCGCCCCAGCACCGTCCACCCAAGTGGTTCCCTGTGATTCCCTATTATTGTGAATTACATGCTGCAGACGGCCCAGCAATTCCATTTCTGGGAATCTTAGGATAGAAACATTTCTTAAAGTCATCGATGTTAAGTTTGAACCCTATACTGGGGCTTTGTTGTTGTTTTTTTGTAATGGGCAACTTCAGACTCATTTTAGAAGCCAGTCTCCTGAATGATTGGAGGAATGACCATAAACCATAAATGAAAAAAAATAAAAACCACTTAACGAAGAGCCCACGGTGGCAGCCACCATCATAAGCACTTGGTGTTACACCTTGGCTTGTGTGGCCATCTGGTAACTGCGCTGGGCGCCGGGCCCCGGGCCCCGCCTGCGTCATCAGTGGGTCCTCCTGAGGCTCAGGGCCCGCCTGGCGCTGCCCCGAGGTCTCCCAGCCACGAAGCTGCTGTGGGTCGGCTCGTCGAACCCGGTCTTCCCACTGGACTTCACGAGGCCATGGCCGTGCGTGTGGCCCTCAGTCAGTCCCTGCTGGTCCTCGGCTGCTTTTTGGTGGCAGTGCAGGACTGCTCTCCTCCTCACTCCACGTGGAATGCTGGGCGCCCCTGGTCTTCCCTAGGCCTGCCCCGCTCAGGGGTCGGCTGCACCCCACTGTTAGTCTTTGCTTTCATAGTCAGAGTTAAAATGGGAAACCCTTAGCTCAGGGCTGGAGGGAAAGGGTTCCACCCTGCCATTTCCATTCTTCCCTTTTAAATGAAACTCTGTCCATTAGTCATCCTGTGATTTGATCTGTCAACCCAGAAACACATGCTAATGCTTTATAGCCGTGGCTTGTCGAAGTTCTGGGAAAGAGGAAAGCAAATAAGCGAGTCCTAGTAAATAAAAGTTACGTCCTCATTTGGATTTCCGAGTCCAGAGAGCCCATAGGATGTGGATGTCAGTCTCTCCCTCCTTGCCGGGGAGGAGCGTGTGCTCGCTGTGCGTCACGCAGGGCTCTGATGAGAAGTGAGCTGCTGTTTGGCTGCGCTCAGCCTTCCTCCCCCGAGACCCGCTGCCTCTTTGGGTTGCAAATTACACACTCAGCTAGTGCTGGAGCCGCGCGGCGTTCCCTTGGTAAAAGAGCACCATATGAAGCATCACATTTCCAGGTGGATGAGCACGGTGTGGGTGCTCAGAGACCTCTGCGTGTGCTTGCTCGTGGAAGGCCCACCAAGGCGGAGGCATGCGGGGCCGGGAGGGCAGCGCTGAGCTCTGGGGACAGGAGGGAAGGTGGGGGCAGAGCCTGGAGAGGCTGCCCAGGGGTGGGGCAGGGGAGGGGGTCTGCCCGGCTGTGCAGCTGCCGGAGGGGCTGAAACTCAGGGTCCCTCGGGCAGGCCCCCACTTCTCCCCAGTGGCCCCTCTGCCTGGTTCACTGCTCTCCGGCACGAGGCTACTGTGTGATTCTGAAAATAAGCCCGCAGAGCTTCTCATCACGGCCGTCTTGGCTCCAGCAGTGCGGTGCCTGATCCCACACTTGGCTGGAAGCGATGTACCAAGTTGGCTCAGCAGGGTGGCGTTTGCACCGGTTTCAGATGTCGGGGCCCTCGTTTCTCTGCACCTGCAGCGCTTTGCTGGACCCCATTAGTGCTCCTCCTGTTCTGTGGAGGCACCGTCTTCACGCGTGCCACACACACTAGCTGGGAGTCCTGGAGGGTGGGACTGGCCAGCTGGACTCCGTGCACCCCCCCGCTGCACAGGGCCCGGCACGCCGGCATCTGCAGAGGGCTGCGTGACAGGTGAGGGGGGCCTGGCACCCCCGATCTGATTTACCTGGTGTCTTGTAGGGCACATCTGTAAACACCTGCCAGACCTTGTTTCGGGGGAGGTTAACACGGCCCTGTCTCCCAGTCCTTGCTGCTGTGCCTCTTGGGGCTACATCTCACATCTGGTTCAACAGACCAAGCTCTGTCCTGCCGGCTGGGGGCCGGGGGCTGTCCTCCCAGGTGCAGTCAGGCCCCACACTCCGGCGTGAAGGACGGATGGCACCAGGCAGCTTCTTGGTCCTGGGGTCAGATTTGAATGTAAAACTTGAAAAGTTCTAAATTTATTAAAGGCTTTCTTTGGGGGCTGGAAATATGCAATAGATTTTCTATCCCTCTCAATTCTCTCTTAAAATTTAATGCTGCTGTAAAAATGATGGATAACAAGTTATTCCAGGAAAAATGATACTGAAAGACTCTTCTAACTGTTGAAGCAGAAGTGTAGACTTGGCGAGGAAATATATGTGACCCAGAAAACTCACAAGGAAATAGGAAATCATGTACTTTGTGGAAACCGCAACTGCATATTGTTGTTCCAGGCTGCAGAAAACAGTTTTTATTCAAGGTATTGAAGTACTGAATCTATTTTGTGCCGTTGGCACCTTTATTAACATAGTAATATCATGCCTTTCTGGAGTTCATCGAGTAGCCTTTCCTACTTGGAACATCACAGAATCCCAGCAAATGAGCAGGAAAGACCAAACTTTAAGGCTTAAAGTCAGAAAGTTCCCATGTGACAGCCTGTGTCCATTACTCTCTCAAACCTTCCTTGGCCCCCTCAGTGCATCCTTCCAGAGAGTTCTGCCCACACGGTTTTGAACTGTGCGAGGCTGTGATTAAAGCCACGGATGGCGGGGCTTAGGACTGCCCCACCCGGACACAGTGATGGTGGCGGGAAGGCGACCTGACAACCAGAGCGCAGGCCGGCAGGAGGGAGGAGGACTTGTGTACAGACCAGACAGGCACTCAGACCCCACCGCAGCCTGAGAAGAGGTAGCGCGGGGCACACCGCCCTTTGTCCCTTGGTAGGCCTTGGGAACATTGTTCCATGGTAGGTTTTTTTTTTTTTGCGGTACGCAGGCCTCTCACTGTTGCGGCCTCTCCCGTTGCGGACCACAGGCTCTGGACGCACAGGCTCAGCGGCCATGACCGGACCGGGGCACAAACTCGTGTCCCCTGCATTGGCAGGCGGACTCTCAACCACTGCACCACCAGGGAAGCCCCATGGTAGGTTTTTTTAAAGAACATAGTATTAAAAGACCGCGATTCAGACTTGACTTCCTGACTGTTTCACACCAGAGCAGTGGGAGTGATGGTGCTGATGGTGTCGTGGTGCCGATGCCCTAGTACCTCCCAGACCAGGCATCCAGGCCAAGGTATGGCTTAAATGGAGCCCCAGGTACCCGCTGACTGAGATGGCCCCGACTGGCGCTCGTGGTCACATTTGTATTCCCCTGACACGTGTCGCCACGTCTGTTAGGAGAACTTAGGGAAAGGCCTGGCCAGTTTCAGTGATTTCCAGTTGGAAGTGTCACCGTGACAACCCTGGAGGTGCTGGAAGCAGGCACTTTGTTAATTCTGAGTCTTGACCCTTCCCAGGCAACTCCACAGGCTTTTCTCTAGAGAGAAATAGGCTCATTCGGGAAATGTCTCTCATTGTTCCTAAGCTACATCCACTCAAGTGCATAATTTATCCTTTTCTGTGGGGTTGGAAGAGGAGATGCACACAGCCTATCTAATACCGTCCCTTTGCACACCGTAATGTTAGCTTCTTTAAGCTGCTCTCTGATGGCCGGTTTCTCAGAGAAGAGGCAGGACCCTATAGATGGTGCTGCCTCAGCTCTGTTGTCCTCCGGGTCCCGTAAATCTGTCCACCTGGGCAGCTGTCCCACTACTTTCCTGCCTAATCACCTTCACTGGCACCTCTCTTGCCTGTCAGTTAAAGCCCAGAAGCCTCAGGCTGGCAGTTAGGGATCTTTGCCATGCAGCCCCGTCCTACACTCCCAGTCCCCGTTCATCAAGACTCTGGGGCACATCTACTCCAGGTTAGGCCTGGGCCAGCCGGGGTAGCGGGAAAGCACAGACGTGAGTGAGACGCAACCCTTGCCACCTTAGAGCTCACCACCTGCTGGAGAAATTAGACTGAAGAGAGGAGGGCAGTCAAGAGCCCAGGTGCAAACCCAGGAGCTCGGGGGGGGGACTCCGATCCCTATATCACTTCCTGTGTGGGTCCGAGGCAGCCTTATAGCATGCTGAGCTTTAAATGTGGCATATCCCATGATCCTCAGATCACCCAGAAATGCTGATAGACTATCCAAAGCAGACTTGTAAGTGCATGAAAGCTTGCAGGAAAGCAGGGTCAACCCAGAGGCCCAAGTGAAAATAGATGGGAGCGGGGAGGGGTTTTTTGCCAGTCTTCAGGCCTGGGTTTGAACAAACACTTGGAACAAGAGGTCGACCGTGTGCCCCTCACAGGTAGGGAGTGCAGAGCGAAGGCACTTAGGGAAGGCCATACTGAAATGCTATACTCTTGGACAAAGGATGAACTAGAAGGAAAAGAATCCATTTGCCAGCCTGGGAGACACTGGGTGTACCTCTGTCTCAGCCTGGGCTCTCAGGTGGGGGTGAGGGAAAGGATGTTCCTCCCTGTTAACTTTTTACTCAGGACCACATTTAGCATTTGAATTGACAAGAACTGAGCAATTAGTATAGAAAAATATTAAAGACTATTAATATCAGTGGAATGCCTCACATAATTATAACTGGAGACTTTAATTTTTCTGTCTCAGTGATTGATAAAATAGGCCAAAAATCAGTAAAGATAAGGGAGATACAGAAATATCATCAGGCAACTTGCTTGAGCTCATTAATAATCCAACAACTAGGGATATCCAGCCACATTCTTTTCAAGTACACAGTGACCAATAACCACAGTAGTTTATTTCCTGGGCCATAAAACAACTCTGAAAATGTAAAAGGATTGAAATTATACAGAGGATGTCATCCAACCATAATAGAATTAAGTTAGAAATCAATAAGAATGATGTCTACAATTCTCCAAATTTTTGAGAATTAGGCAGCACACCACTAAAAAACCCTTGAGTCAAAGAAATCAGAGGGAAATCAGATAATATTTTAAACTGAATAAATAATAAAAATGTAACATTTGAATTTGTAGTATGCAGCTAAAGCAGTGCTTGGAGAGCGAACATATTCCTATAAATGCATACATCAGAAAAGAAGAAAGAGTTAAAATCAGTAATTTTAGTTTCCACCTTCAGAAGATAGAAAAAGAAGAGAGAATTAATTCCCAAGGAAGCAGAAGGAAGGAAATAACAATGAAAAGGGTAAAAATCAATAAAATAAAAAATGGGCAAGCAGTACAGGAAATCAACAAAATCAAAAGTTAGTTTAGGGCTTCCCTGGTGGCACAGTGGTTAAGAGTCTGGCTGCCGATGCAGGGGACACGGGTCCGTGCCCTGGTCTGGGAAGATCCCACATGCCGCAGAGCGGCTAGGCCCGTGAGCCATGGCCACTGAGCCTGCGCGTCTGGAGCCTGTGCTCCGCAACGGGAGAGGCCACGGCAGTGAGAGGCCCGTGTACCACCAAAAAAAAAAAAAAAAAAAAAAAAAAAAAGAAAGAAAGAAAACAGAGAGAGGGAAAAAAAAAAAAAGGACCAGTATCATGAATAAAGAGGGGCCACCACTACAGATCCTACAGATATTTAAAACTTAGCAAAGGAATATTATTCACAACTTGTAACAGTCAGTCAAGTTAACAACATAGAGGAAAAGGACAGATTCCTAAAGGATACAAATGATCAAACTTTGCACATGAAGAAATAAGAAGCCTGAAAAGCTCTGTATTCATTTAAGAAATGCCTTTCATAATTAAGAACCATTCTGTAATGACAACTGCAGGCACAAATGACTTCACTGGTGAACTTTCAAATACTTAAGGAAGAAATAATACCAATCTTACACAAATTCAGAGCATAGAGGAAGAGAGGACACTTCTCAGCTCTTTTTATTAGCCTAACTGAGATACCAAAATGAGACAAGGACGTTATAATAAAAGAAAATTATAAACCAATACCTTAATTAACACAGTTGCAGAAATCTTTGACAGAGCATTAGCAAATTGAATCAAGTAAATTATAAAAATAACAGTACATCACGATCAAGGGGATTTATCTCAGGCATGCAAGGTTGGTTTAACATTCAAAAATAAATCAATGTAATTGATCCCAGTAACAGAATAAGGGGGAAAACTATAAGATCATGTCAAAAGATACCGAAAAAGCATTTGATAATTCAACACCCACTCATGAAGAGAACTCTCAGTAAACTGTAAATAGAAGGAAGCTTCCTCGATGATAAAAGGCATCCAGAAACTCTACAGCTTACATCACATTTAATGGTAAAGTTATCAAATACTTTCCCCCTAAGTTGAGAACAAGTCAAAGATATTTGCTCTCACCACTTCTATTCAATATTATACGTGAAGGTCTAGCCAGGGCAATCAGGAATGAAAATGAAATAAAAATTATAATGATTGGGAAGTAAAAAATTAAACTGTCCTTATTGATTACATATGTAGAAAATCCTAGAGTCTGACAGAAAAAAAAAAAAGAACAAGAACTAATAAAGATGCTGGATACAGGTTAATATGCAAAAATCAATTGTATATCTGTATATTAGCAATGAAAAATTAGAAGATGAAATTTAGAGACCAATATCATTTATACTAACATGAAATTCATAAAAATAAATACAATTTTAACTAAAGATACTTAAGATTTTTATGCTAAAAATTCAAAGCATTGCTCAGAGAAGTTGAAGTACTTGGTGAGATATACACCATGTTTATAAGTTGAAAGACTTAATATTAAGATATTAATTCTCTGCAAATTGATCTGTAGAGTCAATGCACTCCCAATCGTATTCTACGAAGCTTTTTTGTAGAAACTAACAAGTTTATTCTGAAATGTATATGGAAATACAAAGGACCTAAGATTGCAAAACTTACATTTTGTTAAAGAAGAACTAAGATGGAGGGCTTAAAGTCTTGATTTCAAGCTGTACCACAAAGCTGCAATAATCCAGACGGTGTGATGTTGACGTAAGACTAAATAGTAGAATAATGGAACCAGGTGAAGTCCAGAATAGTTAAGAGGCACACTGGGAGGAGGTATTTAATATACACATATTTGACAAAGGACTCCTATCCAGGGTATATAAAAATTCCTGTAGCTCAATATTACAAAGATAAATAGCTCAATTAAAAAGCGGACAGAAGACTCAGACATTTCACAAAGTAGATGAATAGCCAATAAACACTTGAGAAAGTACTCAACATCATTAGTCATCAGAGAAATGCAAAGTAGACCACAGTGAGAGACCACTATACACTCATCAGAATGGCTAAAGTTAAAAGAATTGACAGTGCTGAACATTGGCAAGTGTGTGAAATCTTATATATGGCTGGTGGCGTGTTAAATGGTAATGCCACTTAGGAAAAGTGGGAATTTCTTATAAAACTAAGCATACATCTGCCCTCTGATCCAAGAGCTCCATTCCCAGGTCTTTACACAAGAGAAATGAACATTTATGTTTACACACACACACACACACACACACACACACACACACACACACACACACACACACACACCTTGTAGGAGAGTGATCAGAGCAGCTTTATTCATATTAGCCCAACACCTATCAGCAGGGGATGGGTAAACAAATTCATACAGTGTGATGCTTTTCAGCGACAATGGAATGAATCTCAAAGACACTGTGTTTGCCAGTGAAAGCCGAACACCAGAGTGCGGACCGTGTGAGTTCATTTATATGAGGTTTTGGAACTGGCGAAATGCATCAGCAGTGAGAGAGCTCCCAACCGTGGGTTTCCTGTGACTCCCCTGCAGGATGCCTGGGAAGGGTGCATTCTGTATTCATAGAGATGTTGGTTCCGCTGGTGCATTTACTTGTCGAAACTCATCAGGCAGTATTCTTAGGTTTCTGTATTTCTCCTTATGTAAATTCTACATCAAAAAAAGCTAATAAAATTTTTAAAATACTGGCTAGACATACTCAATTAAAAAAAAAACTGTCCCTAAAACCGTAAAACAAAACAAAAACGGAGTCAACACATGAACCCAGAGTAATTGGAACACTGAAGTCATATTTTTTAAATCTTTTGAGCTTGAGCTTCAATTTTGAGGCCTTACCAAGTGCTTGGGACAGAGGGAAACGCTCACCGCAGGCAGTGAGGTTAAGGGGAGAGCGCTCTGAATAAATCAGTCACCCCCAGAGGGCTCTGTCCTCAGGGTCAGGCTGCTTCGCAATAGCTCCCGCCCTGCCCCAGGACCCTCGTGCCAAGCTGTGTGTGTGTGTGTGTGTGTGTGTGTGCACACGCACCCGCGCGCGCCTGTTACCAGGGAGGGTTTAAGGACCCTCTGCGTAAGTTTGAAAGACAAAATATCACACTTTAGGGAGGACTGAGGATGTAGAGCAGTAAGAACCATCATACACACTGGAGGGGCCGGTCGGGGGGGAGTGTAAACTCGTAAAAAACACTTCAAAAAATCATTTGGCTTTTCCTAGGAAAGTTGAGGAGATGCATTCTTCTCCACCCAGGTATTCCATTCCTGGGTTATATGTACTCAGAACTGCACTGTCACTAGCCACACGCGGCCGTTTAGATGAATACTAGTTAGAATTTAAAGAACTGAAAAATTTAGTTCCCCAGCCCTATAGGCCAGCTTTCAAGTACTCAGGACCCCGCTGTGGCTGACGGCTGCCGATTGGACAGCACAGACGTGAGACGTTCCCATCATTGCAGAATTCCGCATGGCACGGTGGTTCTCAGAGTGTGGTCCTTGGGTCAGCAGCAGCAGCAGACATGCAGGTTGTTGGGCCCCGCCCCAAAGCTCCCCTGGATCAGATGTGCTGGCGGGGTGGGGCTCCGAGTGATTCTGGAGCACACAGCGGTTTGAGAACCAGTCATCTAGAGAGACTCTTACAAATGTGCATGAGGATTCCAGCAGTACTGATTTGTAATAGCCAGAAATGGAGACGAGCCTAAAGACCCATCGGCAGTAGTGTGGATGAAGAAACTGTGGAGTGTCAGCGAGGCACGGGAAGTAATGATGGTCTGCAGCTGCATGAAGTGACAGGCATGTATTTCAGGGACATAGTGTTGAATGAAATAAAAGTCCTCAAGCCATACACACCTTGTGCTACATTTATCTAAAATTCAGATCCAGAAGGAAACAACTGTGGTGCAAAGATAAAGGAAATCAAGGAAATGATAAACACACAGTTTGGGATACTGTTTACCTTCGAAGGGTTGGAATCTCAAGGAAAGGGTTGGGCTGGCTTTGGAGAAAGTTACCCAGTGAGAGGTTAGTTTTCTTCTTAAACAATGGATAGTAAGCTGAAGAATTCTTGTTCTGTTGGTATGCTTTTACTCCCATATATGTAAAAAATATTTGGTATTAACTCAATATTTAGTTAAATAATTTAAAAATAGTAAAATATCAAAGTATTTGGCTGGCCATGAATTTTTTCCAAAAAGTAAAATTGAGCACCAAAAATATTATTTTAAATACCCACAGATTCAATGAATATTTCATTCATGTAATCTTAAAGTATATTTGTCAGATTTTGTTTGAATTTTCCTTCTTAGCATTTATTCCTCCTTTTGGGACATAAAAGGATTAGAAATAAAATGCTGGCCAAAGCTCTCCTGTTCAAACTTGAGCAGAAGCAAAATAGGAATGATAATATTAAGATTAAAAAGACTAAAGGAAATTGTATTGAGTTAATTAAAGACAGCCATTTTATTGTAGCAAAACAACATTAAATATATATGTCCTAAGTCATGGAGATAAGAAAACATAAAGCCAGAATCTGATAGAAAGATTACAGTTGTAATGGAGAATTTTAGTTCTTTCTTATCAGTGTATGAATTATCAAACAGAAAAAAAATAATGGCCAAGGATCTGAACAGTATAATTTTCATGGTCAAATTAATATTTATTCACCAGGAACCCAGAGATGGGAGAATAGCTGGACTCTGTTTAGAAAAGGTCGCACCAACATCTGCATCCATGCACATGGACACACGTGCATCCTGCATCCACATACATGTGCGCTGGTGAATGTGCAAGGCAAAGGAATCTTCATTTAAACAGTGAAGTTAAAATCGTATTCCGGGTTAAAAATTTTCAGCCCCGGGCCTCCCTGGTGGCGCAAGTGGTTGAGAGTCCGCCTGCCGATGCAGGGGATACGGGTTCGTGCCCCGGTCTGGGAGGATCCCATATGCCGCGGAGCGGCTGGGCCCGTGAGCCATGGCCGCTGAGCCTGCGCGTCCGGAGCCTGCGCGTCCGGAGCCTGTGCTCCGCAACGGGGGAGGCCACAACAGTGAGAGGCCCGCATACCGCAAAAAAAAAAAAAAAAAAATTTTCAGCCCACCAGTGCCCACTACATGCCTTGACTCAGTAGCCCGTGTGAAATATCTGATGACTGTGATGTGTCCATTGAGCCCCGTGCCATCAGCTGTGTGAGCAGCACGGGGTCCAGGCCAGGGGGTTGATCAGTGTTCCTGTTCCTGCAAATTAGAAGGGTAGCCCCTAACTGTGTAGAGGGAACATGGGGTCTCTTTGTATTATTTCTTGCAACTGAATGTGGATCTACAGTTATCGGCAAAAGGTTCAATGAGAAAACAACAATGTAGGCCCTTGTCCCTCTGTACCGCTAGTATATATGCAGTAATATTTGTACGAGGGGTAATGTTATCCAGTGCCCACCGCAGATGAGCCGTCAGCCGGTAGTGACTGACCCGTAAGCTGGTAAGAAAGGCGGGCAGCCAGCAGGGAGGTGAGGACAGGGCTGCAGCAGGTCAAAAGCAGGGCCCAGGAAGGATGCATACAAGGGCTATTTGTTGTTCTCTTGCCAACTACACAGGCTCTTCCCTGTTGGCCCAGGAACCATCCGAAAGTTAAGCTGGAGAAAATAGAAAATGCTGTATCCACGGGACCTATCCGTTGTAGAACTGTTTGTAACGGTGAAAGGCCTGGAGCCCCACAGATGTCTGTCACTACAGGGCTGGTTGACTAAACTGACACTCCCAGGGGTTGGTGCACCCCATAGGGGTGAGGAGGTATGAGGGGGCTTTCTGTGCATGGCTGGGGGCGTCTTGGCTATGCTGTTTACTGGGAGGGGCAAGGCACAGACAGCATGCGTGGGTGCCCTCACTTACTTGTTGGTTGGTTGGTTGGTTGGGAGTGTATGAGCAGACACACACACACACGGACGGACAGACACACACACACCTTTTCCTGAGTGCGCACATGTTTACTTATATTACAAACAAAAGTCAGTGAAAGGGTAACCCAGAACCTAGTGGAAAAGGTGCGGTCTTGGTGGGGAGGATGGGTGGTGTGGAGAGACAGGGATGCAGCCTGACTTCTCCAAATGCACCTTGTTTGAGTTTCTTACTGTGGAATCATGTGTTGCTTTTCATAAGTATAAAACTAAACTAAACCTAAGCAAGTGGGCCTTAAAAAGCAAGCACAAAATTAAAAGGTAAAAAATGAACCTAAGGGCTTCCCTGGTGGTGCAGTGGTTGAGAGTCCACCTGCCAATGCAGGGGACACGGGTTCGTGCCCCAGTCCGGGAAGATCCCACGTGCCGCGGAGCAGCTAGGCCCATGAGCCATGGCCGCTGAGCCTGCGCATCCGGAGCCTGTGCTCCGCAACGGGAGAGGCCACAGCAGTGAGAGGCCCGTGTACCACAAAAAAACCCAAAAACAAACAAAAAAGAACCTAACTCTATATTGAGTTGGTGGCCTAATCACACAGAGCAAAATTACTTTGAATAGACTTCTGAGCGATTTGCATGTACAGTCCTAGTAGCATATATTTCAAGCACAAAAAGAATTGCAAAAAATTTTAAAAACTCTACTCAGTAATCATATTTTTAGTAATAACATTAGTGCTGTCTTGAAACTATTGTTTATATACACACATTACACATAAATACATACATTAGGGTAAAGCAAATAAGTAATTATGATAATGTTATAGGAACTAAGATTTTTAACCTAAAAGAGAATCAAGCATAAAATCAAAGAAGGAAAAACGCTATAATCTTAAATATGATTTAAGACTCAGTATGAACCTGTGATGTATTCTTCTCTTTAAAAGAAATAAAATCACATCTTCTAGCTTCCTCCACTGAAAATTATTGGGTCCAGTGATCAACCCAGTGTAAATGAGCACCCTGTGGAGTCTCCATACCATTTCCTGTGAAAAGGAACCAGGGCTCCTTAAGAAAAGGTGCAGTCCCAGGTCTAGGGCAGGAAATGTTCAAGATGATTCTGGAGCATCTCATCATAAAGAAAGCAAGGGGCCTCTCAGAGACTTCTGGGGTCACGTCAGAAGCCCAATTTAAAGGGGTCAGAAATGGGAAAATTGAACATCAGGAAGAATTATGAAGTCAGTGGATTAAAGTAAACCAAATATGTTAAAGTCTATGAATTCATCATGATTTCTAAATTAAACCCTCACCAGCTCGCCTTTGAAGGTTGCTAGGGCATCACCTGATAAACAAAAGGAACGATTCAAGCAAGTATTGTGCTTTTCTGGTAATCAAATAGTTTTTGAGGAGAAGTTATTCCTTACAGAAAAAAAAACATATAAATGCAGAGGGAAGGAAAGAATCACATTGTCACCCTAATGATTTAACAGCTTAAGGACTCTCACCAATGGCTTTGAAAATCTTCAGAGGTGGCTGGCAGGGAACTTTCTAACGCATGGATCCGTCTGGCAAAACCTGGACCTGCTAATCAATCATAGTGTCGTGAAGGAGAGACGCAGAAGCCACGAGCCTCCTGGTGGGAAGCATGCAAGGTGCGCTGCTCTGTCAATTCCTGCAAAACAGAATTGCATCCGACTCTGCCCCAGCTTCAGGGTCTAAGTCCAAGCTCACAGGACATGCTGGGGAAGGGGACATAGGCACCACTCGCCAGCCAGAGCCCGAGTGGGAAACACCCACAGAACAGGTGACCTGCTTTTCATGGATGACTTGTGATGGCGGGGATTTCTTAGAATATCCCCACAGCCTGTGGGCAGCGTGGGGATCGGGTAAGAGGTGAAACAGGTTTGGCCACGTGATTGTTGTGGACCCTGAAGAATGGGTACATGGGCTCCTTTATTCTGTGCTTTCTAGTTTGGGGAGTTTTTGAAAACTCTTATTATAAAATGTTTTTAGAAATCACTCTGCAGGCCTGGCCTGGGGGAGGGAGTTTGAAAGGAACAAGGCCTGAAAGGCTGTAGAGTAGTCCTGTTGTCATGGCGGCAGGACCACTGGACACAACACGGGGACAGTCGCATTGTGTCAGACTCTTTCTTATTTCTTAGTTTGCCGTGGTGTCTGTGTAATTTTCCTTGTTTTAGCTCACAGGAAATTCTTTTCTCTGTTGTCAATGTTTTCTGCTAAATCTGGGCATTCCCTAGAGAATGGCTATTAGGTGAATGTGGATTCTTTTTGTTCTAATTAGTTTCAGAGCAATAACTGTCCCAGTCACAACCTTATTTACAAGGGGGCTGATTTAAATCTTGACTCAGGGTTGGTGGCCTGAGGATGTTCAGTCATTGGGAAGCAACAAGCTTAGTCCGTAACTTGGGACTTGATTGTGGCCTTCATTCATTCACTCGGTATTTTGATCATTTTCCAAATACCGGCTGTGTGTGGAAACACTGCGCTAGCTGCTGGGGGAGGCCCAGGCAAAGGGAAGGCAGGTCCTCATCCCCAGAAGCTCACAACCCAAGTGGTTCTCAGATTTCACTTTGTGTGACGGCCTCTTGGGAGCTGGTTAAGAATGAAGGGTCCAGGCTTGTGACCAAGAGATTGAGATTCTGCTTCTGCTTCATGCTGAGAGTGGACATGTGTTGGTGCATCTGAGTCTCATCCACCCAACGGGCCCCAAGGCACATCTGATGCCAAGCACTGAGCTGGCATGAAGGGCACAGGCGATGTGAGGCCCAGCCCCTGCCTGCAGGGAGCTCCACATCAGCCAGGGGTGTCTGGGGACCAGCCAAGCTTGCGCCCTCTCGTTTCAGACAGTATCATCTGGTGGAGGGTGTGCGTGGCCCCCGTGAACCTCCACCACCACCGTCTGCCTCCCGCGTACTCCCCTGGCTGAGTAACTTTGGGGGATGCCAGTCAAGGAGATGGAAAAGCTAACATTTTGGCTCAAGTCAATGTTCTTTGTTGCTTTGTTGTAGCAAATGAGTGATCTTTCCCCTGTCCAGGTAGACACGGGGCCTGCAGGGGCCTACAGGCCGCGAGTTCCTCTGCTCTCAGAATCCTCCTCGTTCGTTTACTACCAGAATGAGACTTTACAGAGAACTGCTCGTGAGGCTGATGGCCGTGTGGGTGAGTGGACAGAGGTAGGCATCCAGAAACGACCCTCCTGGGAGTGGACTCGTGGCCCTTGCCCCCTCAGGGTCCTGCCCTCGCAGTGCAAACCCTGGAGCCTGTCCCGACGTCCGAGGCCTGAGAAGGTGTCTGGCTCAGCCCTCCCTTTCCATCGAGAAGCCTGAGGTTCGTTTGGAGCTAAGCTGTCTGTCTGTCTTTAACAAGTTTCACACTTGTTCTCACCATGAGATACGCAGCGGGGTGTCGGCCTCATTCTCTGACCCTGTCCGGGCGCAGGGCTTTGTGCTGTGCACCTAGACACGTCACCCTGGCCTTCCTGGAGCTCTCCGCGAAAGTAGACACGCGCTCTGCGCTCCTAGACGAGCACTTGGCAGCCGAGGCAGCATGGGAGCTGGGACCAGGTCAGCTGCCCTCTCCAGGAGGGCAGAGGGGTCCCCGTGGGCCGGTGTCTGCGCAGAGGTCAGGGGTACAGGAGCGGGCTGCACACGCGTGTCCTGGTGTATTGTGGGGACATGGCACTGAGCACAGGGGGGAGGCTGCACAGCCCTCCGAGTCAGCCAAGAGAGGCCGCAGGGGAGGCGGCCGGGAAGGTGCAGTCAGAGGCAGGGGCCTTTGAGGCCTTGAGAACTGGGAGGAGCCTCAGGAGAGAGTCGGGGAGGAGGCCAGGGCTGGAGCTGCAGTGGAGACGGCGGTAAGGGGGGGGACCCAGCTCCCGAGCACACGCTCGCCACACAGGCAGGGTGTGCCACTTGAGCTCTCCCGGTACCAGCCTGTGGACGGGCACGTGTGCAGGCCTGCCTGTCCAGCGAAGGGAAGTGCCGCCCCGTCCTCGCAGGGCTGTGGACGGACAGTTGGCTTGTTCACCGGGAGCTGCAGCTCACTCACTTGCTCTGACCTTTCTGCTCTCTCGGCTCAGGCTGGTCTGCAGAGACAATCGAAGCTTTGAGTTATTAACCGGTGTGATGTCATTTCTTACTTCAAAGAAAAAATAATCAGGACCCACAGCAGGATCTTCTTCCTGTTAATTTGCCAGGAACATCCTTGACAAACTTTAAACAACAGTAGGGATTATCAGGTTGCACAGGGTAGCAAAAACGCCTGTAAGGTGGTGCCCATAGCCCAGACCGTGATTCATGTCTCACAAAGATGCCAGGCCATCAGGGATGCAATGTTTAAATTTGGGAAATGGGAGGGGCTGTAAGAAGGACAGCTGAGGTTAGTGACAGTGTGGTGCTGGCTCTGGCCCCTGCAGTTCCCCAGAACTTGCATAATTCATGCCGTTTTGACAGAGCAGCATTCAAAGGATGCCTTTGATTTCATCCATAAAGGAGCCAGGCATGTGCAGGCAACGCAACACTTGTGATGTGAACTTGTGGTGCGAGCCCCCCCTTGCCTGATGTCTCTTGGAAGTGACGAGCGGCCCGTGCTCCGGGGGGGGCCGAGTGGCACACAGTCTGCTCCAAGTGCACGTGCTGGGGGAATATGTGTCTGTCCTGAGGCCTGTGCCAACATATTTAAATCAAAGCCATTGTTTGTTTGGCCCTTAACTGGTTTTCACTGGTGTGCCTTGTCTGCATTTAAGGATCAACTTCTCCCTTATGGCTCTGTGAGCCGTGGGAGCTTGTTGTTTCTGTTGTTGATTAACTGAATATCTCAACCAATCAACTGTTCATCAGTTAAAAGGACCTAGCAACACAGCACTGGAGAATGCCTTTCAAAATTGAAGATGGATCATGATCTGGGTGATGGTTAATTTTGTGTGTCACCCAGGCTGGGCCACGATACCCAGCTATTTGGTCAAATATTATTCTGGATGTTTCTGTGAAGGTGTTGCTGGATGAGATTAACATTTAAATTGGTGGACTCTGAATAAAGCAGATTGCCCTCCATCACATGGGTGGACCTCGTCTAATCAGCTGAAGGCCTGAATGAAACAAAGGCCCACTTCCCCTGAGCAAGAAGCAATTCTGCCTCCAGAAGGCCTTTGCAGTTCAACTGCAGCATCAGCTCTTCCCTGGGCCTGCAGCCTGCTGGGCTTCCCCAGCAGATTTTGGACTCTCCAAGCTTCTTTAGTCAGTCTCTTTATACATATGTATGTGCATGTGTGTGTGTGTGTGTGTATGTATATATACACATATATATGTATATATATATAAATGTGTGTGTCCTGTTGTCCCAACACACATACATCCTTTTGGTGCTGTTTTTCCAGAGAACCCTGATACATCATCAACAAAGGAATAAACATTTATTAAGAATGTAAAAAAATATTTCAGCATTCTTTGTTATCTTATGCTTTTTCCAGCTTTAAAATGTTCATTTCAGTTGGGAATTGCTGACACATCACAGCGACAGCAGGTGGGTCACCTCCCTTTCCCAGACCAGCCTTCCCTGTTGGATGAGCATCCAACCAGTGACTCCCGGAATGAATTGGACTGGCCGTGACCTTTGTCATTTAGCCATTTGGAGTGTTCTCAGACTTGGACAGACACATGCCTGAATTATCTGGGAAGAGATAATAGATCAGTCACTCTGAGGCCGGCTGGATGAGCACCAGCTCATTTATGCCTCAGGATTTGGCTGCATAATGAAATGTGATTTACAGTTCCATTACCAGCCCAGGCCCCAAACATGAGGGCGTTGGTGTGAATTTTAAGATGGCCGTGCTCTGCATTCCTGGTAGATAATTGTGTAATGCACTGGCCTGGTGATGAATATTTCAAAGGAAATCATAGCAAAGATTTTGCTTGCACAGCTGAAGTTGGTGCACTCGGATCCGCACAAAAAATGGGAAACAATTCCTGTCGTTTGAATGGCCTCAGAAATCCATCTACATAAATACATGTACATAGGAAAATCTCCTGTGCCAGAAGGCCATTCGATTTTATTTCAGTGCCAAAAATTATAAGCAAAGTTTAATGATGTGATTAAAGGTGAAAAATTGTTCCTTTTATCACAATTTCTCTATTATAAAAGATAGAAGGAAAGCTGTTTCTTTGCCTGATTGCCTACTTTTTGAAAAGTGTACGCCATATGTAAGTCATTTGCATTTAGTTAATCGTGTAGTCACTTCAAACTTTCATTTTGTCATTTTATAAGCAAAACTAGATCCGCTGTGGAACCTGACATGCAGTTTGAAGAAAAGTCATGTTAGGAGTGCCCGGGTTTATCTTCCGCCTCTGGCCAGCAGCTGGAGGAGAGGGGAGAGACCGGTTGCCCCGGGGACAGCTCTTCTGCATTAAGTTCTCATCCTCTGAGCTTCTCTCAAAAATCAAGCCTTCTCTGTAAGAGTGTAAACATGCCAACAGCCCCGCTGGTTTAAGGGCAGAGGAAAGAGTCTCAGAGGAAGGTCAAAGGGAAGACGGAGGGCAGTTAGGGGCTGCCCCCCGCCCCCTGTGCCTGTGGCCCTGGGAGGAGACATGAGCAGGGGTTGCCCAAGGTCATGGAGGTCAGAAGCCACCCGAGGCCACAGTCTGAGTGACAGCGAGGTGGCTGGGGCCAGACAGATGCGCCAGACTGGGCTGGAGCCACAGGAATTAGTGGTCCCTCACCCAGTGACCCCAGAAAAGACCATTGCAATTTAGTCCCCAGTCTGTTTCTTTTATTTTAATTATAAAAAGCCTTTTAAAAAAAAACTTAATTGGAGTATAGTTGATTTAAAATGTTGTTAGTTTCTGCTGTACAGCAAAGTGAATCAGTTACACATACACATATATCCACTCTTTTTTAGATTCTTTTCCCATATAGGTCATTTCAGAGTACTGAGTAGAGTTCCCTGTGCTGTACAGTAGGTTCTTATTAGTTACCTAAATTTTAAAAAGTCTTAAGTATACAGAAAGTGTAGCTAATAATCCAGTGAATGCCTGTGTACTTACTACACAGCTCTGTCAAATCTGACAGTTCGTTTTTCATTTTTGTTTCAGATCATTTTACTTATTTAAAAATTAAATTTCACATTTGTCATTGAAGCTTCCTTCCTTATTCTCCAGAGGTGGCCACTACATTGAAATTGGTTTTTATAATTTCTAAACATGCTTTTTTTTCATTTTCACCACATACATATATATCTATAAACAATATTTATGATCTTGATGATATTCTGAAACTTTCTATAAACGGCATCACACTTAAATATTCTTTTGTGACCTGCTTCTTGTATTCAACTTTATATTTTAATGCTTATTCATGTTGATGGATGTAGCTGTATTTCATTTATTTTCACTCTTTATAGTTTCACACTCTATGAATATGTTATAATTTATCCAATCTCCTGTTGAAAGACATTTGAGTTGTTTCTAAGTTTTTTGCAGTTACAAACAGTGCTCAATCCTAACGTTCTTATTTGTGTCTCCTTATACCCTGATGTAAGAGATGCTGTGTTTAGGACAGGACTTTTCTGGGTTACAGGATGCAAACATCTCGATATTACCAGGCTCTTCACAGCAGTTGCATCCCCCCACCCCTCCGCCCAGCATGTGCAGAATTCCTTTCAGCCCACATCCTCTCCTATACTCTGCAGTCCTCACAATTTCTAGGCTTTGCCCATTTGAAAAACAAGAACTGACATCTTTCTTTTACCTGTCTTGCTCTGCACATCCCTGATTACCAGTGAGTATGAGCAGCTTTTCCTATTTTTACTGACCACTCGAGGTCTGTTCACATCCTTGGCCCATTTTTTTAATTAGGTAGTTTGTCTTTTTCTTATTGATTCTTAGGAGGATTAAAAAATATGTGTGTGCGGGCTTCCCTGGTGGCACAGTGGTTGAGAATCCGCCTGCCAATGCAGGGGATACGGGTTCGTGCCCCGGTCCAGGAAGATCCCACATGCCGCGGAGTGGCTAGGCCTGTGAGCCATGGCCACTGAGCCTGCACGTCCGGAGCCTGTGCTCCGCAATGGGAGAGGCCACAACAGTGAGAGGCCCGCGTACCGCAAAAAAACCAAAAAAACAAAAACCAACAACAAAAAAATGTGTGTGTGTGTGTGTGTGTATATATATGTGTATATATATACACACACACATATATATATATATACTGGATACTGGATACAGTCCTTTGTCAGTCATATATGCACTGCAGATATCCATTGCTAGTCTGTGCCTTATACATTTACCTTAATTATAGTGCCTTTGTCAAACATAAGTTTTAAATTTTTGTGTTGTCAAATTTACTGATTTTTTAAAAAATTGATGCCTGTGCTCTTAAGGTTTTGCCTTTGCAGGTTGCTTTGTAATCCACCTTGAATTGGGGCTTATGTATGGCATGAGGTAGGGACCTAATTTTACTTTCTCCATGTGGATAGCCAGTTATTTCAGTATCATTTATCAAATAATCCATCCTTCCCCAGCTGGTCTGCCTACCCTGTCTGCCAAAGACAAATACCCACATTACCACAGGCCTGTGCCTGGGGTCTCTGCTCCCTTGGCCCACCTGTCCTAGGCCCTGATCACATGGTCTTCATCAGCCTCACAAAATGTCTTGAGAGTGGATGTAAATCTTCCCCTTATCTGTCCATCTGTGGGGTTGTCTTGCTATTCTTGGCCCTTTGCCCTTCAACATCAACTTTAGAATATGCTTCATGTTCCACAAAAAAAACATGGTTGGAATTTTTGTTAGAAATACATTGATTTATAAATTATAATGGAAGGCAGTTGACATCTTTTCAGGTTTGAAATTTTTGTCCATTAACCTGGTGTATCTTCCTGTTTATTAGGTTTTCTTTGATATCTTTCAGAGAACTTGAGCATCTCTCCCACAGATGTCTTGCATTTATTTGGTGTGATGCATTCTTGGGTGCTTCCACCTCTCCCCCAGGGAAAATCCTACAGGGATGGGCCCCACACACCCAAAGGCTGCCTACCTGCCTGCAGTCCTGGCCTGTCAGGGTGTCCTTTCCTCTCCTCTGTCTGCCCTGGGAGGGGCTCTGAGTGCCGGGGGTCCCCTGCAGTGACGCGGGCATCCATCATCCTGCTGCCTTCTCTTTGGAGCGGGGTTTGGGTTTGCTGTCTGGTTTGCTAGACACAGTTGATTGGAGGCAATAAAAATCTTAAGACCTGAGATTTCAGATGTCTGATCCGACTGGAATGGGATTGGGGCTTTTAAATGGTCATTTTCAAGTGCATCTGGGGTCTTATGTGAGTTGTCTTTTCCTCAGCTAGAGAGATTTATGGTTTTTTAAAAATGGCGTTCGTTATAGGACCGGTGTTTCTCTTTGACCCCCAGAATTCCCAGCCTCAGAGTCTCGAGGGTGAGCATTTTAGGAGGAGACTATGCTAACAGGCTTGTTCTTCAGAGGTGATGGGCCGCCACGGAGGCAGAAGGCCTGCTTGTCGTCCTGGTGTACCGCTGAGTGGTCTTTCCAGCTCTCTGGCCTCCTTTCCCTCCCAAGTCGTCTGGAGCCTGGGGAGATGGGAGATAAGGATTTGCAGCCTGGGCCCTGTGCGGTGGCGGCTGGAAGGCCTGGACTGGAGGGTCAGGCACCTCCCTAGAGCCTGCTCTGAAATGGCCACAGCACTGTGCTTCCCAGGGGGTCGGCGCCGTGGTCATCCAGCAGTGGCCCCTGCCCAGGGGGCTTCCCGAAGGCTCATCCTCTTCCCTTGGAGAGCTCTCTGTGTGCTCGCCGGCTCCTCCCTGGGCTTGTTTGGAAACGGCTGGTCCACGTGGCTGATTTTGCACCAGTTGGGAAGGTCCCGATTGCATGTGGCAGATCCCAAAGACGACGGAGACCCCCGTCCTGAGTGGGCACGGGTGGTGGGCCCTGCGATGTGTGGGCGTCCGCTGCAGAGAGTCTGCCTCCTAGGCTTGTCTCATCCGGGCAGCCGATGGTGATGTTTATTGTCCAGGTTAAGCTTCATTAAAGCAGAAGCCCAGTTTCCATTAGGATATGAAATTTTTATTTATTAAATTGCTATTTTAATATAATTTACCAAGTCATCGAAGACAAATAATCCACTTAAGCGAAACTGTAAAACTCCATTTTCCCTGAATGCTGTGTTCCTGTGAACGCGTGGCTTATACTGCACTCCGCTCGCCAGCCGGGGGTACCTTATGGGGATGCAGGATTCACAGCCCAACCTCTTGAATTACGAGTGAGGATGGGTCCCAGGGCTGGCCTGAGGCTGACCTCTGCACTCCCTGGTTAAATAAAGGTTGTTAAGCAAATTAAGAGGCCCCTCCATCACAGGATACAGTGAAAGCTGCTGGTGTATTTTTCAAAAACATAACTGCAAGGGAAGAGAGACTATCGTATAGGAGAAATCTCGAGAAAATGTAAATCGAGAGAGATAAGGGAGCAACAACATCAAAGCAGGCCTTCACCCAGGGGCACCTGCCAGTTAATTTCAAGGCCTTCTGCCTGGTTGTAATGAGCCTCAGGCAGGAGACAAACCTGGAGCCTGTCCAGGGACTGAACAGGTGCTGCTGTTCGCCTTTCTTGGCCTTGGACATGGAAGTTAAGGAAAAAGGAAGGAAAACACCTCCCTTCGGAATATCTAACCACAGTCCTGCATTCACATGAGTTTGGAGTCCCAATTCATATTACTTGTCTGACAAAATTTCAAACTGAAAATTTAGTTGAAAGTAGTCGTGGGATAATAGTGCCTTTAGACTCTGGCAGAAGCAAGCACAAAGTATTTTTTCCCCAAAGAAAACCATTTTTGATACATGCCTCAAACAATTCCAACAGATAAAAGTTCCAAGGAACATGTGGATGAAAAATTAATAGTCAATCTAAGAAAGAAATGGAGAATTTTATTTGAGCCAACCTGAGGATAATAACCTGGGAGACAGTCTTTCAGAAAGCTCTGAGGACTATTCCTCCTGTTAGAAGCTAAAGCACAGTTATATACATTTTCGAGAGAAGGAGTAATACTCCATCAAATGACGTATTGACAGATTACATAGTCCAGATCTGCACGTACCAGGCGAGTAGTAGGTCATCCTGACCCCTTACAGGATTAAGAAATGTTATCTCCTAAGGAGTTACCTTGCTGGTGCCAGGAGAAAATTGCTCTCTGTGACAGAGCAGGCATGCCTGTGTCCTTTGGGAGGTCTGGTTCATGTGTAGTGTAGGTGCACAGTGCACACTAAAGAAGGGTAGTGGCCCAGACTGGCAGAGAGAAGTTTATGTTAAAACATTTCTTGTCCTGCCTTAAAAATAATTTTATTTCATCAAACATAAGCTCCAAGAGGGGGAAAATCACTAAAGTACAAGGAAGCAGGCCACTAAGAGCAAGACTCAGCAGAGAAAACAGCTGCAAGAAAGAGACCTACAAAGACTACAGACTTTAAAGTTATCTGAGATGTGCTAGAAAATAAGTTTAACATGTTTAAAGTGATAAAAAGGAACATAGTGAATGAAAAAGAAGGAGGAAAGGGAAACTCATAATTTACAAAGCAGGTCTGAGAAAAGAAGCAAGTTTCGAATTTAATGGGTGAGTTAAACAGGAATTGTAATACAGTTGAAGAGATGACTAGTAAATTAGAGGAAAGATTTGAAGAAAGTAATTCTCCCAGACAAACAAAGAGATGGAACATGTAAAAAGAGAGGTTAAGTGAAATGGAGAGCAGAGTGAAAAGACCTCACACCTGCCTAACCTGGGTTCTGAGAAAATGCAGAGAATGGCAGGGGGCAGGTGGATATTTGATAGGAGATAATGGATGACAGTTTTCCAAAACTGATGAAAGCAACCCATTCTCAGGATATCTCTAGCAGAATAAGTATTATAAAGAAAAGGCAAAACATCCAAGACAAAGAGGGTATCTCAAAAGCAGCCAGAAAGAAAAGTGTGATTTCCTACAAGGGAATGACAAATAGATTGATAGCATTAAACAGTGGAGTCCAAAAGATGTCATTTTTAACATCTTTAAAAGTAATAACCAACAGTTCTATCTTTCAAGAATGAGAATGAAGTAAAGACATTTTTAGACGACAACTGAAAGGGTTTACTGCCAAAAGACCTCTCATTAGAGGATCTTCTAAAGGTTGCATTTCAAGGATAATGATTTTAGAAGAAATGTCTAGATGCTGCAAATGCAGCAGAGGTTCAAAGAAAAATAGAATATTATGAGCAACCTTGAAAACTTAGGTGGCAAATTCCTACAAAAAAAAATTTTCAAAAATTTTAAGAAGTCTGAAGTGTTTTATAATCATATGGAAATTGAATCAGGAATACAGACCTTTCTACAAAGAAGACATCATGCCCAGCCCATTTCTAGCCAACTTTCGAAGGACAGGTATCCCAGTCTCATAGACTGTGAGAAGAGGAGGAGGAAAGAGACAAACACAACCTTCATGATTAAAGTAGACAGGGATGGTTCTAGAAGGGAACATGAGAGGCCAGTTTTCTGTAAGTGTGAGAGCAGAAATCCTAAATGAAAGATCAGCAAACAGGGCCCAGCTGTGATTAAAAAATATAACGTACTGTGACCAAATTGAGTTTACCGGGGATGCAAGGTTGGTTCAACATTAAAGAAACTCTGATACTAATGTAATTCACCACATACACAGATTAAAGGAAAACAATCATATTGTCTCAGTTGATTCAGGAAAAGCATCTGATGAAATTCTGTAACCATCCATAAGAACTCTAGTAAATTAGGAATAGGAGGGCACTGTCCTAACCGGCTACACGTTATCTACACAAAGTTCTAGTGCAAAACAGCTTCCTTCTCCGGCACGAAAGGTGCAAAGCAGCGGTCAGGTCGCTGTTAAGTCAAGAAGCAGAAGGCAAGGACTCCGCCACACTGCGGCAGTTCTGCTCAATGTGCCAATGCAAGTTCAGCCAGCACAGGGCAGTGGGATGCAGAAGCACACTCCCGTCTCTGGCTTTTCTCCTCAGCACCCTCTAACACTCCAGGCAGTGAGACCTACCAGTGACCTCCATGTGGCTAAACCCAGTGGTCAGTCACCCCCCCCAGGCTCGTGTTACCTGACCCTCTGGCAGCACCTCACACTCCTCCCAGCTCCCTGCTTGGTCCGTTAGGCCCTCAGTGTAAACTTGTGGCCTGGACCGTGGGGCCATCCTCTTGCACTTGTAACAGGGAAGAGCCAATTCTGACTCCATGTTGCATCTGTTTCTTTTACTTTAACCTTTGCTTTCCGCTGCTTTTGTTCACTAAAAGGATACTGTCTCTACATAATGGCCTGCCTCCGGGAACCCTGCCCCCTGAATGTTAAACCAAAGTGCCTTTGTTCAGGGAAACATCCGGACCCTGTTCCACCTGTGGATGGCTGGCTACAAGAAAGAAGAAATCAACACATCCCCTCCCCAAGGCTGGCCATTATTCCAGGCGATATTTGCAAAACTTATGGCCTTTTCACTTTACTTCTCATCTCCTCCTCCTCTCTGTGCTATACAAGAAACTGGCATCCAAACCCCGATAAGATGGTTTTACTAAGACACTAGTCCGCCGTCTCCTCGGTCTGCAGGCTTTCCAAATAAAGTCCTATTCCCCGCCTCAGCACCTCGTCTCTGATTTATTGGCCCGTCGTGCGGCGAGCAGAGCCAGCTTGGACTCGGTAACACACCCTGGACTCATCTGTCCCACTGCCTGCCTGACGGCTCCGCTCGGGTGCCTAGCAGGTGCGTGTCCACAGGACAGACTCACAACCTTCCCATCAACACACTTTCTCCCGCACCCTTTCCCACGAACCTTTCCTCCTCTTAGGAAATGGCAGCTCCCTTTTTGCGCTTGTTCAGGCCAGGGATGTTGGTGTTATCCTTGGTTCCTCTTTCTCTCCTACCCCATAGGTCCCGCATTCATCTGAGTATTTTGCTGGCTCAGCCGTCAAACCATCTAGCATCTGACCTCTTTTCATAGCTGTGCTGAACCCCTTGTCCCAACTCACTAACAAGTTGGGATTTTATGATTTCCATGGTCTCCTATCCCGTCTCCCTGGGTCTGCCTCTCCCCACCCTGCCCACTGCCAGGTCTGTCCTGGCAGCGCAGGGAGCAGTGAGGAAGGGTGCAGGTGGCCACTCGGGGGGAACGCAGCATCCTCGCTGCCCCACGCTTCCGGTCAGCGTCGTTTCTGGGCAGTGCCCAGGCCGGACGCCTGCTCTGCTCTCGCCTTTCATTCAGGGCGGAGTGATCGGCCTCTGTGGAGAAAACGGGTCCCTTCTCGTGGGGTGCGTAGAATGGGGGCCCCTCGGACTGGCCTTTTATCATTGCTGCCCATCATCCGTGCAAGAAAGCAAACGAGCACCTGGTTGCCGGGCACGTCCACTGTGTCCCGCTGCCCGATTAGAGAGAAAATTGTCCTTATTTTAATGAGATGAGAATTAGAAACGAAGGCCTTGAGTGAAAAAGCGAGCAAGCCGGCCCCGCTCCGTGTTCCCGCCGGCCTGTCTGGGCTGCACGCTGACCTTCTTGGCTGTTCTCTCTTGCAGTCGGAACCCGAGGGCTTCGCGCATTTCCACTTGTACGTGTGTGCTGCTTTTCTCGTGAGATGGAGGAAAGAAATACTGGGAGAAAGAGATTTTCAAGTAAGTAAATGCCTTTTCAGAAGAACCCAAGTGTGGTTTCCTGCTGGGAGAGAGGTGTATTAGATTTAGTTCACAGGGTTATTTGTGGAGGAGCTTGGAGACAGGCTGCCTGTGGTCACTGCTGACCTGCTGCCTGAGACTCCACGGCCAAGGGCACAGATCACATGGGTCCTGGGCTCTGCCGACACTGGCCTTATTAAACGTGCTGTCGTGGACTCCAGGAGATACCCCCTGAGCTGGCCGGTGAGTGTCCTCATCAGAATGGCCCCGGGAGCTCCTGGGAGTCTCGTGACAGCCGTGGAGAGTGGGGCGTTAGGGAAGGGGCTGGCCGCGTGATCACATGGCCTGGCTGCCCGGCACTTGGTAGCTGTGTGACCCAGGGGTGGTTGCTTAGCCTCTCTGAGCCACGTTTCCTCAGCGGTTCCGTGGGAGAGCTACACCCGCCCCCATCCATCAGAGGCTCTGTGCCCGACCCAGGGGCTCCAGGTGGGCCAAGCCCCCGCCCTGTCCCCGCCCCCAGGTGTGCCTTGTGCGGTGGTACTGTGGGCGGTGTTGACCCCTGGGAGGGCGGGCCGCCTGGGGTGCAGTGAGGAGACACCAGAGGAGGGGACCAGGGACCAGGGACCAGGCTCTGCCCCTCACTGGCTGGGGCTCACTCTGGCTGCTTCACCTCCTCGAGCCCCTCATCTTTCAGGTGAGCGGACAGGGAAGGAGGCCCTGTTGTCCCAGGCCACAGTGTGGTGACACTGGGCAGCTCGCTTGGCCCGTGGTCCCTCAGCTCCCGTGCTTGTCAGACGCTCTGAGGACCCTGCTCCACCCGCCGAGGGCCGTGGGGAGCCACCCAGCCCTGCCGCAGCACCCAGGCACTTTCCATCTTGGCCACCAGGAGACGGTGGACGGGGAGGGCCTCTGCCCGGGCCAGCAGAGCCCAGCGCCCAGCCTGCCCCGCCCCGAGGTGCTAGGTGGGGAGACCTGGTCCTTTTTCTCATCCCGGCTCCTGCCCTTGCTGTCAGCACAGGCCCGGCCGTGCCCGCGGGAGCCGCGCTGGAGGAGCCTGGCTCCAGGGCGGCCTTCGCCCCCACCCTGCCACTTCCCACCTCCGGTTGCTGTCTGTGAACTGGGGAGAAGGCAGCCTCCTGCCCTGCCCCCTTGGGCTCATGGGAGGCCTGCGGCCCCCCGGGTCACTCTGCGTCGGGCACGTGGCGGTGCCGAGAGAGCCCGGCGCCGGCCTGCGTCACCGAGTGAGGGGGGGTGACTGCGGGTGGCCGCCGGGCCGTGGGTTGGAAGGGAGAAGGGCCCCGCCTCCCTGGTGACCAGGGCCAGCGTCCACACCTGCGCCTGGCCAGCTCTCACCTGGACGACAGGTGATGCAGGTGCCCGAGTCCCCCAGGCTGACGGTGGCTCAGGTGTCGCTGCCTCAGTTACGCTGGGGCTTCTCTGGTGGGGGAAACGGTTCTGGGAGGCCCCAGCCAGACATCACTGCCCTCGCAGGGCCCGCACCTGGTGGGGGGCAGTGGTTCGGAAAGGGTGTAGGGAGTGCACTGAGCCCAAGGCTCATGGTCCCAGGAACCGCTCGTGAGCCCCAGCGCTGGGCGGCCCCTGAGCCTCACGTGCCCGAGAAATGGCCCTTGCCCGCCGGCGTGCATCCCAGCTGGGGACAGGAACCTGAAGCTGGTTGTGATCTCATGCAAAGGGTCCTGCCCTGCGTTTCTTCCTGCTGCTCCGGGAACAGGGATGGTGCTGCCAGGGTCCAGGGCCACTGGGAGCAGCCCTGGGTGCGAGGGTCCCTGAGCTGGGTGGGAGGAGGTGCCCACGGGTGGGTGGTGCTGGGCCGCCCCGCTCGGCCTTCCTGTCTTCCCGCCCCACGCGCAGGAGCCTGTGGAGGGCTGCCCAGGGCTCTGCAGTGTGGCCGCCCCGCCTGACGTGACTGCGTCCCTGGTGGCCTTGGAAGACGTGAAGACGAGCCCCATGCCCATTGCCTGCTCTCGTGTTGCTGTCTGGCCAGAGACGCTGCCCTGTTGTAACTGGAGGGTGCTCCTAGGCGGCTGCTAAGAACACTTTGCTGGCCTCTTCAGGGCCCTGCTCTCTTAACTCAAGGCTCACCGAGGCCAGGGGACAAGCGCAGTGCAGCAGCCGGTGCGCTAGGCCTTGGAGGAGCCATGAGGTTGATTCTCCCCCAAACTCAGGATGGACTCAGGCCTGGATGTCATGGGCTTGGATGCAGGGCGTGTTGTGAACCCACTGCGTTGTGGGGAATTGAACTGGATGGGAAAGTAAACAAGAAGAGACAACAAATTAAATAAAGCACCTTTGGAGCCCTGGTGGGCACAGGACAATTGCGTGTGCAACTGTGGCATTGTAGGAACATGATTCCGTGTGCACGGAAGACAGCTTGAGAGTCCAACAGTGGAGCATCCGTGGAAGAGGCTTTAAAGGCCCTCACTCTCTGCAGAATCGTGATTTGCCCCTTGGGAAATGGCACAGCGCTGTGTCATCTCCGTGGGAACAGTCATTTCCTGAGGGGCGTCTTCAGGAGAAAGACAGAGTCCTCCTCGTGTTCAGCACGCCCAGTGGTGTGGGTGCTTTTGGCGGGCGGGGGAGCATGGGCTTAGCTCCCTGCATCCAGTTCCCAGACGCTCGGTGAAGTTGGGGTCCTGCCTCTTCTCGTGTGCTTCGGCTTCTGAGACCTGCCCAGCCCAGGCGTCTGGTTGCGTCCAGTTCTCTGGACCTCCGGGAGGGTTGCTGGGTCATCTGGTTGGAGGGTGGCACCTCCCGGAGTGGACGGTCACTCCTGCCCTGAGGTCTGGGGCCCCAGGGACCTTGTACTTTTCCCCGAGGATTCGCTGTCTCCCGGGCAGACCTTGTGCCGTCCTTCCTGCAGGTGACGGGTCCCCAGCTCTGCCTGAATGCAGCCCGCAGTCACCGCACCCTGGTGTCTGAAGCCGGCCTCTTCCCCCAGTCCCCTGTCCCCACCCTGCCAGCCACAGAGGTCCCAGCCTCAGCGCCCGCGGCCTGATTCTCCCTGGCTGCCGTTTTCTAGCCAGATTCTGTAGGGCCTGTGGGGGAAGGAGCCGCCCTGTGCCCAGTCCTGTGTCCCCTGGTGGTGCGGCTGGCACGCTGACCTGGTCCCTCCCCTCTGGGGTGCACGTGGCTGAAGATGCCTTTGAAGGGCTGGGCTCGGGTCCTGAGCCAGCGCTGCCACGGACCCCTGATCGCTCCTCCTCTCCGGCGGGGATGCAGGAGCGCTGGGGGTGCTGGCCTTACCGGGGTCTTAGGCTGATTCATAAGGGCAGCTTATAAAACAGTGGGTAATGTGCAACCCTAGAAACTCATTCTAGTTTGTCCCCCCAAAGTCTGAGCTGCTTAGTTTGTCCTGGTGTCCCAGGACATCGGGGGTCCGACAGCCCCCGTGCAGTCCCCCTGGTCCTCATTCACAGCCCGCAGAGCCTGGTTCGCCCTGGCCCTGCTGCTCGGTGGGGAGGGTAGCACCCAGGGGGGATCATTCCTACCCCACTGCCTATTGGGGGGGGGTGACCTGGCAGCGTGGCTGCAGAGGTGCTTTGTGACCTCGAAGTTTCTCCCCACGTAGGAAGTGTCATCGTGCTTCTGGATTTAGAGGAGGCCAAGTCCCTTAGACACAAAAGAGGCAGCTGCATGCAGTGCTTTGTTTGTCCGAGTAGACAAAGCCATTAATCATGGTGACCAGAGCGTGGGACTCCCAGTGAAATCGGGGACCTTCTCTGTGGGGACCTGGGAGCTCAGAGGTCTGTAAATATTTCTGAGAAGGTAATCGGATGCTGCATATTTGTAGATGAACGACGAGCCTCATGGGGAGAAATGGCTTCCCGTGCGTGCGTGGTGGCCGCCGGACCCGGGAGGCTGTGAGCCCGGGGTGAGGCTGGGTGTAGGGCCCCCGCCTGGAAACCCCAGCCGGTCCACGGAGGGGGCTCCGTGTGTGAGTGGTGGCCGCCGTGCCCCGCACCCCTGGCGCTGGGGCCTCCTCTCGCGCAGGCCCTTCCCCTTGTCTCCTGTGATCGCAGGTTGCCGCTCGGTGGGGACCAGGTGGGGACAGGCAGGGGCAGCGCCCAGGGGGAGGCGTCTGTCTGCTCTGATGTCCCTGGCCCCTCTGATGTCCCCTCAGGCCCTCCCTCTGTGCCGGGCCCTGAGCTGTCTGTCACGAGACTCCGTTTCCATGCACGAGAGGCTGGGCTGGCTGGGGGTGGACTGGGCGGGGACAGCAGGGCGTTGTGTATTGTGAGGCCAGGGGTCAGGGATGGGAGTAATAAATCAGGTGCAGCAGCAGGTTGGGGAGCTAGAACCAAGGACCCGGATCTGGAGCGGATCAGGTACTGGCCTGCTCTGCAAGGGAAGGAAGTCAGTGAAGCTGGGGCTGAGCGTGCGGGGTCGGGGTGTGGGTGGTGATCAGGAGAGGAGCCTTAGAGGGCACGAGGGAGCCAGGCAGCTTCCTTAACAGGGCAGGGGAGCCAGGAGTGGGAATGGACCCGGTGCAGTAGGAGGCGGGGCCGTAAGGCTGGAGGAGGAGCCCAAAGGGGCGGGGGCGGGACCTGGGGTGGGAGGTGGACACGCCCACAGGGTGTGAGACACCTGGAACCCAGAGGGATGGGTGGGCAGCCCACTCAGACTCGGGGACAGCAAGGTTGGCGGTCTTCCCATTGACTTGGAGGGGGAAGCGGCCACAGTCCGCAGTGCGGCCCGCGGCTCAGAGGTGCCTCTGCTGTTAGACATTGTTTGGCAGAGGCTCTGGGGTGTTGGGCGCGGTGGTCCACGCCTCACTTTGTCAAAGTCTCCCTCTGTCTGCGGGTTAAACCTGAGTCTAAAACTTTACAAACAGAAAGACACCGAATGGAGCAGCCGCAGGAGGAGGCTCCGAATATTTGATGAGGATCCAAAACGAGGCTGCTGCGGGTCTGACGGCTTAAAAGCTCGGGTAGGATCTGAACTGTACAGAGATGCATCTGTTTTTAAGAGTTTGTGGAGCATTTACAAAATTAATCATCTGACCTAGACCATAAAAACTGTCAAAGTCTGAAAAACCGGAATAATACGGACTGCATTTGCTGAGCATAATCCTTTAAAACTAGATAATAAAGTTAAACCTGGGTAATCGAGCATTTGGAAATGAGAGAGCCCTCTTCAGAATACGTGGGTCAAGATGAAAGTGATCCTGTAATTATAGAATAAATTTAGAAACATATGGGACCTTATAGACGCCGCTTTACTGTCTGTAAAGTTCACACTTGCAGTTCTTGGTCCCCTTCTTCTATCAGTGAACCTCAATCAGGCCCATCACAAACTATTCAAAACGCCCTAATAATTAGTGACCGGCAAAGGGGAAAAAAAAATGTGTGGGGTGTGGCCTGTGCTGGGCTAGTAAACAAATTCATGGCCTTTTATTATTTAAAAACATTTTTTTAAAAAGCCTAGTAACTCTTTAACTGAAGAAGTTAGAGATGGAAAAATAAAGTCAGCTTATGATAAAAGGCGGTGAAGGAACCAACGATAAAGTAAATGAATGGCTTAGGAAGTTGATGAGCGTCTCCTCACGCCCTCCCCACCGGAGCCCCGCAGAGCCCGCCTCCCTCCAGGAGCTGATGGAAGCCCAGGCCCAAGGTTTTTACTGGGGCAGGTGGTGGAGGCACCCTCTGCCCACCAAAATTCCAGATCCCGGAAGGACAGCCAGTGCTCACCGTGCGTCGTGTGGCTGGTGCAGGCAGTCTTGGCAGGCTGGCCCCGGAGACACAGCTCCAGCTTGCAGGAGCCAAGCTCCAGGTGCCAGCCAGGGGCAGCCCTGCAGCCAGGCCCCCCAAGGTCAGGGCAGCTGTGTTCACTTCTCCCTGCTCACTGTTGTTGTAACATCCTAGCAGTAAACCAGCAGCATCAAGGCACGGGGGGTCTTAAGAGATTCAGTAGCTTCTCCTGAGTTTAATAGAAAGGAAGAACCAACCCTACTCTTAATAATGTAGAAATAAGAGAACATTCATCTTGACATGCTAAAGAATATCTCAAATCGACAACCTCGAATACCTGGGGAAAGACCAGGGACTGTCCCATAAAATCTGCAGTATCCTTCTGTTTCTGCAGGATGGTGACTGAGTGCTCAGTGAGGACCCCCTTGTCCTCCCCCACGTGGTACATGCACACACACACAGGCACACACACACACACACCATGGACATGAAAAGTGGACTTTCTAAATTTGTGGACTCTTCAAGGAGTAGCCAGCATGGAACTGGTGCTGGCCCTGAGGGCAGCTGCTGGCTCCTCTTGGGGGAGTGGGCAGCCCCCAAGTGCAGACGGCCTGGCACAGGGCACCAAAGAAAACCTGGAGCCTGAGCAGGTGGATGTTGAGTGAGAAACCCTCTGCGTGAGTCAGGACCCCTGAACCCAAGCGAGCAAGCCTGACAGACAGAGCTGGGTGTGTGGATTCTTGCTTCTCTAAGACTTGGCTCTGAACAGGACAGGAATGAAGGAAAGTCTCCCTGGAGAATTCCCAACCACAGCCTCGCCCTCCCACTCAGTTGGGGCTAGAACGTATATGACTTTGGGGACCGAAGCACCCCAAATTATTGCAAATGGTCCCAGGTACCTAAGCTAAGAAAGTGCCAGCTCTCTCTCAGGTGACACGTTTTAAGCTAAGCCTTGAAATTGTAAATGTCTGTATGTCTGAAAGATCATAAACAAAATAACTAAGAAGAAAATGTCTACGTGGGAAAGACAGTGTGTGGAGATGATCCGAACGGTGAGACAAGCTCTTCAGGAAACCTGAGATGTCCTCCGATCATATGTGAAGAACTGAAAGTTGAAACAGATGCTACCTGTCAACTTAGCGATGCTCTTTAAAATGCACTTTCTTAAAATCGGTGAAGTTGGCATAAAGCAAGCCTGTTCCTTCATTGCTACAAGGGGTGTAAGATACAACCTTTCTGGAGAGCTGTTAATAATCTACGTCAGGAACCTTACCCTTTTTAAAGTTTAATTTATTTATTTTATTTTTGGCTGTGTTGGGTCTTCGTTTCTGTGCGAGGGCTTTCTCTAGTTGCTGCGAGTGGGGGCCACTCTTCATCGCGGTGCGCGGGCCTCTCACTGTCGCGGCCTCTCGTTGCAGAGCACAGGCTCCAGACACGCAGGCTCAGTAGTTGTGACTCACGGGCCTAGTTGCTCCGCGGCATGTGGGATCTTCCCAGACCAGGACTCGAACCCGTGTCCCCTGCATTGGCAGGCAGATTCTCAACCACTGCGCCACCAGGGAAGCCCAAGAGCCTTACCTTTGATCTGGTAATTCCGCTTGCTTATGGGAAAACAAATCGTCAACAGCCTAAATATCCAACGTTGGCAGAAGAGTGCCCTGGATTATCGTACGTTGCTGGTTGAAATATTTTCTAACTACCAAAAATCACATCTTCAAATAATAGTCACTGATGTTAGAAAGTGCTCTCAGGATATTTCTATGTGGGGGGAAAAGTGTGACCCGAAATCACCCACATCTACACACGTACATACACACACACACATCTATATATGTCCATACATGTAAAACGCACACCCTCTTATGTATGTATAAAACACACATGTTGGGCTTCCCTGGTGGTGCTGTGGTTGAGAGTCCGCCTGCCGATGCAGGGGACGTGGGTTCGTGCCCCGGTCCGGGAGGATCCCACATGCCGCGGGGCGGCTGGGCCCGTGAGCCATGGCCGCTGAGCCTGCATGTCCGGAGCCTGTGCTTCGCAGCGGGAGAGGCCACAACAGTGAGAAGCCCACTTACCGTAAACACACATGTCTATATATATATATATATATATATATATATATATATATATATATATATATATATATATATACACACACGTGTATAAACACATGTACACACACATAAGATGCACACATGATCTACACATGTAAACATAATCATATGTACGTGTATATAAAATATGTGTACATGTGCTCAACATTACAAATCTATACACATATAGGGAACACACCTACATGTGTGCATATATATAAAATGCATACATATATTTGCATGTGTATATACATGTAGAAATGATCCCAAATTTGCTTGTCTTATATGCACAATAAAAAGACTTAACAGGGACTTCCCTGGTGGTCCAGTGGCTAAGACTCCACGCTCCCAATGCAGGGGCCCAGGTTCAGTCCCTGGTCAGGGAACTAGATCCCACATGCTTCCACTAAGACCCAACACAGCCAAATAAATAATAAAATAAATAAATAAATAAAAATTTAAAAAAAGACTTAACAGAAGCAGGTCACAGTGTTTGCATCATTTAGTTTAGGTTAGTAGAATTACGGACATTTTAATTTTCCTGTTTGAGTGTCTGTTGTGTTTTCCACGTCCTCTTAGTGAGTGGTCAGCATGATTTTCTCACCTGGGTTCATTCCCGCCTTAGGCAGGTGAGACCCCTTTGTGAGGTGCCTGGCTGGGGGCCCTGCTCAGTGACGCTGGGCTCCGAGGTCCCTCCCTGTCCTCTGGACGTCTCAGCAGGTGTCCCACTGCACTGGGATCCCCGCAGATTCTGTCCCTCAGCTCACACGCATGTGCACATGCAGACACAGGCATGCACACCATGTGGTCCCCAGGGGCGAGACATGTGTCTGTCTCACGTGAGGACTCCCAGTGCCCACCAGTGTGCCCCCGCCTGCCCGTGGTGGCTCGGAAGCTGTGCACAGCGCCCCAGCTGTCCCCTCCCTTTGGCCAGGTGGCCGTGACGGAGGGTTCTGGCCCCGCCTGGTCTAGCCCATCGGTCATCCTCAAAGCCTGTGTTGTACTCATTGGGCCAGGCTTCTTTCTGCCAAGTCATCGGTTCCTTGTCATCAGAGAAGGGGTTAGAAGAGGTCATTTCTAAATAACCATGCGGGATCTGTGTGCAAACTGGGCTGGATTCCAGTACATGACCTTCAAGCCCCCTCCCAGCTGGCCTCCCCATCCCCCAGCCTGGCCCTACACTCAGCACGCTGCCCTAATGCACCTCACCACAGACTTCTGGGATCTTTGGTAAAGAGCCTACTAGTAAAGCCATTAAAAGAATCTCTGTGGCATCTCTGATTTACAAAAACAGAAAGAAAGACAACAAGGTCCAAAGCCTGAGCTTTGAGGAGACGGAGCCGGGCTCAGCATGCAGACACAGGGCCAAGCGACCTCACCACTCACCTGTCCTCGCCCATTACCTGGCCTCCAGCTTGGACGCTGACGCCCAGTGTGCTCCGCCTCTGGCCGCAGCCCAGTGGAATTTGTTTGCTTTGCCAGAGGCCTCCACGTAAATGCTCGTCAGCTAGAGCCTTTGTCAGGTTGGACTTCCGGGCCTTTGAAAATCAGCCGCAGTTTTGGAGTTATGTGTGGAGTGGAGCGGGTGGAGCGGAGACAGCCTGTGCTCACACCTGCGGGGGCTGTCACCCCCGGCGAGTGTCCTCTGCCCCGTGGGTGTGGGGTGTCCACAACCGTGAGGTCTTGGGGCCTCCGACAGGATGGAGGGGCTGCCTCTGCGCACCTTTGCCCGTCCCCACTCCGTTCCTTCCCTTTGCTCTGAAACCAGACGGCAGAGTTGGTGGGACCTTCCGGAAGATCTTCCTGCCCTCTGTCCGTGGGGACCCCTTGGGGGGGCCACCTGATGCCCCGTCACTGAGGCCTCAAGCGTGGGGTCACGGCCTCGCCTCCAGCGCCATCCTGCTCGCCCGCGTTTGGAGCTCCAGCACCTCCTGGGCAAGTCCGTTGCTGTTTTGATCCACGGTGCACTCAGTCCCCCGAGGCAGCTAATTAGTTCCCTGGCGTTGTCCCCTCCACTGGGTCAGAGCAGTGGCCCTTCACGGGTTAACCTCCAACGGTTTGTGTTTCATCTTGGGTTCATTCGAAGCAGCAAATGTCAGGAAATGTCAATGTAAAGATCAATTGTCTCTTTCTTCATCACTTCAAGACATTTTAAAGACAAAATTGGGTCAGTTGAAAACTAATCTTTCGGTGGATTGTGCTTTCCTGTGCTCCCGTGCGTGGCGCGCGTGTTGAAGTGTGGGTGTGCGTGGCCGTGGAGGTGGATGGAGTGTCAGCGGCTGGGACCCTTCCTGACCAGGAGCTCTAGGGGTGCCGACCCCTTGCCACGCAGTCTAGTGTGCCACCGTGAAGCTCTTAGGAAAGGGGGCTCGCACGGTGCTGGGTGGGTGGCAGGGCCGTGGCTGGGTGTGCTCACGCCCCACAGGGCAGGCAGGTGGGCAGGGGTGGCCTGGCCGGGAAGGGCGGTCGGCAGGAGTGGCCGAGGCCCACCTGAGTGCTGCACTGTTGGGCCCTGGCCTGCTGCCACCCTGCAGTTTCAACAGGGAGCCTCATCTCTGCAGCCACGCCGCCCCCAGCAGAGGGGGAGCGTGACCTGGGACAAGTGTCTGTCCACAAAGGAAGGACAGCGGGGAGCTGCGGGGGGCATCCCGGGCCGAGCATCCCAGGAGGCAGGTGGACCTTGCCTGCCCTCAAGCCTGGGGCTCGAAGCCTGCAGGGCAGGGCAGGGGCTGGGCTGGGCTCACAGGATGGGAGCTCTGCCGGCCATGTCATCCGGTGCTGAGACGTGCCCGGTGCCGGTGGGTCGGGGGACCCGTCAGTGAGCCAGCCGGGTCAGGATGAACGAGGCATAGAGGCCAGTGCTGGATTTGTAGCCTGGAGAAGCGACGGCTCTTCGGTGGTGGCTTGGGGCCTGTCGGGAGGAAGGAAATGACCCCGTGGCCGCACGTGGAGTCGGCTTGGGTCCCTCTGTACCGCGGCCTCTTGCACGCTCGTTACCGTGGCTGCGGGCTCCTTTCCATCACAGGGACGGGCCCCGTTAGTGTTGGCAGGAGGTCACGTCCGCCTCGTGGTCCATTGGAACAGTGCGATGCCTGCGGCAGCACCTTCTCTGTGGGGCAGGAGGGGCTGGGCCACGGATGGAGGGACCGTCCACGTGCCAGGCTTGCCGATCGAGGTGCCCGGTCTCGGAGAGTGCCCGGTGCGTGTTGTCTCTGGGGCAGGTGGCCCTCACCCCACTGCCGTCCCCGTCGCGTTGCAGGCCTGGACGACTCGCCGACCTGAGGGATTCTCCCTGACGCCCACCCGCCCCTCCTGTCACCCCAGTGTCTGTGACACGTTTCCGTAGCTCTCCGTCTTCGCCGAGGACAGGCCCCTGTGGGTGGTAGCGCGTGCGGTAGTCTCAGTGAGTGACGAGTGGTGGGGGAGGCAGGAGCTGGCTGTCCCCACCCCTCGCTGGTTCCCGCCCCCGCCTCCACCCAGCCCCCTGGTGGCCCCTGCCCTCCCAAGGGTCGTGTCCCTTTAAGAACTGCCCTCTCCACGGGCGTTTGGAGAACAGAGGTGGGAGCCTTTGCCCCACGACCGTCCTCAGACACGGCTGTGCTCTTATTAAATCAGCCCTCACTGCAGTGGGTCCTGCTCTCCCCGGGGGATGAGCACATGGAACCCGAGCCCGCGGGGCCCCGCTGGGCCTGGTGGCCCCGGGGCTGCGCCCAGGCCACTGACTGCCACCTGGAGAGCTGGCATGCCGCTCTGTGTCCGCGCGTCACCAGGCCACACCTGGCCACACCTGGCCTCGGGCCCGAGTGAAAGCGCACATCCCTGTACGGACAGCCTGAGCCGGCAGCGCCCGCGGGGCAGAGCCGGGGACCTGTCCACACCTGCTCCCCGCGCCCGATTTTCTTTTTCTTGCGGGGATGCTGTGATGAGTGCTGTCACCCCTTCGGTGGTGATTCTCAGGCTCTGCGTTGCTCGCCCTGTCACGATGGGCTACGTGCTCCTGAGCCCCGGGTGCGGCCGGGGCCCAGGAGGAGTGTTAACGAGAGCGGAGATGAGACAGTGCGGCTTTTTAGTTACGCGGCCCTCGTTGACGTTCAGGTCTGAGGATTCTTGCGTGGCGGTCCAGCGGTTTCCCTTCGGGTGTGGCGTTTCCATCAGTTCTTGGAAGACCGCTCAGCAGAGGGTTTTCGAACAGAAAGCTGAGAGGGGAGGGTGGGGTTGGCACTGTCCCCACGTATTCTTGCCCAGTCATCACAATTTTTAAACAAATGTTAAAGCTACTTATGTCTGTGTAATTTTAAAAGACGGAAAGTTCTAAACGCTTTTTTACCAAAAACAAGCCATTCCTTCTCCCCACCTTCCCCTCACTTCAAAAGGTGCCAGTTTCAATCTTAGGTTGTCTTTAGTTTTTTTGTTTTGTATTTACCTGTGTCTTTCTAAATAGCTCTTTCTTGATTTATTTAAATAACGACTTTGCAAGCAGAAAGGGAAGGTGCGGATTCGCTCTTGCCCCCCATGGCCCCCGACTCCCGGCGTCCTGGTCAGAGGGCGGCCTGGCCGGGCTGCCCCTCGTTGGGGGCCAAGTGCCGCTCACGGGAGTCACTTGGTCCCCTCCTGTCACCCTTGGACTTAGCAGTTGTGTCCCCACGTTCTCTGCAAATTTTTCACAGGTTCATCCCCCCGTGGTTTATCAGAAGCGGCAGCTTCTCCAGAAATCCCACGAGTGGGCACTGCACGCAGCGTCCTCCCAGTGTCCTGCCCAGGGCGCTCTCCGCCCCCTCGCTGGGCTGGTGCTCCCGCAGCCCAATCCCCTGCCACCCCCAGAGTCCAGGAACACGGCGGGGAGTCAGGGTGAGGGTGTCCTGTCCTCCCTTGGGGACGGGACGGCGTGGAGGGTGGAGCCGTTCCCTCTGGCCATTGACCACGCCGCTCCACGCTCTCTTCATGCCCAGCGCTGCTGCTGAGAAACGTAGTGCCGTCTGACTCCGGGCCTTTATTCCCACCTTTCTGCCCATGGCCCGCCTCTGGGGGCTTTTGTCTGTCCCCCGCTTGAGGCGTCTGGTGAGGTGTCTTTCTGTCATCCTGCCGGAGTGGTCATTGGGCCCGTTCAGTCTTCAAAACGCCAGGTCTCCATCTCTGGATGGTTTCCCGAGCTGTGAACTCACGCCATGTTTCTCTTTCTGGGATCCTCGTCGATAGTTGGCGTCCCGGGTGGCCCCTGGCCTCTGAGCTTCCTGTGTTCCTCTGTGTCCATCTGCCCCATCACGTCAGGGACCTGAATAGACTGGGAGCTTTTGAAAGCCCAGGTTCCTGGCTCTCAACCCCAGAGGTCCCAATCCAGGGGACTGGGTGGCCCACAGTGACGCGGAGGTGCCGCCACGCATGGGTGCCACGGGTGGATGCTCAGTTCCCTCCGGCTCCGGTGTCCCGTCCTGCTCACCTGGGTGCACAGGAAGTGCCGTGTGTGTTGACGACCTTGCTGGAGGGCAGTGTCCTTGGCAGGTGGAAGTGGGTTCCTCTCCAAGTGCAGAAATGCGGAACCTGCTGCAGGGGCCAGGCCAGCAGTGAGCCCGCTCCGCGTCCTCCTGCCGGCGCTGTGACACGCACAGGGGCGTGAGCTCCGCGGCTGGGCCGCTGCCGTTTCCCGTAAGATCCACGGCCACAGAGCGGACGAGAACCCCTCGGCCCGCCGCTGCCTCTCTCCTGGCGGGCGGGTGGCATCTGCCCAGGCTGAGCCCTGGACACACGGGGAAGCCGGAGGCACTGCCTCGCGCAGCAGGGACGCTGTGGGCACAGCGGGGCCACCAGGCCTCCTCTGACAGACGAAGCTGGAGCTGGGCCTTGCTGTCCGCCTCTCCCTGGCTTCACGTGCTCTTCCTCTGGGCAGAAGGCGCTTCTGACCTCAGTGCGGAGTGACCAGGAGCCGGCTGCCAGCGCCCCTCTGAGGGCTGTGCCTCCCTGGGGGTCACCCCAGCTAGGGGTCCAGGGTCAGCTCGCAGCTCAGACCTGTAAGCTCTCGTCCTCAGTCTGCAAGCGGGCCTGGCTGGGCCAAGGGTGGCCGTTTCCCATGCCCCAGCCGTGTCGGGTGGCAGCGTGGCGCTGTGCGTCAGGCCTGGGAGAATCTTCGGGATCTGTGGATTATCTACGTGACACATTTTGAACCAAGGCCGCAGCTTCCCTGGGATGGCCATCGAGCTCACGTGGAGATTCAGCCTCACTCGGGACCCAGTTTGGGCTCAAGCTTGGGGCAGGGCGGCCACCGTGGTCTCAGGAAGCAGCGTGTGTTCTTTGCGACTTGGAGAAAATGGGCTCCAAAAGGTGAAGTCAGCAAACATTCAGGTGACGTCTATAAAAAGTAACATCCTGTCCATTTCATTCACCGTTCAACTTCATCTTCATTTAAACGTGACGATGTTTGAGCATAAACATGGGTTAGAGTTCGTCACTTCACAGCAGTCCCAGCACCCACAAGGACTTCTTAGGAATCGTAGCTGATCTTAAGTTAAGTGAATTACTTGCCACTAAATAATTTCAAAATAATAATTTAAAAAATCCTTTTATGCTGTATAAGAAAAAGTGTATTTAGTGTGAAGTTTGCCTGCATTTTAATTGCTTGTTATGTGGCACCTCTGAAAGTCCCTGGGTCAGGGACCGAGCAGGTTGTGAGCCCGCCCTGCTGAGGGCTGCTTGGGGTGGCCATCCCCAGGCCCCAGAGCCTGAGCGTGACACAGGTCCCCAGAGTTTGCCCAGCAAGGGCTGCCAGCGGTGCAGGCTTTGGCTTTCACTATTGGGTGCCTCTGAAGCCCCAGGCAATTCCAGCTTGTGAGGCAAAGTTGGGATCTGCTGGGGAAGTGACTCTGGTTCTGCAGGGCTGCTTTTTAGGACCCCTGGGAGCACTGGTGGGTCCTCCCTCCTCTCCTGTCCCTTCCCCCTCCCTCCCCTCCCCCTCCCCACCTCCACCTGCCCTCCCTCCCCTCCCCCATTCTCCCTCCCCCTCCCCTCCCTCACCCCTCCCCCATCCTCTCCCTCCTCCCTCCCTCCCCCTCCCTCCCTTTCACAAAGAAATAATTTCTCTTTCCTGGTGGAGAGTGACATTCCAACCCCAGCACTGAGGCCCTTTCCCTCCCTCGGGGTCTGGATTGCATCCTGACACAGCCCACTTGGTCTGGAGGTTTCCCAGCCGAGCCTCCATCAGCACGAGCCTGCCCTGCAAGTGAGGTGGAGGGCAGCTGAGAGCATCTCTCTCCCTGCTCACTTCTGCTGTGAATTAGTCTTGCCATTAAAGAAAAAAAATTACACCCACCATTCAAATCATTAATTGAAAGGCCCTTATTATCTCATTAATGGTGTGTGATATCTAAGGTAGATCAACTTGGAGAAGCTCATCTGTTCAGTCCCTGAAGAAATGTAATTACATCTCGGGCCTTATTAAAACGTCTCCCTCACAGCCCCCCACCGGCTGTCACGTGGTCCATCCTGCCACCTTCCACGGACACCCGCATGAAAACACCAGCGTGGAAACACCACCACACAGGCCTGGGGGTGGGCCTGCCGCCCCACGTGGATGCGCTGGCCGGGGTGTAAGGGAAGCGTGCGTGGCTCTTGGGCCAGCTGGTCGGCGGCACTCTGCCTCCCCAGATGCCAGTGGGCCCCGCCCGCACTGCTTCGAAGGCTTCCTGGATGTGGGCAGGTCTGATTCAGGATTTTCCGGTGGCAAAACTTGGAGGGATGGAGCCGACCCTAATAGGCTCAGCAGTCACATGGGCTGCTAAGGCGGAGAAGCCTGTGACGCTTCCTGTAAACCTGGGACAGAAAGAAACGAAACGTCCCTTGGCCGTGTCCTCTTGCCGAACCTGGGATTAGCCGGGATAGCCGCTGTCTCCGGGGCTGCCTTGTGGAAGGAACCCCTGTGCCTCGCGGTGGTTCTGTCCTCTCTCCTGGGTCCTCATTTAACCACGTCCTGGGTTTCCACGTGACCATCGCGCACCCCCAGGCCCCCAGGGTTCTGTGCCGGGGAGGGGTTGCCGCACGGAGGGGAGCGCGCTCCGTTCATCCTTCAGGACGTGGCCATGTGCCAGCACCGTCCTGATGGGGCCATCCGGGCTGGAGATGTTGGCCAGGGGGAGCCGTTTAGGGGCTGCCTGGGTGGCTGGGTGGAGCTGGCAGAGCAGGTCCCGGGCAAGAGCAGACGGTTTTGGGGGCCTCAGATTCCCCCTTTCAGGCTGGAAAATGAGGCACAGAGAAGCGCAGGGACCGCAGGGCTCGGATGCCAGCTGCCTGTGGCTCCCAGCCATGGCCACCCCTCCTCAGCCCCACTGTGGCCACGGCCCTGGCCCAGGCCCTTCCTGGGAGGCTCTGGTGGGTGGCGGGAGATATCTGGGGGATGAGGCTGTACACACGCCCCCTCGGACCCAGAGACTTGGGGCACAGAGAGCCCAGGTGACTCAGCAGTCCTGGGCTCGACCCCTGGCCACCACCCCCGTGTGACCCCGAACGGTGGCCACTTCCCCCCCTGCCCATCCCGGGACCAGGTTCCGAGAGGAACTCAGAGAGCAGCAGGGGGTGGGGACTGTCTAGCACACCTGGGGCCCGGGAGTGGGGGCTGCTGCCGTCCAGGCGAGGTGGGGACCGGTGGCACGCTCGCCCCCCGCAGGCCTGGCTCACCCATTCTGGCCCCTGGACAGGGTCCAGCGCAAAGGTAACAAACTCGGCCACAAGGTCCTAGACTCACCAAGTCCTCTCTCCTCGTGCTGCATAAATAACAGAGCTGAGATGAAACTGATGGAAGTGCTCGAAGAAATCTGCCTTACGATCCACTTTCAATCCTAAAAGTCCTTGATCTGTACAGAACGTTCATTTTTTTACCCTAATTAGTTTGAGGATTTTCAGGGCAAACACGATAGGATTTCTTAATTCAATTTTGGGGTGTTTGTTTTTTGATATATAGCACACAGAAGAAGTTGCACTGATCTTGTAATTCCTCATGCAAAGAAACAATATTTGGTCTTCTCTTATTTAGTGTGTCTGATGCTCAGCTGGGCCGGCGGGGGCGGAGGGTCCAGCTGGATGGGATGAGGGAGCTTTGTGGACACCCGGCCTCCCGCCCTTCTTTGCGCCCCTCGCAGCAGGCAGACGGGACACCCGCTGCCTCTTGTCAGGGAGCTGAGGACCCCACCATGCCCCCCATCTTTCCCTCTCTGCTGGGGCAGGCTTTCCTGGGGCTCTGTCTGCGGGAGCTACGCTGCCCCCGTCCCCAGCCTCACACTCAGTGCCCGAAGCAGGGACCCCACCCTGCTGAGCACCTCCAGCCCCCGGCGAACCTCACAGCCGAGACCAGAGTGTGTCCTTGTGTGGGGTTCAGCGTCTTCCTCTGACAGGTGGGGACCTACACCCGCTCTCAGGATTGTCACGGGTGCAGGGGGAGCACAGGTGCTTGTGGAGACTCATCACTAGTGTCAACTGTCACCTGGAGGATTCCTAGTCCCCTGTAATTCTGAGGCCCGCTATATCTTAGTCATGGAGTTGAGAAGGTAGAGCATCTCAGGGTCCCCCCAGGCCCCCCACCCTTACTGAAGGAGAATGCCCGGAGTTACAGCTTGTGAAAGTGACAGTGGAGGTACTGGGCCGCACCCCCTGCACTCTGTGTGCTTTGTGTGTTCCGGCTAAGGACACACGCCCCACCCCAGGTGCCCTCGGCCTTGCATGGCAGTGGGTCAGGCAGTGGACCGCGGGTACCTGAAGCTGGGCGTGGCGTGGGTGTGTTTTCCTGGAGAAGCTGCGAGAACCGTGTGTCTGCAGTGCCCCACCCCGGGGCCCTGCTTGGCACGTTGTCCCTTTGGGGATGAGGGCTCCAGCAGGTGCCTCCTCTCCTCGTCCAGGCCAGCACATCCTTGGGGGAGCCTCCTCGGGGTGTCAGTGGACAGCTGTCTGTGCGTCCCAGCTGCCTCTTTGGCAGGAGCCTAGAACCCACACGCGGCCAGCTCTGGAGGCTGTGGCCATCCCCCCTGGTGGCCCAGCCTGGATTTGGGCCCCTTGGCCTGGAAAGACCCTCCTGAGTCCCACACCGAGCCTTTGCCAGCAGTTGACCTCGTGTGTTTCACTGCTGCGTGTCCACACGGAGTCAACCCTGGACTCATCAGTGACCAATTAGGAACCAGGACTCAGGCCTCCAAAGGCTACTCCCCGAGGCGTAACTGCTGGGTGGGGTGTCTGGGGCGGAAGTTGCTGATTGGAGCATCTCAGAGGATACAGTTGGCACTGGCGTGGTACCACGTGCGGCCACACGTCCCACACACCCTCTCCGGGGTACGCGCCCGGGACCCCCGTCGCCCAGGCACTGAGGTGCCCTGGAGGACCCCAGCTCCTTCATCGCTGTCATAGCGGGCTTGCCACCCTTCTTGTTCTCCGCACGGAGCTTTGAGACTGTGCTCCCAGGGGGTCCCGATAGGGGCAGTGTGGTGGGTGACCCACGGGGACAGGTGTGAAGCCACCTTCCCCAGGGGTCTCAGGGCGACGGGCCAGCCCCTGTCTGCAGACTCCCTCATCTGCTCTCGGCCGCTTCCTGTCCGGGCGTCAGTGCTTGCCGTGGGCCTGCACTGGTGCTGCCGTGGCCGACGGGCACGTTTGTACTCAAGCGTTGCTGCGGGGGAGAGGCTTGGCTCTTGTTCCTGGTTTTGTTTTTGTTTTTAATTTAATTTATTTTTATTTTTGGCTGTGTTGGGTCTTCGTTGCTGCACGTGGGCTTTCTCTAGTTGCAGTGAGCAGGGGCTACTCTTTGTTGCCGTGCGCGGGTTTCTCGTTTTTTCTTTTTTTTGCAGTATGCGGGTCTCTCACTGTTGTGGCCTCTCCCGTTGCGGAGCACAGGCTCCGGACGCACAGGCTTAGCGGCCATGGCTCACAGGCCCAGCCACTCCGCGGCATGTGGGATCTTCGTGGACTGGGACACGAACCCGGGTCCCCTGCATCGGCAGGCGGACTCTCAACCACTGCGCCACCAGGGAAGCCCCGGGTTTCTCTTTGCAGTGGCTTTTCTTGTTGCAGAGCACCGGGCTCTAGGTGCGCGGGCTCAGTAGTTGCAGCAACAGGCTCAGTAGTTGTGTCTCGTGGGCTCAGTAGTTGTGGCTCACGGGCTCTAGAGCGCAGGCTCAGTAGTTGTGGCACACGGGCTTAGTTGCTCCATGGTGTGTGGGATCTTCCCGGACCAGGGCTCGAACCCATGTCCCCTGACTGGCAGGCAGATTCTTAACCACTGCGCCACCAGTGGAGCCCCCAGTGCTGGGTTTATGTTTCCAAATAATCCGGTTGGAATAAACCTCATTCCTGCTGGGACGTGCACGCCAGCCTGTGAACCTGTCGCAGAGTCAAACAATGTGACGCCTCCTGTGACATGGTTGCCCTTGGTTAGAGTCGCACTCTTAAATACCAGTCTGATTCTGCATGCACTCCCCCCCGCATTGTTAGGTGACCCCTCTGTCACGCTGGAGACAGAGCAGGAGAAGCGGCCACAACGCCCCCAGTGAAGCCCAGCGACTCTTAACGCGATTTCTCCTCCTTGGGAGGAGTGGACATAATTTTGAGCAGAAGTTGAGCTGCATGTATTTAGAAATCAGTGGAAATAATCAGATCGCACAGGCGCTGAGTGTGTGTGTGGAACTGTCGCTTCTTCCTGGTGGCCAGTTGGCTCCACCTGTTTTAAGCTAGGTCTCCCAGGTCACGGGGGGAGGTTCAGGAAGCGGGCTGTTTACCTGGAAGCTTCCCTGCCGTGGCAGCCAGCCAGGCCCTGGGGAGCTGCCCCTGCCCAGCCTGCCCTCCACCTGCAGCCCGGCAGCTGGACATGGTGGCCCTGGGGTGGTCCTGGACGCTTCAGTGTTGCTGCTTTGGGCCTGGGCTGGTGGCGGGCCACTTGCCACGTGGTTCTTGGTGCCAAGGTGGTGCGCCGGTACTATGAGAACTCGACTCCCCCTGCCCCCCCAAAAAATATGCCTCTCCCGACTACCAGCCAACAGGGGGCCCTGAGCGGGCGCTAGCTGAAGGGGGCCTGGGATTCAGACTCCACGCCCCGGGTTAGGGCCTTGATCAGGTCACCTGTCCTCACCGTCCTGCTCTCCCAAGTGAGAGGTCCAGATCCCAGTCCTCCCAAGAGCTGCCCCATGTTCTGTGTGTCTTGTGCAGAGCTCACTGTGCTCTTTACATGTAACATTTTAATCCTTGAAAGAGCTCTGCCAGAGGGTGGGGTTGTCCCTACATCTGGGGTTCAGAGATGGACCACCCAGGGTCACACAGCTGACCAAACCCCAGGGCAATCCAACTCCACACCTGGGCTCCCAGCCACACCCCAACCCACCTGCCCAATCGCAGGCACCACGCTTCTGCGAGAAAAAATGGGGTTGAGACATTTGTACCAAACACCTCTTTCAAGGTGTAGGTTTTTCCTTTGTTGGCCACGTTTAGTGTTGGGGATTGGATTAGTGTTGGATTAGTGTTAGTATTTAGTACTGGATTATTTTTTTGGGCTGTGTTTTCCTGGGGAGGGAGGGAGGGAGGCAGGAAAGGAAGGGAAGGGATCAACTTGGCTAATATCTTAGTTTAATGATTACAGTTTATGTGTCAGATTCCACTAGTTCCCAAGTAGCACTCAACTGGATAAAACATGAATGTGAGTGAAATTTCTGTTCTATGAAATGGTTATCTGGCACAGAATGTGTTTGTGTTTTTATGCATCAGTTTGATCAGTAATGGTGCTAATGGAACATAAGCCTCCTGTGTGCTAGGCCCTCTGCCAGGCACTGGGAGCACGTACGGAATCTAGTACAGCTGTGGCCCCACAGGCTCAGGCTGAGGTTGGCTGCTCACAGGACTAGCTGGCTTCCAGTGGGAAGGTTAGAGCCACAGCCTACTTTCAGGGCCATCCCAGATGTTGTTTTGTTTACTTTTTTATCTGTCCATCCTCCTACCTGCCCCTGAATCCATCCACCCATTTATCCACTCACCCACTGATCCATCCATCCATCCATCCATCCACACATCTATCCATCCATCCACCCATCCATCCATCCATCCACCCGCCCATCCATCCATCCACCCATCCACCCATCCATCCATCCATCCATCCACCCGCCCATCCATCCATCCATCCATCCACCCGCCCATCCATCCATCCATCCACCCGCCCATCCATCCATCCATCCATCTATCCATCTATCCACCTGCCCATCCATCCATCCATTCATCCATCCATCCATCCATCCATCCATCCATCCATCCATCCATCCACCTGCTCATCCATCCATCCATCCACCCATCCATCCATCTACCCATCCATCCATCCATCCATCCATCCATCCATCCATCCACCTGCCCATCCATCCACCCATCCATCTATCCATCTATCCACCTGCCCATCCATCCATCCATTCATCCATCCATCCATCCATCCATCCATCCATCCATCCACCTACCTGCTCATCCATCCATCCATCCACCCATCCATCCATCTACCCATCCATCCATCCATCCATCCATCCATCCATCCACCTGCCCATCCATCCACCCATCCATCCATCCATCCATCCATCCATCCATCCATCCACCGGCTCATCCACCCACCCATCCATCCATCCATCTACCCATCCATCCATCCATCCATCCATCCATCCATCCACCCATCCATCCATCCACCCGCCCATCCATCCATCCATCTATCCATCCACCCACTCATTGATCCATCCATCCACCCACCTAATGATCCATCCATCCACCCGCCCATCCACCCACCCATCCATCCATCCATCCATCCATCCATCCATCCATCCACCTGCCCATCCATCCACCCGCCCATCCATCCATCCACCCACCCATCCATCCATCCATCCATCCATCCATCCATCCATCCATCCATCCACCCACCCATCCATCCATCCATCCATCCATCCACCCACATACCCTCCATTCAACCTTTACTTGGACACATGCCCTGCTGCTCTCAGTTGAGCATGGTGAAGTTCTGGAGGCCTGCTGGGCCTGGTCTGTCCGAGCCTTTGCCCTCAAGGAACTGAGTTATATGGTAAAATCATATAAAGGCTCTGAGGGTGACCACGCTATGGAGACATCATAAGGAACCACACACCTCCCCAGAATGTGGCTCTGGAGAGAGAACACCCGAACTGAAGCCTTGGCCTCCGGGAGGGCCTCTCCTGGAAATTCTGCCTCTGTCTCCTGGGGAGGGGGCCATGCCAGTGGATCAGGACCTGGGAGCCAACCCTTTCCTCACCCCCAGTCCCAGCTTCAGCCCAGCAGTGTCCCTTCTGTCGCTGAGACCCTTGGTGGAGCAGATGACGGTAGGGGGCGGAGGAGAATCTCCTCTTTAAACACCTTTCTGAATTGATGAAGACTGAAGAGAGGGCCTCCCTGGTGGCGCAGTGGTTGAGAGTCCGCCTGCCGATGCAGGGGATACGGGTTCGTGCCCTGGTCTGGGAGGATCCCATATGCCGCGGAGCGGCTGGGCCCGTGAGCCATGGCCGCTGGGCCTGCGCATCCGGAGCCTGTGCTCCGCAACGGGAGAGGCCGCAACAGTGAGAGGCCCGCATACCGCAAAAAGAAAAAAAAAAAAAAAAAAAAAAAAGACTGAAGAGACACTTTTGCCCCTAAAAGTCCGTAAATCTCAGGTCCAGAGTACTTGACGGTGACCCTTTAACATTCCTGAAAACAAAAGGAAAGTGTCCTAATGCCAGGCGATTTACAGCCCGGGTCTTACAGGAATCAGGAGGTAAAAGCCCTGCCGTGCAGCTAGTTCATTAGTTTTGAACAGTTTCCAGGAAGAAGCTTGCATTTTAAACCTCACCGTTGGGGCAGTTGTCCTGTAGCTCAGTGGACGGTGTCCCCCTGGAGGGATGTTTACGCAGCGCCCAGTGTCTGGGAAGCAGGGGCTTGAATCACAGAGCCAGGCCTGGGGAGCCTGGGGTCCCTTCCCTGCCGCCCTGTCCGCAGGGTCCCCTTGGCCCCACGTGCTCTCCGCTGTGCGTTCTGGACCTGCACATGCAGGAAGGGCCCTGGCTGGAGGAACCTGCTCAGGGCTCAGTCCCTGGGGCCTGGCAGAGACCAGGGAGGAGGCATGGGGGCCTCGGCATCCAGGAGACACGGGAGAGCCTCGCAGCTCACTGCCCCGACGCGTCCTCCTCCTTTCACGTGTGTCCTGCTCCACGGCCTCCCCTGGCCTCCTGCCAGAGTCAGCCCTTTAGTCGGAGGTTTCCGAGGCCCTTGCCCCATCGCTCCTGGTCAGGCCAGATGCCCCTGGACGGAGGGTCTCAGGGCATCTTGTACTTGGAGGGATGGGAGGTGCAAACCTTTCGCCAACACCCAGGGTAAGGGTGTTCTAAAATATCGCTGCCTTTGGCTTCTTTCGTAGAAAAAGAGCCCAAACCACCCAAATCCCCATCCCTCCCCCTCCCTGCAACCTTCCTGAGCCGGAGCTTCTGTCTCTTTTTGTAGGTCAGAGCCTTGCACCAGGGCTGCCAGAGGCCCTCGGTGGAGCTGCACATTGTAAGTGAGCTGTAAGGGGACATTTGTGACCCCAGAGTTCCTCTCCCGGAGTTTGTCTACTCATCCTAGAAGGTTCTTTCCCCTTCTCCCGAGGGGAAAAGGCCCTTTCGCCTGCAGCATAAAGGCAAGCGGGGGGTGAAGGGTGGAGTAAGGCAGCTTCTGCTCACCCAGGGCCCACCAGCCCCACCTTCCAGGCACCGCTGGGGGGCTCAGGAGGTGATGGCAGCCGGGAGGGGCCCCCAGGAAGGTGAGCCGCAGGTGCAGGGGAGCCTCGTGCCCGCTGGCCAGTGCCCCTCCTCGGGACCTCCTTCTTGGTCCCGTGGACGTGGCCCGACTGGCACACGGGCCCCTACACGCTCAGCTCCTGCTCTGGACTCTGGAGCGCACGGGTGTTGCTGTCAGCCAGGTCACTGCAGGGGGACGCGTGCAGGTGCCCAGACACGACTTCAGTGGCTGAGATCCCGGGCCTTGCAGTCAGGCAGACGGAGCGTTTGGTGCAGCCGAAGCCGTGCTGTGTAGACGGGGGCTGTAAGGGAACTGCGGGGGAAGGGGCGCGGACGTTGTAGGTGCACGCCAGCCGTGGGCTCTGTGCTTTTGCCTCGTTCTCCCAGCAGCACCACGAGGTCAGTGCTGTTGTCGTCCCATCTACAGCTGGGGCGGGTGAGGCACCCAGCTCACCCTCTAACGAGGGCAGCGCTGGCAGTTGGCACGGGCGGCCTGGCCCCAGAGCCTCCACTCACGCCCCCTGCCGAAGGGCGGCTCGGGCGGGCTGGGGAGGTGTGGTCCCTCTGCCGAGGGGCCAGCGTCGTCACCGACGCCACCAGATGACTGCTGGGCCCTTCACACGGGGCCTGAGCCGGGGAGCTGGGGGACATCTAGCAGGGAGGCCCTCACCTACCCCAGGTCGCTGTGAATTCACCTGTTCAAAGTTTCAAAAGTCTATAAACGTCTCAGCAAGTTATTGGGTTGTTGGCAAACTGATTCTAAAGCTTATAGGAAGGAGGCAAAAGACCCAGATGGCCCAGACAATACTGGCAAAGAGCAGAGATGGAGGATGACGCTGCCCAGCATCCAGATGGACCGCGAGGCTGCAGACATCAAGATGTTACGCGACGTAAGTTCGTGTGCCTGACGCGCAGTGAGGCCAGACACACCGAGACGTCGGTGTTTGGAGTGAAGAAAGGTTTATTACAGGGCCATACAACGAAAGCGGGTGGCTCCTGCTCAAAAAAAATCCAAAAACCCAAACTCCCCAAAGGGTTTCAGCAAAGCGTGTTCAAAGGCCAGGTGAGGGAGGGTGTGGTCGCAGGGTGTGGGGCAAAAGAAGAGACACGTAGACCACTGGAACGTAACAGAGAGCCTGGAAATAGGCCCCGTAAACGTAGTCAGCAGGCCTCTGACGAGGGGGCAAAGGCAGCACAACCGAGCAGAGTTGGCCTCTTAGCACGTGGTGCTGGAACAGCTGGCTGTCCCCGTGCGGAAAACTGAGTCCAGACTCAGACCTGCCACCTTCGCTAGATGAACCCAGCGTGGATCACAGACCCACATGTGAGACGCAGAACTTACGAAGCTGCTGGAAGTCGACCTAGGAGACGGCCTGGGTGGCCGTGGGCACGGTGATGCCTTTTTAGCTACAACACCAAAGACGCGATCCTGGTAAGCTGGACTTACTCAAATGAAATCTGCTCTGTGAAGGACAGTGTCAAGGGCGTGAGAAGACAGAGCACAGAGTGAGGGGAAATATTTGCAGAACATGTCTGGCAAAGGGCTGTTATCCATGTAAAATGCCCCCTTTCATGCCTCCAGGCTCCTCCCAGGAGCCCACCAGGAGGGTCTGAGTGGCTTTGAGTCCACTTGCCACCCTCAAGAGGCGATTGTATGCACGCGTGGTGCTCTCATGCCCCCGTGGTCCTGGGCGCTCTCCCCACATCTCACAGGGTGGCCCCAGCACGCACTGGCATGAAAGCGGGCCTTGCGGGCTGAGCCACCCTGCGCATTTTCCCTCCCGGGCAGCGGGAAAATCAATGTGAGAACATACTTGAGCAGCTCGGGAAATTTAATCAGTTTTACAATGTGTATGACAAAGAAAATATCATTTTGCTGGTGAGTCTGTGAAACCAGCTCTGCTGCAAGTCGATACTACCAGCGGTCCGGATGCAGCCTCTGCGAGTGTGGCTCACTGTCGTGGAACATCCTGGTTCCGTGGGTCCAGCCGTGGCCCTGCTGGCGGCCTCTCTCCCCGGTGAAAATCTCATGTCTCAGCTGTCATCTGGGCTGAGAGCCTTCCTGGGGACTGGGGGAGTTCACCGAGGTGTTGTGCCCGGAGGTCTTGGTGGTCCCCGGTGGCCTTCCTGGAAGACCCCCACCTCCCTGGGGTTGAGGAGGACCCTGAGCTCATGGGAGCCATAAGGCCACCATGTGGTGGCTTTCCCAGTGGTCTGTCTCTCTGAGCTCAGCCACTTGCAAAAGGAAAGAGCAGTGTCTCCACTGGCCAGCCCCAGGGCTCCTGGATCCCCTGGCTGTTTCGGGGCAGGCTGAAGAGTGGTCGGGGCCCCAAGCGTCCCCATCAGGCTGGCCCTGAGGCAGTCCACCTCGTGGGACCCTGTTGTCCCCTGTCCCAAAGTCAGCCCCGACTGGCCGGGTGGCCTTTTCCTGTCTCCTCAGGCATCTGCCTGTTGTGACTGCGTGCCGGCCGCTGTGGAGGGCGCCCTGCTCCAGAACCCAGGGCTCTGTTATCTGCCTCTGAGGAGTGCGGGATTCACCATCTGTAGACCGTGGAGATAAATGTCTCCTTTAGGCCCTTTCTCGGGAAGGAAGATGCCCCTCCTCCCCCAGGGGCCCTGGGCCGGCCCGCAGCACATCTCGGCGCTCAGTTCCGGTGGCCAGGGATGGGCTCTCAGAGTGCACATGGGACCTGACTGTCGTGGGACGCGCCAGGGGACACCCTTGGAGGAGGAGCTGAATGTTGGTGTCTCTCAAGGGGAGAGCGGCCTGGGTGGGCTTGGAGCCTACCAGAGCCAAGCCGCAAGGACCCTAGCCTGCGGGTCTGGGCTGTAGGGCCAGCACCAGCGCCAGCTGTTCAGTGGCTTGTGGAGAGCAGGGTCGCTGGGGGACGGTTTTCCTTTTCAAGACGAAGCCGGTGTTGCGGCCGTGCTGGTGATGGATTTGGGGGTGGGCTGGGAAGCCAGGGGGCCCCGTGGTCATCCACCAAAGGGTGGTGGTGGGCTGGGCTAGGTTGCGAGCGAGGCAGGGTGGGAGGGCCTGGGGAGCCAGGGTGGGCTGGACCTGGGAGGGAGGGCTCGGTCCTGGGAGCAGGGGTCTTACTGCTGTGGCGAGGGCACCGTGTGTGCGGGCTGCGTGCTCCTGTCTGTGGAGGGAGGGGGAGGGAGGGGACATGTTTAGTTTGGGAGCCCTTACGTGGTCGTGTGATGGCGAGCGGCGTACAAGTGCAGAGGGGTGCAGGCAGCCACAGGACATGCAAGGACGGGGTTCAGGGACAGCTGGGGGTGGGGACACGGGTGCGGGTGACCCTTGCTCCAGGGAGGGTGGCCCCCGGCCCTGAGAGGACCGGCAGGGGGAGGGTTCACCAAGGAGACGGGCAGGGTGGCCGGGGGGATGGGCGGTGAACTGCAGGCAAGGTGGGGCAAGGGGGTTTCAGGAAAGGGGGTCAATAGGGAGGACCGGCACTGGGGGACACTGGACATGGGGAGAGGGCCACATGTGGGGAGCCACATTGGCTGGCACTGCTGGGCTGACGCCGTCCCTGCCCCAGAGCCTGGCAGGGTAGCGCCTGGGGACGTGGGAGGCTGTGGGAGCTGCTGTGCAGGCAGCAACCCTAGGGCTGGGGGGCGGGTTCAGACGGCAGCCCGCAGCAGTCTCCCCCACCCGCCTCCTTCCCGTGACCCCCTCCTCTGATTTCTTGGGGGGTAACAGCTGGCGCCACCTCCAGGCCCCCGAGCCTTCTGCATGGCACCTTCCCTCTGCACGTTTGGAAGGGGCGCCTCTGCTGCGTGTAGATAAACACGGGCCTGGGGCCTCCCCCCATGTAAGTGGGCATCCTTCCCGACCAGACGTTCTCGAGGGTCCTTCATGGACAGCATCTCCATCTCTCATCACACCCCGTCTGCGACCAGCCGCCCAGCCCTCCAGCCCACGAAGCGGAGAGGTCCCTGCAGGATGGAGCCGGCTGTAACTGCCGTGCCAGGATTTTAAATATCCTCTGTGTGCTGATCAAACGCCTCTCAGCCGTGCGTATGAAACGCAGAGCTCGCTCGATTGGGGCGCTCATGTCAGGCTTGTGTTTTCAGTACCCAAAGGTGTTTTCTCTTTAGAATCCCTTTTTTGGCAAAGAAATATGAAATTAACTGCAAGGAAAACGCACCTCCCAGGGTCCTCAGAAGATCGCTGTCTGCAGTGTCACCTTCCATATCCTACCTTTTGGAGGGCTGTCACCAGCCAGTGGGTCAGCCTGGCAGCTGGCTGTCCATCCTAGCCGGCTGTCACCATCCTTCTATTTTTAGCTCTGGTTTGGTCCAGAACTTGACAAGATTTTCAAACTAATAACTGGATTGTCAAAGGAATCAGCTGTCACAGGACCATCTGGGAGGGAGGGGAGAGGGAGGGAGGCAGGAAGCAGCCCCAGGGGGCCCAGCACGGCCCTGATGGCCTCCAGCTGCCCAGCCCCTCCAGGAAGGCATTAGGACCCGAGCCTCCCCACCTCCGTGCCCCCTGAGACAGCAGGGGCTCTGTCTTCCTGGACGCCGGAGTCCGAATCTGGTGGGGACGCAGGATTGGACGTGGCGAGTCGGGCCCCCGAGCGAGCATCCGCCTGGGAGGAGCAGCGAGCCGGGCGGACTGACCTTTGCAGGGCCGCCTTCACGTCTGCGGAGCATCAGGTTGAGTTCTGTATTCTTTGATCTCCTGGCTAAAGGGCATCGAGTGTGATAGGTTAAAAATAAGGGAAATAGGGTGAACTTTTCATAGGTAATTTTCATACTAGGGCCTCTGGGGCCCTCCTGGGGCCGTGGCTGGTGCAGGAGGTGGGGTGTGCCAGTGGAGCGGGACAGGGCCTTTGGAGCATCACAGCCCTGCTCGCGCCCAGCATCCTCCTGCCCACCCAGGGGGCTTCCCGAGGTCTTATCCTCTGGTCAGCTCTCAGCTCTAGGAGGAGGGACCAGGTCAGAGCCTCGGCTGTCTGACCTCCAGCCCAGGGCTGCCGGGTCCCAAGGAGGCGTCCTTTAAGTGTTGGGGGGACAGCAGGGGGGCACATTTGAGGGGGGCAGTCCCCTCTGAGCACGTGGCCTCTCAGAGAGGCAGGGTCTTGCAGAGGTCAGGTTCAGGGCTCAGGAGGGTAGCCCTGAGGGAAGCAGCCCTCCCAGCGCCAGGCGTGAACTGAGTGGTCACTAAGATTCCTGGGTCCCAGATTCCTGTTTCCCAGGTGGGGCGTGTGGGAGCCCCGGGATTGGTAGTAGACACGGTGGGGAGGGGAGGGAGTCCCAGGATTGGTCATAGACACGGGGGTAGGGGAGCCCCGGGATTGGTCGGAAGGTCAGCATGTAGCCTGGTGCTTGGCGCAAAGTGAACTCTGGGCCCAGGGCAGCTCGTGGTTGACCACTGACTCGAGAGACGGCCCTGGGACCTTCTCTGAGTGGTGACCCCCGAGGTTCATGTTTGTCCTTGCCTGTAGCATGCCCTTCCTTGCCTGTAGCAGCCGTCGCCACGCAGGGGACAGAGCCTGGCCTGTTCCTGCAGACGCCGTCATGTGGCCCAGGGCAGGGTCCCGTCTCCCCACGCCGACAGGAAGGTCCTGGCCGAGGGAGCAGACGGTGAGCGGAGGCGCAGAAAGGAGAGAGCCGCGGGCTGGACGGTCACGTGTGACTCCAGGACCATGTGCCAGACGCACGCCAGCTTCCCGGCTTATGGTGCCGTGCCCGCCCTGTCCCCCACCCCCAGGGGTGCCCAGGGAGGCCTGGCCAGAGCCCCCGGACCATCAGAATTGCCCGGCAACCCGCTGCTGTCTGTGCTGCCCGCAGTCGCCGCAAACCCACTTAAGTGTAATTTAATCTCGGCTCCTTTTTTGCTTCCCTTTTATACGTGTACTGACCAAGAACAGGTATTTTATGTTGAATGTGGATTCAAGCCCCAGCAGCCCCTGCACAGGCAGGAATACAAATGACCTGGCCTTGCACCGGCTGCCGGGCACTGGGTTTGGGCCTGGACCGTGACCTTTGACCTTTGGAGCACGTGGTCCCTGGAGCCTCGCCCGGGTGGGCAGGGGGGTGGGAGTCTGGCCACGCGGGCCCAGACCAGCACATCCGCCCACAGGGCAGGCCTGGGCGCAGGTGCCATGCAGATTCCAGCCGCGGCTGCTTTGTGTGACCACCACTCTCGTCGTCTGAGGTCCTGGTAGCCGGGGCCACGGCCACACCACGATGAGGGTGGTGGCAGCCATGGAGGCAGTTCCCGTGTGCTGGGCGTCCTGCTGAGCTTGTGTGCACTGGGTCCTCAGGTCCTCAGCACAGCCCTGGCAGGAGCTGCCCGGCACCTCTGAGGCGGTGACGCCCCTGGGGCCTGCCGGGAGTCAGTGGGATGATGGTGACGTGGAGATGATGGACCACAGGGCCACTCCTGCACTGAGCATGGCTGAGTCACTGCCCCTTGGACCCTCCTGGCCTGGAGGTCACTCCTGTCACTGTCCCCGCCCGGCAGACGCAGCCTTGGCTTCCAGAGTTCCCGGCTGCCTGCACTCTCATGTTGCCCAGCCTGACGGGGACAGACCCGCCTGCTACACAGGCGCCGAGCCACCCAGGCCCTGGGCCAGACTTTCTGCTTCCTCCGCCTCCATCTCCTCGCCTGGAAGGCTGAGGATGTGGGAGAAATGCCCGAGGCCCCAGCCTTGCCCAACCCAGCCTGCGTGTCCCCACGGCGTCCCCAGGTGGCACCCACGGCCACCGTTCCGCGGCCGATCGGGGCTCCCAATGGCAGGTTTGCTGGCCGAGCTGCACAAATTGACTGTCGGAACGTGCTGGAGAAGTGAATTAAACCAATTAGGCCCGTCACCTGCCCGTGTCAGTGCAGGGGCTGCTGTTTCGTCTTCTCAGTTAAGGGGAGAAAGTAATCAGAGTTCGCATCTGGGCCTTCAGCCCCGTCACGATTAATTCACTCGTCTCTGCGCGTGGCCAGGCTGTAAACCCCTGGCCTCAGTGTGCTCTCCCACGTGCGCGGAGCCGGCCTTGACCTGGGAGCCTTGGGGTGAGTCCTGTGCCCGAGGGTCCGCAGAAGGGAGCGTGGTCGGCACCGTCGTGGCTGCTGTCCCGGCGCAGGGGGGCTGTACTGGGTGTAATCAGAGCAGCGCGGTCGGCTGGAGAGGAACGCCCGCCACGAGGGAGAGCTTCTGGGAGCCTCGCAGAACAGGGAAAACCAGTGAGATTAATATTTTATTTAACCCAGTACATCTATAACATTATCTTTCAACATGTGATCAATATTAAAGTTAAGAAACATTTCACAGACTTTTGTTCAGACCAAGTATCTGAGATCTGGAGTGTGATCTACCCACATCTCCACCGAGATCCCCATAGTGGGGGGACAGGCGGGGGGCCGCGTCAAGAGCCGCCAGCCAGTCACGCCTGGCCGGACCCCTGCGCAGAGCTGAGCGTTGTTCGCCTCCTAATCCTTTGTCTGGCCCCCGAGGGCAGAGCTGGCCATGTGATGGCGTGTGTGCCCTGACACAGAGGCAGGTGGAGTGAGGGAACCTTGCACCCAGAGCTGCTCTTCCTTAATCGACTGTTTGGGGCCGTTTTGATGACACGCAGTGCCTTTTGTACCAGACGCCAGAATTGGACGATCCAGTCCAAAGGCACTCCTTCAAGTCCCCTCAAAAGGGTCCCACGCGGCTCCCCGGTCGGGGTCCTAGCCACAGCCCGTGGGTGTTTCCTTCCTCGAGACGCCGGCGCTGCCTCCTCTGAGCTACTGTCCAGGGAAGATTCCATTTCATCTTGAGCTCATTTGCCAAACTCCCTGGCATTTCCCACGGATAGGAATTTATTTGGCATAAATGCCGCTACTGCTGCCGTGACGATCAATCACCACCGCGAACAGTGATCGAAGACTAGTTGAATAGTAGCAGCAGCAGGTGACACTTACCCTGTGCTTTTTATATTCTGGCACCGTTGGGAGCACTTTGCACAAATTAACAACCCAGAGAGGGAGGCGCGTTATTGTCCCCATTTACAGATGAGGAAACCGAGGCGCAGAGAGCCAGGAGACCGGCACGGCTGAATGGTGCAGGGCTGGATGTGAGCCCCACGTTCAGCATCCTTTACAAGTGTGCGTGCCTTTAGCTGACTGTGCCCTAGCGACTGTTCACAGGTTGGCACCACGTGCTGTGTGCTTCATGTCGGGGACACGGGGGCACGTGGACCTGTTGATGTCACCGAGGAGACAGATCACCCCATGACGTAGGTGAGGACACCAAGGATGTGCTTCCAGAGTTCTGTGGGGTCGTGATGGGGGTGTGCTGGGCTTGGAGCCGCCTCCTCTGTGTCTGGCTGTGTGGAGCCTTACTGCTGGGCTCACAGGAGCCTCTGCAGGGGGCCAACCAGACAGAGAACCTGGGGCCCTGAGAGGGGACCCCTGCCCACCTTCCTGGACGCCACTGTGTCACCATTTCGTCCTTCCTGGGAGGGACGAAAGAGATAGAGATAATCATACTTTGCAAATGGTAACGTAATTCCTGTCTCTGGAAAAATGAAACTCTTTGGCAAGAAGTCCCCAAAGCCGGAAGCATTTCGCTCTTTAACATTGGAAGACTCACCTCTTGGAACCTACCCAGAGGCGAAAGTCAGAGCGGGAAGGACTCTGTGGAAAAGATGTCCCCTGCAACAGCCCAGCTCAGGGCCCCGCCCTTCACCCTGCCCCCGGCTCCCCCCACTGCTATCACCCACAGGACGACGCCTGCAGGGCGACCTGTGGCCGGGGTGGTGTTGGTGGGGCCTCCGCAGGGGACTGCCTGGTAAAAGAGACCACCAGCCACGATCCACATGCTCGCGAGGTGACATCCAGAGTATCCAGAGGACAGTCAAATCGCTCGTCATACTGAGACCCTGGGCAACCTGAGATTCGGGGCCGCTGCCCTCTGCGGGGCCTTGTGCTGCGGGTCTCCAGACTGCGGGGTGACCGTGACCTTGCTGGGGGCTGAGAACAGCAGGCCTCCAGGCTGCACGGCAGGGACGGCACCATCGCTACGGTCCCTCCCGGCCACAGCGGACAGCACGTGCCAGCGTGGGAGGGCACGGTGACACAGGCCGATGGAGGGGGCGGGATGCCCCGGGCCATGGCTTTGTTGCTGTGGTGGCAACTCGTGGACATGGGAAGAAAAGAACCACGGGGACGCGACTTGTCTTTGATTCCTCACAGCCTCAGTGTTGTGAGCAAACCTTCTTTTAACTTTTATTCTGCAGACGTGGTCACAGCACTGTTTACAGAGAAGTTAAGATTAAAAATGGAATTGCCCTTGCGGGCTGCTGGACCGGGCCCTCCCTGCCACCGTCGCAGGGGATGGCGGGTCCCTTGGGGTGTGACCTAGTGATAGCATCGTGACCAATGGCCCTTTTCCCGAATGATGTGGCTAATAGATTTGCCGTGGCTCCCAGGTCGGAGGTGTTGCTGCCTAGCTCATAAATAAGACAGGCCTTTTAAAAAAAGAAATCTGCATTTAAGGGCATGTTCGGCTGTGTCCCCTGCCTCTCGTAAAGGTCACCCGGACAGATTTTTCCTTCTTTAACATTGCAGGCTGCGGACCACCGGGCATTTCTATTCTCTCTCCGTCCACTGAACCTGGGGGACTAAATTAGATTCTGAAATTGAGTGTGCAGTTGAGTTGCTGAGTTACCGCAATGGGAGGGTATTGCTTCTCACCTTGCAGGTAGCGAGGTCATGATAATATGAAGCGAAGTGGATTAAAAAGAAAACCAAAGGTATTTATTTACGACCTGCTCAGAATTGGACTGGCATCCGTGTAAGTTGCATCTAATGGTGAAAGACAGCAGATTGATGTTGATACGTCCCCGGGGACGTTCTGCCAGTGAAGTTTGCTCCATGAATTGAATTTAAAGGCCCCCAGAAAGTGTCCAAAATGCTAAAGGAAACGGGACTGAGGAAGGGAAAGCAGCAACAGGGAAGCCGCACTGGCGGAGAGTCCTGACGCGTGGCTCTCCACTGGGGAGTGGGGGGAGGGCCGTGCGCTGGGAGGGGCGTCGTGAGGACAGCAGGCCTGGTGCAGGCCCCCGCATCGCCCAGCGCCAGGCACTGGCAGCCCTGGTGGGAGCTGGGGCCCTCGTCTCGATGGGGAACCCGGGGCCCCGAGGTGGTCAGCGGCTGGTCCACCAGCCGGGAGGCAGCACAGCCAGCACCTGAGCCCAGGCCTGGCTTCTGGGTCTGAGCCCCGAGAGCCCCCGCCGCTGGGCATCCCCGCCCGGATGGCCCTGGGCCCCAGAGTGGCGGGAGGCCGGGGGCGTGCATGCGGCCCAGCTCCGCGTCCCAGCAGGCCTGGGAGCCTCCCGGGGGATGTCCTCCTGGCTGCAGGGCGTGGGGCGCTCGGGCTCAAGCTGGGAGGGGACACGATTCTCAGGGGCTAGGCGGCCCCCCCGGCTCACCCCGCCGTGGGCCTGTGCGTTTCCTCAGGGCCCCCCCCGTGGAGCCTCTCCGCGGCACAGCTGGCCGCCCCGTCTGACCCAGCCTGTCTCTCTCCCCCCAGGAGCTGCTGCTCTTCCTCCAGAACCTGCCCACAGCCCACTGGGGCGACGAAGACGTCAGCCTGCTGCTGGCCGAGGCTTACCGCCTCAAGTTTGTCTTCGCGGACGCCCCCAATCACTACAAGAAATGAGCCCGGGCCCACCGCCGTGGCCTCCCCCGCCTGGGGCAGCACACCCCGCTGCCGGCCGGCTGAAGGCCACGGCCAAGGAGAGGCCTTGCTGGAGCGGCTGGCCGGGACGTGGTCCAGGGCCTGGCGAGGGCCGGGCGGCCTCTGTTTTCTGAGATACCAAAGAGAGCCAGGGAGGGTCCCGGCCACGCGGGGCCAGAGAGGGGCTGGGCGTTCCCCTCTCCCGACCCTGGAGCATCCTTGCCAAATGCCCACCTCACGGAGCCCCCAGCCGGGGCGGCCTGAGAGGCAGACCCTCTCCGAGTGGCCTGCTGTCTGGGTGCCGGGGGCAGAGGGAGGTGGCAGCCATCTCCTTACCTACTTGGAAATGTAAAAATTCTATTCTGTTGAGTGAAAAAGAATAAAACGTAGACAAAGTCTTAGTGAAACGTTGCACTAACCTCTGAAATCTCTGTGCTCTCCCAGGCCTCTGACAGCCAGCCGGATTTCTGTAACTTCGTCACTTTAACTTTGCCGCGTACTTGCTCCCTTGGCTTAAACGTGGCTGGAAGGCAGACGGCGAGCCTGGGGAGCCTCTGGCTGCAGCAGCTGGGAGCAGAGCGCGGCCTCTAGAAATTGCCTTACTTTCCATCTATGACCTCTGGAAACAGAGAACCACCCGGCTGGTCTGTCGAGGAGCCTGCGCGGGCGGGGGCCCTTCCGCTGGGTGGTGTGGGGCGTCGGGCGGACGCTCAGCCTCCAGCCACAGCCTCGCTCGCCTGGGCCACCTGGACAGGTGGGTCCAGATGCTCCTGCTCTGTGATCAGAGCCGTGAAGGACTCCGCTGCTCCTGCACCTGCGCCCACACCGCGGGGGCCGAGTGGCCCGAGCCCCTCTGCTTGCTGCGTCTCCGGGTGTGTTGCGGACCTGATCACTGCTGCTGTGTGTTGGTCACTGGGGCCGTGAGCCCAGCTGCAGAAAGTGCCAGACCCGCCCTGCCCTGGGCTCTGCCGGGGCCCATCCTGCTTCCCCCACATTGCCCGCCCTGGCCAGAGAGCACCTGTCATGGGCATGTCGCCCATGGTGACGTGGACACCCCCGTGGAGCTCTAGGCCACAGCCACAGCCTCTGAGCCCTGAGCCCAGGACAGGCTCCTGACCTCTGCCCCAGACTTTCATCCACGCTCAGGCATCTCTTCCCACCACCTGCCCGCCCTCCCAGGGCAGCCCCGCCACCACCCGTCTTGGCACAGCTCAGGTGCCAGGTCGCTGCCCAGAGGCTGTGCAGCCGAGGATCAGAATACACAGGTGCACGTGTGTGACGGTGTGCGTTCCTTAATTTTGGCTTGTTACATGTGCGTGGAAATCAGCACAAAATACTGTGCAAATGTCAGAAGCCCCCGAATCAGCGGAGGGACCTGCTTGCCTTAGAGCAGACGGAGAGCACCCCTACTGGCCGGTCCCTGCCCCCAACCCTGGCATCAGGGGTTCCTCCCCGCGCAAGGCCCCCTGGCCTGCTGCTTGCCTGCTGGGCATCCAGTTCCACGAAGGCCCATCCTGCTTAGACCCCGGGCACTGCCCACCGCGGCTCGGGTAGTCTGTGCAGCCCAAATGCTGGGGACACAAAAGATGTCCCCTGGAGGCAGTTGATTTTTCAAATAGGAAGCATCTACGGAGTTCAGTGAGGCTCTATGCATGTTTCCATGTGTATGTAAACCTGGAACTGAATGCAAGGGGTGTTGACGGGGTCCTTGGAGCCTGAGCCAATCAGTCTGAAGTGATTAGAGGCTGTTCTGTCTGGAATACAATGTGCGAAACATGGAATAAAGATGCAATGAAAATCCAGCCTTGGCCTTTGATTCAGGGGCTCTCCTGAAGGAACAGGGTGCCCTGGCCGGGTGCTGGGTCACAGTTGGCTGTCTGGTCTGAGACCGGGGGAGACCTGAGAGCCAGGGGCACTGGCCCAGCCCTACAGCAGCCGCTGGACAGTCCCGAGTTCTGGGCCTTTCCATACAGGCTGTCTGCAGCATGCCAGGCCTGGCGTTGGGTGCAGCACCCACAGTCTTGCTGAAGCCCATCAGGGCCTCGTGGGGAGCTGAAGGTGCAGGTGGGCCAGACTCAGACCCGAGCTGAACCCCAAGCCCAGGCTGCACCGGCTGGGGGGCAGGATCCAGGCCAGCCCGGGACAGGAGGGGCCTCCTCATCTGGCCACGGTCTGTCAAGCGTCTACTTGGAGCAGGCACCCGGGTCTGGGGTCCACTCCTCCCCACTCCTAGGACCCAGGACACGCCCATCCTCCCTGGCCCCCAGCCCAGGGTGTCCAGGCCCCTCCCCAACCAGCCCCCATCCTCCCGGTGTTTGGTGAAACAAGGCCCCGTGAGCCCCGGTTTCTCAGGGCTGCTTTCGTGGTGCTCTCTCCTCCTCTGGGCACCCCATGTCTGCCCTTCCCCCACCCCCCGCTGGGGGCCCCGCAGGGCAGCACTTTGCTCTCTGCCTTCTTGGGATGAGGTTCCGTCCCCATGGGTGGGCTGGAGCCCCCTGGGCGGGGGGCGTCTGTTTACCTCTCCTCCCCGCACGAGCCTGCGTTGAGCTGGGCGGACCCTTGCAGACCCCCGGTGCTGGCTTGAGGCCGCAGGGTGGAGACACGCTGCCCATCCCCGTCGCCACAGTCAGTCAGGAGGCGGGAGATGCCAGGCTCCAGGTCTCAGCTCAGCAGCTGGTGACGGCTGTCATTTGCTGTCATTGTTTGTTGGTGTTCGTGGTCCAGCGGTTTGCTTCTCAGGACTGCTTTGGGGTCCACGAGCCCCCAGGGGTGGCCCAAAGCCCAGGGGTCTGAGACAAGCCCCTGCCTCTGTGCATCTCGCCCTGCCCGGCATCAGGAGGTGTCCTGCCTGTGGGCCCCACGGCTGAGAGGGAAGAGCGGGAGGCCGGGCCCTGGGGAGGTCTGGTGCCAGGGAGGGTGAGGCTCTGGGCGTGGAGGCTGGAGAGGTCTGAGCGATCTGTGCTCTTGGAGGGACTCATGGGGGGCGGGCGGGCAGGGCTTTCGCGCTGCCGTCAACTGTGGATCTGAAATGGGAGAATGGCCCCTGTGTTTGAGCAGCCTGCTTCCCCTGGCCACGTGGAGGTGTCTCTGCAGGAAGGCGGGTCACGGCTAAGCCGCACCGAGCCTGGGACTGCGGGCCCATCCACCCTGAGCTGGAGGTGTCTGCTGAGCCTGCAGCCCCGTGGGTCAGCTCTCAGGGCTGGTGTTCGGTGGAGTCTGCTCAGAGTGTTGGGCAGCTGGGCCCTCCCTGAGCCTCCCCGGTCCTGCCCGACCCAGCTGGCCCTCTCCCCTCTCGTCCCCTCTCGTCCCCTTCCCTCCAGTGCTACCCTAGCCCCATGGGGTCTGCCCCTCTCAGCTGCAAGGCCTTGTCTCACTAGTCCTGTAGCCTCACCCCAGCCTAATCCCTGGCATGGAGAGGATCTTAACAAGGATGGCCGAGGGAGTGCTCGCAGCCACTCTGTGACCATGTGACCATGTGACCATGCACGAAGCATCGAACCCTTGAGCCCGTTCCAATGACAAACTGAGGCTAAAAAAACTATATACCCAGGTAAATTCCAGACGAGTGGATTTAAATATTAAATAAATCCCCAAATACTCAAAATAGAAATAGATAGATATTTTTATACCCAGGAACTGTGAAAGGCTCTCTGAGCACAATGCCAGTGGCAAAAACAATAAAGGAAAAGACTGATAAACATCTATAGTGTGCACCACGGAGAAATGCTGCACAACCAGCAGAGCTCAAAAACCTCAGTAAACAAAGATAAATGATAATAAGCCCAGCAAACATACCTGCAACCTAGGTGAGACACGTTGAAATTCCTTAATATCTACCAAGTGCTTGAAAATAACTGGAAATAATTCTTGGAAATAAAAATGGGCACAGCACAGAAAATAGCCAATTCACAAAAGGAAGAGATACAAGTGCCTGACAAGATGTTCACATCACTCATAGTTTAAAAAAGTGAAAAAGAAGTCACAAAACGTCTGACCAGCTGAGCGACCCTGGCTAAGTTTGCGGTAAGTTATTAACAGCAATGGAAAACCAATCCACTCTTTCAGTCTTCCTATTTTTTCCAGAAGATTTGGCAATGATTTTTGTTGTTTTTACTTTAAAACTGTGATGTATGCTATAATATATATATATATATAATATATAATATATATAATATATAATATATATTACTTTAAAACTGATGTATGCTATAATATATATATAATATATATAATATATAATATATGTATGTATAAAATATATAATATATAGTAACAGCAGGCCACACAGCACAAATCTAGGGACAGTGAATTGTCCCAAGGCCGACACCAGGAGCCACTGTCACCGTCAAGAAGTAGCACATGGCCCGTACCCGCGGTGTCCCCGGGTGCCCCCTCCCCAAGCAGGACGCCACCCTGACTTTTGACACCATCATGTGGTTTTGTTTGTTCCTAAACTATGTTATCTGAAGGAATCACATGGACAGACTCTTGCAAACAACTTTTCTGTTAGTGCAGGTATCCCCGTGGTTGGGCGGCTGTGGTCCATTTTATCTCTTGCTGTCGTTTTCTCTCCTCTGAGTGGATCACAATTTACCCATTCCGCTGTGGGTGGTGGGCACTGGAGTTGCTTCCGTTTCAGACCTGTTGTAAATACTGCTGCTCTGAACATCTGTGTGCGCGTCCCTCGGGGGGACACGTGCCAGTTCTGCTGGGCGTGCATCTAGAGGTGGAATTCCACGGCCATGTGGGGTGGGTATCTTCCACTTTAGCAGATGATGCCAAACTGGTTGCCAAACTGGTTTTCCAGTTTACGTTTCCACCGGTGGGTTATGAGGGCCCTTGTTTCTCCACGTCTGCACTGCCAGCTCTTGGTGTGGTCAGTCTTAGCCATTCTCAGCCTTAGTTTCTAGTACTGGGATTCTTCGGTCATTATTGCCGAATGGATGAGTCAGAAAAATGACCACTGCCCTCCCATCCTTGGTGGCACCCACTCACCTGGTTTACTCGAGAACGTCTCAGAAAAATACAAGTTTAAGAAATTATTTTAAAATGTTAAGGAAACTTTTAAAAGAATAGAAATAGAGAGTATAACTTCCAGGAGAGGAAAAAGAAAGCTAATGAACAAAACTGATCGAGTCAAGAGAAGATAGGAAAGGAGTTGGGGAGAAGCAAACAAAAAATAGGGTAAGTAGGAAATACTAACATGGTTCAAAGAAGTTCAGATATGCAAGTGATCATGATAAAGAAATTACTTAAACTCACCTATTGAAAAAGATTCACATTATACTTTGTAAAAACCCCCATAAGATCCAACAATATACTATTTACATGAGATACACCTAAGACAAAATGGCACAGGATTTGAAATAAGAGGATGAAAACAATAAATGTGAGGGAGATACTAACCAAAAGAAAGCGTGGCTGAGAATATCTATATTCCCCTAAAAGATATTTGAAGAGCATTCACAAGGACAAAGAGTTGTGTCCTATGATGAAGAGACGGCCTCGGTGAGTCATGGGCCTGAGTTAATAGGGCAACACGACCCCAAAGGAAAGCAGAAAATGACCTTTCCACAGCATAAACGGATAGGTTAACACATCTCTTACAGAAAATGTGGACCAAGGGAAGAAAAAAGTTTTAAAAAGAGAGATTTAAATAAAAATGATGGTTTGATGTAATAGAATTTTGCTCTCCACGAAGAGATTACATATTTATTTCCGGCATGTGAAAAAACATTTACAAATGTTTGGCCTTTGTAAGGGAGATTCCAGTAAACCCAAAGCCTCGGCAGTATACAGACCTATATGTTCTGTCCACAATGCAATGATATTAGAAATCCAAACCAAGGAGAACATTTAAATGCCAAAGCCCCCATATACATATAAATAATCATAAAATAGAATCATACTGGAAATTAGAAAATGATAGTGAAAGACTAAAATATCAAAACTTGTGGGGTGCAGCTAAGACAGTAAGTAGACGAGACTTTATAGCCTTACATGTTTTATTGAAAGACAAATATTTAAAAGAATTTAGCTGAACATTCAACTTAAGCTGGAAGAAGAATAAGAGAGCAAAAGTGCAAAAAAAAAAAAACCCATAAGGATTAAAATAATAAATATAGAAGCAGAAGTTATTGGAGTAGAAAAGAAACACAAATAATGGAAAAGACTGATAAAACCAAAGTTAATTTTTAAAGTAGACTAATAATCTAAGCAGGGATCTTTGTTTTGCGGTTGGTTTATCTCCAGCATTAGAAGGAGCACTTATACATAGTAGGGATTATATAATGTTTGTTGAATGAAAAATAGACAAATATTTCTAATGGATAAAATTCAACCATATTAACCAAAAAAAAAGGAGGCAAACTGCAGATGCTTAAAAATCATAAGCAACAGAGAATGAGAAGACAAGCCACTGACTGGGAGAAAATATTTGCGAAAGACAAATCTGATACAGGACTGTTATCCAAAATACACAAGAACTCTTAAAGGGCAACAGTAAGCAACTGGATTAAAAAGGCGCAAAAGAGCTGAACAGACACCCTCACCAAAGAAGATACACAGATGGCAAATAAGCACATGAAAAGCTCCACGTCCTGTGTCACTGGGGAAATACAAATTAAAGCAGCAGCGAGACATCACTACATACCTATTAGAATGGCCAAAATCTGAAAACTTGACAACACCCAGTGCTGGTGGGGATGTGAAATGGTGCAGCCAGTTTGCTTTTATACATTTAAAAAAATTCATTTTATTGGAGTATAGTTGATTTACAATGTTGTGTTAATTTCTGCCATACAGCAAAGTGACTCAGACATATATATTCTTTTTCATATTCTTTTCCATTAAGGTTTATCCCAGGATATTGAATATAGTTCCCTGTGCTATACAGTAGGACCTTGTTGTTTATCCAGTCTGTATATAATAGTTTACATCTGCTAATCCCAAACTCCCACTCCATCCCTCTCTCACCACCCCCTTGGCAACCACAAGTCTCTTCTCTGTCTGTGAGCCTGTTTCCATTTCGTAAATAAGTTCATTTGAGTTATATTTTAGATTCCATGTACACGTGGTATCATATGGTATTTGTCTTTTTCTTTCTGACTTACTTCACTCAGTATGATAATTTCTAGGTCTATCCACGTTGGTGCAAATGGCATTATTTTGTTCTTTTTTATTGCTGAGTAGTATTCCATTGTACCTATGTGGTACAGCCACTTTGGAAGACAGTTTGATGGTTTCTTACAACACTAAACATACTCTTACCACATGATGAAGCGATTATGCTCTGTGGCTTTTACCCAAAGGAGTTGAAAACTTATGCCCACACAAAAACCTACAGACAACTGTTTATTCATAATTGCCAAAACTTGGAAACAACCAAGATGTCCTTCAGTAGGTGAATGGATAAACAAACAGTGGTCCATCCAGACAATGGAATATTATTCAGTCCTAAAAAGAAATGAGCTATCGAGGCTTGAAAAGATATATAGGAACATTCATTAGTAAGTGAAAGAAGCCAATCTGAAAAGGATAACATACTGTATGATTCCAACTCGATGACATTCTGGAAAAGGCAAAACTATGGAGACAGGAAGAAGACCAGTGGTTGCCAGGGATTGGCGGGGTGGGGTGGTGGTGGAGGAGGGGAGAATAGGTGGAGGACACAGGATTTTTAGGGCAGTGAAAATCCTCTACATATGATACTCTGTTGGTGGATACATGTCATTAGACATTTATCCAAACCCACAGACTGTCCGCCGTGAACCCTAATGTCAGCTGTAGGCTTGGATGATGTTGACGTGTCCGTGGAGGTAATAAGTGTACCCCCTGGTGGAGGATGCTGATAATGGGGGAGGCGCTGCACGTGTGTGTTGGGGGGTACATGGGAAATCACTGTACTTTCCTCTTAGTTTTGCTGTGACTCAAAAACTTCTCTAAAAAATGTAATCTATTAATTAAAAAAAATCATAAGTGCCTCCTACGAGCAGCTATGTACCTATGAATTTGAAAACCTGGATGAAATGGACAATTTTGAGAAAAAATACAAATTACAAAAATTGACTCGAGAAGGAAATTAAAACTGAGTAGATCAATAATCGCTAAATACCTTGAACAGGTAGTCACACGTCTCTGTTTCCAAAGGCCACATGCCAGATGGCTTTACAGCGTGTTCTACTAAACCCCCAGTGACCAGAATTTAGCAAAACAATGCATGAGGTGGAGGCCCCAGGCACAGCTGGGGGTGGGGGTGGGGCTTGAGGCCTTGGCTGCACCTGACCAGCGTGGGCCTGGGCAGGGGCTCTGGGTCCCGGAGGAGCTGAAAAGGCTTGCGGTGGGGCTTTAACCGAGGAGCGGTCCTGGGGTCTGGGGAAAGTGGGGTCTGGGCCCCGGGGAGCAGCTGCTGGCTGCAGCCTGACCTGGGCCCACACCCAGCAGGGTTGGGGCCGGGGGGAGTGGAGGCCAGGAAGCAGCTGCTTTTAACGTTTTCTTTATTTTTTTCCATTGAGTCTGCAGGATAAGAGGCCACAGGCCCCCAGGCCCCCTACATGCTTTGGGGTTAATAATGCAGCTTTTATCTAGAACTCATTAGGGCTGGGCCGCCCCGAGTTCACATGGTTTTGAACTGGATTCAGGTGTCATGGAAGAAAATGAGGACATCGGAGTGTCCCGGTTAATCCCGGTTAACCTGTGACCAGGGCCTTAGCGTTCAGCGACCCAAACTGGGGGTCAAGTTATCTTACAAACAAATAAAAAGAACGGGGGAGGCGCTTACTGTCCAGAGAATATGGCCTCTTCTTGGATGGAGGTAGAGGAAGGGCTTGGCGGGTCTCAGCTTGGAGGGAAATCAGGAGCCCGGCTTGGGGAGAGACGAGAGAGTGGAGACGAAGACTGGATGGAGGGCGGGCGAGGAGAGACGTTTCCAGGGGAGACCAGCTCAGACTGAGGTGGAGAAACTCCCGAAGCCAACGTGGAAATTTGAAACTGAGACACACCCAGATGCACATCAGTGAAGGGGCGTCAGATCTGGACCAGGAGACCCGAGGGAGGGGGCGGGTTCTCTTCCCTCCGAGGGGCGGGGGGGAGGGGCAGATGCAGCAAGTCCGGGAGAACAGTGGCCAAGCCTGTGGGCGCTCCTCTGTCTCTGGCGCAGGACGGATATTAGTCGGGGAGCAGCACGGAGGAAGGCGGCTGGGGTCACACTTGCCGGCCCCCGCGTTCACGAGAGCCAGTGCCTTACATCAGTCACCCTCCCTCTCCCCCACCCACCCCTTTGTTTCTTCAGAGCCTGGACCACCATCTCCACGACCACTAGTTCAGGAGCTCAGGGTGGTCCCCACCGGGCCTCTGATGTGTCCTTGATAATATTTCAGGAGCGAATGAATGACAATGTTTGGGGCCTCCTGGAGAGGCCAAGGGACTTTGCAGGGCCCTATAGCCAGGGAGGCCTGGGCTGGCCTGGACCCCAGGCCCCGCACAGCGACCCCACTGGCAGGGATTAAGAGTCCACTCTAGGGGTTCCCTGGTGGCGCAGTGGTTGAAAGTCCGCCTACCGATGCAGGGGACACAGGTTTGTGCCCCGGTCCGGGAAGATCCCACATGCCGCGGAGTGGCTGGGCCCGTGAGCCATGGCTGCTGAGCCTGCGCGTCCGGAGCCTGTGCTCCGCAACGGGATAGGCCACAGTAGTGAGAGGCCCGCGTACCGCAAAAAAAAAAAAAACAAACTTCGAAGAGTCCACTATAGGGGTCAGCACCTGAGGGTCAGAGAGCAGAAAGGACGTCCAAGCTCACCCAGCAAGTGAGGACAGAGATGCCTGAGCCCAGGGAGACCTGACCCCAAACCCAGTCCTCCCCAGCAGTGGTCCTTCTTGGTCATCCCAGTGGAGTCAAGGCCGCAGGGCAGAGATGGCCACAGCCTGGCCTTGGTCTCCCGGGTGACAAGTGGTGGGAAGCCTGGAATCTCTTAATAAACTTTCAGTGGCCACCATCCTCCCAAGGCCACTGCTGTCTGGGAATGCTGGGGATGCTAATGGTGAGAGGGACCCAGGGACAGCCGCCCTGACCGGCTATTAAAAATAATTGGCCACCCACAATGTGAAGAAAAATGTGTTCTCCTTCAGTTTGGCTGGAAAATGTGAATTATTCTCACGTTGCCATAGAAACCAAAGGAAGTTCCTGGCATCTTTCAGATATTTAATTTTGTGAGCCCAAGGATGACCCCCTGAGCGCTGCAGAGCAGCAGGGGGCTGCGGGAGGGAAGGGGAGAGAGAGATGGGGGCAGAGGGAAGGGTGGGGAGGAAGAGGGAGGGACAGAGAAAGGGGGGAGAGACAGCCATGGACGGGGCTGGGGGAGCCTGAGTCCCTGCCGGGAGAGCGCCCACAGGGTGGCGACCACAGAGGGCAGCGCCCCGAGCTCTGGGATGAGAGGCCGGGCTTCTGTGGGGAACCTGAGGTCCTGGGCGGTAAGGGACAGTGGCCGAGCTTTGCTTGGACCCCTGAGTCTGGTGGCTCCACGTCCTTCAGGGTAGCCGCCTGCCCTCCCGGTCTCAACGCTGGTGCCCCCGGTGCCCCCCCTACCCGGCCGCTGCCTGTAGCTCCCCTTCCGGCCCCAGTGCCCTGCAGTCTTGTCCGGGCACCTTCTGCCTTTGCTGGGACCCTCCCTCTGCCCGGAATGTCCTCCTCCGGCTGAGAAACCCCTGTGTGTCTTTTAAGTGTCTAAGGCCCACTGTCAGGGTCTCCACACATGGCTCCATACTTGTCCCTGGAGACGCCACGCCCCGCTTCCTCCTCCAGAAGCCCCACCTAGCGCTGGCCCCCATACTTGCCTTAGGTGACAGGAGGGGACCTGCCACCTCTGTCCCCTCCTCCTGGCAGGGAGTGGCCTCAGCCTCGGCCACTCCAGGCCCAGGCGGCTCCCAGGGAGGAGTCCGGGTCGGGGATGGGATGAGCTGGAAGTGCTGTGCAGGAGTGGCCCCGCCAGCCATACGGGAGGCCCTGGGCCCACAGTGCCAGGCGGTCAGGGGTCCCTGCAGCTCCTCCAGCGGTGACAAGGCTCCTGGCCACGGGGAGCTGGGGTGGTGGCCAGCCATACTCTGGTCATCCCTAAGTGGACATGCACTTTGCTGGGGGCTGTGGACGGAGGGAATGGGCCTCCCGGGGTGTCTGGGTGCAGAAAGGGGGCATCAAGGTGGGCACAGTGCAGCGTGGGCATGGCGGGCCTGGCGTGGCGGGCACACCTGCCCAGCTGTGGCCGCTTCACTCGCTTCTGTTCTCTCCTCACAGCTCTGTGAAGACCATTTCCTGCTTTTATCCCAGTTTCAAAGAATGTGCTTAGAAATGTCTCTGGCATTTTGCTAATAGCGATGGGAAGAATGGAAGAAATGATCAGCCTCCAAAAATCACAACTTCAAATTGAGCTGGTTTAAATAGCAGAATTTCCAGATTAGAGGCAGGTGTGAAGATGTAAGAAACACACCAATCCCTGATTTTCAGAGGTGGGGGGAGGAGGGCCTGCCCTGTGGCCCAGGATGGGTGTGTCCTTGTTGGGGCGGGTGTTGCCGGATGAGAAGGGTCCAGGTGTGCCCTGCATGTGACTTCCAGTCTTCTGTGTCTCTGTGTCCAGATGTGATTTTTCCCACCATGAAGGTGGTGGAGGCCGGTAGCAAACTGGGAAGCAGAGGAGGAGGGGAGGGGGGCTGAGTCCCAGGAGCTGGGGGTCGGGCTGTCTCCCCAGTGTCTCTGAGCCCTGCCTTCTAGGGTCCTTGCAAAGGGTCCTGGCCCCCCTCGCAGCTCCTGCACAACTGTCTGGGCCGCCTGGTCACTTCTCTCTGTTCATCCAGAAATGGGGTCCCTGTGGCCAGCAGGCCTGCATCCCCTCCCTCATCTTTCCCTGGACCCAGGGCCGGCAGGAGAGGGACAGCACAGGCCCCTTATGCTAACTCCTTTGCCCTTTTTACAGAGGAGGAAACTGAGGCCCAAGATGGTGCGGGAGGGGTGTCAGGTACTTACTCCAGGGCACACCATCAGTGGTGGTGGAAAGACCGCCTGGGGCGGTGGGTGGGAGTGGCCGGCGCGACGTGGCCCGGGCAGGGGTCCAGCAGCCGGTGGGCTTTCTCCCCTCCCCCATGTGGGTGTTCTCACAGGGTCCTGCCCCCTGGGGAAGCCGAGTCCCCGGCCCCCGAGTCTGACACCCACTCCGGACTGAGGGTCCCGGCCCTGCGTGCTCACCAGGGCTGCTGGGCCAGAGCCGGGAAACGGTGCTCCTGAAAGATTTCCATCCATCTGCCAAATTAATGTGTGTGTTCTCCACGTCGCAGGAGATGCAATGAACTGTCAGCGGGACGAGAGGACTAAAGGAACGACTAAGATGTCTTTTATGGTGTCATTACATCTTATAATAAGATTTACTTGTCAACTTAAAGTGTCATGATGTAGTCATTTATTTGGTAGCCTAAGGAAGACGTGTGGTTCAAGGTTCCGGCTGTAATAATTACCCTGGACAGGTGAGAGTGCGGCCTCCCACTCCACACCCTTCCGCCCCTCGGGGCTCACTGGGCCCTGCGGGAGGGCAGTGGGCACCCTCCTTTCCATCTGACCAAAGGCTCAGTGATTTGGGTGCAGCCAGAGTGCTGGGCAGGGCACAGCGTAGTCCAAGGGCCCTGGGTCCCGGCTCCCTCTGGTCATCTGCATCTAAGCCTTGTTCACGCATGCCCTGCGTCCAGCCCTGAGCTAAAGCCGGGGGGCGGGTGGTGGAGGGGGGGAGGCCAGGGACTTGTCACACTTGGTCTTTGTCTGGCTCTCAGCCCCGGGGCGTGAATGATGCTGATAGAGGGCCAGACACGGGTACCCTGGGGGCTCATCCAGCCTGGGAGGGCCAGGGACGTCTTTGCTAAGAATGGGACCTTTCAGCTGGGCCTTGAAGGATGAGTAGGAGTTTGTTGGATAGAAGAGGGCATTCTGGGGAGAGAGAAGAGCACAGGCAAAGGTGAAGGAGGGACCAACTGGAGGTCCAGCCTGGAGAGGAGCCTGGGGGGTGGGCTGGGAATAGCAGGGGAACAGGCTGCAGAAAGGCTGGGCCCAGCCCCTGGGGGCCTTGAACACCATGCTCGGGGCGGGGGGCGGGGAGTTCATTGTGTAGCAGCGGTGCAGACGGGAGTGGCACGTTCAAGGGGTATCTCTGGCGGAGGGGAGGGGCCGCCCCTGCCTTGGCCTGAGATGGGGGTGCCTTGTGAGGAGCTGCTCTCAGGCGGGGTAGGGTTGAGGCTGGGTCCTGGACATGTGACCTCAGAGATGCCTTTTGAGTGAAGGTGACTGAAGGCGTTGGATAAAGAGACTGGAGTCTGCAGGGGGCCCAGGAGAGACATGCACATTGAGGTCCCAGTGCCTCCATGGCCGTTCAGTCCACAGGGCGAGAGCTCCCTGGGAGGGAGGGAGCAGAACCTCAGAGCTTAGCAGGTGGGCGGGGCTGGGGGGACCCCACTCCTGCACCCAGAACCTGTGGGCAGCTGCCCGGCCCCTCCCGCGTCTCCCCCAGGCCAGGAGGGTTTCTTTCCAAGCTTCGTGTGGGGCCTCTGCACAGGCTGCCCAGGGTCCAAGGCCCCTGCGGACCCCACTGCAGGCGCCCCGTTCCTCTGGCCTGGTTTCCGTGAGGGTGATTTTTGCTGACCTGCAGAACTTCCAGCGGGACAGAGCGATGCTCCGCTCAGCCCACTGAGGTCATTAATTTATGCAACCCGGCGGCTTCATCAGAGAGGGTTGTCACGGTAACGTTAACAAAACGTAAATACCTGCTGGACCCGAGAAGGTGGCCACTCCATCCGCCTTCCTGGGGCGGGAGGGGTGCCAGCGGAGGGTATTTCTCCTCTGGTGGCGCAGCCTGTGGGGCTCGCTCTCTCCCTGGGGGCTGCCAGCTGCTGAAACAACATGGATCTGTGGGAACCAGTCACAGTGACGGCTCTGCGGGGCTGCCCTGTCCCCGTCCTGCTCTGCGGGGCTGAGACCCTGGTCTTCTCCCTCCCTGGGGGCTTGGGTGTGGCCTCCAATTCTGGGGGGCTCAGCTGAGGGCAGGTGAGAGCCCGCCGCTCGGGACCCAAGACCTCCAAGCCCCTGGGCCAGACCCTGTATTCCAGGCTGGACTCCAAGGCGGTCTCCCCTGCCCACCTCATCCTTTGGTTCAGGGCAGCCTTTCTAGTGACCTGAATCCTCAAGCACCAAGCTTCTTCCTAAGGTGTCCTTGCTAAACCGGCCCCGCAGGATTCTTGCTAAAGGCAGGATTTAGATACCAAGGGCTGTCTAAGCCATCAGAGGACCCTGACTAGTTTGGTCAAGGGGGGCGTCTTCGTCAGGAGGCAAGAGGGGGTGGGCTCTGGCCCGAGGGGCAGTGGTTGCCTGGACAGGAAGGTCGGTGAGTCAGTGCACAGCCGGGCCGCAGAGGCCCAGCACACGCGATGGGGAGGGCGGCTGCTGGGGCATGTTAGTGACCACTGGCCCTGGGGGCAGAGCTGCTGCCGCCACACCACCACAGGTCTGCTGAGTTCAGCCATCCTTGCAGGGGCCTGAGGAGCCAGCCAGCCTCACACCCGGACCCCAGCCCGCTGGCTGGCCGCCCTTGATCCGCCCCCACCTTTTCCAGTGATACGGACGGATCCAGAGCTATAGGGAGTGAGCTGCCCGCCCGGCCCGCAAACACTGAAGCGGGCAGGCTAGTGGCGATCCATCACTGAGGACTTAGTGCCCTGAGTCCTGCTCCCGAGTTAAAAGCATCCTGAGTTCTCCAGGATGCTTTTCACACATAAGCGTCGATTTATTGCATGTTTTCTAAAGGAATCATGTGCTGAGCCAACAATGAATTGTCAACAACTTTCAACAGGCCAGTGACATAATTCACGGGCATTGAAATACCCTGAAGTGAGTAGCCCTTTAAGAAAGAGCCGAAAACTCTATTTTATTGTCCTCCTAGTTCGTTATAATTTTCAATTTCATAACATTCCAATTACCGGGTAGTTAGGGAACGTGTGTCGGGCCTCTGGCACCCTTGTGGCAGCCCTCCTTCCCGTGGGGTCTGTCAGGTCCTCCCTAGTAGCTCCCCCCGTGGACCCCGCACTCCCCCCATACTCCGCTCTTTGGCTGCAAATCCCAGCTCTGGACCAAAGTCTCTCCCTATGGCAGTAGCTCGTATAAAGTCTGTCTTGCCGTTTTTAACAAGTGTCTGGTGAATAGTTTATCTTTAACATTATTCAAGGCCTCCTTTCCAGCCACTGTCCTTCCCTGTTTCTGTATCATCCACATTTCCTCCCATCCTGGTCCCTTCCCACAGCATCCACACAGACGGAAACAGGCCATCCTAGAAAGCCCTCCTCGGCCTCACCCACTTCTAACCCATTCTACCCTGTGTCTCTGCCACGGAAGCCCACTGGCCACGCTGCTGTCCTGCAAACACACCAAACACTGCTGCCCCGGGGCCTTTGCTTGTCCCTCGGCCTGGAGTGTCCTCCCCAGACACCTGCAGGGGTCGCCCTTTCACGCCCGTAAGTTCTTTGCTCAGCGTCACCTTCTCAGCGTTCTGTGACCCCTGGGTGAGGCCCATCTCTGTCCCCACACGCTCTTTTGCCCGAGCACCGGCAGCCACATGGCCTGTTGTCTCTTTGCCCCTGGGTCCCTCTCTCCTGCCGGCTCACTGTCAAGGCCCAGGGCCGGGCACTCAGGAGCCACTGACTACGTGTTTTAGGACTGGACTGGATTCTCCCACTTGGGAATTTCATGGGGACGTGGGAGAGTATGCCCGGTGGCAGCAGGGTTAGATATGGGACGATCTAGGGAGAAGCTGGGGTGGGGAGAGGCCCTGAGTCACCCCTCATGGACCACGGTGGAGGGAAGAAGAATGCGTCCTTGGGATCAGAGTGTCCTGTGGGCTGGCAGCCTTGTCAGGTCCTGAAGACACTCACAGTGGCTCATGTGCAGCCAGGAAACCCCAGTAACTGCAGGGTCCTGACAGGTCTCCATCCCTGGCGGCCTCTGAGCTGACCCGACTGCGTGTTCTCGACCTCGGCAGACCTTCTAGGAAATCAGCTCCCACGCAGCCTGGACGCTGTCCCTGAAGTCCCCTCCTTGCTCATTCCCTCCTGCAGCCCAGCCCTGCAGCTGGAGGCCAGAGAGTGCTCCCCGTCCGCCCATCTCCCCTGTTGGAGGGCTGGGACCCCGCCTCACGCATCTCCTCTTTTCCAGCCTCATCCTTCTCCATCCCCTGTCACCCGACTCAGGTCCCTGAGTGCCAGCCACCCTGGGCCCTCCTGTGGTCTTCATTCCGGACCCTCCACGCCCTCTGTCCTGCCTGGACCAGGGGAGACCCCTTTGTGTGAGCATTACCAAGGGTTATTTGCCCTGGGCCCACCAGGGTCACCCCTACCCCCAGAGCACCCAGATTCAGCATTTCCTTAATGATGCCATATTCTTAGGGAGATGATCCAATTGTCAGTCCCTTACTGCCGAACGGGGATGGGAGAGAGCGCTAGTTTTCCCTCTTGTTTATTTTATCATTGGCTATTAAGCTCAATTCTTTGCTAAAGAATTCATCAGGCATCTGGTCAATTATTTGGGGACTTGTCTTCAGGGAGAACCGTTTCTTGCTCAGTAGAGCTGTGTCTCCACACTGGCTGCTTCAGCAGTCATCTGGGCATTGGCATGGCCTCAGCCCGTCTCCGGGACAGAGCTGACGCAGGGACCACGGCCCTCTGAGGACGGGGGTGGGGGGTGGGCACGAGCCTCTCAGGGTTTATGGGTTTATTCATGTGAAGAGCCTTACGAACATCTAAAAGTGAAATCCTATTTAATTGTACATGTCAAGGATCATCCTTTTTCGGGGTTATATCTCATGAAACTTGGGCTGACTTGTACATGTGGGGGTGGTGCAGGATTAGAAATTGGCTCAGGCTTTGGAGCCCCACATTTCATCTCTGCACTGACCAGATGTGTGGCTTCGGGCCGGTTACTTCTCTCTGGACCCAACTTCCTCGTCTGTGAAGCAGTGTAACTCTTGGGCTTGTTGGATTGTGTGGGGAGGGGCAAAGGGGTCAGGTGTGTCAAATGGTAGCTTCTTAGAGATGGTGATGGTGGCCCCCTTTGTCAGATATTTGGTCCTGTGGTTTGTCACCAGGACTCCAGCTGAAGGGAATACAGATTGGGTGACTTTGTGTGGGTACACAGGGTGTGTGGTGTGTGTGTATATGACTATCAAAAATGATTTCAGGAGGTGATGAGAATGTACTAAAACTGACTTACGGTGATGGTTGCACAACTTGGTAAAATAAATCATTGAGTTGTCCCCTTGAAAAGGGTAAATGATACGACATGCAAAATACGTCTCAGTAAAGCGACTTTTAAAAAGTGGAGCAGGGGAAGGAATTCCAGATTTCCAGCTCACGATGGTGGTCTGAACTCACAGGCTTAGCTCTTTTTCTGCCCTAAATGATTTAAAAAGGTAAAAATAAACAGCAACACTGGGGAACAGGAAAAAACGAATTAGTGGATCAGAAATCCTGAGAAAATCCTGCAATCCACAGCACAGATGAGACAGACTGACGCAGGAATAGGGCTGCCAAGAGAAGTTTGAGCAGGCAGCCCAGGCACCGGAGGAATGGCTACTGATTTCCCAATGTCAGCCTCCAAATCCCCAAACCCGCAGAATGTGGTGGACAAAAGTTAAAGCGAAAGTGTCCATGGAAAGTGAGAGGGAAGGAAGGCAGACGGCTGGGGAGCTGGCTGGTCCCTCGGCCACAGACGGGCAGCGTGGAGTCCGGGCTAGATGGGCAGGATGGGCAAGTGGGAACGATTACGCCATGAGGGCACCATGGCTCCCCGCACCATGAGCCATGGGTCAAGCCCATGGCCAGGCTTGGTAAAGTCACTGACACACGGCCACACTGCTGTTTACATGCCATCCAGGGCCGCTTTCCTGCTACGACGGCCAAGCTGAGCAGCTGTGAGGCTGTAGGGCCTGCGACGTTGAAAATATTTACAGAGAAAGTTGTCAACCCCGGATTAGAAAGAAAAGCATGGTGGCAGCTCCCAGGGCCACTTCAGGCCACTTCATCAGACATGGATAAAAGATACACTTATCTATAGAAAGAGTGGTTCCGCAGGGCAGTTAAATCCTCGAAATCCCATCTCCAACATGACCCGGTGGTCAACTAATCCTCAATGAAACAGGATTAATACAGGAAACAGAGGAGAATTGTAAATTTCTAATTAGCATCTGCCGAGAGACTCAAAAGGATATCGTGTCCGTGAACCATGAAATAGGAACTGGGAACGGTTTTTTAATTGGGGGATTAAAGAACAAGAAAGCGATCTTTGAAATTAAAAAACATGATTACTAAAACGTTGAAACTCCATAGAAGCTGTGTATAACATGGCTGAAACCCAAACTGGTGAATTAGAGGTGAAGCCATTTAAGTCTCTTGGGGCAGAAAGAGAAATGAAAGATGGAAATTGTAAGAGTTAGGTTGAGAGAAGGGGAATATAGATCCAGGAGAAGAAATATCATGCCAATGGGGTCCCAGGGGAGAGAAGGGGGGAAAAGTAATTAAAGAAATAAGAGAAGAAAATTTCCTCTGAGATAGGAAAAGGCTTGAGCCTTCACATCTTGGGTGTATGAAGAAGGAATCATGGGAGAATGGCACACTCTACATATATCCATACATCCTGGTGAAATTTATGATGACAAGGATTAGAAAGACCTTGAAGATTCCAGAGTAAAAGAAAAATAGATTGCTTAAAAAAGGAATAAAGGTCCACTCCTGCTGGCCATTCTCATCTGCACTGGCTCCAAAGTTGTGAAGAAACAGGACTTTGAAACTCGAATTCCATATCCAGATAACATATAGTTCCATTGTGAGGAGAAAATACATGTGTTTATCTATTTTGGGGGATTTGAAGAGTATATCACAGCTGTTCCCTCTGGGAAAAATATAATTGTGGGGTAGCATCCAGTAGAATGAGAGAAAAAGACAGGGTGGCATTGGGGCACAAGAAATAAGGGTGAGCAAACAGACAAAACGTAAGTTATGTCCAAATAATTACTGAGAAAATGAGATTTAATGCCATTGTTAGAAAATAATTCCCCAAATAGATGGGACATAATGTTCCAAAGTAACTGGCATAATGTGAAAGAAAATTAATAACATTCTGGAACTAAAATTCTGAATGACTGCAATAAAATCGTGCCAAATGTCTTGTCACATTCAAGTGGTAATTGATGGATACTGATTAACTCTTAGAGTTCATAGAAATGTGTGTGTTAATATTTTATTGATTAGGACTCTTTGGGTTGCATGGAACAGAAACCCAACTCAACCCAGCTTAAAAACCATGAATATATTGTGAGGACTCTGGGATGTCTCATAGGACCCAAGGAGAAGACGCAGTTTGGAGCTCAGAACAGAAGGAACTGGAAATTCAAATGTGTGTCTCCACCCTTCACATCTTCTCACCTCTGCACCAGCACCCTTCCCTCTGCACCAGCAGCCTTCCCTCTGCACCAGCAGCCTTCCCTCTGCACGAGCATCCTTCCCTCTGTACCAGCGTCCTTCCCTGTGCATCAGCATCCTTCCCTCTGTACCAGCATCCTTCCTTCTGAGCAGCTGGGCTCCTCAGCTGCTCAGACCCACGAGGGCAGAACATAGCACTGACGGCACCCGCACTTTGCATCTTCCTCCATAGGCACTCCACGAAATGTCAAGTTCATTTTCTCAGTTCCAGCTCCCAGACCTCTCGGGAAGACTCTCATTGGCAGAGCTCAGGTCAAGCGCCCACTCCATAATCAACCAGCTGGGGCCCCAGGGCAAGACCAGGTGCTTCCAGGGCTGATCCATAGGCACAAAGAGGTCAAGGAGGGGATTCGCATCCTAGAAGAGGGGTGGTGCTAGGGCATGCAAGCCCACTAGCGACCACCACCGTCCACCCCTGGGCTGCCTGGCACAAGTCTCTTCACCCTCACACTGCCGCCCTTCACTCCCGTGAAAGCTCCACCCACTAGGACGCTGGTTGGAAATCAGGTCCAGGAATTTGGGGCATTCAGGTTCCGGGGCAGGTGCTGGGAGGGGCCTCGAGTGCCACCTGGCATCCAGCTCCTTGGGCCAGAGCCAGAAGGAGCATCAAGCAGCCCCAGCTGGGGACCAGGGTGCAGCAGTGAGCAAAACAGCCATTCCCACGTCTCCAGGTCCACAGGAGAGAGACACGCCCAGCTCAGACTTGTCAATAATCACGTGGCTTTAAATTAATGCCCCAGACCCTCGGGCACCCAAGTCGACGTGGACACACGCATATTTGAAAACCTTGGCCTTTACACCAGCAGTGCACAGTGTGTCTCCCACGTGGAAGGATGTCTCCTCACTGCTCTTTTGGGAACTCCTGAAGACGTCCCTGGAGGGGAGGGAATAGAGTCAGGCTCTGTTTGGAGGCTGTGGTGATTCTTATCTGACCCCTTTGCACCTGCTGTTCCCTCCGCTTGGGACGTCCCTTCCCAGGGTCACCCCTGTGGCTCCTAGACTTTGGTTACCTGCTGTTGCATAAACAAACCTTAAACTTGGTGACTTAAAGCAATGAACCATTTTATTGTCTCAGTTCTCCTGTTAGTGGGCTCTGAGGGCAGTCACCCCGGGGGGAGGGGCCTGGAGACCACCACCGGAACTGGCAGGTGTGGAAGGGGAAGGGGGTGGCCCGGGGGCATGGCCACTATCCCCAAATGGGACATCCACCCCAGGCTCTCAGGCAGCCCAGCCTCCCCACCCCAGAACCTTCCCCCCCAGTTCTGATGTCTACCTCTTGTCCCTCTGTCCCCCTGCTTTGTGACTCCCTGCCACCTTCCCCCCCGCCCTCATACTCCAGAGAGTTCCAGAACACACAGGGGGGCCACTGTAACCCTCTCCCTGCATGAACTGAACATGTGAGGACCATTTCAGCAGGCGAGACTGTGCAGGATGAATCCGGCAGAGAGGGTCCCTGCCGCCCCCAGACCCCGCCCCCAGAGCCCAGCAGCACCCAGAGCGGCGCCCCCCGGTACCCCTGGCCCCTCCACAGACACCCCCTCTCCAGGAGGAAAAATCCATCGCCTTGAACATCTCACCCTGAGGATGCCAGGCAGCCAGGCCATCGGCAGAGGGAGGGCTAGAGCAGGAGCAGCGTCTGATTCATTTAATGGGGCATCCAGGGGAAAATATCTCGGAGATGGAGCGAGCAGGCATTTGAAAAGCACAGCGATAAATACATTAAATCATGCAGAGCAAATAGAAGTGGCGGCCTTGCTGATAAATACTTAAGCTCTGATACTTTCAAGAGGAAGTGGCCGGGCCCAAAACAGACTGGAGCGAAGGCTGAAGGAGAGATGGGGCTGCAGGCTGCTGAGGGCTCTGGATCCACCCGCTCTGTTCGTTTTCCTCGATGGGTGGGATCATCCTCCTCCAGGGAGACTTCATGGCCTTTTGTTTCTAAGACAATTTGACAGTTATGAGCTGCCGGTTTATTATCAGGCTGCTGTCTGCTTTTCCTGTGCCATGGGGACACCCACCTGGGGATGAATCTATCTGGAGGGTGAAGACAGGGGCCAGAAGCTCAGACCCCCCAGCCAGGAGAGCCTGGTGCCCCCTACCCATTGGCCACCAGCCCCCTTGTTTCCTCTGGTTTCCGGAGCTTCCCAGTGGAGACGACTCAGTGCTGATTCTCATTCCCATCTTCGGGAGGGTAACACTGAGGCCCAGCCAGGCTGGGCAAGGTGACTACGGCCTGACAGACCTGGGACGGTTTCCCTTCCGAGGAAGCCTGTGCCCTGGGAGGGCAGCACCCACCGTGGGTCCGTCTCAGATGCCTTCTGCAGAGGCGACCCACCAGCCCCCCGGGCAGTGGAGGGCAGACCTGTGTCCCGAGGAAGGCCAGGAGTGGGAGGGACCGGGCATAGAATTAAGACGTCAATAATGAAAGATGGGGGGACTTCCCTGGCGGCCCAGTGGTTAGGACTCTGCGCGTCCACTTCAGGGGGCACAGGTTCGATACCTGGTCAGGGAACTAAGATCCTGCAAGCTGCGCATCACGACCAATAAATAAATAAGTAAAAATAATGAAAAATGGGATTGATCACGAGTTGGTTTCAAGTAAGGAATAGGACAGACCTGGGTTCCAGTGCCAGCGCCACTGCCACCGGCTGTGTGACAGGGTTAGGGGCGGTTTCTCAACCTCTCTGTGCCTCCATTGCTTCAGCCAGAAAAGACAATAATGAAAGTATCTGCTCCCTTGGGGGGCCGTTGGGAAGATTAAACCAGGAAATGGAGTTTAGCCCAGTGCCTGGCACATCGTAAATGCTTAACAAGAATTCTCAGCTCTTGTTATTTATATTCATCATCCCCTGCTTGCAGCAAATTATCCCCAAATTTAGCACCTTAAGACATAACACACTATTCACACCAGCTAAGACATGGAAGCAACCTAACTGTCCGTCGACAGAGGAGTGGATAAAGAAGCTGTGGCACATATATACAATGGAATACTACTCAGCCATAAAAAAGAATGAAATAATGCCATTTGCAGCAACATGGATGGACCTAGAGATTGAGTGAAGTAAGTCAGACACAGCAAGACAAATATCATGATATTGTTTATGTGTGGAATCTAAAAAAAAAAAGGGTACAAATGAACTTATTTACAAAACAGAAGTTGAGTCACAGATGTAGAAAACTAACTTATGGTCACCAGGGGATAAGGTGTGAAGAGAGGAATAAATTGGGAGATTGGGACTGACATATACACACTATTATATGTAAAATAGATAACTAATAAGGACCTACTGTATAGCACAGGGAACTCTGCTCAGTACTCTGTAAATGGGAAAAGAAGCTAAAAAAAAAAAAAAAAAAAGAGTGGCTTTAGAAAGACATAACAGATGTTTATCATTTCACTGTGTCTGTGGGTCAGGAGCAGCTTGGCCAGGCGGTTCTGGCTTTGGGTGTCCCGGGTGGGAAGCTGCTGTCGAGATGCGGGTCGGGGATGCTAACCCCCAAAGGCCCCCATGGGGCTGGGGATCTGCTTCCAAGAGGGCTGTTGGTGGGAGGCCTGAGTCCCTCACCACGTGGGCCCCTCCAGGGGGAGCTGACTTCCCCCGAGGGAGTGACCCAGAGCGAGGATGGGGGAAGCAAACCTCAGAGGTCACCGCCGTCTCTCTGTCGTGTCCCACTCCTCAAAAGGAAGTCTCCAAGTCCAGCCACACTCGAGGGAGGAGATTAGTCTCCATCTTTCAAAGGCGAGAGATCTAAGAACTTGGTGGACGTATTTTAAAGCCACCGTGTTATCACCAGAAGAATAAGACCAGATCTCGAGGGAAGGGGGGCAAGGAAATTGTCTAGAAAGGCCCGTGAAAAGAACTAGAAAGTAACTAAAAGCAAGTTGCAACATTCTTGACTTTCTGGCCAAGAGCAAGGCTCCCACCACCCTGCTGACCCGGGTCTCCCCGTGGAGGTGGTGGGGGGCACCCCACCAGGTCACCCTGGACCCTCGGGCCAGGCTGCCCCACCCAGGGATTGAGCGTCTGGGGAGGAACCGGCGGCCAGGCCTCATTGTGGCTTGTCCCTCCCTGTCACCATGCCCCTGAACTCGGACACCACGGGGACACCTGCCCTGGCTGAGAAGGGGTCCCACACGGGCACCCAGGCTCCAGAGACGCCTCTGCCACTGCCCTGAGGGCCCCGTCCTGGGGGGTGGGGGGCAGGGCCACTGTGCCTTCCAGGAGGATCCCTCGGGCGTCGGGGGGGGGGGGCGGGCAGCCCCAGGAGGGAGGGTGGGAGGCTGCTCTGGGGGAAGAAGGGGGGGCGGGGAGGGGGGACCAGGGCAGGGAAGGCCTAACGGGGGTGGGGAGGCTTCAGGAGAAAGGGGAGGGGAGGGTCCTGCCCCAGGGTCCGGCCCACCGTCCACCCTTCCCCGGGCCTGGACACACTCACCGCCTGGGTCCCTCCATCCGCCTCCCCTAACTGGGGCGGGGAACTTGGGTGTCCCCAGTAAACCAAGAGCGGGAGCTGCCTCTCATTCCTCCCCCGCTGCCCAGGCCAGGCAGGGTCTCTGTTCCAGGTGCCACCCCTGCCCCAGGGCGTGCACAGGACTGCGCCGGAGGGAAGCAGGGAAGACATTTACAGGGTTCAGTCATGTCGGGTAAGCTTTCCTGGTGTGAACTGACTCCAGATGGCCCATGTCACACGTCACAGGTGCAGGTCTGGAGGGGAGGAGAGGCCCCAGAAGCGGTGACAGGGCTGCACTTTGAAGTGCTACAGCGCAGGTGGGTTACGGATGGAATATGCTGTGTGATATTTAAAGTATGTTAAGTCAACGAAACGGACAAAAGGTTTAAAAAGACTCCTGAGAAAAGGAGAACCACAGGTTGAAAAGAAAGTAATTGTAGCAAAACAAGGAGGAAGAGGAGGAGGGAGAGAGGAGGGGGAGGGGAGGGGAGGATGAGAGGGAGGGGAGAGGGAGAGGGAAAGGAGGGGGAGGGAGAGGGAAAGGAGGGGGAGGGAGGGGGAAAGGAGGGGGGAGAGGAGGGGAGAGGGAGGGTGAAGGGGAGGGGAGGGGGAGGGGAGGATGAGAGGGAGGGGAAAGGAGGGGGAGGGAGGGGAGGGAGGGGGAGGGGGAGGGAGGGGAGGGGAGGATGAGAGGGGGAGAGGGAGGGGAGAGGGAAGAGGAGGCAGCCTGTCCCGTCAGCCCTGGGTGGCAGCTCCTCTGTGGCCCCAGGGAGACCTAATCAGAGGTGACAAGGAGTCAGCAGAGGTGGGGGGGAGGATTTTGAACACTGGATTTGCTTCCCCTGTAGTGAACCTGACCCTTGGCCTGTGGGTATGTTGTGTCCTAATGAAGGTGGGTTGCCACCAGATTGACACATTTAAACCAGAAAACAAAGGAAACAATTTCTACAATTTCTCCACAATGTTTAAAGTCATGCAGTACACATTCTCCCACATGGTAAAAGTTTACAAAACGTCATGATCAGTATCCTGAAGCCCCTTTTGAGGTTTACTTGGCAAAAGACACTAGCCCGTACCTGAGGAAAAGCCCCGTCCCTCCCGTGGAGGAGCTCGGGGCCCAGCGCAGTTGGTCGTGTGGGAAAGTTGGTTTCCATAGTGACAAGAAGCCAGCTTTGGGCTGCTCACCAAAGGACAGATGGGCAGAAAGGATATATTCTCAAAGTAAAGGTTTGTTTGTTTGTTTAAAAAAAACAATGTTTTGTCAAGAAAATGCTCAGGGAGAGGGGCCCTCCCTCCCCCTCCCTCTCCCCCTCCTCCCCCCCTCCCCCTCTTCCTCCTTGTTTTTCTACAATTACTTTCTTTCCAACCTGTGGTTTTCCTTCCTGACGGGAAGGCTGTTGGACAGGATTTCAAGAAGGACTCGGGGACTGGGTGACGGTCCCTGTCACCCCTACAAGCATCCTCTGCTCCATGCATCCATCGCCTCCAAGTTGAAGGCGGAACTCAGACAGCAGGCAAAACGAAACAAAATCAGTGGAACCTTCCAATACTTCGTACTTAGATCAGTAGTGAGCCTAAAATATTCCGCACACACAGAGGCCTCCCAGCTGGTGGTCAGATCAGCCCGTAGAGATGCGGCCCCTCGGCTTCTCCCAGGGGAACTGGGCTGCCAACTTCCCGCCCCGCTACCTGCCACCCAGCAGGTATGTAAAGGGATCATGAATCACTCAGGTAAGGGTGACAATTTCGACAATGACAGAGAGAGAGGTACCAGTCTTCTGAGCTAAGGACATATTTTGAAAATGGTTTTGGCCTTTGGGAAACGTTTGCATTGTTGTGTGTTTATCTGTTTATAAAATTTATACCTGCCCACTTAAAACACTCTGGAAAATACTGTCTAATCAGTGGAAAAATCTTTATGTGAAAACTTTCAGTGTGTTTGAGCATATTTGTGTGCACGTGTGGTGTGTGTGTGCGTGTGTGTGTGTGTAGCCCACAAGAACAAGCACAGACATCTCAGGGAAGATGGAAAGTGTACCAGCCACATTCCAGTGAAGATCTCACCTACGTGGTGGGGTCCATGGTGAGCACGGCCAGCGAGGTTCACCTCCTCTGGTCCCACGGCCCTTTGTGAGACTTTATCATCATTGATGTTGTGAAAACAAAGCACAGAAGTAACCAAACTTAGAACCAGACCTTCACCTCGCAGTATCACAAAATTCTCAGCCAAGATTCCCCCCCAAATAGAGAAGTACAGTCAGATTACACTCATAAAAGAATATGTTTAATAATATTTTAGTGAAAATAAAATGTTTTCAGTTCTGTTGATAGAATGAAATTTTAACGTTACTTTAGCAATATGTTACTTCATCTTGATTTCAATGTTTCTCACTTCCATTAGAAAGATCTCAGAATGCACTTACGCGTGTGTAGTTTATAAGTGAATAATTACACTTCTGTTGGTGCATTGACTCAGGTATGTTTTTTGACGAGAAGGGGGACCAGATTTCGGAGGCCACAGGTGTGTGGGGCAGGGGGGCGACAGTGTACGCTCTGGGCCCAGGTGATCTAGTTCAAGTCTGATGCCCCTGTGCCTCTCTGGGCCTTTATTTCCTCATCTGGGAGGTGGGGATGCTACCAGGCCAGCCTCAGAGACAGGATGAGATGGGACGGTTAGAAAACTGTCCTCAGCCCAGGACCCGGGAGAAGTCTCTGCAGCCCTGTTGACAGTGCAAAGTGGATCTTAGTATTTCTTTGTTAACAGTCTAAAAGCTGCTAGCCCTGCAAACTTGTGTGTACCAAGCCTTTAGAGGTATTAAGGCCTGTTTTGGGTCTATATATTTTGGTTCGTTGATGTTACCGTTGTCTTTTTGTTAGTCCAGTATCTTCATGAATGTTGCTTTAAATAAATATTTCAGTAGCTGGTGGGGAAAGTTATTACCTATTCCCTTCTTTTCCAAATTTCCTTTACAATGATCTCCTGAGAGTATGTCAGGATTTCCTTTAGAACAATGTTGCTGAGTTTTGTTGTTGTTGTTGTTGTTTTCTTTGTGGCAGGTGGGTCTCTCACTGTCGTGGCCTCTCCCGTTATGGAGCACAGGCTCCGGACCCGCAGGCTCAGCGGCCATGGCTCACGGGCCCAGCCGCTCCATGGCATGTGGGGTCTTCCCCGACCGGGGCACGAACCCGCGTCCCCTGCATCGGCAGGCGGACTCTCAACCACTGCGCCACCAGGGAAGCCCTTTGTTGTTGTTTTTTAATTAGGACTTCAGTTGGGCTTGGGCCAAATATTTGAAATATTTTGGGAAAATAGACATATTTACAATGTTCAGATTTTCTGGCAACATGGCATGCCCTTCCATATACTGATGGAATTATTTTCTCAGTAGAACTTACAGTTTTCTTTTCACACAACTGCTGAATATTTTCTATTGCAGCTGTTTCTAGGTGTTACTTTTTAAAAAAAATCTGTTGCTATTTTGAGTGGAATCTTTTTTTCCCCATTATGGACACTAACTGGTCATTGCTACTCTGTAGGAAAATGAGAGATTTTAAAATATTCATTTCGGGACTTCCCTAGCGGTCCAGTGGTTAAGACTCTAAGCCTCCACTGCAGGGGGTATGGGTTTGATCCCTGGTCGGGGAACTAAGATCCTGCATGCTACACAGTGCGGCCAAAAAATAGAAATAAAAAAAAATTCATTTAGAATCTGGCCAGTTTGCTAAACTGTCATTAATTGTAGGTTGTTTATGCTTCTCTTGGGTTTTCTGGGTATCCTTGGTAAAACTTGAAACAGTTACTGCTTCCTTTCTAGTCATTATACCTATTAGGTCTGTTTTATGCTTTGAAGCATCCGCTAAAACTTCAGAAAATGGCAAAATAATAGTGCGAACGTAGCTTCCTTGGTTTGCACCTGTCATTAATGGGAATGCCTCTGGCACATCCCTGTGAGGCATCCTGTGGAACCCTGGTCCCTCTGGAGAGGCCCTGGTTTTCCAAGAGACTTCATAGGCTTTGAACGACTGCCTTCCGGGACATCTGTGGCCCCTTCCCCTGCAGGGGAAGGCAGAAGTGCCTCCTTATTGGACCATCCATGTGACTGGTGTGTGTTCTGATAGGCTCCTACTCTGAAAGCATCCTGACTTGAGCTGAACCCCCTGCGTTTGGGCCATTTGTCAGCATCAGTAGTCGTTTTGTTCAGTTGGCTGAGGTTTCTTCCCTTGCACTGGGGGTGGGTGGGTGGGTCTCAGGTGAGTCCCACCCCGGCTCACCTCACCTTCTCAGGAGCTCTTGTTGATTATTCTTTTTATATATATATAGAAATTTATTTGTTTTATTTTTGGCAGCATTGGGTCTTCGTTGCTGCACGCGGGCTTTCTCTAGTTGCGGCGAGTGGGGGCTACTCTTCACTGTGGGCTTCTCACTGCGATGGCTTCTCCTGTTGCGGAGCACGGGCTCTAGGCGCATGGGCTTCAGTAGTTGTGGCTAGCGGGCTCTAGAGTGCAGGCTCAGTAGTTGCGGTGCGCGAGCTTAGTTGCTCCGTGGCATGGGGGATCTTCCGGGACCAGGGCTCGAACCCATGTCCTCTGCATTGGTAGGCGGATTCTTAACCACTGTGCCACCAGGGAAGCCCCTGTTGATTATTCTTTCTCTCTTCTTAATCTTTGACCTCCTACACTGTGACCAGCCCACCCCTCCCCTCACTTCTTAACCCTCTGTACCAGGTCCCAACACAACCATTGCTCAGAAGTCACCGGTGACCTCAGGACCCCAAAGCCCATGGGCATCCTCAGCCCTCCTCTTAGTTAAGATGTAATATCAGGTGCCATCAGATAACAGGACCTCTTCCCCTGCCCTGACCCTCTCTTCCTGTGTCCTGCTCTCGTATCTCCATCAATCACCTGGCAGCCCTCTTGTGGCATCTGTGCAGGTGCATCTCCCTCTACTTGGACATTCGTTTTGGAGTCTCTCAAACCCCTCCTCCCCAGATCAGGTGTCTGCTCCTCAGGCAGCTCATGCTGGCCCTCAGCAGAGTCGGGAGTCCCCAGCACCTGCCCAGGTGTGCAGTGCTGCGCTTACACGTGCAGGTCTCTGCTCCCCACTGTGTCCTGGGGACAAAGCCGGTCACATAGCAAACCTCGCCCTTTCTCCAATGAGGAAAGGGACTTGGCACCTCCAGTAATAAGTGAGATTGGCCTGTGGTTCCCTTGCTCTCCTGCTGTTTAAGGTTAAATGTTGTTACAACACAAACCAGGGCACTTTTTTGTAGTGGTCGGAAGCTATTTATCTGGCACTGGAGGGAATCTGTTATTTGAAACCATCTGAATCTGGAATGATTTGGAGGTTTTTATATTAAATTTTTACATTTCCTTGCATTGTTATTCTTTGTTGCATTAGTCTAGACTTTTCATAATTTCTATTTTCCTAGGAAAATGTCCCATTTCATGGGAATCTTAAAATATCTTAACATAAAAGTATACACAGTAGGCCCTCTGTGTCCACAGGTTCAGCAAATGTGGTTTCAACCAACTTTGGATTGAAAATATTTGGGAAAAAAAATTCCAGAAAGTTCCAAAAAGCATAACTTGGATTTGCTGCAGCCATCAACTATTTACATAGCATTTACTTGTATCAGGTAATATAAGTAATCTAGAGATGATTTAAGCCATAAGAAGGATGTGTGTCAGTTATGTGCAAATACTACACTGTATATAAGGGACTCGAGTGTTTGCAGGTTCTGGTATCTGTGGGGGTCTTGGAACCAAACCCCCATGGATACCAAGGGGGGACTGTATAGTATTCTTGTAATTTATACATTTTTGTTTTTCTTTCTTACTTTTAGAATTACATTTTCCAGAGATTTATGTATTTTCTCACACAAGACAAAACAGCAGAAGTCATCATAGTAATTTATCAGTACTTTTTCCTGCTTTTCTAATTCAGTAATCTTTGCTTTCTTCATCCTTGGTTTTCTTGGATTTGTCTTATTTTCTCTCTAATTTCCAATTACGTGGATGTCCCTTAATTCGCTTACCAGTCAGTCCTGGGTGAGGACGTTTAGGTTATTTCCAGTCTTCCACAATTTCAAACAATGAAATGTGTGCTACTTGAATCTCACACACGAGAGCATATTTACAGTAGAATTGCCATTAATAAGCTGTATACATTTCTAATTTTAATAGATTAATTTTTTCTCCAGAGAATTTGTGCCCATTTACATTTCCATCAGCAGTATGTTTGCTTCATTTTGGTTAGCAACACATTTAACACATACTCTGTACCAGGCCCTTGACAAATTTTAACTCAATCCTCAGAACAACCCCACTTTACAGATGAGGAAATTGAGGCTTAGTGAGATTAAGTAACGTTTTCAAGTGTATTAAAAACAAGTGAAAACTCAGTGAAGAAAGTGAAAAAGTGAAAGTGAAACTCAGACCTAGACATTCTGGCCCCAAAGTTCATGCTCTTAATCAGCACACTGAGCTGCTTAGTTTCTCACACCCTTTTCATCACAGAGTTGACAAATGTTTTGATCTTTGCAAATATGGTAGGTAAAAATCTCATTTTTAGTTTTATTTTGCAATTCCTTACTATGAGTAAGGTTGAGCATTTCTTCAAATGTTTAAGAAGCATGTGTTTTCCCCTTTTTGTGAACCGTTTGTCATTAACTCGTCGATTTTTTCATTTGGGCTGTTGACCTTCTTATTGATTTATAGAAGCTCTTTACATTTTAAAGTAGCTAGTTCCTTCTATGATATAAAATGCATATATCTTTTTACTCTTTTACATGTCTTTTAATTTTCTTTATATAGTTTTTACAGCGTATAATTTACAAGTTTTATGTAGTCAAAAATTTCAAGTTTTTCTGCTGTGTGTTTACATATGCCTGTTTTAACAAACTCAGAAGGCATGACCAATCTGAGATTTAAATAGTTCTCTTATGTTTTCTTCGAGTACTTTTATAGTTCTGTTTTTCACATTAAATCTTTGATTTATCTGGAAATTATTTTCCTGTAAGATGTAAGGTAGGGAGTCAACTTTTTTCCCAGACATGAGTTGTTTTGTAATTCATCTTCTCTTTTAATTAGATTTCCACCTTTATCATATAGTCAGTTCCCACATGTATTTGAGATTTCCTTTTCCCCCTGTTGATCTGTGTATGAATGCAGCTGCACCACAATTTAAAAAGTATTATAATTTCAATGTATCTTACTATCTAGTCACTCAGTCCTCTTTTTTTTTTTTAATTTTTTTTTTTTTTTTTTTTGGTGGTACGCGGGCCTCTCACTGTTGTGGCCTCTCCCGTTGTGGAGCACAGGCTCCAGACGCACAGGCTCAGCGGCCATGGCTCACAGGCCCAGCCGCTCCGCGGCATGTGGGATCCTCCCGGACGGGAGCACGAACCCGTGTCCCCTGCATCGGCAGGCGGACCCCCAACCACTGCGCCACCAGGGAAGCCCTCAGTCCTCTTTTTCATGAGAACTTTGGGATCAGTTTATCTAGTTCCTCAAAACACCCCAGTTGATATTTTTCATGAGGTTAATTGACATGATATCTAGACTTCATATCCAAAAACATGGTTTGCACATATGTATTTTTAAGTTGTCTTTTATATTTAGTTCTATTAAAATTTTTTCTTTTTTAAATAGAGCTTGCACATTTCTTAGGTTTATTTCTAGGTACTTTAATCTTCTTTTCATTACAGCTTCCAATGAATTGTGCTGTAATACATAAAAACTATTGACTTCTATATACAAATTTTATGTCAACATCTGTGGTAAATTCTATTGCTATTTGTAATAGTTTTTCAGTTTATTTTCTTGGAATTTCCAGATATATAATCCTATCATCTGCAAACAATAATAATTTTATCTCTTCTCTGTTTTTATATATCGTATTTCTTTCTCTTGTTTGTGTTGGCAAGTATCTCTAAGATAATATTCAGTAACAGTGGCAATAATAGATATCTTTCTCTTGTCTTAACTTTAATGGGAGGATGTTTATAAGTATTTTCCTATTAAACATAATGCTGACCTTGGAGATGAGATAAATATATTTTGTCACATTAAGTATCAATCAAGTCACTTTTGAGAAGTTTTAAAAGTAAAATAAAGATGTTGAGTTTTATCAGTGCTTTTCCAGCATAGAGATGATCATATGATTTGTGTTTGATCTGGTAATATGATGAATTATATTAATAAACTTGCCTATATTGAAACATGCATTTATGGAGGGAGGTGAATTGTGTTTCTCTCTATTTTACCTTGAATTACCTAAAGGTTTTTCTTTATCAATGTTGATGCTTTGTTGTTTGGTGCATGGTATTCACAGATGCTAGGTCTTCATTGTAGATGGCATCTGTTATCATTGTAATGGGCTCTGTTTTACTTCCCTTTCATGCTTTTTGTCTTGAATTCAATCTTATCTGATATTAAGATTTTAAGATTCAGAACCCTGTTTTATTTTTTCTTCATGTTAATCCCCACCCCCAACCTTTCTGAATCACTTTAAGTGTGTTTTTTTGTACATAGCAGCGTAGATATGGATTTTTTTGTGACCTAATCTTAGAGTCATTTTGTTTTCTTTTTATCAGTGAAAAGCACACCCTTTGAGACAAGCCATCAGGATTAGCAAAGTGTTCCTTGCATCACCCCCCATCACTGCCTGGCACAGTTTCCCAGGGGTGACCACACATGGAGTTTCCAAACAATATCTTTTTAGTCATTTTCTTTTATTATGTAAGTTTAGCTAATATAAATTTCAATATATAGATATATTGATAAAATAGTTTTCTTTTAATTCTGTCATGATTTTTAAATTATGCTTTCTGTTTAAACCTTAGATATCTTTTTCTTTTCTTTTTTTTTTGGCTGCATTGGGTTTTCATTGCTGTACGTGGGCTTTCTCTAGTTGTGGCGAGCAGGGGCTGCTCTTTATTACAGTGCACAGGCTTCTCAATGTGGTGGCTTCTCTTGTTGCAGAGCATGGGCTCTAGGCACGCAGACTTCAATAGTTGTGGCATGCAGACTCAGTAGTTGTGGCACGTGGGCTCTAGAGTGCAGGCTCAGTAGTCGTGGCACACAGGCTTAGTTGCTCCGTGGCATGTGGGATCTTCCCATACCAGGGCTTGAACCCGTGTCCCCTGCATTGGCAGGTGGATTCTTAACCACTGCACCACCAGAAAAGTCCCAAACCTTAAATATCTTGTACTATATAGTCTATGTTACCATATTTTTTTCTGTGTCCCTATTACTTTTGATAATTTAGTATGTGTATGTTTTGTCTGATTGGTTACATTTCTTTTTTATTGAGGTAAAATTGACATAACATAGAATGAACCATTAATCGTTTTTAAGTGTATAATTCAGTGATAGTTATGATTTTTAACTGTGCATTTATAGACTATTCATAATCATTCTCCATTTGCTTTACATCAGCAGTTCCTTTACACTCTTAAAAACCATCAAGGACCCCAAAGAGCTTTTGTTTATGTGGGTAATATCTATCGATACCATATTAAAAACAAAAAACTGGAAAATTTGAAAATATGAATTATTTCACTTAAAAATCACAATGATAAACACATTGCATGTTAACATAAATAACATTATTTTAATGAAGTACAACTATATTTCTAAAATAAAGAAAAATTAGTAAGAAGAATGGCATTATTTTACATTTTTGTAAATCTCTTTAGTGTTTGACTTAGGAAGACAGATGGATTCTCACATCTGCTTCTGCATTCAGTCTGTGATAATAGATTGTTTGCTTTGCATTTTGAAGAAAACCTGGCTTAACACAGTTATGTAATTGGAAAAGGGAGGGATATTTTAACAGTCTTTTCAGATAATTGTGGGTATTCTTCTTTGGCAAGTGGTGGTTCTTTAAAGGTTAGTTGTATTGTGGAATCTGAAACCATATCAGTGACCTTTTTGTACTCTGTTACATTAAACCCTACTTGTCTATTTTGCATTTTGACTGGATCATTTAGCCCTTTATGATTTTGTAACATCATGCACTGTGTCATTTGGAAAATGACCTGAGTTATGCAAATATTCCAAATGTTGACACATTACATTATACATTATCAAAAAAGCACATTTGTTAAACCTAACCTAGAAGGTGAAAGACTTGCACACTGAAAACTACAAAACACTGCTGAAAGAAATTAAAGAAGACGCATTTATAAATGGAAAGAGAGCCATGTTCATGGATTAGAAGACTGTATTGTTCAGATGTCAATACTACCTAAAGCAATCTACAAATTCAACACAATCCCTATCAAAATCCCAATGACCTTTTTTTGTAGAAGTAGAAAAAAATCTTACAATTCATATGGAATCTAAATCCAAATAGCCAAAAATAATTTTGAAAAAAAAGAACAAAGTTGGAGGACTCACACTTCCTGATTTCCAAACATATTACAATGCTACAGTAATCGAAACAGTGTGGTACTGGCATAATGACAGACAAATAGACCAATGTAAAAGAACAGAGAGTCTGGAAATAAACCCTTGTGTATATGGTCAAGTGATCTTCAACAAGGGTGGCAAGACCACTCAAGTGGGAAAAGAAAGTCTCTTCAACAAATGATGCTGAGAAAACTGAATGCCCACATGCAAAAGGAAGAAGATAGACCTTTATCTTACAGCAAGCACAAAAATTAACTCAGAATGGATTAAAGACCTAGACATATGACCTACAACTACAAAATTCCTAGAAGAAGACACAGGGGAAAAGCTGTATGACATGGAACTTGGCAATGATTTCTTGGAGACGATGTCAAAAGCACAGGCAACAAAAGCAAAACTAGACAAATGGAACTATATCGAACAAACACTTTTGTACATCAAAGGACAAAATCAACAAAGTAAAAAAGGAGCCTATGGAATGAGAGAAAATAGTTGCAAATCTATATCTGATAAGGGGTTAATATCTGGAATATATAAACAACTCCTACAACTCAACAACAACAAAAATCAAATCATCCAGTTTTAAAAATAGGCAGAGGACTTGCATAAACATTTCTACAAAGATGATATACAAATGTCAACAGGCATATGAAAACATGCACAATATCGTTAATCATCAGACAAATGCAAAGCAAAACCACAGTGAGATACCAGCTCACACCCATTAGGATGGCTACTATTAAAAAAACTACAACAACAGCAGGAAAAAAAGTATTGGTGGGAATGCAGAGAAATTAGAACCCTTGTGTACTATTGGTGGTACTGTAAAATGGTGAACTCACTATGGAAAACAGTATGGAGTTCCTAAAAAACATTAAAAATAGAACTATCATACGATCCAGCAATTCCATTTCTGGGTATATGCCCAAAAAAGTTGTAAGCAGGCTTCAAAGAGATATTTGCACACCCATGTTCATAGCAGCACTAATCACAATAGCCAAGAGGTGGAAGCAACCTAAATTTCCACTGATGGATGAATGGATAAACAAAGTGTGGTCTACACATATGGTGGAGTATTTTCATCCCCCCAAATGAAGGAAATTCTGTCACATATTTCAACATGGATGAATCTTGAAGACATCATGCTAAGTGAAATAAGCCAGTCACAAAAAGACACATACTATATGATTCCACTAATATGAAATATTGACAGCAGTCAAATTCACAGAAACAAAATAGAATAGTTGTTATCAGGGGCTGGGTGGGGGAAGGGGAGATGTTATTTAATTGGTATAGAAGTTTCAGATTTGCAAGACGGGAAATTTCTGGAGATCTATTTCAGAATAATATGTCTGTGTTTATTGCCATTGTAGTGTACACTTAAAATTTGTTAAGATGGTAAACTTTATGTTATGAGTTTTTCTTACCTCAATAAAAATAATCAAATTTGTTAATATCACCACTAATCTCATCAGAAACATCTTTAAAAGTATTAAGAAGCTATGATTTCATGATGTGGGTCACAAGTTTTCCAACATTATAATTTTCACACACACAAAATTTTATCATTGGCAGCAACTACTGTCAGTTGTTTTCCTTGAATGACAGGCTTCCTTCATTTTTGAACAAAGAAAACATCTGCCAACCACCCATATGTGGATACCCATATTTTGTCAGTGTCGTCTTAAGTAAACATTGCATTCCATGAAAAAGGAGCTAGTGCAGCTCATACCTCACATGTTTGTGCAGGAGCTTTTCCTGAAGGTGACAGCAGTGCTCAGTACACAGCTGAGCTGCTTTCTGAATACTTCCCGTTTTGTCAAGACCATCTCCAATCGTTTGGGCCGCTGTAACAAAATGCCCTAGATGGGTGGCTTATAAACAACAGGAATTTATTTCTCACCATCTGGAGACTGAAGGTTTGAGATCAGGGCACTAACTGGGTTGTGTTCGTTGGTGAATGCTCTCCGCCTTGTTCATAGACGGCATCTTCTCACTGTATCCTCGCGGGTGGGAGGGGCGAGGGAGCTCTGGGGGTTTCTCTTTTATAAGGACACTAATCTCATTCATAAGGGCTCCACCCTCATGACCTAAACGCATCCCAAAGATCCCCACCTCCTAATACTATCACTTTGGGGGATTAGGATTTCAACATATGCATATTGGGGAAAAACAAACATTCAGACCATAGCACATAGAAGGTTAAGAATATGTGCATTCAAGCATTGGAACCTAATAAAATTAAAATTTTTTTTGCTTCTCTTCAAGGACCTTTTTTCCCCTGCAAACACATGGCAGTAAATAATAAAATCGCTGCTGGTACAGTTGGTGTCAGTGCCTCAACTGTGCTGAGGGTCACGCCAGCCTTGCCTGCCACTGATTTTGCACCATCAGTGCAAATGTCAACCCAGTTGTTCCAGAATAAATGATGAGCTTCACAAAGTTCTTCTGCAGTGTGAAGATTTCCTCCCACTCGTGTTTGGTGCTGAGAAGACCCAGAAGAGAAGATCTTAGGTGTAAGGTGCTGCTGACATGGGACCAATGCACGTGGATAGCATACCTGTGTCCGTGGATATCTGTGTATGCAGGGCAGAGTTCACCTCTGCTGATGAACTGTTAACTCAGTCTCCATGTGTGCAGTTAAATATTTACACGACGACTTACTGTGGTGCTGGGCAGAGGAGGGCTGACTTTCTGCCCAGTGCTGCCAACTCTGCATGGCGCTATTAGTCTCCCCGTGATGCCCGTGTCTCCAGCTAGTGAAACGGTAGCTCCATAAGATGCCTCACTGGCTTCTTAATTTTATTTTGAGAAATTGTAACGCACAATTTTGGCTTTTAAAGCTCTCATCACACTTATGTTTAAAACATTCCATCCCTTTTTTCTTTACACTATGAACGCCTGGCCTCAAGATGATGCTGCAGCTTTGCCAATACCATAATACCACGTGAAAGTGTTCTGTTGCATAAGACACAGTAAACATTTATAAAGAAGAGGAAATAGCTTTCACCAAGTTTTTGTTTCTTACTTATCCTTTCACCCAGTTTCCTCTCATTCATCATTTTCAGAATTTTTCAACATGGATAGTAAAAATGGGGTCTGAGAAAGTGAATCCCCTCCTCTTCCTTAAGCCAAAAATTCATCATTAAATATATGAAAAACTTATTATAAATAAATTTTAATTTTAAAATAGAATATTATTAAATTCTAAAGAAGGCAATTTTGAAAAAAATTTTAAATTTGGAAAATTTTCCAAAAAATTAAAATATTTTTGTAAAACAAAACAAGAAAGAGAAACAGATTTGAGTTAAGGGAAAAGGAAAATCCTTCTAAGAACTGGTTAGCATTGTCCAACAATAAGGCAGTTGTCCTTAGGAGGAGTGACTTGCCCATCATTGGAGGTAATCAAGCACTGACTGGACAGCAGGAGGCTGGGATACTGTGGAGGAGGCTCATGGTCCAGTGGGAACTTGGGCCCAATGGCTTTGAAGGTTCCAGAGCCCTGGTGGTCTGCCTTCTGTGCCCGCCATCCACTGCTCCTCCTAAGGTCTCCGGTGGCCCCCCATCTCCAAATCTGTGTCTTCCCCAGAGCCCTCTTACTACTCAGGCTTTCTGCACTGCCAGAAGACTTGGAACAAGCTCCACTTTGAGCCCCTCCCCCTGGCTTGGGAGACGCCAAGAGCTCTGGTTCCTCCTCTCACTTCGCAACCCTGGAGCTCGGTGACCTCCGTCCTCCACCCGAGCCGTGGGCCTTCCCCCAGCGCGGTCCTCCAGCCTCCTCCTCCTTCCTTCTGCACGCCTGCGGAGATCTCAGCTTCCTGCTGACTGGCGCTTTCTGGGTGGCTGCAGGGGCTCTGAACACCTCCCACCAGAAGGGGCGGGGCCATCATAATCTGAAGCACCAACGCCCAGCCGCGGTGCGCTCTCTAATTCAGCAACCCTCTTGGCCACTTGCAAGGGGATGCTCCCTCCTCTTTGCAGCGCCAAGGAATTGAGGCTCCAGGGCACTCCGGAATTTGCTCCCGATTCCCCCGGCAGGAAAGGGCAAAGCTGGGGCTTTGGCTCGGGTGGTCTCCCTCGGAGGCCTGTGCTTGGAATCTCCGCGCATCTGCTTAGAAGGATGTGTAGGATCCGCAGAGGCCGGGGAGGAGGGGGAGAACATTCCAGGCTGAGGAAACACCGCAGTTGAGGCAGGCAGGGTGGAGCACGCCTGGGGAGTGGGTACCATTCAGCTCAGGGCAAGGCCGTGGGGCCTGCTGGGCGGATCAGAATAGGGGGCGAGGAGTCCTGGGCCTCGTGGCAGGCAGTAGAGGGGACAAAGGGACACCGAGGGACAAGCCCTGGGGCATCCAAGAGAGCAGGGCCTGGTAGGCACACCTTTGGGGCTGGAATCCCATGGCACACCCCGCTAGGGAGGGACAGGCACACAGACAGGGCTGCTCCCCCTCGGGCCTTGGAATGTTTTCCTTTCAGAGCACCATCTTCCCTTTACAGGATCTGAGCACCCTGCCCACACGTGACGGCCAGCGTGGGATTTCTCTTGCTTTAGCAGTGAGCAAAACAGCCTTCGATTCTCAGCGGGCATTTTCATTCAAACTGCACGGTTGCCATAGCAGAGTTCAGCGACCCAGAACTTGGGCACACGTGCCGGATGTCAGCCTCTCCAAGGACACGACAAAGACAGCTCTCTGGTCCACACACCCACGGGGGCTGCTCGGAGCCAGGACCAGAGGTGACCCAAGAGGCTCCACCGCAGGCACATTCAGAGACCAATGAGGAAGCACAGAGACCAATGGGTCCGAAGTGCTGGGTTTCAGAACCACGGCAGCCCTTCCTCCCAGCTGCCTCCAGGGCTTGGGCCGTAGCACAGGGGACCCCTAACGGAGTGCCTGCACTACCTTTTTCTTAAAAAGAAGGAGTCAAAAGATAAAGGTTCATTCCTATCTTTGACCTCAGAGACTTGGAGACTAAAGAATAATTCTAACGACATAAAGGAAAAGACTTATAGAATTAAAAACAGGATTGATCCTTTCAAAATCACTGGTTAAGAATGAAAGCCCCAAATGACCATATCAACACACAGAATTTTTTTTAAAGAAACGAAAGAACACAAGAAATAAGCATAAAACCAAAAAAAAAAAAAGCATAAAACAAGGGTATAGAAGATCAAACATATTCATTTGGGTCATAAATAAATAGATAGGCATAAGGTCTTTACTAAAGGAAAAAACATTTTCAAATTGGCTTTAAAAATATTCACCTACACATCCACCCATCCATTCATTGATGCATCCATCCACCCATTCATCAAGCCATCCATGAATCCTGAAGGGGATCCTGAAGCAGCCCTGTGACTTAGCTCCAGCCCCACTCTGCCTCAGTCAGAGGCAGTCTTGATTGCCCAGGGGACCAGCGGAACACACACTTATCCTTGCTTCTGGTAACATGAATCTATTTAACCATCATCCATCCATCCACCTATCCATCCACCCACCATCCATCCATCCGTCCAGTCATTTATTTATTAAACACTTCCTGAGCATCCTTCTGTGTTAGGCCCCAGGATTCAGAGATAGTTCTGCTGTGGTTCTCACCCTTGAGTCTTTCAGAGCCTACTTGGTGAAGACCAATCTGTAAACAGACATATTGACAAATGTGGTCAGGGTAGTGGGGGTCCAAGGAAGGGCATGTCTGCTGGGGAATCAGGAGAGCTTCCTGGAAGAGGTGAATTGTGTAAACTGGGCCTTAAGAGATGATTGAATGCTGGTCTGTGAGCAAAGGGGCTGGGGAAGGGACCTCCCACTCAGAAGGAACAGAATGCATATGTACCGTCGGCATGGAGTGCAGAAGGAACCTGAAGGCGGGGGCAGGGAGTAGCAGAAGACAAGGCTGAAGAGGTTGGGGTTAAGGGATATATCCTGGGGTCACTGGTTTCAGGCTCAGTAGTTTGGGCTTTATCTTGTGGGCAGTGGAAAGCTCTGAAGTCTTTAAACACAGCGTGATCTGATGACATTTGCCTTTTATAAATCTCACTCGGGTGGTGACAGTGTGGAGGATGGCCCAGGAGAGAGGTCATGGGCCTGGGTCCTGGCATGACAGTGAGTGTCCCAAATCCTCAGCATACTAGGAAGACACATCTGGCAAAGCCTGTGAACATATAGGTCAGGTGGTTGCTATGGAAACATCAGATATTTCGCTTCTTATGTGAGCAGGGTGGGTATGGAGCAGACCAACAATTACCTTGGGTTTATAGGCATGAAGGTGGAGCTGGGCTGCCCTAAATGAATATTGCCAGTGAGATATGTGTCACCAATCTCCTCTGACACTTTGCCCAGAGAAGGCCATTGTGTCAGGGATGAGTAGAGATGGAGCTGCCCTTTTCATCCTGAGGGCAAGATGGGAAGGCACTGAGTTCATTAAGGCTGTTTAGGTCAATTACACCAGTGGGACAAGTGACCTCACATAAGTCTGAGATGCAGCAGTGACTTGACAGCAGAAATGTGTGACAGAGACTGAGAGCAAAAGAGTCTCTCAATTCCAGAGCAGGAGGATCCCTTTCAGGGCACCTATTGCAACCTAATTTGATGGGTGAAAAAAAATAGTAACAACAACAACAAAATAATGATAATCATGATGGTGGTGATGATGTTGATGACAGTGATGGTGGTGATGATGATGGTGGTGATGATGGTGTTGGTGGTGGTGATGATGGTGGTGATGGTGATGGTGGTGATGAGGGTGTTGTTGGTGGTGATGATGGTGGTGATGGTGATGGTGGTGATGAGGGTGTTGGTGGTGGTGATGACATTGATGACAGTGATGGTGGTGATGATGGTGGTGATGGTGGTGTTGGTGGTCGTGATGGTGGTCGTGATGGTGATGGTGGTGATGACAGTGGTGGTGATGATGGTGTTGTTGGTGATGATGGTGGTGATGGTGGTGTTGGTGGTCGTGATGGTGGTCGTGATGGTGATGGTGGTGATGATGATGGTGGTGATGATGGTGTTGGTGGTGGTGATGATGGTGGTGATGGTGATGGTGGTGATGAGGGTGTTGGTGGTGGTGATGACATTGATGACAGTGATGGTGATGATGATGGTGGTGATGGTGGTGTTGTTGGTGATGGTGGTGTTGGTGGTGATGGTGATGACTATTAACGTTGATATTGTGCCTAATATTTTCTGGCCACTACTGTAAACACTACCTAAATTAACCCATTTAATCCTTACAAAAGCCCTATGAGGAGATATTTTTATTCCTGCTTTTCATGTGGGGACCCTGAGGCACAGAGTGGCTAATGCATCTTGCTCCGTGTTATACAGCCCACCAAGCCTAGACAGCACCGGCATTGTCCTGATCCAGCAGTGTATGCTGGAGATAGAAGGCATTTTGGAAAAAATTGGTAGTCCTCAGACAAGGATGAGAAGTGGGATCGTTCTAAGCGACTGGTGGTTCTGCAGAGTGTTTGCCCTTGATCCGTGCCTAGGCTGGGTACCCAGGCGTTGTGTGGAAGGTGGGACTCAGAGGCAGGGAGGATGGTGAAGGCTTAGAGCTGCTCCAAACCACATGCATTCTGAGTGGTTCCCGGGGAAGACAGAGAGCTTTGGGCTCAATGTAAAGGGGACATTTATCCCCACAGGTCCGGGGTGGGAATGAAGAGATCATGCAGGGATACTGTGAGCTTCTGCCTTCAAAGGTGTGCAAGGAGAGCCTAATGATCACAGTGTAAGGGTTCAGGCTTCGTGACTTCAGTGGCCACTTTCAACTTTGGGGTTGTATTGTCCCCATTTCACAGATGGGGAAACTGAGGCTCCGTGGGTGACTTGTCCATGGATGCTCTTTCCATTAAGCCACTGCTCCGAGCTGGCAGATGGGAATGCTTCTTTTCCACCTCTCATGTTTCCATGCAGAGGGACATTGTTTTGTGTAACACTCCTGGACCCAGATAGAGAAGGGAGGGTTGTTCTGCAAACCTAACCCTCTGGGGGCTGGGATCCCGCTTAGCCTGACCTGGCCTCTGCCAGGAACTCAGGGACCAAGTGGCTCATAGGGAGGACATCCAGGCAGGGCATGGGGTCAGATGCTGTGTGATCTTGGGTAGACCAGTCACCTGCCCTGAGCATGGCTTCCTCACCTATAAAGCTGAGCTACGTGAGGATGAGGTACAGGTTGTGGGAGCTCATGGGTGTTAGTTGAATGAATAAATGTTGACTGGGAGATGCGTCTGTACTGCAGTGCCCTGGCTGGGCAATTTCCCCCCAAGGACTTTCTGCTCCCCGAGGCCCCCCAGGGCATCCCAGGCTGAGGGTCTGGAGGGTCCCTCCTCAGGGTGTCCAAGCACCCTGGCTCCTCCCTGGGACGGGCACCTGCCTGAGGGTCTCTGCCCCCCGCCTCCACCTGCCACTGGCCCTGTCCATCGTTTTCCACTGCAGGTGTCCATTCTTCATATTTCCTGGCTCCTCTGTGCACCTAAGCAGCCGGTGCTGTTTGTTCTGGGTGATTTCCCTTATTTATTGCCACATTTTCGGGAGGCACATAACTCTGTCTTCCAGCCAGTTTACCGCAGCCTCTTTAAGTGGAAACAACTGATCAGGCCTTTGCTTTCCTCCTTTTGTTCCAGTCCCTCCTCCCCAGCTGCTTCACCCCACCCCTTCTCTTTCAAGCAGCAATTAAATTTAAATCTATTTTCTCTAAAGAAAAAAATTAATCACAGTCTCAGGCCCAGGAGTGTCCCAGAGTCAAGGGGACCTGGCAGGACACACAGGGCTGGACAGAGGGCAGCTGACTCTGCCCTTATTGGGGGTGCAAGTCCCCAGCCTAGCTCCCGCCCAAGGCAGATTTTGACCCCACCGGGCGGAGGCCTCATAGGTCACAGGGAGTGTGACCAGCGTGTCACAGGCATCATGGTTCATCATGGAATGCAGTTAAATGGGCCGTGGGTCAGGCAGGATGCACAGGTGGTGCCCTGGCCTTTGAGAGGGGGTTGAGGTCATTGCCTTGGCTAGTCTTGGGGTCCCGTGTCCGTGTCCCAGGCAAGGAGCTGCCAGAGGGGATGCGTGTGTCACTGGCATAAGGATGGTGAGCTTCTGGTCCCTGCTCATCCTTCCCTCTTTTTTTTAGCCACGAGGAAGCTGAGGGCCAAACCTGCAATTGAGATTCAGGAGCTACTTGTGGCCCGAGTCACATTCTGTCCCATCGAGAGTGTCAGGCTGCCTGCCCTGCCCCCCTCCCCGTCATCCTGGACTCCTCCCTGGTGCTCCCCTGGTGGCGCAGTGGTTGAGAGTCCGCCTGCCGATGCAGGGGACACGGGTTCGTGCCCCGGTCTGGGAGGATCCCACATGCCGCGGAGCGGCTGGGCCCGTGAGCCATGGCCGCTGAGCCTGCGCGTCCAGAACCTGTGCTCCGCAACGGGAGAGGCTGCAGCAGTGAGATGCCCGCGTACCGGAAAAAAAAGAAAAAAAAAAAAAAAGAGTGACCAGATGTGGTCATTGCTCGTCCTGAGTCCATATGCACCTCCTCTCTTCTGCCCGGAGCCCAGTGAGCCAGTGACCACCCCCCGCCCTGTCCCGGATGTATGGAGAAAGGAAGCAGCCAGCAATGCCACTGGGGAGTTCACGTCCTGTCTGGAGACCCCTAGGAGTGAGTGATGCAATAGACCAGTCAGCCCAGTTGTTTCACGCGGCCAGTTTCTCAGGCGCCTAAGCCACCCGTGGAAGGAATCATGCAGTGTGTGTTCTGGTGTGTCCAGCTCTTTCACTCACCCTAATGTCTGTGGGCTGCTCCCACACTGCTGCAGGTGCCGTGGGCTGTCCCCTTTCACTGCCGAGTAAGTCCCTCTGTGTGGACGGAGGGCAGGTGGTTCACTCCCCTGTCGATGGGCGTTGGGACTGTTTCCAGTTTCTAGCTATTATCATGATTTCTTTTTTGGTGGCCATATATATTCTCTTAGGTATATTCCTAGGAGTGGAATTGTGGGGTCATGTGGTAAAAGTATGCTTAATTTCAGTATACACAGTCAAACAGCTTTCCAAAGTGCTTTAACCATTTTACATTCCCACCCGGAGGTGTATGCGTGTCCCAGGGGCTCTACAGCCTCACCAATGCGCCTCACTGTCAGTCTTTCTTTTCTAACCCTTCCAGTGAGTTAGAAACTATATCTCATTGTGGATTTAAGGCAATGAGTTTGAGCACTTTGCCTGTACTTATTGACCACGAGTACATTTCTTTTTCTGAATTGCCCATTCAAGTTGTTTCTCCCTTTTTAATTGGATTGCTTTTTTGTTACTGATTTATGGCAGCTCTTTATGTATGATACTTATGAGTTCTTTGTCAGAAATGTGTATCACGTATATTTTTCCTGATCCATGGATTGTTTTTCACTTAATAGTGTCTTTGATGAGCATAAGTTTAAAATTTTGATGACATTAAATTTATATATTTCTTTATGATTACTTCCTGTGTCCTCTCTAAAAAATATTTGCCTACTCGAAAATAGTGAGGATATTTTCTCATGTTTTCTTCTAGAAGATTCATATTTCTACCTTCCACCTTTTGGTCAATGATGCATCTTGAATGAATGTGCATGTATGGGGTGAGGGAGGGATCAAAGTTTATTTTTTCTATATTGTCAGCTGGTTCCACGACCGTGTGTTGAAAAGACTCTCCTTTGTCTGCTGAATTGCCCTGTGCCTCAGTTGACTATAAGTGTGGATCTATTTCTGGACTCTCTTCCATTCCATTGATCTATTTGTCTGTTTTGCACTAATATCACACAATCTTAATTATTGTAGCTTTATGGTAAAGAGAGTGTCCTCCCAATAAAAACCCAACTTTATTGGGTTTTTTTCAAAGATTTTCTTGGATTTTCTAGGCTTTTTACATTTCCAGATTAATTTTAGAATTACCTTTTCAATGCCTGTAAAAAGCCTGCTGGGATTTTATTGGGATTGGATGGATTCTATAGACCAGTTTAGGGAGAACTGGTATCCTAACAAAATTGCATTTTCTTTTTTTTTTTTTTTTTCTTTTTGTGGTATGCGGGCCTCTCACTGTTGTGGCCTCTCCCGTTGCGGAGCACAGGCTCCGGATGCGCAGGCCCAGCGGCCATGGCTCACGGGCCCAGCCGCTCCGCGGCATATGGGATCCTCCCAGACCGGGGCACGAACCCGTATCCCCTGCATCGGCAGGCGGACTCTCAACCACTGCGCCACCAGGGAGGCCCCAAAATTGCATTTTCTAATCGATGAGTATGGCAAACCTATTCAGGTTTTGAAAACATTAATTCCCCTCAACATGTTTTATAGCTTATAGTGTAGAGATCTTCCATATCTTTTATTAGAAGGATTCTTAGGCATTTGATATGTTTGATACTATTATAAATGGTATTTAAATTTTTCATTTTCCAATTGTTCATTACTAATACATAGAAATAAAATTAGTTTTTGTATATTGACTTTACATTTTGCAATTTTGCTAAATTTGCTTGTTACTTTTAGTATTTTTGTCATAGATTCCTTAGGCTTTCCATATACACAGTCATGTTGGCTCATATGGACAATTTTGCTTCATCCTGTTCACTCTTTTTGCCTTTCATTTCTTTTTCTTACTTTCCTACACCAGCCAGGACTTTCCCAATGATGTCAAGTAGAAGCAGTGAAGGAGGACATCTTGCCTTTTTCCTAATCTTAAAGTGTTCAATATTTCATCATTAAGTATGATGTTAGCTGTAGGGTTTTTTGTAGGCACTGTTTATTAGATTGGGGAAGTTTGTTCTGTTACATTTTGCTGAGAGTTTTCTTTTCTTTTTCTTTCTTTTTTTTTTATGACAACATCCACAATAAATCACTTTCAATCTATTAAAAATAACAGAGTATGAAGAAAGTGTTACAGAATAATTTTGTTTCCATTAGTCAAGTTTTAAAATAACCTTACAAGAGCCCTTTAAGAAGACAATGTCATGTAGTTTTAAGCCTATGGAAACTAACGTTACACTCAAAGTGTCTGTTGAAATGATTACCATGTGGATAATAACTACCACTTTCAGTAGTTAGAATATGAAGAGCTGTTGAATCACCCAAACTATGAATCCTAGTTACGAAGTTCCTCCTGGAAAATGTGATGCTGAAGATTTGTTCCCCTGAATTAATGTGCTCCTTCTGCATCTTGCAAAGCAAACGTGTGAAGGTTGCAAACACATCCAGAGGCCTCTGAACGCCGAAAGCCTACAGTGGTGAGGGAGTTACCCCCAGTCCTGCCTTTCTGGCTGGCCTGCAGAATCCTGGGTCACCAGGCTGACGTGTCACAAGAGCGTAAGTGTTCTTTACGTGATATGAATCGTCTCCTTGGGAAGACACCAAAATCCATGCACGTATCCATGCTCGTATACCAAAATCGCCGGTGCCCTCGAAGCGCGGGGCCGGGCGGTCCCGCAGCGTCGCGCTCCAGCCCGCGCCAGCCTCGTCCTCCTCCGACTCCTGCGCGGCGGCGGCGGGGACGCCGGGGCCCCGCGCGGGGCCGGGGCGCTCGGCTTCGTCGTCCGAGGAGCCGGCCGAGGAGGAGTGCGAGGCGGCCGACGTGCTGTAGAAGGGGTTCCCGCTGCTGTCCGGGCCCGACTCGCCGAACACGTCGTCCGAGATGTGCAGGCTCTCGTAGCGCGCGCGGGCCGCCTCGAGCAGCGCCGGCGCCCTCCTCCGCGCGCCCCCGCCGCCCTCGGCCATGGCCCCAGCCGCCGCCCGCGCGCCGGCCCCCCACAGCGCCTCCCAGCAGCACGCGCCGGGCCCCGGGCCCGCGCCGCGGCCCGCCGTCCCCCACCAGCGCAGCCCGCAGCACAGCGCCCGCCGCCCCGCGCCCGGCCGGCCCGCCGTCTTGGCCGCCTCGGGCCCAGCGCCCGGGGAAGCGCCTCGGAGCTCGGGCGCCGCGGGCTGCGGGCCGCGGCGGGAGGCAGGGGTTGCGGCCCGGACAAGGCACCGCCGCTCCAGTCGCCGCTGCGTCCCCTCGGCGCCCGCCGCGTCTCCGCGCGCCCTCCCCGCGGCGGCTACCCGCGCTCCGAGTTTTCTTTTCAATCATGAATAAGTGTTGAATCTTCTCAAATGCTTTCTCTGCATCTATTGAGATGATAATATTTTTTTCTCCTTTATTCTGTTGGTTTGGTGAATTACGTGGAGTTTTAAATGTTAAACCAACCTTGCACCTTGAATAAGTCCCACTTGTTTATGACACACGCACACACACAGGTTTTGGTTTGCTAATACTTTGTTCAAACTTTTTACATGATTTTATTGTTCTGTAACTTTACTTGATTCTAATTTTATACCATCTGACAATCCTGCTTTCTAATTGAAGTGTTTATTCCATTTACATTTAATTAAGTTACTGATAAAGTTGAGTTTACATCTACTTTCTTGCTGTTTGTTTTCTATTTGTGCCATCAGTTCTCTGATTCTTTACTGCTTTCTCTTGGATTCACTGAGCATTTAAAAATATTCTATTGTATGTCCTGTCTTGACCTTTTAGTACCTCTTTCCTTTAAAGTGACTGTTCTGGGTATTAAAACATAAATCCTTAAATGATCGCAATCTACGTTGCATTAATATTATACCACTTCAAACACAATTTTAAGGATATTACAGCAGCATAAGTCCCTTTAACTCCTTTTCCTCGTGTGCTATGATTGTCATATATTTTATTTCTACATGTTATAAACCCCATAGCATGATGATATCATTGCTTTAAACAGTCAGTAATCTCTGTTCATTCATTCTGAATTCATATTTTCATCTAAATTATTTAACAAACTTATAGTAAAAATTTAAAGTTGTCATGTGCTAATTCCAACATCTGGGTCATCTGGGCATTTACCTCTACTAACTATTTTTTCTCTTGATTATTGGTCACATTTTCAACCAAGAGTCCAACTGACCTGGGGCTGGCCTCACCTCTCATATGTTTTTGTTCCTCTCTGGTTTCAAATGCGTTGAGGGTGGGGTCAGGCCCTTTCCTTCTGCAAGTACCAGGAGACCATGTAGATCTCTTTTTGCCCTCAGCCCCAAACTCCAATTCCTTTTGCATCCTCCATGAAGGGAGTGATCTCTGTGGTCTTATCAGGAATCAGCTCATTGGGAATTAGCTACAGGTTTTTTATTTTGGCTGCATTGGGTCTTTCTTGCTGTGTGCAGGCTTTCTCTAGTTGTGGCGAGCGGGGGCTACTCTTCGTTGCAGTGCATGGGCTTCTCATTATGGTGACTTCTCGTTGTGGAGCATGGGCTCTAGGTGCACGGGCTTCAGTAGTTGCAGCACGTGGGCTCCTTAGCTGCAGCATGTGGGCCCTAGAGTGTGTGGTCTTCAGTAGTTGCAGTGCATGGGCTCAGTAGTTGTGGTGCACAGGCTCTAGGGTGCTCGGGCTTCAGTAGTTGTAGCTTGTGGGCTCTAGAGTGCGGGCTCAGTAGTAGTTGTGGCACACGGGTTAAGATGCTCCGTGGCATGTGGGATCTTCCCAGACCAGGGATCGAACTCATGTCCCTGGCAATGGCAGGTGCATTCTTTTTTTATTTTTATTTTTTATGGTACACAGGCCTCTCACTGTTGCGGCCTCTCCCATTGCAGAGCACAGGCTCCGGACGTGCAGGCTCAGTGGCCATGGCTCACGGGCCCAGCCGCTCCGTGGCATGTGGGACCCTCCCATACCGGGGCATGAACCCGTGTCCCCTGCATCGGCAGGTGGACTCTCAACCACTGCACCACTAGGGAAGCCCCGGCAGGTGCATTCTTAACCACTGTGCCACCAGGGAAGTCCTAGTTACAGCTTTGATTAGTTCTAGTTCAACCATGGTTTCAACTCTTTTGAGAATAAAATCAGACACCATCTCATCCCCAGCAGGGCCCTGGAATCTAAACATCATGAAACTTCAAGATCTTGCTCTGCTTTCCAACCTCACCCCCATCTGCCTCTAACTTAGCATTATCAGGTGATAGAGATTATTTTTACCTTTGGGTCTCTTTCAAATTCCAGTCTGTCATCTAAAAAAGAATATATATAAAAAATATATTATATATACATATATGTATTATATATGTATATACATATATGTATTATATATGTACACATATTACACACATGCAATATATTACATGTATAATATGTATATATGTGCATATATGTATATGTAATTATATATGTATAATATATATGTATAACTGAATCACTTTTCTGTACACCTGAACTAACATAACATTGTAATTCAATAAAAATTTAAAAAAAAAGAAAAAGAAAAAAATTCCAGTCTGTCACATAAGCCCATGGTGCTGAAAGGGGTTGGCTGGTTTCTCCTTGAGCCTCAAGTGTCTTGGCCTATGGCAGGCAGAGGAGGGAGGTCCCAGCCTTAGTAACTACCCCAGATATGATGGCAGCCATTGGTCTTCGCTCACTTATGAAAGCCTTGTCTTTCTCTGAAATTTGGTTCATTTTGAGGTTTTTTTTTTGCGTTTGTAGCTCTTTGAAGGGTTATCAAGTATGATTCTGTAGTTTATGTGGTATTTTCTTGCTGTTTCTGTAGAGTAATGGTCTTTATTTTCTACATCAATAGAAGCAGGACTCCACTGTAGACATAGTTTCTGGTGCATTTCAGGAAAATGGGAGACACCACCAAGCAGAAAAGTAGGAGAAAAAAGACTCATGAGCACTGATGGAGGGTGAGTGTGACCCTGAGCCTGTGGGAAACAGGTCCTCAGGGGCCCGTGCCTCCACTCCTTGAGTCCCCAGCAAGGCAGGGGGCTGAGCCTGATCCTTCTTCAGGCAACCCGGGATACATAGGTCCTAGCTCAGCAGCAATGCCAGGCTCCTACAGAAAGAAAGTGACTCCCCTGTGGAGGACGGTGACCCAACTGGAAGCCTTGCGGACCCCCAGACACTGAGACCACGAGCATATGAACTACCTCACTGTGACAATTTCACCGGCACACCAGGAAAGCAAATGCCGTGAGCAGAGGCAGCACAAATAACACAACAGATACAACCCCCAGGATTGCACGCACTGGGATTCTCGGATTCAGAATGTGAAATGGATATGTACAAGATGTTTGAAGACGTGAAAGCTGGAATCTGTCAGTGAGGGCAGGACCCTAACTGAGGGGGCTTTGTATGTTCAGCCAGAGCAGGGCTGCGGCCCAGAGGCCTCACAGGCTCTCCCTGCAGGGGACTCTGCACCTAGGTGACCCGGGGGGTTCTAGGGAGGTTACCTGGGAGGAGGATACCTGGGGGGTAGTTACTTGGGGGCAGGATACCTGGGGGGGAGTTTACCTGGGAGGAGGTTACCTGAGGGGGAGGTCACCTGGGGGGAACCTCAGAGGTCCTCTGGCAGATGACTCTAGTCCCTAGGTGACCTGGGAGGGGTCACATAAAGTCATGTAGTCCAAACTCTCCATTTTATGTAAGGAGACTGAAGGTAGAAGGACTCATCACCACCTCCAGGCTGGGGCAGGTCTGGGACAAAGGTCTCCTGACCCCAAGGCTGGGAGGCCCAGGAGCACTGTGACCAGGACTTGGGCCTTGGGGTTCTATGTGACGCCGGTACCTAGCTGAACTTCAGTTGTGGAGCATGAACCCCAACACGGGGAATGGGAACAGCCTCTTGGGATCCCAGCAGTCTTTCTGGAGGAGGGGTTATTTGAGCAGGGCATTGAGGGATGCATAGAAGGCCGAGGGGAAGGTAGCATCATTGGCTGAGTAGCGGCCACATGCCATGTGGAGCATTTACAGGCATCATCTTGTACAGGGGCATAGCACAGTGTTCACTGCACCGTCCTTGTGGCCAGGCAGCTTGAGTTCAAGTCCTGGCTCTACCACTTACCAGCTGGTGGTCCTGGAGAGGTCACCAGCCAGCTGTCCTCCTGTGGCGTGCTCAGCTCCACCTCCTGCCCGCAACTGAAGACACTCAGGATGTGTGCCCTTGGGCCAACCTTCGGGTTCTCTGAGACTGACTTCCTTGGGGGAGACACGAGGAGCCCACCCAAGCCCTAGGGGACTTTCTGTTCCCAGACTAAGCTCCCTGCCGTGTCTGCAGCTGCCTGCGGCTGGGGCTCAGCAGGTTGCATCCTTGATGACACTTCAGTGGGAGGAAACCCTGTGTTCTGGGGCTGGACATAGGCGTCCTCTGCTGGACCATGGTGACAGCTTTACATCAACACACCAAGTTGTCAACTCCTCGACAGCCCCACCAAGTGGGGCTTAGTCTCAGGATGCTGCCCTTGGGGAAATCCTGTAAACTGCCACCTGCCCCTCACAAGAGGAGGCAGGCTCTAACACAGGCCTCCTTGGCACCAGGGCTTCCTGACTTCCATGATGTAGGAGTCAGTGGGACTGTGCCGGGTCTGACGTGGGGGGCAGTGCTCTGGAATGGGGGTGGGGTCTCCTAAGTGCAGTGTGGCTGCAGCTCTCAAGGAGAGAATCTTGGAAAGAGTCTGCAGAAATGCAGATCTTCAGTTGCTTCTCGCTGCTCTGGAGGGACCCCCAGGCTGCGTCCCGGGGCCCAGGGGTCCTGACGGATCTGGCCGCTGCCCCATCTCCAGCAGCAGCTCCTGGCTGGCCCAGTGCCAGGCAGATTCACTTCCTCGGAGGTTGTCTGACAGTGTTTTGGCTTCAGGTGTTAACGAATCTGACACTGGCCAAGCCAGAGTTCCAGCAAACCCAATACAGATACTTGTCCTGGCAGGTTTGGGGGGCACAGAGGGGAGTGAGAAGGGTCCCCAAACCCCAGAGAACCAAGGACAGTTCCCAGTGGAGGGGAGGTCAGTATGGTGCGGAGTGTGGGAAATTCGGCCCGGCTGTTTCTACCGGCGTTAGTTATCTCAGGCCAGTCATGTGATACCCAACACTCAGTTCCCCTCCCGTCAGATGGAAATAATGCCTTTTGTTCTGGTCTAAATTAGCAGTAAGGGCTGTAAAGCAGTCCCCACAGAATCTGGCCCCGATATTGTCTTTTCTGTAATAATAATGATACCAACACTATTTTACTTTTGCTATTTTATTCAATGCTCACAGCTCCTTATGAGGAGAGCATGGCCGGGTCTTTCTTGTGTCCACATTACAGATGAGAACACTGAGGCACAGAGGACAAGGCATGCAGCCGACGAGGGGCAGAAGCTCATGGAAACTTGGCTTTTGGGGTCCTGGTGCTGCCTTTTCCCTCCAGGCAGTGATGCCCCATCATACAGCCCTGAGTCTTGGAGGCACCACCAGAAAGCAAGCCAGCGCTGGTGACGCGGAAAGCTCAGTCTCTCTACACCAGTGCCGAATCGAATCTCAGAGAGAGAGTTTTGGGTGGAGTAGAAAAGAATAGCTTTACTGCTTTGCCAGGCAAACGGGGACACAGCAGGCTCCAGCCTTGAAAAGCTATGTGTCCCAACCTGGGAGGATTTTTTTTTTTAATTTTTAATTTTTGGCTGTGTTGGGTCTTCATTGCTGCGCACGGGCTTCTCGTTGTGGTGGCTTCTCTTGCTGTGGAGCACGAGCTCTAGGCGCGCCGTCTTCAGTAGTTGCAGCATGTGGGCTTCAGTAGTTGTGGCTCACGGGCTCTAGAGCACGGGTTCAGTAGCTGTGGTGCACGGGCTTATTTGCTCCGTGGTATGTGGGATCTTCCTGGAACAGGGATCGAACCCGTGTCCCCTGCATTGGCAGGCGGATTCTTAATTACTGAGCCACCAGGGAAGTCCAACCTGGGAGGATGTGATGAGGAATTTTATAACAATAGTTCAAGGGTGGGGTTGCTGACAAGATGAGGGTGTGTGCAGGGTCTCAGGTGGTCAGCCTTCTAATCTTGAGGAGCTTCTCTGGTCCCATTAATCTCGCCTCAAGTGGTTTCTTGGTTGTTCCTCCCTTGATGAGCAACTGTTCAAATCTGCCCTTTGGAACTCAGGGAAGTCTTGCCTACAAGAAACAGGGGACAACAAAAAGCCTTCCGTGCCCTGCAGCCCACAGGCCATCCTCCCCCCCCCACCCCCCCACCCCAGTTTTACTGGGACCCAGGAGGTGGCGTCGTTGTCTGAGCCACACAGACAAGAATTCCAAAGGAGGCTCCAGAAGTATTTCATCTCTGCTGCCAGATTCAGTCCCGGTTCTGTTTGGACTTGATCTGTTTGGGGACAGACAAAGGAGCCCTTGGGGTCACACCAGCTGCAGCAGCTGTCATGACACGAGCCGAGACAGGGCCATCAGAAGAAATTGCTTCTCCTGAGCAGTCAGACAGAGATGTGGGGCTGAGTCCCTGCTCGGAGGGAAGCTTTGGGGCTGATCAACCTTCTGTCAGTGCCGTTGGTGCGACGGGCAAGGGGCTCAGACAGCTGATGGGTGGCAAAGATCTGGCTGCGGGGGAGAGTTTGGAGAAGCAGGACCTGAGGCAGGACTACTTCCTCCTCTTGCTGCACCAGCCCACGAGTCTGATTTATCTCTGCAGAAGTGCATTTGAGGGTCGAGATGTACCAGGCGAACAAGCAATGAGGATGCTGGGATTCGGGGCCATCCTGGGCTTGCAAAGAGGCTGTGTTCTGAATAGACCTTTTGTTCGGCGCGGCCATAATGAAGGGCGGGGGAATTGGCAGTAGACGCCCAGAGGGTGCTCTAAGTGTCCATTCTAAGTGGAGCATTTTAATCGAACATCCGTGTAATTTATTTGAATAAAAATGTGTGTTCTTTCACAACCCAGCTCTCTCCCCAGTCTTTCCATATTAATAGACTATTAATACTTTATGAATGGGTAATCATCTTCTTGGAAAACAAATGCAAGGGCATAAAAGGGAAATCATGGTTGTTTAAACTTCAAAACAAGTAATCACTGGGGAAGGGAGAGCTGTGTTCTAGGCTCCAGCTTTGGGAGAGGGGAGGTGGGTGGAGCTGGACCAGGAGACTCATTGTGGGTCCAGCCACTGCCTGAGCCCCTGAGGGGTCTGCACCCCGCTGCACGCCCTGACCTGCAGAGGGTGCCCTAGAACTCCTGTGGCTCACAGTCGCCCACAGGGGCTGGATTTGGTGTACAGTCAGCTGCCCCAAGCAGGGAGGGCCTGCCAGGGCAGGTACAGGTGAGAGGCTAGCCAGGAAGGGAGCCTGATGGGTTGGGTTCCCACCATCAGGTATCTGGGGGATGTCAGGGCCAACCCTGTGCTCTCTTGGATTACAGAGGCTCAGCCACACCTGTCCCCTGTCCCCTGCAGTGTGGGCTCTGTCGCTCCAAAGAGCCTCCCTGGTTTTCGGACCTTATGGTGGCGGAGGATCCCGGTCTTGGGCTCTGATGTCCTTTGCCAGAGACTTCCCTGGATCCAACTCTTTTTTTAAAAAAATTCTTTTGTCTTTACTTATTTAGTTTTTTTTTTGGAGTATAGTTGATTTACAATGTTGTATTAGTTTCTGGTGTACAGTAAAGTGATTCAGTTATACATATATATAAATACATATATTCTTTTTTTACATTCTCTTCCATTATAGGTTATTACAAGATACTGAGTACCGTTCCCTGTGCTATACAGTAGGTCCTTATTGGTTATCTCTTTTATATACAATAGTGTGTATATGTCAATCTCAATCTCCCAATTTACCCCTCCCTCCTGTTCCCCCCTGGCCTTGTACCCATAGGATTGTTTTCTACATCTGAAACTCTGTTTCTGTTTTGTAAATAAGTTCATTTGTACCATTTTTTTGGATATAAACAATATCATAAGATACTTGTTCTTCTCTCTCTGACTTGCTTCACTCAGTATGACAATCTCTAGGTCCATCCATGTTGCTACAAATGGCATTACTTCATTATTTTTTTATGGCTGAGTGCTAGTCCATTGTATATATGTATTACATCTTCTTTGTCCATTCCTCTGTCAGTGGACATTTAGGTTGCTTCCATGTCCTGGCTACTGTAAATAGTGCTACAATGAACACTGGAGTGCATGTGTCTTTCCCTGGATCCAACTCCTGTGAAAAGTTCTCTGTAACTCTGGATGAGACTTCCCACTCCTGGACCTCACTTTCCTCACCTGTAAACTAAGGTAGCTGTGTTACCAAACCAAACTTGGGTCTGCTAGGCTGTGCACCCTAAAGCCAATCTACTGACACGAGGTCATGCATGGTGAAGGAAAGTGCAGCACTTATTGCAGGCGCCAAACAAGGAGTCCAGGCAGCTAGTGCTTAAAAGGCCCGAACTCCCTGAAGAGTTTCAGGGAATCTTTTTTGAAGACAGAGTGAGGAGGGGGGTTCTGGGGTGCGTGATCTGCTTGTGGACTTTCTTCTGACTGGTTGGTGGTGAGGTAATCAAGAGTCAGCGTCATCAACCTTCTGGTCCAACCAGTCTGGGGTCTACATGCTTCTGGGCAGCAGGCAGTTAACTTCTCCCACCTGGTGGGGGTTTCAACATCTGCCAAACACCTCAGAGGATGTGACTCAGAATATCATCTCTAGCCCTTGAGGAAGAAGTAAAGGTCCTTGACTTTGTTTAATGGCTAAACTATTATTATTTTGTCTTGCTTGACTGTTTCCCTTTGTTACTGCATTTTCTCACTTTTCGGATTAAATTTATTCTTTGGAACTCGGGGAAAGCGTAGGAAGCTAAAGTTTTTCTGCAGACAAGAGGCGGGTGGAGGACATGGTGGGTGGGGGTGTGGTCTGCTCCAAGAAGGCCCCATAGGGTCCTGCTGGGTTACATTTGGACTGGATGATGCATGCATTCATTGATTCCACAATTAAATCAAGCTACAAGCTAAGCAGTGGGCTGACATCTCTGCAGTCAGGGTTTTATGAGTGAACAGACAGTGTCTGAGGTAAGAAGGACAAATTCAAACTCACTTGTTATGTTTCTCACTAGCCTGATGTTGGTCAACCTAATTATTCACTTGGAACAAAGATGTGTCTGTCCATCCATCCAGACTTCTGACGGCTATTTGAAGCACCAGAGTGTCTGCAGTCCCATCAGGATGCAGCCGCAACCCAGCTGTGCATTTGGACTGAGGAGGTGATTTATTCCTTTCCACTGGTCCACAGCTCTAACAGAGCCACTGGCTGTGCGGCGCCAGGGACACCCAGCAGTTCAGTGTGATAATGTCTTACACGCTGTGTCAGTCTTCTTCCCAAGCATTTATTGGGCATCTGTGGGTGCCAAGTGTGGAGATGGGGCTCCGAGATGGGTAAGAATGGAAGCACCAGCTTCCAAGGAGGGGAGTCTGTCTGCTTTGCTAGGACTGTATTTTCAGCACCTAGGACAGTGCCCAGTGAGTGCTCAGTAAACATAGTGAATGAATGAATGGATAAGACCCTGTCCCTGCCCTCTAGGCTTTCCAGTGTGGAGGAGGAGCCGGAGAAGCTGGTGATCAGGGTACAGTGTGATGCATGGGTTGATGCTCAATGCCCAGGTCTCAGCTCCTCTCCCCCCTCCCCTTCCTTCTCCCATTCCCCATCCCTTCCCTTCCTCTCCCCCTATTTCCCTTCCTCTGCTCCCCACCCTGACTATCCTCGTTGCTCCCTCTTTGAGGTTCCCACCAGATTTGGTGTCCAGCTGTGCTCTGTGCCGCCCTGTGCATGGTCATCATTCCTGTGTGTTCGTCCCCTAGCGTGGGACTCCCCAAGGACCTGTCCCATCTCGAATTGGTTTCCTTGGCCCCAGCACATGGCACAGAGTCAGAATGAGCACTATACCAAAGATCTGTCTAGGGAAGGAGGTGGCCAGGGAAGGCTTCTTTGAGGAGGGCGTACGCATGTGGCGTTTCACATACCACCAGTCGGGGCTGATGGCAGCATTTCAGGCTGCGCAAGCCTTTCTGGGGGTTGAGCACAGGGTGGTGCTGAGCAAGCTGCAGTTGCCCACCATGTTTGGATTTATCCATGCGCTCTTGTTACCACTGCGCAGGTGGGCGTCTGATCTGGCCAGGAATTGCTTTCTGCAAAGTGACACGCTTTCAGTAGGGGAGGGGGAGGGACAGGGAGCAGGGCAGGGAGTGGAGGAGGGTCATCTCTAGCCAGTTTCCCTGAGACTCGAGGATATGACGGTCCTCCAGGTGGACTTGCCCAGAAGCCTGGCATCTGAAGGTCCCAGGATGCTCTGGGGGGCTGGGCCCAGGCATCATCCTCAGACATCACCGCAGCTCTCCAGGATGAACCCCACAAGGATGAAGGGACATTCAAGGAGGCTGCTCGGGGCCCCCAACTGGTGCTTTGACACCAAAGTCCAGGGGCATTGGCTGCACTGCTGTGAGTCCCAGCCTGGAGTGGACATTTGGGCTGGGGACAGTGTGTGGGGACTACACAGAGTATGAGAGCTCAGCAGTGAAGCTGTGTCCCCGGGTGCCATCATGGCTGGGAATGCCACTCTGGGCTATGGCATGGCTGTCTCTGCATGAGCATTCAGAGCATCAGAGCATCATGGTCTGATGTGGGTGGATGAGGGCTAGTTCCTGTGTTATGAGGGAGCCGGGAAAAGCAGCCTCCAGCTTTGCAGCTTCTCTGTATCCCATTCAGGCTGATGCTGCCATAGGGACCTGTGAGATACAAGCCCTCCTGCTACGGAGAGGGTGGCCGGCACTTAACACCTCCTCCCTCTGCAGGATAGGGTGTCGGGGAGGGGCCCCGGGACCACTGTGTCCCATCTGCAGGGAGATCATCCCAAGGTCATTGCCCCTGTGGCAACCTGGACTTCTCTGCTGCCCAACTGGGCACAGGAAGGCCTGGCCTAGAGAGACGGGTGGGTGTGAGGGTCTTTCTGTGCCTGGAGCTTGACAGAGTTTGGGGGTTCAGTCATTCCTTCCTACTCTGTCTTGCCTGGTGGCCTTTGCATCCCCCCCCTAAAGCAGCCTGGGGTCATGAGGCTCCTAATGAACCTGGCTGACCCCTGACTCTGTCTCTTGCCAGCTCTGTGGCCTCATCAGGTCCCTTCTGACCTCTGGGCCCCGTTTCTAGTGATGGCAGGTCTCGAGCAGAGCAGAAATCATACCTAAAATGCCACTCGTGGGGGAGTCAAAGAGCCCCCTGCTGATGGTCTGTGGTTCATCAGCCAGTGTGTGTCCTTCTCAACACCCCTCCCAACCAACTCTTTCCTGGATCATTAAAATAATCTCCTATCAACTGTCCTCAAAGGCATTAAATAATGATAACAAGATGGCAAACTGTAGAGCTGCCCAGGGGTGGTGACAGACGTGACCCTACATGGTCCTCACGCAGCCCCAGGACCCCCGGGCCATCAGTGTCCCCACTTTCCAGATGACTAGGATGAAACCTGTGCTGGTTTCTCTTAGCATCGTGCCAGATCTTTCACCCTTTAAATGTGGTCCCGCACTCCTGAGCTGCATTGAGGGGTGGGTTTGGTGGATGCCGTGAACACTCTCAAGACAGCCAGGCCTCAAACCCGCCGGCTCCTCCATCCAAACCCTAGTCAGGTGTGAGCCGGCTGGTCTGTGATTAGACAGCCCTGAAGGGTCTGCAGTGGCCACGCTCCCTGCTGCAGGCAGTATGCCTCTCCTGGAAGCAATAGCTGGGGATGTGTCGGCTCCATTACCAGAATTTGGAATCAGCTAAATTATTCCAGTTTTATGCCATCTTTACCAGATGCTTCAAAAAGAAAATCTGGGGGCTTCCCTGGTGGCGCAGTGGTTGAGAGTCCACCTGCAGATGCAGGGGACACGGGTTCGTGCCCCGGTCTGGGAGGATCCCACATGCCGTGGAGTGGCTGGGCCCATGAGCCATGGCCATTGAGCCTGCATGTCCGGAGCCTGTGCTCTGCAATGGGAGAGGCCACAGCAGTGAGAGGCCCACGTACAGCAAAAAAAAAAAAAAAAAAAAAAAAAAAAAAAAAAAAAAAAAGAAAATCTGTTAATTCCAATGATGGTTTAATCATTTTCATCTAATTTATGGAATCATAATAAAGCTTTTGAAGTTCTTCCTGTTGCTGGTGAAACAACATTGCTTTGGTGAAGCTGGTGTCATGGTAAAAACAATGTTCTTTGAACAGACTCAGAGACATAGAGAACAAACCAGTGGTTACCAGTGGGGAAAGGGAAGGGGGAAGGGGAAATAAAGGGGGAGGGGAGTAGGAGCTACAAACTATCGGGTGTAAAATAAACTACAAGGATATATTGTACAACACAGGGAATGTAGGCAATATTTTACAATAACTATAAATGGGTTATAACCTTGAAAAATTGTGACTCACTGTATGGTACACCTGTAACTTACATAATATTGTACATCAACTATATCTCAATAAAAAAATAAGGAAAAATACCAATGTTCTTTGTAAATTAAGTGCAGAAATGGGCTAGGGTTCTGGTGATGCATTCAAACAAGCTGTGATGATCTGCCATCCAAACAGAAGTGGTAGCTGTCAAAATTTGCAGTTGTTATGTGTGTGCCCAAAAAGACTTGAAATAAACAAATTTGTGATCAAGTTAATGTTAAATTCTAAAGAACCTACAGTTTAATTTTTTTGGCATGGTAGGATTTTCTTTCCTTTTTCTCATTATCTACAAGATTTGAGAAATGTTTGAGCCTTTGCTCAAAATATCAGCTCAAGTGTCCTATAATGGTACTAAACATTTTTTTTGTAAATAAATCCTCTCAATGTTGGATGCAGTTGTACAAAATCAGTTGGAAATGTTTCATTGAAGCATTTAATGTATGCAAGCCACAAATGTCAGGAACATTTTTCACCAATTGCGATTATTGCAAACAAAACTCGCATGCAGGAAGACAGTGAAATTTATCCCTAGAGGAGCCAGGGGGAGTTGGACATGGCGTAGGGTGAAGCTCAGTGTACGAGTTTTTATTTTGAGATTCTTATTTAAACCTTGGCATATCTTGACACACAGGAAGAATCTTTATATGAAGCTGCTATGTTTATTTGGATAAATTGATGATGTGGGCAGGAATGGAACCTTGTGCAGAAGGCCCAGGACTAGGATTTTACAGTATCTACGTTTGGTGAAACATCAAAAGGATCGTGAATAGAGATGATGTATTTGACATATTTTGCCATGAAAAAATATGCATTGAAACACGGTACACTGAATGGAGGCAAAAGGCAGGATTTGTGACAACATTGCTTCTGGAATCTCTCCACATTTCAATGCCAAAATGTTAGAATTGCAAACACTCTCCATTTCACAGAATTACTCTGAGCTCACCAGGTACTTCAATTCCTGTAGAGATATTTTTAAGTAAAAGATATAGCCTATTGAGAAGAGTCAGATGGAATGTTAACAACTTAAAAACACAATTTGAAGACTGTTACATGCAATTATAGGAAATATTTAAGGTGACATAATCATATTAAAAATACATTCTTCTGAAAAAGACTATTTACCCAGTATGGATACATAGAGGAAGGAAAATGACTAAAGGAAGTAAGTATGTACCAAGAATAATTTTATTTTGGGAACTATATTTAATATCTTGTAATAACCTATAATGGGAAAGAATCTGAAAAAGAATATGTATATATAACTGAATCACTTTGCTGTACACCTGAAACAAACATGTTGTAAATCAACCATAATTCAATTTAAAAAGTAATTTTATTTTCACTTTTAATATTTAGATAAGATAAAGAATTTTAGCTCCTAATGTAGCTAGAGATCCCTATTTTTTCTCTACTCTCCCAAAATTTCTGTCATTTTTTTCATATTTCTTTTTCTTTGTTGTTTTAATTAAGTATTGAGTAAAATCAAAATAATATATATCCAGTAGCTGTAGAGTACCCAGACATCACGAGCACCCTGGCAGTAGCACGATCTTAGGGAATTAGATGTGACCTTTGCAGCCCCTGGGTTTGTGCTTGTATCCTGACCATCCACCCTCCCCTGGGAAGTAACCGCTGCCCCGAGTTTTGTATTCATCATTCTCTTACTTTGCCCCTAAGGTTAAACAAGTGCGTGTCCGTCTACAGTGCATCTCTGGTTTGGCGTGTCTTGGTCTGTACATAGGGGAATCAAGGGCATTTGCTGTCTGACAGTCCATCCCCGAGAGCCCACCCAGCCGTCCTGTTGTCCATGCCCTGGTTCCTTAGTTCTCCCTCAGGAATGGGATCCCACTGTGGAACCAGAACAGAATTTAACCTGTCCTTTCTCCTACTGATGGACACTTTGACTGATTCTAGGTTTGTTTGGTTTGCTTTCCTATTGGGTACTGAATGTTCTCTGTCACTCGTGGGAGAGTTCCTACGGCGTACGGCGTATACCCCAGGTGTGTAATTGTGAGCCTGTGAGTGCGTTTTTAACTTCACCAGGTGATGCCAACCTGTTCTCCAAGTGGTTGCCCACTGGCAGAGCAGAGAGGTATTCCACATCCTACTCAACACGTCATCAGAGCCTTACATTTCTTTCTAGTTTAGTTGGTGTGAAAAGACATATTGTTTTTTTAACTTATATTTTCAACATATTTTAATGAAGCCAACATTTAGTCTCAAGTGTTTATTGCCCATTCTGATGGGTCTTTGTAAAGCATAGCTCTACTTACGGTATCTCCTTCCCTCCCTCCCCCAGAAACCCTGGATGTTTAATACATTCATGTCATGAAGCATTCCCTTCTGTTCAGACTCACTTCTCACTCCTTAACTTACACTCCTGAAACTGTCCCCTGAACTGGCCGTTCCCCAGGTGCTGTGTTTTCTTTTTTCTCCAAGCCTTTGCCTGCGGTGTTTGCTCTTCCAGAAACCTTCCGGAACATCTCCCTCCTCATCCTTCAAGTCTCAATTCAGGGTCTCAGGCCTCCAGGAAGCAGTGTGTGTGTGTGTGTGTGTGTGTGTATCCCCGTGTGTATCTGTCCATGTGTGTGTGTCCATGTGTGGCGTGTGTGGTGTGTGATGTGTGTGTGTGTGTGTGGTATATGTACTGGGCTGTGATATAAAATGAGTTTTGTACTGAAGATCACTGTATGAGTTTCCTGCTGCTGCTGTAGCAAATGACCACAAATTCAGTGGCTTAAGACAATCCACACTGATTCTTTCTCAGTCCTCCAGGTCAGACGTCTGAAGTGAGACTCACTGGGTTAAAATCAAGGCCTTTCTGGAGGCTCCAGGGGAGAATCTGTTCCCTTGTTTTTCCAGCTTCTAGGGGCGCCCACACTCCGTGGCTCACACCCGCTTCCTCCCTCTTCAAAGCTGGCAGCGGAGAAGTTCTCTGACTCTTATGCTGTCACACCTCTGTCTGACTGTAGCCAGAAAAGGTTTTCCAATTCTAAGGACTCATGGGATGTGATTGGACACACTTGACTGATCCAGGATGATCTCCCCAGTGAGGATGCTTAACTCACACCTGCAAAGTCCTTTCCACCATGTAAAGTACCAGATTCCCAGGTTTGCAGGGTTAAGATGTGGACATCCTTGGGGACCATAATTCAGCCTATCATAGTCATGGTCAGAAACATTCAGAAGCCACGAGGCCAAGTGACCCCGAAAGTCCTTTCAAGCCCAGAGCTTCTGTGAGTAGAACCACAGTGAACTAACCAGCAGCCTCTGTGGTTTGTGTTTGCTCCATCTCCTGCCCTGTCACCCATTTCATGGAGAATAACAGAAACCTGCTGGGTACAGCAGTCAATTAGCCTTAAACCCAGGACTTGCAGAGCCTCCAGGGGCTTCCAGAGCCCTGGGAAGCTTCCTTGTCCACAAGTGAAGACAATCCGGCCAGAAACGGGAGAGCCTTGCCCCTGGCCCTCCACTGCAGGTGACGCAGGGTTTGGACTAGTACCCGGCTGCCGCTGACTCCAGGCCAGGGTGAAGGCAGTGGGGTGGTGGAATGTTCTGGAAGCAGGCTGGCCTGTGCCCAGCCATTTGTTAATTGGATGAACTTGGCCCGGCTGCTTCCTAGAGTCTCAGCTGCCCCATCTCTAAAATGGGAGTAATCAGGCACATCTCCTAGAATGGCACATCTCAGATTATTTGAGAAAATCTGTATAAAGTGACTGGCTTACAGAAGGAGCTCAAAAGAAAAAAAAAATCCGAGTTTCCTGTGGAGGTTTGAACTATTAGCCCCATTTCTCCATGCCTCCCCCCACCCTCCACTTCCACACCCTGGCCATGCCTCCTCACAGGGGTCCTCCCCACACCTTGACTTGGGACTTGGCAGGTGACATATGGATACAAGCGATGGTGTGCCAGTTCTAAGCCTTCAAAGGTCTCACGTGCTTCTGTTTGCCCTCTGCCATTGCCACTAGAAGACCACACCTTGGCCAGCCTCGTGGGCCCAGAAGGAGGATGAAAGTGTGTGGTTGCCCCAGGTCCTGCTGCTAGAACAGAACCCCCAGCCTGGGCCAGACAATCCCAGCTGACCTGCAGACACAGGAACAAGCCCAGCCGAGATCAGCAGGGCCACCGAAGCCCACCTGTAGATGCCTGAGAAATCCACGCCCACTGCTCATGCCCTGCTGAGTTTGGGGGAGGTTGTTACATAACAGTAGCTAAGCGCTACATCCCCCATTCCTATTCGTTTCAGTTTCTTCAAACTGAGAAGACATTTCACTATTATAATATTTTAGAATCAACTGAGTCAAGAGCCCTGCCCAACGCATGATGAGAACACAGGTCACTCCGTTGGGTCTCTGCTGGGTTAGCCTCAGGGACTTTGGTGGCTGAGGCCCCCTCATCTACACGCCCTCAGCCTGTAGTGGGGTCATGAAGTGTCTGCTAAGTCAGTGAGCCATGGGCCTGAGTGACTCATTTTCACTTCTAATTTAATTATTGATTGATTCTGCCTTGATGGCAAAAAGGTCTCTGTGCAATGCAATTAGTTCCTTGTACTGAAGCATTTTGATTGTCTAATGATTGTCTCAAGTGCCGGCCAAGCATGCAGCCCACTTTTAATTAAACTAATCTGTTAGAAGAGCCAGCTTGCTTCCTGACCCGGCCGATTTCAGCCACATGGTGGGGAAAGAGCTGTCCGGCTACCTGGACATGGCCTGTGGGGTCCAGGACCCTGCGTGGCATTTATGAGTCATGATAACATCCCGGAATTGAAATCCCAGGGAGATCAGTCAGCTTAACAGCCCTGTCCCATCCCTTGTTGCCTTTACAAATGTAGGGTTGTCACTGAGCTCTCACTGCTCCCAAAGGTCACAAGTCAGGGGGCCCCTCTGTGGCATGAAGGGTCGGGCCAAGAGCAGAAAGATGAGCACAGGCTTGGGGTCAGAGTCGAATGTCTTGCTTTGTCCTTCAGCAGCCCTGGGCCCGGGGGAAAGCTATCAATCTCTCAGCGTCTTCATCTATAACATGGGGTAACAGCCCAGGTCTGCAGCCCTCAGCTGAAGCTCTTGAGGCAGGTGGGTTTCCATTTCACAACTTTTTTTCTGGATTTTGGAACAATAATCCAGTGTGGAATACATATCACTAACCTGGCCAGTGGGTCCAGGGCAAATACTGCAGAATTAAGTTTGTTATTTTAGCAGCAAAACGTGAGTCCTTAAATAATGTGGTAAACAGATTATAAGTGGTCTCTTGAGAATTCAGTTCAGATTTTGTTGCCAAATAAATTGTGAAAAATCTTTCGGGTTTTAGAGCTCTTTGGACTTTGGGATTTGGGGGTGAAATGATAGATGCATAACTGATTCACAGGTTCTTGTGAGGGTGAAGTGAGATCCCAGGGACAAATTGTCACACACAGTGGGGGGCACTTAGAAAGTTTTCAGTAAGGTGTCATTTCCTCCCATCCATTCCCTCTGGGTGGGCCAGCCCTTTTGGGGGTGTGGAGACAGCAGACACAGACCACATCTCCAGATGGATTTGGGTGGATGTTCTAGGCTATAGTAACTACCTTGCCAGGAGGAGGTGTTTGCTTCAAGACATATGGAAGACAAAATCAAATGGCTGATGATCACTGAATCACTCATCAATAATTTAAAAACTCCAAATTAAAACACAATGAGATATTCTTCTTCAGTTCTCCAGTTTGTAAAATTTTAAACACTGCTGATGTCCAGGGCTGGTACAGCAGTGGGAAACAGATTCCTTATACTATCGATGAGAATGAAAATTAATCAAATAGACACTATATATTTTTTTGGTTGGATTATGTTTTAGTTTCCATCAAAATTCAGCATGCATTGGATATTCTTGACTCTATAATCCCACTCTGGGACTCTACCCCATAGAAAGAAATGCAAAGACCTATGTGCAGCAGGACAGTCATTGCAGCATGGTTTGTAATTCCAAAATAGTGGAAGTGACTGAAATGTTTATTGATGGGGAATGGGTGCCTATATTAGCTGCATTCATATTGTGGACTATTATGCAGGTGGCAAAAAGAGTGAGGGAGATCTACACGGCAATGAAAGCACATGAACCCCAGTCTCTCACCTGTAAAATGAGGGTTTGAGTTGCTCCTCCTACTGAGGGTCACTGGAAAGGCTATAAAGCTTTTGACACAGTGCCTGCCATAAAGAAAATGCTCAAGACATAGGTATTAGCTGTTTTCTTGCTGTTTTGATGGTGGACTCATAGGTGTTGGCTCATTGCCATGTTGGATTAGCTCTGTGATCCTGAATCCCTGGCTCCGTGTCTGTCCGTCAACTTAGGCTGAGTTCTGCTGCAGCGACAAACATCCCTCCATCCGTGCTCATCGTGAGGGGCTCAGCTCTTCACCTTGGGACCCCAGCTGAGCCCCCTTTGGGACATTCTGGTGTCAAGGAAGAGGGAAAGAGAGAGTGAGGAACCCTACAGAGGCTGTTCATGTACTTGCACTCACATCTCAAGGACAGAGTGAGCGCAGGGGCCGTACCCACCCCCAATGGGACAGGACGCACAGCCCACTGCAGTACGGGCAGAAAAATTTTGATGATGATAACAGTTAACCACCCTGAGTCTGTAAAAAGTAAACCCACACCCTTTTCCTGATGATTCTGTGAGTCCTGAGGGGTGTGTGCAGGGTGCCCGTGGGTCCCTGGCTCATAGTAAGAGCATCCCTTCCTTCCTGCCTCATTTCCTGTCTCTGGCCTTTCCTGCCTTTAAGGACCAACACCAGCTTTTGTCAGATCCCCACATTTTAAACTCATGAGGAACAGGTAGTGACATCTTTGAAGATATTTCTGATCTTGGTTTAGATAAGGATTTGAAAATCTCCAATCAGCTTATTCTGATTCTGAAGATACAGGAAAAAGTAACAGACATCATTCATTTGCCCCAAGGCTGGGTGTTTGGGGATCTCTGAGCGAGGGGAGGTGCCTTGGCCTCAGGACTTGGGGGCGTGGGGAGGCCCAGGGCCTTCAGCAAGGCACTCTGGTCAGCTCTGGGCTGCCCTTGGCCCCCTGGGGTCCCCCGGAGGATCCTGGAGACCCAGGGGTCCCAACGTCATCACAAGCATCCTGATCAGAGGGAGATGGAGGGTCAGAGGCAGAGAGGAGGTGTGACCATGGAGGCAGAGGTTGAATGAATGGGGTCATGAGCCAAGGAACATGGGGGACCCTAGGAGCCTGAAAAGGCAAGGCAATGGGCTTTCCTTGAGCTTCCAGAAGGAACGTGGACCTGCCAACCCACTTTGGACTTCTGATCCCAGAGCTGTAGGACAATAAACCCACGTAGCTTTAAGCCTCTTGGTTTCTCCCAGAGGCCACTGGAGACGAATAAAGGAAGGTCCAGCCAGAACCGGGTCCAGGCGAGGCTGGGTGGGCCGGATCTGAGCAGAGCTGGCCCAGCTCCCCAGGGCTGTGGACACGTTGCCTCCTGTCTCAGCCCGGGTTTCTCGTCTGAGGTGGGGAGTGCTGGCTGCCTGGCCCTGCTCAGGGCTGCTGCAGGCTACAAGGGGTCGTGAGCATCATGGTAAATTTCCAAGGATGAGGTGCTTTACCTCTGGGTACTGGCTAAGATGAGGGCTGGGGCTAAAAGGGCCAGGCTATTACTGGCCAGTGTTCCAGCACCTTCTGCTGCTGTGGCCCTGAGCCCTGCTCTCTCTTGCCTGGAGAACCAGCACCTTCCCATGGGGGCCCCGTTCTATTCTTTCCTGTCCCCTGCCATTCCTCAGGAGGGGGCCACAGAGACTTTCCTGCCCCCCACAATGGCGTGGCTCACTCTGCAGTAAACGCCCCCTTGACTCCCTCTGGCCCGAGTGGGGTGAGGCCCAGGCCCCTTACCCACGGGTCCCACCTGGCTGCCTATCATGCTGTGCTCTCTGCCTGGTCCCAGCAGGGCTTTGCGTGCCCCCTGGAGCCGGGTTCCCTCCTTTGCAGACCAGTCCTAGTTTGTCGTAGGCCCGGCGCTGTGGTTCTCTCCTTCTTATTGACACATCTGTCCTCCTAGGCTGTCAGCTTCTCAGTGACAGGGCCTGACCATCTTAGCTCACCCTTGCATCTCCTGCACACAGTACGGGCTCTGTGAATAGCTCTTGAGTGAATGAATGACCATATTTCTGGACTCACCTTTCTCTACTTTTAAAAAAACCTGTGAATCCCCTTTGCTTTAGGACCAGGCATCACCGACTCTGGGAAGGCCCCCTCGATTGCCCCAGGCCTGGGTGGGTTGTTCCCACAGCCCCGCACCAGCCCCTTTGGTGTCGAGTGCTTGCCTGGGGGTCTTGGTTGCTTCTCCCCCCACGGCCTGTGCCCTCCCCGCCCCCCACTGGCCACAGCCTGCACCCGGTAGTTGCTACAGGTGCATTTGCCGGGTAGTTCACTGTTCATTCAACATGTATTCGCCAGGTGCCTGCTTCGGGCCAGGGAGGGACTGCTGTATGCCCCAGGGACCCCGCTGTGACCCAAACAGAGATGCCTGGCCCCTCAGTACCTTCCCTCTAATGGCAACAGCAGGGCCTCTGTTGGCGTGTGGCATCAGCAGACGCTGCCCAAGTACAGACATAACTTCTGTTTTGTCACCGTGTCTGGTTGTAAGAAGCTGCATTTTGATACATTTCCATGGGTTAAAGATTTAAGATAGTTAATCTGCCAGATCAGAGTGATTGGCGGGGTTTGAATCATGCCACTTAATAGACAGTGGCAAGTGGAAGTCGCTGCATTTGCCAGCAGTGGGCTGGCTGTCCTGCAGCCCCCTCTGCTCTGGAAGCCCAGCCTCGGGTCCACCCGACAGTCCCTAGGCCAGCCACGTGCTGGCCTCTGTCCCCTGTGTCACCAGGAAACCCACTTGCCCTAGCCCATCCAGCCTTCCCTCCACCTGCACAGAGCCAGTCTCTGCAATGCCCACAAAGGCCTAGAAAAGTCCCCAGTCTTGTCCCGTCCACTTTTCTCCTCCAACTACTTCTTTCCATCTTGAAAGTTAGCGCAGCTTTGAATTCGAAGCTGGGGCCGCCAAGGGATGGGCACGGCAGGCAGAGGTCAACACGCCCTTTCTACAGTTTTTCAAAACCAAACCCTTAAACTAACTTGGGAAGAATATTGTGCCTGGTTGTGGTGCCCAAACTTTGGATGAAAATGAAGGAAACGAGGTGTGGAGATGGGTTTGGGGGAGAAGCAATGGAACCCTCTCTCCTGAACGGAGTGCCACCCCAGGCTTCAGTGTCCCCGTCTGTCAAAGTTGGTGGTGGGTGGGATGCTCTTCAGGCCTTCCCTGCCCTAACCCTCTGTGACTGGTGGCTCCCGTGGGAGGGGTGACTGGACAGAGCTGAGTTATAACCGGGGACTCTGGAATGATCGGGAACAATCTTGCCCCCTGAGCAAGCAGGGGGCCGCTGGTGGGGCTGGGCGAAGCAGGCTTTCTTGCTGGCTCAAGCTCTGGCCCGACCCAGTCCCGGGGGGTCAGCCTTAGGGCCCAAATGGTTCTCCAGCCAACTGAGCTGGAGGGTTTCCCTTGTCTGTTTGCCTCAAACCCTGACCTGAGTGCGAGGACTTGTCAGCCCCAAGGGAGGAGCGTAGAGGCGGAAGCGGGCTGCATGACTCCTGTGCCCCGATGGGCAGCATGGAGGTGGGACCAGGAGGGCCCCGGTGGGAGCCACCTGGAAGCCCGTCTTTGTGCAGGGCAGAGTGTCACGTGAGAGGTGCATCTGTAGGTACTGAGCCAGTGGATTCCAGCCCCTGCTAAACATCAAGATCGTCAGGGAGCTTTAAAAACCAGTCCCTGAGCTTCATAAATCCAGATCCCTGGATCGAAATCCCTGCATTCAGGCTTGGAGAGCTGAGCCTTTTATGTCCCTCTGTGAGGGGCTTGGAGCCGTGTACCTGCCCAGCCCAGCTCGTCCCACTGTCTGTCATTGGGGCGCCAACCACCTTGACTGAACCGGGAGTTCATCCTCTGTCATGCCCTGTGCAGGGCACCAGGGATGCAGAGCTGGAAGCCCGTCCTTGGGCATCTGACTGGGCTCTGGGGCTGAGAGCTGAGTACTCAAATGGCTATAATATGGGGGATGAGGCCATGGTGGAGTAGCACCAAATGAGGGTTGACCAACACTCTCCACCAAGCTCAGGCTCCTCTGAGCCCTTTTCTTGACGAGGCCTCGGCCCAGGCCTTTAAGGACTGCGGACTCCAGTCCCAGCAAGAGCCATGAACCCACACTGGCATCGTTTCTAGCAGCTCAAGGCCCCTTGGGTTCCTGGCGGGGAAAGCTCCAGGCTGCCACGAGAGATGACTGTTCCCAGCACTGGAAGATGGGCCCTGTCTCCAGCCTCCGTGGGAGGGGAGGAGCATCACTTGGATCAGCCCTAGATGGCAAACCCAGATGGCTGTCGCATGGACCAGCTCCCTGCTTTTTGTAAATTTCCACTTCTCTGCCTCTGCTCCAGCCCGGCTCCACCCTCCCTTCACGCTCGTCCTCCCTTTAAGACGCCCAGGCACCTCTGCACAGGTTGAAGGTGAGCTCAGTGTACTCTGGACCCTCCTCTCTATTGCAACAGATGGAATGAAATCTGTTTCCGTTGCCTTCAACTAGCGCCGGCCCTGTTAACCTCTGCCGGGGTTCAGGGACCCCTCTCCGATGAGTGGCTTTGGGACAGGCCTGGGTTTGGAGGGCCAGCTGGCATGTTCACGTCCTAGCAGTGAAGGCCCTGTCCACGGCGTCTCAATGGAGGCATCGGTTTTCCTAGGCGTCAAAGCCCTTGGTGACTTACTCCTTTTCTAGACCTGCCCGTAGTTTCAGTCTTTCAAGGTTGGAAAGATTTTCAGGCTCATTGGGGTCAACTGTGCCCTGCATCTTGAGAATCCTGTGTGGTAGCCAGCAGCGATCTTTACCCTTGTTCTGCTTTGTTTTTTACACCCCATCTGAACACTTACTATGGGGATTGTTCTCCCATGCCCACATGGTCCCCAGGGGGTTGTCTGAGGACCTGCCCCCCCAGCCCTTTCCCAAAAAAGCAGCATGGAAGGCATTGTTATAGATGCCCTGGACATCTGTGGTTCAGCCCCTTTACCCCCTGTGGTAGCAGAATCCCTCTCTGGGGGACTCATGACCCTTAGTCCTTGTAGTTCAAAGAAGCTGTCCACCTTCCATATGAGGATGAGCAAGACACCCAGGGCTGGCCAATCAGAGCCCATGGTAATTGGCTCAGAGAAGGTCACATGACTCCAGGCAAGCCAATCAGAGCCCATGGTAGCTAGCTCAGAGAAGGGCACATGACTCCAGGCAGGCGAATCAGAGTATGGCCTGGGACCTTTTTTCCAGAAAAATTAGAAGGACACTTGAAAAAAGTTTAGTATTAGTGGTTGTCTATTGAGCATCTACTGCATGCCAGACATTGGGCTAGGGGTTTGCGTACATTGTTTGTAATCCTTACAAATACTGTACCTGTAGTAGTCATGGTTCTATCTTTGTTACAGGTGAGGAAATCAAGGCTTGGGGAGGTTGTGACTGTCCTGAGGTCATCCGACAGTGTTTGCAGAGCCAGGCTGGGATTTCAAGCCTGTTTGCCTCTGTGTGGTTTGCAGATTCGCTTAGTAACTAACGCTGCCCTCCAGGGTGCCAGAACGTCCATGCCCAAATGAGAAAGTTCAGTGATAACGTACCTATGAAATAAATGTCTTCAAGAGCCACATCTGGAATCTTAACAACTCTCAAGGCCATTTCTAGGTATTGGTCCTAAGAAAAGAATCCAAAGTCCACACAAAGACTTAGGAAGAGTACTGTTTATTCATCACAGAGTAATTCGTGAGAGTGAGAAATTAGAACCTGCCTAAATGTCCTATAATGAGGAAGTGATTAAGTAAATTATGCAGCCAAAGATGCTTACAATGAGTTTGTAATAACACGGGGAAATGTCTAGCATATTAAGTGAGGAAAACAACCAGGTAAAAAAAATTTATTTGGAGGCTGATCTCATCCATACAAAATTACAGATCAAAAGATATATATATATTTTTAAAGAAGACGTTGGGGGTAGGAGTTTTTTTAATTAATTAATTAATTTATTTTTGCTGTATTGGGTCTTCGTTTCTGTGCGAGGGCTTTCTCTAGTTGTGGCAAGTGGGAGCCACTCTTCATCGCAGTGCGTGGGCCTCTCTCTATCACGGCCTCTCTTGTTGCGGAGCACAGGCTCCAGACGCGCAGGCTCAGCAGTTGTGGCTCACGGGCCTAGTTGCTCTGCAGCATGTGGGATCCTCCCAGACCAGGGCTCGAACCCGTGTCCCCTGCATTGGCAGGCAGATTCTCAACCACTGCGCCACCAGGGAAGCCCAAGATATATTTTTTAAAAGATTGAAATAGGCCAGTGTTTCCACAGGGGTTTTCTCTGGGTGGTGAGATGTATGCTCGCTTTTTATTCATAGTTTCCAAAATTTCCAAAATGGGTGAGTATTGTGTTTACAGTCAGTGCAGAAGAAAAGATGATACTAAAAATTCTGGTAAGGAAAATGTCAACAGGATTTTCGTTCTCAGCTGAGCTAGTAATATCCAACCTCCAGGTCAGAGGCAGATAAACAATAAGGGCAGTTTGCGTTGGAGCAAGGTTTTGGGTTTACAATGTGATTTCCTGTATGTGACTTTTCTGGTAAGCAGACGATTTCTGTGTGGTAAACAGGGCAGGTTCTTTTTCTCAGCCTCATTTTCATTTTGTTTTCTTACTGTCATAGATATCATACATTCAAAAGAATGCGTAAAATATAAATACAGTTTACAGAAAGGTAACAAGACAAACACCCATGCATCTACCGCCGAGGTTGGGAAATAGAATATTCTGGTACCTTAGAGCCTCTGTGTACTCCTTCCTAACCCTATATCTCCCTCCTTCCCTAACATTTGTGGGGCTCGGGGCAAGAGTACAAACACAGCCCCACACACCATATGTCAAAATATTTACAAATTATAAATCAAGTTAACGAACTGTTAAGTAAAAAATGTTCTAGCCTCCTGCTTTGACAACTATACCTTCATAATAACAAAACTGAAAAGATATATAGAATTACAGGTTATTTTTTGATAACTGAAAGCTGGCAAAATATCAAAGAGAACTGAATTTAATTATTATTGCAGATGCCTGGGTGCTCTGTGGATGGGCCAATAATGCTTGGATGAGTAATAAAACAAAAACATGCATAATTTATAAATTATTGTATGTTTATTCTATAAAATTTATTTTCTTGCCTTCATTTCAACACTATTGCTAATTATATTGTTATAATTAAGATTTTTCACATAATTTGCATTTTATTGACAGTAGTGACAAATTAGACACCATATCTTGAGTCATTGTTGTTCTTAGATAAGTTTTTAAAAATTAATTTCAGTTTGGGGAAACTTTTTGATCTGCCAAGGCAGTAGTAGCTGGGACGGTCAATAAAACCCTTAAAGACAGGTCTTAAAGGAAATTAACCAAATTTCTTTGAAATTTTACTTATAAGGTTTAATCATTGTAATGGGATTGAATATTTTCTTTTCTTTTCTTTATTTTTATTTTTGGCTGCGTTGAGTCTTCGTTGCTGTGCGCGGGCTTTCTCTAGTTGCAGTGAGTGGGGGCTACTCTTCATTGCAGTGCACGGGCTTCTCATTGCCGTGGCTTCTATTGTTGCGGAGCACTGGCTCTAGGTGCGCGGGATTCAGTAGTTGTGGCACACTGGCTCAGTAGTTGTGACGCACAGGCTTAGTTGCTCCGTGGCATGTGGGATCTTCCTGGACCAGGGCTCGAACCCGTGTCCCCTGCATTGGCAGGTGGATTCTTAACCACTGCACCACCAGGGAAGTCCCCCCCCTTTTTTTAGGGATTGCATATTATACATAATCATTAACACAGGAAACATCCTATGTTAATTTCATCATATAAAATCACAATCACTTCTCTCACCGTTTTCCTCATGTTTCATTGTCAATGTCAAGATTCCTGCAACATTGCAAAGAACAGATACCAAGCTTCATTCATGTTCCATCTAATTCTACAAAAATGTAAACAGAGAAGAGTTACCTAAGGTTGCAAAATCATTCCCAGCTTCCGTGTGTGACACTTACCTGTGCCTCCTGACTGGTGAGACCTTCGGAAACAGAAATGCTGTCCAAGGAGAGGCAAGAAGGTGGTCCCTCAGCACTACTGGGCAGGATGCCCTGCTAACAACTGAATTGAAATGATGGACATACAACAACTTGATGCCAAAAACTCAGCCTCTGTGCACTGGGGCTGGATGGAATCTCAGAGACAGTTTTGGTTGAAGCAAAAAAAAATTAGCTTTATTGCTTTGCCAGGCAAAGGGGGACACGGTGGGTTCTGTGCCCTGAAAAACTGTGTGTCCTAGCCTTGGGGATTTGGTGAGGAGTTTCATGGCAATGGTTCAAGGGTGGGGTTGCTGATAAGGATCAGGGTGTGTGCAGAGCCAGCACTCCTTTAATCTGGCCTCAGGTGTCTCCTGATGAGTTTCTCTGCTTCCTTTAATCTGGCCTTTGGGACTCAGGAAAGTCACGGAGGCTGGAGTCTATTCCCTACAAACAAGAAATGGGGGCACAGAAAGGCTTCTGTGACCAGGAGCCCCACAGGGTCCTACTTGGTTTCAAACTGACCACATCCACACTATTTGAGGGAAGAATTCGACAACTAGACTTTCCTCCCGCCCTGTGCTTCCTCCTTCCAGACCCTCTGTCTCTGAAATCAGTGTCTGCCTCTGACAAGAGGATAGCACAGCCCTGCACCCTGGTGGTAGAGCCAGGGAGGTGGGAAGGGCTTCTCAGGGGGTTTGGGGCACAGGTCTGGCTGGGATGGAGTGAGGGGTGCACCCAGGGGTTCTTTAATGAATGACTTCTGGGGGATGTTTCTAATATCTGGAACCCCCAAAACAGTGAGCCCAGAGCAAGGAGCCCTCTGTAGGGATACTTTGGAGGAGGAGCCTGACTTGTCTCATTCCTTCCTTGTCTTTCTGGAGCATCCAGGACAATCTATCATGAAGTACTGAAGACCCTCAGGGCAGCACATGCATGACATGTAAGGAAGGGTGTGTCATCCCCTCAGAGGAAGAGATGCTAACAGCCTTGAGGCTGCGCTCTGGTTTCAGCTTCCCTGAAGGTTTGCAAGTCCCTCCTGGGAAAATCGGTGGGCGAGGCCTGAGCTGCAGAGTGGCTCGTGTTTCTGTTTCATGATTTCTAGACCAAGTCCCTACAGAACGTGGCTGTGGACTGCCCTGAGTGCTCTCAGGGGTCCTGCAAGCAGAGGGTGGCAGGGAGGTGGGGCTCCTTCAGTGTGTGGCCAAGCCCAGCTCAGATCATGACTGGAGCCAGTGTCTGTCCTTAGATTGATAGGACAGGATGGTCTGTGCATCTAGGCCTGTCTATCTCTTGGGTTGGACCATCCCAGCCTGGACTGTCACCCTCCATGCTGCCCTCCCATCTCCCTCTGGGGTTCTCTGCACGGCTCCTTCACTTTCTGAGTCTGTTGCTTCTTTTCTTCTTCTATGCTTTGGTTTTGCTGGAGCCATCCACCAGTAGCTGCTTGAGGACCAATGCAAGGAAGTTAAAGTTTGAGTCCCTGTGTGTCTGAAATGTCATCATGCTACCTTCATGCTTGTCTGAGTGATTTCCTGGGCAAAGAATTCTAGGTGGGAACTATTTCCCATGAGAATTTGGGAGGCTTCGCTTCACTGTATTCTGGACTTCAGGGTTGTCGCTGAGATGTCCGAATCCATTTTGCTTTCCGATTCTTTGCATGTGACCTGTTTTCTTGTCCCTTTTTGGCCCCATCTGGAAGGCTGAAGAATCTTCCTCGTGTGGCCTGGGTTCTGAAATTTCCCAGTGACGTGCCCTAGTGTGGGTCCATTCTCATCTGTCTGTTTTGGGCACTCAGTGGCCTTTTAAATTTGTGAACTAATGATCTTCCTTCCTGGGAAATTCTTGTGCCTTTTTTCTTTTATTTTTGAGCTTGCAAACCAGTGTTTTATTTTACTGTTCATTGCACTGAATGGGTGGAGGAAAAAATAAAAAGCTGTCTTGTTTCCATTCTGAAAAGAAGTCAGGAGTCTAAAACCAGTTTCTCCCTTTTACACAATGGGTGCTCCTGTGGGCAACAGCTGATCTGACTTTCCACTCGGGCCTCCTCTACCCTGGTGGCCATGAGCAGGGCCTCGTGCTTCCGAAGGCTCCTTTCCCAAGTTGATTTTCCTCTGCCAACCTGAACTCCACTAGCAGCTAAGGAGACTAGGGGGACTGTGAGCTCCCTGAGGGCACAGAGTGTCTGTTTCATTCATCCCTGGATCCTCAGGGCTTGTGTGCTGCCTTGCAAATAGTAGGCATCAAATGTGAACTCCCTGCCTGTGACCTGCTGGTCTTGGAGTGTCTCCCCGAGAGGCAATGGCAGCTCACCCTGGGGACATGGACACCAGCAGCAGCCACCCCTGGGAACTCAGTCTACCATGGGGACCCAGGTGCTGGTAGTTCCACAGAGGAATCCTCCCTCCAGCCCACCAGCTCCAAGACCCAGTGCAGGGAAGCTCCAGGCCAAGCAATTAGCAGGGCAGGGACACAGCCCCACCCATCAGTAGACGGCTGCCTAAGACACGCCCCTCCCCACCCCAAGCCCTCAGCCACCTCTGGACAGAGCCCGTCCACCCTCTGTTGCCTTTTAAATGATGCCCTCCCTTCCATTTTCTTGCCTGGTTTTCTTTCCTAGATGCAATATCTCGTTCTCTGAGGATACAAAGGGAAATCCTCTTCTTCCTCAAGCCTTGCTTGCTCCCTGGGGACCTTTCCTGTGTTTAGTTTTTTGATGCTGAAAACTTGGCCTCTGCGCACCAGTGCTGAATCGAAACTTGGAGACAGAGTTTTGGGTGAAGTAGGAAAGAATAGTTTTATTGCTTTGCCAGGCAAAGGGGGACACAGGGGGCTCGTGCCCCTCAAAACTGTGTCCCAACCTGGGAGGATCTGGTGAGGAGTTTTACAGCCATGGTTCAAGGGCAGGGCTGCTGATGAGGATCAGGGTGTGTGCAGGGCCTGCGCTCCTTTATTCTGGCCTCAGGGAGTCAAGTCTCCTGAGGAGCTTCTCTAGGTTATCAAACTGTGACCTTCTCTGGAATGAAGAACGTGAACATCTTCCATTTGTTGGGGGGTTTTATAAAGAGCTCAAAGGTATTATGTGTATCCCTTGAGCGGTAACCGGGACCCTGCCCCAAGGCTGCACTATTGTTTCTTGGCTGCTCCTCCCTTGTCTCTCCATCCTGCTCCCCCCGCCAAGTCCTCTTTATTTCTGTCAGCCCTCCCTTCATCTCAGCTTCCAGAAGTGCCTGGTTTCTCAGTTTCTAGCTGTGTTGGTCTGATTGGTCCTCGAATTTCCAGGCTGCACGTTTGGGATTTGGTTTTCTCAGGCCAGCTAAGTCACTTACCAGCCATAGGCTGTTCTGCAGTTTCTAGCATCTTGCTTTGGAATCTCCTTTCTTGTTCTCCTAATCTTAAAACCCCTCCTTGCTGATGTTTCAGTGGAGCACTGGGAGGGAGTGAAGTACTTTCCCGCCTTCTAAACTTCACCTGCCAAAAGCCCACTGCCTCTCACGGAGAATCCTAATGAGGATGCGGCAGGTCCAGAGCTTCTGGTGGTGATGTGACTATGACCCAGAGGGAGCCTGATGGACAAAGGAAAGGGAGCCGAGAGATGAGAAAGGAGACAGACTTCTGACAAGAAGCCACCTCACTGCTCCAGTGTCCCACAGATGGGCACCAAGGAATCTTGTGTTTGTGATGATTGTTTGTTTAGTGTAGTTTAGCTTGAAATTCTTCCAGGCACAACTGAAAGATCCCTGACCCATACTTCGTCTTCTCTAACTTTCATCTGCTGGCTATGCCATCTGCTCCCCTTCCTAACCAGGCATATTCAACCAGCACCTTCTCAGAGAGGCCTACCTACTGAAACAGCACCTGGTTCTCTTCTGTCTCCCAACCCCCTCCCCCCCTGACCAAGCCGGGACCCCTCCAAAGATGCCACATACATTCAGGGAGCTGCAAGTGATATGATAAGTTGGAAGGGCAGGGGTTGGTCAAGTATGGCCCGTGGACTGAATCCAGCCCATAGTCTGTTTTTGTCAATAAAGTTTTATTGGAACACAACAGGGTTCATTTCACTGTATATTGTCTATGCCACTTTCACCCTGCGATGGCAGAGTTGAGTAGTGGTCTGCAATGTGTAAAGTATTTACTGCCTGGACCTCGATGGAACTAGTTTGCTGAGGTCTAGAGTCTAGTGGATAAGAGGACGGCAATCAGACAGGCTTGCGTTCACATCTCAGCAAGGTCACCTATGCACTGTGTGACCTCGGGCAGGGGATCTAGCCTCTCTGAACCAAGCCTCTCTGCATCTTCAAGCAGGTGTCTGCCTCGTGCTTGTCGGGGAGATTCAGTCCTGCAGTAACAGAAGTGTAACCCAGATGCCTGTGGGTGCTCAGCCCCAGCAGTGAACTTCTGTTCACACCCAAGGCAAGTTTCCCGGAGTGTTCATCGGCCCCATGTGGGCAGGGCCGCTGCCCTGTTTGCTTTGGTCCCTCAGTGTGTCGTTCACTGAATGAATTGATGGAAACGACAAGTTGGCCTGGCCTCCCTGTGCCCCTCACTGCAGGCCTGAGATCTGACTCCTTCCTGCCCACAGGCCTGGTGCCCCCAGGGCCCGGGGGGTGGGAGGAAGAGAGGCAGGGTTCACACCCTGAATGCCTCGGCGAGACCTGACGGGGACAGAGCTAGATGGGGCTGCGGGCAGCAGTGTGGAGAGTCAGGAGCCGGGCTCTGCAGGATGCGGGTGGGGGGCGATCACTGGCCAGCGTGATGTCCACAGCAGGCTTTGAGCTGCACCCACTCACCCTAGACACCCGTCCCCAGCTGCTAAATAAATAGTGAAAACTACTTGCAAGACTGGAACCCCACGGTCAGCCTGTCCCTCCAATTTCTAGCTCTGGGCATCTCCCTCCTTGTCTGCCGGGAGGACCTGCCCTTGGTAGGCTGTGCCTCGGTGAGTATGGCTCTTCCACGAGACCAAGCAGGGGTCCCCTGGTGGTGACGAAGGAGAGCCTAGGGTCCCCATGACCTTCCCACCAGCCATGGAAGGTTCTAGATGTCTGATGCTGTGGTTCAGTGGCTCAGCCTCCTGGGCGTCCTGGCCACACGGGGTTCTTCATGGCATTGACACCTCAGTCCCCCAACTTTACAGCATCAGCCTCCTGGGTCCAGAGCACATGGTCCCGTGTATGAAGAGTTTTCCTGGCGTGGATTGTTCTTTCTCTTTGCAGCCTTTTCCTAGGGCAGAGGGGGTGCCTGATTGCATATGTAAATATGCTTCATTCTTTGCTGTGTTAGCTTCCTGTGGCTTTAATTTTCTTATTCTTTTCTTCCAAATAAGACTGAAATCAGTTTAAGCAAAGAAATTATTCATTAATGGAATGGTGTCAGTGTTTGGTATTGGAACCACCTGAAGTCAATTAGGGATGAACAGAATTAATTATTCTCTCTGGGCTGAAAGCAGGAAGTGGGAACTGGGAGAAAAGGATCTCTCCTTAACTCATGGCAAGGAAGAGACAGGATTTTAATAGACCTGGGTGGCTGCATGTTAGCAGCTCCATGCTAAATGGCCCACACCCATCTGCAGAGAATGGAATCTCAGCTAAAAATGGACTCCAAAAGGGAAACCCCAAAGGGACAGGTGGACATGCACCTCAGGCACAGAATTTGAGGGGGTCGCAAAACTCAATCATCAAGATAAAGAATTGTTCAGTGCAATGTTTTAACAAGTGTTAGAGAGGGTGTGGAGAGATTGAAACTGTGCAGCGTGGATGGGAATCTTCAGTGGTGCAGCCACTGTGGGAAACAGTATGGAGGGTCCTCAGAGATTAAAAATAGAATCTCTATATTATTGAGCAGCTCCACTTCTGGGTATAAACCCAAAAGAATTGAAAGCAGGGTCTTAAAGAGACATCTGCACTCCCATGTTCATTGCAACATTATTCACAAGAGCCAACATGTGGAAGCAACCCAAATGTCCATCAGCAGTTGAGTGGATAAACAAAATGTGGCCTTTACATCCAAGGGAATGTTGTTCAGCCATAAGACAGAAGGAAATCCTACCGTTTGCAGCAACGTGGATGGACCTGGAAGATGTTACCCTGAGTGAGATAGCCAGGCACAGAAGGAAAAATACTGTGTGATTCCACTTACATGTGGAATCTGAAATAGCCAGACTTAACAGAAGCAGAAAATAGAATGGTGGTTGTTGGGCTGGGGGAGGGGGAGGGGGAGGGGGGAAGGGCTGCTGGTCATTGGGTACCAGGTGATGGTTACACACCAGAGCTCTGCTGTGCACCGTAGGTCCTGCCCTTAACAGCACTGTATTACGCACTTAACATTTTGTTTGATGGTAGATTGCGTGTTAAGTGTTCTTACCCCCAAAACAGAAGGCACAAAAATCAGAAAACAAGGGACACGAGGAATCTTTGCTTTTTGCTATTACCATGAACATGGGATGGTTTCACAGGTGTTTGCTTATGTCCAAACTCATCAAATTGTATTCATTAAATATGTCAATTATATTGAAAGCTGAGCAAAAAAAAAAAAAACCATTAAAAAAAATCAAACTCAGTGCAAAATAATCTGCAATGGACAAAATGTCAAAATTTTAAGTAAAGACAACCTGTTGCTGTTTGTTTTATGACCTTGCAACGGGGTCATGTGTTTCCAACCCACCTGGGGCTCTGGGCCTGGCTGCCCTGTGTCCCCCTGTGTCACTTGGGCTTATGAGGGTTGACAATGATGTGCCAGCAGACTGGGCAATATGGAGCTTTATATAGAGTCACATTCTTTGACTGTAGGGTTTTTTTTTTTTTTGTGGTACGCGGGCCCCTCACTGCTGTGGCCTCTCCCGTTGCGGAGCACAGGCTCCGGACGCGCAGGCTCAGCGGCCATGGCTCATGGGCCCAGCCGCTCCGCGGCATGTGGGATCTTCCTGGACCGGGGCACAAACCCGTGTCTCCTGCATCGGCAGGCGGACTCTCAACCACTGCGCCACCAGGGAAGCCCGACTGTAGGGTTTTTATTCACCTTTCTCACTTGGTTCACGATATGAGAGGATGTTCTGGTAAGCGTGTGTACTGATGAAATGTCATCCCCTCGGCTGGCCTGAGCCCAGGCTGGTCTCTCCCTTCATGGGCTGAGCACTCTTGGGCCTGCTCCAGACCTCTCTGATCCTCAGGGCCTATAATTAGGAAACCTGGAACAAAGCATCACGGACCGAGCCGCCACGGGATCAGATGATATGACAGATGGGATGCACCTCGGCAGCGTTGGGCCTCCGTGCAGCACGGGGTCCCTTCCATCTCCTTTGATCACCCACACAGGACAGGTGAGGGTGGTGATGGCAGTGGTGGTATTACTGGGTCTGGGGTCTAAGCCCACCATGCTCAGGCCTGGCTTCGACCAGCCTCAGAGCCTGGCCCGAGGGTGCTCAGGAAAGGCCTGCTGATGCGCGGGCCATGGGGTTTCTGACCTCATGTGACTCTCCTGTTGCCTCCTAGAGAGCTGGGCATTCAGCCACACCTCTGAGCCCTGGGTGGCCCATGCAGACACTGCCCACAGCCCGCACCTGTCATGTGTGGGAAGGTTAGGAGCCCTGAGGTGTCCAAGTGAAAAAGAAAAGAGGCCCAGGAGGCAGGGCCAGTGGGGATGGAGGGGACACAGAGGGATGGGGGGAGACGCAGGGGTCTGGAGGGGATGCCGGAGGCTGGAGGGGCTGGAGGGCAATGGGGGATGCAGGAGAATGGGGGGGATGCAGGGGGCTGGAGGGGATGCAGGGGGATGGGCTCCCACGGGAGATGCTGCCAGAGGCTCTTTGACTGGGAAAGCCCTGCGCTTGGATAGAGGGAACCCAGGAGGATCCCCCCCCATCCCCGGCCTCCAGCCTCAGGCCTGGCTGTGGTCCCCCAGGGGCCTGCCCAGCCTCGGAGACTCAGGGGGGCCTGAGGAAAGGATGAGAGGCCCCCCACAGTGGAAGGCCTCCTTTGGGCTGGAGAAAGTCCCCAAACCAAAGCAGTCATGGGAGCTTGTGGTGTGTGTGTGTCTGCACTTGCTCACATGTGTGTGCTCACGCATGCAGATGCCTGTGTGTGTATCTGCACACACATGTGCACATGCCCACACATGCCTGCAGGCTTACATATGTGTGAACATGCAGGTGCCCACATGCATCTGCGTTTGTCCACCTGTGTGCCTGCTTGTGCTCATGCCTGTGCGCCTGTGTGTACCTGCATGTACAGGCACATGGTACCTGCACGCACACGCACATGTGCAGATGTATGTGCTCATGTGTGTGTTCACATGCATCCTTACAGTGCACACACCCAACATGGTGCTTACCTGTATGTATGCATGTACCCACACATGCCCTGCATGCGCACATGTGTGTGTGTGTATGTGTGTGTGTGTGTGTGTGTGTGTGGTATCAGCACTTATTCTCTCCTTCTCCTTCACTCAGGGAACCTGCCGCGCTGGCCGTAAGACCTCTATTTGTCGGTCTGGCCTCTTGGACTCGTGCACTTTCCAACCAAAAGTGCACCCGCTTTGGGCACCTGCTGCAGAAAGCGGCTCGGATCTGTGAGGCTGTGGGCCCCTGGAGGGGGCATTGCCAAGGGAGACGGAGCCTTTGGAGCATGAGTTCATCTGGGGGAGGCTGACGAGTTCCTTCTTTCCTCCCTCCCTCCCTCCCTCCCTCATTCCCTTCCCTGACAAGTGCTGGGTAAGGGTGAACTTCTATAACTTACTGTTTGTCCATGGGATGCCTTCCACAGGGACCTGCCCACTACACTCCTCTTATAATTCAGAATCACAAAAGAGTGCACTGATCTTGCGAAAACAGCCATCTTCCATTTTATTCCAAATACAAATTAAATACAAAAAGTATTTCTCTGGGAATGTAAATTGGTACAGCCACTATGGGAAACAGTATGGAGGTTCCTTAAAAAACTAAAAGTAGAGCCACCATAAGATCCAATGATCACACTCCTGGGCATATATCTGGAGAAAACTCTAATTTGAAAAGATACATGCACCCTTATGTTCATAGCAGCACTATTCACAACAGTCAAGACATGGAAGCAACCTAAATGTCCATCAACAGATGAATGGATAAAGAAGATGTGGTATATATACACAATAGAATAATAGCCATAAAAAAGAATGAAATAATGCCATTTGCAACAATGTGGATAGACATAGAGATTACCATACTAAGTGAAGTAAGTCAGAGAAAGACAGATATCATATGATATTACTTATATGTGGAATCTAAAAAATGGTACAGATGAACTTATTTATAAAACAGAAAGAGACTCACAGACATAGAAAACAAACTTATGGTTATGGAAGGGGAAGCAGGGAGGGATATATTAGGAGTTTGGGATTAGCAGATACAAACTACTATATATAAAATAGATAAACAACAAGGACCTACTGTATAGCACAGGGAACTATATTCAATATCTTGTAATACCCTATAATGGAAAAGAATCTGAAAAAGAATATATATATATACATAAATGTATATATGTAAACGGAATCACTTTGCTGTACACCTAAAATGAACACAACATTGTAAATCAACTATACTTCAATTAAAAAAAAAAAGTATTTCTCTTTTTGCTCTGGCCTCCAGTAAGCTCAGAGCTAGATTTTGGCAACTTCTAAAGTTTGTTGAAGTTTTTGCATTTTTTATTTCTTTGCTCATCTATCGATTTTGATAGTTCGAAATAGCCTAAATGAAGATTGTTCTTTGTAATTCTCAGCCTCAAGCCCTTCTCAGTAATACTTGATTATGCACATCTCCAGGTCCTTCTTACAGAGAAACAAGTAAATAACATGCAATTATTCAAATTCTGGTTGTTTATAGACGGGAAGGGTGAGCGAATGGCTGTTGTCCAGGTGAAATGGAGCCCTGGTGGACTCTGGAGGGTTACGGCCCAATGCACAGCACTGGCCCTGCCTTCGTTTTATTCACCTCTAATTCAACATTAGAAGTCTCTGAACTACCAGGAGGAAAGAAAAGGCTTAAAAAGACAAAGTATAATCCAGGAAAGCAAGGATTTCTCGGGCTATTTGTCACTTCAAGTGTAATACATTAACAAAGTGCTGTAATAAGAAGAGCTACTAAAAAATGATTTATTGATACTTTAGACCTGTTAAAACAGGTTAATGTCAATACAATTAGCTCCTGGATCACGGCAATCCCCTGTAGAGGGAAACTTGATAAAACAGCATTAAACGCCACTTCATCAAAGATTGGGGAGGGGCTGTGAGGACTTTAACCACAGCGAAGGGGAGAGAGAAAAGCTCTTTTACGGTGCCCACCCTGAAGCCCCTCTGTGGTCCTCATGGATCTCGTCTCCAGGACTCCAGGGACCAGAGTCCAGACGGCTCTGAGAAATGGTCAGTTTATCTGGAAGGCACGAGGCTCTGCTATTTCATGGGTGGATGACTCGGAGGGGAGAATACCCAGCAACTGTTAAGCTGCGAAAATGGGCAGGGGATTGAGGGGGGCCGCCATGAGCCCCCAGCCATGAGCGGCACTCTAGAGGCGAGCATGGGATGGAGCCTGGTCTTCCGTGGTCCAGGGGTGCAGCTGGGAGCACTGGGTAGACCTTGTGCCCGGCCTGGCGTGGGGGGCCCTCCATACCTGCTGAGCCCCTCAGCACCCACCTCTGCTCCCAGGGGCCACTCTTATGGGAAGCTGGACCGAGGCTGCATGGCCTTCAGTGTCCCCTGGCTGGTCATCAGGCTGTTCTAGCCACCATGTGAGCTGGGATGGCTGCGGCGTCACCACCCCCATCCTCAAAGAGGTGTTGACAGTGGCAGTTCCTCTGCTAAGATAAGAGGGCACAAGGTAAGAACTCAAAGGGCACTGCAGTGAGTGTGGTGACATTTCCATCCCCTTGCCCTGTCCACAATCCGTGCCACCTCTGGGGTCGTGTCCTTGGCTCCACAGATCCGTGTGCAGGACCCTCTTATGGACACAGGTTCTGCTGCTCGAACCCCAGGGTTCAGGAGAGAGGGTCCGACTGGGCCTCTGTGGACTACCACCCACTACTGGTCCCATCAGCCTTGCCCGGCTGGAGTCAAGTTCTACAGACGGGGTGGTCATGGCAGGCACTCTGGTCCAGCGACTGTTTCCCATGATAGAAGAAGGGTCAGTTTGGGTTAATGTAAGAGCCCGAGAGAGAAATCTCATTAATGTTGGTGGAGTCCCTGTGACCAGAGCCCTCCTGGCAGGGCCTGGGGACCCACAGGTACTTGGGGATGAATGAATGAATGAATGAGCCAGTGAGGAGACGCCATCTCAGCACTGAGAGGGATCCAGCTCCCTGGGGTGCTGTCCGCCTCTGGTGAAGGGCAGGAATCCTCTCCACAGCCCCCCTCCCACCCCAGGTCGGAATCTCAAGCAACTTCCCTTTATTTGCCTGGCACGGTCAGCTGCCCGTGGGGCGGGAGGACAGAAAAGCAAGGCCGTGTGCCCGTGTTCCCACGTGAGGGCCTGGGAGCCGCAGCCCACCCTGTCCTGCACCGGCCAGGACGCCCAGGCCCGGATCCCCCTCCCTCGGTGGGGGAAAGAAAGGCTCCGTCCTTTCCGGGGCCCGCTGGCTCCTGGAACGAGGAAGCCAAGATGAGCATGGAGACAAAAGTGGCCCCCGTTCCCTGGGACACAGCGGACCCGTTGGAAAAGGTCCTCTTGTTCTCTTCTCTGCCGGGAGCCCAGGAAAGTGAGGCCCTTCCTTTCGCTTTCCAGGACTGATTGCTCTGAGTGTTCTGAAGACTGTCTCTTCCTGAAGTGAAATTCTCCTGAAAATCACACATCACAGGATTTTCCAGTCCTTTCCCATCTCTCACCTGAGGCCCCAAAGAGCTTTGCCAGACCTGGTGGCCTTGGTGTGACCATCGACAGCTGTTACCCCTGTCACCTTGGGCGCTGCTGCCCTCCCAGCTTTTCTGAGGCCCAGCAAGCCCGGGCCGGCTCAAGGCCCCCATGCACCCCTGAACCGTGGCATCTAGAATCTCATATCACCTCTGGGTGACCCGGAGCAGGTGGCTTCAGCAGGGAAAGTGATGGCAGCAGGGTTGGGGAGAGGGCGAGGGGGCTGGGAGATGCTCTCCCCCACCATCACGATACTTGGAAAGAGAAATAAGCTTGTTTTCTGGGAGGGAAACAGAGGCCTGCCCAGAATAGATGAGACCTGGAGAGACAGCCTGGCCTCCGGGTGGAGAAGGAAAGGTGAGTTCCTTGGCAGGGCAGCCAGTCAGCAAGGGCAAGAGGGGTCAGACTGCTCCAGGCTGTCCCAGGCTCCGCACTGCCCTGGGGGCCTTGGCTTTGGGTGTTGAGGCTTTCGATGCTGTGGACCAGATGGTCCTTGAGGCTGAGGTGGAGGCTCTGGGGTCCTCACGATGCCCAGCCATTCAGTCCAGAAATAGCCTGGACTCCCTTAGGGGCAGAGTTGGAGTCCCTCTGCTTCCACGGGAGGCTTCCTGGAGGGAATGGTGGTCTCCCGCATGTGGAGGAATTGGCAGCTTGTTTCCCGTCCTCTGCCCCATTTCTGGAGGGCTCACCCACCTTGGGCCACCTGGCAGGTGGAAGACAGCTTGTCCCCCTCAGGACCAGCCCAGGGCTCTGACCACTCCTGCTGTCAGCATCCTGCAGGGGTTCACCCACTGCTCTAACCAGGGCATCCGTGGGAGGAGGGACAGGAGGCTGTGTCCACTACCCTCTTCCCAGCACAGGAACAGTGCACTGTGTATGGCTGCACTCAGCAAACCAGAGGACCGGAAAACTGCCTGCAGTTGATGGCCTCTGTGCTGGGTCTCAGGAACCTGGGTGACTCCAGCTGGGGGGTGAGGGAGCAGGGGGCCAATGTGGGTCTGTATGTCCAAGGTGAGTGAGGGGGACTGGTGGGGACTTAGAAAAGTGGCTTGTGTCCCCTCCTGGGAGAGCCTTGAATGCCATGGGGGTGTCCCCACAAATACCTTTGGACACTCACCATTCTTGCTTTAAATGGCGACCCTGGAGAGACAAGGGTTTTTGCCCAGGACGGTCAGTTCTTCAGGATAAATGGATTGGCCACAGGGTGAGGATGGATGGCAGGGAGAGTCTGATGTTAGGAGACCCTGTCAGCAGCCCTGGGGAGAGGGATGAGCTGGAAGCAGAGAGAGCTGACCGCCTGGGGGCAGGTGTCCAGAAGAGGAGGGGTCAGTCCTGTTCCTGAGATTGTCGCCTGGGTGACCTGAGGCTGGCAGAGAGTGGGAGAGGAAGCTGCCCCGGGGGAGAATGCTGTGTTTGGCTGATCAGTTGCCCAACTGTTGAGTGTTCATCAAACACCTTCTCCGGGCAGAGTTCCCTGGATAAGCCAGACTTCTATAAGAGAGGCCTTCTGGTCTACCCACCTCAGGGGCGTTTTGCCAGAGTGGCTGCCCTCCCCCCATCAGCCCTGGCATCTCTCTGGGTACCAGGATGCAGAGTTGGGGGGACACAGGCTGGACCCTGCAGAGGGGTCCCTGCCTGCTGAGTGGAATCAGTTCAGCCCAATACCCTCCACCACTTGGAATGTGGATTTCACTCCGGAGAAACTCATCTGAAATAGATATTTCTCTCCACCGCAGGAGGGATTTATTGGCAAAACTAGCCATCTATTAACATTATCTGGGGACTCTGCACTGGTGAGAATAGATTCTATAAATCTTAGTTGTATAAAAACCCAGGAGCTAGAAGGCTTTAGTGGACAGCAAATAGAAAAGTCCAGGGAGTTCAGGCCTGTTTATTTTACTTAGAGGGAAAGAACATTCGGTGCGCAGCCAGGCAGGAAATGGGTTTTGGGGACGGCCACTTAGCCTAGTTGTTGGCCCTGAAACTGTGGGAGTAATCTCTGCCTGCAATTAGAGCGGGTGGCTCAAAGGACCGTGTTCTGTAGCCGGTGGTGGAGGCTTCTGGAAAAGGAAGGCTTGAAAGTCCAGGCGGGTGGCCGTGGGGCCTGCTGGGGAGGAAGATCCTGGTGACAGGCTGAGGGCAGCTCCAGTCCCCAGGGATGCGTCTGATTAGGGTTAGTAAGAGCCACAGTGAAACCAGTCGCCCTGGTGTGAGCCGGGGGCGGGGGTTGAGCAGGTGCCCAAAGCCCCGTTCATCCGATGCTCTCCACCTGTACTTTGCATTTTGAGTGGCTGGGAGCAAGCATGGGAGAAGTGGGGGGCTTTGTCTTTTCATGCATTTCCTGCTGCATCCCCAGTGCCTGGGACGAGGCTGGGTATAGGGTAAACCCCCAGCCCCTGCTGGCCGACCCCAGACCCACCTCTCCAGCCTCTCATTCCTGAGATGCTCCACATCCTTTAGTGGGTTTTCTCTCCACTTCGATCTGTCAGCACCTGTTTCTGCCGATGGTATTCAGACCCTCAGCAGATCTGCAGGAGTGAGGACCCACGTGCCTGGCACCTGGACACAGGGGCACCCGGGAAACGTGAGTTACGTACGAGGTGGAGGTGTGAAGGATGAGCAAAGGGAGCCTGGCCTCCCTCCCCATTAGGCAGCGAGGACCTGCCTCCCTGACAGGGGACATGGTTGTCCCAGAGCCCCCTGCTGGGGACGGTGACCTCAGGGCCTGGGGCCCCTCAGAACCTGCTCGTCACGAGGGCACTGGACTCCCCCTCCCCCTGCAGGAGAGGTGGATTGGGATCGGCCCTGGGTTAGCCTTTGCCTTGGCCTAGAGGAGATCTAACGTCCGTGCTTTGGGACACATGCCTGCATCTCAGTCACTGTTACGGACCGAATGTGTCCCCCTCAAATTCATATGGTGAAGCCTAACCCACCCCCCCACCATGTGATGGGGCCTTTGGGAGATGAACGAGTCACAGGAGAGATGCCCTCATGATGGGATTAGTGCCTTATAATGGGGAGGACACAGCGAGAAGGGGGTCATCTGCAAACACTGTGGAAGTCAGCTCTCTCTCCCAGGTGCCAAATTGGCTCCGCCTTGAACTTGGGCCCCCCAAGCCCCCATGGCAGGGAGAAATAAACGCTGTGTGTCAGCCCTCCAGTCTGTGGCATTCTGCTGCAGTGGCCTGAGCCGATGAAGCCAGTCACTGGCCTCTTCTGATCATGTCTCTCGCTGACATGCCCTGAGTGGCAGGGGGAACACGGGGAGGCTGTGCTTGCTGACAGTAGGGGGCATCCTCAGCAGCCGGAGTGTCTGTCGACCCCACTCAGGCCCGGAATGTCCAGGTGGGTCGCCATGCTCTTCCCGTTGATGGGGATCAGGGCTTGGCTCCCAAGACCCTCCACCCAGGCCTGGCCTCAGGCTTCCACGGCCATTTCAATGTCCCCCTGCTGAAAGAGTGGCACAGCAGGCTGGTGCCCAGGTGGCAAGGCTGAGTTGCCGTCCTTCAGAAACATTAAGAGAGGGCTTCCCTGGTGGCGCAGTGGTTGAGAATCCACCTGCCAGTGCAGGGGACACGGGTTCGAGCCCTGGACTGGGAAGATCCCACATGCCGCAGAGCACCTAAGCCTGTGCGTCACGACTACTGAGCCTGCGCTCTAGAGCCCGCGAGCCACAACTACTGAGCCCACGTGCCGCAACTACTGAAGCCCACGCGCCTAGAGCCCGTGCTCCTCAACAAGAGAAGCCACCGCAATGAGAAGCCCGTGCACCGCAACAAAGAGTAGCCCCCGCTCGCTGCAACTAAAGAAAGCCTGCGTGCAGCAACAGAGACCCAACGCAGCCAAAAATAAATATAAATAAATAAAATTTAAAAAAAAAAAGGAAAAGAAAGAAGCATCAAGGGAGCATCCTTCCAAGTCTCCCGAGGGATGCTGGAGGATCGGAAAGCAAAAACAAGTGGCTTTGTCCCTTTGTCCACTTCTCCTCCCCACTCCCCCCACAATGACCTGCAGACGTCAGGAACAGGCACAGGGCAGTGGAGGGGGTGCTCCAGAATCAGGGTGCCACCCGGGCCTGGGGAGGCACCACTTCTCCGGGCCTCCGTTTCTCCATCCGCAGGGGCCTGTTGATGCAGAGCCTCCAAGTTTACCCTCGGCCACGGATGCTGCAGCTGCCTTCCTGCCTTTGAGAAATGGACGTGCCCTTTCCTGGGTGAGAGGGGCCTCAGGAAGAGGCAAGGATAATTAATATTGATGTGGCTTCAAATGTTAAAAGTTAGAATTAAATCTAAAACAGAAGGAGAGGGTCATAGGTAACCAATTAAACAGCGACTTCTCCACTGCCCCTCACCTGCTTTGGAGGCAGACCGGACCTTGTCTGGCTCTGCCAATTAATATGCCCTCACCTCCCTGCGCTGGGGACCTCAGGCTTTCTGCAAATTGCAGGGAAAGGTGAGATCGGCCGGTGCAGACACAAGACCATCTCCCGTGGTGCAAATGCCAGGGAGGAGGAGGCTCCTGTCAATTTGCAGGGCTGAGGCCCAGGAGAGGAGAGGCGGGCTGTGGTACCCCAGCTGGGGTGTGAGGATTAATGAAGGGGCCTGGGAAGTTGAAAGAGCGCTGGCATCTGAGATGAAGGCTAGCGGGTTTCACGAGTTCTGGATAAATTTCAAAAAGCAGAGATTGTGGGTGGTGAACTAATTACCTTGCACGGATGGGATGGGAGATCGTGTCTATGCAGCTCGAAAGAGCCAGGTGGAAGGAGAGATGGGCGGCCCGCTGGGGCAAGTCGATCGGGCAGAGGGGGTGAGGGCCGGACCCCCGTGTCTCCCCCATTCCAGTCCTGTGGCTGAAAGGCCACATTCGGACCCTCATTCTTTAAATATCCCCAAGTTAGAAATCGGTGGGTTTGTGAGGGCCGCTAAGTCGACTAGGATTTGGGCCTGGAGGGGGCCCAGAGATTGGGGTCTCAGTCTTGGGGTTCAGCCCCGGCCCCGTCAGGTGTGAGCTGCCTCCACGCCGGCACACGCCTTCAGGTGGATGACCCACTCCTCGTGACAACACGGTGGGGACTGTTCCAGAATCACATCCATGTTAGCGATGGGGAATCCAACACTCAGAGGGGCCAGGTGAGGACCCTGAGGTCACCCAGCTGGTTAGTGGCAGAGGCGGGGCCCAGCCTGGGCTTACCTGTACTCCTGACCACTGGGGACCACTGCTCCCCCTGGGGACTCAGCAGACGCTGGCTGTGACTGTGGGCCATCAGGGAAGGTGGGTCCTGAAGATGGAGTTTGCCGGGAGCTGGAGGGTTGGGAGGAGAACGTACATCCCAGGCAGAGGGAACAGAGTGGGTGAAGGGTCCAGAGTGGGGCAGGGATGGGGCAGCTCCGGGTGGCAGGTGGGGTGTGTGGGGTGGGCTCTGCAGGGGGGAGCCAGGGCAGGAAGGGCCCAGTGTCCTGTGTCCTGTATAAGAGGCAGGGCCCAAGGTGCCCCTGGGGTAACCTGAGGTGTCGGGGGTCAGGGCAAGCTGTGTGCTTTGGAATGCTCTTCCCAGGGTCCCCTCAGAGTGGAGGGGGGTGAGGTGGGCCAGGGCTGGAGACCCACAACTCGGGAGGGATTTAGGCGACCGAGTTTGAAGGACGTGGTGGCTGCCCTAGGCTGGGGCCAGTATTGGCATCTCCATTTCACAGATGGGAAGCTGAGGCTCATGGTTTCTGCATCAGTCAGCTCTCAGTGTGTAACAAGCTACCCCCACGTTTAATGACTCAAAACAGCAATTACTTCTTATTTCTCTGTGTCTGCAACTCTGCTTGGCTGGCCTGGGCCAGGCTGTGCTGGGCTGGGCTGACTGGGCTCGATCCCGCATCGGGGATCAGAGGGTGGGCCGGCTGAGGTTTGGCTGCTGGGGACAGCTTGCTTCTGCTCCATCTGGTCTCTGGTCCTGCAGCAGGCCAGCCTGGCAGCTGGGAGGGAGTGGAGGCCCACGGGACCCCTGAGGCCAGGCTCAGAATGGGGTGATGTCACTTTTGCTGGATGCTTTGGGCCAAAGTAAGTCACAAGGCCCATCCAGATTCAAGGGGAAGCTCCGACTCTGCCTGTCCTGGGAAGAGCTGCCAAGTCACATTGGGAAGAGGCGTGTCCAGGGAGGGGTGGGCATTTGGGCCAGGGGTGTAGGCAGTAGGTTCTGTAGAAGCCCAGAAGAGGGACTGTCAGATGCAATTGGCTGGTCAGGGAAGGTTTCTTGTGGGAGGTGGGACTCTCCAATCTCTACCCTCAGTGTGTTTTATAAAGTTTGGTTTCTTTGTTGAAATTCAAGGCTCATTAAAATTTTCTTTAAAACTTGGAATGGCAGAAGGCAGGCTGCCTCCTGTGTAAGATGAGTTTATGAGCAGGCCAACTGCAAATTCATAATTAAAGGAATTTGACAAGAAACAAAGAGGACTGGTTTCCACTGGAGGTGTGGGGAGTTAATTACCGGTTTGTACTCTGCCACAACGGGTGTGTGTGAGATATCTGAAGTGGGGACGGCTGGGAATTCACTGGGAAAATGCAGCGAAATGTATGTGCCAGTACTGATTTTGTCAATCGAGGTCCCCACACTAGACATCTTAGAGAGGAGAAAAGGCGTTTTGTGCTTGGTTTCTAACATGTTCAGAAACCTCTTTCCATGAGGCTCAGAGAGAGGACCCCTGGCAGCTCCTCTGGGATGCAGCAGGGCGCTGAGGACATTCTAGGTGGACTAGAGGTTTCGATGGGGCCCTGGACTCACACAAAGAGGTCTCTGTGCCATCTGGGTTTCTCTGGCCCAGTGACCACATGGAAAAGCCACTGGGCTCTCTGCCCCCATATCCTCCCTCCAGGATGGCTGTCCCTGCTCTTGGAAGAGAGCCAAGGGCAAGGATGGGGCACTCAGGGCATCTGGTTCTTTCTGACCTCTCCAGGCCACTCTCTCATGCTCTGGCCCTCACCCACTTCTGGGCTCTCCTTCCTCTTGAGCTTCTACCTTTGCTGGTTCTGCTGCCTGGAATATACTGGAACATTCTGGAACATTCTTCCCAGTCTCTCCCTGCTTCTCCCACCCCAGGAATGTCAGGCTGCAGACCTGACGTGTATTCATGTGGATGGACTGCCCTCTGTACTCATCTCTGGAGGGACAGCCCTGGACCCGGCCACAGTGAGGAGCCCTCCAAACCCAACCTGGTCAGCCCTTCTGCAGGTGACCTGTAGATCGAGGGCATGAAAGTAAATGCTTCTGGCTGGAAGCAGCTGAGTTTTGGAGCCGTTTGTTATGCAGCAAGGGCTGACTGATGAACCTGGTCACACCCATGTACTCTTGCTGTCTCGTGTGACATGCCACTTCCTCCAGGAAGCCTTCCTTCAACCCCAAGGTCTGGATGGGGTGTCCCCACTGTGTGGCCCATCCTGGCCCTTGTTCTGCTGTGTGGTTACTGTTTTTCTCCCCGACTGTGTCTGGCTCCCAGGGCCTGAGTGTGGAGCTGGGCTCGTCCGCTTCCCGGGTCTGACAGCTGCTCTGCCCTTTGCCAGCCGTGTGACGTGGGCGAGTCACTCACTCCCCAGGCCCAGGTTTCTCACAGAACAATGGGGATGACCGCTCCAGGTGTCAAAGTGAGGTGTTGGGTGAGCACAGGCCTGGCCCAGAGCCTGGCACATGGGGGCCTTGACAAGTGATGCTCGCCCTTCACTTTGCTCCCCTGCCACTCGCAGCCCCTCATCCACACGGGGGACCACCCTGTCCACTGTCTCTCTGAGCCTCAGTTTCCTCCCCTGCAGAGTGTGGGAGTGGCCATCACAGCTACCTGTGGTCACCAGGGTGCAACAGGGGCTCTGCTATGGGGGATCCCGCCCGTAGGTCACGGGTCTCCACCACCTCCCCGCCAGCTGGGTCTTCATCTTCTTGCTGTCCTTCCTTCTGACACAGACAGGGCTGGCCTCCTGGTCTCCGCTGCAGGCCCATGCTGACCTGGGCAGACGAGAAGGCCCGCTCCCCTAGGCCACCACCCAGGCCCCCCTGAGCCCCACTTTTGGGAGGGTGAGGGTCGTGACCCCTCCTGACTGGGTGCATGGGAGGGAGAGACACCACACAATCCGTGTGGGGACCACGTGATGGAGTGACCGGTTGCCTCTCCCTGGGCAGGTCCACAGACCTTCTCTATGGCCCTGCCCCACGCCCAGCCCGGCCTTGCCGGAGAGGGGGCTGGTCACCCCAGCCCCTTCCCAGACTCCTCCTCTGCTTTCTCTGCCTGGCCCTGGGCCCTGGAGGAGGTGGCTGGGCCGGAGGTCCCTGCCCCCACCCCCGGGCTGGCTCATCCCACACTGCTTGGCGGACCCCTTACCCGGACTATGCGTGTCTGGGACCAGCAGCCTGGGTCACCTGGGCCGAGTTACTCATTTCTGTGCTTCAGGGCACTTGTTGGAAAATGGACTCCTAAGGGATCCTCCCCGGTGGGGCTAGAAGGAAAGAATCAATGGGTTAAAAGTGCTGGGAATAGCATTGGGCCCGGAGTGGGTGTGACATGTGTGCTGTCTCTGTAACTATTGTTCTGTGTGTATTATCCTTGCCTTTCCTGCACTCAGTGTGGTGCACACACCCTTATGTGGGACCCGCTGGCTCCAGACACCTGAAGGCAAGTTGTGATGTGTCACACAAGCTAGATCCTACTAATTTCTTAAAATACTTGTTTCTGGGGTGCGCAGGTGATTCATGCTCACCATATGTTATCTGGAGGGTAGACTAAGCAGCCCAAAGAGGAAAAGCGCCTGTATTTCAGAGCCCGGACTGCTCACCGTTACTCTCTGCAATCACCAAGCCACCTGCATTTCGACACCCAGGGATGATAGCTAAGATTTTGTTGAGTGCCTTTTCTGGTTTATTTTTTTCTTAAGTGCCCGTGTGCACACACACAGAATATACACCTATGTTGAAAACTTAATTGCAGACAATTTGAGGTTACATTTTTTACTTTATAACGTCTTTCAAGCTTTTCTCACGTCACATGTGTTTGTCTGCAGCTGTCCGTCTCATGGACGTGCCGTTTCAATGGCCCCCTCACATGTTACTCTTGTAAAGACGGTGGAGAGGACGATCTCACAGGTAGATTTTTATGCAAATCCATGAGAATGTCTCCAGGGAAAACTCTTAGAAGAGCATATATATTTTGGGATTAAAAAATATGTATATAAAAATACCTGTGATACAAATTGTTCGTTTGGCTTCCAAAAAGCAGCGGTGGGCCGAGGCCACTGTCCTGCATTCCTCTCTTCCATTAGGGTGGTGGGTTCTTGGGGTCTGGCTTTGGCTGGGGTGGGGAGAGGGGGACAGTGAGTCAGGAGCCCTGAGGGAGTGTCTCCCGCTGCCCACGACCTGCACAGGCCCAGCTGTATCTCCAGTCCCCACAGGAGCCATGGAGGCTGGATGCTCCCAGAGCCCCTCCCTATGCTGAAGGCTCCAGGTGAGAGCCGGCCTTTCCCTCGAGGCTGGTTGACACGGGAGGGCAGCGAGGCAGTGGGCCTCTGTCCCCACCGCAAGCCGTGTGTGGTGTGTGGAAGAACTGTGGCATCATTTCAGACCAGCCGCCTCCCTGGGACCCACTGGGAACCACGCCCCTAACTGGAGGCAGGACTGGGGGTCTTGGCCAGGCTCTGCCCTGACCTACCCGGGACTCGGGACAAGCATCCCCACCTAAAGGCCCGTTCACATAGGTCATTGGGCTGCTCCCGCTGGCAGCCTGGGTCTGCCTTTTGGGCCTGTCTGCCCTCTTTCTGCAAAGTTGTTTCAGACACAGATCAAGTGGTCTTTTGGGGTCAGGATTCGCCTGTTTAATGTTGACAAAACCTGCTTAGGTTATTTGTCCCATTTTACAGATGAGGTGACTGAGGCTCAGAGAGGCCCAGTTGCTTGCCCCATAGCCTCTGGCTGGAGTGGGGTTTTCCACGTGGACTCCTTGGGTCTAGAGACCCCCCCCCTTTTTTTTTTGCTGTGTCGGGTCTTAGTTGCGGCATGCATGTGGGATCTAGTTCTCTGACCAGGGATCGAACCTGGCCCCCCTGCATTGGGAGCACAGAGCCTTAGCCACTGCACCACCAGGGAAGTCCCTAGAGACCACCTTTCTGATCCTGGGCCTGAGATGGAAAAACTTCTAAGCCCCATTCTTGTCCTGCAGACATAGGACCTGCCACATTTGTGCAGCAAGCTAGAGCAAACTGCATGGGACTGGAGGACGTGGTGAAATAGCCATATGTTTTCATATTGTATAATTTTAAGAAAAAAATGCAAAGTAGTAGTAGACAGACTGAACATTAAAACTTCAAAATCAAACCCTCTCAAATATTAAAAATCAGAGGCAGACACATGACCTTCTTCATGGCAGGTTTTTATTTGAAATGGTCTCAGGCAACTCCTGAGTGCGGTCCAAGGCTAACTGCCAGCCCTGCTGCTGCTAAGAGATGCTGGCGAGGCCTCCAGCAAACAGCCGAAGATCATTGATTGCATTTCTCAGCCAGGCAGAACCTCCTTCCTCACCACTAACCAGAATCTGGATCATTTCATGTCTAAATTGAACTCCAAGGGAGCACTCCGTCTTCCAATCTAACAATCATCTTTTTCTTTCGTTGACAAATATAATGTTGGAATTTTGGGTGATAATGCAAATGGATTTTGAATCTAATTGAACTTTTTATATCAAATATTTCAAAATAACGATGACGTTCTCCTCAGCATCCACAGATGTTGCTCCCAGAGTCTTACTAATTTTTCTTTGGGATTCAAATTATAACCCTCACTAAACATCATGGGTGAACATTTCTGATGTTTCTCGAATCCATCAAGTCTATCATTAAATGTTACCATATTTTCATATAGTTCTTGCAATTTTCAATTAAGTTCATTTCAGTGCTCAAGAAATGGCAGTGAAGTAAGCCGTTTTTGAAACCAGTGACTTTACTTGGATAAATCAGCAAAAAATAAAATCTATATTTTAGCCCTAAGCTCTGGACTGAAACTCCCCTTGGGTGCCAGCTTCTCTGTCTTGAGGGACCAGTGTGGGGCTCTGACCCCATTTCTTCCCAGAAAGCTGAAAACAGCTGGTATTTACTAAATTCCTCAGTTTTATCATTTCAGATGTACAGGCAAATTTTGCACGTAAGAACTTGAATTTGGAGTTTTCAGAACAAACTTTCCTACTTCTTGTCACTGCAGCTATGATGAGATGTGCCCAGTGTTTCCATAATGTTTTTTTTTTTTTTTACAAATTTATTTATTTATTTATTTTTGGCTGTGTTGGGTCTTCGTTGCTGCACGAGGGCTTTCTCTAGTTGCAGCGAGCGGGGGCTACTCTTCGTTGTGGTGCACGGGCTTCTCATTGTGGTGGCTTCTCTTGTTGCAGAGCACAGGCTCTAGGCACACGGGCTTCAGTAGTTGTGGCACACGGGCTCTAGAGTGCAGGCTCAGTAGTTGTTCCATGTGGGCTCAGTAGTTGTGGCTTGTGGGCTCTAGAGCACAGGCTCAGTAGTTGTGGCACCCAGGCTTAGTTGCTCCTTGGCATGTGGGATCTTCCCGGACCAGGGCTTGAACCCATGTCCCCTTCATTGGCAGGCAGATTCTTAACCACTGCGCCGCCAGGGAAGTCCCTCCATAATGTTTTCCATAATGATCATCATTGATGTGGAGAATTTCATTCGCCCAGCAGCTGGTTGGGTCCTTTTTTTCTTTTCAACACAGATGGTGTTTTTTTAAAAGCGTTTTTCTTTAGGAATTGATTTCTGCAGTATCCAGTGACAGCCCCGAGCCCCTGGCTTTGTTGCTTTGACACAGCTGTCAGCATGACCATTAGCTGTCCCAGTGTCCCCATGCTTTCTGTGGGGACCCCTCCCATTCCAGGTGAGACGCTGCAGCCATCAGCACCCCGCTGACAGGGGCTGGAGAGGAGGTGGTGGGACCCGCTGACTTGGTCTTGGGCCCGGCCCAGGAGTGTTGAGAAACCTCGGTGGTTCCAGAAGCTGTGGCATGGGGCCTCTGATGCTTTTTCTTATTTCTCTGAGAAAGGAGGTGAAACCAGACAGAAAATCCCTTCATCTTCCCTCCCCTGAATCTATCAGTCTCGTATGCTGGACCCGTGCTCTACTGGATGAACAGCCCAGGCCCCTCCCTCTATCCAGACTCCCAGCCCTCTGGTCCTCCTGCATTACCATCTTCTACTTGCTCCTCTGGGCCAGGATGGCCAACATCCAGCTCCCAGGTCAAAAAGAAATCCTCCCTTGACTCTGACTCTGAAGCGCTCTCCCCTTCTGCCCGTGGTTGCCACCTCCAGTCAGTCACCAGACCCCCCCACCCTGCAAGCGACCCCTCCATTCCCAGGCTGCGTCCTCCCCGAAGGTGACTGTGACCCTGACCTGTATGCCATCACTTACTCCTTGCCTTTTTCTATCGCTCTGTCATCCGCAAACAGGTTTCGTAGGTGTCTTCAAATAACATGGTTTAGTTTTGCATGTTCTAAGCATTTATGCCAATGAAATGATAGAGTACTTTTGTGTCTGGCTGGCTCGACCTAACTTTATGTTTTAGACTTTATGTTTAATCCCCAGGGCTGTGTGTAGCTGTGATGCATTTGTTTTTATCACTGATACTGAGATGCTCTCATCTACTTGCTATTAAAGAATATTCGGGTCCCGGTACATTTATGAACATTTTTCTGTTGGGTGTATACCCGGGAGTGGAATCCTTGGTCTCAGAGCATGTGCGTCTTTACATTTCTCAGACAATTCTGTTGTTCAGGGTGTGCAGCATCTTAGGATGGTCCCCGTTATTCTGCATCTTCCCCAGTCATTTTAGCTCTTTTGGTGGTTTGTGGTTGTTTCTCACTGTGGTTTTAAGTGTGCATTTCCCTCATGGCTAATGGGCCACCATTTTCTATGTTAACAGGCAGCTGGGGCTCTGCCTTTTTGATGTTCTTGTTCACGTGTTGGGCCCATTTTTGGACTGGATGTGCAGGGGTTCTTTATATATGTCAGATATGAGACCTTTGTCAGCTATGTGTGTTCCAAATACTTTCTGTCACTTGTCTTGCCTTTTCACTCTTTTACTGGTGTTTTTGGATGTATAGCAATACGTAATTTTTATGTGGCCAAATTCATCCAATTTTCCCTTGATGGCTATTGCATCTTGAATTCTGTTCAAAAATCTTTCCCCATTGGAAGGTCATGAGGATATTCTCTTATATCACCATTTAAAAGCTTCATTAAGTGTTTTGACGATCACACTGGGATTTCAGCCTGCATGGAATCACTGTTTGGGTGGCTGGGAGGTGCAGGAGTCCAGTTCCTCTTTTTCCTATGGGGATACCAGTTGTACCAGAATCGTCTCTCTCCTTCAGTGCTCTTCAGAACCATCTTTGTACTAAATCAGGTGTCCACCTACCCATGGCCTCTTTCTAGGCTGATTACAGGAGCTTCATCTTGGCATCTGGCAGAGCAAATACTCTCACGTTTTTCTTGCTTGTCAACAATGTGCTGGCTATTCTTGCCCTTTAAATTTCCATATCCATTTTAGAACTAGCACACTGAGATTCACAGACATGCTTTTTGGGATTTTGATTAGTATTACAGAGAATTTATGTATGGGGAGCATTAATCTTGTGTCCACAAATAAATGCAAATTTTATTTTCTCCATTTTAAGAGATTCTTTTAAATGTCTCAATTGTGTTTTATAGTTTCCTGAATAAAGACTCTTTTTTTTTTTTTTTTTTTTACGGTATGCGGGCCTCTCACTGTTGTGGCCTCTCCCGTTGTGGAGTACAGGCTCTGGACGCACAGGCTCAGCGGCCATGGCTCACAGGCCCAGCCGCTCCGTGGCATGTGGGATCTTCCCAGACCGGGGCACGAACCCGTGTCCCCTGCATCGGCAGGTGGACTCTCAACCACTGCGTCACCAGGGAAGCCCTGAATAAAGACCTTTTACATCTTTATTAGATTTATCCCTTCTTCATATTTTTAGATGCTATTGTAAATTTTTTCCCTGAGCTTTTCTCATGGAGGTATAATTTGCCTACAACAAATTACACGGAATTTAGAGTACAGCTCAATGAGTTTTGACATATACATACACTCAAGGTAACAAGATCTCAATCAGGAAGTTTCCCTAGTGCCTCTGTCTGGGAAACTGTCCCATCCCTCTTGCTGAGACAACCACTATTTGGATTTTCGCCACTGTGGATTAGATTTGCCTGATTTAGAACTCTGTATAAATGGAATCAGACAGTATTTACCCTTTGGTGTCTGGCTTCTTTCATTCAACGTTTGTGAGATTTATCCATGTTGTTTTGTGTATCTGTAGTCATGCCTTTTAATTTCAGAATGGCATTTCATTGGATGAGCATACCATAATTTATCATCCACCTGTGGATGGTTATTTGAGTTGTTTTTAGTTTTTGGCAATTATGAACGAAGGTGCTGTAAACATTCTGGTAGAAGTCTTCGTGTGGATGTGTATTTCCATTTTCTTGGTTAAATATCTGGAAGTGAAATGTCTGGTTTGTAGGATGGGGGTGTGTTTTACTTATGAGAAAATATAAAAGAATTTTCAGAGTGGCTGTACCATTTTATATCCCTGCCAGCCAGGGTTTGAGAATCCCCATCAACCCTATCTTCACATTTGTTGTTGTCTGACGTTTTAATCTCACCCTTCCTAAGTGAGAGTGAAGAGCTGTTCATTGCAATTTTTATCTGTATTTCCCTGATGACTAAATGGTGTTGAGCATCTTTTTTTTTTTTTTTTTTTTTTTTTTTTTTTTGCGGTACGCGGGCCTCTCACTGCTGTGGCCTCTCCCGTTGCGGAGCACAGGTTCCGGACGCGCAGGCTCAGTGGCCATGGCTCACGGGCCCAGCCGCTCCACGGCATGTGGGATCTTCCTGGACCAGGGCATGAACCCGTGTCCCCTGCATCAGCAGGCGGACTCTCAACCACTGCGCCACCAGGGAAGCCCTGAGCACCTTTTTATGTGCTTATTGGCCACTCATATATCTTCTTCTGTGATGTGTCTGGTCAAGTCTTTTATCCTTTTTGAAAGCATCTTTAGAAAGTTGTATTGTACATGCAATAAATTACAGTCACTTTAAGTGTACCACTTGATGCATTTTTGACAAATGTACACATGAATGTATGACCACCACAATCAAGATACAGACTATTTCCATCACTCCAAATCCCCTCCTGCCTCTTTGCAGTCAGTTGCCACCCTAACCTGTGACCCTAAATCTCTGATCTTCTTTCTAGTAGTAGGGATTACTTTTGTTTGTTCTAGAATTTTATATAAATGTGATCCTACAGTAGGCATTATTCAGTATCTGGATTTTTTCATTGTGTGATGATTTCAGATTTACTGCGTTGTTGCATGTGGGCTGTATACTGTATGTTCATTCATTTCTGTGGGTTTTTTGGTCTTTGTGGTATTTGTTTTTGTAGTATTCCATTGTATGTTTATATCATAATTTGTTAGTCCGTTCACCTGTTGGTGGTCATTAGGGCTGTACTCAGTATTTGTCTCTTATGAATAAAGCTGTTATAAACATTTATGTACAAGTCTTAGTAAGTGTTTTTATTTATCTTAGGTAAGTACTAGGCGTAAAATGTCTGAGTCATAGGGTAGGTATATGGTTAACTATTTAAGATATTTCAAAGTTATTATAGCATTTAATACTACTACCAGCATTGTGTGAGGGTCCTTGTTACTCCAAATTCTCTCCATTTGGTATCGTATTTTTGCCATTGCAGTGGGTGTATAGTGGTACCTGGTTGCTGTTTTAATTTGTATTTCTCTGGTGACTAGTGATGTTAAGCATCTGTTTGTGTTCTTAGTGACTATTTTTTATCTGCTTTTATGAAAGGTCTTTTCAAATCTTTCTTCCATTTTTACTTGTCTTCTTATAACTGAGTTGTAGGAGGTCTTTATATGTTCTGGGTGCCAGTTCTTTGTTAAGATATATGGTTGCAAATATCACCTTACAGTCTGTGACTTGCCTTTTCATTTTCTCTGTGATGTTTTTGAAGAGGAGAGGTTTTGAATTTCATGAAGTCCAATGTATCAATCGCTCCTTTGATGTTTGTGCTTTTTGTGTCATAGCTAAGAAATCTTTGCTGTCTCAAGGTTGCAAAAGTATTTTTCTACAACTTTTATAGTTTTAGCACTTACATGTAACTGATTCATTTCAGTTAACCATAACAGTTACAAGCCTGTTGTCTATGAATAAAAACATTTTGCTGCTTCTTTTTCAATCTGGATGCTTTTCATTCCTATTTCTTGCCTCATGGCACTGGCTAGACCTCCAGTACAATGTTGAGCAGAAATGATGAAAACAGACTCTTCTGCACTGTTCTCAATCTTAGGGGGAAAGGGTTTGGTTTTTCATTATTAAATGTTATGTTAGCTGTAGGTTTTTGGTAGGTGCTTTTTATTATTTTGAGGAAGTTCCTTTCTATTCCTAGTTTGTGGAGAATTGTTGACACAAATGGATATTAAATTGTGTTCTATGCTTTTTCAGTATCTATTGAGAAGAGCATATAATTTTTCTCCTAGATTCTGTTAGTATGGTGAATTGCCTTGATTTTTTTTTTGAATGCTAAAACAACCTCGTATTTTTGGAATACAGCAACTTTTGTATTTCGGTGGATATGATTTGCTAATATTTTGTTAAAAGTTTTGCACATATATACATGGGAAATATCGGTTGGTAGTTTCCTTTTCTTGTAATGTCTTTATTAGGATTTAGTGATTGGTGATGCTGGCTTTACAAAATAAACTGTGAAGTAGTCGCTCTTCTTCCATTTTCTGAAAGTAATTGTGTAGAATTGGTTTAACTTTTTCCTAGTTGTGCTGTACAGTTCATCAGTGAAGTCATCTGAGCCTTGAGTGATTTTGGTGGCTAGATTTTTGTGAATTTAATTTCTTCAGTAGTTAGAGGGCTATTCAGATTTTCCATTTCTTTTTGAGTCAGATTTGGTAATTTGAGTCTTTCAAGGAATTTGTCTATTTCATACAAGTAGTTGAATTTATTGGAGTAACTTTTTAAATAATGTTTTCATATTATCCTTTGAATGATTATGAGATCTATAATTATGTCACATTTTTCATTCCTGATGGCAAATTTATGTCTTTTATCTTACAGTCTTCATCAGATGTACTAGATATTTATCAAATTAGTCAATTATTTCTTTTTAAAACAATTTATTTTAGTTATTTATTTTTGGCTGCGTTGGGTCTTTGTTGCTGCGCACAGGCTTTCTCTAGTTGCAGCGAGCAGGGGCTACTCTTTGTTGAGGTGCACGGGCTTCTTACTGTGGTGGCTTCTCTTGTTGCAAAGCACAGGCTCTAGGTACGTGGGCTTCAATAGTTGCAGCACTCGGCTCAGTAGTTGTGGCTCACAGGCTCTAGAGCACAGGATCAGTAGTTGGAGCGCACGGGGCTTAGTTGCTCTGCAGCATGTGGGATCTTCGTGGACCAGGGATTGAACCCGTGTCCCTTGCATTGGCAGGCGGATTCTCAACCACTGCACCACCAGGGAAGCCCAAGTTGATTATTTCTAAGAACCAGATTTTGGTATCATCGATCCTCTCTATTTGCCTTTTTCCAATTATTTCTGCTATCACCTTTATAATTTCCTTCCTTCTAATAATTTTGCATCTTATATATTCTTTTTCTCTATCTTCTTAAGGTGAAAAATAGAATTATAGGTTTTAGATCTTCCTAATTTTCCGACATAAACATTAAAACTCTTAATTTTTCTTTACATGCTACATTAGTGACATCCCACAAATTTTGATAAATTCCTTTTTACTTTTATGAGCATAAATTATTTCCTAATTTCTCTTGGAATTTTGGCCCATAGATTATTTGGATGTATATCATTTAATTTTCAAATGTTTGGGGATTTTCAAAATAACTTGTTCTGTTATTGGTTTCTTTTTCTTTTTATTTATTTATTTTTAAATTTATTTTTGGCTGCTTTGGGTCTTCGTTGCTGCGTGCGGGCTTTCTTTAGTTGCGGTGAGCAGGGGCTACTCTTCACTGCGGTGCGTGGATTTCTCATTGCAGTGGCTTCTCTTGTTGCAGAGCACAGGCTCTAGGCACGTGGGTTTCAGTAGTTGTGGCACATGGGCTCAGTAGTTGTGGCTTGCAGGTTCTAGAGAGCAGGCTCAGTACTTGCGGTTCTCGGGCTTAGTTGCTCCACGGCATGTGGGATCTTCCTGGACCAGGGCTCGAGCCCATGTCCCCTGCATTGGCAGGCAGATTCTTAACCACTGTGCCACCAGGGAAGTCCCTGTTATTGGTTTCTAATTTAATTCTGTTTTTGTAAAATTTCTGTTTTAATATACTTTTAATTCTTTTAAGCATACTGAGACTTATTTTATGGTCCAGCATATGATGTATCTTGGTAAATGTTTTATGTGTATTTGAACAGAATATGTATTCTGTTGTCACCGGGTGGCATGTTATGTGTCACTAGTCTAGCTGGTTAATAACATTGTTTAAGTCTTCTGCTTAAGCTTACTGATGGTCTGTCTATATGCTCTATTAATTACTGTGGGAAGAACATTGAAATCTCTAATTATGATTGTGCCTTTTTTCCTTTCAGTTTCATCAGTTTTTGCTTCATATGTTTTGAAGTTCTGTTATTTGGAACACTCACATGTAGGATTATTATGCCTTCTCAATGAATTGATTCAGGCGGCATTATGAAATGTCTCCCTTTATGCCTGGTAACGCCCATATTCCTTATGCTTCCTGTTTGGCATGGCATATATTTTCCATCCCTTTGCTTTTAATATTTTTCTCCTGTGTCTTTATATTTAAAGTAGGTTGTTGTAGACAGAATATTGTTGACTCTTACCTTTCCATCCATAGTGACAATTAATGTAATTGTCCCTATAGTTGACTTAAACCTACCACTTTCCTATTTGTTTTGTATTTGTCCCACTGATTCTTTCTTTTTTCCTCTCTCTTTTCCTGCCGTCTTTGGAATAATAATTTTTTAATGATTCCATTTTACCTGCATTAGTGGCTTTTTGAGTGCAGCATTTATTTATTTTTAATATTTAATAGTTACTTTAGGGTTTACACTACGTGCCTTTAAGTCACCAGTCTCTACTTTTACATAACACACCACTTCACCCAGAGTGTAAGAACCTTGCAGCAGTGTACTTTTCACTTCCTCCTTCTGTCCTTTTACAATAGTTGTCCTATGTATTTTACATCTATATATTTTATAAAACTCCAAGTATGTGTTTTATTTTTAATAAATTTTTTAATTTAGAAAAAAAGGTTTTTATCTTTACCGATATAGTTCCCATTTCCACTGTTCTTCATTCCTTTATGTGGACCCATGTCTCCGCCTGGAATCATAATTCACCTAAAGAAGTTTTTATAAGTTTTTTTTTTTAAGTGTAGGTCTCCTGACAACATATTCTCTCAGTTTTTGACCATCTGAGCAAGTTTTTATATGGCCTTCATTTTTATAGTATTTTTTCTGGATATAGAAATTTAGGGTGAATTTTTTTTCTTTCAGTGCTTCAGAGATGGCATTCCATGCCTTCTGGCTTGTGCAGTTTCAGATGCTGTGTCTGCTGTATTTCTTCTCTTTGCATAAATGTCTTTCCACCCACCCTCTGGCTGCTTTTAAGATTTTTTTTCTTTATCACTGGCTTTCAACAATTTTGGTTTAGTTTGGTGGTGACTTTGTATGTTTTTCTTTGTTTTTATCTTGAGCTGCTTGCATTTGTAGATTTATAGTTTTCATCAAATTCAGAAAAGTTAAAAATTTAGTTCTTTAAGTAATCTTTTCCCCTCTCTCTGTTTCTGCTCCTTCTGGGGTTCCAAATGCAGGCAGTTTAAAGTGTGTTATATTGTCCCAGAGATTACTGAGGCTCTATTCAGGGTGGCTTGCTTTTTTTTTTTTTTTCTGGTACGCAGGCCTCTCACTGCTGTGGCCTCTACCGTTGCGGAGCACAGGTTCCAGACGCGCAGGCTCAGCGGCCATGGCTCACGGGCCCAGCCGCTCCGCGGCATGTGGGATCTTCCTGGACCAGGGCACGAACCCGTGTCCCCTGCATCGGCAGGCAGACTCTCAACCACTGTGCCACCAGGTAAGCCCTATTTCTATGTTTTTGAATTAATAATCTTCTGTTCTCCACTATGTAATGTACTGCTAACCCCATCTAGTGAAATTTTTATTTGAAAGATTGTATTTTTTGGTTCTAGATCTTTGCTGTTGGCTCTTTTTGATATTTTCCATTTTCTCTTCATGTTCATGTTGTCCTTTAAATAGCGGAGCAAATTTAAATACTTAAAGTAGCTGTTTTTAAGTCCTTGTCTGAGTGATGGATGTTTTCCTATGAACTGTTTTTTTATGTTGATAGTTTGCAGGTTTTGATTGGATGCCAGGCTATTTGAAGCTTACATTGTTGACTGTTTTCCTTTGGTAGTCTTCCTTTAACCAATCAATGTTTGCTTTGACGGACAGTTAGATCACTTGGGATCCAGTTGATCTCTTGGAGGGTTTTTAAAAAAATTTATTTTATTGAAGTATAGTTGATTTATAATTTGTTAATTTCTGCTGTACAGCAAAGTGATTCAGTTATACATATATACATACATGTTCCTTTTTATATTCTTTTCCATTATGGTTTATCACAAGATACTGAATATAGTTCCCTGTACTCTACAGTAGGACCTTGTTCATCCATTCTATGTATAATAGTTTGCACTTGCTAATCCCAAACTCCCAATCCATCCCTCTCCCATCCACCCTGGAGGGTTGTTTTTGAGTTTCGTTGGTGGAATCTAGAGTAGCCTTTATTGGGGAAATTTTAGCCTTACTACTACATTGTAACCCTTCTAAGGTCTTCATGGATCACTCCAGTCTTTCTACTCTTGAAGGATGGAATTAAAATATCTCCCATCCCTGTGTGGGGTCTGGGAGCTTTTCACTTTAGAGCACCCAGCAGACTGGCTTTGTGCTATATTACTGTATACATGCAAAGACCAGTGTCCAGCCAGAGTCTCCACCAGATCCTTATGAAGGTTCCTGGAGCTCTTTCTCTGCTTGGCTTCTTCTCTGATAATCTGCCTTGCAAATTCCAGCTGCTGCAGCCTCCCCAGGCTCCGCTTTCTCTCTCTCTCCTCACTTCATCAAGAAGTCTCTGTTCTGCCCCAAGAAAGCCAGGGCAATCTCAGGACTTAGCCACATTTTTTACCCTATCTCAGGGACTACCGATCTGCACTCTCTTTTGCTCCAACATTTGTATATTTATATATACATATGTATATGTATGTACATACATACATACATTGCCTATATACATGTATATATACATTTATACGCATATATATTTATATGCATATGTATATTTATATACATATGCATATATGTATATGTAGAGTATATTATATGTTTGTATATTTATATACATATGTATATTTATATATTTGTATAGTTTGAGAAGTTTTGAAATTGGTTAAGGTGAGAAAGCAAATTCTACACTAATTACTTTTCATGCCCAGTGAGGGAGTATCTTTGGCTGATTAAAAATTTTCTCTTTATTTTTTTCATCAGTTTGATTATGAGGTGCACAAATGTGGGGGCCGTGTGTATGTGTGTGTGTCTTGATTGGAATTTGTTGAGATTCTTGCAGCTGTAGGTTGCTTTGGGTCAACAATATTTCTTCAGTTATATATTTTATATCCCTCATTACCTTGCCTTTGTCTTTCTGGGACTCCAATTCCTTATTGGTTCTTTCTTTTTCTGGTATTTTCCCCCTCAGTTTCCAGAGGCTCTGACACCTAACTAACACTGACTCACTAAGACGCTGTTTTCTGCGTGAATTCCATCCTGTGTGTGCCATATCCCTGGGAAGAACCGGGGAAATATACTCACCCCGTGTGACTGTCTTCTTTCACGTGTGGTATCTCCATCCAGTTTCTGTCGAATTTTGTTTGCTTTCCTGTGATTTCAGAAAGTTGCTTTATACATTTTCCCTAGAGTTTATAATTGTCATCAGCAAGAGGATTAGTTTGAAATAGGCTTCTCCACTATTACCAGAAACTGAAAAGCATATGTATGTATCTGGAAAAAATTGTTTTCTGGTATGTAGAATTAAATTGAGTTTAATATTGATTTATATATCCTGCTGCATTAGAAAAATGTTATATTAACTTAAATTACATAGTGCAAATTCCTTTGCATTATGTTTATATTATAGCATCTGCCAATAGTAAAAGTTCAGTTTGTTTTTTATTTATTTTTTGCCAGTTCTCACATGTATTATATATTTTCCTTGACTTAATGTGCTGCCTAGTCCTACTGTAAGATACTGGATGGAAGTTGTGATAACAGGCATTTTTGTCCCTTTCCCATTTCTAAGCCAAGATTTGAATAAGTCACCATTAAGAATATTCCACTTCTGAGCATATATTCAGACAAAGCTATAATTCAAAAAGATACATGCACCCCTATGTTCATAGTAGCACTATTCACAATAGCCAAGACATGGAAACAACCTAAATGTCCTTTCCAGATGAATGGATAAAGAAGATGTGGTTTATACATATACAATGGAATATTAGTAATAAAAAAGAATGAAATTATGCCATTTGCAGCAACACGGATGCAACTAGAGATTATCACACTAAGTGAAGTAAGTCAGACAGAGAAAGACAAATACCATATGTTATCATTATATGCAGAATCTATATGACACAGGGAATTCCCTGGTGGTCCAGTGGTTAGGATGCTGTGCTTCCACTGCAGGGGGCCCATGTTGGATGCCTGGTCAGGGAACTAAGATCCCACATGCCGTGTAGTGCGGCCAGAAAAAAAAAAGGACACAGATGAACTTATTTATGAACCAGACCCACGGACATAGAGAGCAGACTTGTGGTTGCCAAGGGGGAGGGTGTTGGGGGAGGGAAGGATCGGGAGGTTGGGGTTATAGCAGTTGTAAGCCATTATATAGAGGATGGATAAACAACAAGGTCCTCCTGTACAGCACAGGGAACTATATCCAATATCCTATGATACCATAATGGAAAAGAATATTAAAAAAAGAATGTATATATATGTATAACTGAATCACTTTGCTATAGAGCAGAAATTAATACAACATTGTAAATCAACTATACTTCAGTTAAAAGAAAGAATAATACTCAGATTAAGGACATTTTATTCTATTTTTAAATTGATTCAGTTACTTGTTAAAAAATCATGAATGAATGTTGAATTTTTAAATCGCAGTTTCTTTATTTTGAGATGATCATGATTTTTCTCCTTTAACTGCCAGTGTGGCAAATTATATTGGTCAATTTTCTAATGTTAGAACAAATTTACACTCTGGGAATAAACAGATTAGGTTATTATGTAGTTGTTGTCCTTCTTAGATAATTATTAACACTGTGTTAATACTTCATTTAGGATTTTTGCATGTATGTTTGTAACTGACGTTTGCCTTTCATTTTCTTCTCCATACTATCCTTGTCAGGTTTGGGAGCAGAGGTATGCTAGTCTTATAAAGTGAACTGGGAAATGTTCCTTTTTTCTCACTTTTATCTGAAAGAATTTGTGTACGTTTGGAATTCTTTCTTCATTCAAGGTTTGGTACAACTTTCCACTGAATAAATTTTTGCCTAGAGTTTTTTTTGGGGGGGAGGTTTTTGTATTACCGATTCAGTGATTTTATTATTTTGGGGACGACTTTGATTTTCTCTGTTTTCCTCAGGCAGTTTTTAAAAAAATATATTTATTTATTTTCCTCATTTATTTATTAATTTTTGGCTGTGTCAGGTCTTAGTTGCAGCACAAGGGATCTTTGTTGAGGCATGCGGGATCTTTTCATTATGGTGTGCGGTCTGCTTGGGTTTCTCTCTAGTAGTGGCATGTGGGGTTCTCTCTAGTTGTGGCACGTGGGCTTAGTTTCCCCTCATCACGTGGGGTCCTAGTTCCCTGACCAGGGATCAAACCTGCGTCCCCTGCATTGGAAGGCGGATTCTTAACCATGGGACCTCCAGGGAAGTCCCCTCTTCAGTCAGTTTTGGTATGCTGTATTTTCCTCGAAGTTAGTTATTTTCATCTACATTGTGAAAAATTCTTATCACAAGGGCAGGTTCTGCCTGCAGGTTCTGTAGCCATCACCTTTTTTATTCCTAATATTGGTTTGGTGTTCTCTCTCTTCTCCTCCCTCTCTGTCCCTTTTTCTTCATTAGATTCATCAGACGTTTATGAATTGTGTTTATTTTTTCAAAGAACTAACTGTTGTTTTTGTGACTCTCCTCATGTATACTTGTTTTCTATTGCGTTGCTTTGTTAATCATGTGGTTCAGTCTTCTGGGTCTTTTCTCCCTCCCCAGCACACCCTGCTTGATGTATCAATTATAACGATTAGGGATTTGCCTTTTCTTGGTACGTTTGTCAAGTTTTGCTTTACGTATTTTGGGGTCATGTTTTTAGGTGCAAACTCAGGAATGATATATTCTTGGTGAATTAAAATGTTTATCAATATAAACAGCCAGTGTTTGTCTCTGGTGATTTTTACCCTCAAGTTTATTGATACAATATTGATATTCATTAGCAGCTTCCTTTCAGTTAGTGTTTACAGATATACATTTCCCCATTCTTTCTTTAAACCCTTCTGTTTTCTTATGTTTAGATGTGATTCACAGAAACAGCATATAGGTTTTTAAAAATCCTGCCTGACCATCTTTGACTTTCAATCAAATGGTTAAGTCCGTGTGTTAGTCAGCATGGGCCATCCTAACAAAATATCACAGATTGGGAGGTTTAAACAGCAGAAATCAATCTTCTCACAGTTCTGGAGGCCGGAAGTCCAAGGTCAAGGTTCCAGCAGGTATGGTTCCAGGGTAGCTCTCTTTCTAACTTGTGGTTGCTGCCTTGTCACTGTCCTCAAACAGATTCTCTCCGGTATGTGCATGTGTAGAGAGAGAGCTCTCTCTTCCTTTTCTTAAAAGGCCACTAGTTCTATGGGATTAGGGCCCCACCCTTAGGACCTCATTTAACCTTAATTACTTCCTATAAGGTTAATCTCCAAATACAGTCACATTGGGGTTTAGGTCTTCAACATGTGAATTGGGCAGGGGGTCACAATTCAGTCCATTTACAATTAATGTGACTACTGATATTTTAAAATTGTTTCCATTTTTACTCTGTGATAAATATTTGTTACACCTGTTCTAGGTTCTATTTCTCATTTCCTTGCTTTCTTTTGGACTGATTTGAGTCCTTAAAAAATCATTCCACATTTTCCTCTTTTAGTTTAGAAATATGCACTCTTCTATTTTAGTGATTACCTTAGAAATTGTAACATACATCATTGGCACTCAAACCTTTTACCCACCTCCTGGGAAAATACAAGAGTTCTAGGACAATTTAACTCTTCTTATCCTTTCCTGACATGTACACTGTAGTTGCTGGGCATTTTAATTCTATATCTTTATTTATAAACTTACCAGACATTATATTATTGGTATGTACAATCAATGTGTATTTAGATTTATTCCCTTGTTTACTGCTGCCTTGTGCCAGGATTATTTTCTCCTTTCTGCTGAGCACCCTTCAGAATTTCTCTTTGTGTAGGTTTGCTGTTGGTGAGATCTTTGTTTTTGTTTGAGAGTTCTCTTTCCCCCCACTCCCTTCTTGTAGAATGTCTTAGCAGGGTATGAATTTCTAGGACGAGAGTTAGATTTTGGCACACTGATGTTATCTCAGTTTCCTTGGGCTTCCTCACTTGCTCTGGAGAAGCCCACCCTGAAGTCTAAGAAGGAATCCATCTTTTATTTATTTGTCTCTTCTTTAGACTTTTTCTTATATTTGGAATTCTGCAGTTTCACCATGAAATACTAAGTGTGTTTGTTCTCTATTAGTTCTGCCTGCAATTGGCTGGGCTTCCAGAATTTGTGTGCTGATGCCTTTCATCAGTTCCAGAAAATTCTCAGTCTTTATCTTCCTAAATATTGCCCCCGCTACACACTGTGTCTTCTCTCCCTCTGGTACCCCAGTTAAACATAAGTTGGATCTACTCTTTGACATCATCTATGTCTTTTACCATCTACTTTGGTCCATGTTTTTTTCCTCCTCATCTTCCTTTTGAATAGTTTCTATTCACTTATCTTCTAGTTTACTAATTTTTTCTTCATCTATGTCTGTTTTGCTGTTAAACCCTTCCACGGAGTCATCGAGTTCTTAACTTTTGTTTGTTTTTAAATTCTAAAAAATTAATTTGACTCTTCTTTTAAAATCTGCTATGCTTATTTTTGTTTTTTTCTGTTTGGTTTCCAATTTCTTGATGAGATTTTCATGCTCAACTTTTATCTTCTTGAATATAGAAAGCATAGTTGTTTACAGTCTATGATAATATCTGGATGAGCTTTAGGTCTGTTGCTCTAAACTGTGGTTTCTGCTGGTTTTCACTCAGGGTGTCTGGTTATCTTGGTTAATTTTCTGGTGACTGTAGTTGAACAAAAGCCCTTCTGGAAATTATTTGGAGACATACGATGATAGCTTCCTCCAGAGAGGATTTCTGTATTTCCTTCTAGGCTCCTACGTGGAGTCTAAGGGCTTCTTTGTCATATTTTTACCCTCTAAATGTTAGAATCCTCTGGCCAGTCCCTCACCCTGCTCTTCTTTACCTGTGCCCATGTGCGTGGTCACCTCCTCTAGTGCCATGGCTTTAAGTAACTGGATGTATGTCTGGCAACCCTACCCCCAGTCCTGACCTCTGCTTTGAGATCCTGACTTGCATATTCATCTCCTCTTTGCATTCTTCTCTTGATGGTCTACAGTCATTTCAAACCTAAACTGTCACACACTGAATTCAAATTCCATCTCCCAGTTGACCCACTTTTCTTTAAATCTTCCTTGTTCAGTCCAAAACATAGGAGATAATCTCAATTCATCTTCTCTCATACACAACATCTGCTCTAATGGCAGAGCTGTGGGTTCTACCTTGGAAACACCCTCCAAGTCCAGGCTCCATCACCTTTTTACCGGGTTGTGCAGGAGCCTCCGAAGTGTCCTCTCATCTACATACCTGCCCCTGTGTTGTTAATTCTCCATCCAGCAGCCAAAGGGCATATGCCTCTCCTCTGCTCAAGATGGTCCAATAACTTCTGCTTATGTCTAGAACAAAATCCAAAATCCCCGCTGTGGCTCACAGGGTCCTACCTGATTTGGCCTCCTTTGCTCTCACTCACTCTAGTCACACCGGCTTCCTTGTTATTCATTTAAAAGGCTGTTACATCATCTCAGAGCCTGTTCCCTCTTTCTGGAACGCTCGTCTCCACGTCATTCCATGGCTTCCTTCACTTCATGAACATCTCTGCTCAAAGGGCAGCTCCTTAGAGAGAGAACTTTCTTCATCGCTTAAGCAAAAGAGCACCCTTGATGTGTTATCTATTGTATAACAAATGATCCTGAAACTTAGAATAACAGTAAGTGTTTATAATCTCACACAGTTTCTGTGGGTCAGGAATTTGGGAATGGCTTCCCTTCATCTTGAGACCCATTATGAACTTGTATTGAAGACGTCAGCCAAGGCTGTGGTCACCCCAAGACTTGACTGGATCTGAAGGACCACTTCCAAGATGGCGCCCTCGTTTGGCTGGAGATGTGAGGTTGCTTGATAGCAGGAACCATCCCCCCGCACAGGGATGCTTCCATGCCCTCATGGTATGGCAGCCGGCTTCCCCCAGAGTGAGTGACACAAGAGAGTGAATGGCAGCAGAAATGGCACTGACTTTTAGCCACTGTCATTTTCTCAGTCATTTCTGCAGTATGCTATGGGTTACATGCTCCATTTCTATTTGATGTGTGAGGGCAGCGCACAGAGCATGCACTTAGGAGGTGAGAATCACGGGGGGCCATCTCAAGGCTGGCTACCGCATCCTATACCTCTTCAGACTTTACCCTGCTTTATTTATTTTATTGGCCCTATATCCACCCAAATTAAATTTCATTGATTTGTTCCCTGTTTGTTGACTGGTTAGCACACCGAACATTTGCTCCTAGAAGGCTGGGTCTTTGTCTTTCGTGCGCACTCTGGTGCCTACAATAGCATGTACCTCGTAGCAGGTGTTCTCGAATTACTCTCTGAATAAACAAATGAAAGGTTACTGAGAGCCTGGAGGGGATCTGGGCACAAGCAAGAAGAAGTCATAGAAGTGAGGAACAGGCGAGGAGCCAGGAGTTGCCAGTAGATTGAGAGCTAACAAGGGCTGAGCCAAGAAGGTTCTGGAAGAAGCTGTGAACAAGGGATTGGAGGCCCCATTGCAATTTGGGACTGAAGGGATTGCCGAGGGCAGAGATGGGCTGGGACATTGATGATAGTTGTAGAAAAGCTGAGCTATTTTCTTTGAAATCAGGGCAAAGTTCATAGTGCTTTGGTTTTATTACCATAGAGGAGCAGGCAGAAACTAAACTGGCATGAAAGATTTCATTTATTAATAATAATAGGGTTTCCCTGGTGGCACATTGATTAAGAATCCGCCTGCCAATGCAGGGCACACAGGTTCGAGCCTTGGTCCGGGAAGATCCCACATGACGTGGAGCAACTAAGCCTGTGCACCACAACTACTGAGCCTGTGCTCTAGAGCTCACGAGCCACAACTACTGAGCCCACGTGCCTAGAGCCTGTGCTCCACAACAAGAGAAAGCCACCACAAAGAGAAACCCGTGCACCACAATGAAGAGTAGCCCCTGCTCTCGGCAACTAGAGAAAGCACGCGTGCAGCAATGAAGACCCAACGCAACCAAAAATAAAAATAAATAAATTTATAAAAATATAATAAAAAATATAATACTAAAGCTACTACAAATGATGATAATGATAATACCCTTTTGATGCAGTGCACAGTCTATGACATCCACACGGGAAACCAGAATGGGGTTAGAGGCGACATGGAGAACGAGATTTATGGATTTGTCACAATGCCGGGTGGTGGGTGAGCGAGTGAGATGCCTGAAAATGCAAACTGTCAGGCCCAAGTTCAAATGGCTCTGGGGCTGAGATGCTGTGTCTGACAGAGCAGATGAGAAGTTAGTCCATTCGGGTAAGTGTTTGCTTCTAGTTTATGGCTGGGAAGAGCTGCCTAGAAGCTATTCTTGATGATAACGTAAATATCTACTTCTATAATTTTCAGAAATTAGAATTCAGCCTGTGTCACAAAGGACATAGCACATATGATGAGTGCCAGCCTTGGGAGATTTTCCACAGGAAAGGACATAATTGCCTGGATAACTGTTCTTGATGAGTAAAGCAGATCCATGTGGTTTTGTGCATTTTAAACTAGTGATTAAATGGTATTTTTTGAATTTATTTTTCTTCCTATTCAATCTAGTTAATCAAATAAATAGATTTTTTTTGAGCAGTTATGATATTAGCAGAGCTGGTTAAGCACTGTGGAGAGATGACAGAGCCTGGGTTCAAATTTCAGCTCCTTCACTTTCTGGCTGTGTGAGCTTGGGCAAGTTTCTTAACTGCTCTTTGCCTCAGTTTCCTCATCTGTAAAATGGGACAAGATGTGTTGTGGGGATTAAATGAGTTACATAGGTCAAGCTCTTAGGGGAGTACACGGCACACAGTAAACATTAGATAAGGGATAAGTATTATGTAGAATATGTGTGTGTGCATATATATATATATATATGTATATATACATATATATATATATATGTATTTTTTAATTTTTTTGAGAAATGATCTGTGTCCTCAGGGAAGCAGTGAGGTACCAGACAGAGGGCATGACTCAGGACCAGGACAGCATCTACCCTCCCTGATACCACTGTTAGTTGCCTTCAAAGTATACACTTTATCCCACTTTCTTACCAACAGGATCATGAACACATTGGGGGTGGAACTGTGTCCAGCTTGAAAACAACAACATCAGCGACTCTATTTTCCATCTTCCCTTGTGGCCCAGGCCTTATGACCCAAGTTCTCTCTGATGAGATGTGAGAGGTTGCTGGTTGGGGTCTTTCTTCCTACCTGGAATGCAGGTGTGATGTGGGAGCAGGAACAACCGATTTGTGACCAGTGGACAAGCACATGGGACGTGTGTGAGTTCTCTGGGGCTCCTGTTACAAACTGAGGGGCTTCAAAGAACAGATGTTGCTTCTCTCACTGTTGTGGAGGCTGGAAGTCTGAGATCAAGGTGTTGGGAGGTTGGAGCTCTCTTTGAAGGCTCCCAGGGAGAATCTGTCCCATGCCTTTCTCTTAGCTTTTGGGCCACCAGCCATCCTTGGTTTGCAGCTGCATCTCTCCAGTCTCTGCCTCTGTCTTCATGTGGCTTCCTTCTGTGTGTTTGTGTCTCTTCTCTTCTTGTAAAGACACCAGTCATATTGGATTTAGGGTCCACGCTAATCCAGGGTGGCCTCATCTTAACTGATTACATCTGCAATGGCCCTATTTCCAAACAAAGTCACCTTCGGAGGCACTGCGGGTTAGAAGTTCAACATCATTTGGGGGACACCCCAGCCCTGCCTCAGAAATGGCCCTCATACTTTCATCTTCTAGATGAAATACCTGTAGCTTGGAGACCACAGTCACAGCTACAGTGGCAGGGCTGGTTGTGAACCCTGGTCGGTGACCCCAAAGTTTGAGCCCTTCCCTTGAGTGGCCTGTCCCCTGGGAGCCTGAATCCTCTATACTCCTTTGTTTGAATCACTTCAGTGTCTCCCTGAGGCTTTTAGATTTGAAAGACTACTTAGTAGTTGGTAGACATCTACAGGGATGTTCCTGGTCCTCTTTTACAGGATCTTTGGCCTGTGGTTGGGTGTGGCTCCTGCTGGCCATGTTTTCACTTTGCCCTCTGGGCAGAGCTGTTTGGTCTAGGGATGATGGTCATCTGACCTAAGCTGGACCAGTTAGATGCTCTGGGGGCTTTGAATTTACAGAAGAGACATAATGTCCCAGACATTATAACAGGTTCCCTTAGGTGGGAGTCCCTCAGGTGCACTGACGCAGCCCAGCCATACCTGGTCCTTTGCACTGCACCTGCCCTGCCCAGGGGTGGACCCCGTCAGAGGGTGCTGGTCCAGCAGGGCCCCGTCATCCTGCTCTGACTTGTCCACCTTTGTTTTCCTCTGTCCATCCCTGTCCTGCTCTGTCCCCCTCCTGCCCTGCGGTCCCTCCTCCTCCCCAGACATTAGTGCTCTGGGCAGGTCTGTGGGAATAGATGCTCTCAGGAGAATAGCCTTCCCGCTGGTGCTGGCGGCCATCTCCCCGACTCTGGCTCACATGGGAGGGGGGTGTTGGGTGTGTAGGGACGGTGGCAGTTGAAGTGACAGGTCCCCGCTGGACCTCATCCAGCCATTTGTAAAGACCCCAGACACTCACGGCTTGCAGACCCCTGTTACTTTCCTAAACTTCGGTGTTGAAAATCTCTCCTTTCCAAGAAGCTAAATAAACCCTGACTTGACTTATTTAGTTGGTTAATCTATGCTAAAGCCATCTGAAACGATTTGTTGATTGGCTTCAAGGAGAAATCCCAGAAGGACGATACTATCAACTTTTTCAACAAATCCCATATTCAGTCTGAGAAGGAAAACTCTTTCAAGGTAAGAGTCGAAAATACGAATTTCATATTAAAGGAAAACTGCTTTATACCCTACTTGTATTTGAGGAATAAAATGATTTGATGAGTGAAGAATCTCCATCAGCAGCAGTCAGACCGACAACTTGATTCTTGCATCCCAGCCCCAGCAGGTACCAGCCCAGGACTGTGCATGGGCACCTGGGGCAGCTGGGGCCACACATGGTGATGGGGCTTCTGGGTAGGGAAGGGGCTGCTGAGGACGGAGTCCTGGCCAGGAGGCCCGGGCAGGAGGTGGTGCTGGGTGGGTGGGGTCAGGGTCCCAGGGGGTGGTGAAGTTTGGGGCACCTGTGTGTGAGCTGGGTGGGGTGCGTGGCGGGCAAGGAACCCAGCAGACAGCGCTCGGGCAGGAGCTCAGGCCTGGTGAGTCAGTTGGGAGCTTGGTGTGTGGGCAGCTGTGGCCGGTGATGTGGCTGGAGGACTCTGAGGTCAGCCCAGGTTTGAGCTGGGCACTGCTGCTGAGCTGCTGTCCCGGGCGGGTACCGTGACCCCCGGGCTCAGATTCCCTGTGTGTAAAATAGGGATGATGACTGCTCTCATTCGTGCAGTTTCACGAGACTCGGATGAGAGTGCCCAGGGGTCATCGAGGTCACTCTGCCTGTCCCTCTGTGAGTGTCTTCAGGGAAAGGAGCAGAGGGAGAAGCCGGGGGCCTGAGGATGGAGCCCTGGAACCACGGTGCCAAGGGGAGGGCTGGGGACACCACTGGCTGAGCTCCCACAGACAGAGGAGACGCTGTTGGAGAGGGAGCTGGACCACCAGGATGGAGGACAGCTCCACGGAGCACCCAGTGGTTGGCAGGCGCACGTCTGGACCAGATCCTGTAGTTGAGCCCAGAGAGCTGCCCGTGGATGTGGCAATACGGAGGCATGCGCTACCTTGGGAGTGAGTCCTGCCTGGGCTGGGGGCAGGGAGCCGGATGGCGATGGCACGGGCCAGCAGCTGGGTCCTCCAGAGAACCGGGCCAGTAGGAGGTTATGTGTATGTACGTGCACACATGTGGTGGCGGGGGGAGAGAGGGAGAGGTTGATTTAAAAAATATTTTAGAGCATCTTTATTTTTTTCTTTTCCATTTTGGCTTATCACAGGATACTGAATATAATTCCCTGTGCCATACAGTAGGACCTTGTTGTTTATCTGTCCTATATATAATAGCTTGCATCTGCTAACCCCAACCTCCTGCTCCATCCCTCCCCCGCCCCTGACCCCCTTGGCAACCACAAGTCTGTTCTTTATGTCTGTGAGTCTGTTTCTGTTTTGTAGATAAATTCCTTTGTGTCATATTTTAGATTCCACACATAAGTGATATATGGTATTTGTCTTTCTCTGTCTGACTTACTTCGCTTAGTATGATAATCTCTAGGTCCATCCATGTTGCTGCAAATGGCATCATTTCGGTTTTTTTTTTTTATGCTGAGTAGTATTCCATTGTATGTATGTACCACATCTTCTTTATCCATTCATCTGTGGATGCACATTTAGGTTGTTTCCATGTCTTGGCTATTGTGAATAGTGTTGCTGTGAACATAGGGATGCAAGTGTCTTTTTGAACTATAGTTTTGTCCGGATAAATGCCCAGGAGTGGGATTGCTGGATCATATGGCAACTCTATTTTTAGTTTTTTAAGGAACCTCCATACTGTTCTCCATAGTGGCTGCATCAGTTTACATTCCCACCAACAGAGTAGGAGGGTTCCCTTTGAGAGGTTGATTTTAAGGCATTGGCTCATGTGACTGCAGGACTAGCAATTCTGTGGTCCGCAGGGTGGGCTGACAGCCTGGACACCCAGGAAGAGGTGTTATTGCAGTGTCTTGGGTCCAAAAGCTGGCAGAATTCCCTCCTCCTCAGGGAGCTCAACCTTTTTTTTCTCTTAAAGCCTTCAAATGATTGGATGCGGCCTACCCACATATGGAGGATCATCTTCTTTACTCAGTCAGCTGTTAACCACATCTACCAACTACCCTCACAGTCACATCTAGACTGGTGTTTGATCACATGTCTGGGCGCCTTGGCCTGGCCGAGGTGACGTGTAAAGTAGACCACCCTTGATGGTGGGCAGGAAGGCTGGATGGGAGGGGAAGGGCCGTGTGAGCATGTTGTGAGCACAGAGGAGAGAGCCCTGGCTCCGTCCTGGTGGAGAAGCAGGAACCCGGGGCAGTTTGCTGAGGCCAAGGAGAGGCTGCAATGGCTCCAAGCTCCAAGGTCAAGGGCCGGGGATGCAGGACAGGGGAGAGGCAGGCACCCAGGGCTGGCCTCCTGGAGGTGGGGTTGCCAGGTGGTGAGGGAAGGGTGAAGTGCCAGGTCGGTGGGCGTTGGGAGTGGGTGGGAGTGGAAGGGATGAGACCACGTCCTTTGGGCCACCCGAGCGCTGTCTCTCTCCCAGGGCACGTCCCACGCTCTACCTCACAGCAGCTGGTTCTGAGGCCCCCTGGCCCCTCGGCAGGCAGCCTGGGCCAGCTTGTAATCTCAGCGCCCCAGAGGTGTCTGGCACACAGGGGCTCGGGGACTATTTGTAACCTGATGGGTGAGTAACTGAGCCCCCAGCCCCCTGGCTGTGGACCCCTTTCCATAGTAGGGCCTCGAGTGGCTCGTGTGCCTGAGCACCAAGTGCCCTGATGAGAAACAGTCGGGGAAGGTGACTGACTGTCCTCAGTGATATTCCACCCTCATGGCACTGACATTTATTCAATAATCTTCCTATGTTGTTTTCCAGGGTAATAAGGCTGCAGGGAACACCCTGGATTATCAATCCAGATGCACTGCTCTGATTATTCCCTTAAAATAGAATCCCAGACACGTGTGAACAGGATTGCATTTTTTCTAGGGGATCAAGTTGGGATTTCGTCAATGTGGAGCATGGCGGGGAACACAGGCCTGCCTACCTCCTGTCCTGTCCATCGCTCCTTGGCTCTGAGATAGGTCAGAAGGGCCAGCCAGATGGGAAATGGAATAAGTGCATTCATGCCTTGATACCCCAGGTTCCCTGGCAGGTCGGAGCTCAAAGCTAAGACCTGAGACTTCGACAGAGACCCCTGTGTCCCTTCCCTCCCCCAGGATTCGTAACTTGGGAGCTGGTCACAGTCCAGCTGTTGGATGGTAGGTGGCCTTGGGCAAAGGCCTGCCTGCGAGGGGAGTGTGTTGAGTGTGGCCATGGCTACAGCTGTGCTGAGGCTGGGCCCCAAGGCACTGCTCCCTGTCGGGGTAGGGGGAGAGAGTGGGAAAAAAAAGGCCTGGTGGCCTGGGTCTCAGGGCCAACTTGGGCTCAGCCCCTTCCCTCCGCCTGGACGGGAGGGGATGAGAAGGTAGAGCAAGAGTTAGGAGAAGGGACCCCATTCATTAGTAAATCCACAGGAATCAGTCAGCTTGTGCTGGTCCCCAGCCACCCGTAACTTAGAGGCTAAAACAACGTACAAATACTTAGCCCACGATTCAGCAGGTCAGAGTTTGGGCCGGGCTCAGCTGGGAGGTTCTGTGGGCCTCTCGGGGCTCCCTCAATTGTTGGTGGGCAGCCTAGGGGTCAGCAGGCTGTCGGCTGGAGCAGTGGGTACCAGGCCACGTGTCCCTCCTCACCCAGCAGACTGGCTCCTGGCCACCAGCAGGTGGTTTCCAGGAGAACAAGTGACCGCTTGAGGCCTGGGCTCGGACTGGTGCGCTGTCCATCCCTTCCAGCATGTTCTACGGGTCCAGTGGGTGGAGAAAGACTGTGCTTCCTGATGAGAGGAGCTGAAAGTCACCTGCACAGGAGCACGGATACGGGGAGGGAATTAGTGTGGCTACTTTTGGAGAAGATCTACCAGGGGCCCAATCTATGCCACAGGGTTTGACCAATCGGACGAGCATCTTGTCCTTCTTTGTGGGAGGAAGGAGAATAAGGTGGGGAGCATCTCCTGCAAGACGGTGGAGGGCGCTGCCTCTCACCTCCTTCCTCTTATGATCTTCTGGGCATCCTTTCCATGCCGGAGCAGAAAGAGGGCCAAACTCTATGCCTGACACTTAGCCCCCTCTTTCTGGAGGGCCGTCTTTCCACAGTCTCCACTGGGAAGCTTCTTTCCTGTAGTCAGTTCTGTTCTAAAATATATCGAATCACCTAGATACTGAGCTGGAAGCGTGTCCAATCTGCTGGGACCAGCACCCGGGAGGAAGGCTCCTAAATCAATTGGAAATCACTTCCATGTAATATGAGTGGACACGGTCAGGGAATAGAAATCCCTGCCAAACCCCTACTCTGAATAGGATGAAAAATTAGATTCATCTGAGAAAAGTAATCAGCAGGCACTTGTGTACCCTGTTGGAGATCTCCAGGGGGACAGAGGAATCATGGCCTGGTGTGGAAGGAGGGCCAGGGCTGCTCAGGCTCCCAGGCTGGTCGGCCACTCAGAGGGATGGAACTTGGGCTTAAACTTCCTGGACCTTCATTTGCTCAAAGCTGACACAAGGATGATAAGGCTTGCCTTGCTGGGTATGTGCTGCACACATACCAATAACATGTGTGCAGCCTTTCACGTAGAGAAGGGATGGAAAAATGGCAGCCATGGGCACCTCTTCCTGGAAAAGCTCTGATATTTGGGGAGCCATCAAGGGTCCCTTGGCCATGGTGGGCAGGGTACCTCCACGGTGCTGCAGGCTGGCCTTGGGTCTCATGTAACTCATCTTACTGCACAGCCACAGCAACTCACATAAGCATTCTGTATCCTGCTTTGTTTCCCTTAATATTGCAAGTATTTTTCATGTGGCCAGAGCTTGCAACATTAAAAGGCATGATAGCTGTGAACAGTAAGACTGCATGGGCCAGGTCGCTATTTATTGATATTTAGTTTGCTTCTAATTGTTGTTAGGGGTCATGTGACGATGGAGTGATGGAGCCTTCCTTCTCCGCCTGATTTTGGATGATGCTTATTTTTTGTCCAATTCCCAGAAGTGGTGTGAGGGCTCCACTGCTTCTTGATCTGTCTGTCCAAATTGCTGTTCCTAAGTCCGAACCAATTTAGACTGACACCAAGGACATATGACCACATATCGATTTTATTGAACGCTTGCCAGGATTAAGACTCATTTCTCAGCGTTTTTAAAGTGGATATAAAATATGACCGCATTATTCTTTTTGAAAGTGTGGTGGTTTCGTGATGTGTCAGCTTGGCCAGGTGAACTACACTTCCCAGAATTCTGTTCGCGAAGGTTCTGGGCGGAGTGGTGAGTGGGTGAGGGTCTCACGTGAGCTGCGGAGGGAGGCGTGCGGGGTTCACTCATGTGACCCCCTTATCCGCTGGCCTGACTCCGGGGCGTGGGGACTGCCCCTGGTTCCTCCAGCTCCTCCGGCTTCTGATCCAGGTGTGCGCGTTCAGGTCCACGACAAAGGGCTGGATCCCCAGGACACCCACACTGCCCAGGCCAGAGGCACCGGAGGGACATAGGTTCTGTCCATCCTCTGGGCTCCCTCACCTACCACCTTCTTCCCTCCGCACTGCCTTCCTTGTTGATGTTAGCCTCCCTTGAGAGACCCCTTAACTAGCTCCCACCCTTGTGTGAGGTCAAATCCCTGTAACAAATCTATGTCCATCTCCCCTCCTCCTCCATCTCTATCTCCATCTCCATCACCATGTCCATGACCACGTCCATGTCCATCTCTGTCTCTGTACTTACTGGTTCTACTTCTCTGATTGGACCTCGACTGACACAAACAGTATCCTTACTTGTGATTAAGCAGTACCTGGGAAAGCAAACAGGACATGCAGAGTTGGCTGACCCTCCTGGCCAGTCCGTGCCCAGCTCTCCTCTCCAGATGTAATTAGACTCGCTATTTCTTGTGAATCTTGGAAAGTAAGTCCATGCACTGACAAGCTTATGTGTACATGGTTATTTTAATTTTCACACAACTCTGCTTTTCACACAAATGGCAGCACATTGCATCACTGTTTTTGCTTTAGTCTCTTGATAGTGTGTCTTGGAGATGGAACCATGGTATCATGGACAGCTGCCTCGTGGTTTTTAATGGACTCCCAGTATTCTCTTACACGAATGCATCATAACTGATTTTACCAGTCACGTACTAATGGGCTTCTATGGTATTTCCAATCTTTTGATATTACAAACAGTGCTATGAATAATATCTTGGTAGATGTGTCATTTTGCACATGTGCTAAAATAACAGTAGGATAAATTTCTGGTTGGTGTAATTATTGGGTCAAAGGGCAAATGTGATGGTTGTCGTTACTCAGAGAGATTGAACCAATTAGCCCACTTTTCTGGATCATCTCTTGTTACTTCCTCATTCTTTTCCCCTTCTGTCTGCCCCCCTGTATTGCAGGGGTCACAGCCTGGAGACTATTTTCCCCAAATCCTTTGGGAGCATGGATCTTGTTTATTATCTGCCAATGAGTCCACTCGTATGAAATTCAGAAGCCCAATAGAAGAAGTTGCTGTTGGCGAGGTTTTCCATAAAGGCTGGGTGTCTGTCAGTGGTTTTCAGGTGTGGCTTCCTGCAAAGACCATTCGTGCACAGCTGAGATCTGCAGTGGGGTTCCCCACAGCTTCTGCTCTCCTTAGATTCCCAGACACTCCAGAAGCTTCCCTGACCCTTACTCTTCCCGACAGTTTTGTAAGCCTCTCATTGCCTGCATGAAATCCTCTCTTGTTGAAGTACCTTTTTGTGTGTCCCCTTTTCCTGGCCAAACTCTGGCTGATACATAATAGTATTTGGTATCGGTGCCTGGTCCATGGCTACACCTTCTAACCACAAAGTACTTGGCAACATTTTGTCCACATTTGATGGCATCAAACTGAAAACTGTATCTCACTGTAGTTTTAATTTCATAAGTGTGTGTTTGTGTATAAGGTTGAATAGTTTTTATATGCTTAGTACCATTTGTGCTTCCTTTTCTGTAAATGGGGTTCATATCCTTGGATTATTTTTCTGTTGTCCTATTGGTCTTCTTATTGATCTGAAGAACCCCCCCCCCTTTTTTTTTCTGTGGTATGCAGGCCTCTCACTGTTGTGGCCTCTCCCGTTGCAGAGCACAGGCTCCGGATGCGCAGGCTCAACAGCCACGGCTCACGGGCCCAGCCGCCCCGCGCATGTGGGATCTTCCTGGACCGGGGCACGAACCCGTGTCCCCTGCATCGGCAGGCGGACTCTCAACCACTGCGCCACCAGGGAAGCCCCAAGAATCCCTTAAAAAAAAAAAAAGAAATAGCAGTTGTCTATGACGTATGGACCTAGAGATTGTCATACAGAGTGAAGTAAGTCAAAAAGAGAAAAACAAATATCGTATATTAACACATATATGTGGAATCTAGAAGAATGGTACAGATGAACCAGTTTGCAAGGCAGAAATAGAGACACAGATGTAGAGAACAAATGTATGGACACCAAGGGGGGAAAGGGGGGCGGGCAGGGCTGGTGGTGGGATGAACTGGGAGATTGGGATTGACATATATACACTAATATGTATAAAACAGATAACTAATAAGAACCTGCTGTATAGCACATGGAACTCCACTTTGCAGTACAGTAGAAACTAACACAACAGCTATTCCCCAATTTAAAAAATTAAAGCAGCTATACCCCAATTAAAAAAAGAAAATAGCAGTTGTCTATGACATAAATTGCAAACCCTTTCTCCAGTTTATAGTTTGTTTTATGATTTCATTTATACATATTTCTTGACATGAAGATTAAAATAATTTTTATGTAATCAAACCTGTTTTCTTTTATGGACTCTGGGATTTGTGCTACCCTTAATGTGGCCAAGGCCGCACCACCAATTGCCCCATGGGCTTCCCTAGGTGTCTCTGCTCCCTTGAAGATTTTGACCATATTAATTATATCCTGATCTCCTGTGTTCTTACTCATTTTCCCACCTTGCTCTGTCTTGGACTAGGAGATATGCATGAACGTTTCCTACCCCAATATATCCCTGTTTCCTCCGATCTTCTCTGAGCGCCTGCTCTGGGAGTGGCTTGACATTACGATGCATGAATGTCCATAATTGCAGACTTCTTTGTGGATGGCACTCTCTGCCATTATAAAGTGCCCTTTTTGTTTTGTATAATGCTTCTTGTCTCCAAATAAGCCCTCTCTGATGTTGACTGTTGTCCCTGCATTTTTGTATGCATTTTTCTTGTACACATCCATCTTTAACCTTTCTGAGTCTCTTTGTTTTCAAATAATATCAGGATGCAGCCTGAAGTTGGGCTTTCTTCCTGGTCCAGTTGAACCCTCTAGTGAAGCAAGGGTATGTCTGAGGTTCTTTCTGTTATACTTTCTACGTTTTTTACCATAAGTTCTTGGTGTCCTTTACTCTGTTGTGTCTGTTTATTTTTATTGTGTGGAAGTTTGTTTAGTGACTATCTTATAGTCTGAACTTCATATATTTGACTCAACCCTTTACTGACTCCACGTGATGAGAAATTATAGAACAAGTCCAACTCAACCTTCTCTGCGAACTTTACTTGGGTTTCTTTTCAAATCTCAGAGTTTACCTTTACACTTTCCCACATCCTTACACATCTAGGAATTGATTTATCAGATTTAAATACATTTTTGTCTCTGGTTATGGCAGGTGAGGAAATCTGTGTCCTTATACCACCTCTTGAATAATTTGTCCTTTCTCTTCCAGCTTTTGAAGGTACAATATTTCTAAATTACTCTCATATTTAAACTTTACATTTTCTCTAGTAACTAAAACACCATATTTGTTTTAATTTTTCATTCATAGTTAACTGTGTAAACATGCTCACAGCTGCTTCTTTTTCTCCACTTTCTCCTTTTGTCTGTTGGTTGGCCAAAGTTATCTTCTGGTTGGCTCTTCAGGATGAGCTCATTTTAAGGATTTTCCTCTAGATTTTGAATTTTCAAAACGTACCTGTCTTTTGTCTTTATATTTGAAAGATACAGATTGGCCGGCTGTGAAGCTCTTGGGTTCCAATTCCCTTTTCAGGACTTTGTAGGCATTCATTGTTCGGATTCCAGAGCTGGGTGTTGTCATGGTAACGACTGAGGTCGGACTAATGATATTCCCTTTTATGTGACTTGATTTTTCTCTTTGGCTGCTGAAATAATTCTTTCTTTATCTTTAAAATTAAGCAACTTTGCTAACACCTTTGCCAATTTTCTCCCCCTATGACATGTACCATTCCATCTGTAGACACAAGTCCTTTTTTCTTGTGAGAATTGTTCTTGAATGATAGTAAACTTTTTCTGTTATATTAATTTGCTCTCCATGTCTGTGCTTTTCTCCCTCATCCTCTCAGTCCTCATGGATTTTCACTTCATTTGCTTGCTTTTCTCAATCAACTCTCATATCTATTACTGTGTTTTCCTCATATTTGCATTTGTCTTTGCACCACGTTCAGCTGGGTTTACATTTTAGGTGTCGTTTTATGTTTTCCTTCTACTTTTTTCCTGAACGCTGTCACTTTTTCACCCATCTCTTTGTTTTCTCTTGATACATTTATCTCTGCTCTGAGCTCATGTTTATAGAACTGATTCTCTATTAAACATAACATCTTTCCTGATCATGGTGAAATATGTGGTATGTGCTACAGACCAGCAGAAAGTCCCCTGAGGATGCAGGTTGTGTTATTTGGGTTATACTTCTCCCTGGCCACACTGGGTTATCACTTAATTCACAGCACAGCCTCTTTCCCCTGTCTGGCTCTTTAAGAAATGGCTTCCTGTAAATAGGGCATCTCAGTGGAATCCTGGTTCAGTCCCTTTTTCCTACTTCTGGAAACCTACAAACGTGACCCATGGATGCTTCTGTCCCAGCTCTGTGTCCTGTTCACCTTGCCCAAAGCTGAGTGGAAAGTTTCCACTGTGGCTTTGGCTTCCCCCCACCATCTACCCCCATGGGCCTTTCTTGGTCCCTTTCCATACTTCTTTGTGATTTTTTTTTTTTTTTTTTGCGGTACGCAGGCCTCTCACTGTTGTGGCCTCTCCCGTTGCGGAGCACAGGCTCCGGACGCGCAGGCTCAGCGGCCATGGCTCACGGGCCCAGCCGCTCCGAGGTACGTGAGATCTTCCCGGACCGGGGCACGAACCCGCATCCCCTGCATTGGCAGGCGGACTCTCAACCACTGCGTCACCAGGGAAGACACCCCCCCCCACCGTGTGACTTTTATTGCATATGGCAGTTCTTCCTCATACACTGAGGTTCAGGCCTATCGATATGTTTCTGTTTCTTGTTTTCTTTTGTGCTTTTTGGTTCATGTCTAAAAGGAGGAGGGGGAAACAACTGTCTTTCTCTTGCCATTTAAAAACTGCTGTAATTTTTATTTCAATTTGCATTGCATTGATTACTAGTGAAGCTAAATATTGATAATACATTCTCTCTCTCTCTCTCTTTGTTTCTGGCTGAACCATGGGGCTTGTGGGATCTTAGTTCCCCGACCAGGGATTGAACCCGCACCCCCTGCAGTGGAAGCGTGGAGTCCTAACCACTGGACTGCCAGGGAAGTCCCGATCATGTATTCTCAGTACGGAATTTACAGAAAACCCAGTATAATAAGGCACAGTGTAGCACTGGGATTGATCTTATTTATGACCATTCCACGAGTCTTGAAACTCTGAACTTCCCACACTGGGAAACAGAATTCTAGTGCTTCTTCTCCACCACGGAGGTACTTATAACAACAAGTAGGGTTCATTTGATACAGCCTCTATAAAGACAACAACAGAAGGATTTGTCACAGTGACTAAACCAGACTTGAATGAATTCAATAGTTTTCTCGAAGCAACCTAACATCATTATGTACATGACAACCTCAAGTCCTCATTAAGAAACTGATGAGGCTCCGGGAGTGTTTCTGCCTCTTGTTCCTGGTTCCCTTTCCCTGTCCTGACTCTGGGTCCCACGTGAGCCCTGCCCTGTGCTCTCCGCTCTCCCAGGCTCTGCGACATCGCAGTGGATGGGCCACGTCCAATGAACCAGAGCCTCGATGCTCACGGTGAAGATTCTCAGAATCCTCCACAGGCTCCCAGGTTCACATTTCCACCTGGAATCTTCCTCGGCCTCCCACGTCTACTGACCCTGACCCTGTGCAGAGCTGGACACCGGTGCGGCGCCTGCTTCTTGGGCTCATCTATTCCGAGCACACGGGTGCTTCTCTGGTCTGCATGGCAGCCAAGGGGGGGTTTAAGCTGCTCGTGTTCTTCCGGCAGGTCCAGCCCGTGTCCTGCCTCATGCCTCCTGTGGTGAGGAAGCCTCTCCTGGGGCGTTTCCTGCGTCTCACGTCACCATCGCCCCAGGCCGGGCCCTGGGGTTTCATCCCTGATCATGTTTTGTGAGATGTGAGCCTCACCGGTCACTGGTGCTGCGTCCTGTGTTTCCTGCAGCTTGGCTTCCATGACCTCCCCCCTCAACCCAAAATACAAATATCTAGAATCACCTTCCATAGAAGCTCAGAGAGCACGATGTGGATCCCTATTTTGCTGGATGCTTCCAGGGCTCTGGAGCCTGCCTGTGCTCAGGGTGGGATCTGAGAGGTGACCATGTTGGACGTTGGGGTGCAAGCCTGGGGGTCATGGGCCCAGGCTGCGAGGGGGCCCTTCTCCTGGAGGGGTCCCTGACCAGCGGGCAGACAGGTGCTCCTGGTTATCTGACATTGCATGGGCGTCTGTCAGAGTAGAGGCTGGGCCACGGGGCTGCTGGTGCCCATGTTGACATGGTCAGGCTTGCTGGAGGATGGATGTCATGGGGAGGGGCAGGTGTGGAGATGGGACAGTGGTTTCCAACAGCATTTGCAGAAAGCCTGAATCAGGGCAGCTCCACTGCCAGCGCGGAAGGCCAGGGAGGCCCGGGGAGGGGCGCTCTGCTGAGGACGGGGAGGTGTCAGGGCTCGAGCTCAGTTGAATGGTGGGGAGGGTCCGTGTGTGTGACTGATTTCTCTGCTTTCTTCCCAACATCTGGCTTTGGTAATAGAGACAAGGGGAGGGCGCTGGGCAAGCAGCATCCTCTGGCCTGCCCTCCGCCAAGACGGTGTTTGTGCAGAAATTCTGCTAACTAGACACGACCTGACAGACCCTCAGCACCCCGCTGGGTGGCGATGCTCTGATAGGGCAGCCGAAGCTTCTGTCGTTTGCATTAGAAACATCCCGAACAGGGTGATGGTTCACAGATTTACAGTAAAGCAGGAGGGAGGGGGAAAGGAAATGGCCCCTCTGTGCACAACCCCCATGCAAAGCCCCTCCCAACCCCCTGCCCAGATATCAGGATACAGGAAAGATTTGAGAGAGGTCCCTCAGTGCTCACTGTTACTGACAGTTAAGGGGGCTCAGGACCATGTCCACCGGGCTCTTTGAGGAAAGAACACCATTTCCCCATCACTACAGAGCTTTCAAATTAATTTATTACAATTTGAGGGAATGCATTAGTTCTCATACACTTGTGATTTAAGCCTTGGCAGGAGCAGCCCAGGCAGCTGGGGGCTGAGGATGGAAAGGACCAGGCCCTGCCCCCTCCTCCCGCCCCCACTGGCTGCGATACCCACACCTGCAGGGGTCTTGTCCCTGTCCCCTGGGCCCGGCTCCAATCACGCCATCTGGATTCCAGGGCAGGTGCTTCAGCTGACCCAGTGTGGCCGCACCCAGCTCATGTCACCATCCGGGCCTGGGTGTCCCTGTTGGTACAATGTGTCACGTGGACTAGATTCTCCCACCTGTTTATTCACCACTCCCCTAGATGTCTGTGCTACAGAGGAGACTAAAAGCAAAACATTGCCTGTGGCTTGAACTACTGCAATGGCCAGGCAATGGCCCCTTCCCACTGGAACAGGTGTGTTAAAATGATATGACCAAGGCTGAGCCGCCTGTTCTCAGGGCTCCTGCTGGGACCTCCTTTTGGTAGCTCTGTGAACTTAGATCAATGAGGGAGGAAATGTCCCTCTGAGTCCCAAAGAATTTGTCCTTGGGTTTCACCACAGGTGGATGGAGGCTGGGGCTGTATTTCTCTGCATTTCTCCATCCTCCCGCTCTCTGGCTGGAACCCAGCACTGTAGAGCTTGCAAAGCTCAGGAAATCACACGGCTGCCTTGATCACAGACAGAGGAAAGGCAGCCCTGGGGGGTTTGAAATTATGCCTTCAGGCAGGAATGTGGACACGGTCTGGGTGCTGTGATGGCCCCGTCCAGTTAGACACTGCATTCCATGGGGGTTAGGGGGGCGTGAGGCCCTTTTGGTCTATGATGCCTGCATCTCCCTGGGGCAGCCTAGCCCGGAGATGGTAGCCCTCCCCAGGGTGGGGAACTGAAACAGGTGGGCCCTCATGTGGGCCCCACTGTCTGATGGGGGAGGTGAATTTAGTCAAGGAGTCACACATGTAAAATTCACGCTGAGCCAGGGCTGTGAGGGGGACCTGGAGCCATGGGAATAGGATGGGGGCAGGGCAGGAGTCGTCAGGGAAGCTGCCAAGGCCACTGATTGGGAGAAGACCATTCCAGAGAAAAGACATGGTGTGTGCCAAGGCCCTGAGGCTGCAGAGAGTGCGGTGGGTCAGGGATGGAGTGGGTGTCGGCGTGGCCCACCACAGGCAGACGGGGGAGCAGGGACAGGTGAGGCTGGAGGCTCGACCTGCAGGGCTGGCTGCCAGGTCGAAGGTTCCCTCTCCACCCTGAGACCTCTGGAGGCTTTGGACGGACGCGAGGAGGGACGTCCCGGGGACCATTTGTGTCAGAGGAGGTTGGGGCAGGCCAGAGCAGGCACTGTGGCCCAGGAGAGGAGGCAGGGAGGCAACCCAGGCCTCCAGGGCCCTCTCTGGGCAGGTGGAAAGAGGGGGCACAAGGTGGTCCCCTGACGACTAGTGGGTGGGACCAGAGATGCCAAGGACATCAACGGCCTTTTCTGCGCCCCCCCACCAGTGGGCCACCCGCTGGGAGACACTGGGGAAAATGCTGGGAGTCGGGACCCAGAGAAGGAATCAGATGCGGAAGGTGACACATAGGGCCTCGGGGGAGCGGGGAGGACGTGGGCTGAGGGGCTGCAGGGCTTCTTGCGTGGAAGACGACGGCTAGAGTCAGTCACCGGCAGACACTCGTCGAGGGCCTCTCACGGTCCCTGCCCAGGTGCTGGGGACACAGCCGCCCCCAAGACGCTCACTTTCTGGTGTGACCCGCCCACACATTTATTCCATTGTCACTATTGGTGACACACACGTACGAAGATGTACATGTTGAGTATGATGATGCGTGTGTGGACTGCAAGGAAGACTACAGTGGGTGCGTGATGACGTGTAAGCTCCGGGCACGCTGACTGCACGTGGAGGTGATGCTCAGTAGCGCGTGTAGGGGAGGCTGACTCTCCGTGTAAAGCCTAGGAGACCCTGTCACTGCCCTCAGACCTCGGCTGCCCCTCCAGCGGTAAACCTGCGTGCCATGAGCATCTAAGGACCTCACCTGGAACTTATGGAGGCTGGAATCGTACCCACAGCCTCGGCTACCACCCGACACTGGGGAACCCCAGTCACAGAGGAAAGGGAAGTTCCTTTCTCCACCCAGGCAGGAGCCACACGGCTGGCGTGAGAGCCCGCACCTGCCCTGGCCCTTTCCTGCTCCCTCTGTCCTATCTGGCAGGGGTCACAGGGCTGGGGACAGCCTGGGGAGGTGGAGTGTGGGTGACGGTGCTGGGCCGGCTGTCTCAGGGGCCAACGTGGGGACCCGGGGGACTTTGCTGGCGGGAGGAGTGATGCTCTCTTGGTTCTCCCCCAATCCACGGAACGTTCCTGAGAAAGTTCCCATTGGGACCTGGAGCCTCTTCCAAAGGATGCTGGGTGACGAGGGGTCGGGAGCTCTGCCACCAGCTCCAATGGGGGGGGTCCCAGGGTCAGGCTGGGACCAGTTCTTTAGGGGAGGGAGGAGGTGGGCCTGGCAGTTGATCTGGGTCCACGAGGAGATGCCCAGGGTCCATCCCGGAGCTCTGAGAACTTCCTCATGTCTCGGTGTTGCGTGATGGCCAGACCCCAGAATGGCTGGTGAGACCCTCACTCAGGAGGTGAGGGACATAGATGGGCGACAGCCTGTCGGGGAGCTGAGACGGCGTTCACAGGGTATTAGTTTTCCGTGCCGGCCGAAACAAATGACCACAAACCAGATGGCTTGAAACAACAGAAATGGATTCTCTTGCTGTTTCAGGAGCCGGAAATATGAAATCAAGGTGTCCCAGGGCCGCGCTCCACCTGGAGTTTCCAGGGGAGGGTCCTTCCTGCCTCTCCCAGCTCCCGGGACCTGTCGGCTTTTGGCCACATCACTCTGGTCTCTGCCTCCGTCTCCGTGTCTGTGCGTCCCCTTTTGTGTCTCTTCTGAAGACACCATCATCGGATTCAGGGCCACTCTGATCCAGGATTATCTCATCGTGAAAGCCTTACCTTAATTACATCTGCAAAACCCTCTTCCCCAATTAAATCACATCCTGAGCTCCTGGTAGACACGAATTTTTCAGGGACGATGTTTGACCCACTACAGGGCCCCTTCAATCACTCCATCCCCTGACAGGAGCATGGGTGTGGGGGGATTGCATCATTTCTCTCACCACACAGTAGTTAAACCCTCCCCAAAGGTTACTTGCAAAATGATGAGAAACTCGAGAACAGGATCTCTGGGAGTTCAGGCAGCAGCCTCCCCTGGATCTGGGGCCATAAATCTTCTTTTCCAATTGCAAACGATGTCTGCGGTATTTCATAATTGGTGCGATGAAGAGCCCCAATTTTCCAAGAATGTTCAGGAATAACTCAGTTTTAAAGACCACGGCCTAACAAGTGAAATGGGCCGATTATTCCAGGGAACCCTCTGAGAATCGTTGCCTCACGACGTAGGGAAATATGCTTGAATTATCGCTGAAAGTTTGCTGAGAGAGTCACGCTGCCCATCGCCAGGAGAGACATTAATGCCCATTTATTAAACACGTTTTTGAGGTTTTATTTCCATGGAAGGATTTGTTTTATGTACTACGTCCTGTGAAGGGCTTACAGTGCAGGGCCAAATGCAGCCCTTCCCCTGATTCCCCAGGGGCTAGGGGTCGCGCCGATGAGGGCAGGCCCTGTGAGGGTGAGGGCCGGCCTGGGGCGGATCAGAGAAGAGAGACTCGCACGTAGTGAGGACTGAGAGGAAGCATCTGTCCCAAGGACTAAATTGGTCTTTGGGCTGCAGGCACCTCTTACGCTCCCTTGATCCATAGGGTCAAATATTCACTGTATCGATGGAGAGTCCAGGGGCGGTGGTGATTTTCACAGAGGCAGAGAAGAGCTGGCGTATCAGGAATGTGAGACCCTCGGGGCCTCCAGAATTCTTGAGTGTTGTCCCACTTTCATGGGGTTCTCTAGAGATGAGCAGGCCAAGAGGCTCCCTGAGAAGGCAGATCGAGTTGGTGACACGGATAGGCTGCCCAGTTTCCTTCCCACCATGGTAGGCCCTCCTGGCTGTGCTGTTTGAGTCCTGGGTTTGAGATTTGTTAAAACACTTAGCGAGGCCTGTTTACAGGTCGAGAGTGGCCTGTGTGGCCTCCACTGTGAACAAGGTGAAGGGCGCAGTGCAGAGCGGAGTAATGGCTGTGCTTGAGCAAGCCATACCTGAAGATGTCATTGCTTGAAAGGCTGCTTTGCCAAGGAAAGATGCTCCAGAAAGGCAGGCAGATGCTGGCAGTGCCAGGCCTATGTGCATGGGTGGGTCCTGACTTGGGTCTCAAAAGACAGAGAAGCCTTTGGCTCTACTGTCTAACGGGGCCTTCTAACTCCCAGTTTTCTATTACACCTCTGCCCAACATGGAACTCTGGGCAACTCTGAAGTCCTTTTAGGAAACAGCTAAGAGGGAGCTTGGCTGGCATGTCAGGTTAAAGTTGGCTTTGGAACTGATGGCCGGATCCCAGCCATGTTCACGTCAAAGACCATCAGAGGGGCTGCTCTGCTGAGGCACCTTGGAGCTGGCTTTTGGAACATGCCAAGCTCCCTTGGTGGGGAGTCTGGAGGGTGCCCACAGATCCCAGGATGCTGGCCTCGGCTTTCCCCTGGACCATCTGTGCCGATCACCCTCTTCAGCCACCTAATGTTCTCTGCAGGAATCCCCGCTTCCTGACCAGCTGTTAGGACCGAAACAGATCTGAAAGCTTACAGCCTCCAGAAGACCCTGGGCAACCTCGTGACTAGGTTTCTGCTGGAATGAAAGGCACGGAGGCTCTTTTGCATTTCTGTGGCTTTGCTTGTTCTGTCCCCTCTGGAGCCGGCACCCCACGCTTCTTTCAGGTTCATCTCCCCACATGCTCCAGGGCTGTGCCAGCTCCCTCCGCCCAAGGCTGGGTGAGGTGCTGCGTCCACATTTTCATGGCCCTGGTCTTCACCACCAAAGCCTGAGAAGGGCAAGGGTCTGCCCAGGATCATGTATCAGCTAGGGGCAGAGTAGAGGGGAGCCCACGTGTGGTGGCCAGAATAAGGACCCCAGAGGTGCTCAGGTCCTGGTCCCCAGAAACTGGGAGTGTTTCCTTACGTGGAAGAGGGAGTTTGCAGATGTGATTGAGTGAAGGACCTTGAGATGGGGAGATGGGCCTGGGTTATCGGGTGGGTCCAGCGTCATCACAGGGTTCTCATGAGACGGGGCAGGAAGGTCAGGGTCAGAGAGGAGATGTGGTGATGGAGGCAGAGGTCAGGGAGTCAGAGAGATCTGAAGATGCTGCTGCACTGCTGGCTCTAGGATGGAGGAAGGGGTACCGACCAAGAAACTGAAGAAGACATATTGTCTCCGGGAGTCTCCAGAAGGAGCCAGCCCCCCGTGAGCCCCTTGACTTTGGCGACCCAGATCAGACTCAGGTGGCCAGAGCTGCAGGACGACACGTCAGTGGTGCTGAAGTCGCCAAGTTTGGGGTCCTTTTTGAGGGCAGGCGGGGAAACCTGGTCTGTGTGTTCCTCACTGCATCACTCCCTGCTGCCCCCTGGTGGCTGTGCCCATCGTCCTGCCCAGGCCTCACGGAGAGAGCGAGGCCGACCTGTCTCCATTGTTCTGAGAAGGTTGGGGGGCATGGGGGCCCCAGAGGCAGTAAGTCCAGGAGCAGAGATTTGAACTCAGACCTGCCGGAATCCCAGACTCATGTTACAGCTGAGGGAGGAAAGGTGCATCCGTGTCCTGGACCCCACGGACCCCACCCAGGGCAGAGGGGCTTAACACGACAGGCACTGATTCCCTGATAGTTCTGGAGCCAGAATCCACAGTCAAGGTGTCGGGGGCCACGCTCCCTCTGGAGGCTCCAGAGTAGGGGGTTCCCTCCTTGTCCCCTCCAGGTTCTGGGGGCTCCAGGGGCTCCTGGGCTGTGGCCCCATCGTCTGCCTCTGTCATCACGTGGCCTCCTCTTCCCACCCTGTGTGTCTTCTTAGTATCTTATAAGGACACTTGTAGTTGGATTTAGGGCCCACCTGAAAACCCAGGACTCAGTCACTTCTGCAGACTGGCTTTCTAAATAAGGTCGCATTCACAGGTCCAGGGATCAGGATGTGGACATATTATTTTTAAGGGTCACTGCTCAACCTACTCCAGACGGGTGCTCGGGGCGTGGTTGGTGAAGCTGGGAGCTCTTTGGGTTCTGGACACTGAGGATCTCGGGTCAGGGTCAGGTCCCCTCCAAGGCTGTTGGCTTAGACCTAGGATCGTGGAGTCAGGCTTCGGGGGTGACGCTCCATCCAGGAACCAGGGTGGGGTTGCAAGCTTAGTATTTCAGGGAACGGTGTCTGCGGTCAAAGGAGCGGGAAGCGAATGTGTCCTCGGGGATCAGACAGACCCAGTCCCGCCCCATCTCTGCTGGGTGTGTGTGGCCCCACGGTCACCTGAGCCTCCGTTTCCACATCTCTGAACTGGAGTAGCAACATAGCATGTTCCACTGCGTTTGTGAGGATTTGATGCAATCAAGGCTCTAAATCGGCCAGCTGGCCAGTGACACACAGGTGCACACGCAGATGCACAGGAGGTGAACACGCACCAAGGCGCAGAAGATACACACACCTGTGCTCTTCCTTCCCTTTCCTCACGTACCCACTGTCCGTCACACAGGTTCTTCTGGGCGTTTTCCTCTCTGCCTGCTGTGTGGTCACCTTGAGGAGGGCAGGCCCTCAGCCTGGCTGGTTTCAGTATCCCTCACACGCCCACCTGGTGGGCGACAAAGACAGAATGGGCGCTGTGGTCCAGAGGCCATCTGGGTGCAGGGATGCACGTGGGGCTGCTGGGTGCAGGTGCGGTGGCCAGGACACCGACCAGGTGAGCCAGGCGGCAAGGGGGTCCGTGGGTACAGGCCGGGGTGTTGTGGCTCGCAGGAGACTGGGAATCCTGGAGAAGCTTCCAGGGGGTCGCTGGAGAGTGCCAGGGGAGGAGTGCAGGCAGGTGGCCACGGGGTGTGGGCAGCCCTCCCGGGCACCAGGTGACCGTGGTCCTTGCAGAACTGCCCACAAAGCCCCACGTGGTGGTTTTCCTGATTCCAGCCCCATGGCTTTGCGGGGTGGTAGGGATGCCATCCTGTGCTGCTGAGGAGACAGGGCTCAGACAGTGACCCACCAGGAGCACAGCCTGTCACTGTCCCGCAGGGACATGCCCACTCCTTCCTGTAAGGGCCACTGGGACCAGAGGGCTTGTCTGGATGGGCCCCCCCCCCCGCCATTCTCCTGTCCCAGGCCTTGCTCACCAAGGGCACTGCAGAACCCGCCCCAGGAACTTGCTAGAAATGCAGAGCAGCTGCGTCGGGAGCTCTGGGGATGGGCCCGAGGTCTGTTTTTCTAGGCGGGGCTGCTGGGTGCTCCAGTTCGAGACCCCTGCTCCGAGCTGCCTGTCACAGTTGGCGCCCAGGGCCCACCAAGGACACTAAACTGGTGTCCCGCAAGCCCCCTTATCTGCGGATTCTTCCAGCTCCTCGGGCAGCCCCGGCTGAGGCCTGGAAGAACTGCAGTGATTAACAGCTTTATCTTGAAACACCATTCTCTCCCTGTCCAAGCCAGGAGAGCTTCTCACGCAGTCTTCTCCAGAAAACAAGAGCTTTGTACTTCAACTTGGCCTGGGGAAAAGATTTGTTCAAAAATGTAAGAAGGAAGAAAAGGCAGGGGAGAGTGTTCACTCGTTGGCCACCGTTCTCTGAGTCCAGTCACTGAGGTCCACGTGCTCGCGGTGTAGACACAGGTGGGTCCGATGGTGTCCCTCCCCTTTAGAAGCTGAGTCAGGGCCCCCTGTGCACACTGGCCTGCCTGGCATCTTCCCGCCTTCCTGGGATGCCTTTCCTTGGCAAAGCATTCCTTAGAGCAAGGGGGCCTTCAGGTACAGCTGCCACTCCATTCTGCACTGTACCCTTCCCATTGCTGGCTGACTGCCCTGTTCACAGTGGAGGCCACTCTGGCCACTGTCCCCCTGCTAGCAGGCCTTGCTATGTGTTTTCACAAAATCTCAAACCAGTGTCTAAACCCTGAGAGGATTCATTGGAACTCTGTAGTTCTGTTAGTTTTCCTGTTGAAAAATTAATAGAATTGGCCATCCTTGGTCAGGATGTCCAGGGGCCACATTCCGTTGGGAGTAGGCCGACCCCTTGAAAGGGGCCAGTGGTCTCTGATTCATCGTGGTCACTACTGCTCTCTGTGCTCCCTCATCTGGGTCAGCCACTGTCCTGGGCTCCCGGTCTGCCATGTCCCCTCCAGGAGCCTGGTGGCCAAGTTGGTGGCTCTGGTGCAAGGGAGGAAGCCCTGTAGCTGGGGGCTACAGCGGAGCTGCAGATGGCGTGTGGGGAGAGGGAGGGTGGGCAGGAGAGGCAGGGGCTTCTTGGGAGAGGCGAGGTGTGGCAGGGGCGGGGGAGGACAGTCTGAGGACACTCTGATGGTGCCGGGGAGACTGGATCAGGCCAAGTGCCCGTGTCTGTGAAGGTCCTTGACTCGTGTAGTGGCAGGTCATTGGGTCCCTGGTGTAACGGCAGGAGCATGGCCTTGGGAGAAGGCGACAAGTGGACCTGGCTTCAAATCTCTACTCTGCTAGTTACTATCTATGTGACTGACCCTGGATGGTTATTCACCTTTCCTGAGTCTCAGTGTTCTCATCTGTAAAATGGGGCTGATACTACTTTATTTATTTACTTGGATGTCTGCAGATACCTTTATTTGGGGCACCCTTCAAAAATAGATCCTTTCTATGAATCAAATATTTTATTTTTTTAATTTTAATTTTTTTTTTTTAGCCAAGAACAAAGAAACTTATTTACTTAAATGTTGGCCAAACATCATAATTAATGTACACTGGATTTCGTTTTTTTCAGGACTGGACCCACTTCCCATAGTCTTTTTTTTATTATTAATTTTTATTTTATATTGGAGTATAGTTGATTAACAATGTTGTGTTAGTTTTAGATGTACAGCAAAGTGATTCAGTTATACATATACACGTATCTCTTCTGTTTCAAATAATTTTCCCATTGTAGGTTATTACAGAGTATTGAGTAGAGTTCCCTGTGCTCTACAGTAGGTCCTTGTTGGTTATCTAGTTTAAATATAGCCGTGTGTACATGTCGGTCCCAAACTCCCAATCTATCCCTCCCCCCGCCACCCTTTCCCCCCTGGTCACCATAAGTTCGTTCTCTAAGTCTGTGAGTCTGTTTCTGTTTTGTAAATAAGTTCATTTGGGGTCTATACTACTTTTTTTTTAATTTAAAAAATTTTTCTGGCCATGCTGCATAGTATGCAGGATCTTAGCTCCCCGACCAGTGATTGAACCCGTGTCCCCTGCAGTGGAAGCACGGAGTCTTAACCACTGGACCGCCAGGGAAGTCCCGGGGTTGATACTGCTTTAGAACTGTGGTGAGTGATGTATGTGAAGGCCCGAGCTTGGTTCCCCAGTGCTGTAAGGGCTTCCTCCTCTGTCTCCCTCTCCTTCCCTGTATAGCAGTGAGGACAAGACTCCTCGTGGCCTTCCCGATCCTCAGGACAGAGGTGACCAGGGGTCGGTCCAGGTATCCTGACCTGGAGTTTCCCATGTCACCCTCCATGGTCCTCCGGTGGACGCAGGGGTGGTAACCTTCTCAAGACCCACACTCAGTGATTTTCTCATTTGAAACCGCCCAGATGCCAGGCCAGGAGCTCAGGAGGTGCAGACAGGCCATCCACGGAGGGCCAGCTCGGGGTGTTTCCTCACCTGTGGGAAGGCAGGTGTGTCTGTCTACAGGCTCCCGGTTTAACCAGCACATCGGAGGGGTGGCCAGCCCCCTGAGCCCCAGGCTTGGATGGCTTGTGGTCACCCCCTGACTCCTGGGCCTGGAGGGGACAGCCTCTTTCCTCCTTCACCCCACCCTGGCTGCCACTCTCCGGGATGTTCTTTATTCACACACGTGGCCACTCAGAGATGGATTGGCCTCAAAGCCAGAGCACAAGAAACAGATAAATATTTATTCCAGAAACTCTTGTGATGTCAGGTTTTATTGTAAATACATTTGGTGAGTGACAGGCCGATAAATCTTGCCTGTGTAAGATGCTCCCTGCTCCGAGCCCTGGCCCCTGACTGCTTGTCATTATGATGTGTGGCTCTGTCATCCAGATGCTACCTTCCCTCCCCGTCTCAGCTCAGTCCCCAGCAGGGGTCCTCCTGGTCCCCTCCTGCCTTGGCAAAGACCCCTTTCCCCCCGTTCCTGCATAGGAGTGAGGCCGCTGTGGATAAAAAGGCACCAAGGTGGGCAGCTTGTTTTTAACCCCCCCCACTCCCGCCTGGAGCCGGGAGCCAGGAGGTGGCCGGTCCCTCAGGTGTGTCCTGTGGGGCGGTGGGCTCCCGAGATGACCCACATCGGCACTTCCAAGGTCCTCTTGGAAGCACTTCCCGCCTCCCTTCTCTGGGGGATTCCCAGCCCCCTCAGCATCCAGCAGCCCCATGGTCACGGGAAAACCCTGAGGGGAAAGATGGGCTGAGCAGAGCTCCTGGATGGGGCTCCAGAGCCAGCGGCTGCTCTGACTCAGAAAGTTTCTTGGGGCACAGTGTTCTCCCACGGCACACCTGCATTTGCTCTAGGAGCATTCGTTGAGAACCTACGCAATTCTAGGCCTATGATGCACGAGCTTCCATGAGCACGGCTGGTTCATTCATGCAGCAAGTGTCTACTGTGTGAACAACAGGGCTCATCCCCTGGGCCGGCCGTGTTCTGCCCTCCTGGAGCTGACATGTGTGTGCCCAGCCTGTAGGTAGAGGCTTGTTGGGGGGGCCTTGGGGTCTGAATGCTGGTCGAGAGGGGTCTGGAGGCAAGCCAACATGAGGGTGAGTTCCCCTGATGAGGAGCGAGGAGGGGGCTGGGTCTTCAGCCTGGGGATAAACGCTGGTCTCTGGACCACCCAGAAATCGGTGATTCTGTTTCCAAGACTTGGAGGGGAACCCTTCCATCTTCTTCTCCTTTGAGGACTTTGCAGGGAAGAAAAGGAAAGTTCTGTCACCTTCAAAGTGAAGAACTTTGACAACTCTGCAGGTCTAACCCAAACACATTAAAGCCAGGAGTGTTTGGGGGCAGATACAGAGCCCCATAGGACGTGGGTCTGGAGGCTGTGGGCATGTGGGTTATACTTGAAGCCCCCCCCCCCTTTTTTTTTTTTGCAGTACGCGGGCCTCTCACTGTCGTGGCCTCTCCCGTTGCAGAGCACAGGCTCCGGACACGCAGGCTGAGCGTCCATGGCTCACGGGCCCAGCCGCTCCGCGGCATGTGGGATCTTCCTGGACCGGGGCACGAACCCGTGTCACCTGCATCGGCAGGCGGACTCTCAACCACTGCGCCACCAGGGAAGCCCTTGAAGCCCCTTTTATGTTCCCCCAACAACTCCTTTCTGCCCCATCTCCTGGAAGCAGTAACACGAACCCCAGTTTGGCTGGCATTCTTTTTATTCCTTTACTATGTACCTATCTGTACATAAACAGTATCCGGTATTGCTTGTGTGCTTAACATTGAATATGAATGAAATCTACATGTTCCATGAATATTTTTTTTCTTTAAAATCGATCCCAGTACTTCATTCCTTTGAATGGCTGCACGGCCTTGGCTATGGCTTAGGCATCCATTCCTGCACTCGTGGATATTTTCGTCATTTCCCACCATTGATCGTTGCAGGCACAGTTGCTGGCCCATTGCTGTCCCCCTCACCTGAATTCATGTGGCAGAGTTCAGTGGTGGGAAGCTTCTAGAGATGGGTCGGCTGCATCGTAGGGTGTGTAGGCCTCTTTGCTAGACACTGCTGGCGGTCACAGCTCACATGACTCCATTTTCCAGATGAGACAGTCAAGGCGCATGAAGGCTAAATAACTCGCCCAAGGTCTCATGGCTGAGACGTGGCAGAGCCTAAATGCAAAACCCAGGCCATCCCGCTCGGGGCACAAGAGAGAAACTGCAGGTTCGGTGGCCCTGGGGCCTGTTCAAAGTTCCCACCCATTTTCTGTGACACCACCACGAACACAAAGTCGATGCTGCTACACCCTGCAACCGCACGTAGTGTCGTCAGACCGAGCCCACCGCCCATCTGGTGGATGCCATGGTGGTGAGTGGGCACTTCCCTGGTAGTTAACAATGGTGGGCATCCTTTCTTTTTTATTCCTTTTTGCAGTACGTGGGCCTCTCACTGTTGTGGCTTCTCCCGTTGCGGAGCACAGGCTCCGGACGCGCAGGCTCAGCGGCCATGGCTCACGGGCCCAGCCACTCCGCGGCATGTGGGATCCTCCCAGACCGGGGCACGACCCCGTGTCCCCTGCACTGGCAGGCGGACTCCCAACCACTGCACCACCAGGGAAGCCCGGTGGGCATCCTTTCACGTTGAATGTCTGTGATGGTTGGTTTCATGGCTCACCTGGGTTGCAGTCCCCACTTATTTAATCACACCACACCCAGATGTTGCTGGGAGCATGTTCTGTAGATGTGGTGGATCTACAATCAGTGGACTTGAAGTGAAGGATGACCCTCGATTGTGCAGGTGGGCCTCAACCAATCAGTCGAAGACCTTAGGAGCGAACGCTAAGGTTTCCCAGGAAAGAAGAAATTCTGCCTGAAGACCGCAGGACCTGCTCTTGCCTTGGTTTCCACCTGCTGGCCTGCCGAGCTGATTTCAGACCTAATGGCCCCATCACTGTGAGAGCCAATTCTTCAAAAGAAAAGGATATAGACCTCTTACTGGTTCTGCATCTCAGACTCACCCAGAGGCTGCTCACATTTTCTCTTCTGTGAGTGGCCTGTGTATCTCTTAAATATTCCAAATGCTGATACCTGGTCAGTTATGTTAGTTGAAATAGCATCCCCCAGGCTGTGACTTACCTTTATGCTGTCTTTTTGAAAACAAAGTTGTCTTCCTTTCTCGTTTGTGGGTTTGTGTGTGTGTGCTGTTAATAAATCTCTGCCTTTAGGTCCTAAAGATATTCTGCCATATTTTCTTTTAAAAACTTCTGTAGTTTTCTTTTCATCACAGAGGCCTTTCGTCCACTAGAAACGGACACGTGTGTCATGTGAGGTAAGGGTCATGTGGGTGCAGCCCCTCCTGGGGGTTACTGATGACTTATCACGTGCATCTGCGCTAGTCTCCGAATTGCACACCTTGGATTTCCCGTCAGTTCTCCACATTCTGTGGAGCGTGCAGCCGGGTGGGCTTGGTGATGTAGGAAACCACTGCCCAGGAGAGGATACTAGATTCTACAATGTGTCTTCTTAAAGGAGATTTTCTCTGACCATATAAAGTATTTATGCTGGAATTTCAACCTGGCGTGTTTGGAGACCTAAGAGGTTTTTACGAGATTATTGACCTCACGGCGGCTCTTCACTTGGAACACAGCAACGCCATCTGCCACCATTGCTGCTGGCCCAGTGCATCCCCAGCGAGGAAGCAGGAGGCCTGCCTTCCTGCTCAGCACGCACAGCCCAGCCTGACTTGCTGCAGGATCGGCTGAGGATATATCATTTGAACTTATGAAAACAGCCTGTTCTTGCCATAAAATATTTCAGCAAAGCCTCCAGCCCCACACTCCATAGGACTGTGTCAGGGTTCAGATGTTATTTTATCTTTTGAACATGAACACTCAATCCAGCGACATTTACAGAATAATTCATTTGTTGCCTACTGATTTGTGCTTTGCCTTGTTGTGCGTTTGGCTGATATTGATTGGATGTCGGATGTCGTATATGGAAAATTGTAGAAACAGTTTTAAGCCTGGGGTCTTTATCATCTTCCTCTGGAGAAGATTTCCCACGTTTCTGGCTGGAAACAGGGGCACTCAGAGCCCTGGATCCCCTTCCTCCTGTCTCGGAGATTGAGTGGTCAGGAGCTGGTCTCTGGTCCCTGGGACTGCTCACCTCTTTCTTTGCTCTCAGGTACTGGGGGAGGATGGGGGTCCCTGTCACTCTGTTAATTTCAGGTTTTCATTGACATGTGAGTCTGTTTCTGTGCGGTGTGGCCTGTTCTACTGGCTTATTTCCTGTCCCTGTGTGAGCATCACACCCCTTAATTGCTCTGCCCTTTGGTGGGACAAAACCCATCCCCTGTTTCCTAGTTCAGGATTTCCTTAGCCGATTCTGAGCCTTTCCTCCTCCAGGTAAATTCTAAGGTGAGCTTATCAACAAAGCAACCTGTTGAAATTTGAATAGAGTTGAGATAAAAGTATGTCTTGGCTTTGGAGACACGACATCTTCCTGATGTTGACCCTTCCCTTGCATGAGCACAGTATACTTCCCAATTTAATCACTTTGTCTTATGTATCCTGATTATATGTTCTTTCAAAAAAAGAATAAATTTTATTTTTTAAAACGGGTTTAGCTTTACAGAAACATTGAGTGGAGAGTACAGAGAGTTCCCATATACCTCTCCCCCATTTTCCCTATTTTTATAACCTTGCTTTAGTCTGGTACATTTGTTACCATTGACGAACCCATACTGATACATTATTATTAACTACACAAAGGTTCACTCCATGCTGTACATTCTATGGGTTTGGACGAATGCAGTAATTCCATGTATCCATTGTTACAATCGCATACAGACTAGTTTTCCTGCCCTAAAAATCCTGTGCTTTGCCTCTTTGTCCTTTATTCTTGCCCCCCCAACCCCTGGCAACCGCGGATTCTTTTTTACTGCATAACTTTGCCTCTTCAGAATGTCCTGTAGTTGGAATCATACAGTCTGTAGCATTTTCAGATTGGCTTCTTTCTTGTCTTCTTGATTCAGTTACTGATACTATTGCAATGTTACATAGGAGTGGTGAGAGGAAAAATTCTTGCCTAGGTCCTGATCTTAGCAGGTAAGCATCTAGTTTCTCAATATTAAGTATTATATCAGCTACAAGGGTTTTTTTGGCACATATACTTTATCAAGTTGAGGAAATTCCCTCTGTTCTTAGTTTGCTGAGAGTTTTTATCATGAATGCAGGTTGGGTTTTGTCAAAAGAGTTTTCTGTATCGATTGATATGATCATTGATCTTTCTTCTTTAATCTGTTGATGCGATGGCTTATATTAATTGAATGTATACCTGGAATAAATCCCACTTGATTGTGGTGTATAATTCTTTTTACACATTGTTGGATTCAATTTGCTAATATTTTGTCGAGGGTTTTTGCATCTTTGTTCACAATGTGTATTGGCCTGTAGTTTTCCTTTCTTGTAATGTGTCTTTATCTGATTTTAGCATAAGTGCAATGGTAACCTCATAGAATTAGTTAGAAAATTGTCCTTCTGCTTCTATTTTCTGTAAGAAGTTGGAGAGGATTGGTATCATTTCTTGCTTATATGTTTGATAAAATTTATCAGTGAAACCATCTGGGCCTGGTGCTTTCTTTTTTGGAATATTATTAACTACTGATTCATTTTATTTTAATAGATTTAGATTCAGATTGTCTATTTCCTCTTGTGTGAGTTTTGGTGGCTTTTGTCTTTGAAGAAATTGGCCTATTTCATCTATGTTATCAAATCTGTGGGCATGGAGCTGTTTGTAATATTCCTTTATTATCCTATGCCAATGGGATCAGTAGTGATGACTCCTCTTTCATTATAGACATTAATAATTTGTGTCTTCTCTTTTTTCTTTGTTAGCTTGGTTAGAGGTTTATCAATTTTAAAGATCTTTTCAAAGAATCAGTTTTTGATTTCATTGACCTTTTCTATTGCTCTCCTATTTCCAATTTCAGTGATAGCTGCTCTAAATTTTATTATTTTCTTTTCCTTGACTTAGGTTTATATGGGTTTTTATTCTTTAGTTTCCTTAGGTGGAAGCTTAGATTATTGATTTTAGATTTTTCTTCTTTTCTAATATGCATTCAATGCCATAGATTTCTAACAACTGTTTTCATTATATCCCACAAAATTTGATAAGTTGTATTTTTATCTACATTTAGTTCAAAATATTTTAAGATTTCCCTTGAGACTTCTTTTATGAAGAAGACTCAGGTGTTGTATAAAAGCTATTTAATCTCCAAATATTTTGAGATTTTTTTTTAGCTGTCTTTCTCTTATTGATTTCTAATTTGATTCCATTTTGGTCTGAGAGCATACTTTATATGATTTCTTCTTCTTTTAAATTTCTTAAGGTGTGTTTTATTTACCAGTATGGGATCTTTCTTGGTGAGTATTTCATGTGAGATTGAATAGAATGTGTATTCTGCTGTGTTGGATGACCTATTCAATAAATGTCAATTAGATCCAGTTGATTGATGGAGCTGTTCAGTTCAACTATATCTTACTGATTTTCTGCCTGCTGGATTTGTCCATTACTGATGGGGGGTGTTGAATTCTCCAACTATAATAGTGAATTTATCTGTTTCTTTTTATCAATTCTATCAACTTTTGCTTCACATATTTTGAAGCTTTGTTGTTAGATGCATACATGTTAGTCCTTGTTATGTTTTCTTGGAAAACTGACTCCTTTGTCATTATGTAATGCCCCTCTTTATCCCTGATATTTTCCTTGTTCTGAAGTCTGCTTTGTCTGAAATTAATACAGTTTCTCCAGCTTTCTTTTGGTTAGTGTTAGCATAAAATATATTTTCCCATCTCTTATAATCTATCTGTGTCTTTATATTTAGTTAATTTCTTGTAAACAACATAGTTTGGTCATTTTTTTTAATACTCTGAAAGTCTGTCTTTTTTTTTTTTTTTTTTTTTTGCCGTACACGGGCCTCTCACTGTTGTGGCCTCTCCCGTTGCGGAGCACAGGCTCCGGATGCGCAGGCTCAGCGGCCATGGCTCACGGGCCCAGCCACTCCGCGGCATATGGGATCCTCCCAGACCGGGGCACGAACCCGTATCCCCTGCATCGGCAGGCGGACTCTTAACCACTGCGCCACCAGGGAGGCCCTGAAAGTCTGTCTTTTAATTGGTATACTTAAACCATTCACATTTGAAGTGATTAGTGACATGGTTGGATTAATATCTACCATGTTTGTTTTCAATTAGTTGCCCTTGTACTTCATTGACCACGCCCCCTACTCCCATTTTCTGCAGTTTTAATTGAGCGTTTTATGTGATTCTATTTTATCTCCTCTTTTGGTATAGCAATTATATTTCCTTTTTAAAACTTTGAGGTGGTTGTCCTGGAGTTTGCAATACACTCTTACAACTAATCTGAGTCTACTCTCAGTAACACTAAATCACTTCATGGGTAATTCAGGTAACTTTTAACAGAATATTCCCAATTACTCCCCTTTATCTGTAATATAATTGCTGTCATGCATTTCACTTATTTGTATGCAATCATCTCCCAACACATTGTTTCTGTTATCGATTTGAACAGTTATTTATTAGATCAGGTAAGATTAAGAAAAATAAAAGATTTTATTTTACCTTTGTTTGTTCCTTCTCTGAAGCTTTTTCTTTCTTTCTCTTGATCTGGGTATATGGCCCATATCATTTTATTTCTCTGCAAAGAACTTCTTTTTATATTTCACACAAGGTGGGTCTACTGGCTACCATTTCTCTAAGCTTTTGTTTGTCTGGAAGAGTCTTTATTTTTCCTTCACTTTTTTTTTTTTTTTTTTTGCTGTACGCAGGCCTCTCACTGCTGTGGCCTCTCCCGTTGCGGAGCACAGTCTCCGGACACACAGGCCCCGCGGCCATGGCTCGCGGGCCCAGCCGATCCGCGGCACGTGGGATCCTCCGGGATCGGGGCACGAACCCGCGTCCCCTGCACCGGCAGGCGGACTCTCAACCACTGCGCCACCAGGGAGGCCCTTTCCTTCACTTTTGAAGGATAATTTCTCTGCGCAGAATTCTAGTTTAATGTTTTTTCTTTTAACACTTTAAATATTTCACTTCACTCCCTTCTTGTTTGTATGGTTTCTGATGAGAGGTTCAACGTAATTCTCATTTGTGTTCTTCTAAAGGTAAGGTGTATTTATTCTCTGGCTTATTTCAAAATTTTCTCTTTGTTTTTTGTTTGTTTGTTTGTTTTGTATTTTAAATATGATATGTCTCAGTGTAGCTTTTGTGCTATTTATCCTGCTTGGTGTTCCCTAAGATTCCTGGATCTGTGGTTTGATGTCTGTTATTAATTTTGGAAAATCCTCAGCCATTGTTACTTCAAATATTTCTGCTGCTTCTTTCTTTCTTCTCCTTTTGATATTCTCATTACATGTATCTTGCACCTTTTGATATGGTCCCACACTTCCTGGGTGCCCTGTCCTTTTTTTTTCTTTGCCTTTCAGTTTGACTAGTTTCCATTTACTTATCTTCAAGCTTACTGACTCTTTCCTCAGTTGTGTTCAACCTACTGATGAGATATTCTTCATTTCTGCTGTAGTGCATGTGATTTCTAACATTTCCCTTTGATTTATTCTTAGAGTTTCCATCTCTCTGCTTACAGTACCCATATGATCTTGCATGTGGTCTACTTTTTCCGTTAGCGTCCTTAACCTATTAATCATAGGTATTTTAAATTCTTGATCTGATTATTCAAAAGTCTCTGTCATACCTGAGTCTTGTTTTGTGTTTTTCTTACCTTTTAGCATGACTTTTGGATGTTGTTTTTGTTCACATCCAGACCTAATATATCAGGCCAGAGAAGCTGAGGTAATTAGGCTTTTAGTGTGAAGTTTTATGTTAATCAGGCTCTTCCAAGAAATAAAAGAGGAGGGAGTACATTCCAACTTATTTTATGAAGCTAGTATTACCCTGACACCAAAACCAGATAAAGACATCAAAAGAAAAATAAACTAGAGACTAATATATATTCCAAATATAGACACAGATATTCTAACAAATACTAGGAAACAAGTTTAGCAACACATAAAAAGTAGAGAACATGGCCAAATGGGATTTGTCCCAAAAGTGAAAGGCTGGTTTAATATTTGAAAATCAAATAATATAATATGCTATGTCAGTAGCATAAAAGATAAAAAGCAAAAACTATGTGATCATCTCCATAGACACTAGAAAATCCTTTGACAATATTCAACACTGTTGCATAATTTTAAAAAAACCTCAGCAAACTAGGATAAGAAGAGGAATTCCTCGACCTGATAAAGGGCATTTAGGGAAAAACCACAGCTGACATCACAGTTAGTAGTGAAAGATGGAATTCTTTCCTCCTAAGTTTAGGAACAAGAAAAGTATGTCTGCTCTTGACAGATCTCTTCAATATTGTCCTGGAAGTTCTTGGCAGAACAAATAAATAAAAGACATACAGATTGGAAAGAAAAATTTGAACTATTTCTATTTGCAGATGATGTAAACTTGTATATAGAAAACCATAAGAAGTCCCCCACAAGCCGTTAAACTAATGAGCGTGTCCACCAAGATTCAGGATGCAAAGTCAATATATAAAATCCATTTTATTTCTATACTCTTTCAAAGAACAATTCAGAAATGAAACTAAGAAAGTAATTTCAGTTAAAATAGCATCAAAATAGTAAAATATTTAAAAATAATTTTAACAAATAAGCACAAAATGCATAGCCTGCTAACTGCAAAACACTGTTTTGCAAAAAGTGAAGAAGACCTAATAACTGGAAAGAAACCCCATGTTCATGGTTTGGAAGCATTAATATTGTTAAGATGGTTGTGCTCCCAAAATAGATCTAAATGTTCAACACAACCCCCAAAATAGTCTCTATTGCCTTTCTTGTAGCTATAGACCAGGTGACCCTAAAACTCACACACAAAATCAGGGGATCTAGAATAGCCAAAACTATCTTGAAAAAGAATAACAAAGTTGGAGGACTCACTTTCTACAATTTCAAAACTTACTGCACTGCTACCATAATCAAGACAGTGTGGTACTGGCATAGGGATAGACAGGTAGGTCTGTGGAATAGATTTGAGAGTCCAGAAATAAACCCATGTATCTACGGCCAGTTGATTTCTGAAGAGAGTGCCAAGACAATTCAATGGGGGAGATGAATAACTTTTTCAATGATTGGTGTTGAGACACCTGGATTTCCATGCATGAAAGTATGAAGTTACACCAAAAATTAACTCAAAATGTAACATAGACAAAAGTTATCTCTTAAATGTAAGAGCTAAAACTATGAAGCTATTAGGAAAAAATGTGGGTGTAAACTTCATGACCTTGGACTAGAGAGGCAGTGGTTTCTTAGATACTACATCAGAACATAAGCAAAAAACCCAAAAAACAAACCAAAAAAAGCAGAAAAAAAAGCTTAGTTGGACTTCATCAAAATTAAAAACTTTTGTTCTGCACAGAACACCACCAAGAAAGGGAAAAAGGCAATCTACAGAATGAGAAAAAATATTTGCAAATCATAGGAGGGACTTGTATCTAGAACATATAAGGAACTTTTAACTCAGTAGTAAAAAGATAAATAGCCCAGTTAAAAATGGGCAAGGATTTGAATAGACCTTTCTCCAAAGAAGATAAACAAATGGCCAATCAGTGCATGAAAAGCTGCTCAGCATCATTAGTCATCAGAAAAATGCAAGTCAAAATCACAATGAGTTACTGCTTCAAACCCATTAGAATGGCTTTAATAAAAAAAAGATAGATAATTTCAAATGCTGGAGATAATGTGGAGAAATTGGAATCCTCATGCACTGCTGGTGGAATTACAAAATGGAACAGCTTCCTTAGCACACAGGCTGTCAGTGCTGTGAACTAAATGTTTGTATCCCCTCCCCATTCATCCCTTGAAGCCCTAATCCCTGAGGTGAGGGTATTTGGAGGTCGGGCTTTGGGAGGAAAGTAGGTCATGAGGGTGGAGCCCTCATGAGGAGATGAGATCCCTTGTAAGAAACGACAGGTGAAACATGGTTACTTTCTTTACCTGTGGGGACACAGTGAGAAGGTGGCCGTCTGCAAACTGGGCAGAGGGATCTCACCAGAACCCCACCCTGATCTGGGACTTCTCAGCCTGCAGAAGTGTGAGAAATAATTTCTGTTGTTGAAGTGCCCTCCCTCCGCCCACCCTGGCCCCAGTCCGTGGTCTTTGGTTAAAGCAGCCTGAGCTAAGAGAGGCATGTTCTCAGAGGATCAACAGAACTGCCATATGGCCAAGCAATTCCACGGCTTGCTGTATCCCCGCGATCAAGGAAAACAAGTGTCCACACAGCAGCTTATACCAAACGCTGAGAGCAGCATTATTTATAACAGTGGAAAAAACCTCAGTGTTCATTAACTGATGAATGGATAAATGAAATGTAGTATGTTCATGAAATGGAATATTGTTTGGCAATAGAAAGAAATGACGTACTGTCATACTACAGCATGAGGAACCTCGAAAACATGATGCTCAGGGAAAGAAGTCAGACACAAAAGGCCACATATTGTATATTTCTATTTCAATGAAATGTCCAGAATAGGCAAATCTATATATAGAGAAAGTAGGTTAGAATTGCCTAGGACAGGGATGGGAGGGGGAGAAGCTGGGGTAAATGGGAGTGACTGGCAGTGGGTGCTGGGTTTCTTTTTGTCATGATGAAATGTCCTAAGTGAATGCAGGTTTTATGAATTGTCTCAACAGAGCTGTTATATAAAACATGAAATGATATGGTTCCTAAATTATGAAGATTTTGTTCCTTCCTTCCTAATTTAATGTTTATATTTGATTAGTTTCCTTTGTTTTGGTTTGTTTTTTGTTTTTCTTGCTTGTCAAGACATTTAGGCAAGACAGGAGAGAAGCAGTGAGAAAGGGCATCCTTGTCTGGCTGCTGCCTCTAATGAAATGGCTTCTACAGTTTGCTGTAGGTTTTCTGAAAGTCTGGATCACCTTAAAGAAGATGCCTTGTATTCTTTGCTAAGCATTTTTGTCCTGAATGGGCATTGAATTTTATCAAATGCTATTTCGGTATCTATTTAAGTGATTGTATTTGTTTTTCTTAATTTTGTTATTTGGGGGTATCCCAATAATAGATTTTCTTATGATGAGCTGCTTCAGAATTCCCATGATCATGCTTGGTAATGGTATACAGTGCTACCTATGAATTGCTGGTATTTTTTTTTTGTATTTCTGTGTGAGATAGCTTTATAATTTTCTCTTCTTATACTATCTTGTCCAGTTTGGGTGTCCGAGTTGGATATATTTCCTTATGTTTTTAAAATAAAATTTTATATATGGCAAAATTAGATTTTATTGCATAGAACAATGCATTTTGACAAAGGCATAGTCATTTAAACATTACAATGAAGATATAGAAGGGTAGCATTAGACCCAAGTGCCCTTATGCTGCTGTTTTGTGATCAATTCCTCTCCATTCCCCCAATGCTGACCACACCGGAACTGTTCCCCATTCCTAGACTACTTTTTCAGAATGTCATAGAAATGGAATGATACACATAACTTCATGAGTCAGACCCCTTTTACTTAGAAGAATGTGGTTCTGTCACCTATTTGTTGGCATTAGTCAAGAACTGGTTACTATGTGTTTCTGAGTGTATTTCTTTGTATAGATAGTTGATGACTCCATTGAAATGAATTCTCAAGTTTTGTGTAGGTTTCTGAGTCTTGACCAGGTCAAAGAACTTGCCTTTGTCTCTTTGTTTGTTGAAGGACATTTGGGTTGTTTCCAGTTTGGGGCTGCCATATATTCTTACATTCAGATTTTTGTGTGACTCTAAGTTGTAATTTCTTCTTACACCAAGGACTGTGGTTGCTGGGTCATTTGAAACTGTATGTTGAACTTTACAAGAAACGGTCTTTTTAGAAGAAACCTCCTCTTTTCCATAGTGGCTGTACCATTTGGCATTCCCACCAGCAGTGAGTGAGAAATTCAGTTGCTCCTTCTGCCACTTAACTGCCCCCTGACATTGTAGTTTTTGTTGTTGTTGTTGATTTGGTCTAGTTTAAACAATTCTAGTGGATTGAAGTGGTATCTCCTTGTGGCTTTTATTTGTGTTTCCCTAATGATCAATGATGCTGAGCACCTTTTTGTGTGCTCATTTGCCACCCATATATCCTCTTTGGTGAAAAGTCTGCTAAAAAATTTTTGCCTTTTTAAAAATTTGGAGTATTGTTTTCTTATTGCTGAATTTTTATGGTTCATATATTGCAGATACGAGTCTTTTGTGGGATATGTGATGTGCAAATATTTTCTCCAAGTCTGTGGCCTGTCTTTTCATTCTCCTAACTGTGTCTTGCCTAGATCAAAAGTTTTTAATTTTTGCAACGTCTCTTTTACATATTTTTTTCTGTTATGGATTGTACTCTTGGTATTGTATCTAAAAATTATTTGCCTAACCTTAGCTCACAAAGATTTTCTCCTCTGCTTTCTTTGAGAAGGTTTATAGCTTACATTTTACATGTAAGTCTTTGATCCTTTCTGAGTTAGATTTTGTAAAAGGTGCAGGTATGGGTCAAATCCTCTCTCTTTGTCTCTCTCTCTCTCCTCTGGCATATGGATGTCCAATTATGGGAAAGGCTCTCCTTTATCCCTTGAACTGCCTTTGCATCTTTCTCAGAAATCAATTCACCATATTCATGTGGGTCTGTTTTTGGACTCTGTTCCATTGACCTATATGTCTATCCTTTTGCCAATACCACATTTTCTTGATTACTGTAGCTTTATAGTGTGTCTTGAAATCAGTGAGAATCGTTCAACTTTGTTCTTTTTTTCCCCGCAGTTGATTTGGCTATTCTAGTTCCTATGCCATTTCCTATTAATTTAAAATCCTTATTAACTTTTATTTGTTTGATGTATTAATTCCTTATAAGTTAATCCCTCATAATAACTGTAGATTTGGAAAATTCTCCTACAAGTTCATGGTTTTTATTATCTATTCTTCTTTTTACTATGTGATGTTCCTTTTTAATCCCTATGAAAACTTTTTGGCTTAAATTATATTCCCTCTCTCTTGCTACATCCCTTTCTTTTATGTAGTATTTTTCATGTATGTATATTTCCATCCCTTTATTTTCAGCTTCTCTGTGTGGTTTGCTTTCAGATATGTTTCTTGTAGTCAGTAATTAGCTATGTTTAAAAATCCAGTATCGTATTTTGGAAATTTTACTCCATGATTTTAATCCTTTTGCATATATTGAGATTCCTTATATGTTTAGAGTTATATACAGATTATTTTATGTTTTTTTTAAAATCCTTTTCAGTTTTTTTTTTCATTTTTGCCTTCTATAGGATTAATAGTACTATCTAAATTTGTTTTTTCTTTGTTGGTTTAGGTGTTATATATTTTAATTATATGATTTTAGTGGTTTTTCTTTACATTTTTTAATATTAATATTTAACTGTACATTTTTTCTAGGGAAGTGCAGGTACTTAATACATGCTTCTCTTTCTCCTGTCAGTCACCCATGAACCACTGAAAATCAGTTCTATGTAAATGTATTAACCAAGAGTTTATTTCCCACTATTAGAAAAGGGAAAAATTTATAATGTATTATATATCTATCCCAAACTCTCAACCAATTTCCTAGACTGTATCTAAAACCTGGAAAAGTACCTATATAAAACTAAAAACCTAGCATATTAGGATATAAAATGCTTAAGCGTTGCTTCCAGATCACCAACACTTGCTATGGTTATTGACAAACACTGCTTTGCAGGCAGTAATATATCTCATTTATATGCTGTTCCGCAAACATTATGTTCATCATACGGCATGGCAAATCACACACAGAAATAAATAAACTTGTTGGAAAAATGCAGACTAAAATTCTTAATAAAACTCAAGGCTAGTTCCTTCCCAAGTGAGGTAGAGACTTGAAGCTCCAAGTCAACTGAGAAGAGGGGTGGATGAGGGTGGAGGTGGTTACTATATCCTGGTTGTGGAAGGGGTGGGCAAAGGAGCAGGGTGAGGAAGGGTCTTTGGGACAAGTCATCAGACTCAGGAGACCTCTGAAGGATTCTGTACCATTTAGGGGCTGCTGTAGAGACTTCTGTGGAAGGAGGCTTGACAAATCTTCAGAGGAGTTGGTCAACACTTTTGGCTGAAACAATTGCAAAATGCAGTCTTACTTCTTCCCTTGATGTTGACTTTCATAAATTTATTTATGTGGAGCTCTAAGAGATATCAGGCTGCTTGTTTCCTCCTTCTTTTGAAGGTGCCCATATGTCACAGTGAGATTCAAGGCTAATGTTTGACACTGCATCAGCATGGACCTCCTGGAGTGATGCCTGTCTTGGGACCAGCAACATCCCAGGTGTACATCCCTGCCCTTGGCATTCTCCTTAGAAGGAGAGGAGCCATTTTTTTCATGTTTCACTAAGAAAGAAACATGCCAAAGGTAAGGGGTCTGATTGGAGCCCCCAGCATAAACCTGGGACCCCAAAGGGCTGCAGCCTTGCTGTAAATGAGAAAGAAGCCCACTGTGTGGAAAGATGGAGCAAGGAAAACTGCTCTCTCCTCTGAAATTTTAAACCAAGTCTACATACTCAGCTTTACAGTTTGAAATTAAATCTTAACCATACATTTTAACTTCAAGTGGTCATGAGTCAGTAGTACTCTCAGGTACATTTGCCTGGCAGGGCAAATGCAACTTCTTCTGTTTCCAATCTAGACTAAGAGTGTTGTCATAAGTGACTTTCAACTGTCACAGGTATTCTAATTTCGGAAATGTTAGAGGATGAAACAATGCTCAAGGAGCTGATGAAGCTCAGTGTGTGTGTGTGTGTGTGTGAGTGTGTGCACACACACATGCATGTCTACATCTGTATATCTACATAAATCACGTCTCTCTAGGTGGCATTTAAGATGAGTTCCTCAATGTCCTCTCCAATTCACTAATTCTCTCTTTAACTGCATTCTGCCTAAAATATGCTCCTTTTATAGCATATATTATTTCAAGAACCTTAAATTTTTTCCCTAGTTTTCTAATTGGTTTTTTTTAAATGCCTGTCATTATTACTTAGATGCCTTTTTCATTTTTCTATAGTTTCTTGTACTTTTAAGCAGACATTCTCCCTCATTTCCTTCTGTTATTTCTTTAAGCACTCTAAACATAATTCTTTTAGTCATAGACCAATTGTTCCATGCAATTAGCTTCATCTGGAGTTGCTTCAGGTTCTGATGATCGATTTTGTTATCAGTTAGGACATTCTTGTGTTGAGGGTGAAAGGAGGTTTTGGCTTTTTCCCCCCACACCCCATTTTTCTGCTTTTGTGTTTGTCCCTCACCCTGGAGCACCCCACAACCCCACACCAGGTCCTGGGGGGCCTCTCTCCCTCGTGGCACATCTCTCTCTGGTTCTTCCTGTTTCTCACCATCAGCTTCTTGCTGGGCCTATGGATTCTCTCCTCTTTACATCTCTCTTCTCTTATGTTCAAGCAACAAGTATTTTTGGACACCGACTTTGAACCAAACTCTGTCCTATCTTCTCTTTCCTTCTTTTAATGATCATTTTATGGAAATGGATCCTATTTTATTGATTATTGTTTATATTAAGTACTTTCATGAGTTCTGCTTTCATGTACAAGAAGGTTAGTGGAATGGTGTGTATTTCTATGAAGAGGTTCTTCTCTCTTCTCTGACCCTTAATGGATTACTACTTTACTTTCTGCAAGTCTCTGTCCTTCTGTTATAATGTCAGTTCCTCATTCTTGTGCAGCACTTTGCAACCTGAAAATGCTTTCTTTTCCATCAACTCAGGTATCCTTTCAACCAGTTGCAATGGGCAGTAGATGGGGCAGATATTCATCCTGTTTTACAAGGGTAACCCGAGGCTCAGAGAGGTTAGGTCTGTCCCAGGGCCACTCAGCCAATAAGAAGCCACGCAGAAACACAACTCAAACCATCTCCTAATTTAAACACCTGCATCAGACCCTTCAGATGAGACTCAGGACATTGCCTGAGCAGGGGTCACATCTTCTTTCTTGGTATCCCTCCTTGGACCTAGCACATGTCTGGTCATATGATATACTTACATAAATGAAACGTTTGATGAAATTGCCTGGGAGAGAGTGGACTTTATGTATCTCAGGCAGGAACTGTGGCTGAACATGTCCTGCAGAATCCTACACCCCTGCAGGCCCAAAGGATGACCTGCAGGACCTGGGGAAGACACATGCCTACAGAAGTGTGTGAAGGAGGACGGGCTGCTGCCGGCCCTCATTCTCTAGCGAAGGAGGATTTATGCCCCAGCCCCAGCAAAGGGGCTTCCAGGACCACTCACCACATTCATGTTATAAAAAAAGATATCGATTTACATTACTGAGTTGACTGAAGGCAGAGGCAGTATTTATTTGGAGCTGTGCTCCTGATGTAATAGCACTTAGATTACAATATTTTCTGTAATTACTTAAAAATGACAATGCATATTGAGTTAGCGATAAATCGGAGGCAATTTAAATAACCAGGAATCAAGGAGCATAAATTCTGTGGGTTTCATCCCAGCCAATGAGCCATTGCTTCAAAGGGTGGGCAGTGTCTTGACACTCAGCACCATCTGGGGAGGGGCCAGGGTCCTGGGCTCTGACCTTGGCCTGTGGTGTCTGGTCCTCCTGACCTGGCCACTCTGGGTGCGGCGGGCAAGCACAGGCTGGAGCCTGGAGCACAGAGGAGGCTGGGCTGGTGCTGAGGGCTGTCCATGTCCTGGGGCAGCAGCAGCGGCAGGGAAGAGGGCTCTGCCAAGAGTCCTGCAGCTCAGGAAGGTGGCGACCACCTGAGCTCCTGGCCTGATGCCCAGGCTCCCCTCTCGCCTCCCCTGCTCACCCTGCGCAGGTGCAGTCTCCCTCGGGACAAAATGCACACATTTACAAGGGTCCTGGAGCTGCCTCCGATGACAGTTTGATTTCTCCAGTAGTTTAGTAGGGCTCCACATGGGCTCTGGGCCCCCACTCTCTGCAGAGGTGGAGCAGGTGGTGGTTTCCTTTAGGGCTGAGAGGTCATTTGCTGGATGGGTCTGATTCCAGTGGATGGTGGGGAGGAAGGAGGTGATGTTTATTGAGCCCCAATCATGAGATGAGCACTCTCCTGGCTGCCTTCTTTATGGCATTAATTCAAGCCATGTTCTTGCAAATAACAGAAACAAACTTGGGTCACCATAAACGAGAAACAGGAGCTGGTTATGGGGATTCTTGAGTATCTTGTGTGATGCGGAGAGGAGCATGGACTGGACCTTGGAAATGGGGAAGGGTCAGACCAAGGTCAGATCAGGGTCAGGTCTGGGTCGGACCAGGGTCAGATGCGGAGAAGCATCCGTGTCTCTTCCCACTTTCTTCCTGCTCTTCGTGTGCACATCAGCTTTCATCTTCCTCTTTCTGCAGTTGTGCCCCTGCTCCTTTGGCTTCTTGCAGCCCCCGACCTGATGGTACAAGTCCAGCCCCTGGAAGACAGGGGTTGTTCTTGGGCTCAATTCCGCATTCCCAGGAAAGGGTCAGGGGCCCACCCCAGTCCCATCAGGGTAGTGTTGCATTTACAAAACGACTGTCTTTGTCCCACTGGTGTGGACCAGCTGACATCCAAGGGGTCCTAGGAGCTGGCACACACTTTCAAGGGTACCTCCGACATGGATGCCACTTCACTGCGTTACTCAAGGTGGCATCTTACGGGTGTTACCAGGGAGGCCAGAGAACAAATTGTGCCCAAAGTGAGACAATGTGTAACACCCCAGCAGGATCTGAACCCACAGCTACTGGGTCCAAGGAGCATGGTCTGTCTGCCGCAGCACTCCACCCCTGACCATGCTGATCTGAGCTCTAGTTGGAGGATGTGGCACAAGCAAAGGGTAGGGGCAGGCCGGCCAGCACAGCAGGCAGCTTTGCCAGCTCCAAGTTGTTTCCTGGAGTGTTGCACCTCCGGGCTGGTTGGGTAGAGGTGACCCTTTATCCTGCTGGTGGGACTGTGAGGGTCCCCCAGACAGAGCCGTCGGCAGGAATGTTTGGCTCAGGGAACAGAATGGGATGGGAGATGTGTGTGTCTACTCTGCCTGGAGAGGAGAATAAAGTGGAACGAAGACAGGTACCCAGAGCAAGGAGAGCATAAAACTCAGTAATGAACAAATGAGGAAATTATGTAATTTTTATACCAAAGAACCCAGATTGGCTTCCTCTGTCCATCTTACTGGTGAAACGGCTGGCTTGCTGGCCACATAAATGCCCCTAGGACTCAGAGTTTTCACCCAAGATGGTTCAAGACTAAGTCTGCAAGAGGCCAAGTCAAGAACATCTGTAATTCCCTTCAATCATCCAGATTAGTCTTTTCCATTTTTTTCTCCCACTGTGACACCAAGTGTCTGAAAACACTTGGAGGTTTCACTCAAGTCTCCATTTTCATCATGGTACCTGGCCCCCCATCAGTACAGAAAATACAGCATTGCTAAAAAGGAGCGAATAGCAGAAGGTTTAATGGCCCTCAAAATCAAGGTCAATTTCCGTCTTTCTAAATAACTTGGGAATTGTTTTTCCTCCAGTGTTCACATTTTCTAGGCTCCTTGATATTCTAAAAACATGAAACTGACTCTGATATTGAATCAAGCTTGTTAGTCTTGAAAAGAAAATAGCCGTGCCCCAAATTGAGAGCTAACGTGGTCTGGAAGTAATAATGAGGGGAGCCTGGAAAGACCCACGTTCAAGTGGCAACTCTGCATTATACTGTGTGTTCTTTGGTGAATGGCTTCACATTCTGGGTATTGGTTTTCTCATTAAACACTAGAAAAAGGGTATGTTCGGGTCTACATCAGAGGATGGTTGGAACAAAGTGAAATAGCATATGCAAAATAGCTGTACACTTTTGAAAACCCTCTGTAAATGTACTCTCTTTCTTAATGCCACTAATAATTACAATCTCTATTCATTCTTCTCCCAAGCATTTACTTGGAACCTACTGTGTGCAAATTCCCTGTGTCAGGTGCTGGAGGAAGGAACTGGGTTGAAATTGTCAACTTGCAAAGTTTGTAGTGTTTTTCTTGCAGGCTTGTTCTCCTGGAAACAAAATCACTATTCAGTACCTGGGACATTACAATAATACATTTTAATGAAAACTTAATTAATTTGAAAGGATGGCTTTGTTGTAAGTAGAAGGAAAGAAAAATCATTAAAAATTGGCAAAGGGAGAGAAAAATGCTTTTATATAAGTCCATCGGAGACACATAGAGAGACAATGAATATTTCTAAAATAAGGAAACATAAAACTTGAGTTCATAAAGTTATTTCCTTAATTTGGAAGGCTGTTTCAACTTGTTCCCTGATAAAAATAAAAGAATCAAGCTCTGCAGCTTGTGCAAATGAATACGGAAATCAATGGAAGCTTTTTCTTTTTAAACTGTTTTCCAGTGGGGTTCAATGACGTGGGTTCATCTGGGGCTTCCAGCATTTGTTTGGTTTGGTTCTTGTAGTTCTCGTGGAAAAGCACAAATCTCAGGACCAGAAGCTCAACCAAGTCCCTACAGCCTGCACACCACTCACTGGGCCCCTTTGCTGTTCAGACATCTTCAGGGTCTCTCAGTTGCCTTCTGGGTCCAGCGAGGGCAGACAAGAGGGGCTGCTTGATGAGTGAAAGAGGCAGACCATGAGTAAAAGAGAGGCTGAGCTCCAGTCCTGGCTCTGCCACTTATCAATTTGAGTTAATTGATTAATTCTCGTATCCCGAGCAGGTCCCAGTCCCAACGGGAGCCTCGGATTTCCCATCTCTACAATGGGTGAGTTCAAATCCAGCTCTGACACTATAGCCCAAGCTCTGTCCCCAGCGCTACGCGGCATCCGACATGTTTGAAGAGTGCGGGGATAACTCTTCAGGACCACGTGGTCGGATGCACAAGTCTCCCCCACCCCCATCTGATTCTTCAGGGTCCCCTAAATTGTTCTTATTCATCTCTCTTCTGTTGGGCCCAAGGTGTGCTGGTAAGTATTTAATGGTCACTCTATGGGAAAAAGAGCCTGGATTTATGAGATCTGCCAATTTCCATGGTGTAGATACCCCACTCTGACCCATTGCAGGCTACCCACGAGGTGCCACTGGATGCTGAGTCAGGAAGGATACTTCTCAATTTGAGCTGTGCAAGCTGGCTCCAGCCCACCACTGGTTAGGTGTCTTCCAGTGACGGGAACTCCGTCTTCGCTGGCTGACTGTGGGGGTAGGTCAGATGACATGAGCTAACAGTCATTGTTGCTGTTGAGCCAGGCTCCCTGCTCAGTGCTTTACACAGATTGTCTCATGCGAGCATCAGCAGAGCCCCAGGATTTGATCCCTTGGCACAGATAGTACCTGACCTGCCCAAGGTCATGCAGCCTGGAGGAGATGCTGTCTGGATAAACCCAGCCTGTCTGACTCCATAGCCTGGGCTTTCCGGCAATACACTACCCTAGATTTCAGCCTTGGTGCTTTCTGCTGCAGACAATTTTTCCAACCTGCAGAAAAATGCCTTGAAACATCAAACAAGTCCATTTACATTTGGTTCCTTTATTTTCAATTCATTTATCAAATTTCCCGATGATTATCATGCATCTCTTTAATGCACCTGACCCATTCATAAATATATTGGTAAACATACTTTGATGGTGTTTTTCTTCACTCTGAGAACTTGCAGTTACACGCCATTAAGCGTTTTCTTTCTGTTTTGTTCTTGGGTTGGTCCCATTAACGGGCTAGAGTGCAGACATATGGGTCTTATATAAAAAAAGTGACTTTGGAACAGCTTTTCTGTGATTAGGGAAAGAAACAGCCTTAAGTAAAGGGAGCTATTTGGAGCAGAGAGGTTTTTAATTAGGATGATATTCTGGTGCTGAGTGACAGAGCAGTTCTTGAATCACAGAAGCAAGGACAGCTTTTCCTGAGAAGGGCATTGACATACACCAGCCTGCCAAGCTGATTTTTCAGGGAATTAAGCCCTTCACCCAAACTGGCAGAGACATGAAGCATTTGCCCAACTGAGCACAGTACAAAGTGCTTTGAAACACAAACAATTATCTGGAGAATCAGGCCACTTGCATTCAGAACTGGGTAATTTGTCCTCATCAGTGGCAGCAGTAGCTACAAAGGGTTTGATTCTATGGGCTACTCTCCTGGGCCCTGGACAGACTGCCCCCAGGGAGATGGCAACCTCATGCCATTGAACACAGTTTTAAATAAACTCATGACATGGAAGCACAGATTTGCAGACATCACTTGAGGTGAAATCAGCTCCCTGATGGTTAGCATAATGTAGCAGAAAGGGCATTTTCAACAAGTAATGGCATTGTTGTTTTCATAAAAGCGATAGCTACTCATTAAAAATTTCAAGCTGTATAAAGAAGAAAGCAACAAATGACCTAAAATCTTACTACTCAGAGATAATCACACAATTAACGACGTTTCCCGTTATCTTATCTGTCGTTACATACAAACAGCCCACACATGGTGGCATAAAACAAGGACTATCTTGTTATGCTCCTGGGTTCCGTGGGTCAGGAATTGGGACTGGGGTGTATGTCTCTTCTCCATGGCATCTGGGACCTCAGCTGGGGAGACTCCATTGGCTAGGAGAGGCTTGATGGGCTGGGCACTGGAAGCTACCAGAGGGGCCTTCGCTCAGAGGTTTGGTGCCTGGGCCGTGAGGACTCTCACCAAGGCTATCAACCTCTCCTAGTGGCTGAGGCTGTCCCAGTGTGGTGGCTTGGTCTGCAGAGGGGGTGCCCCAAAGGGAGGACCTGGAGAGTGAGTGGTCCAAGAGACCATGGCAGAGGCTGTAAACCTCTTTCTGACCCCCGTTGGATCACACTGTGTTCTCTTCAACAGGAGTGAGTCCCTGAGGTCAGCTCAGTTCAAGAGGAGGGGGATTAGAGACCACTTCTTGAAGAGGGAGGAACAAGGTCATGTGCCCAGAGCATTTGGGATGGGAGGCATTACCATGCTCATCTTTGAAAAATTCGCTCTACCGCCCGCCAGTGAGCGTCTTTCCAGATAACTCTTCAGGCTTGGGTACAAACGCATGATGGGTAGGTGGTAGCCTCTATAGCAGGTGTAGAATCTGCAAAGGTAGATTTGTAGAAACACTTTCATAAGAATGGCATTATTTAATCATGCTTTCAAAATTACAAATTCACAAATTTAACTCCTTTGGCATTTAACAGAAGAAAAAGAAACTGGTACAAAATGGTAAGATTTGCTGAGCTTCAGATCATTTTTTTTTAACCACAAGAGATATTAGTTCCTCAATGATCTCTCAAAGAATAAGGACATAAATTATGAAAACCATTAAAAGCATGGAGTCATTATTATTATTATTATTTTTGCAGTACGCGGGCCTCTCACTGTTGTGGCCTCTCCCGTTGCATAGCACAGGCTCCGGACGCGCAGGCTCAGCGGCCATGGCTCACGGGCCCAGCCGCTCTGAGGCATGTGGGATCTTCCCGGACCGGGGCACGAACCCGTGTTCCCTGCATCGGCAGGCGGACTCTCAACCACTGCGCCACCAGGGAAGCCCTGAGTCATTATTTTTTAAGATACACTTTTTTTCAATTTTGGACAGTAAGAACTAACTCACGCTAGAAAAAAAAATGCTGTGATTCTAGTTTTTACACATTTTTTGTTCTCCCTTGCCCCCTTGCCCAAGTTTTGTTGCTTATATTATTTTTATTTTGTCAGGGTTTATGACACTGCCATTCTAGTGCAGCTGTGCTCCTTACATTGTTTAAAAGTCTTAGATACGTGTTAATACGGACTTGGAGATCAGTTTTTGTTGTATGTGTGTAGGTAGATATGTAAGTATTTATGTTTGCAGTCCCTTCCTCCTTTCCTCCCTCCCTCCCTCACTGTGGCTTCTTCCTTCCTAGTTTCTTTTCTGGCTTCATCTCTTGGTCGGATGCAGTTTATCTGAGAGATTTTCATCAAGAAGGTCTCATAAGGGCATTAGTTCCAGATTCTTTGAAAATACTTGCATCTTGCCTTTGATCTGCAGTCAGCTCTGTGGGGGTAAACTGCTCCTGTGCTGCACACACTCCCTCCCCCTGTGCAGTGTGCAAGGCTCCCGTTCCTCAGCTCTGGGAGTGCAGGGTTCTGCCTGTGTCCTGGGGGACCGCTTCACCTGCTCTGTCTCCTGGCTGCACTTAGAGGGCAGGTGGTGCTTTCTAACGGGTGCTCTGAGGCCTGAGGATGTCGGGGGCAGTGGAGAAGTGGTAGCTGGGCCAGAGTGTGGTCCTTGGGCTCCATGTCATGGCCTCAGTCCCGTCCCTTCCTTCCCAGGGCCCTTCCTGCCCGAGCTGGGCCCCGCGTTCTCTCTGTAAACCCTCTTCTCTGTCTCTGTCCTTGGTACTGCATCTGTGGCTGGGCAGGGAGGGGACGGGGTTGCGGGTGTCTGGAGCCAGGAGCTAAGCTCTAGCCGTAGGACAGTCTGCCCCAGCTGGCAGCGGACAAACTCCACGTAACACCAAACAGAATCTGAGACCAGGGCTCCCAGCTTTGCCCGGTGTGGGTGGTGTGGGCGGCACGGAGTCTTCAAGGTGGGGTGGAAGCTAAGGCACGACAGAACTTAGAGGTTCATGACACTCTTTACCCCTTAACATGCCTTTGGGGTGGATTTAAAACTTCATGCTTCTCTGTGCCTCCATTTCCCCCTTTGTAAGATGGAAATCGTCATAATCCTCACCTCGAAGGGCGCAGAGGTGGGGCTGCAGAGTGCTGGATCCCATCTCCAGTGGGTCGTTGTCATGGTTACTGTGTCAGGGTTGGGAAGTGCCTTCACCTGCATTGTTACTCTGGCGCCCTGCCATGGGACCCTGCTGCCACAGAAGGGGACCCCCGTAGCTGTTGTCCCCTCACTGCTCCTCCTTGCTGCCTCTCCCTGATCTTAACTCTGATCTGGGCCTTTCAGTTCCTTCCCTCTTGGGACCTCTCTCCCCAGCTGGACCTTGGTGTCAGCTGTTCTCCCACGCTGCCCCCAGCCCTGCCGTCCCTGGGTTCTGCGGCCTGCTGGTGCCTTTGGTCTTAGACACATACCCTGGGCAGCTGCGTGTTGGCCTTTACTCTCACGCTGCCCATTGAGGCCTTGGCTCTTTCCACTGAGTTTACAACATTAAATGATGCTCAGGGGCCAGGCCCCATTGTCCCCCCATCAGCCATCTTATTGCTATTTTAAATGGTTTCTACTAAGCGCCTCTAACCGGCTGCCCATAAAATAATGGAAGGAAAAGTATTCTCATTAAAAAGAAGCTTATCTGGGTTGTAAATGCGGGGCCGCTAATTGGGCCCTAAATGCCACGGCCGGACTGTTGTTTACTGCTGACGGAGAGAGCTGTGTGATCAAGGTTCATGTTACCTCAGGCCATGGGAGAAGGCTGTACTGGGGCTGCCCTGCCGGGGCTTCTGGTGGGAACAGAGGGGCCTTGTCCAATTGCTCAGAAGCAGACCCTTGGCAAGCGGCTGAGGTGGGGAAAGAGCCTGGAACCAAGTCAGGAGGAGCTGGTGCCCAAGCCACCTCTCATTCCCGGAGCTCAGGGCACAGGGCCTGGCCTGGCCATGGTCTTGGTGACTCTCTGTAGGGTGATGGTGAAGCCCAGTTCCTCTCTTGGAGGCAGGGAGGCTGGGCAGTTCCTGTGGGTCCTGGGTCAGAGGGGTCTGAGTACCAGCCTCGCTTCTCCCTGCAGGAACGGTGCCTCCACCTCTCTGTGCGCACTTCTTCATCCCCAAATTCCAATAAAAATACCCAGCTTGTGGGGCCATTGTGAGGGTTATGGGCCAAGCCCAGTGCTTGGCAAGCAGTTGGCACTTCATGAATGGATCTTTAGCTGTAATCAGTAGTAGCTTTTCCCAGCCCTTCATTCAACAGGTGGTTTCAGAGCCTGACCCAGGTGCCTGCTTTGCTGACTTCAGGGGACACCACTGTCCTGTGCATTTTATGTTCCAGCAGAGGCCACAGAGAGTCAATGAGCAATGGGCAAATGGCCAAGATCGTGTCATGTCACTGTAGAGGCACTAGTGTGCTGGGTGAGGGGACAGGTCCATGTCACTGTAGGGCTGTTTCAAAGGGACCTCTATTGGAGATGGCACTTAAACCCAGACCCCACAGAGGCTGGGTTGTCATTAAGACACGGGTCCTCTGCTTGGGTCACCTGGCCCGGGAGAGCCTTGGCTGGAGCCTTCCTGACATCCTGCTCCTCCAGCCCCTCCCATCAGGGCAGCCAAACAAGGATCCCACCTTTGTTTTTTGTTGATGCAGGATCCGGGTCAAAGGGTTTTCTTGCTCCTCCTCCAGTGGTATGTGTGTCTCCCCTTCTTCCAGAAGCAGCGGGTTCCCCTTGCTCTTGAGGATGGTGGGGGGCTTTGGAGTCACGGGCTGTGCTTGGAGCTGGTTCTCTGTGGCTGTCCATCATCCCATGCACTCCTCTTGTTGCGGGGACCCTCCCCCGTGGCTCTGGCAGCGCCCATTGGAGAAGAGCTTGTGGGTGAGTGCAGACTTCCTTCGGGTCTCAAGCTCCCAGTGATTCTGAACTGACACCCTGGCCACGGGCAGCCTTTAGCCTACCTCTTCTTGCCCCTGTCCACGGCGGCCACCTCTTCTGCTCAGGCTCTGCTACTGGAGGAAGTTGTTGTTAATTTTCCAGAATCGTCGTAATGAAACAGACTGGATATCTTTTTATTCCTTTAAGATTTGAGACTTGATTGACGCCCCAAAATTTTGTAAGTGTTTGACATGTGTGCTTGAAAATAGAGTTTATTCTGCATTTGCTGGAGACAGGGCTTGATTTTGTAAGTCACTTTCTTCAAACTTTTTTCTATCTTCACTGACATTTCTCTGCCTGTTCTTTCAGTTTCTGAGACATGTATTAAAATACCCCGTTTGATTGTGGGTTTGTCTATATCTCCTTGTAGTTCTGTTGATGTTTGTTTATTGCTTCTTGAAGTTCTATTCCTAGGTGCCTATAAATTTAGAATTTTTTATAAAGGTGTTTTTTTTAAATTAATTTATTTTATTTTTGGCTGCGTTGGGTCTTCCTTGCTGCGGGCGGGCTTTCTCTAGTTGCGGCGAGCTGGGGCTACTCTTAGTTGCCGTGCTTGGGCTTCTCATTGCGGTGGCTTCTCTTGTTGCGGAGCACGGGCTCTAGGCATGCAGACTCAGTAGTTGTGGCACATGGGCTCAGTAGTTGTGGCTCACGGGCTCTAGAGCGCAGGCTCAATAGTTGTGGCTCATGGGTTTAGTTGCTCCGCGGCATGTGGGATCTTCCCGGGCCAGGGCTTGAACCCGTGTCCCCTGTACTGGCAGGCAGATTCCTAACCACTGCCACCAGGGAAGTCCTAAATATGGAATTTTTAAACCTTCCTAGTGCTTTGAAAATTTTATCATGAAGTGTTTCTCTTCATCTCTACATTTGTAAAACTTACAGTCTATTTTTTTTCAGTATTTAGAAATTTATTCAAAAATTAATTCATTTTAAAACAAGAATAGCAGTTTAGACAAATCTGAGAGTGATTTTTTAAATTAATAAATCATAAAATAGACAATTTATGGCTAGTATTATCATGGCAAGATAAAATACAGAGGTAAAAAATACACATGTATTTTTCCATTACAAAGGAAATCTGTTAACAGCTACAATAATTTCAAATGATAATTAATGAGAAACAACTTTATGTTAACACATTAAAAAAATCTACCTGAAACTAATGACTAAGTCAAGAAAAATTATATAATCTGCTTAGAATAACAGTTAAGAATTAAAACATGACATCTAAACATGCTCCATTTTTAGATGATTTTGCTTTTAATTTTTATTTAAATTAAATTAAATTTTTTATTTAATTTTATTTTTTTCTTATTTATGTGCAGTATACTAGTCTACTTTAACATTAACATATTTTCACAGCTGTGGTAGGGTTTGGTAGGATCTATGTATATCCTATGTGTATATACATATATATACATATACTGATATACACACACACACAAAGGTATGTATATATATACCTTTGTATCAGTATATGTGCTATAGAAATGTCTTTTTTCAACACCATGTGAGTACTGTTGAGTCTTGATTATTTTTTATCCGGCATGTGAGTCTTTATCTTTAGTTGGACAGTTTAGTGCAATTACATGTGATGCTATAACATGGATGAACCTTGAGGATACTGTGCAAAGTGAAATAAGTGAGTCGCAGAAGGCAGATGGTACATGATTCTGCATGTGGGAATGAAGATAGTCAAGCCCATAGGAGCAGAGAGTAGAATGGTGGTTACCAGAGCCTGGAGGGAAGGGGAGATGGGGAGCTGTGTGCAGTCAGTGTAAAGTTGCAGTTATGCAAGATGAATTCGTTCGAGAGCTCTGCTGAACAGCACAGGGCCTGCAGTCAGCAACATTGCATTGTGCACTTACATACTTAACCTTAATTTCTGAAGACTATTTCCACTGTGTGTAGCATTCATGGTTGGCATTTATTTTCTTTTTAGCACTTTTAAGATGTCATTCATTATATTTCAGTTTTTTATTGTTTCTGTTGAAAAGTCAGCTGTTATTTTAATATTGGCTCTTTGAAAAAAAATCCGTCTTTTTCTCTCATTAAAAAAATCCTCTTTGTTTATGGTTATAAGCAGTTTTGCTGTGATATAGCTTGGTGGGGATTTTGTTTTATTTTTTCTGCTTGGGCTCTGTAAGGCTTCTTGTTTCTGTGGTTTGATGTCTTTCTTTAACTTTGGAAAGTTCTCAGCCATTACCTTTTCAAATTTTCTTTCTGACTGATTCACTCTCTTATCTTCTTTTGAGCTTCTGATTACACGTATGTGAAATCATTTCCCTGCATTTTTTCTATTTTGTACCTGTTTTTCTATATTTGCCATCCTTTTGTACCTCTGTTTTTTTATTCTGGATATTTTATTTTGACATCTATCTTCTATTCACTAAATCTCTCTTCACCTGCATCTAATCTGCTCTTAGACTCATCCACTTAATCTTATTTTCATAGTTGGATTTTTCAGTTTTAGAATTTCCATTTAAAAAAAAAGCAGTTTCCACTCCTACACTGAAATTTCCAATGGTGTCCTGTGTCCCCTTGATCATTATAAATATAGTTATTTAAAAGTGTTTGATAAGATCTAGGGTTCCAGTGATTCTGCTTCTGTTTTCTGTCATTTATTCTGGTTTTGTTTGTGTCATCTTGACTCCTTCTGTGTATAGTTACCATGTGCAGATGTTGTCTTTTCAGGCTGTTTAAGAAGTCCGTTGAGGCCTGGATGACGTCTTCCTTCAGAGATGATTGTTATTTCTGTCTGTTGCTGTTCAGCACTGGTGTCTGGGGTCACTTCAGTCAACACCAAGTGATGAGAGGATAAAATGTAACCTATATCCCCTGAGAAAGCCATTACTGGATTCTAGGGTATTTGGCCATTTGGTGTCCCAGCCAAAGCCAGAGGGGGCTCACCAGGACCCATTCCTGTGGTGCCAGACCCTCGAGGGAGTAAAGCACAGCTTAGCCTTTCAGCCCCAGGGAAAAGCAGCCACAAACATAGGGTTGGTTTCCATTTTCCCACAGATCCTGGCCTGTTGATTTTCACTATTTTGTTAGTTCTCTAATGATTTTGTTTTTATTTTTTTAAAAATTATAAAATGTGTAGAATATAAAATTTCCCATTTAAACTGTTTTTAAATGTACAGTTCAGGGGTATCAAATACATTCATAATGTTGTCTAAACATCACTACCAACCATCTCCAGAACTCTTCTCATACTGAAAAGCAAACTCTATATCCATTAAATGATAACTCCCCATCCACCTCCCAGCCCCTGAAAACCACCATTCTACTTTCTGTCTCTATGATTTGGACTACTCTAAGTATCTCATGTAAGAGGAATCATACGATATTTGTCTTTTGTGATAGGCTTATTTCATTTATCATAATGTCCTCAAGGTTCATCCATATTGTAACATATTCCAGAATTTCCTTCCTTTTTAAGGCTGAATAATATTCCATTGTATGTATATGCCACATTCTGTTTATCCATTCATCTGTCAATGAACTCTTGGGTTGTTTCCATGCTTTAGCTATTGTGAATCATGCTGCTATGAACATGGTGTACAAACATCTCTTTGAGACCCTGCTTTCAGTTCTTTTGGATATATACCCAGAAGTGGAGTTGAGGAACTGCCGTATTTCTACAGCAGGTATGCCATTTTACATTCTCACCAGTGGTGTGCAAGGGTTCTAGCTTCTCCACATCCTCTCCAATGCTTGTTGTTTTCTGTTTTCATGAAAGTAGCTGTCCTGATGGGTGTGAGGTGGTATCTCATAATTGTTATTTGCACTTCCCTAATGATTAGTGATGTTGAGTATCTTTTCATGTGCTCATTTACCATTTGTGTATCTTCTTGAAAGAAATGTCTATTCAAGTCCTTTGCCCATTTTTATTTTATTTATTTATTTTTGTTGCGGTACATGGGCCTCTCACTGCTGTGGCCTCTCCCGCTGTGGAGCACAGGCTCCAGACACACAGGCTCAGCAACCATGACTCACGGGCCCAGCCGCTCTGCGGCATGTGGGATCTTCCCGGACCAGGGCACGAACCTGTGTCCCCTGCATTGGCAGGCAGACTCTCAACCACTGTGGCACCAGGGAAGCCCTTTTTTTTTTTTCCTTTGCCCATTTTTAAATTGAGGTTGTTGTTGTTGTTGTTGAGTTTCATGAGCTTTCTGTATATCCTGGATGTTAGTCCCTTACCAGATGCATGATTTCCAAACATTTTCTCCCATTCTATGGTTTTCCTTTTTACTCTGTTGATTGTGTCCTTTGATGCACAAACTTTTAAAATTTTCATAAATTCCAATTTGTCTTTTTTTGGGTTGTTGTTGCCTGTGCCTTTGGTGTCATATCCAAAAAAATCACTGCCAAATCAATGTTATGTAGCTTTCATCCTATGTTTTCTTCTCTTGTTGTTTTAGGTCTTATATTTAGGTCCTTGATCCATTTTGAGTTAATTTTTTGTGTGGTTTTAAGTAAGGGTCCAAATTCATTCTTTTGCATGTGGATATCCATTTCTCCTAGCACCATTTGTTGAAAAGATTATGCCTCTAAACATTCACAGTAAAACCAAACTCTCAGTTTCACTCAGGAATTTCCTTAGTGAAGCAGTGAAAACTACTAGTTTTATTAAATCTTCATCCTTGGCTACACACTGTGTTAATATTTTGTGTGACCAATTGGGAAGCATACACAGAATACTGTGATGCACGCTGAATACAGTGGTATGTGAGTTAAAAGCTAAACTAGCCCCTGTTTTCACGAACATGGTTTTTACTTGAAAGAACAAAGTGATGGACAAACTAGCCATATTCAAACTTGGGTGTTCAGCAGACATTTTCCCCAAAATGAAAGAAGTGAGACTGTGACTTCAAGGAAAAAAACTGACAGTATTAATCATAATATTATTGATAATCTTTGAATCTTCAAACAAAAATTAGGATTTAATAACACTTGCATCTGCTACCATGAGCTTGCCAGCACCCCAGTGCTTAAAGGCTTCTCTGATGAGATTCATGGTGATATTAACAAATGTGACTTCTTGATATTGGATAATAAAATACATCAACATTTAGAAAACCTGCATGGCTCAGTGAAGCAATAATTTCCAAATGGCCAATGCACGATGTTGTAAAACTACGTGTGATTAAAAGATCTACCTGAAGTGCAAGATTCAAAGCTTCTGATCTGGTCCTGGTTGGGATGAAGTCATCATGTTTGGTCTCTGGTTCCTTGAGCTCCTCATTGACGCTAATGTGTAGCCAACGTAAGCACCCCTTCCTTTTCCAGTCTTTTAATTTACAAATGGGGTGAACCAAGGCCCAGTGAGGGAAAAGGTGAGCTCAGGCAGGGCTGGGCAGACTCGGGTTCCCTGTTCACCATCAGTAATTCTGGGGAGTAAAGAGAAAGGCTTTTTGCTGAGCCTCAGAGGCAGGCTTTGATCTTCTCCAGGGGTGCAGAGGGTGGGACTGAGCTGGGGAGTGTCATCACGGGACAGAGGACAGCAGGCAGGGCCCAGGGGACAGCTGGGGAGTGGGGAAGTGGGGGAGCAGCCTGCCAGAACCTCATGGACCTTGTCTCCCACAGCAAACCCTTCTGTGGAGGTGGATTCTCTGGCTGATCTAAAGGGTGGGGGGACATGGCACCCATCTGGAGGGGTTGAGGGAGGCTCTCTGCAGAGGTGAGCCTAGACTTAAGGGCTGAGGTTTGTCCTGGAGTCAGCCCAGTGCAGGGATGGGGTACGTGAGAAGAAAGGGACGTCCCATGCCAGGGGCCAGCCCCATGCCCAGATGGAGTTGGCAGATGGCTGGAAGGTCCTTTCAGCAGCCGGGCCAGGTCTGGTCTTCAAGTGTGAATTGAGGCTCAGGGACCCCCGCTTTCCCTCCTCCCTCACGGTACACCATTCATCAGGAGCTTCAAGTGCCAAAGCCCTGAACATGGTCTTGAATATTTTATTTAATTGTATCTTCACAAACCCCACGAAGTGCCACTGGGGCCCTTTCATGGCTGATGAGGAAAATGGGGCTCAGAGGCGACCAGGGATTTGCTGGCCAGAGGCTGATCCTGGACATGAACCCAGGTCCACCAGGCTCCAAACTCTCCCACAGCCCACGCGCCTCCCCCCCTTTAGGCCAGCTGTCAGATGGTGGAGGCTTGATTGGGAGTGATTTCAGAAGAGGCTGCTGGTGGTTATTTTGGGGATATTGGGATGCAGCTGGGATATAAGTGTCTAAAATATCTCCTGTGAGATGGAGCAGGGCCTGAAGCTCTGAGCCCTGAATTTCAGCCCTGATAAGGGCTCAGGCATCCTCAGGCAAAGCTAAACCCACCCCCAGGAGCCTGGGCCTTCCCTGCCGGGTGATGGCTCTCAGTCCCAGGCCGATGGTCTGGGCTTAACTGCCTCCTGTGGGCTTCTTCGCGTGTTAATCACCTCATGGTCCTGCTGTACCTTTCAGCTCCTGCAGGTAAGTGTGATGTGATTCTATTTCTCAGACAAGACCCTGGGAATGCAGCTGACAGGGGACAAGAGGAAATGTGCAAGCACCGATTTTGTCCATGGAGAGCACAGGTACCAATAAAAACTGAAAGAGACCTTCCTGGTCCTGGGACCCAGCATCCGGGTCTCACCTCCTCACTGGAGGAGCCAGGCAGCCCACACTTGAATCCATGTCTCTACCTACTGGCTGTGTGACCTTGGACAGTGACTTAACCTCTCTGAGCCTCCTTAGGTTGTGGGAGGACGCACCCCTGTGCATGACCTCCTTCCGGCGGCAGGGGTGCTGAGAGTGGGCTTGGCCGTCTCTCCTGCACCCTGTGGAACCCTGCTCAGAGCAGGTCTGTCCTACTTGATTGAAGATTTTGAGGGAAACCCTAAGTGCAGAGTACGTTGTAGGTGCTGAGAAGTCTAGAAGCACTTCGATGGGTTAAATCTCTGCTCTTAAGTCCTTTTTAAATGCTGTTGGGTACAAAGAGAAAGGATGGGTATCAGTGTGGCCGTCCTCCTTCTCCTCCACCCCTCCCCTCCCCCTCCTCCCCCCTCCTTTTCATCCTGCTCTTCTTTTTTCCTCTTCCAACCCCGTGAAATGTGAGAAGCATTCTTAGCTCATGAGCTGTGTAGGAGCAGCCCATGGACTGGGTCTGGCCCCCAGGTTGTGTTTGCCAGCATCTGTTCTAGAGTTTGGGGTCTTGATCGATGCCCGCTTCTCCCTGATCATCACTGGGGTTTCATCTCTGGCTTCCCGGCCTTCTCAGCCTCAGGTCAGCCCCTTCCTCATGTGGCCTGGATTCGGGGTCCTCCCGGGGTGGCTCCATGGGTGGGAGTGGGGACTGAAGCACTCCTGAGTGTGCCCTCTCTCCCTCCCTCACAACATCAGCGGTTCTGAGGCTCAGAGGTTATTTTTTGTGGGTGCAGGTTATGCATCAGCTTGTTCAGCTGTGGTGGTCTTTCATCACCTGTGATTGTGGTTGAGACTGTGTGTTTCTGACCGAGTCGATGGCAGACCATCCCAGTGGTCAAGTCAACTTGGCCCATGTTGGCCTTGGAGGCCCAGGGCCTTTCCAGGCTCAAGTCTCTCCGTGGGGCCCTGGTGCAATCCCCTTTATGATTCCTGGGCTGCATGGTGACTGGCACTGTGTCCTTGGCCCTGGTTCCTCCCTGCCAGAGGGTTGGAGACACAGAGCTCGGCCTTCTGAGAAGTGCCTGGAATGCCCGCCACCCAACTCCGCATTCCAGCAAGCCTTCCTTCTCGTCTCTCTGCAGCTCCCTCTGCCCACAGGTCTCACCACCAGCAGCCCGCCGCCCCCACCCAGCACCTCCCTTCTGGCTCCCACCATGCCATCCCCAGGGGAACCCACAGAGAGGCCGGCACCAGGAAGGCTCAGACTTCTGGGGGGGGAGGCTGGTGACTAGGATGACGCACCTCTCTTGGCACCAGGAAGGGCACCAGGCATCACGCTTAAGAGCACAGACTTGCAGGGGTTTCCCTGGTGGCTCAGTGGTTGAGAGTCCGCCTGCCGATGCAGGGGACACAGGATCGTGCCCCGGTCCAGGAAGATCCTACATGCCATGGAGCGGCTGGGCCCGTGATCCATGGCTGCTGAGCCTGTGCATCTGCAGCCTGTGCTCCGCAACGGGAGAGGCCACAACAGTGAGAGGCCCGCATACCGACCCCCTCAAAAAAAAAGAAAAATAAAGAGCACAGACTTGCAGACAGACAGAGGTGAGATTGAAACTTGGGTGCCCTCTCTCCAGCTGTGGCCCCTTGGGGAGACACTAACTTCCATAAACCCCCTTTGTAAAATGGAAGTAATTATTGCATCTGTGTCAGGGGTTTGCAAAGCACCTCAGTCAGTCCTTGGAATGTGGGGCTTCTGCCCTCTGTCTCCCTGCACCCTGCTCTGCCTATGTCTATCCCACCACACTCCACCAGTTCGCATGCTACCTAGCCCAGCACACACAGGTATGGACCATGCTCAAGGCCGGGCCTGACATTGGCTTCTAGAAGTTTCTCCATGTGGAGGACACAGCACCTGCCAGCAAGGAGCTCACAGTCCCAGGGAGCGGGGGGTGGGTGGGTGGAAGATACAGTGTTCGTGCTGGTGAAGATACAGATGAAGATGATACAGATGAAGACACCTGCCTTAGCAGAGCTGACCGCTTTCTAAGAGGGTATGGCCTCAAGGGGTGGGGATGCGGGGCTCACGGGAGTGAGGTGGGGGGGAAGAGGGAGGGAGGCAGAGCCAGTAAGACGAGCGTGTGTTATCTGTGGGTCCTTGCCGAGCCTGGCTGACCGCTTCCACTGGGGAAGCCACAGAACCATGGCATCGTCCCTGGGATGGGGGAACTTACCCCTTGGCTAAGGGCTCCTGACCTGGAGTACTGGGTGGGGTCCCTCCGTGGCATCAATGGGGAAGTCATCCATTCATTCGCCCAACATTCAGGGACACCCCCTCTGTACCAGCCCCAGTTCCAGACCCAGAGGCTACAGGAGGGACCACAAGGGGATGATGCCCTTGAGTCGGGGGCTCCCAGACTCCCTACCTACCCCAGCGACATCCCAGCTGCCTGTAACCCTAGACCCTGTGGGCTGGCCCAGCTGATTTTCGGCCCAAACGAGGTTTCCCTCCAGCTGGGGTGGTCAGGGTTTGGAATGACCGAGCTTGCCTTTATTCATTGGCAGAGCAGCAATGGCTCAGCACGTGAACTTGAGATTCTGGTAGGGGTCTGCTCCCTCCCTCCCTCCCCACTCCAATCAGAAGTGGCTTTCGTGTGGCTGTCAGCCACGCCTGGCTTGGCCTCTTGCCCTGAAGTCCCGCCTTGAGAAGTCTCTGTGGGCCCTGACTTGACCTGACATCACGGGCGGGACTTAGGCCTGGCCCCAAACGCCTGCCTTCCCCGTTCCATCCTGAAGGGTCCCGAGAGTTGGGCTCCATCCTGGTCGTGTGGCTCCCACACCCCTCCCCTCCACAGAAAGGGGGTCGTTCTGAACAAGCGCTCCTTGCTGAGGAGGGGGGCGCTCATGTGGACCACAGCCCCTGGCTTTGCCATCACCCACCCGGGATCAGCTCTTACCTCTGCCTGCTTGCACCTGAGTGACTTGGCACAAGTTACTGAACTCTTCTGCGTTTGTTTCCTTACTAGTACAATTTCGGATTGTGATGCCCGCCTAGTGGTAGCATCACCAAGGCTTTCATGAACTAACTCGTGCCAGCCTCCCAGGTCGGGGCTGTCCCAGAGCTGGGCTCAGAATAGGTTGCCTGTTATCACTTTTATTACTAATGCTAGTGAGGGTGGGGGTGGTACACCACTTCTCCCTGGCAGGGTCTCTCCTCACTCCCAGCAGCCCCTAGCCGGCTCTGGGTGTGCTAATAACCCCAGGTCAGCCTGCTCAGTTAGGCTGTGATGGGGCCTAACGGGAACAGAGAAAAGAGCAGTGAGGAGAAAATCTTGGATGATAATGTACTTTATTCATTTTTGTCTTGAGTTTTTAAAATAAATATTTAAAAAAATTTTAGTTATTTATTTTTATTTTTGGCTCTGTTGGGTCTTTGTTGCTGCGCGCAGGCTTTCTCTAGTTGTGGCGAGCAGGGGCTACTCTTCGTTGCGGTGCGCGGGCTTCTCATTGTGGTGTCTTCTCTTGTTGCGGAGCACGGGCTCTAGGCGCGCGGGCTTCAGTAGTTGTGGCACGTGGGCTCAGTAGTTGTGGCTCGTGGGCTCTAGAGCACAGGCTCAGTAGTTGTGGTACATGGATTTAGTTGCTCCGCAGCGTGTGGGATCTTCCTGGACCAGGGCTCAAACGCATGTCCCCTGCATTGGCAGGTGGATTCTTAACCACTGTGCCACCAGGGAAGTCCCAAAAGAAACATTTTTTCTGCTTTGCTCTTGAGGGCTTGGGAAGTGCATGGAATGAAACCACGTGGGAGAGCGTCTCGGGGGGCTGGTGCCTTGACTCATGCTTGAAACTGGACAGCTTCTAGGTTTCTCTGCTCCAGGACGATTCTGGAGAGGCCGAGAAAACAGCGTGTGCTGAGTCACTTGGGCTCCCAATCATTCCTGGTGTGTCAGTGACCCGGCCGTCTGGCTTTTCAGAGGCACTGGGGACAGACGCTGTCCAGGTGACCCAGGCTGTCTCTACCCAGCCCTGCTCTGCTTAGGGGGCTTCCCTGTTTCCTAACACAGCCCAGGGAGGACACAAACACAGCTCAGGGCCCCTCTGTTCCTCCACTCTTTTTACGTGGGTGAGGATGGGTAGAGCCCATATCTAGACAATGGGCTGTCCTGCGCTTTGGTTTTTAACGGCCTCAGATGGTTCTTAGCAGCCCTAACTCGGATGGGGTCCCCTCGGGTCTCCCAAGGCCATGCCTGGACTGGCTAACGGAGGCGGAGGAGGAATTGCCCTTCTCTCCGCCACGCCCGGCCCCCGCCTCCCTTCTTTAACCCCATCCTGCGTTCTTTGATCCTGGCATGAGGACTGCATCTCATTATTGCTGGCCGTGCTGGAAGCCTTGAGTTCCAGAAGCTTCTCCATAGTTCTAGGTGGAATGCAGCCAATTCCAGCCTTTTCTTTTGGAAAAGTAAGGAAATGCTAATTCTGAGTTTCTTATCTATAAAATAGGGATAAGAATACCTCACCCACAGAATGGTTGTGAGGATCAAACTAGGACAGCTGGCCAGGAGCCCGCCTGAGAATCTGGCCCACATTTAATTGGCATTGTCACGTCTGCTGGTGCCCTCACCAGGCTACATGCACTGACTGTATCTTTTATGACTTATAGTCAATATGGTGAACTGAATTGATGGAGGATGCCTCTCCTGCTTCAAACATGCAGAAATGTTGGATAAAGTACAACAGAAAATTGTAAATGCATACAAACGCGAAAGCAAGGGAAAACTTCAGATACCAGAGGTAGATGGGATTGAAGACCAGAGTGGGGGGGTGGGTTTAAGGCCAGTGTCATGAGTAGGGATGTCAGAGAGCTGGGATTGAGTCCCTTCATGAAGTCGGGGTCTGACAAAGGCTGTCACTTCTGTGAATGGGACAACCAAGTGGGTACCTGCTGTGAGCTGTGGGTTCCTGATTTCGTAATGCCAACCTTGGATATATAAAATTCATATTTATACCACACAAACCCTGAGGGGAGAAGCCAGGGTTTGGCCTCAGAAAAATGCATCTGGGACTAGCTGAAGCACTTGTCTGCCAAAGACACAAATGCCAAACCACTGCCCCCACCACAAATGCCTCCACCACCTAGGATGCTCAGGACGCCCACGGACAATAATTCTCATTCAAGATGGACTCAGAGCGAATAAGTACAGAGATTACACAGCACACGAATGAATTCACATTCCAGGACTGCAGATGACAGAACAGTCTGAAGAACACTTAAAATAAGTATGTTTAAGTTTTTCAACGAGACGAAGGAATGGACCACATAGACAAAAGTAGGGCATTGCGAAGAAACTAAACAGGTAGTTTCAAAAAATAAAAAATAAAAAGAATCAAAGGGAAATTCTAGGAATGGAAAATGTGGTCACTGAAAGGGAACAGAGGCTTTGTAGCCTCTGTTCCCATTTCTAAGACCATTGTCTTAAGCATAGAGAAGTGTGCTGCTTCCAGTCTTTGGAAATATGATCAGGAAATGAAAGACGAGCCAAAGCTCCCATCTGCCATCTCCATCTCCATTGTGAATTCACAATCTCCTGAGGGAGACAGGCCTTAGAAAATAAAAGTAACAGAGCATTTGCTCGTCGCTTCCTCTGTCCAGGCACAGAGCTAAGCCTTTTATAGGCACCAGCTAGATCAATTCCGACCACCTTTCTAAGGCATCTGCTACTGACTCGGCTGCAGGTGAAGAGGCTGGGACCCAGGGATGCAGAGACTGTGCGGTCCCATTACTTGGGCTCGGTGGTGCTGGGCAGAACCCAGGTCTGTGGGATCATGTCATTGCTGCACGGTCAGCTCTCCACAGGGACACGCAGTGGAGAAACAAAGGCACCTGCCCACACACCACTCGGCTCTGACCATGGCTGCGCCTCACATCCAAAGCTGGGTCAGTTTGCCAAAAGCATGCAGATCAATTTCCTCAGTGATTAGTTTGGGAACATTCAACTGTTTTATGAAGGTTTTGGGGGGGACACAATTTCATTCTCCTAACTCTCTGACCACAGTCCCTGCCTCTCTCCACTAGCCCTTGTACTTGACCCTGTTGTTCATGGCATCCATTCTACCTCCAAGCACCCACTTTGGGTGGTATAAACGGCTGTCAGTGAAAAACTTGAATTCCTAAGGGCAAATTCTAGGACACTAATTCAAGTCTGGCAGCAGTTCCTTGTGGTTGCCTGGTGCTCCAGGGACTCACTGACTTCTCTGCCACTAGGACCTGGTGAGATGCAGGTGAGGAGGCGTCCATTATGCAGACTGATCAGGCTTCAGGGAATGGATCAAGAATGCACGGAGCATAACATTGATGGAGTTAATTGTAATTAATGATTAAGAAGGCCTTTAAGAATTCAAGATTAATTCAAAAAGACATGTATAAGGGTAAAAAACAGGTTCAACAATCTTTAAATGCTTCACATTTAATACATATTTATCAGAAGTACATTTTTTTTCCAGACATGCTTTTGGAAGAATACATGAAAAGATGTTCTTAAAATATATCAAAGTACAACCTCCTTACACCAAAGGGAGAAAAAAGGATAGGATTTGTCGACACATATGAATATGTTATAAAAGGATGCTGAAGTTCACGTCAGCTAGGAATTAGGCCATAGATCATCAGGAACGTTGCTTTAAGTTTGCTGATTTGAGGTAAAGTGGTAGGATGTCATCCTAAGCATGCTGGGCATTTTATTTCATAAAGGTAAGAGAAAGTTTGGAGTGTAGAGGAAGGCAGGGTTGTGGGGATCCTCAAATACATTTCCAGTGAGAAGTGTTTGAAAAACCTAGAGTGTGGAAGGAGAGAAGGTGGGGGCCCTCTGTCCCTGTGGTCATAGCGAATTAAAGACCACTGCAAAATCTTTGCTGGTCACCCTGTTCAGAGGCATGACCTATGCCCCACCCCTTGAATCTGGGCAGGCTCAGTGGCACCTGACAGTAGAGCATGGCAGAAGGGACACTGGGTCAGTGTTCAGGCACAGTGTTTAAGAGGCTGGTCCCATTCATTTCCTGCCTCTTGAAATACTGGCCTTTGGCGCCAGGCCACCATTTTGTGAGGAATACCAGCTGCTCACCTGGACAGGCATGAAGGCCCCTGGTGGACAGCACTGCTGCCCAGCTCTGGCCTCCAAGCAACCCAAGCTGCCAGCCATGTGCGTGAGCTGTCTTGGGAGTGGGTCCTCCAGCTTTTATCAAGCTGCCCTGAGTGACCACAACCAACAGAGATGAGCCATCACTTCTGGGTCCTGCCCAAAGCATGGATTTGTATGCAAAGAAAAAGTCTGTTGATAGTTCAAACCACGAAGTTTTTTGGTGGTTTGTCATACAGCAATAAAATAAGCAGATAAAAATCCATCAGAAAAACAGTGAAATGAGCTATGTGGGAAACTCCTTTCCTGTCCAAACAGATATAAATGTGCTAATATATATATATATATATATATATATTTAATAAAGTACTTATTAAAAAAAGTACCTAGTCAGATTTAGCAGCAGCACTGGGAAATCTCCAGGAGTTAGACACTTAGAGAACTCATGGCCTAGCAGTGAGGGGTGATGGAGTATTAGACCCAGACAGACATCTTAGGAGTTGGGGTTCAATGCCTACTTTGGGTCTTGTGTGAAGATTAGAGGACCCAGAATTTATAAAGGATCTAGACCTGAGCTTTCTGCAGAAAGCTTAGAGCAGGAAGATCTATCTAATTTATGACAGGAAACAGAGCATCTCTGCCAGCTGGCCTGGAGAAGCAGATGAGGAACAAGCTGCCTTAGGCAGTGCTGGCTTCTCCTAAAGAGTGAAAGCCCCAGGCCCAGGTTGCTCAGAGTCCAAATCCACACGGGACTAAAGTGCAAAAACCCTGAAGTGAGACCTTAAAGTCCACTGATCTAGAACAAGTGAGCTCATAAAGCACCTCTGAAATACAGTCCTGTAGAAAAATCTTCCCATTCTTGGGAAACAGCAGAACTATGGCAGAGGAAAACGCCACTGGAAGATGAGCTGATGATGTACAAAGTGCAAGGAGGATCCACCATGATACGGGGGCAGTCAGCAGAAGACTTATTGGAGAATTCACGCATGAGGAGCTAGAAATTATAGAGCATCCTAATAGGGCTTTAATGATTAAACATGGCCAGAGAGACAAAGAGAGAGAGAGAGAGAATTCATAAAATGGCATGAGGGCATTATTACAAGCAAAAGGATGTTGTTAAAAATAAAAACAAATTAAAATGAGAGCATTGGAAAATCCGGCCAAATAATAATAATTTTAAAATCTCTAAAATAGATATTTCATAGGAAAGGCTTTACACCTCCCTAGAGAGAAACAGAGTTCTGGTAGGTACGCGTGAGCCCAGAAGACCTGGGATGCAGCTCAGAGAGGGAAATGGGGAAGCACAGGGACTCCACCGCTGCTGTTGCTCATGCATCCTCCACTCCCCCTCTTTCATGGGCTCTCTCAGTCCCAAGTTTATATGGAATTCCCGGCTAATGCTCTGACTTTACATTTCCTTTGTCCTCTGGCATAGAAGGGTTTTCTTTCTTCTTTTGAGTCTGGCTTTGTTTTATAAGACAGGTTTTGTTGTTAGGATTTATTCTGCATTCTATCTCTTTGGAGTAGGGAGAGGGGCATTAGCTCAGTTCATCCATTTTTGGCCCTGGGTTCTTAGTAGAAATATTCTGGGGCTGCTGTGTCCAACACAGCAGCTGCTAGTGATAAGAGCTTATGTACATTTGAACTTAAATGAATTATCATGAAACAAAATGAAAAATTCAGTTCCTCAGTTCCCCTAGCCAAGCTGTAAATGCTCAGTTGCTACACTTGGCCAGTGCCTGCTGTGCTGGGCTGTGCAGATAGAGGACATTGCATCATTATAGAAATTCTGTTGGTGAGCATTGCTCAGGATGTCCAAGAAAATCCAAAAGGGAAGTCATGAGGAGGGAAATTTAGATTCAACCTGAAAGGAACCCTGTGCCCAGGGACAATGGACCCTGCAGAGTGTGGAATGATGCCCTGCTCGGGGCTGGGGGGAGATTCTTGTTTGGGTGGGAAGTAACACTAGGTCTGCGAGATTCCTTCAGGAATCACTCACGAGGGAAGCAGGCCATATGCAGCCTTGGTAGCTGGGAGTCCTCAGCGAAGGATGAGGATGGAGAAGGGGACAGAGCAGCTGTCTGGCCCTTCTCCCCTCCTCGGGGGGGGAGGAAACTGCATCTGTGGGATCTGGGCACTGGGAGCTCAGGGAGCTGCTTCCAGATGTTGCTGGATTACACCAGAACCACACCTCCAGATTGTAGCAACACAGAGTCATTCGTATGCGCACAGATTTGAACATGAACTGCATTTCAAAATGAAGCAGAAACAGGGAGCGGCTTCTGGCCGCTATGATGAGGAGAAAGGAGCTGAGCAAACTGTTTAAACAGGAGCAGAAATAGTTGACTGGAGAAGTTTGCCATCACAAAACGAAGGAAATGGAGCATCTTCAAAGATTGCACCCCAGCCAGGCATCAGCGAGGGGCTGGATGCGCCTTTCAGTGGCGGGGTAGCCAAGCAAGGTTTGAGCACAACATGTCCTCAGTGGAGGATGTGGACTTGCAACTTCAGTTTTCAGGGAAGCTGGGAAAATCAGTCAGCAGGGCAAGCAGGGCGCCAGTCGATTAGTTTCTCATTTTGAAGCACCAAGTTCCTGGTGAATTCCAGAGTGATGCCCGAGGGTCCCTTCTGTTTAAGGTGGGGTGACAGAGCATTAGCCAGAAAGGAGGGCTGGGGTGAACCTGGAGATGCAGGAGGCACAGGGCACTGTGAGCAGCGCCAGGGGGCTGCCCTCCTAGGGCCAGGCTGACCCAAATGGGTCACTCACTGGCTCATCCCTTGTGCTGAGATTGGGAGTTTCAGAGATGTTCAGAGCCTCACACCTACCCCTCGTGGGGTTCACTGTCTAGTGGAAGAATAAGAAATAAAGAGCATGGTTAAAATCCATCTTGGAACAGCCTACAGTTGGGGTAAAACTTGAATTCTGTGAAGAGAGCAGAAAGCCTTTTCAGAAGACGTAGCATCTGAGTTGGGGCAGGGAGGGTGCTTTCGTTTCCTGGAGTTGCCATAAAAAAGCACCGCAAACCAGGTTCTTACAAATACCGTATGCTAACACGTATATATGGAATCTAAAAAAAAAAAAAAAAAGGTTCTGAAGAACTTAGGGACAGGACAGGAATAAAGATGTAGATGTAGAAAATGGACTTGAGGACACGGTGAGGGGGAAGGGTAAGCTGGGATGAAGTGAGAGTGGCATGGACATATATACACTACCAAACGTAAAATAGACAGCTAGTGGGAAGCAGCCGCACAGCACAGGGAGATCAGCTTGGTGCTTTGTGACCACCTAGAGGGGTGGGATAGGGAGGGTGGGAGGGAGGGAGACACAAGAGGGAAGAGATATGGGGATATATGTTTATGTATAGCTGATTCATTTTGTTATAAAGCAGAAACTAACACACCATTGTAAAGCAATTATACTCCAATAAAGATGTTTAAAAAATGTATTTTCTCATGGTCCTGAAGATTAAAAGTCAGAAATCAAAGTGTTGGCAGGGCCGCAGTCTCTGAAGCCTGTAGGGCGGTTCCTCCCCTGCCTCTCCCTGATGCTGGTATTGCCCGCATCCCTCGGCTTGCAGGAGCATCCTTGCAGGAGTCTCTTCCTCCATTGTCATGGGGCAGCTTCTCCTGCGTGTCTCCCTCTGTGTCCTAAAAGGACTCCAGTCATACTGGATTAAGAGCCCACCCTACTGCAGTCTGACCTCATCTTAACTATTTACTTCTGCAATGGCCCTATTGCCAAATAAGGTCACATGCTGAGGCGCTGGGGGCTAAGACTTCAACAGATCTTTTGGGGGAATGTAAATGAAACCAGGACAGAAAGACAAGAGGAACTTCAGCAACTGTAGCAATTTAACCAAGTCAGAAACCCGGGAGTTACCATACACTTGGTGCCGCTGGGTCCCCCTGGGTCATTTGGGAGGTCTTGCCCTCCATCCCTTTCTTGTCTGGACTCTGCCAGCAGTCTTCTAATTGGTCTTCAAGCATGCCTCACCCCTTCCCTGCCCCAGCCAGAAGGACCTGTCTAGATTGACCCACCCAGAATTCTCAGGGAGGCCCTTCTCTGTTGCAGTCTAACATCCAAATGCCTTTCAGTGACACATGGGGCCTCTGCACTGCCTGTTTCCAGCCTCTCCATCCAGCATCACAGTTTTGCAAAAATAGAGATTTATGGACTTGTTACCACTCCCCAGGCATCGTGCAGAACATGCATGATCTCATTTATTCCCGCAACAAACTTGGTAGGTAGATGGTCATGCCCACTTGCAGAAGGGGATGGAGACACAGTGAGTTTAATGTGAGTTTAATTAAATTTGAAATAATGTTTGTTGGAAGAAAATATGGCTCTTTCAGGATACATAGCTAGTAATTCAAGGAGCCCAGATGCAAAACCCGGGCAGTCACGTTTTAATGCACAGGCTCTTCACTCCTGTTTTTCTGTGATTGACGGCCCCCATCTCCAGCCTGCCAGTCCCAGATCTTCTCTTAACTTGTCTAAATACTGACTACTTGTACCTCCTGCAATGGGGGCAATGTGCTCTCAAGCTTCCCCACATCTTGTTCCCGATTTTGACACTTCGGGAACTCCCCGCCTCTGCTTGTCCACCCGCTCATGCTTAGGGTCTCCCTTAGGACATGCCATCACTTTCTCTCATTCAATGGAGGACCCAGAAACCCTCCCCCTGTCCCTCCCCTCCCCCTCCCCCTCTATCCTCTCTCCCCTTCCCCTCCCTTCCGTCCCTCTCCTCCCTCTCACCCTTTTCCTTCTGGCTTATTTTCTTCATTTATCCTTTCTGACCTCAGGTGCAGAGTTGGGTTAATCACTTTCTAGTTCTAGGAACTTTCTAGTTCCTGACATGAAATATAAGGACCCTCTTTTCTTAAAAATAATAAAAATAAAAAGAAGATTTAATACTTTTACTAGGTATTTAAATATATACTCATTCATGAGACATTATTTAAAATTTTGCAAGAGATTGGATTAATTTTCTTTTTTTTGTAAACATTTCTCTACTAAATAGAGTCATTAAAAAATGTTTTGACCCAGGAGGTACATATATATATATATATATATATATATATATATATATATATATATATATAGTTTTTTTTCTGCTTGCTATTTGTAGTAGCTGGAAATTCTGCAAAAACATAATTCTGCATATTTTTTCATTTTACCATTATGGCCATTTAAATAACAGAGTCTTTGTTCTGGAAGAAACTTGAGTATCATTTTAGAATTAGTTTCTATTAAATAATAGATATATACAAGAGACTCATGGTACACATGAGGAATGTATAAAGAATAAAGGTTAAAGGGATCCCCTCTGTATGTACTTCCCAGCTTACATAGGTAACTGGCAAGTTCTGAAGTCCCATTGGTCATGTTTGCCCCTGTTTCCTCTCTCCCTCTAGCAGGTATAACCATTATCTGAATTAGGTGCTAATCATTCTACTGTTAGTTCTTTACTATGTAAATAATATATTGTTTAGTTCAGCCTGCTTTTGAACTGTATAAAATGGAACTGTGCTGTATGAATTCCTAAGCAGTTTGCAATTTTTTTCACTCCACATTGTAGGGGAAAGCTGTTGAGGCTGCAACCCTGCCAGAAATGTGGTACCAGGGCAGGGAAGAAGTCAGGGAGCAGCACCCTGAGCTCTCTTCTTGTTCCCTGGCCTCCTGCGGTGCCACCCCTATTGGCTGAGCCCAGTTGGAGTCCCGTGGGCAGGGAGTCTGGGGGATGTACCCTCAGCAGCACAGAGCAGGGCAGAGAGGGCTAGAGAGGGGTCTTGGGAGTGGAAAGGAGGGAAGAATAACCAGCACGCACATCTGCAATGTGACTAGACATCACCAGTGATCACTCAGAGCGATTGTACCAACTTCAGATTTATTGCTGCTCCACAGCCCTGCCGACCTCTCGGTCTGCACAGCAGGGCGGGGACATTTTTTTTTTTTTTTTTTGTGGTACGCGGGCCTCTCACTGTTGTGGTCTCTCCCATTGCTGAGCACAGGCTCAGGATGCGCAGGCTCAGTGGCCATGGCTCACGGGCCTAGACACTCCGTGGCATGTGGGATCTTCCTGGACCAGGGCTCGAACCTGCATCCCCTGCACTTGCAGGCAGATTCTTAACCACTGCGCCACCAGGGAAGCCCAGAGTGGGGACATTTACCATTCCTTCCGTGATTACCAGAGAGGTGGGCATCCTGTCATGTTCATGGGACATCTGCATTTCCCTGTCAGAAAAGTGCCCAGTCAAGTCTGTTCCCCATGTTCTATCAGTTTTTGCCTTTTTCCATATTGATTGACTGATTCATCCAAAATTCTTTACTGAGCACCTTTCAAGTGAAAAATCTTCTTCTAGGTCTTGAAAATGTAACAGTGAACAAAAGTGGCAATAACCATGGCCCTTTTGGAGCTTAAATTCTACTGGAGAGTGAGTGCGTGCGTGCGCGTGCGCACACAACAGAATGAGTCAGTTCATTAGGAAATGAAGTGTTCTAGGTATATCAGAAGTGTTAGATATGTGTGTGCCTCCCAATTATTTTGGAAATGTTATTGAGGAAAATAAGGGAGGGAGAGGCATAGGAAATGTTGGTGGCACTTTGTAACGTTGCTGCCCAGGAAGCCCCATTGGGAAGGTAAAATGTTCAGAGCAGGTGCTCCTAACTCCTGCTCTCCACGTCTTCCCTCTGCCAGGGCCACTTCTCCCCAGCCCAATCTTGCTCAGATGTAACCATCTCCCTCTCTTTATAACTTTCCTTTCTCATTCTTTTCTGGCTGGAGTTTTGTCATTTAGTTAGTATTTTCAAGCTTTGCTGATCTTGTCTATTGTTTTTTACTTTCTCTTCATTAATTTAATATTTCTTTCATAAATTTATTTTCTTCCTTCTATTTTCTTTGGTCTATTCTGTTGTCTTTTTCCTGACTTCTTATGTTGGATGCTTGTCTCATTAATTTCCAGCCTTTCTTTTCTAACATAAGTAGTGAAGGCTATAGATTTCCTTTTATATTCCTAACTTAGCTGCATTTTACCAGTTTTGAAATTTCATTATTTTTAAAATTCTAATTTCCATCATAATGTTTTTGTTTTATCCATAATTAATTCAAAAGTGTGCTTCTGGTAGATATTTTCAAATGTTTGTGGTATTTCTAATATTTTTGCTATTTCTAATTTAATTAAATTTTTCTCTGGAAAATTGGTTTTTATATTTTTAAACCTTGAGATGTAAGACTGCTTTATGGTCTATTTCATTCTAATTTTTATAAATGTTCCATGTGTGCTTAGAAATAACATTTATTCTGCAGTTGTTTTTATTTATACATTTGATCAAGTTTATTAATTGTGCTACCCAAATATTTAGTATATTTACTGATTCTTACCTGTTCCATCTATTAATAGCTGCAAAAGAGAATAGAATTTCCTTCTATGATTGAATATAGTTCTGTCAATTTTAGTTTCACGTATTTTAAAGCTATGTCATTACGTATGTTATTAGCTATGTTATTTTGAAGCTATGTTCTTATTTGGAATTTTTATATATCTTAGTAAATTGACATTTTATCATTTTATAGTGACTTTCTTTATCTCTATGCATTTGCCTTAAATACATAGTTTGGCTACTGTATATGTTTAAATATAAATAAATATATGTATGAATAAATATGTAAATATATAAACATATTAACATATATCCTATATTCCAGTTTTCTTTTGATTAATATTTGGCTGATATACATTTTTTCCATCCCTCTCTTCCACCTTTCCTGCATTCTGAAGTTTTGCAACATTTTTTGTGAACAGCATGTAGCATATAGATCTGTAATCTTTTTAAAATTCAGTTTAACCATCTTTATCTTTTAACTGATGAATCTGAGCTATTTACATTTATTGTAATTGGTCATAAATCTTGATTCATTTCTATCATCTTTGTCTATTTCTCCTCCTTTTTCTGTTTCCCTTCTTACTTCTATATATTGATGGAGTTTGTTTTATTCATTCCACTTTTCCCCGATGCTATTTTGGAGGTTTTTGCACTTTATTTTATTTCAGGTGTTCACCTAGAAACCTTTACTTTTATACCTAACAAAGTAAAAAATAAGTAATATATTTGCCCTCTTCCCCAGCAACACAAGGGTCTCAGAATACTTTAACTACCAGAATTATTCCCTCCTCTACTTAGGTGTTATTTTGTGCATTTTAACAATTTTGAAATTTTATATATTTTTAAGCATCCCCCCCCAATTGGGTCCTACTGATGCTGTTTGTGGTGCTTTTGTTGTTGTTTAGACTTTATACAGTTTAGGTTTGTGTAGATTTATTTGCATATTTATTAGTCTCTTTACCCACCATTCCCTCTGTTTTTTCCCAATTTCTTCTGGACATGGTTTTACATGACATTGATGGTTTTACATAAAGGTAATTTGTGGCAAATTATCTTTAAGTTATTTTACATCTGAAAATGTCTTATTTTGTCTTCACTGTTAAATTATAGTTTTTCTGAGCATTCAAATCTTTTCTTTTCTCTGAAATGCACTGAAGATATGATTGCACTTTTTTTGACATCCTCTGTTGCTGTTGAGAAATCAACCCTTAGTCTCATTATTGGTGCTTTGTAGGTAGTATTTGTTTTCTTTCTTACTTCTTTAAATATTTTTTCTTTGATATTCTCCTTCCTTGTTTTGTAATTTACTATGATGTATCTGAGTGTGGATTTCTTTTTAAAAACTCTATTATTGTTGTGTTTTGCTAGATTGCCTGAATCTGAGGATTGGTGCCTTTCTTCTGTTTCTGAAAATTCTTACCCAACATGTAATATGTATTACCTCTGCCCCATCCTCTGTATTAACACCTTTTAGAATTCTGATTATGGACCCTCTCCACTCTGTCTCCCTTTTAACCAGTCTTTTGCATCTGTCACATCAGTTTGTGTTTGTGCTACATCCTACCTTCCAGTTCAATAATTGTTTCATCAGTTGTGTATAATCTGCTATAACCTGTCCATTGAGTTTTTTATTCCAATTATTATATCTTTTCTTTTTAATTTCTAGAAATTATTTTTCAAATCTGCCCCATTCTATCTTATAGTCTTTTGTACTTTATGCATTTTTAAAATGTTATTTCTTGAAGCATGTTTCACATACTGTTTTATTCCAGCTTATACAAATGCAATAGCTGAAGTCTTTGTGGTGTGATTCTGCTCCCTGCTAGCAGAATCTGTTTCTGATAGCTCTCATGCATGCAAATTTCCTCTTTGTTTATTTTGTGATTTTTGACCAACGCTCATTTTTCTCATAACTTTACATGTGAGAATTATGTGAGGCCTGTGTTGAGGGTGCATTCTGCTGAAGAGAATTTGTATTTGATTCTGTTAGGGACTTTGGGTTGCTACCAGCTCGGGATAGGACGACTTTAAAATTATTTCTCACTTGAAGTTTTTTTCTTTTTAACACAGTTGGTATGAGTTGAGGCTGCAAAACCATGTGGGGACTTGGGGTTACAAAGTATCAGGGGAGATTTTAATTTTCCGTCCACTCAGCAACAAATTTGAGCCAATGTATTGCCTTTTCCCAAGGTCTTTCCAGGTCAACGACACATGGAGAGGCAGCCCTTGGAGGTCCAGCTTCGCGTGGGATTCTCTCATGAGACCCTCCAAGGGCTGGCCTAGCCTTGTCCCCAGAACCCCAGCGCTGTGCAGTCATCAGATCAGAAGGTCACAACCTTCAGGGCTTAGCAGACGTCACTGGGCTCACAACTGGCTCCAGGGATCTGGTCCTTCTCTGCAATCCCACTTTCAATGTTGTTTGGTTTCTGAGGATTTCTTCTTTCTTGCCCACTCAGCAAGATATTTCAAGAGAGTTTTAGAACAGTATTTTACTGGGTGTGTTCAGTTGTCATCAGAAGGGTTATTCACTTTATATATTTTATCATTGGGTTTTCTTTCTTTTGTCTGATTACTGTGCTCCCCCTCTTTTCTCTGTCTCCCCTTCCATTCTGCCTCTAAGCCTCATAAGCGCCAAGTATAATAGACTTGGTATATGTCTTTGCATGTGGCAAAATCTCTGCAAAGTAATGTTGTTTTATATAAACTTTGTTTTAACTTTCCTTAATTGGGTATGTGCTATAGACGCTATTGTCTTTCTTCGTTCCCATGGCCCTCCACTGGACTCTGTGTGTTAAGACTTGTCCATGCAGGATGCCCCTCCAGTTCATTTCTTGTTCTGTGTGCAGTTTTGTCAGGAGCAGCCACCTCCTGCTGTGCATCCATCCCTGCAGATGGGCACTTGGGGAAGAGTGAAAGGGTCACATTAGCATTTTAAACCTGTTCTTTTTGGGAGGATGGGAATTGGTTTTGGTGGGATAGGGCTTGGAAATAGGGATACTGGACTCAGGTTCATTCAGTTTCTTCTTCTTCTTTTTTTTTTTTTGCTGTACGCGGACCTCTCCCGTTGCAGAGCACAGGCTCCGGATGCACAGGCTCAGCGGCCATGGCTCACGGGCCCAGCCGCTCCGTGGCATGTGAGATCTTCTTGGACCGGGGTACAAACCCGTGTCCCCTGCATCAGCAGGCGGACTCTCAACCACTGCGCCACCAGGGAAGCCCTATTCAATTTCTTTTAAATGGCTGAGTTTCTGGGACAGTTGAAAGAGTGAGCAGCTCAGAGGGAGGCTTTGTCTTGCATGTAAATGTCCGTGGGCCTCACTGGCATCTCTCCTGTGGCACCAGGCACTCTCTGCTTCAGGATGGAGTAGTAGCATCAGTCCTAGGAACTCTCCAGCAGGGAACAAGGCACTGCTCCTCCGTCCTTATCCACCTGCATTCACTGACTTACTTGGGACCTGAAGACAGTCTCAGTGGGAACAGAAGTCACTCATCTCTACATGGGCACAGAGAGTTAGGTCTGCTGGGTGGCTGGATACACTTGGGACCCATTGGGTGGCTGGGGGTGTGCAGGGTCAGGAGTCGGATTGTGAGGAGTGGGGATGGAAGCTGCCTTAGTCAGCTTTTGCTAAGTTGTGTCATGGTAACACAAAACCCTCAAGTCTAGTAGCTTACCACAAAAAGATTTGTTTCATTTTATATGTTGGGTGTGGATTGTCTGTGGCTCTGCTTCATGTATCTTCTTTCTTCTGGAAACCAGGTAGAAGGATTAGCTATTAATTTGGATCTTCCATTCTTAAAGCAGGGGGCAAAGAGCAGCAGAGCTGATGGAAACATGAGATGCCCTTAAAGCCCCTGCTCAAGTTTAATTGGCTAAAGAAAGTGACCTGGCCCACAGGATGGGGAGGGGGTGAAATATGCCCCTGCTCCATCCAGGGAGACACCACAGGCCACGTGGTGACAGGGAGGACAGTGACTACTTGGAAAGTGTGACTTGGTCTACAACAGAGACCCAAGGATGGATTCCCCAGGGGGTAAGGAGCAGGGTCAGTAAGCAGCTAGAGGGTCTGTAAGAGTCGTAGGGGTACAGTGTGTGGCCAGGATGCAAACTGGTTCTGACCCCACATCCCTAAGAGGCTACAGCAAAGGCAGGAAGAGCCATGTCAAGGAGCCCATAGCACTTTGGAGCCCAGGAACTGTTGCTGTGGGATCCTCCCAATGGACTGTAACCCAGACTACAGACTTTCTTCCCATGGACAAGAGCTTTGTCTCACGGGGATAGTCTGGAAAGGGCAGCTGGAGGAGATGGTGGGGGCATGGAGCACCAGGCCAACCCAGAGGGGCAGCTCATCTGATTCATTGGTCAATCAGTTTTCTCAGGAGAAACAGAACCAATGAAGAGAGGGAGAGGGAGAGGGAGAGAAAGAGAGAGAGAGAGAGAGATTATTATTCAGGAATTGGCTTATGTGGTTATGGAGGCTGGTGAATACAAAATCTGCAGGGTGAGCCAGCAGGCTGGAGACCCAGGGAAAAGCCAGTGTTGTAGTTCATGTCCAAAGGCTGTCTGCTGGAAGAATTCCCTCTTAGTTGGAGGAAGTCAGCCTTTGTTCTATTCAGGTCTTCACCTGATTGGATGAGGCCCACCCACATTATGGAGGGTAATCTGCTTTACTCAAATTTAAATTTAAATATTAATCTGATGCAAAACAACCACCACAGCCACACCCAGAATAGTTCTGGACCAAATATCTGGTTTAGCCAATCTGATGTACACAATTAACCACCACATTCAAGGAGCCAAGAGAGGCTGGCCAGGAATGGGTGATGCTTTCCATGAGCAGGTGATGCTTGGATCCAACATGCTGATCAGACTTCATCCATTACAGGAGAGAATGACATGGGGGTATATCTCCTATCTCATGGTCCCTTGTGTTCTTGGTCTGTCTTCTCTGTAGACCAAGAGCCCCTAGAGGGCAGAGCCTGCTCCTCTAGAGGACCCTGCAGGAGGTTGCTCCAGGTCTGAAACTGTACATTTTGTTAAATGTACATGCAGCTTTTCTGAGAATAGTCTATCTGACCTCCCAGCTGCTAGGTGAGCCCTCTCCGGCTCTCTCTGCCCCTGTTACTGGTTCACTGTACACACACATGCTGAACACAGTGCAAGGGCTCAGCCAGGCCCCAAGGGACGTGTGTGTTCAGAACAGCACAGGTGCTGGAGAGAGGCAGGCCCAGGTCTCCCTGTTGGGAGGTGTTCAGACCTTCGCCTGCCCCTGGACACCCTGGCTTCTCCCTTCTCTGTGCACTGACATCTTTGTCATACAGGATCCGTGGTCCTGGGGGTAGAGGATGCTCCGGAGGAAGGAACCATTTCTCCCTCTTTTATCCATTTGTGTCCATTCCCTCCTGGGGGAGAGGAGTGGGAGGGAGTGTTTGGATTCCTGAGTGAGATTCACAGGACTCTCCTTCGTGCTCAGAGCTGCTCCAGGACTGTCCCCCTTTTGTAAAGTGCTCCAGCCAGGCGTCCCAGGCTCTGCACCATCAGCCACACCAGTCCAGTCTGCTCTCCAGCCATCCCCGCCATCTACTGGTCTAGGTCCCTGACGTGCTGTGCTTTCCTGCTTCTCCCAATCTTGCTCAGACTCTTGCCTCGGTCTGGAATTCTCTTCTTCTCTTTGCCCAGCAAAATCCTATTCATGTTTTGAACAAGAATATAGTCTCTTCCAGGAAGCCTTCTGTGAATGCCCAGGATGGACAGAGTGTTTTTCTCCGAGTCTGAACGACAGCCTGTCCTTCCTTGATAGCACCTGAATGTGCTGTATTTTCAATGCCTACCTGTGTCCTCACCTGTGGGTTCCAGAGGGAGGGAGCTGTGCCTGGTCCTAGGTTTCCACCCCAGGGTCTGACGTGTCGCAGGTGCTCCATTGCTGATGGAGAGAAGGGACAGCCCCACACAGAAGGGCAGGAGTCCTGTTCTCTCCCTCCGAGGAGCCGCTTCCACGGCTGTAAAGTGTGCTGGAGCCTGAGAAGCATGGTGAGTGCATGGTGTTGCCAGGCAAGTTGTTCAATGCCAGGGCTGCCAGGCCCTGGGAAGATGTTTATTTGTCTCGTAACTGCAGAAATGGAATCCTGTTTCCTCGCTTTCATTTATGAATAAGATGTCTTCTTAGGTTGTTCAAAAAAGCAAGTTTTAGACCATTAAGTTGTTTTTATTTTACCTTTTATTGGAGTTTAAATAACAAGGTGAGCATGGAGCACAGTGTAGGGTGATTAGGAAGTAGTAAAGGCATTTAGAGTGCTCACAGGTCAGGCAGAGAGACTGAGAGCCAGTGCAGAGAGAAGGATTGCTGACATTGATTCCAGGCATGGCATTTGTCTAACCTTTCCTTTTAATGGAGGAACTTGTGAAAACAAAGGGATCAAGGTATGGAAACCACACACTGGCTGCAGTGATTCTCCAGGGTGAGGGCTGTGGGGAAGGGTGGTACCCAGCAGTGGACGCCCGATTTCTTCTGGACGGTGCTGCCCTACATGGAGGTATGTCCTCCTGTAGCCGGTTGGGAAACGGGCACTGGTTGGGGGTCAGGAATCTGGGATGCTAATCCCACCGTTCCAACTGCTGACTGGGTGAGTTGGGGCAAATCCATCCATATCTCAGTGCAATGGGAATAATACCTGTCTCAGGTGTGTTATGACAGGTTAATGGGATAATCAATGTAAAGTTGCCTTGACAGTAAAAAATTTATACAAATGTCAACTATTACTTAAAATATAATTTTACCACTCTCCTCATCAATACTAACGCTTATTGAGTAGGCTTAAGAAGAGGGAATCTGGATGGATAATAAACTAGGTCCTACTGTAAAGCACAGGGAACTATATTCAATATTTTGTGATGAACCATAATGGAAAAGAATATGAAAAATATATATATATGTATGAAAATAAACTTAAGGGGACCTGCTAGCAGGGTTTTGCAACAATCCCAGCAAGAGTTGGCTGTGGCTTAGGCCAAAGTTACAGTAAGGGAAGTGGCGAGGAGTGGTTGGATTCTTAACGTTATATTTTGAAGTTAGTGTCAACAGGATTGGCTGATGGGTTTATAGGACTGGAAGGGGGAAAGGGTGTGTCTAAGTGGCTTAGCACAAGGACTGGAAGAATAAAGTGGCCATTTATTGAGGTAGGAGAAGCCATGAGAGGAGCAGGGATGAAGGTACTGGATATCAGGATTTGGACGTTTAAGTTGGAAGTGCCAAATCATGATGTTGCCAGTAGGCAGCTGCATATACAAAGCTAAACAAATAAATTTAAACTCATGAGCATGTAGGTAGAAGATGAAGCCATGGGACTGGATGGGATCACCCAAGTAATGAATGTAGATAGAGAAGAAGGGAGTTCCAAGGTCTGAACCTGGGCATCCCAACACTGAGGGCTCAGAGAGATGAGGAGGAAGCAGCAAAGGGGTAGGAGGGACTAGAGAAATGGGAAGAAAATCAAGGGATTTTGGAGTTCTGGCAGCCAAGGGGAGAAAAGGAATGAAGGAAAAATGAATGACCAACAGTCATAGATGCTGCCAAGGGGACAAGTCAGTGAGGACTGAGAATTGCCCTTTAGGTCTTGCCTCATGGGGATCAGTGGAGACTTTGATGAAGGTAGTTATGTTGGAGTCATGGGAGCAGAAAAGCATTGTTGGGGAAGGATTCAACAGAGAGAACGGGAGGAGGGAAATGTAGACAACAAGTAGAGATAACTCTTTCAAGGAGTTCTACTGTAAAGGGGCAGAGGCTGGAGAGTGAAGTGCAGTCAAGAGAAACTTTTAAATCAGAGAAATAGTAGCCTGTTTGTTTGCTGATGGGAATGACCTACTTCCAGTAGAATAAGAAAAAACCATGACCTATTAGTGAGAGGGAAGAATTGCTGGATTGTGTCTTTTTAGGTAATAATGCCTGGATTCTCTTGGGCAGGTGGAGACGTTACGAGAGCTAGGAGAAAGGAGATGCACCCACAGGAACAGGAGATAAGGGAGAACCCTCAGCCATAGTTAAAGGAAATGGTTAGGGCTTTCAGCAGGTCTCTTCTGAGAGGCTCTGGTTTCCCAGGGAGATACTTAACAAGGCCGTAGGATGAGAGGGAGAGGGAGAGAATGTTTGGGGTATCTAAGGAGAAAAAGGAGCAGGAAAAAAAATCACTTAGGAAAGTAGGAGAGAGAATGAACTGGGAAAATGTGGTAGAAATTCCTGGGCAGTATTAAGAGTCCACTTAAAGTTAGGGGTCAAGAATTTAAAGTGAGACTTAGCACAGTTATGCATTTTTTCCAACTACACTAATCTGAGAAGGTGCAAGCGTGGTAGGTATTTAGTTGGAGATGATGATCAGAGTTGTGGTTTGGCTCAACTGAGGATGATAAAGTGAAAGAGGGGCAAGAGAGTTGAGGGCATATTTGAGGGAGTGGTTATGACTGAGTCATGAAGTATCAGGTGTGTAGACAATGAGACAAGAGCTAAGATCCTTGAGGAATCAGGGAGAGTGATTGGGGAGGAGTAGAGAGCTTCAGCAAAGGAGGAGTGGTGGGTGGAACAGTCTGATATGTGAAATTCACAACTGATGCACTTAATGGAGAAGTGTGGGAGAATGGTCTGGAAGCAGGAACGGCAGGCAAGGACAACACCTGCCTCCAGGCCCAGTGACACGGTAGCATCAATTTTTCTCTGTGTGAAGGGGAAGGGGAACCAGGAAATGATGGGACCTGAATCTTGGAAGAGGAGTTTGAGTTCACCAAGTGGATGCACAGAATGGCCAGCTCCCTGGGGCAGCCCAGATTTGCTGGAGTGTCCCAGGAAGATTCTAAGCTTTAGAGCCAGTCACGTTTGTGTCTAAAACCCAGATCTGTCACTTATAGATAAATCTGGGCCAGTTACTTTACATCTCTGAACTTCTGGTTTCTCATCTGAAATAGGTAAATTCTCACTCTTAGGATTGTTACAGATGTTAAAGAATAACATATACACCCATTTGGTGACTAGTAACTACGTGTTTTTAGTCTTCATTTTCCTCTAGGGGACCAAGTTTCTTCATCTGTAAATGTAGGATAATACATATTTGGGTTGTCAGATGAATTAAATGAGATAATATACTATATATTTTCTGGTTCATAAAAGGCATTCAATAATTTTTAAAGTTAGCCTTGACCTTTCTAAAAAGGATCTTTGTTTGTAAAATAAGGATAATATATGCTCTCATGGAAAGTTCTCCAAAGAAATATTATTTGCCTCAGTATATCCTCACCTAAATTTTTAAACCAGCAGGTAGGAGGGAGAAAATAAAAAAGAACACTGCAAGGCAGTTTCCAAATCTACCATGATAGTAGTGCTCCATCTAATTGCAATGAAATTGGAGTTGATTTAATTATCGGCATTTATAAAAATAAATTTTGCTGGATAGATGTGTGTTACATGGAGATCCAAAAGAACTCCAAATTCCAGTAAGTGATTAGTTCATTATGTAGACTAATTGCTTTTACAGTTATAAATAAATTCAAAACCTCACAGATCTAAAGTATACACCTGTGCACTAATTGCTTTTCTGAGGGCTGTTTCCATGGCTGCAGAGCAGACATTCTGCCACGCAGAGATAGGATGGTACAGGTAGATCCCAGAGACACACTTCAGAGAGGGCACATTTATGCCAGGGCTTCGGCAACAATGAGCTTTAGCACCGCAACTCTCTGGACAGCAGCTCCACCCGAAGATTCTGCACTAACTCAGAATTCCAGAAGAACATTAATTAGGTCTGAAAAGGATTTAGAAAAAAAGACAAAAAACAAAAAACTGGTGAGGACCCTGGGCCTTGGAGACTTTAGTAACATCCTCAACGCCCCACAGTGGATAAAGCAAATATATGGAGCTGGCTCGCTGGCTCCCTGTCTCATTTGAGTCCAAATCGTTAGCTCTCCGTGCAATGGCAATTGGTGGAAACAATGCTTTCTGGGGAACATTTTTAAAAGAAATTAATGACCAAAACTCTGGATGCTTTAGTTAAATATGTGCATTTTGAAAGGCTTGCTTCTGCTTGAATTTGCATAATGGTCCTTCCCCACAGGCCAACGTTACCTTTTACTCTGTTTAATAGACTCGATGTTGCATTATTAACAACCTTATGCAAAATGATGACCTCAGGAGTCTCCTCTCCCCCCACATGCCTTCTTCCCTGATTACTCACCTGTGACCTCTGTGGCCGAGGCAGCTTCCTAATGGGGCTATAGTGTTTCTTTTGTCCAGGTGTCTAAATGGAGCGTCATTGCCTAATGAATCCCCAGGGCTTGGAGAAGAAAGCCTGAATGAGGTAGAAATGACCTTCTTTTCTGAGCCTTGAGCACACACAAGCCCTTTCATCAGTATTTAGCCCAAGTAATGCCATTTCTTTTCTTTTCCTTTTTTATTTTGAAACAATCTCCAACTTGTGAAAAAAGTTGCAAAAATAGTACCCTTCACTGGAAGACCCTATTCAAGTTTCACCAGTAGTCCCAGTGATGCCCTTCAATAGCAAAAGCACCCAATCCAGGACCACGCATGGCAGGCTCTTGTCATCTCTCTTTAGTACCTTCCTGGAACAAGTTTCTCAGTCTTAACTTGACTTTTATGACCTCGATATTTTTTCAGATTACAGGCCAGTTATTTTGTAGAATGTCCATTAATTTGGGATTGTCTGATACCTCCTCATGATTAGAACTTCCTTTCTTTCCTTCCTTTCTCCCTCCCTTCCTTCTTTCCTTCCTCCCTTCCTTCATTTTCCTTTCGTTCTTTCTTTCTCTCTCTTTCTTTCTTTCTTTCTCTCTCTCTCTTTCTTTCCCTTTCTTTCTTTCTTTCTTTCTTTCAAGTATAGTTGATTTACAATATTATATTAGCTTCAGGTGTACAACATAGTGATTCAATATTTATATAGATTATACTCCATCTAAAATTATTACAAAATAATGGCTATATTCCCTGTGCTTTACAATATATCCTTGTTGTTGTACATTTATTATTTAGCATTCATCTGTAAGAAATAAAATTCTCTGCTCCATAATTAATTAATTCATTAATTGGTGTGAGTATAATAGATACTGACATATACTTGGTATATACTGATTATATGGGCTCAGAGGTTCCTATGCTATTCAAGGGCCTCAAATATATGTCACTATCAAAATTTACTTTGATGCTGATATTTTCCCAAGTTTGGTCTGTGGGAACCTCTTCTGTGCTTTGTATTTTTTTAACACCATGGTTGAAATATAACTGAATATTACAAAATAAATGTGTTATGAGCATCCATAGCATAGTGTATGTGTTTGCATGGACACAGGCTTGCATTATCTTTTGGGCAAATACCTAGGAGTGGAGTGACAGGCTCATACAGTCCACTTGAGTTCAACATTTTCAGAAACTGTCAGTTTTCCATAGTTTCCAGTTTCAGTTTCTAGTTTCCATTCCTCCACAGCATCCTCAGCACCTGGGAAGGTCAGCCTTTTTACTTTTAGCCATGCTAGCATATGTGCAGGGGTATCTCTTTGTGGTTTTTAATTTGCATTTCCCTGATGACAATGATGCTGAGCATCTTTTCTTTTCTTTTTTTATTATAAATTTATTTATTCATTTATTAATTTTTTGGCTGCATTGGGTCTTTGTTGCTGCGTGTGGGCTTTCTCTAGTTGCGGTGAGTGGGGGCTACTCTTCTTTGCGGTGCACGGGCTTCTCATTGCGGTGACTTGTCTTGTTATGGAGCATGGGCTCTAGGTGCACAGGCTTCAGTAGTTGTGGCATGCGGGCTCAGTAGGTGTAGCTCATGGGCTCTAGAACACAGGCTCAGTAGTTGTGGCACATGGGCTTAGTTGCTCCACGGCATGTGGGATCTTCCTGGACCAGAGCTCAAAACAGTGTCCCCTGCACTGGCAGGTGGATTCTTAACCACTGCACCACCAGGGAAGTCCCTGACCATCTTTTCATGTGCTTTGTTGCTCTCTGTATATTTTCTTCGATGAAGTGTTTGTTGTTGACAGTTTAGCATTTTTAAAAAATTAAGTTGTTCATTTTCTTGAGTTCTGAGAATTCTCTATATGGTGTGGATACGTGTTTTTTGTTTGATATATGATTTGCAAATATTTTCTCCAAGTCTGTGGCTTGACTTTTCTTTCTTTTAAGAATGTTTTACAAAAAGCAGAAATTTTAATTTACTTTTTTAGATTTTACTCTTGGTGTCATATCAAAGAAAACCTAGCCTAATTTAAGGCCACAAGGTTTTTTTTTTCCTTCTAGAAATTTTATAGCTTTCAGTTGTACATTGGTTTACTTTTTGTATATGGTGAGAGGTATGGATTGAAGTACATGTTTTTTTGCATTTGCATATCCATTTGTTCTAGCATCATTTATCCCTTCTTTACTAAATTGCCTTTACATCTTTATAAAAGAATTGGTGGTCCACATATGTGTGGGTCTATTTCTGGACTCTCTGTTCTGTCCCATTAATCTATATTTTCTAACTTGCTGTCAATGCCAGGTTGTCTTGATTACTGTCATAAATCTTGAAATCAGGAAATTTTAGTTGCCCTACTTTGTTCTTGTTTTGCAAAGTTGTTCAACATCCTTTGACTTTTTATAGAAATTTTATATCAGTCGGTTAACTTCTACAAAAAATACCTACTGGGTTTTTTTTTAATTGGAATTGTGTTAAATCTTCAGATCAATTTGAAGGAGTGACATCTTCACAATATTGAGTCTTTCAGTGAATGAACATGGTGTATCTCTCTATGTATTTGTCTAATTTCTCTTGACAATGTTTTGTAGTTTTCAATTTATAGATATTTCACATTTTTGTCAGATTTATACCTAAGTGTTTCATATTTTTATGCTATTGTTATTGTTTTTTAAATTTTAAAATGTGATTGTTATTAATATATGGATATAAAATTGACTTTTGTATGTTGTTTTTGTGTTCTTTAATCTTGTTAGACTCCCTTATTAATTCTAGTAGTTTTATTTATTTATTTATTTTGGTAGATTCCATCCAGTTTTCTACAGAGACAATCATGTTGTCTGAGAACAAAGACACCTTGACTTTACATCTGCATTTTGTTTCTTTTACTTACTCTATTTCACTAGCTAGTATCTCCAGTAAAGTATAGAATACAAGTAGTGAGAGCAGAAGTCCTTGAATTAATGGTGTACTAGGTGGCTATAGAATTCTGGATTGGTGGTTTTTTCTTTTAGTACTTTAAAGATGTTTTTTCTCTGTCTTCTTGCTTACATTATTTTTGATGAGAAATTTCTTGCTTTCATCTTTTGTGAAGAGAAATTTCTTGTTATATCAATCTTTTTCCTGTGTATATAACATCTCCTTTATCTCTGGCTGCTTTTAAGATTTTCTATTTATTATTGGCTTTGAGAAAATTGATTATGACGTGGCCTTGTGTTGTTTTCTTCATCTTTCTTGCACTTGGGATTCACTGAGCCTCTTGGATCTGTGGGTTTATAATTGTAAAGCTTGGAATATTTCTTCAAATATTTCTTTCTCTCTCCCTCCCCCACCATTCTGTTCTTCAGGGACTCAAATTACACATGTGTTGGACTAATTGAGGCTCTCCCATAGCTCACTGATGCTCTGTTCAATTTCTGAAAATTCTTTTTTTCCCCCCTATGCTTTATTTTGGATAGTTTCTACTGCTATATCTTCAAGTTTACTAATCTTTCTTTCTGCCTTTAATCAGAAAGTGTATTTTTCATCTTATGCCTTGCAGTTTCTCTAGATGTTCAATTTGGGACATTTTGTTTTCCATCTTTCATGAACATATGGAATTGACTTCTTGAACATATGGAATGCAGTCATAATAACTTTTAATGTCCTTTTCTGCTAATTTTAATATCTGTGTCAGTTTTGGTTTGGTTTCAATTGATTATTCCCTCATCCTGGGTCATTTTTCTACTTCTTTGCACACCTGGTAATTTTTGGTTGGATGCCAAACATTGTGAATTTTACCTTGTTTGATGCTGGATAATTTGTATTCTTAGAAAACATTCCTGAGCTTTTTTTTTTTTTTTTCCGGGGATGCAGTTAAATTGTTTGAAACAGTTTGATCCTTTCAGGTCCTGCTTTTAAGATTTCTTAGGTGAGAATTGGAATAGTGTTCAAAGCTGATTATTCTTTACTACTGGGGCAAGACTCTTCTGAGTATCAACACAATGTCTAATGAAAAGTAAGATTTTCCAGTCTGGCTTGTGGGTCAGGCACTATTCCCAGTTGTGTGTGTGTATTGGTCATTGCTAACTTTAATCCTCTTTATTTGGCCTTGGATGGTTTCCTCATATTTATGTGCTAATCTATTTTTAACTCACTGATGGAGGGGACCCTCTGCAGATCTTGGAATTCCCTCTCTGTCAGATGAACTCTGGCTGCTTTGGCTCCCCAGACTCTCGGCTCTCTCTCCTCCACTTACGGAGTGTCCCCGAGCTGGAAACTGGGGAAATCCTAGGTCTCCTCATTTGTTTTCCCTCTCTCAGGATCACTCTCTTTTGTTGCCTGATGTCTATGTCTTGCAAACTGTTGTTTCATGTATGTTGACCATTTGGGGGATTTTTTTTTTTTTTGGTGGGTAACATAAATTCAGTCCCTGGGAACAAAAGTCATTTCTGTATCTTTTTGACACGTCCCTTTTATGTCCTTCCTATGTTCTGGCCCATCAAGATATTTCAGCCTCAACTGGTACTTTCCATGTCCCAGCCCTGGGATCAACCATTTCTCCAAGGAGCCTTGGTTCCTTTAGTGGAGAATGGTATTCAGACAAGACTTGGGGACAATGTCACTGCTGTCAGATTCTCTCAGTGGAAAAAAATTTGCATATATATATATATGCATTTACATTTGTTTTTATTTGCATGTCTTTATACATTGAAAACCAGGAGTCCACGACAATACCTCAAATCCCTCTCCACCACCAGGCTCATTCCAGAGTCCTTCCTTCCATATTTGTACTCCCTTATATTTTAGAGCATCATCTTAAACAAAATGGAAGGTATAAAATTACCCCCAGTGGTATTTGAATCCTTTGGCAGGGGCTGGTGTGTATTAAGCAGCAAAGGGAGCCGGGCACCCAGGCAACAGACCCAGGTTTGAGTTGGGATTGCAGCTGTGTGAACCTGGGAAAACTGGTGATTTGGCTAGGTCTCCTCATCTGTAGAACCAAGAAAATAATACTTCTAGCCTCTGTGAGGGTGATAGGTTCCTATGAAGATGAAAAGGGCTGTAGCTCACAGAGTCACCAGCTCATCGGGGCCAAGGTGAGAATCGGGGGTGAGAACGATGCAGCTCCGAGACTCCACAAAACACAGAATAACCCCGAGGCAGAGGCAGACACTGGAAAGAGGCCCTGATCCTTCACTTACTGGTCCTGCAGGCATTCCCTGCCTGTGTGCTCGGCCCCAGACACTGTGCTGGTCCTGAGGACACCCCGGGGCTCCTTTCTAGGGGTGGTGGCAGGTAGGTTAATGGGTGGGAAGGTACCAAGGAACTTGGCTTATATAGACTCTGAAAGAAAGCCCCCATCTGTGGAATGCTGTCACCGGAGGCTCGCATTTGGGGTGGCAGTGGGTGGAGCAGGCTCCAGAGAGCAGGATTCTTGTGCCTGCCCAGACAATCAGATATTTCTCCGAGCCTCAATTTACTAATCTGTAAAATGTTGGCTGTGGGGGAGGGTGAAGACCCCGCTTGGAGGAGAGATGTTGGACCAGATGATCCATGAGAGCCTTTGGAACACTGAGGTCCTGTGTCTAGCAAAGTGCCTGGCATATTCTGATGAAAGAATATGTGAGTGAATTTTTTATTTATCTATTTTTTGGGTACGCCGGTCTCTCACTGTTGTGGTCTCTCCCGTTGTGGAGCACAGGCTCCGGACGTGCAGGCTCAGCAGCCACGGTTCACAGGCCCAGCCGCTCCGCGGCATGTGGGATCTTCCCAGACCGGAGCACGAACCCGTGTCCCCTGCATCGGCAGGCGGACTCTCACCCACTGCGCCACAAGGGAAGCCCAAGTGAGTGAATTTTAACATCTCCTAGCCAATCATGGGATTGGTAATGGATGCCCTGGCCCTTCCCTCTGGCAATTCTTGGCATGTGACTCCTGCCATTCCTGACTTCCCTCCACCTCAAAGGGGCAGCGCAGTTTTCTGTACCCCTTGGAGTGTTCTAGTCCAAGGGCCTTGGGCTGCCCTTTTCCCGTCTTTGACTGCGAAGGTCCCTGCTGATGTTTATCTAGACTCACCATGTCAGAACTTCCTCTGAGCATGTTCCATTTTTACCATCTCACTGCTTCACTCTAACAGGCTTTGGGGATGCTTCTAGTTTCATTCCCACTTTGAGGACAGGGAAACTGAGGCATGCAGAGGCTAACTAACTTGCCGGGGGTCAGGAGGCCACCTAGCTGGCGAGAGTCAGCTTGAGGGCAGGTCTGTAAGTGTCCCTGGCTCCTGGAAGTCCCAGGACCACCCGACATGGAGAGGGCTCAGCAGGAGTGAATGGGGGTGTTGTCAACGTCCCAGCCTTTGGAAGGAAGCTCCATGGGAGTTGGTGGGGCATGGGCAAAAGCTCAAAGGGGCTTATGAGCCCTTTAGAAATGTAAAGCACTATAAATATTAACAACAAAAAGTCCGTTTTCATCATCTCCCATTTTCCATTGTGTTGCAAATTCTTGTACATTTTCTTGCTCTCTGGGAAAGATGAAGGCAGCCTGTTTAATAACCATACTATTAGCAAGTTATCAAGTATTTGATTGCATTTTCCAGAAGGCACCTCAGTGGCTGGGGGATCATTTTACATCTGCCTTTTCCACTGACACTCAGCATTTCCAGCCTCGCAGCCGGGACTCCTCAATGTAAAATTGTCTGCGTATCACGGTTGAGGGAAATTATTTTTTAAAGGGAGGAAAAGAGTATCCAATTTACAGATGTCCTGTGTGATGCACAAAGCAAGAATGACTCTTCCCGGCTCCAAGTGTGGACAGATTTCGCAGACGTCAACAGAACGCTGGAATGGGTGTCAGATGGATGCAACTTCATAAAAGATCTCAGTGAACTCATGCAGTTAACCTTTTGTTGCATAGAATTCGGAACATTACACCCCCACCCCAGCCCCTTCCCTCCCCTGCAGAGGTTCTCAACACTTTCTGGAACAACCAGGGATGGGGGCAGTGGCCTGTCCTTTCCTGAGTGCACAGAGCTCTTGGTGCTGTCTGCCGTCTCCCCATCTCATCTTGTTTCCCTGGTGTAGGGGGTCGAATCATGTATCACAAAAGTGCACGTCCACCAGAAACCTCAGAATATGACATTATTTGGAACTAGGGTCTTTGGAGATATAATTAGTCAAGGATCTTGACTAATTATAACCCAGGGGGATGGTCCTGGGTTATAGGGTGGGTCCAGTGTAATCACAAGGGTCCTCACGAGAGGGAGTCAGGAGGGTCAGTGTCAGGGAGGAGACATGGCGTGATCGTTGGTTTTGAAGATGGAGGGAGTGGCCACAAGCTAAGGACTGCAGGTGGCCTTGAGACTCTGGAAAAGGTCAGGAAACAGACTCTTTCCTAGAAGCTCCAGAAGGAACATAGAACTTCCCAGTTGTAAGGCTAACAATCTGTGTGAAGACACTCAGCCTGTGGTAATTTGTTACAGCAGCAAGAGGAGACTAATATAGGCTCCTACATTAGGTGTCAAGGAGAAAACCCAGGATGGTGGTCCACTGTACTCACCATGTTCAATTGACCACTAGGCCTGGTGATCACACCTCTCCAGTAGGTCATGGGCCCGCCTCTTAATCCAACCCACCACGGCACACCACTGGACAGCCCACTGTCTCCACCCACCCACCCGACCTGCTCCACTCTGCTCTTCACACACTGCTGGGCTAATCCTCAAGGACGGTGAAGGGGCCAAGAACCCATCAAAGGCTGGGGGTCAAGTCTGAACTCCCCATCATGGCCTGCTTCTCCAGCATCACCTGGGGCCACCTCTCCCTCCTGCACATGTGCCAGCCCCTGTGAGTTGATAGTCACCAGACCCCTTCCCTCCCTGCCTGGATCATGTGACCCTCAGTCCACGGCAGGATGGCCCTTTCCTCTCCAGTCTCAGGCTGAATGCCTTCCCCTCGGGTAAGCTCCTTGTCTGTAGGGGGAGAAGGGAAGTTGCCCAGAGCTGAGGACCCAACGTGGGCAGGGCCTTTGTTGCTGCTGTTTGTAAGCACGTTTGATGCTGCGTGTGTGTCTGCCTCTCCCTGAGGATGGCTGAGTCGCCAGGAGGGCTTAATGGCATTGGCTTGACCCTGAGTCCACGCCCCACAGATGCTCAGCAGAGGGTGCTCCGGGGACGCTGGCATGAGTGGCACCTGTCCATCTGCCCCAGGTGCAGCCCTCAATCTCCACACCCAGCACTACCTCCCCGCCTGTCTAGGGACACTTCAGGCCCAGAAACACAGGACCATCTTCCACTGGCGCCTCCTCATGCAAAACAGCCCAGGGTCCTGGGCATCACCCTGGAAATGCATTGTGTCCCACCCCTAAATCAGTATCATGTTCTCAGCTACAGAATCTTTTCTTTGAAATTGAATAGATCCTATGCCTGTGGGAACTGTGCTGTTCATTAATCATGTTTCTCCTGTCCTGTATTTTGTGATGGTTTGACATCTTGGGGGGCCTTGGTGGCTGGGGGAGATGCCCCTCCCAGGAAGCTAATTCCTGGAGATCGTAAGCAACTGGCTTGCTAACATGTCCTTCAGATGCAAACCAACCAATCCGAGTCCATCACACCAAGCCCTCCTCATCTGCCTCTCATACACCAGGTTGGTGTCGCCCTGCCCTAAATCACCCAGGGCCAGGACCACCCTATGCCCCAAGGCCTGCCGAAATCATTCAAACTAGCTGACTCCCAGACTGCTTACCATGCCTCAGGTACCCTGATACAGGCTGGGCTGAGGCCCCCTCCGTCCTTTCTGCCTCCTGTCCAACTCTGGTGCTTCTCCCTGTGGCCCTGCAGGGCTTGCCTCTCGTTTCCAGGGGAACCGCAAGTTATACTGCACTTTTTCTTTCGATGGCATCAATGTCTCTACAGCATCACTCTGACCCCTTTACAAATTAAGACCAGGCCGAGGTCATGTTGTTACCACATTCTTAACACCACATGGTCTGCAGGGGAAATAAAGCTGTCATGAAGGATAGGGTGACATTTTCTAGAAAGGTTGACCTGGGTGGGGGTGGGGAAGCATGACAGGGCCCACTGTGTCTCGCACAAAGGGTCTCTGGCCGCGAGGGGTGCACTGCTGGGGCTGGGGTTTCAAAGAGTTCCCCACACGGCACGCCTCGGCCCCTCCCCAGCCTGCCTCTCCTCCTAATGACATCCCTGTATCCACTTTGTGCTTGGGTGGGGTCCTGGTTTTGTGGACGGAAGCCCACACTCAAGCCCACAGTGGCTTCCTTGTGGTTGAGCCTCCTGCCTTGCTTATGAAATCAAAGTATCTCTGTATGATAATAAGTAATCAAAATTCAATGAATAAAATATTGAACGCTCCTAATAAAATGCAATGTCTGCATCAGCGGAACCATCCGCCGGGCACACTGGTATTTGTTCTGGATTCCCCAGGGACTGGTAAGGAGAGTGGGATGAGCTCTCAAATGGCAGTGGGACTGTCGGGCTGCTGTTCCCGCATCACCCAGAGGTGGGCCAGGCCAATGGCTCGCTGGCTGCTTTCATTTTGATGGCTTCAGCTTTCACAGGGCAACCCCATAAAGCAGTCTCTTAGAGTGCATCTTTGAAATTCTGGCGCTGTCGCCTCCAATAAAAGCCGTAGAAGGGAAATTTCAATAAGATAACTCAAGAACATTTAATTTTCTGCTCCTTTGGATTTGCTATCTTATTACAGCCATTCAGTTAGCTAATAAATGTCCGATCCTGTCCAATCTTCATAGCAAGCAAAGAGGCCGGGATTTAAGTAATTGGATGGAATGTCTGGGGGCAGCTTCTAGCGGAGTTGGCCAACAAAATCGGTGGGTGCAATGTCTAACCCTATTGTGGAAGCCGCTTCCACTAATCCTGGCTGACTGTCCCCCAACCCTGCCCCGGGCCCCCCGTTTAGCTGGGATGAGGGGCCTGGGTGGGAGGGTCAGGGGCAGGAGTGGAGACCCTCAGAGTGCTGATTTCATTCTCAGATGGAGGAGGGGTCCGGGCAGGGAGCCGAGGTGGCCCGGTGAGACCAGCCATACCAGAAAGGCTTCCTTTTCTGGTTTTGACACAAAATCCATATCCTGCTGGGCTTGGCAGTGACGGACACAGGCTCACACGGCAGCTGCTCCCCTTGAGACAGCAGACGGGCTAAAGTCTTAATGTGAGCCCAGCCTGTCCCTGTCCTGGGGCCCGGGTCCAGGCACCTGCTGTGTGTTGGCTGGACCTTTGGGGTCATGGTATGGCCTGGGTTTGACCACAAACACTTACTCCCAATCACCATACTAGAGGCCACTCTGGAGGGCCTTGGATGAGGCCACTGAGGGCGGGTGTCAGCTGAGGCCAGTTAGAGGCTCCCCAGGCAGGGTGGGCCTTCGCCTACCACCCCTCCCTCCTCTCCCCCACTTACTCACAAGGCCATGCGAGGCCTTGGGGGAGCCGGTCTGCAGGGCTGGGCTTGCCCGTCAAGAGCGCTGCTGCGAGGACAGAAGCAGTAGCACTGAGCAGAACGTGAGTCCCACCCACCAGATCTCCTACGAGGTGCTTTCTGAGACCACCCGCCAGCCCCAGGAGGAGGGGCCCCCAAGGCGCTTGGAAGACGCGTGGTCGAGGCCACGCTCAGTGGACGTCAGATTGGTCCTGGGAGCGTGGCCAACATTGCTGACGCCGTCCGGGTGACAGGAACGAGAGGCAGGAAAGGAAGGTCTTGCTGCCGGCAGCAGACAGTCTGAGGGTGGAGACAGCGCGGGACCAGCAGCTCTGCAGCGAGTGATGAGGCAAGAGGATCAGAGCTCAGGGCCCAGGGGAAGCATCTCCCTGAGGCTGGGTGGCCGAGCTGGGACCCTGGGCTGGATGGTCAGGAGGACTTAGCCTAGCGTGGGAGGGGTGAGATCACAGGAAGGTGGGATGTGGATTCGACCCCACCATGTCCACGCCCCAGGCCCCTTCCACCTAGCTACGCCAGCACAGGACATGAGATTCAGAAGTAAAAACCCACGTGGAGCCTGGGGTCTGCGCCTCATCAGGAGTGCCATCTGGGAGGCTTACCAAGAACATTTCAGGTGTCAGTGTCCTCATTTGTAAAACGAGACTGTGCGTGGCTCCTCCCCCCACCTATGGGGTTTCGGAGAAGCTGAGGACTCCCTCATCCCTTCCCATGCGGCCCCTCCACCATCAAGCCAGAAACGGCCTTTTCCTGCTTGGAATGTCTCTTTCCCTCTGCCCTCAGCCAGGGAGAGCGCTCTGCTCTTGGGGGCTCATCTGGTCAGGTCAGGCCCACCTGACATACCCTCTCCCTTAGGTTACAGCATAACAGATTCCCAGGAGACATGTATCCTAGTCACAGGTTCTGGGGATTTGGGGAGCATCTTCAGGGTGCATTCTGCTTTCCACACATGTAGTATGCTGACACCCCCTCACCCACATGCCCGCGTTCCTGAACAGGCCAAGCCCTGTGCCATGTGACCAGGGCACCGAGGAGGGAGACTTATCCCTGCTGTCTGTACTCAAGGCTCACAGTCTCCGTGGTAGACAGGCAGACAAGCAAGAACCTCCTTAGAGTACACAGGCCCTACAGTTAAAGGCTCTCAGACAGAGAAGGAACTCATTAGCCTGGGCTGTGGGCTGGGCAACCCTTGGCCTGGGTTTTGCAGGAGGAATAATTCACCTGTGCTGTGGGTGGGGCATGTGCCCCTGGAGCGAGGGCGTGCTCACGTAGGGCGAGGGGAGCTCGTGGGGTGAGCAGGGCTGGTGTAGCTGGAGGGGAGGGGAGGAGGCAGGGTTGGGAAAGTGTACAGAGGCCAGAGCAGGAAGCTGAGGGCCGGGTGAATGGAGGCTGGGGGATGCGGGGGAGTCTCAAGCATCCTCCATGGAACATGTAGCTGCTCAAAGGTGCATCGGTGCCCAGGCTTCACGTTTTGGGATGCGTGACCCTAAAACCCCGTCCTCCTCCTCCATGACCTCACTGGCAGAGAAGCGCCCTGGCTCTCCAGGCCTGAGGGGCTTCCCAGCTTTTTGCAGCACTCTGGTCCTGTACTCGGCTGAATAATGACCCCCAGAGGTTCATACCACCATCCCCAGTACCTGTACATGTCACCTTACTGGAAGAAGGGGCTCTGAAAATGAGAATAAGTGAAGGATCCCGAGACAGGAGATGATCCTGGATTGTCAGGGTGGGCCCGATGTCATCACGAGGGTCCCTGCAGATGAGACTTCAGGAGATAAGAAGGTCACATGACACAGAGGCAGCGAGAAACGCAAAGATTCACGTGTGGGCCCTGAAGGTGGAGGGAGGGATGCGAGGAACCCGGCCCTCCTCCTGTAGGACAGAGTCAAGCGCTACGATTGATTCCCAGTCAACACGGATGACCCTGCTTGCTCTGAGCGAGGGGACTGGGGTGGGGGTCCTGTGGCTGCTGTAACAGTCACAAACTTAATGGCTTTAATGCCACCCATTTATTCTCTTCCAGTTCTGGAGGGTGGAAATCCCAAATCAGCTGCTGGGGCTGAAGTCAAGGAGGTTCTAGGGGGAACTTGCTTCCTCGCTTCTCCAGCTTCTGGAGCTGTGCTCCACACTTCCCTCCTTCCACCTTCAAAGCCCACATGTGCATCTTTGTGTTTCTCTCTGCCTCTGTGTCATGTGACCTTCTTCTATGGGTTCTCTGGAACCCAGCTCTGACCTCCCGTTCACACGCTTCCCGGGACCAGGAGGTATCCGGAGTCCCCCAGTGTGGACCAGCTGCACAAACGTGTGCTGCACTTTTGGGGTCATGTTTTCTGATAAGCAGCCACGTTAACAGCCTGACGCACTAAACACAAATCGATGTATTTCTGCCTTGCAAAGAATGTTTAATGTCCTGCCATAATTCCTGCTATCTGTTGGGGCCAGGAGAGAGATGGCTTTATTTCTTCCATAACTCTTGGTAGCACAATTCCATTGTTTAGTTGGTGACACAAACTTGCTGTCATTTATCACCTGGGGAGAGAGATGGAGTTGGTGGCTGGCTGGAAAAGCGGGCCGGGAACTCAGGAACATCCCCAGTTCCCATGGCTGCTTGAGAATCTGGGGATCTGGGGACTTTTCTGTGCCTGTTGACAGTCACCTTGCTTCCAAGCGCTTTTGGCAGGTCCCAGGTCTGTCCACTCTGGGTGCAGAATTCTGCAAAGTTCCAATGGTCAGTTCAGAGCTGCTGCCCAGAAGCCCTCGGCCATGCTTGTCCCAGGAAAATGGAAAACCATTAATTTGCAGTCGTCTGAAGTGTGGTAGGGACACGACTGCTAATTGGCAATAAGAGATACTAAATGGAGCAAAGTTTATGTTAATGAGCCATTTATCAACAGGAAGCGGCTCGCTGGCTCACTCCATCACTCGGCTGGCGTTGGGTTTGTTTGCACCACAGGTGTGTCCCAGTTGATGGAGCCGGCCGCTGGTTCCCTCTGTTCTCAGCTGCTCTCAGCACGGCCTTGGCACCCCTACCCTCTGGTCTTGTTTCTAAACCTCTGTGGACAACAGCTGTCCTGGACCGAGCATCTCTGGCTTGTCAGGCACCGTGTTCACACTTGTAACCCTCATCTCGTGTCCTGAGGCTCTGTGATCCTCCAGCTCAGAGACTCCAGCCTGCCTGCCTTTCTCCAGACCCCACAGAGGATTCAGGGCTGCAGAAGAGACCACTGCTCTCACACTGGTTTCCCTGAAGGCCCAGCCCAGTCTGTGCTGGTTTCCGGGGGGGACAGCTTCCCGGGTCATTTCAGTGCCCTGGAGCTGGACGTAACCAATGACCACAAACGGGGGGCTTAAAACCACAGACGATTCTCCCACACTTGTGGAGCCAGAATCCACAATCAAGGTATCGGGGGTTGTGCTCCCTCTGGAGGCTCCAGGGGAGGCTCCCTCCTTGTCCCCTCCAGGTTCTGGGGGTTCTGGGGGCTCCAGGTGCTCCTGGGCTGTGGTCGCATCATCTAGTCTCTGCCTCTGTTGTTACGTGGCCTCCCCTTCCTGCCCGTGTGTCTCTTCTTCTGTCTTTTAGTCTCTTATAGGCACAGTCATCATTATAAGACATTATAGGTGCTCACGTGGGTAACCCAGTGTGATCCTTACCTTGATCCGATCTGCAATGACCCTTTTACCAGGTAAGGTCACCCTCACAGGTACTGGGATGAGGACATATCTTTCTGGGCACCACCATCTAACTTACTCCAAGTGGGGAGTGGGTGGTGCCCTGTGTCCTTGTGGATGACCCACTGGAGAACTGGCATTGGGCCCCAAGGCAGGGGTGCCCCATGGCCCAGCCAAGCACCCATTCATCCCTCACAGATTCAACAGCAACATTTGCAGGCAGCTTTGGAGGACTCCCGTGGTCACCTTGGGTGGTGTGTCTGTCCCTGATGTCCAGCGAGGGGGGCGATGGGGATGTCTGATGCCAGGGCTCCTGCCGCCCACACCTGCCCGCTTGGTTCACGTGACCCCCTTTAGGGAAACCCCTGCTGTCCCTGTTTCTGAGAGGAGGAGGGGCTCCAGGGACGCCATGGAAGCCCCGGCTGTCAGGCAAACTGCTGCCCCCAGGACACTGGCTCTGTCCCGTCACGCACTGGATGTGCCATAAACAACACTTCGCCTCTTTTGCAAACCCAGGGAAGCAAGGCCTGCATCTCAAAGCCATGGTAGGACTTGGTGTGGTTAGGGTCCAGCACCTCGGTGCCACCCTCAGCAAGTTGGGCCCCTCCCTGCCCTGTCCCCACCTGTCACCCCGGGTGGGCTGGCAGAGTCCCTCTCTGTCTTGGGTGGCAGCCGCAGGGAACCCCACCACAGTCCCAGCCCCAGTTCTTGGGAAGGGGTCAAGAAGGAGACACACAGGAGCCCTGAGGGGCCTGGCGGTCTTGCTGGCATACACTCAGGGAGCCAGTGTCCCCCTGTGGCAGACCTGGCATTTCCGATGTTTCTCCAGATAAGAGGGGACCTGGTTACTCTCCACCTGCCCCGCAGATCCATGCCTGGCCATGCCCGCTGCTCCAGTGGGTGCAGCCACGGGGAGTGCTGGCAGGAGATGGGGGCAGGAACAGAGCTCGGTGTGTTTCCCGCCTCCTCTGCCCGGCTCTGGCTGAAACCCCTCCCCTCCCACTGCTGCAGCACCCACCCCTCCCACTGCGTTCCCACCTAGGGGTGGCCATGCCTTCCCGCTGGTACCGGCTCTGGCTTCAGTCTCCCAGTCCTGCCCTTCTTTCTGTAAATAGTCTCATTAATTTCCCCAGTTCAACCTCTGAGTGGAATTCTGGTTCCTGCTGGGAGCCTGATTTTTCCAAAGTGGCATCATGATTAATTGATATATTTAATGACTAAAAGGCCATCATCTCTCCTCCGCTTGACCCACCGACCCCTCCTTCCAGGCTGGCTTTGGCTCTTCTGGCTGCAGAAAGCCTTTCCTGCCCACGCCAGTCCACGCTTGGTCGGCCCCCTCCCGGGACGCCCATGCTGCTGATGGAGAGCTGCTCAGGCGGGGGGCATGTGCAGAGGTCCCTGGTCACCAAGCTCCCCGCTGCTTGTCACTCATGGTCCGCCAGCGTCTTTACTGCACTGCCCTTGGCCAAGCACACATGCCCCCCTTTGGCTGTCCGGTCCTCCAGGGTCAACTTGCCCCGGGGCTCACTGGCTCTGATGGGATTGGAGACGTTTGTCTGAAAACCCCAGGACCCCGGGACAGCTCTCCTGCCCTCCGCAGCAGGACACAGAGGGACCAACACCTCCCATCTCCACTGTGTGACCTGGGTGCAAATGTGTGTGTGCGAGGCTGTGCCTCACTCCACGGGGTGAGGCACAGATGGAGGAATGAAAGCGCGCTTCCAAGTTGGAAAGAATCTCCCCCCAGGATGTGGATTCTTGTCCCATCACATTTTATCCTTCACAGATTGCCAGCCCCGGTTGGGGAGGGGGTGGCTAAGTGCCCCTCCCCACCTTCCAGTCACCAGGCCAAATATCAGCGGCTCTGTCTTTGGGCTGAGTTGGATTTACCGAGCAGACTTCTGTTCAGTGTTCTGTTGGCCCAGAGATGGGGCAAGAGCCATCTTTTTGCTTGAATATGATACAATGAAGGTAATTTTGTGAGATGCTAATAACATAGGGGGACATAGCTCATGTCCCCAGTTCAACCCCTCTGAGCAGAACCACTGTGTGCTCACCGGGGTCCCTGTGGGAGCTGGTGGGAGTGGCCCCTCTTACCTGGAGCCCCTGAGGTGTGTGACTCCTCAAGGGTCTCCTTCAGCCCCCACTCCCCTTTCCTGTGAGTCCCCAGCAGTTTATTCACTTGGTCACACACGCTTGCCCGAAGTGCCATCATCTCTGGGTTGATGGAGGTGCCCAGCTGATGTGCTGTCATCTTTGGGTTGATGGAGATGCCCCAGCTGATGTGCTGTCATCTTTGGGTTGATGGAGATGCCCCGGCCGCACCATCAATCCCGTGAGTGATGGGCATGAGCTCCACCAGCCTCCTCTGCCAGCTCAAGGTCATTATTTCAAGCTTGGTCTGGGAGCTCTGGTGCCAGGGAGGATGGAAGTGCCCACAGGGAAGGCTATTTTGAGTCCCACACCCTGTGCATTTGTTCTGATCACCCGCAGCCCTGGGCACAAGTTGGAAGAGTGGCTGTGAGTCACCAGGAGAGGTCTCCCACTGGCAAAGTCCTGCCTGGTTCTGGCCCATTCTCCCTTTGGCATAATCAGTCACGTGCCTTCTTTCCAGGCAAATGGCAACCAAGAGTCTTGTGGAATGGATAATCAATTTCAATAATAAGTTAAATGGGTTTGCTTTTGTTTCCAGAAAGTCTCCCACTGGGAGAGGGATGTTTTGAAAAGACTCCTGGGTTGAGTTTTACTTCTGAACTTGGACCTCTAACTGCTTCTGAGACAATTGAGTAGAGAGCATGAATAAACATGGGGGGGAGCTTCTCCTCCACACCCACACGCACGGGGTTGGCAGCCCCGGGACCAGCTCTGGCAGAGGCCTCATTGGCCCGTGCTGTGAAGGACACATCATGGTGTCAGCCGCCCTCTGCCACTCTGTTTAAATGTCCCTTCAGAGCCAGATTGCTTCTCCTCGAAATGTCACACGTGGCTTCCAGGACATGGGGGTGATGTTTGTCAAACACAGCAGACCTGAGCCATCTAAGTGAATGTCACAAAGCTGAGCCCAGAAGCTGATTTCATCGTGGAACCAGCCCAGGGTTTGCAGCCATCTGGAATCTGCGGGTCTCCACCGCCATGGGCACATGACTTGTTATCCCTCTGCCTTCGGGTCTTAGAACAGATCATGGTACATCGTGTTCAGAAAGTGTTTACTGGAGGGATGAACGAGGGGAGGGAGTCATCTCTGGATCACTCACTTGTCCAGTTTGAGGAGGTATTTCTCTGGGAAAACCAGTAAGATCTCTGAGAGCAGGATCGGGCTGGGCATATTTTGTTGGCCCATGACCTATCCTCCGTGCATGATCAACAAACACCAGTGGGAAGAACATCACTCATGTGCTACAGTCAAGGAGTTCCTTATGTGGGATTTAAATTCTTTGTGATGACAGAAGTCCTGAATAAGCCAGTTTTCTTTTGATAATTCCTCAAAGCATCTATAAATTTTTTTGCAGTGTGATCTCTTAGAGGGTTACAGCACTCTGACTGGTGGGTATCTCTTTGGTTGGGAACTGGATAAAGTCATTGTCTTGCATTTAGGGGCTATTTGTATTAAAACACCATCTTAAAATACTAGACTCACACATAGCTGACGAGCTACTCAGTTGTGAGGGATGTACATGAATGGGAAAAAAGGTGATTTTTGTCTCCCTTGTCTTGATCACTTATTCAATGGAAAGGTATGAAAATAAACCACACTAAGTTATTTTCTTTCCCTTTTCTTTTGTGCCAAAAAAATAGAGACTGGAAGTGATATAAATTAAATTCATATATGATGTCTCCACTACAAGTACTCAATTCTGATCCACTCATTGGTATAGGGAGAAACTTTCCCGTTAGATGTGAGGATCAAATTTTGTCATTTAGGGGTAAAACCAGCTAACCAACACACCTACTCATCCATCCATCCACCAACCAACCACCCAATTTACCACCCCCAAACTAACCAATCAACCTACCAAAAACAAATCAACCAACCAAAAGCCAACCAACCAACCGACCAACTAAAAAAAAAAAAATTCAACCAACCCAAACCAACTAACCAACCAACCAACCAACCAACCAGTCAGCCCACCTTGTCTGGATTGGCTAACCAGCAAAGTTATGGATCATCCATGTGCAGCCATGCAAAGGGGGTGCAGTTTTGCTCAGCAGGAAAATGCTGTGGGTTACCTGACAGTAGTAAATGTCCTTGAGGAAAAGGGGCAGCATTTGGTCCTGCCGACTTTTCTTTTCTATTTGCCCCACTTGGCTTCTGTGATGACACATCCTGTGGTACTTCACCTACTTCTCTGTTGCTTATTCTCAGTATCCTTTTCTTGGAACCCTGCCCCCCCCCCCACGCCCCACCTCCACTGCCCACCTGCTTATGCATTCCCCATGGTACTAACCTGTGTCATTTTCTCATGGCAATTTTATTCATTTCTTTGTATTCTGTGGCTTTTGCAGTGGAAGTGATGGTTGAGCGGAGCATTGATCCATTCAGGTAGGGACATGATGAGCTTGACCTGTCCTGGACACCCATGTGGGCATCTGTGCTTGGAGTGCCTGGGACATTAGGACGTGACCATGATTTAGACTTAAGCAAGCATGGGTCTGAGCCCAAGAGGAAGCCACACAATGGCTTGTGATTTGGGACATTTTCTTAGTCTCAGCTTCCTCAGCTATAAAAGGGGACTAATAATGCATATATTAAAGGATGTGTTTTGTCAATTTAATGAAAGTTTCACTGAAAAGTTCTAGTAAGTGGTCAGATGCCTGTGGATGGTCATTGTCTATGGCAACTTCTCTTTGTTCTGTTGAGTCTGCCCTTGACTTCTAGTCATGAACCTTCAGCATTTATGGAGTATCAACCATATACCTGGAATGTGCTAAGTGCCGGAGACAAGCAGAAGAATGGGACACAGCCCTAGGCAGGGAGGCAGATTCAAATGGGAAGTGTTCTCAAGGCACAGGAAATGTGAGCATCTTCCTCCTCCCCCCACCTCCTGTCTGTAATGTGATCCATATGTCCCTTGCTTCTCACTGGATGTTGCCATCTTCCAGAGAGGAGAGGCCACCCTTGTCTCACCAGTTGGCAGTCGATCATGTTTGATGTCCTCCTATTAACAGAAAGATACCTTTCAGCTTCTTTTTTTTTTTCAGCCACACAGCGTGGTATGTGGGATCTTAGTTCCCCAACCAGTGATCAAACCTGTGCCCCCTGAATTGGAAGTGTGGAGTCTTAACTACTGGACTACTATGGAAGTCCCTCAGCTTCTTGATCTGAGCAGACTAGCTCTCCACAGCCTGCTTTTTACCTGTTCAAGCCCCACTTTTCACTACTCACTCCCCCTGCTTTAACCACATTCAGCTTCTCAGTGTTATTTGCCATTCCTTGAGTCTTCTGGATCCCCACCTGTGTAAGCGGGACCTCCTGCCTGGATTTCTCTTCCTGCCACCCATCTTTCAAACTCCATCCAAGTTCCCACCCTCTCCTAGAAGGCTTCTGGATGTTTACAATCCCTGCCAGTCAACCAGCCCTCCTGCTCCCACTCTTCCTCCGTGCCCTGATTCTAGAACACTCAAAATCATCGTAGCATAAGATTAGCGCATGCTTCTAAATCCACAGACGTGACTCCTCCAGGACAGGGGCCACGTTTCCTTCATCTTTGTAGCGAGTATGGGACCATGGAGGATGGTCTGAAGATGACTGAGCTTTCCAACCAGGCAATGGGGTAGCTGGTGCGTCTTCTCCAACAGAGCGAACTCTTCAAGGACAAGGAAGCTCGGCTGTGCATTTTGTGTCCTTGGAGAACACAAGGCGTCCCAGAGAGGCTCAGTAACTACGTGCTGGATAATGTTTTGGACTGAGTTATTGAACATGTGAAAAATGGTATTACACTTAACCAAAGCTTTCCCTTCTTTCCATTTAAGTGCTAAAAATCTTTTCTCCCTCTTGGGAGGCTCAGGTACCAAGGACAGACAAACATTCTCTCCAGCGGGCTTAGTTCCTGACTTTCTGCCACACCCTCCCTCTAGCACAGCTTTGTGGGATCCTTAGGGTAGCCCAGTGGGCACAGTATGTTCTTGGCTTTCTCCTCCTGGCTGGCACATCAGTCCCTTAACCTGAATGATCCTAGCTGGTCCCACAGCCTCAGCTGTCCTGCAGATGACTTCTAGAACTGTCCCTTTAACCTCTCCTGTAACTTTTACTCAATTTGGTAATGGCAGCACCTAGTGAATGTCCCACAAGCCCCTATGGTACCTGGGGATCCTAACTGCAGGCAGTGAAGGACATGGCACAGGTCGTCTTCCATGGGAGGGTATTTGTGTTATGCTGTGTAGGATTTCTTGGATGGACAAGGAATCCAGTTTGGGTGTTAACTCTTTCAGGGACCAAGCAGGAGGAGAAGACTCCAATCAAACCATAAGACCATTTCAGGGGAATTTCCGCTGTTGATACGACCTACCATGCAGCAAACACCAAGTGAGGGACTGGCCCCTGGAACCTGGGCCAGCTGCCACAACAGAGGCGGGGCCTTTGCTGCTTGCCTCTGCCCCCCATGCTTTATTTCGATTTCCAAATCTCAGGCGAGTGCAGCTGCTTGGTAGAGGTGGTGCCACAGGAGAAGCCTAGCTCTGTGGGGGATGAAGGTAGGTCATCTTTGGAACTCTGACCTCTGCCTGCCGATAGGGTCGGTGCAGTGTCTCAGGGTCTGCAGTCGGCCCCATTCTCCCTTTCAGCTCTTCCACATCTGTACACATCATTCTTCCATCTCTAAATTTCCAGCTGTAAGAGTAGCTGCAGCTCCGTGCCTCCCTGAAGTTCCTGTGCACAGAGAATGCATCCTCCCTCCCCCCAAAAGGGAGGGCCCTCACTGCCATCTGTGTCCATTTCTGGGAGATGATTATCCAATCACAATTCCATCTTGATGCCTTTAATCCATGGACCAGATAATAGAACTAACCGCCATGACACACTCTCTATGACACAGGAGGTGTAAAGAGATGGAAAAAATGGAAGAAGCCATCTATCCATACATGCGTGCTTGACGGAGCAAGGAGAGCTATGGCTGGCTGCTACGATTTCTGTATCTGTAACAGGTCACAAGGCCAGGGCTGGCATGTAAAGCCTCCATTATCCATCACTCATGTTATATTCATTTGCCCTTAGCTAGCACCCAGTTGGTCAGGCTTGTTATCTTGTAGGGTGGCTCCAACTTTTACTCCTGAGGGGTCTGAGCCTTTGGTGGTCCTGTGTGTTGGTGGGTTGCTGTAATCTTCCCCCAACTCCTGTCACTGTACCTGGAGGTGGCAGGGAGGACCCCAGAGAATGTCTGGGCTCCAGACATACTTTTTTTCTGTCACCTCTGCTTAGGGACTTCTAGTTTTCCCTTGGTGGTCAGGACAAACTTTCCCAGACAACACAATAACCTCCCCACCTCACCTGCCCAGGGACATGAGGAGCCTGAAGCCTTAACCTTTAAGTCAGTGAGACTGTTGTCAGGGCTCCCCATTGGAGAATTCCTCCTCCAGGGACCAAAATGTCTACACCAGGAGAGCCCTGAGCTGCATGAACTGGACACACAATTTTTGCTCGTGGGAGGTGTCACTGTCACCTCCACCCTTGGTCCCTGGACAAGCATGTTCTGTGAGAGCACCTGGCCCTGTACTAGTTTCCTACACTGGGTAACAAATGACCACAAGCCCAGAGGCTGGAAGTGGCGTCCTTTTATTATCTCATGGTTTCTGGAGGTCAGAATTCTGGACGCAGTTGAGTTGAGTTCAGAGTCTCGTGAGGCTGGAACCAAGGTGTTGGCCAGCCTGCATCCCTTCTGGAGCTTTGGGTCTCCTTTAAGCTCACGTGGTGCTGTGCTGGCAGAATTTACTGCTTTGCAGCTGCAGGACCTTGGCTTGCTGGCTGCGGGCACGGGCTGAGCTCAACTCCCAGAGACTGCCTTCAACTCCGTGCCAAGCCAGCTCCTTGCTCTGTGGCTCCCCAGAGGCCCTCTCAGGCCTCAAATCTCCTCTTCACAGAATGCCCCATCCCTCTAAGGGTCAGGCCCACCCAGGATAATCTTTGTTTGTTTAACTCAAAGTCATCTGATTAGGGACCTTAATTACACATGAAAATCCTTTCTGCGGTATAATGTAATGTAGTCACAGGGCTGATACACCATCATTTTGACAAGTCCTGCCCACAGACAAAGGGAGGGGTTTTGAAGGCTGCATACACCAGGGAGTGGAAACCTTGGGGCCATCTTAGGATCCTGCCCCCCACAGTGCCCTATGTTGGCTTCTGTTCAGAGCAGGCATCTCCCAGAGAGGAGCACGTCAGTTTCATAAGGTGTTATCTCTGCAAGGAGCCATGTGTGAGTCTGCGACAGGGTGCTCCACGGTTCTGGGACCTCATGTGCTCTTGGTTGAAGGTGAACATCGTAAGACAGTGAATACCATGAGTCAGCTCACAGTTTTGTCTCGTTTCGTCTTCTCGCCCCCCACCAGAATGGTTCCATGGACAGAAGCAAAATTGAAAGTGATATTGTAACAATGGACAAAGTGTTTAGAAAACCCACAGATGGTGTTTTGGAGAAGTGAGCTAGGCAGGAAAGGCAAACACTTATTTGCAATGTGTCTATTTCTCTGAGGGCCAATTTCTGCCCCCTCCGTGTTAGAAGGGGTGCAATACAATCCACCTGCCACCAGGTGGCTGGTACCCCAGGTGCCTGCTGCCAGACCAAGGTTCAGCATTGGCCACTGCTGATGGCATTTCAGGCTCTCAGTAGATGTGGCCGGCCAGCGCCTGAACTGTCCATCTCTGCCTCCAAGTCTACTTTGTCCACACGCCCATTGAGGATGCACAAGGATGGGAATGAGGCTGGCTGACCCATACCTGCCGACCATGGATGCCCTTTGGGGCCATTTAGAGAGGTCCAAGTATTTTCACTCTCTGAAAGTTGCAGCAACAACCCTCCCCCAAACATTCTGTTCCCAGCTCCCACTCTTGTTCCTCGGGGTCCCTGGACAACCAGTCAAACCACTAGTGATCATGAATAGCTATGGACCTGCCCCTCTGGCCATCTCCTTTTCCTGGCAGTCTGTGAGCTCTACCTACTGGGGGTTTCCATCCTCCGCTCTCCTGTGATGCCACCCCTGAACAGGCTGGGGATGCCCCAAACTCTTCTCTGCCCATTGGCATTTGGAGCAGGGTGACTGGTGAGCAAGATTGCATTTTCCCTGAGCTGGCTGCAGTGAACTCCCCAGGAGACCACACACTTCAAACCCAACAAACCTCAAATACCCCTCTGTGCCCTTCTTAACTAATCTGTAGCTCATTCATTCATATGTTCATTTGTTCATTCAGCAGATGTGTATTGGGGGCCTACTGCATACCCTGAGCTTGTCCCCTCACTGCTGTCACAGAGAAGGGATGACACAGATGTGGTGGTCCTAGCCCTGGAGGAGCCAGAGAAAGAGACAGTGATTAAACATAATAATAATAAAGTACAGTGGTCTAATCCACGACTGCTGTGACAGCTAGGGAAGCAAGGGTATCAGCCGATCAGTGACCCCATGCCCTGAGACTTATGAGCCAGGCACTGGGTCCTTCCTCCCATCCTGCCTTAGTCTCCATCACACTCCCATACAGCACACTTAATACTGTACTTTCTCCAGCCATCCCTGCTGCCGTGGCCATATTTGGACTCCAGCATCTCTCCCTATCTCTCTCCAGGCCATCAAAGTCGCTAATGTGTTTCTCTGCTTCCAGTTTTACCCTTCCGGTAATTTTCTTTACCAGGCAGTCCTAAGTGATGTTTGAAAGATGCACAATCTGCTCACATCCCTGCTCTGCTAGAACTGTTCTGTTTCTCTGTGTGCCTTTGGGAGGTATCAGAGGTCCTTGGGGCACCTTAAAAGGGGGGACGTCTGCCCTCCGTGCTGCCCTCCCTGCATTTGGGTTCCATAAACACCAAGCCGCCTGCAGTCCTGACCGCCCCATACTGCTTCCTGTCTGTGCTATCCAAAGGCTGCCCTCTGCCTGAAATGCTCTGATCTCAGTACCTGAGAGGCTTCTTTCCAGTTTCCAAACCCTATTCACTCCTTACCCTCTGTCTGAAGTCTCTCTTGAAAATCCCAAACAGAGATAATCACCTCTCTTTATATTTCTGTCTGTACCTCTGACATCCTGTTGTCACTACATGTGGCATTTTGGATGCAATTACTTGTTGACAGTGGAGTTGTATCTTGTATAGAGTTTGGTTCTAAAGTCACCTAGGAGGTGAAAATTGCCTGTAATCAAAATTATTCTTGAAATTTCCTTCAATTCCTCATAAAGAGCAGTACACATGGGTTTGTGTCAATAGACATCACCCGTTGCTCTGACCTGGCTCGTGGTGGTTTGCTAAGACCCTCGATGAGTCTTCCTGTGTCTTCATGGATGTCAAAGAAACCTTTGCCTGCCCCCTAAACAAAGGTGTTTGCTTTCCTTCTGTCAATGGTCAGGGAAAAACCGAGATCCCACTTTCTCTGCAGCTTGCTGGCTGACCTGGCTGGCTCTGGCTTATCCACGCTGTGTTTGGGGTGAACACACACTGAAAGCCGTGCTGGATGGGGTCCCCTCTCCCTGCCGGACTCTCTCCAAGGAATAGACTTCAATACACAGAAGTTAAAAGAGCATCAGATGTGAATCCAGATATGTGCTGTGTCTCATGCTAGATTGATAATTCCCTGCGGTAACACTGTATGTTATTCATCTTCACTGAATCGATAGCAAACAATATCTAGATCAAGGCTCATCTTCTACCAGATGCCTGCGTGAAGGAGGGACTCTTGTCATTTATGAATGAATACACCTGAGACAGAGGCACGTCCCTGGTCCACAGAGCTGCCGCAGACCTTGAGTGACGGTGGCCCAGAACCAGGCAGCATTTCTCTTCCTTTCTGCTCACTCCTCCTGTGCAGCTGTGTTATACTTCTCTTTCCTTATTACTCCAAAGTGTAGCCTTTAGGAGTCTGTGCATCACTCAAAGACTAAACAGTATACTTCACTAATAATCTCCCTTAATTTCCTTAAAAATTAGTATTTCCTGATGCATGCTTCTTAACAAGTGCTGCAAATGCTTTCTATGTCTTTTCAAGTCCAATTCCTTGAGCTTTTTAGAAAATGACCCTGAACCTAGGGACAAAAAGGGGGGGGGTTGCCACATCATCAGTAACTGGTGTGTTTACTCCAAAAACCATGGACTGAGAAATTCTTTCCGGTAGCTCTGTCCAGCACCCTGTTTCTACAGAGTAGGAGGTAGTCTCCTGTTTTCAAATCTGTGAACCAGGAGACAATGGTCTGGAGATTTTCATTAAACATGTTAAGGTGGAAGAGAAGGACTTGTAAATAGACACTAAGAAACTCCATCTGTACTCGACTTGAAGGTTGATTTCTGACTGATATGGATATGTATCTTCTAATCTGAAGACACAGTTGATGGAAACATCTGCTCCATCAGCGTCTGTCACCTCCTTCACATTATTTACTCTACCCCAATGATAAAACTAGCCTTTGGGCCATGATGCAATTTCTATCTCAGATTTTATTAAGCACTTTGTCTTTGCTGACAATGGCAGCGGTTAAAATGGAATGAGTTAGTGTGTTCTCAGTGAAAGCTCTAGAATAAAAGCTGTCCCAGGATTCAGCGATGTTTCAGGCAGTCTCTTTTTTATTTATTCAGTAGAGCCATCTAGGGACAACTTGTACTCCCTTGTGTCTTGAATATCATACACCAGACTTAAAGAGGCTTCACTGGTTTAGTCTGGTAGAGAATTCTAGGCTTAAAGTCTTCTTCTCAAGGACTTTTGAAGATCTTCCGTGCTATCTTCCAGCCAATGTTATTGTCAATGAGAAAATTGCCAGTCTTATTCCTCTCCTTCTCTTCTTCTTCCTTTGCCCCCTTTTTTCCTCTTTTTGTAGGCAATCTGTAGTTTCTCTTTGGTTGCTTTCACAATACGTTGTTTGCCTTTTTTTTTGTTCACATTGCCTGATGTTGGGTCCAGGCAAGCATTTATTTTTAATTATCCTGCTTATGACTCAGTGAGCCTCTCAGCTTGAGCATTCAGGCCTTTCTTCAGTTTTGGAAATCACTTGGCCATTCTTGTCTGTCTCATTCTCTTTATGCTTTCCATCTGGAATTCAAATGAGACCCATATCAGGATCATATTACTTTGGTCTCAGTTTCCTGTCCTCTCTCAGTCATACTTTCAAATCCTCTACCTCTGTGTGCTGCATTCTAAGAGAATGTGCTGCATTTCCTCATTTCTATCTTTCGGTTCACTAATTCTCTTCTCAGCTGCTTCAATCTACCTTTGAAATGATTGTCTGACTTTTTAATTTAAAGGATTGTCTTTGGCTCTTTTCCAAATCTGCATGTTCTTTTTAGAATCTTGTTCTTTCCATATGGTTTCTAGTCCTTATTTGATCTCTTCAATTATTTTAAACATAATAATTTTATGGTTTCACAGAATTCTAGCATTTCAGGTCCTTGGTATGCTGCTCCCAGTTATTCTCTGCCCTTTATAAGAGGGTTGTACATACATCCTTGTGGTTTGCAATGCCTCTCTGCAAGAAGAGATACTTTCCCACCCCCTAACATCCGTCTGGGAATTACTTTGGCTAAATGAACATAAGCAAAAGTGCCACATATTAACAGTAGGCTTAAGAACCACTGCATGTGAGAACATGTCCCACATAGTGGCTATTCATTCAGACTGGATTTCAGGATGAAGAAGACACGTGGAGCAGAGCCAAAGCCAACCTGCAGGATGCTACATAGTGTGGGTGGGGCAAGCATGTTTGTTTCTTTAAGCCACTAGGATATAGGGTTTGTTTGTTACACAACACAACCTAGTGTAAGCTGGCTGAAACAGGTACTAACTCTTCTTTTTTGGTATGTGCTAACACTTGTTCATGGTGGATTAACTACTCATGTGGTGTGTCATTTTGTTATTGTGAATCTATCTTCATCATCAGTTTTTGTTTTTAATTTGGGGAGTCTTATGGACTCTGGGGAGTGGGTGTGTCTCTACTGATATATATTTGCCTTCCTTCCTTCTGCCGAGGGACCCTGGGTTTTCTGTTTAGGACATTTGTTCACTTGAGGACTTTTATTCCATTTTGCTCTTCTAAATTCAGACCCCATACCTATATATGGTTAAGGCTTTTGTGTTTAGTTTTCATGAGATCCTTTGTTTCCATCCACATCTGGGGACCGATGTGACCTCCCCCTTCAGCTCCCTATTTGGTGGGCAGTTTCTGTCCACTTTTCAGGGTGGATCACACATCTTGGGTCCTGCCTTTATCCAGGGGTCTCAGTTTCAGTGTCCTGCCTTTACACAAGGCCATGTCTTCTGCCCAGTATGAACATGAAAGCCCTACACCCAGCTGCTGGGCCTCATACCAGGTCAGATACCTCAGCAATGCTCTGGCCTTGAGCTCCCACTTTATTTCAGGGACCTGGTTCCTTTCCTTTTAATCTTAATTATGTTTTTAACTTTCAAAAATTATATTTTATCCAGCTTTTCTTTGTGTTTGTGGTGGAGGAGTTGCGGAGCCGCCTGGCTCAGCTCTCTCTGCTTATTTCATTGTCTATATACTCACTGAGGCTTGACCCCCATGAGGGCAGGGACCATTACCATCCTCCTCACTGTCATTTCTTGGTGCCGAGAACATGCCTGGGACATGGAGGTGTTCAGGAAGTATTTGTCCATTGATTGAATGAATGAGAGTTTAAAAGAAGAGGTTGGAGGGGACCCACAGAGGAGGGCTGTTTGCTTCTGTCTGTCATGATTCTGATCCTCTGCCCTTCCCATCTGTCAGGCTGTTACAGAATAGGTTTGTAAAGGAATTGGGGGAGGACTAGAAAAATACCACGAGTGGAGAAGGGTTTTTTTTTTCCTGCAAAGATCTTGTTTGGGTTCACATTTTAGGGGCTGGCCTGGGGCATTCTGTCCCCCTTGTTCCATGGGAGCCAGAGCAAGCCTGGGTCCCTGCCTTGGTAGCTCCCAGTGCCATGCATGAGGGGCGTGCAGATGGGCAATTACAACCCGGTTTGGTAAGCACTGCAGTGGAGGGGAGGATGGGAAGTTAGAGGATGGGAGGGCGGGCAGGCCCAGGAAGGCTTCCTGGAGGAGGTGACACTTTGACCTGAGCTGTGGCAGACTCTGGGCATTTGCCAGGTGGACACAGGCAGAGGAGGGGGGGCATGGGCAGCCCCTCTGGGGACTCAGCATGTGGCAAGGGTGGGGGTGAGAGCAGGTCGATGGGCTCTGGGGGATCATTAGGATGGGCAGAGTGTTACTGTTTTCAGGTCGTGCATGTCTCCCCTTCCACTTGTAGACACGAATTTTCTCAGATTCCTCTTAACCTCTTTGAAAATGCAGATTCTCTTTTCAGAAGGAGCGCATTCACTCAGCATTCAGCGTGGAGACAAAGCAGGGGTGACTGCTCAGACCAGGGTCTGGGATGGCTCAGGAACTCACCTCTGAGGAGAAGATGGATGGTTTCCAGATTCTCTAGAACGTTCGGGGCCACCTCTGACTGGAGCTTTTCAGGCAGGTTTTCTTCGAGATCTGAGGAATGAAGCTGGCTCTAGGCAGACACGGGCTCCAGCCCAGCGCGACCCTTTGGTGCTCTGAGTCCACGGGCAGCGAGGTCACCCCAGTGTCCACAGTGCCTCCTCCTGCAGGGGGCTGATAGGACCTGCGCTTCCTGGGATTGTTTAAATGCTGTGGAAGAGGCACTGAGTGTGTTTGCACATGAATGGCAGTAAGTCTTAGTAATCATTATTATTATTGATACATTTTGATTTCTCTGTTTTCTTTCTTTTCTTTCTTTTTTTTTTTTTTTAGTTTCCAAATGCGTTTTTTTTTTTTTTTTTTTTTTTTTGCGGTACACGGGCCTCTCACTGCCGTGGCCTCTCCCGTCGCGGAGCACAGGCTTCAGACGCGCAGGCTCAGCGGCCATGGCTCACGGGCCCAGCCGCTCAGCGGCACGTGGGATCTTCCCGGACCAGGGCATGAACCCATGTCCCCTGCATCGGCAGGCGGACTCTCAACCACTGCACCACCAGGGAAGCCCCCCAAATGTGTATTTTTGATAGTCTGTATTTTCATCAGTTAGACATATTACTATTGGGGGAAAAAGAAATATTTGTCATTAAAAAAAAGTTATTGGAGTCTAGTTGATTTACAATGTTGTGTCAATTTCTGCCGTACAGGAAAGTGACTCAGTTACACACACATCTTTTTTCATTCTTAATTAACCTATTAAGGTTTTACTTATTTTACTCAAGCCTGCCTGTGAGGACCCAGGTCCAGGCCACTGGCCGGTCTCCTCTCTGCGGGGGCTCCCAGGATGACATCCCGGGCCGGGGGGGGCGGTGGCTGCAGGCTGGAGCAGCCTGTGCTTCGGGCATCCTCTGAGCGCTTGCCCTGGGGAGCTGCCTGGTGCCGTCCTGCAGGCTGGGAAAGAAATCAGGAGGGCCATGAACTCATGAAGGACACACACCATGTATTAACTTTGACTTGTAAATTAAAACACCCAGTGGTACAAATTACGGATGAGCAAAGGAAATGAGAATTTGCCTTTCCTTTTCCCAGCCTCGAATCAGAACCTGACAACTCTAAATAAAAATTGAAAAAATTTCCATTACTATGCAGATGGATTTTAGGGATATCGCCTCTCTGTCATCTGGCTCTGAATCCGACATGAGAAGCCCCAGCACTTCCACAGGGATGGTCTCTGCCAGCGGCTGGGCTGACCCCACAGGGGAGGAAGGTGAAGACGCTGGGGAGGAAGAGTGGGCTGCGTCCACAGGCTGCGCACGTCTGAGATGAATCCCCTGGACCACGAGTGCACCAGACCACCGCCCTCCCCGACCTGGCTCCACAGCCCACATTCTCAACTCAGAGCCCGGTGCACAGAATGAGCCTTGGCCACACTCCGGGGTCAATTCATACCAAACACCCTCGCAGAAATGGCTCGGTAGGTCAGCCACCCCGGGTCGTTCAGAGAGGCTGGGAACGCCTGAGCAGAGGCGTGATGCCTGGGCAGTGATGCTGAGACCAGACAGTGGGCTGCAGAGAAGGTTCTGGTGGTCAGCCTGGGGCTGCCATAGTCTCCCCCATCTAGAGCGTATTTCAAAGCGCTCCGTTTTGTGTGTGTGTGTGTGTGTGTGTGTGTGTGTGTGTGTGTGTGTGTTGGGGGAGATGACAGTTCAAGACCTCTCTTTAAGCACCCTTCTCTGTGCCCCCATCCCCCGTCCATAGAGGTCTTTGTGTCCAGATAGATGTGACCCTCGTGGATCACCCCCCATTCCCTCTGCAGTGGGTGCTAGGACTATACAGGTGAGGGTCTGGCCATCCACCTGCCTGGTGCCCCCAGGAATGGATATACACAAGTACCCGTAGGGCAGACGCGGCTGCCAGTGGAGTCTCGTGGGATCTCTCCTCCCTGCAGGTGCTGGCGCGGCGGAGCTCAGGCATCAGGGTCGTGGGTGCTGTGAGTTCCTAATGTGTGCGTGCTGCAGTCTATGTGGATGTGGTTTGGGTGGTCCACATGTAGTGGGCTCTGCCCAGGTGTGTTTAGGGCATGTGGCCCCAGGGGATGAATGTCTAAAGCCCCACAGAGGTCTGGGCTGGTGCAGGTGCCGGAGAGGTGGTGGAGGACAGGGACCCGGATGCTATTAGCACACAACCCCTTTGAGAGCAGAAGTTGTGTGTCTCTCCCTCCTCCCTGGGGTCTCCTTGCCTGGTGCCCTTGACTAGGTTAAATCACGCTGGGTTCCCACCTGTGAGACCATAATATTGAAGGTGATGGGGCCGGGCCCGGCTGCTCTGGGGTCTCTGGGGTCATTCTCCCCTTGACCATAGCTATCTGGTTTCTGATTGGGTGAGAGCTCAGATGCCCGGATGGGGCCGTCCATGTACCCTTCATCTCTGCTGGTGCAGGGGTGGGTCCAGTGGGATCTGCAGTCCAGCTTGGGGAACAGGCTCCAGAGCCTGCCTGGTGGCCCCGGGCAACACATGGAGTCAGCTTTGCTTCTCTGGGAGCCATGGGGTCGGGGGCGTGGGACATAACTCGGTGTCCCCGATTGCCCTCTGTTCCCAGCCCCCTCCAGGAACCTGTACGCTCAGTCTCGCTGCGTCCCTGGCACGCGTTAAACGCTCCCCTCACCTGTTCTTGTGATTCCACACCGTCCTCGTCCACACACAGGTGGAGGGTGTGGGCCTGAGAACTGGCCGCCCCACCTCCCTCATCGTCCGACATTGATTGAGCACCTGCTGTATGCACATCACCGGCTCTCGCGTCTCATCTGTTGGGGAGGGCACACGATGAGGAATAAACGTAATTGGAGGAACAAGGCAGACACTGGGCTGTAGCCTGCAGGTGATGGCCGGCAGGTGCTGAGGGCCAGGTGCGACTCTCGAGAGGACACCTGAAGGCCGAGGGGCCCGGGAGGACCCCGGGAGGAGAGGACGCAGGCTCTGCTGCGCAGCTTTTCATTCATTCACTCACTCATTCCATAAACACGGAACGAGCATCTATTCTGGGCCCCGAACTCCCCCACGCATCAGGACACTCAGCAGAAAGCCTCAGGCTGCACCCACCGTCCAGGTGGGACATGGAATGGCACGGGGGCGGGGCACAGGAGGCCTCTGACCCAGTGCGGGTGGTGCCAGTGGCACTTGAAGCTGACACTTGAGGTTTGAGTTGGGGCTGGGAGGGGTGGGCATCCATGGAGAGTGGACAGCTCGTGGATGGACAGGAGACTTGGAGAAGGAGGCATGACCAGAAACACGGGGCAGGGGGCCGGGAGGGTGTGGGCTCTGTGCTTCCATCACCAGGCATCCCAAGCCAGTCTCCACGGGGGCTGCGGACCTACCCAGGTGCTGGGAGGAGACTGAACAGTTCTAAGCTGGGTCCCGAGAAGGATGTGTATCCAGAAAGCTCACAGAGACAACCGCCATGCAGGAGTGGACCAGGTGGTGGGGATGTGAGCCAGGCTGGGCAGGGGAGTGTGTGCTGCATTCGCGGTGGGCTGGTGCCAGGGACTGTGAGAGGATAGAAGGAGCAGTGGGTGCCCTGGGCCTGGAGGCAGGACCTCAGAGGTGTAGGCTCCCACCATTCGCTGTTGGGACACCCCCATGGGTCACACCTCTGCTCTTGGGTAGAGTAACAGACTACCAAGAGGTGGAAACAAAGAGAAGTGGGGAAGATCCCCTCTTCCAGGAAGCCCTCCATCCTCCTGCGTGGGGATCAGACAGAGCCATGCCCCTCTCCTCCTCTCTCCGAAGGCATCTTCCTGGTTGCTTTGTTTCGGTGCCCACCTCATTTTGCCTTGTCCCCAGGTCTCCCCTTGGTTTCCCCACTTGCTTTTTCCTGGCCAGCCTAGGAGGAGAGAGGCGGTTGCCCGTTGAGGACATGACTGAACTGGGGAAGGAGCGAGTTTCTGACCAGACACGGGCCTGATCTTTAACAAGCAGGGGCTTCTGATTCAGGGATTAGGGAAATAAAAGCATTCCCACATACACCACAGAGAGCTCAGGCCCCACGATGAGGCCAGCAGCCCTGCAGCCCTTGGGGGCCGGAGCCTGGATATGAGGGTGTCAGGGGCTCCCTAGGTGAGGGTTGTCCTCTGCGTAGTTGCACCTGCTTGCGTGGGTCTAAATGCTCCCTTTGTAGCCTGGCGTTTGAGTCCTGGCTAAGAGGCTGCCTCCCTCTTCCTTGTGTCTGAAGGGGGTCAGCGGGTGCCCATGTTTCTGCTACAGCTGGTCATCTCCAAGTGCTGGGGGCGTCCTGAGGGCCACCGTTCTCCTTACAGGCCCTGCTGAGTCTCTTTCCATCCTGGCTCTTCTTCTGGAATGTATGCAAAGAGATTAAAAAGTGCGGATACCTATCTGGGTCTACATAAACGGTGAGATTAATCAGGCCTGGGCCTGCGCGATTCTGGGGAGATGAATAAAATATGTGCTGACGTCAAAAGGACACCTCCCCGAAAATGAGTGACAGACACCGTTCTGGTGGAGAGATGAAATCACAAAGCAAGCCGGAGGTGCCGAGTGAGAAAATGTGAGGCTGGAGGGCGCTGGGGCGAAGAGAACCCCGTCCTCATCACAGACTGTCTGCGGCTCCACCTCGAGCAGCCCGCGACAATTCGGGTGTGTTTCAGAAAATCTGGGCACGTTTCCGTCCTCCCCTACCCTTTTATACTGTGCACTTACTCGTTCGGTCAGAGGACAGCAGCGTTCACGTGCCCCCCGCCCCCCCGCCCCCCCAACCCTGTGTGTCCAGAGCTAAAGCTGTGCATCCTTCCTCTGCCCCAGAACCCAGGCCCTGCAAGGGTCCTTGAGACCTGGCCTGGCAGCCAGCAGGGATGCAGGTTTCAGGGCAGGGAGGACGCTCTCCTGAGCACCGCAGGGAGATCTGTGGGCCTGCCTGACGCGCTCAGCTTGCAGGCTCCACGCCTGTCCCTCCCAGGCTGTGTGAGCCCTGGGCCTGGATTCAGTTCAGACTCCGGCTCCGTCCCCTGCGAGCTCTCACCGTGGTCTTTTGGGTTTTCTGTGGGGACACACTGGCACACGTCTTACTGTGCTGTGACGTCCATAAATGGAAAGCCCAGTTCCTGGCGCCGGGGAGGGCTTGGTAAACCGTAGCGGCTTCCTCCTCTCTGTCCTGTGGCCTCGGCCTCCTTGGCCCCTCCAGGCCTCTGCATTCTTCTTCTTTTTCTATTGAAGTGTAGTTGATTCACAGTATCGTGTTAGTCTCAGGTGTGCAGCACAGTGATTTGGTTATACCCACCCACCCACCCACACACACACATATGTATATTCTTTCTCAGATTCTTTTCCCTTATAGGTTATTACAAGTTTAGTTCCCTATGCTGTGCGGTGAGATCGAGGTCTCTCCATTCTTGCACTGACTTTTGCTCAGACCCACCTGAGCCTCCATGTCTTGGCAGCTCCCCACCCTCCTGGAAGTGCCCCCCCTGCTCTGCTCTGCCTGCCTGGTGCCTGCCCAGCCCTTGTCTCAGAGCTCAGCCAAGCTCTCCATCCAGCACCACCGACCACCTTCTCCATCCCCCCAGTCACATGAGCTTCACACTTTCTCCTGCCCGACCCTCTGCTGGGAGGGCGCCTCCTGGGCCTCCGAGAGTTTCAGTGACAGTGGGTCCAACCAGAGCGTGTAGCTTTCCAGTCGAGCACAGATCTCAAACCACACGTATTTGATAAATCAAGTGATGGAGGGATGATTTGAGTTCCAGCGATGGGATGGACACTTTAGTACTCAAAACTAAAATCCCATGAGTCTGCAGTAAACAGACTGCAGTGACCAGCCCCTGCTCCCCAGGGGACCTGTTTGGGGGGTTTTCACCACAGCTCTTCCATGGAGGGGTCTGCAGATGAGGCGTCTCTAGAAGCCAGAGGAGTGGGGAGCAGCCAAGTAGAGGTGGCCAGCACTGTTCACAAGAGCCGGTTGTTAAATCTCCAGGACCTTTGTACAGCCGTTGACATCACATTGGGAGTTTGAAATAGGCCCTGGGGGAGTCCTGGCACCATAGATATTGGTGAAGATGATGGATAATGGTTTAGACCGCAATCCTCCCGTACCCCTCGCCAGGGAGAGCTGGCCGTCAGACACCCACCAGCGCACCACCGCCTGGGCCCGCAGCTGGCTTCCACCAGAAGTGTTTCCTTGTGTTTTCTCCTGGACCCCTTTTGTCTCTCTTTCCTAGTAGCTTCCAGGCATCACCACATCATCTTTCTGCGCTTGGCCTCTCCCGGCCATGCCCCTGCCCGCACTGACCCGGGCCAGTGCACAGAGGGCCTGGAGGCATCTTCGTCTCGCTCTGCACTCGTCCTTCCAGGGGACAGTGGGCAGGAGGTGGCCTTGCCATGAGGTGAAGGGCCGTCAAGGAGGTCTTGCCGATTTCCAGGTGACTCAGCAACTGGGGACGTTTGGCAAAGCTCCAGGGCAGATGGGGTTGAACCAGTGCCCCTCTGTTACCAGGCAGGCTGGGCTCTTTGGTGGGCAGTGTGGCCTGGGTTTGGATCTGCTCTTCCACGCGGACCCTGGCACCATCAGCACTTCTGGGGCCTCCCGAGAACGGGCCTCCCACCCGCAGACCAAGCGAGGGGCCCAGTGCCCAGCCTCGGTACACCTGGCGCTCTGCATCGCAGGGGCCCTGGCGTCCTCTGAACACCTACGTGGTGTCTGCTGTCGGGGTCTGTCCTCCAGGCAGGACGTGTGTTTGCTTTCTTCTCCATTGTGTCACAGGTCACAAGCCCCACGTGATTCATGGCATGTGACATGTCGTCTGAGCCAATACTGATCGTATTGTTTTTGTTACTCTGTTGTTCGTGTCGCTCCATGGTTCAGTGTGTCCTCACCCCCACTGTGTATGTGTGTGTCCTCACTCCCATCGCCAGGCACCGTCACCTCCCCTCTGATGGTGGCTGTGTTGTTACAAAGATCACCTTCCCTCAGGTCACTCCAGGGCTGGCATTTCTCCATCACGACTAGTTTATATTCTAACCCTGAGGTTTGGAAAAAAAAAAAAAAATGGAGTCAATGGTTTTTAATTATGTCCATCTTGTATGCTTTACATTACAGGAACAGCTCAATAATACTTTACAACCCAAAGAGCTGTAGGAGCATTGTTGAATACCCAGAATGGAATACTGGAGTTTTCTTTTCGTTCAACTCATAAACTACTCGGAGAAGTGCCGTATCTTCCTGATTCAGTTGTTGCTTTCCCCTTTATGGCTCTGTTTATTGCTCTCTGTGTATGAAGTAAAGCCCTAATAATTGCTCACTGTGGTCTTTAGTGTATTACCTTCAGACTTGTTTGCATGCAGGTAGTGGGCCATGGCGGGGGGAGGAGAGGCCTGGACAGAGGCCAGCTGAGAGGGCTCTTCTCCCACCCTCCCTCCCTGGCTGTGTGTGCCTGAGCTCCTGGCAAGCGTCTCTGGGCTCAGGCTGCTTTTCCGTGAAGGGCCAAGGTGGGCCTAAGAGGGGCAGTGAACAAACACCAAACAATCATGTTTCAACCAGCTCTTCAAGACAAGGCGTGGCTTGGTGAGGTGTGAGACACGTTGGGGCAGGTCGCAGCTCTGACCATTCCAGGCTGAGAGACCTTACGGGGGTCACCCTACTTCTCTATGTTTAGTTCTGTTAGGTAACAGTTCCACCGATTATAAAACGGGCAAAAGAGACTCCCTTCTTAGGGCTGTGGATGGATGAGATGAAAGGCCCTGAGTGCAGTTTCTTGGACAAGGTAGCCCCTTTGGGGGGGTGCTCTAAAGAGAGTTGCTACTGTTCTACTTCACAGAAGCTAGCACCCAGAGGGACCACCTGCGTGTCTCATCTGTGAATATTGCTCTGTTTCCCAAATTAACAAGGTGTTTGCCTTGGCCTTGACTCTGTACACGCAGTTCATGGTGCTTCTGTGGAGATGAGGGTGCTGCTGGAGGGACTCACCCTGGTTGGGGGCTGAGGCCCAGAATCCTCCCGTCCTACCAGAGAGGCGACAGTAATAGTCTTTCCCATCCAGAGATCCCAGAGAGCTCTTGCTATCCTGTCCTCCACGAGTGCTGCCCTCAGCCCTGCAGACACGGGGTGGGAGGGGAGGGGGAGGAGGCACGCTTACCCCAGGTGTCAGGGTTTGGCCACGCCCCCCTGCAGCCCCAGCTGCAGGCCTCAGTGCCCCCAAGTCCCCAGGAGGGCAGGTCTGGCCCTGGAAGCACGCTTTGCCAACAGCTCCTAGAGACTCGCCAGCTAGGCTCTCGGCTCTCGTTTTAGGGAAGAAAAATGCCTCTGCAGTTTATAAAAAGGCCCAGCAGACCCCTGCTGCGAGATCCCAGCTGTTCAAAGGGAAGAAAGATGCTTCCTGAGAGCACCGGGCGTGCAGACAAGTTTAAAAACCAACTGCTTCAGATATATGTTTCTCAATAAGCATAGATATAGCTGGGCACTGGGCAGAGAAAATAATCAATTCCAGCCTGCAAGAGCGGGCCAGCAGGAGAGCCGGCCTCTGTTGAGTTATTTATTTACTTACTTCCTTTGGAAAGGAGGCCCAGCAACGCAATGTGAAATTCACAGCCCACCAGCTCCCTCCCTGGCCATGGAAGCTGATGGCACGAAGCGTTCTTTTCCAGCGGATCCCGGGCAGGGGGACGGGGCAGTGGGCTCTGCAGGGTGTGGGCAGCCCGGCCGAGTTCACAGCACTGGGGTGCTTGGAGAGGGCAGGAATTTGTGGGTTCTGATCTCTGGAGGGCTCAGACCCTGGCGGGGTGTCCTGAGGTCCCCAGGGCCCCCAGATCCTGGCAGCCCCAAGTGGCCACAGAGACGGAGTACCAGGTGCTGAGTCCTGCTCCTGGGTCCTGGATCCGCAGCAGGTGAGCTGGGGTCTTTGGGTGCGTGGCCGTCTTTTCTGAGCCGCCCTCTTCTGCCTTCCTCTGAGAGTGAGAACTCTTGCTGCGCCCTCCTGGCGTGGCATCGGGAGATGGGCTGTGCAAAGCACTTAAATGCCAACCAAACCACACCCCAGCCAGGCTCCCCGCAGCTGCTAAAGGCTGCTGGGGGCAGGGGTGTGTGTGACGGCACCTGTCCCAAAAGAAAGGGGAGTGGGGTGCAGAAAAGATACAGTCCTGCCTGGTCAGAGTGCGTGCCCTCTGGCTGGGGACTCAAGGGCTTACCCAGGGCTGACCAACCCACGGCCCTCCTGTGCAAGGACATCTCAGCTGCCAGACGAGGCTGCACTGTGTCTGCACTCCCTGGCCCCTGCCTGGGACCCACCTTTGTAGGACCTGCTCTCCCGTCTCCCAGCACATGTCCCCACCTCCATCCCTGTCTGTTTTTGCTTCTCAGGCTCTCCAGTGCGTACTCTTCTTCCTTCAGTGTCTGGCTATTTGCCTCTTCCTTGGTGGAACCTTCCCCAGCCACCTCCCCTTCCACCTTCACACTCTAGTCAGAATTAGCACATCGTGCTCTGTGCTCCCAGCATTCTTTGCACCTCTCCTGCAGCCCTTATCTACTGGCCCTCCAAGCCGTGTCTCCCGTCTTGCCCTGGCATGAATGCCCCAGCAGCCCCTCATTAAAAATAAATATTTGGTGACTTTTTAACAAACCTTCGCGGGTCCCTCTGGGAGAATTTTGTGTATCAGAATAAGGGGAGGGAGGCTCAGAGCATCCCAGGTATCTGCCTGCAGAGGTGCCGAGCTGTTTCACCGAGCCCTCCCATCCCCACCCAGCACGGGGTCCCCCCACCCCCTTCTCACAGGCTCTGCCTCAGGGCTCGATTGGGTCATGAGGTTGCTCGCCCTTCTTGGGTCCTGGGTGTGTCTTCCAGAACTGAAGGGCACCCCAGCATTGAGGCCCCATCCTCTGCCCCTTAAAGGCTCTGAAGGCAGGTGCTTTTGCAGTGCTCTTTTCAGATGATCTCACCTGGCCGTGACTTCGGCCCTGGAGCCAGAATGCTTGGGTTAAGATCGCAGCTCTGTGACCTCAGGCAGGTTGCTTGACTTCTCTGTGCCCCAAGTGCACCTCTGTTAGCAGGGTGATAATAGTCTTAACTCACAGGACTGCTGTGGCCCTGGATGAGCTCACGAAGGAGAGTGCCAAGCGACACCACCTCTGTCTGGTTTTGACCAGGCAAAGACCCCCAAGCCAGCCTTCTCTGACGGCCCATGTGTCCTCCGGCCCAGCTCGGGGGCTTCTCAACCTCCGTGGAGCCAATACGGGATTCTGGGCTTTTCTTCCTCCAGGCCTGCTCCTCTTCGGGTCTCTTATCTCCAGGACAGACCCCCTCCCTCCCCCAGTTGCCCCTCCGCAGTGGCTCAGCCACGAGGTGTTCGGGAGCTTTGCGTTAGGTCCCTGCTGCTGCGCTACAGAAACCCCTTGCAGTGTCTGAAGTCAGGAGCCGGGAGAGTGCAGCCCAGGGGTTCTGGCTGGAGTTTTCTCGTCAGCTTGAGGTCAGGCTGTCAGCCGGGGCCGCAGCACCGGGCACCATGTCTGGGGCTGGAGATCCTGCTTCTCAGAGGGCCTTGGCACCGGCTGCCACATGGGCCTCTCCCTAGGGCACCTGAGGGTCCCAGAGAGACACAGAGACAGAGGGAGAGACAGAGAGACAGAGAGAGAGGAAGGGAGAGGAGGGGAAGGAAGAGAGTGAGGGTGGGGGAGGGAGGGAGAGGAAGAGAGAGACTTCATTGGTCCCAAGGGCAGCTCAAATCCCACCCCCGGAGCCTTCCCTGAGCAACTGGCCAGAGACCCTCACCTGCTCTTCTTACACCTGCCCACATGCTCCTGGGGGCAGGTGGGGGTCAGTGCCCACCTGGCGTTCAGGACCTTCACCTCATGTGGCCTGACTGCCCTTTCTCTCGCTTTTTGACCCTGGTCCCTTTTAGTCCTGGAAGAAGATGCAACCCCGAGAGTAGGTGTCCTGCACACATGCATCTCTGCCAGCTGGGTGGTAAGACTCGGTGGGGGGGGCAGCCGAGCTCCGGGCGAGGAGACGCGGGGTCCTGAGCATCGGGCCAGCGATCCTCAGAGCGTGCTGCTCCCCTCACCTCTTGTGCTGGCTTTGCCACTGGAAACAAAGATAAGCGAAGATAATTTGAATTTATAAATCCAATTCCAATGGGGTTATCGATGTGCAAAGAAAAGAATACATAAACGTGTGGGCAGGTGTACGCTAGACTCGCTCCCTGATTATTTATTTATCCCCAAGAAGTGCTTCCTGGAGGATGACAAGCATTTGTTGTATAGACGGAGCCCAGAGGACTGACCCTGCTGAGAGAAATTGGATTATTAGTGCTCCGACAACTGAGTTTACACAAACTTTTACTTCCAGTTATTAAGAAAGGCAGTGAATTTACATTCATGTGGCGCCAGGAGCCCGGCTGGAGGATGCTAAGCCAGGGCTGGGGGGAGGGAGCGTCCCCTTGGCCCCTCTGTGAGTCACTGCCTGGTGCAGGGCCGGCTGCCTGGCCCGCTCACCCCCAAGGTAATGTGACTCCATCACCGAGTCTGGGGGGGCCAGCTAGCTGTTGAGGAAGGAGGCACCATGCCTTAAGTGAGAGGGCAAAGAAGGAGACACAGCCCCTCCCCAGCGGGGAGCTGTCCGCCCTCTGCAGGGCAGGCGCCGTGACAACCAGCAGCCTCCAGGACAGGAGGAGAGGTGAGGTGTGTCATGCATCCAACCCGGCAGCCTCTGTGCCACCTGATCCCTGAGCACTGCTCTCCACTCCCCTTCCCGGCCGTGGATACCTTATCAGGCATCACTCAGCTCTCGGTCACTGCCTCAAAGCCGTTCCCCTCTCCTCTGCTTCAGGGCTCCTCTCAGATGCCACTCCCCCCTCTGGGCAGCGAGGCCCCTGCTGACCTAAGTTGCTCCCTGGATCCCCGTCCAGGCCATGGCCCTGGTGGCGACTGTGCTGTTTTCTTATCCTGCCTATGCATCTGTCCCCCTGTAGCAGGTGCTGTCGCTGCCTTGCCTGTGTTCCTCGGCATCACTGTTCTGGGCACAGGGAGGGCTGCCTGTGTGGACCGTCCTCCCTGCCCACGGGGCAGGCTGGGGATGCTGGCTGGCTGAGGCCCAGGGCAGGGCGGGCTGATGGGGGTTTGGAGGAGGCGTGCCCAGTGCCCCCACATCCTTGGGTGGGATGCCTCTGAGGTCTGCTTCTCACGATCTACAGGATGGATGGATGGTCGATCGAGGTTCTAATCAACACCCACATGCTCCAGGGAGGGGAGTTTAGGGTTTTCGAAGGAAGAGTTCCACAAACACATCTTGGGAATTCAGACTTATTTCTGAGCTTAAAGACCACAGCACAGGAGGAAGGGCATTAAAAAAAGGAACACTGATGTGCTGTGAGCCCCAGGAACTTGCTCTGGGATTTCAGCTTTCCTCAGTCACTTCGTTAGTGCCATGGGTGTTGGCGATCAGACAACATCCTGAGGAAAGGAGGCTGTCAACCCGCAGTGGGGCACTGGGGCGCGAGGGGGAGGAAGAGGGGGCTGCCCTAGTCCTGGTCCCCCAGGGATCTCCCCTCCTCAACCCCCAGAGGCCCTGCCTTTACCTCTGAAAGCCACTCTGCCCTCTGCCTGTGCTCCGCTCGGCTCTATCTCCACCATGTAAAATTTGTTATTTGCTTTTAAATGTTGTTTATAGTGTTCTTGCAAAAAATAAATTTCTTTTTATTTTTATGGAGTCAAACAGTAAATTCTATGAGTCTTCCCCTTTATGGTGTTTTCCTTTGATGTTGTGCATGGAAGGGGCTCCTGTCCTGAGTCAGAAAAGCATTTATCACCATTTCCTTCCAGGTCTTGAATGGTTTCCGCCCCCTACCCCACATACCACTTGACTATTTAATTGGCAAATGAGCTGAGGGCGGAGTCCAGCCTGGAGTTGGACAGCCCTGCAGCCCCATACAGTCCCATCCGGTTTGAAACGCCCCTCATCCCAAGGCCCCCGTCCTTCAGGGTAGAAGCTTCTGCTTCTGGCCTCTCTTCTTATTCCTATGTTCTTGCCCTTGTATCCAACTCTTTTAAGTAGTATTGCTTTATAGAATATTTCTTTTTTCTTTTAAAAACACAGAAGGAACAGAGAATAAGCCCTATGCCCAGCACCCTATAAATTAAAATGAGCAAATATTAACATTCTATAAGTGTCCTTCAGTATCACTCTTTTATAAACCAGATGGACCATTCCTGATAAAACTGAGGTCTCCAATGTTTCTTTTCTTGTGATCAACCATCTGTTTCTTTATAGATATTGATTACCGTGTAATTTGAGGGTATGAAATTTAATTTTTTACTGAAGTATAATTAACTTGCGATACTATATTAGTTTTAGGTCACAAAAAATGATTTAATGTTTTTATACATCACAAAATGATCACCATGATAAGTCTAGTTATTGGCTGTCACCATATGAACTTATTACAATATTATTGACTATATTCATGCTGTACATTACATCCCTGTGACTTATTTAGCTTATAACTGGAAGTCTGAACCTCTTACTCTCTCTCACCAATTTCACTCACACCCTACTCCCCTCCGTCCTAGCAACCACTAGTATGTTCTCTGTATTGTGAGTTTGTTTTTGCTTTCTTATGTTTGTTCACTTGTTTTGTTTTTTAGATTCCATATACAAGTGAAATCATATAGCATTTGTATTTCTCTGACTTATTTCACTTAGCATAATTCCTTCTAGGTCCATCTGTGTTGCCCCAAATGACAAGATTTCTTTCTTTTTTATGGCTGAGTACTCTCTCTCTCTCTCTATATATATATATATATGCCACAACTTATTTATCTATTCATCTATGAATGAACATTTGGGGTGCTTCCATATCTTGGCTATCGTGCGTGGGCTCCAGGTGTGTGGGCTCTGTAGTTGCAGCACACAGGCTCTCTAGCTGTGGTGCACAGGCTTAGTTGCCCCACAGCATGTGGGATCCTAGTTCCCCAACCAGGGATCAAACCCGCGTCCCCTGCATTGGAAGGAGGATTCTTAACCACTGGACCACCAGGGAAGTGCCCTTGGCTATGGTAAATAGTGCTGCTATGAACACAGGTGTGCATACATCTTTTTGAATCAGTGTTTTTGTTTTCTTCAGAAAAATACCCAGAAATGGGATTTCTGGATTGTATGGAAGTCCTATTTTTAATTTTTTGAGGAGACTCCATACTGTTTTCATTAGTGGCTGCACCAATTTACATTCTCACCAACAGTGCACGGGGGTTCCCTTTTCTTCACACCCTCGTCAACAGTTTTTATTTGTTGTCAGCCATTCTGATAGGTGTGAGATTATATCTCATTGTGGTTTTGATTTACATTTCCCTGAAGATTAGTGATGTTGAACATCTTTTTATGTTTCTATTGGCCATATACAGGTCTTCTTTGGAAAAATGTCCATTCATGTCCTCTGCCCATGTTTTAATTGGGTTGTTTGTTCTTTTGATGTTGAGTTTGTGAGTTTTTTGTATATTTTGGATATTAACCCTTTGTCAGATGTATTTTTTCTCCCACTCAATGGGCTGCCTTTTAATTTTGTTGATAGTTTCCTTCACTGTGCAAAAGCTTTTTAGTTTGATTAGGTTCCATTTGTTTATTTTTGCTTTGTTTCCCTTGCCTGAGGAGATGTGTCCAAAAAATATTTCTGAGACTGATACCAAAGAGCATACTGTTTATATTTACTTCTAGGAGTTTTATGGTTTCAGGTCTTACATTTAAGTCTTTAATCCATTTTGAGTTTATTTTTGTATATGGTGTGAGAAAGTAATCCAGTTTGATTCTTCCACCTGTAGCTGTCCAGCTTTCCCAATACCATTTATTGAAGAGGCTGTCTTTTCTCCATTGTATATTCTTGCTTTCTTTGCCATAGATTAGTTGACCATATAAGTGTGAGTTTATTTCTGGGCTCTTTATTCTGTTTCATTGAGCTATGTGTCTGTTTTCATGTCAGTACCATACTGTTTTGATTACTGTAACTTTGTAGTATGGTTTGAAATCTGGGAGTTGATATCTCCAGCTTTGTTCGTCTTTCCCAATATCTTTTTGGCTACCTGGGGTCTTTGTGATTCCACATAAATTTTAGAATTATTTGTTTTAATTCTGAGAAGAAAGCCATTGGTATTTTGATAGGAATTGCATTGATTCTGTAGATTGCCTTGGGTAGTTTGGTCATTTTAATAATATTAATTCTTCCAGTCTGCGAGGATGATATCTACTGTGGGGCTGGCTGCTTGGCCTGGGGGGTCCTGGGATGTTTCCAGCTGGCTGGTAGGTGGGTAAGCCCCTGGTGCTAATAGGTTAGAGGGAGGACTCTAAAACAGCACTTGTCAGCACCAGTGTCATCACAGTAGAGTGAGCTCCATAAACGGCTATTGTCAGCATCTATGTCCCCAGAGAAAGTCCCAGTTTTCTCCTGCCTCTCCAGGAGGCTCTCCAAGATCAGTAACTGGGCTGACCCAGACCCCATTCAAATCACTCCCTCTGCACTGGGACTCAGGGGGTGTGAGATTTTGTTAGCACCCTTTATGATCATAGTCTATGTTTCCTACAGCCCTATGGCTCTTCCAGATGCAAGACCTACTGGCCTTCAAAATCAGATGTTCTAGGGGCTCATCTTCTCTGTGCAGGACCACTGATATGAGGCTCACATCTCTCACTCCTTGGGGAAAAACTCTGCAGTTATAATGATCCTCCTGTTTGTGACTTCTCTACCTGAGGTTGTAGGTCTTGTCTATACTAAGTCTCCACTCCTCCTAACCATCTCACTGTGGTTCCTTCTTCATATCTTTAGTCATGGAAGAGTCTTTTCTGCTAGTCTTCAGGTCATTCTCATAGATAGTTGCTCTGTAAATAGTTGTAATTTCGATGTACCTGTGGGAGGAGGTGAGTTCAGGGTATTCCTACTCTGCCATCTTTGCCATGCCTCATCTTTTTGGTAAACTTTTAATTTTGGTCCACTTTTTTTCTACATAATCAACCATCATTCTTACACATGGCTCCTTGGGAGCAGTATGTGGAGCTTCTTTTATATATTTATCTAAGGGAGCAATTTCTATTTCATAAGATACAGATACCCTCACCTTTGCTATTGGTGACTTGGTCTGCAAAGTGATTATTCCAATTGATGGTCTGTGAAATGCACATATTTGTCAGTATTCCCCGCCCCCTACCCCCAGCCAATTTGTAGGAGATTTTTCTATATTATCAGGCTTTCCAAAGAACCAGTTTTTAGTTTCGTTGATTGTTTCTATTTTAACCTTGCTTCCTGTTTATAAATTTGAGTTCAGTATCTTCTTTATTTCCTTTCTTCTACCTTCCTGAGTTCACTCTATTTTTTCAAATTCTAAAGTAGAATACTTACTTCTTTTCAATAATTCTTACTTCTCCAGCATTTGAAGCATTTTCCTCTAATCATCCTTCTGTGCCTTGTTTTTCTTGTAAAACTGGGATAATGCCCAGCTCATTTGTTCACTTTGTTTTCCATTTATCCATTTGAGCTTTTACTATCTTTATTATTTCCTTCCTTCTTTCTAAACTGGAGCTTGCTCCATTCTTTTTCAACCCCTATGGTGGAACACTTATTGATGTATTTCCCACCTTTTTTCTTTGCTACAGCATTTGAGGCAATGCATATTTTTGTGATCACCATTCAGGGCCTCATACTCACCTCCACTGCCAGCAGGTCTCCTGTTTCCAGCCTCCCCTCTCCCCCAACCCTTTCTGACTCTCCAAATCCAGACACCCCAACTGTCTAGGGATTCTTTCACCACTTTTCCACATTTCCTTCTCAATCCTTCGTAAAATCTGTAGTTATTGTAATTACATGTTTGTTTACTTGCAATGTGATCCTCCTACTGGGTGAAGGTTCGAGAGGTCACAGGCCCTGGCTGTGTGGCTCACTTCTGTGTTGCTGGCACTTGGAGCATTTTTTGATTCTCTGTGGACCTTGAAAATGTTGGGCAATGATTGAATGGCAGGGCAGGGACCTTGCATCCATATGCTAGACCACTGTCTTGCAAATGATGATAATAATAATTCCTCACTTAAAAAACTTTTAAAATGTTTAAATTTTGTTTTTATTGTGGTAAAACATACAAAACATAAAATTTACCATTTTAATCGTTTTTAAGTGTAGAGTTCAGGGGCATTAACTACATTCACATGGTTGTACAACCATCATCACTATCTAGTTCCAGAGCTTTCTCATCTTCCTAAACAGAAGCTCAGTTTCCACTAAACCAGAGCTCCCCATCTTCCTCCCCCAGCCCCTGGCCCCACCATCTACTTTCTGTCCCTATGAATTTGACTCCTCTAGGGACCTCGAGTCAGTGGAATTGTGCAGTATTTGCCCTTCTGTGACTGACTTCTATCACTTAATGTAAAGCAGGTGTGTTATTAAGATTCATCCATTGTCACAATTTCATTCTTTTTATGGTCAAATAAGATTCTGTTGTGTGGATGTGTCATATTTTGTGTGTCCATTCCTCCATCCATGGACACTTGGGTTGCTTTCTCCTCTTGGCAATTGTGGGTACTTTGCACAGTACTTTACTGTGACAGCACATCCTGGGTTTCAGGAAAGGCCTTCTGAGTTATGCTTGCCTCTGTCTCACAGCTGAGGAGCTAGATTCCCAGGGATTAAAAGTGAATGGAGGGAGCGTGGCAATGCATACAGCTAGACCCCCACCAGGATGTTTGCTCAGTCTGCTCAGGGACTTGGCCTGGCTTATTCATCCTGGTGTCCCTGGTTCTAAAACAGTCCTTCATGCTCCACAAAGATTTGTGGACAGACTGAGTGACTGACCCACGAGTCCCCCCGCCACACACATCCTTGCTCCAGAACTTTCTACTGAACCATCCTCACCCTGTGAGGCTTGGTTGCAGGGGTTCCCTGGCTACAGAGCCCACACAGAGTGCTGCAGTGAAGATGACTGAGCCTCACGAATCCTCTCTGGGGTTCCCAGGGTCCAAGCTAAGATTACCTGCAGAAGGCGGCTGTCTGCCCTTCCATGCCGGCCTCAGGATCCCCACCCTGGCCTCCCCAGGGTCTGTGTCTTCACTGTCCAACATGGCGGTCATGAACCACATGTGTCTGCTGAGCACGTGGAGTGTGACTGGTCTGCGTTGATATGTGCTGTGAGTGTAAACACACTCTGGAGTTCAAACACTTATTTTGAAAAAAGAGAATGTAAAATAAATGGCTCAATCATTTTTTCATACGGCTTCCTTACGGAAATGATATTGCTTTGGATCAATTGGGTTTAATGAACTATGTTATTGAAATTAATCTCACCTGTTTCTTTTGACTTTTTAAGATTTTATGAAATGCAAAATTGCACGCATGGCTCGCTCTGAGGCTTCTTACACTGGCACTGGGCAGCGCTGTTCCAGGGTCCACTGCTGGGTCTGCAGCCTCGCTTGGCTGTGAGGTCTGGCAGCTTCTTCACCTCCCTAGCCTCAGTTTCCCCCTCTGCCCAACATTAAGCATGTGAAGCTGAGCACATCCTGAGGACTCGCTTGCCATGAGTTTTTGGCTTTATTCCTATTAATTGTGTGTTTTAATTCCCTTGTTTTACTTCCTTCATCACAGGTAGGTGCACAGGGGATACCCCTACCTGTATCTTGTCTCCTCCCCCGAGTGTCAGCTCTGTGAACGCAGAGACTTGACTGCTTTGCTCACAGTGTGTCCTCAGTGCCTGTCTCAGGGACCCGCACCCAGTAGGGGCACAGGAAACGTGTGTTGAATGAATGAATGAGGCCAGGCGTCCTCCCTCATCCCTTCCATCCTTACTCACCTTCTCACCCACGCTGTTGGAAGGGAGCCATCAGTGTGAGCGTAAGTGTGCGTTTGCTGTATGCACAGATACAGGCACACACAGGGATGGGTGGGGGAGGGGAGAATGAATGATGCTCCTTTGGTTCATGCCTTGGGGCTGATGGTCCCAGGGATGGAGTGGAGCTGGGGGACACACCGAAGCCCTGGTCCTCCTGCCGGCCTACCCTCAGGGGCCAGTCCCCAGGAAGGAATGGACGTGAGAGAGTTTGGATGCGGCTAGGTAGGGGTGTCTGAATCCAGGAGGGCCTGCTCAGTTTCCATTCTCCCCACGAGCCTCAGCTGCTCTGAGCCTCTGTGTCTCCATTGAAGCAGGCTCTTAGGGAGGTAGGTGTTTATGGGATGAATACGTGAATGGGTGGATCAATCAAAGGGGTGGTTAAAGTAGAAACAGCACACAAATATATGTAGATAACCCCATTTTGAAAAAGCAGATGATAACAAAATAGTGTTTAGTAATTACACTCTGAAGATGCTTTTTAATTAATCTGCATGAGTATCTCGTTCTCACTGACTGATTGATTGCATTCCCTTATCACTCCCCAAAGGGTAACTATTTTTGCAGTTGTGTCTGGCTGTTTCATTCCACAGGCTTCCCTCAGGGCCCACTTGGGACAGGACTGGGGCTGGGCGTGTGGCCAGAGACTCTCGGTCCAGTCCTGGTCTCTGGTGAGGAATGGGGAAGGGGGATGGGGACCAGGAGAGGCATGCAGGGCCTGATGTGGGGAGGGCAGAGTCAGCTCTGGGGTGACCCAGCCCCTTGGAGGCCCCTCTGCTGACATAGTCACTGGGGGAATCCTGGCCCTTCTCTTGCTGGGGAAGCTGGTCTGCACTGTTCCCTTCCCCAGCCCCTGCCCTTGGGTTATTTAGGTGGTTTGCACCTGCCCTCTTGGACTTGGCCTCACCTCCTCCATTACTCAGCATATTCCCAAGTGCCTGCTCCTCATCTTGGCTTAAGGACCCTTCCTCAGAATGGCCACAGCTTGGCCCCCTAGCAGGGTCCCCAAGCCTGAGTCCCCAGAAGGCTGGGCTACCAGTGCCAACATGGCCAGAATCCTGCTAGGTCAGTTCACTGGGGAGACCCCAGTCTTCATAGCTGAACATCTTGGCCTGCCTTTAACAAGAGTCTTGTGGGGACTTTAGCAAGAATCCTCCTACCCTGGATGTCTTAGCAGGTCTCTCTTAGTAATTTTCTACCCACTGACCCTCTCACTCTCCTCTTTGGCTTTAGATCCCTGGCTGTCCTTGCTGTAATTGGAATCGAGTTCAATCTCTTGGCCCCATGGCAGTAGTCTCGAATAAAGTGTGTCTTGCTAGTTTAACAAGTGTCTGGTGAATAATTTTTCTATTATAATGTAAAGGGGGGAGGGGGACAATGGAGGGGAGTGGGGAAGGGGCCAGAGGAAGTCTCTTAGGGCAGAACTGTTGGTACTTTAAAGACCACAGTGGGCCCAGCCCTGAGTTAAATGTTCAGAAGTGTCGGGAAGGTGCAAAGCCTAGGTGGCTTCCTCTGAAGACCTGAAGAACCACCTGTCTTGCTGGGGGAAAGCCCTGGTGGGAGCTCCAGGCCTCTCTGCAAACTGCCTCTGGTCTGTGCCCCACCCGGCCCTCAGTTCCACAGGGCGTGAAATGGCCCAAGGATGGAAGCTGCTGACATTCACTGAGTTGCTGGCTGAGGTTCCTCCACACTCATGTGCCCTGAGGCTACAACCAGCTGCTGAGCCCTGGAGTGATAGTAAAATAAATGCCAAACTGGGTGTCCCCTTGCAGTGACCTCCCCTGATGCAGTGAACCGTGTGGCTGGGGTCCATCATCGTTTACAGGCGGGAGGGGGGCCCAGAGCAGCGGAGGGCCAGCTCAAGGTCACACAGTCACTTAGTGGAGGCGGGCCAGCCTGCAGCCCCCTCCATCCCCCCAGCTGGCTTCCTTATTGGCTGCCGGGCAGATGAGGACCAAGGCCCCCGCTCCGCTATCGCATCAGGCTGGCGGCTGACCCTGGAATCCAGCCACTTCTCTCTGTCACTTCATCAGAATCCTTTATTCCTTCTGAGTCGTGACCCAGAAAAACCCCATTTGTGGAGCACAAAGCTTCCTGCCTGCTTGGAATTTGCGAGCCCATAACCACTCCCTCTGGATGCCCTTGAGCTTTGGGTAGAGAAGGGGAGGCCCAAATTGTCTGGAGGTGCAGGAGCTCACGGCATGAGGCCCTCAACAGCCTGGGCTCTGAGGTGCTCGGAACCCCTGCAAGAGGCAGGGCTTATTTTCTTGCTCTAAATAAATAAAAGACAGTCCTTAGAAGGAGAACAGTGTGGGCAGACGAGCTGGCCCTGCAGGAGGATGCTTTGGAGCTGAGCCTTCAGGGGACAGCCTGGTGACTGGGCGGGGACCTGCCTGTCCAGCTTGATGCTGGGGGCAGAGGGCTCCAGGGGAGGGGCAGGGATGAGAAACACTGGGGGATCAGCAGAGGCTGGCTGGGGTTCCATCTGGAAAATAGGTGTCAACCTCATGCCTGGGAGTGGGCGCCCTGCAGGCACTGAGGACCTGTAGAGTCTTGTGAAAATGGAGTCTATGCTCTTAACCCCTCAGACACCAGCCACGTATTCTCAGGAGCCTTGGAACCCTTGCTCGACAGCTTCTGCGGCCCCAGCCTCAACACTGAGAGCCAAGGATGCATCTTACCGTCTGCATGGCCACAGGGGCAAGGCCTGTGCGTGAGTGAGTACCGGTGCAAGATCATGGGATAGGTGTAATTGATTTTCTATTAACATTAAAAGAAAAGCAATCCACTATTAACTCCTTCCCAACAGCGAAGCTCCAAGATAGCCTGGGGGTGGGTGGTGCTATTAGGGGAAAAGTAAATTTGGTGATTCATCCTAGATGCTCAGGTTACCCTTAGCAACTGGAAGCTTTCAAAAACTGCCTTCTTGGGTATAACCTGTCCAAAGAGAAAAACCATACGATGTCTGACCTGCAAAGTACCCGAGAACCTCCTTCATTTTACAGATGGTAAATGTGAGTACAGAGACAGGTGTTGACTCAGGGAAAGTCCCATGGATAGAGAGCTGGGTGCAGGATCCGGGCTCCCTTCTCCAGACCAGGCATCACTGCCCTTCCCCACACAGCTTCCCGAAAGGGGCTGTGGATACAGAGCACAGGATTTGAAGTCACACAGACCTGGCTCTGAATCCCACTCACTGGCTATGTGATCCTGGGTCAATTATGTAACTTCTCTGAGCCTAAGATTCCTTATTGACAGCAGGGAGATAACGATGACTTCCCTGCAAGATTGTTAAGAAGGTTAAAGATATAATTTTCAGCAAGAAATATTCAGCACATCCCATCTTGTCATCCTACTGAATGCAAATTTGAAACCTGGGCAGAGCTTATGTGAGGCTCAGAGAGGGACATGGCAGGAGGTGGATAGAGGAAGTAGACCAGCACCAAACAGATGGTGAGTTTCCCATTTTATTTTCCCCTGATATTTCCCTGCCTGGTGTTAACTGCAGCATGAAACATGGACGTATATACCAGGTATGGACAGAAAGAGCCTCAAGAAAAGCCTTTGCTTTTTGGCCTGAGGAATGGGAAAGGAGCCTTCAGAGGCTTAGAGACAGTGAAGGAATCAGTCATTTTGTTTTTTCCTTTTATCCTTTCTTCTTGCCACAATCCCAAGAGAATGCAGCAGAAGTAGGTGGGCTGGGCAGGCACCTTAAAGGCATAGGGAGGGTGAGTTTTCCCTTTACTAGAGGGGATCCTAAGAGCAATAGGTGAGTTCCTACTGCTTTGTCCTCTCTATCCTTATAGTGTTCGGCTCAGACACAAATGCAGTTGTGGAAAGTAAATGGCAGGGCAGAAAGATGGCAGCCCCAGGTTCCTGGCTTGAGGACTGCAAAAGGGGGCCCCAGAGAACCAGAAACTGTGGGGCAGCCATGAAGAGAAAGGAAGTCAATACAGCTATCCTGTACAGTGGTGCATGAGCTCCAGCTTCCCTCCAAGCTGTGTATACCTGGATCTAACTTCAAAGAGAACATCATGGACTTTGAGACCTAAACTACAGGATACACTGTGCCCAAGTCCCAGACTGGCCACCTGGTGGCACACACACTAGTCAGGTCTGAATAGCACCACAAAGGCTTTGAAAACTGAACTGACATTGAAACCACAATCCACAGAAAGAATCTCAGAACTTTGTTCTGAACATAATCAGGTGGATTATCAGCTAAACAAAACATCATCATTTTTCTACAGGATTTAAACAGCACCTAGAATCTAATAACATAATAATAAAAATGTTCAAGAGACACTCCAAAATTAATTGGTGTCCCCCCACAAAAAAAAACAAGGAAAAGCAAACTTATATGTTAAAAGTCAATCAACAGACACCAATGTCGAGACGACACAGATGTTGGCATTATTAGAAAGATACTTAAAAAAACCATGGTTTTAAGAAGTAAGGGCAAACACTCTGGAAACAAATGGAAAGATTAGAAAGTCTCAGTGAAGAAATAGAAGGTATAAAGAGGGACCAAATGGAAGTTTTAGAACTGAAGAATATAATCACTGAAATAAAAATGTCACAGATGGAGTCACTAGCGGATTGAAAATGACAGAAGAAAGAGTGAGTGAACTGGAAACAAGCCAATAGGAATGATCCATTCTGAACACCAGACATGGAGAAAAAGTGAGCAGAACCTCAGAGGTCAGTGGGACAACAAAAAAGCTCCAACATTCATGTCATCAGAGTCCCAGAAAGAGGGAAAAAGGAACACAGTGCAGAAAAAATATTTGAAAAGATACTGGCTGAAAAGTCCCCAAATTTGGGGAAGATATAAACTTACAGGTTCTAGAATCTCCAAGAAGATAAACTCAAAGAAATCCTTGACCAGACACATAAAAATTGAACTGCTGAAAATTAAAGACAACCCCCTTCCCAAACTAAAACCCAAAACCAAACAAACAAAAGAATGAAGGTAGCCAGAGAAAGACCCTAAATAGAATGTAAGGAAACCATGATTCAAATGACTGAAGATTTCTCCTGAGAAAGCAGGAAGGCCAGGAGGAACTGACATAACATTAAAAAAATGTTTTTAAATGAAAGAAAAGAACTGTTAACCCAGAATTCTGTGTTTAGCAAAATGTATCTTTTAAGAGTAAAGGTGAGAAAAGACAGATAAAGGAATCCAAAGAGAATTTGTTGCCAAGAAATCTGCTCTAAAAGAAATGCTGGAGGAATGTTTTCAGAAATAGAGGAAATTATACCAGAGGGAAATTTGGAACATGAGGAATAAAGGAACAACAAAGGAAATGATGACTTTCTGGGTAAATAGACTATTCTCTGAAATGTTTTAAAATAAGGCCACAGAAAGCAAAAATTATAACATTGTCTGATAGGATTTTCAGTGATTGTGGATGTGATTCCTCTGAATAATACAACGTAGAGAGGATGTAAAGGAACATATGTGATCCTCAAGTGTATACAGTCCACCTGAAAGGGCAAAATATTAATTCTATATGGACTGTGTGAAATTCTATATGAAAGTTCATTGTGTTTATAATTCCTATAGCAATCACTAAAATAAACTCACACAAAAGATATAGTCAAACACTCAGTAGATAAAATAAAATGGAATGCTAAAAATATATTAAAACAATTAAATAAGAAAATGGGAAATAGGAAAGAAAAACAGAATGTAAATAGTCTAAACATACCAATTAAAAGAAAGAGATGGAGATCAGTCATAAAACCCACATTTTTTGGTAAAGTTATTTTATTTTATTTATTTATTTTTAATAAATCCTTTCTTTCTTTCTTTCTTTCTGGCTGCATTGGGTCTTTGTTGCTGCACGTGGGGTTTCTCTAGGCAATTATCAGGGATAAAGAGGAATATTACATAATAATAAAAGGCTCAATCTACCAAGAAGATATACCAGTCTTAAAAAGTAGAGTTTCAAAGTAAATGGAGCAAAAACTGATAGAACTGAAAGAGAAACTGGACAAATTGGCAATTTGTCTATTTTACTCCTTTGTCAGTAATCAATGGAACAAATAGAAAACAAGCAAGGACCCAGAAGACTGAGAACATCATCAACCAAATAGATCTAAACGATATTTAAATAATACTTTAACCAATGTCAGAAGAATATATATTTTTTCCAAGTGCACATTGAATATTTCACCAAATAGTCTTTATTCTAATCACAAAACAAATCTCAATACATTTAAAAGACTTGAAATCTTGCAAAGTATGTTCTCTGAACAAAATGGAATGAAACTAGAAATTGACAAGAGAAAGAGCTGGCAAATCTTCAAACATTTGACATTGGAACAGCGTACTCCTAACTAATACATGGGTCAAAGAAGAAGTTTTATGGGAAATTAAAAAATATTTTGAACTGGACGAAAATGAAAATGTAACATATAAACCACATATAAAATCTGTGGGCTGCAGCTAATAACACATTGAGAGGGAAATGTATAGCATTAAATTGTTTATAGGAGAAAAGAAGAAATGCTGAGAATAAAAAGTATAAGTTTCTACCTTAAGACTACAGAAAAGAAAAACAAAATAAGCCCAAAATGATGAGAAGAAAGGGAATAATAATGGCTCAAGTGGAAAACAATAACATTAAAAACAAAAAAGAATGAAACCAAAATTTGTTTTTTTTTTAAATCAATAAATGGATAAACTTCTAGCCAGACTGGGAGAGAGAGAGAGAGAGAGAGAGAGAGAGAGAGAGAGAGAGAGAGAGAGAGAGAGAGAGAAAGAAAGGAAGAAAGAAAGAGAGAAAGAAAAGGAGGGAGAGAGGGAGGGAGGAAGGAAGAAAAGAGAGAGAAGACATGATCAATTTGAACAAAGAGGGGCTATCACTACACTTCCCACAGACATTTAAATGTTAATAAGAAAACACTACAAACAGCTCTACACACATAACTTTGACAATTTTGATGAAATGGATCAATTCCTCCAAAGCCACAAACTACCATAATTCACTCAAGAAGAAATAGATAACCTGAAGAGTCCCATATCCATCAAAGAAATTGAATTTATTGCTTAAAATCTTCCAAAGGAAAAAGGAAAAACAAATGCTCAGTTCCAGATGATTTCACTGGTGAATTCTGTCAAATATTTAAAGACAAAGTAATACCATATCTATACAGCTTTTTCTTTTTCCCCAGACAGTTAAAGAGGGAGAACCACTTCCTAATTCATTTTATGAAGGCAGATCTGCCCTGATAAAAAAGGAGAGTATAAAAAAGGTCAATATCTTTCATGAGCAGGGATGCAAAAATGTCAACAAAATATTAGCAAATTGAGTCCAAGAATATAAAAAGATGTGTTCAGTATTCAAAAACCAGTCACTATAATCCAGCATACTAAAGACGGCAAAGAAAAACCTTATGGTCAAATAAAATTTCACAGAAAAACATTTGACAAAATTCAACTCCATTCATGACAAAAGCTGTTAGCAAACAAGGAAAAGTAGAACACTTCCTTGACCTGATAAAGGGCATCCTCCAAAACCTACTGCTAACATCATACTTAATGGTGAAAGACTTAATGCTTTCTTCCTAAGATCAGCACCAAGACAAGAATGCACATGTTCACTACTCCTAGTCAACGCCATACTGAATGTCCTAGGCAGTGCATGAAAGCAAGAAAAAGAAATGAAAGGCATGAATACTGGAAAGAAAGACATAAAATTGTAGCTGTTTGCATATGATTTAATTGTGTACATAGAAAATCCCAAGGAATCAACAAAAAAGTTACTTGAATAAGTGAGTTTTGTAAGGATGTAGAAATACAACGTCAACATATAAAAATTAAATTATATTTTTATATACTTGCAATGGATACTTTGAAACCAAAATTAATAGAAATAATACAATTTAAAACATTTCCATACAATATGAAATACTGTGCTTTAAACCTAACAAAACATATACAGGATCAATATACTGAAAACCACAAAACATGGATGTAAGAAATCAAAGAAGACCTAAGTAAATGGAGAGAGAAACTATATTTGTGGATGGGAATACCCAAAGTAGCTAAGATTTAAATTCTTTCCAAATAGAACTATAGATTTAATGTAATTTCAACAAAAATCCCAGCAGGATTCTCTTTTGTAGGCAGAAACAAACATTAAAAAATGTATATGAAAGGGAATTCCCTGGCGGTCCAGTGGTTAGGACTCCACGTTCTCACTGCCAAGGGCCCAGGTTCAATCAATACCTGGTCAGGGAACTAAGATCCCATAAGCCGCATGGTCAAAAAAAAAATGTATATGGAAAACCAAAGGAATTAGAATAACCAAAACAACTTTAAAGAGAAGCATCAATTTAGATGAAGTGCATTACCTGATTTTAAGGCTTACCATAAAGCTGCAGTATACAAGACCATGTTGTAACAAAGGGATGGACATAAAGACCAAGAGGACAGAATAGAAAACAGAGAAACAGACCCACAGAATTATGTCTGAGTGAAGATTTCCAAGGTGCAACAGAGAGAGGATGAGCTTTTCAACAAATGGTATTGGAACAATGAGACATCCATATACAAAAAAAGAATCTGGAATTAATTTTTACACCTCATATAAAAACTCCAAAAGGGTCATAGATCTAAATATAAAAGTAAATGTATAAAATTTTTAGACAGTAAAAATTGGAGTCAATATTTGCGACCCGTCATGTAAGGAATTCCAAAAGCATGATCTAAAAAGAAAAATACATAAGATTTCATCAAAATTAAAACGCTTTTGCTCTGCAGAAGACCCTGTTCAGAGGATGAAAAACTAAGCTGCAGACTGGGAGAAAGTCTTTGCAAATCACATATCAGATAAAAGACTTGTATCTGGAACATGTAAAGAGCTTGCAAAACTCAACAGTTAGAAACAAACCCAATGGGGAAGAGAAATGAGTATAAGATTTGAACAAGGCCTCCCTGGTGGCGCAGTGGTTAAGAGTCCGCCTGCCGATGCAGGGGATACGGGTTCGTGCCCCGGTCTGGGAGGATCCCATATGCCGCGGAGCGGCTGGGCCCGTGAGCCATGGCCGCTGGGCCTGCGCATCCGGAGCCTGTGCTCCGCAATGGGAGAGGCCACAACAGTGAGAGGCCCACATACCGCAAAAAGAAAAAAAAAAAAAAAGATTTGAACAGACACTTCACCAAAGAGGACACACTGCTGGTAAATGAGCCCGTTAAGAGATACTCAACCTGGTTCAGCATCAGGGAAATGCAAATCAAAACCACAATGAGATGCTGTTACACACCTGCCACAAAGGATAAAAAATCTGATGATACCAAGTGCTGGTGAGGATGTGGAGCAACTGGAACTCACACATACTTTGCTGGTGGGAATGCAAAAGAGTACATACAGCTCCTCTGGAAAAAGTTTGGCAGTTTCTTGTAAAGTTAAACATACATTCATCTATGACCCAGCAATCCCATTGTAGATAATTATTGTAGAGAAACGAAAGCTCCACACAGCACGAATGTTTATATGGGCTTTATTCATAATCGTCAAAAAGTGGAAACAGCCCAAGGGTCCTTCAGCTGGTGACTGGATAAACAAACTGTGATACATCCATACAATGAAATGCGATTTGGCAATAAAAAATGAGTGAATATTGACCGACACACAACATGGATGCATCTCCAGAGCGTTACACTGTTGGAAAGAAGCCACTCTCACTGCGGGATGCATCTATATCATCTTCTTGGAAGATGATCTAGAATGACCAAAAACAGATCAGTAGATGCCAGGGTTTGGGGTGGGGGGGCATTTAACTACAAAGAGATGGCTCCAGTGGGCATCTTGGGGGTGATGAAGCTTTCCCCTACTCTGCTTATAGTGGAGGTTACAGGAATCTACACGAGTATTAAATCTCATACAACTGCCAAGCAGAAAAAGTCAATTTTATTGTACGTTAACTTTTTAAAAATCAAAATAAAAAATGACATAATGAAACAAAAATGCCTCATTTATAGGTGTACATCATACATGTTAGTGTCATTCTTCTTATCATTAATTAAAAAATTGTACAAAAGATTCTACTGGGATGTTACAGGACCAATGAAGATTTTTGGCTGGCAATGCACAGTGTCCCATCTCCTGCTGTCACCTCCACAACACCTGAAAAGGTCCCCATGGCTGCTTCACACTTACCCTCCTGCATCCCAGATCCGAGGGGTCCTGCAAAGCCTAGCTGGTAATGGTCATGACTCACTCATGGAGATCCTGAGGTGACAAGTCAAAAGTGATTTGACCCCACCCCCAGCTCTTCATCTAGACTGTTCTTTTCATTTTCTCTGCTGTGATGTATCCCCCCAACATACTCTGCTCCAACCCGGAAGCTCCGAGGGGAGGGAGGGGCTGGTGGGTCTGCGTCTGGGTTGCCTCTGTGTCTCTAGGGATGGCCAGATGAGGCAGAACCATGCTCAGCAGAAGACCAGCCCTTCTGGAGCAGGGGGTGCCCTCAGACCCCAAAGGAGGGTCCTTGAGTGGGGACATTGTCTTCTCTGGCTGTGTGAACCCACGTGGGTTCCACTCCAGGCTTGGTGATGGTGATGACTGAGGAGGCATCGCCTGGATGTGCTCTGGGCTGGTGTTGAGGGGTCCACGTGCGGCCAAGGATTTGGGAGACCATGCGTCCACGCCAGACCCAGGCCTGCTCCTCTTCCAGCCCCTACTAATGAAGTGCCCTTGTGTGTCCCTGGTTAGAGAACAAATCAGCACGAAATAATATTTTTACTAAATCTCTGCTCTCCAGCGTGTGCCGTTGTATCAACTTGTTAGTGGGCCTCTGGGAACACCGCGGCGCATACTGATGCCGGCTCACGCCAATTACCAGGCTGAGTGATGCAATAGCCTTGTATCATTTCACCATTGCCTGGGAACAGCAGGTGAAGGCTATAGTTTATGATTTTCAATTATAAATCAAATAGACTGAGTTCTCGCTGCTCTTAATAAAGGCTGTAAAAGTACTGAAGTGTGTAGACAGTCTTTTGCTTGGGAAAGAAAGAAACAGCTTGGGTTTCTAAGCGATTGCTTGGGCGGTGTTTTTGTTTTTGCCACCGTCTGATGTGTTTAGGGTTCGGAAGAACATTTTAGAATAGGTGCAGCCAGTAGGAGCTGGAGGGTCCCGTTAATTACCCTGGATGTGCTCGGACATGCTTCCGACAGACAGAGTGATCTCACGTCCCCCTGGGGGGCCCTGCTTGTCCTAACACAGACCCTGCTGCCCTGCGGAGGTTTCTCAGAGGGGGTCAGGGCATTTGCACTGGATGTCTGGGGGCAGAGTTCCCGCTGGACTGAGAGATGATGCTCAGGAGTGGATGGGACATCTGTAGGGATTGGGGACAGGGCCAGTTCTGTTCATCCCGAGAGAATAAGAAGGCTTCCTTTGAGGCTCTTGACTCTGTCCCGTGACAAGCTGATTGACCTGGGGCAGTTTACCTAACCTCTCTGTTCCCAGGTTGCTTCATCTACAGATAGCGACAATAATAACCACCCTGGTATAAAACCCGGAGCCTGACAAGCCGGCCCCTGGGAAGCTGTTCATTATTGTTCCTGGTTGGAGAGGGCAAGGCCGGAGAGGTAGAAGGAATGAGAGCAACGTGCAGTGTGGCAGACAGAGTTCAGAGAGCCAGCAAGCGGGCCGTTGATATGTCTGGGAAGAGACCTGAAGACACAGAATTGAGCAAAACTGGGAGATGAGTTTTTTCTCTTGAAGAAACAGCTCATTCATCAGTTAGAAGGAGCTGACTACATTAAGCTCAAAATGAGACCCATCCAGGGAAATTTTTAAATGGCAAAGATAAAGAAAACCGTTGTGTAAATATCCAGGTAGAAGAGAGAAGTTACACCAACATGAATGAGGTCCGTTTGGCCTCAGCTTTCTCCCCTCCCACATTTAATGCCCAAACCCACAGAGGGGCTGCTGCCTCTGCCCTCTCGGCCACAAGGGCACCCTCTATTCTTTATCCTGTTTCAGATTGACAGAGGTGGTTCCACAAACATTACCAGACGGCAGCACAAAATACCCCAACTTTGAACAATTTGAATTCATTTTTATTAAGAAATTGCCACTAATGAATTGAGTCTTGTGTCAGTGTCCTGGGGCTGCTGTAACAATTAACCACAAACATGGTAGCCGAAAGCAGCAGAAGTTTATTCTTTCACCATCTGGAGCCCAGAAGTCAGAACTCAAGGTGTCAGCAAGGCCATGGTCCCTCTGGAGGCTTCAGATGCTCTTTGGTTTGTGGCAGCATCCCTCGGTCTCTACGTCCATCTTCACGTGGCCTCTTCTCCTGTGTGTGTCTCAAATATCCCTCTGCCTTTCTTCCATAAAGGTTTGGGGTCCGCCCTAAACACAGGATGATCTGGTCTGGAGATACTTAAGTTTGTTACATCTGCAAAGATCCCCTTTCCAAATAAGGTCACATTCACAGGGTCCTGGGGTTAGGACGTGGACATATCTGTTGGGGGCTTCTATCTAACACACTCCAGCCCCCAAATGAAACTTCTGCCTAAGGGCCTCCTTCAGGGTGTTGGTGGTGTATTCAGTCTGCAGAGCAGTCTCTGGAGGGGCTGGACTGCATCAGCACTTCCATGTGGGGGAGAATGCAGGCCCCAAGTTCCTGTGGGTCCATGCTTCCTCATGTTCCAAAGGGTCAGTAGGACACACACGATGACCCCAGGACCAGCCTTTCACCTGCAGTGCTGAGAGCTCGAAGAGGAAGCCATGATGTTTACCAGGGAAAGTGACAATCCCTCGCTGCTGTGGCCCTGGCATGGACCCCACTGGTATGGAGATGCTGGTCTGGGTGTGAGTCTGAGGCTGAGTGAGGATGGTCTTATTAACTTATTAGGTTAGGGACTTGCCTGCATCCTAATGTTCCACCCAGACTTCCTGAGGGACCGATGCCCATAAGGCACTGGTCCAGAGAGCTCTGCTTGGGCTCAAGTCCTAACCATTTTCCCTGTGAGTCTACATTGTGTAATATGCTCACTCAGCCATGCTTACAGAGAAAGAAGGAAAGAAAAAAGGTGTCTGCTGTTTCTGCCAAGATTTTAAGAGAAAACCTTTATAATCCAATAACTTGGTTTTCAGTGAAGGTTGATTGAATTGGGTTGATTGATTTTTAAGGTGTGAAGTCTATACGAAAAGAATTTCTCTCTCTCTCTCTCTCTCTCACACACACACACACACACACACACACTCAGTGTAGCCTTTTTTCGATGTAATTTGGAGATCTGTGCCCATCAATAGATAAAAACAAATTAGGAGCTCAATGATGATAAAGTTATGACATAACAGGATTTTTTGAGTGTTGGAATTATTTAAATGTAGAACAATTTTTAAAATTCTGAAGGAAATTTAAAAAATCTTGTAAATAATATACGAACAAGAGTTGATATGAAGTGAGTGGGGATGATGTGGGATGATGTGGGATCCACAGAGGACGAGGAAGTGAGTAGACCCGATTCTTGGCCGGAGGTTCAGGCTGCTCAGTTATGTCTTGACCACAGACTGGAGTGAGTTGATCTGGAGTTTAGTCTGGGGTCTGCACAATATGCCTGTGAGAGTTTATTTTGTCATGTAATATAAGTCCAGGTGTCAGAACATTGGGGATGTGTGGACGATCCATGATGCCACGGAGACTAGGTCTGCTCTGTCTTTTTGCTACACTGTCACTTAATGCGTGGCCTTTGCCCTCAGAAGACCTCAGTGTCCGAGATGGCTGCAGGGGCACTGACCACATCTGTCTTCCAGGCAGCAGGGCACAGGCAAGGGATGCGATGGCACTCCCTGGCCATGTCTTAAGGAATCTTCCTTAAGTTCCACTAAGCAACTCCCTGTTACATCTCATTGGCCAGAACTTAGTCAAAACACCATCCCTACTTCAGTGAAAATGTGACTTTTTAGATGTGCACATTGATGCCTTAAATAAAAGTGGCTTCTTTTCTTTTCTTTCTTTTTTTAAACCAAGGATAAAACGAATACTCGTTATTGGATGGTCACCTAGCCATCTCTGCCATGGAGGGGCAAAAATAGATCAGGCAACGGGTTTACAGGAGTTCCAATATTAATATCAGACAAAGACAAATTCATGGCAAGATGCATCCAAAGACAGTTACAATTTTATAGAGACAAAAGCTAACCTCAAAGATATAGGAAAACTTATGCCCAGCAGATAATATAGAAAGAGGCACAAGAAAGAGTGTTATATAGCCATGGAGAAGCTGGCAATAGCAGGATGGTAGCAAAATAATTAATACATGTATTTCCCTTTTCATCATATTAGTAAGATAAGTCATCATAACAAATCATAAATAATGAGTCATAGTAAGGCAATACAGGATCTGATTAGTATTGTTAATTAATTAATTAGTATTGTTAATTAGTCCATTTGTTTATCACTCAGCAAATACATATGGATAGAGCCCCCACCTACGTGCCAGGTAGCATTCCCATGCTTGGTGCAGCTGTGAGAGGATGGCCATAATGTCCCTGTGAAGCACACAGTCTGGGAAAGGTGAACTGAAGAGACATCAATCACTGAAATATGACTCCTGTAGGGAATATCTATTCTCCTCCAAAACTCTTGGGACATTTATAAAAACAGATGAACTCTTAAGCCATAAAGAAATCAGCAATCTATTACAAAAGCAGAAATTGTTCAGGTTCCTTTTGCAAACCACATTGTCATAAAACTAGAAAATAATAAAAAGATTTTCCTTAGTTTAAAATCTAAGGAAGGATGGAATGTAAATGTTCTCTTAACTCATTATTAGCAGAAGGAAGGAAGGAAGGAAGGAAGAAGGAAAGTGAGAGAAAGAGAGGGAGAAAGGAAGGAAGGAAGAAAGAAAGGAAGAAAGAAAGGAAGGAAGGAAGGAAGGAAGGAAGGAAGGAAGGAAGGAAGGAAGGAAGGGAGACTTCAATTACAGACTATGATGAACAATATGCACGCAAATTTAACACATTCAGCTGGATAATCCTCAAAGGAAAATTCATAACTGGAAGTCACCTTAGCAGGAAACAACATTATGAACATAACAGTTATATTTGTTAGCTTTGGGTGCATAAGAAACCACCCCAGACTTAGTGCCTTGAGACAACTGTTGTGTTTGGCTCTGTGGGTTGGCTGGGTCATTCCTCTGACCTGTGTCGCTGTGGCTGGTCTCAGCTGGGCTTGTCCACTGGTGGGTAGGCTGGCTGATCCAGCGTTGCCCTGGTCACTCATCTGGTGGTTGGCAGGCTGCCGGCTGGAGCACACAGGCTCTGCATATGGCCCTTCCCCAGCACAGCAGCCTGGGCTCCTTCATATGATGGGCTCAGCCTCCTAAGTGCAGCAAGGCGGGCGAGCCCCAGGACACAGATAAATACCACTAGAGCCAAAAACAAATGAGAACAAATATGGGAAAACTTGAAGTTATATGAGAATTCTATTCACCATGATGTATAAATGTATTTTAAAAATTGCATACATTTTAAATTTATTAAATGATAAATTGAATGAATGATATTCTGAAGATGTGCACTTTACCAAAAGGAACTCAAAGAAATATATAAAACCTGATTACACCAATAACCAAGTTAGAAACCAAGAGAGGCTAATACAGACAGAAACGATAACCCTGACAGCAAGGGAAGGCAGGTGAGGGCCAGGACAATTGTGTAGTTGGTAATACAGCAGTAGAAGCTGGGCACAACCCTAAGACTAGTCAGAATTTATAATTGGTCCCTCAGAGAAGTTGGGGCCAGAGATTGCACTCCAAGCCAGAGTTGTGACAGCAGAAACGCTCATTGAAAATTGCATTCTTCATTTGGAGCAAGAAAACAGAACTATTGTGTAAGCCCTAGTTTGTCCAGTCAAAAGAACCCACACAAGATAAATGATCCAACTAGGATTATGAAACACAAGAAGCAATGACCAGAGGAAATAAATAAAGAATAGATATATATTAAAGAGAAATGATTAACTATCTTTTGAAAGTTAGGTTTATTGAGTTATCATTTTTATAAAAGCAAAACTCATCTTTTAAAAATGTACAGTTCTACAAATTGTGACAAGAGCATAGGGTCATGTAGCTTCTTCCTTAATCAAGATAAAGAATGTTTCCATTACCCTCCAAAAGGTCTCTCATTCCCCTTAATAGTCAAATCCACCTCCCTACCCTTATTCCTTGGCATCCACTGATCTGTTTGTTGCCTCTATAGTTTTCCTTTTGCAATTTGTTATATAAACAGAGTCATACATTATGCAGTCTTTGGCTTCTCTCAACTTAGTATAACATGTTTGAGATCCATCTATGCTATTGGAATTGGTAGCATGTACTGTTGGCTTTTACTGCTGAGTCTTATTCCCTTTGTAGGGATATATCATGACTTGTTCATCCATTCACCAGGTGATGGACATTTGTTTACAGGATTTTTTTTTTTTCCAGCCATGAACAAAGCTTCTGTGAAAATTCACATACAGGTGTTTGTGTGACCATATGGTTCTATTTCTCTCAGAAAAACACCCAGAGGTGGGATTGCTGGGTAATTGTATATGTGGCTTCAAAAGAACTTGTCAAGCTGGTTTCCAAAGGGGCTGCACCAGTTTGCATTCCTACCAGCAATGGACAAGAGTTCTAGGTGCTCCACGTCCTTGCCAGCAGCTGACCTTATCAATATTTTTACAAATTTAGTTTCATTGAACTATTCTTCTGGTTGTGTAATGGTATTTCATTTTGATTTCAATTTACTTACATTTCCATAATGACCAGTGATGCCAAGTATCTTTTCCCATGCTTCACGTTTATTTGGTATATCTTCTTTGGTGAAGGGTTTGTTCAAATCTTTTGTCCATTTCATTTTTTAAATTGGGTTGTTTAGTTTCTTATTATTGACTTTTGTGAATTTTTTAATATACTTTTTAAAACCAGTGTTTCACTAAATATACAAATCTTTTCTTTCAGTCTCTGGCTTATCTTTTTGTGTTCTTAGGAGTGTCTTTTCAATAAGAATTTTTCAGTTTTGATGAAGTCCAATGTAACAATTTTTCCTTTCATGATTTATGTTTTGTGTGTCTTATTGAACTACTTGCCTAACCCAATGCCACAAAGATTTTCTTCTATTTTTTGCTAGATATTTTATAGCTTTAGGGTTTTTGATCTATGATTAATTCCCAGATAATTTTTCTATATGGTACAAGGTATTGGATAGAGGTTAATTTTTCTGCAGATGGAGTCTAATTATTCTAATACCACTTTTTGAAATGATTATCATTCTCCATTGAATTGCCTCAGCACCTTTACTGAATAGCAATAAAAATGTATAAAATACACAATATATACATATATGTATATAAAATCAAGCTGATTCTAAAGTTTATATGGAAAATCAAGGAAAGTAGAATATCCAACATAATTTTGGAAAGGAAGAACAAAGTGCAAGACCCTTACTACCTGATTTCAAGACTTACTATAAAGCTACAACATCATGACAATATGACAGAATGGTGTTGATAAAAGGTAGACCTCTAGGTTGATGGATAAGAGTAAAGAGCTGACAGGACTTGGGTGCCTACAACTCTAGAGAGAATTTCTGGAGAAAAACAGAGAGAGCAGAGCTTAACATCTGGAATGGCTTTTCCCTTCTGGGTACTTGCTGATTTTCTAGCTGTGGTTGAAAGGCTGAGGAGCTGAGCAGTTTTTATAGACCCATGGAGCTTTGGGGACAAAAGTTGGAGCTCATGGCTTCACAAAAATAAGGGCCCCTCATACACATGCTATGATTTCAGTGTGGAGAACCTAAATATTCTATGCTCTGGAATAAGGGTGAACTGGAAAAAAACAGCCCTCACAGAGACTCAAGGCCAAGTTTCAATCATCTTGCTCTCTAATTGGATTAAAGAGATCTGTTCCTGACACCAGAAATACAGCTACACGTGCAACAACTCCTACAGAACACCTACTGAACGCTCGCAGAAGACCCCAGACCTCGCAAAAGGCAAGAAACTCCCCACATACCTGGGTAGGGCAAAGCAGAGAGATTCCCGCACAGAGGAGCGGTGCCAAGCGGCACTCACCAGCCGGAGAGGCTTGTCTGCTCCCCCGCCAGGGCGAGCGGCGCTGGAGCTGAGGCTCGGGCTTCGGTCAGAGCGCAGGGAGAGGACTGGGACTGGCGGCGAGAACTCAGCCTGAAGGGGGCTAATGTGCCACAGCTAGCCGGGAGGGAGTCCGGGAAAACTCTGGAGCTGCCGAAGAGGCAGGAGACTTTTTCTTCCCTCTTGGTTTCCTGGTGCGCGAGGAGAGGGGATTAAGAGCGCCGCGTAAAGGAGCTCCAGAGACGGGCGCGAGTCGCGGCTGAAAGTGCGGAGCCCAGAGACGGGCGTGGGACGCTGGGGCTGCTGCTGCCGCCGCCAAGAAGCCTGTGTGCGAGCGCAGGACACTATCCACACCGCCCTTCCGGGAGCCTGTGCAGCCTGCCACTGCCGGGGTCCCGGGATCCAGGGGCGGCTTCCCTGGGAGAACGCACGGCGCGCCTCGGGCTGGTGCAACGTCATGCCGACCTCTGCCGCTGCAGGCTCGCCCCGCACTCCATGCCCCTCCCTCCCGCCCGGCCTGAGTGAGCCAGAGTCCCCGAAGAGGCTGCTCCTTTAACCCTGTCTTGTCTGAGCGAAGAACAGACGCCCTCCGGCGACCTACACGCAGAGGCGGGGCCAAATCCAAAGCTGAGACCCAGGAGCTGTGAGAACAAAGAAGAGAAAGGGAAACCTCTCCCAGCAGCCTCAGAAGCAGCGGATTAAAGCTCCACAATCAACTTGATGTACCCTGCATCTGTGGAATACATGAATAGACAACAAATCATCCCAAATTGAGGAGCCAGGAGTCAGTGCTGTGCCTCTGAGGTGGGAGAGCGAACTTCAGAACACTGGTCCACAAGAGACCTCCCAGCTCCACATAATATCAAACGGCGAAAATCTTCCAGAGATCTCCATCTCAACACCAGCACCCAGCTTCACTCAACGACCAGCAAGCTACAGTGCTGGACACCCTATGCCAAACAACTAGCAAGACAGGAACACAACACCACCCATTAGCAGAGAGGCTGCCTCAAATCATAAAAAGTCCGCAAACACCCCAAAACACACCACCAGACGTGGACCTGCCCACCAGAAAGACAAGATCCAGCCTCATCCACCAGAACACAGGCAGTAGTCCCCTCCACCAAGAAGCCTACACAACCCACTAAACCAACCTTAGCCACTGGGGACAGACACCAAAAACAACGGGAACTACGAACCTGCAGCCTGCAAAAAGGAGACCCCAAACACAGTAACATAAGCAAAATGAGAAGACAGAAAAACACACAGCAGGAGAAGGAGCAAGATAAAAACCCACCAGACCTAACAAATGAAGAGGTAATAGGCAGTCTATCTGAAAAAAAATTCAGAATAATGATGGTAAAGATGATCCAAAATCTTGGAAATAGAATAGACAAAATGCAAGAAACAGTTAACAAGGACCTAGAAGAACTAAAGACGAATCAAGCATCGATTAAAAACACAATAAATGAAATAAAAAATACTCTAGATGGGATCAATAGCAGAATAACTGAGGCAGAAGAACGGATAAGTGAGGTGGAAGATAAAATAGTGGAAATAACTGCTGCACAGCAAAATAAAGAAAAAAGAATGAAAAGAACAGAGGACAGTCTCAGAGACCTCTGGGACAACATTAAACTCACCAACATTCGAATTATAGGGGTTCCAGAAGAAGAAGAGAAAAAGAAAGGGACTAAGAAAATATTTGAAGAGATTATAGTTGAAAACTTCCCTAATATGGGAAAGGAAATAGTTAATCAAGTCCAGGAGGCACAGAGAGTCCCATACAGAATAAATCCAAGGAGAAATACACCAAGACACATATTGATCAAACTGTCAAAAATTAAACACAAAGAAATCATATTAAAAGCAGCAAGGCAAAAACAACAAATAACACACAAGGGAATCCCCATCAGGATAACAGCTGATCTCTCAGCAGAAACTCTACAAGCCAGAAGGGAGTGGCAGGACATACTTAAAGTGATGAAGGAGAAAAACCTGCAACCAAGATTACTCTACCCAGCAAGGATCTCATTCAGATTTGATGGAGAAATTAAAACGTTTACAGACAAGCAAAAGCTGAGAGAGTTCAGCACCACCAAACCAGCTTTACAACAAATGCTAAAGGAACTTCTCTAGGCAAGAAACACAACAGAAGGAAAAGAACTACAATAACGAACCCAAAACAATTAAGAAAATGGGAATAGGAACATACATATCAATAATTACCTTAAATGTAAATGGACTAAATGCTCCCACCAAAAGACACAGACTGGCTGAATGGATACAAAAACAAGACCCATATATATGCTGTCTACAAGAGACCCACTTCAGACCTAGAGATACATACAGACTGAAAGTAAGGGGATGGAAAAAGATATTCCATGCAAATGGAAACCAAAAGAAAGCTGGAGTAGCAATTCTCATATCAGACAAAATAGACTTTAAAATAAAGACTACTAGAAGAGACAAAGAAGGACACTACATAATGATCAAGGGATCAATCCAAGAAGAAGATATAACAATTGTAAATATTTATGCACCAAACATAGGAGCACCTCAATACATAAGGGAAATATTAACAGCCATAAAAGGAGAAATCGACAGTAACACAATCATAGTAGGGGACTTTAACACCCCACTTTCACCAATGGACAGGTCATCCAAAATGAAAATAAATAAGGAAACACAAGCTTTAAATGATACATTAAACAAGATGGACTTAATTGATGTTTATAGGACATTCCATCCAAAAACAACAGAATACACATTTTTCTCAAGTGCTCATGGAACATTCTCCAGGGTAGATCATATCTTGGGTCACAAATCAAGCCTTGGTAAATTTAAGAAAATTGAAATTGTATCAAGTATCTTTTCCGACCACAATGCTATGAGACTAGATATCAATTACAGGAAAAGAGCTGTAAAACATACAAACACATGGAGGCTAAACAATACACTACTTAATAACGAAGTGATCACTGAAGAAATCAAAGAGGAAATTAAAAAATACCTAGAAACAAATGACAATGGAGACACGACGACCCAAAACCTATGGGATACAGCAAAAGCAGTTCTAAGAGGGAAGTTTATGGCAATACAATCCCACCTTAAGAAACAGGAAATATCTCGAATAAACAACCTAACCTTGCACCTAAAGCAATTAGAGAAAGAAGAACAAAAACATCCCAAAGTTAGCAGAAGGAAAGAAATCATAAAAATCAGATCAGAAATAAATGAAAAAGAAATGAAGGAAACGATAGCAAAGATCAATAAAACTAAAAGCTGGTTCTTTGAGAAGATAAACAAAATTGATAAACCATTAGCCAGACTCATCAAGAAAAAAAGGGAGAAGACTCAAATCAATAGAATTAGAAATGAAAAAGGAGAAGTAACAACTGACACTGCAGAAATACAAAAGATCATGAGAGATTACTATAAGCAACTCTATGCCAATAAAATGGACAACCTGGAAGAAATGGACAAATTCTTAGAAATGCACAACCTGCCAACACTGAATCAGGAAGAAATAGAAAATATGAACAGACCAATCACAAGCACTGAAATTGAAACTGTGATTAAAAATCTTCCAACAAACAAAAGCCCAGGACCAGATGGCTTCACAGGCGAATTCTATCAAGCATTTAGAGAAGAGCTAACACCTATCCTTCTGAAACTCTTCCAAAATATAGCAGAGGGAGGAACACTCCCAAACTCATTCTACGAGGCCACCATCACCTTGATACCAAAACCAGACAAGGATGTCACAAAGAAAGAAAACTACAGGCCAATATCACTGATGAACATAGATGCAAAAATCCTCAACAAAATACTAGCAAACAGAATCCAACAGCACATTAAAAGGATCATACACCATGATCAAGTGGGGTTTATTCCAGGAATGCAAGGATTCTTCAATATACGCAAATCAATCAATGTGATACACCATATTAACAAGTTGAAGGAGAAAAACCATATGATCATCTCAATAGATGCAGAGAAAGCTTTTGACAAAATTCAACACCCATTTATTATAAAAACCCTGCAGAAAGTAGGCATAGAGGGAACTTTCCTCAACATAATAAAGGCCATATATGACAAACCCACAGCCAGCATCGTCCTCAATGGTGAAAAACTGAAACCATTTCCACTAAGATCAGGAACAAGACAAGGTTGCCCACTCTCACCACTCTTATTCAACATAGTTTTGGAAGTTTTAGCCACAGCAATCAGAGAAGAAAAGGAAATAAAAGGAATCCAAATGGGAAAAGAAGAAGTAAAGCTGTCACTGTTTGCAGATGACATGATACTCTACATAGAGAATCCTAAAGATGCTACCAGAAAACTACTAGAGCTAATCAATGAATTTGGTAAAGTTGCAGGATACAAAATTAATGCACAGAAATCTCTGGCATTCCTATATACTAATGATGAAAAATCTGAAAGTGAAATCAAGGAAACACTCCCATTTACCATTGCAACAAAAAGAATAAAATATCTAGGAATAAACCTACCTAAGGAGACAAAAGACCTGTATGCAGAAAATTATAAGACACTGATGAAAGAAATTAAAGATGATACAAATAGATGGAGAGATGTACCATGTTCTTGGATTGGAAGAATCAACATTGTGAAAATGACTCTACTACCCAAAGCAATCTACAGATTCAATGCAATCCCTATCAAACTACCAATGGCATTTTTCACAGAACTAGAACAAAAAATTTCACAATTTGTATGGAAACACAAAAGACCCCGAATAGCCAAAGCAATCTTGAGAACGAAAAATGGAGCTGGAGGAATCAGGCTCCCTGACTTCAGACTATACTACAAAGCTACAGTAATCAAGACAGTATGGTACTGGCACAAAAACAGAAAGATAGATCAATGGAACAGGATAGAAAGCCCAGAGATAAACCCACGGACATATGGTCACCTTATCTTTGATAAAGGAGGCAGGAATGTACAGTGGAGAAAGGACAGTCTCTTCAATAAGTGGTGCTGGGAAAACTGGACAGGGACATGTAAAAGTATGAGATTAGATCACTCCCTAACACCATACACAAAAATAAGCTCAAAATGGATTAAAGACCTAAATGTAAGGCCAGACACTATCAAACTCCTAGAGGAAAACATAGGCAGAACACTCTATGACATAAATCACAGCAAGATCCTTTTTGACCCACCTCCTAGAGAAATGGAAATAAAGACAAAAATAAACACATGGGACCTAATGAAACTTCAAAGCTTTTGCACAGCAAAGGAAACCATAAACAAGACCAAAAGACAACCCTCAGAATGGGAGAAAATATTTGCAAATGAAGCAACTGACAAAGGATTAATCTCCAAAATTTATAAGCAGCTCATGCAGCTCAATAGCAAAAAAACAAACAACCCAATCCAAAAATGGGCAGAAGACCTAAATAGACATTTTTCCACAGAAGATATACAGACAGCCAACAAACACATGAAAGGATGCTCAACATCTTTACTCATTAGAGAAATGCAAATCAAAACTACAATGAGATATCATCTCACACCAGTCAGAATGGCCATCATCAAAAAATCTAGAAACAGTAAATGCTGGAGAGGGTGTGGAAAAAAGGGAACACTCTTGCACTGCTGGTGGGAATGTGAATTGGTACAGCCACTATGGAGAACAGTATGGAGGTTCCTTAAAAAACTACAAATAGAACTACCATATGACCCAGCAATCCCACTAATGGGCATATACCCTGAGAAAACCATAATTCAAAAAGAGACATGTACCAAAATGTTCATAGCAGCCCTATTTACAATAGCCCGGAGATGGAAACAACCTAAGTGTCCATCATCGGATGAATGGATAAAGAAGATGTGGCACATATATACAATGGAATATTACTCAGCCATAAAAAGAAATGAAATTGAGCTATTTGTAATGAGGTGGATGGACCTAGAGTCTGTCATACAGAGTGAAGTAAGTCAGAAAGAGAAAGACAAATACTGTATGCTGACACATATATATGGAATTAAAAAAAAAATGTCATCAAGAACATAGGGGTAAGACAGGAATAAAGACACAGACCTACTAGAGCATGGACTTGAGGATATGGGGAGGGGGAAGGGTAAGCTGTGACAAAGTGAAAGAGCGGCATGGACATATATACACTACCAAATGTAAGGTAGATAGCTAGTGGGAAGCAGCCGCATAGCACAGGGAGATCAGCTCGGTTCTTTGTGACCGCCTGGAGGGGTGGGATAGGGAGGGTGGGAGGGAGACGCAAAAGGGAGGGGATATGGGAACATATGTATATGTATAACTGATTAAATTTGTAAAATAAAAAAAAAAATAAACAACACATAAGTAAAAAAAAAAAAAAAAAAAAAAAAAAAAAGAGATCTGTTCCTACCCAAATGCCAAAAGGAAAAGTAATGCCTCCATAGAACAATATCATCCAGAGGCTCAAATGACCTTTACACTATTCCATGTACAATGTTCAGCATTCAAAAAAGATAATCAGACATTGATTGAATATTAAGAAAAAAATAAACAATGGAAACAGACTCACAGGAAATCCAGTTATTGGATCTGTCAGAACAAATATTAAAATATTGATAATTAATGTATTCAATAAATTAAAATACAAAGAGAATGCCAGCAGGAAACATAAAAATATTTAAGAAGCTAGGGCTTCCCTGGTGGCGCAGTGGTTGAGAGTCCGCCTGCCGATGCAGGGGACACGGGTTCATGCCTCGGTCTGGGAAGATCCCACATGCTGTGGAGCAGCTGGGCCCGTGAGCCATGGCCACTGAGCCTGTGCATCGGGAGCCTGTGCTCTGCAACAGGAGAGGCCACAGCAGTGAGAGGCCCGCGTACCGCAAAAAAAAAAAAAAAAAAAAAAAAAAAAAATATATATATATATATATATATATATATATATATATATATATATTTAAGAAGCTAAAATGAAAATTCCAAAACTGCAAAAATAACTGAAATAAAGAATTCAAAAAAATTTTACTTGCAGTTTAGACATCGCTTAAAAGAAAATCAATAAAATGGAAGATAGATTAGAATAAAATATTCAACACATTGAGAAAAGTATGAAAGCTATTAAATAGACTATAAGACACATATGGGTCCCAATGGAAAGATCTGCCCCACATGTGATGGTAGTCCCATTAGCAGAAATAAAAGAGAATGGGGAAATCACAATTTTTGAAGGCAACAATGCAGCTGAAAAATTTTCAGAAGTGGCAAAATCTTTAAGCCACAGATTCAAGAAGTGCTATAAACCCTTAGTGGATTCAGTAAAAGGAAAATCACATCAAGGCCCATCATGGTAAAACTGTTGAAAACGGAATGAGAGGGATATTTCCCAATTCATTTTGTGAGGCCAGCATAGTCTTAATAGCAAAAGCTGACAAGTACTTTAAAAGAAAAGAGAATTTCAGGACAACCTTTTTCATGAACATAAATGCAATCATACTAAACAAAGTATCAGCACAATGAATTGAGCAATATAGAGAGATAATATATTGCAGCCATGTTGGTTGTCATCTAAGCATTTAAGGTTGATTTAACATTTGAAAATCATTCCACATAATATACAGTAAAAACAGAATAAAAGATAAAATTACATCATTCAGTAGATAAGACAAAGGTATTTGATAAAATTCAATACAAAAGTAATACAAAAATTTTAGAACATTAGACATAGAGATTTGCCAATTCCTTAATATGCAAAAAATAAATTAAAAAAACCCCCCAAAAAACCTACCAAAACATCAGACTTAAAGCTGTAGTAACACACAAAGGGAGAAAAGAATGCCTATTATTATTATTTAAAAAAAAAGGGCAAGAAAGAGAAACTGCATGTAGTATAATTGGGAAGTAAGAAATAAAATTATCATTATTTGAATACAAAATGATTATATATATAAAGAAAAAAAGAGAATACAAATAAGCCATTAGAATTAATGCATGAATTTGACGTTTTTTAGAATAGTTCAATACACAAAAATCTATTGTATTTCCTTAAGATGGCCCCAAATTCTGAAAATATAGATAATATTATTTTCTCCTTTTTTGTGATGTAGTATCAGTAAATCACTTATTATGTATTTGCCTATCTTTGCATACTTGGTGATCGGATGTATATTAGAAAATCAAATTTTAAAATGTCATTTAAAATAACATTTACAAGAGCATCCAAAGCCTAGGGATAAACATGCAGTTCCCCATATAGAAAAGGACAAAACATTATGGAGAGAGATTAAAGAAGACCTAAATAAATAGAGGGCTATATCCACTTGTTTGTTCATAACTTCTCTAAAGAGCCAATTTTATGCCTTGAAATTGGCTAAGGTGATAGTATTTACACCACAGAAATTGGCAAACAATGCAAGATATATTTTCTCTTGAATAAATTGTTGTTCGCCATTTACCAGTACACAAATGGCTATACCATGTTCATGAATTGAAAAACTAAATATAGCTTCCCTGGTGGCGCAGTGGTTGAGAGTCCGCCTGCCGATGCAGGGGACACGGGTTCGTGCCCCGGTCTGGGAAGATCCCACATGCCGTGGAGCGGCTGGGCTCGTGAGCCATGGGCGCTGAACCTGGGCGTCCGGAGCCTGTGCTCCGCAACGGGAGAGGCCACAACAGTGAGAGGCCCACGTACCACAAAAAAAAAAAAAAAAAAAAAAAGAAAAACTAAATATAGTAAAGACATCCACTTTATGTACTTTTGTCTGTAGATCTAATGCAATCCCTTAAAAAGTTTCAGTAAATTTTCTGAGGACATTTATAAAGTGTTTAAAAAATTATATGGAAATCCAATGTACCAAGAATGACCAAGGAAATATTAAATAAGAAGAACAATGGTGGAGGACTTAAATACCTGATTATCAACATTTATTATAAAGCAATGGTAATTAAGACAACAGGGTATTAGTTAAGGACAAAGAGATCAATGGAATAGACTAGAACAGAGTCCGGAAACAGGTCCACACATATGTTGACACTTGATTTGTGACACTGTAGGTCAGTGGGGGAAAGAACATTAAATAGCCACACAGAAAAATTAATCCTGTCCTGTATACCATACAGACCTACTGTAAATCTAAATTTGAATAATAAAACAATAAAGTTTATAAGGAAAACATAGAAGAATATCATCACAACCTTGGATTGATAAAGTTTACTTAAACCAGATGCAGAAAGTACTAATTTTAAAAGAAAACACTGATAAATTGTACTACATTGAAATTAGGAAGTTCTGGTCATCAAAAGATATCCTTAAGAGAGTGAAAAGACAAGTCACAAAGTAGGAAAATATTTGCAATAAATACATTCAACAAAGTGCTCGTATTCATATTATATACACGAAGAACTACTTCAGATAAATTAGAAAATATAAATCAATGGGAAAACGGACAAAAGCCTTGAGAAAACCCTCTGTATTAAAGAAAAAAAAAGATTCAATGTCAGTTATCAGGGAAATACACTTAAAACTACAATGCTAACACCCCAGATTCACTACAATGGTTAAATTTTTAAAAGATGAAAAATATCAAGTATTGGCAAGGATTTGGAAGAACTGGAACTCTCATACATTACTCTATCTTTTGCTAGAATTTTGAGTTTGGGCAAGTTTCATAACCTATAAAGTGACCTTCCCTCAACTAGAAAGTGGTCATAACCCACCCATGTCACCAAGTGGAGATGAGGGTCAGAGGATATAAAGGTGAACGCAGGGTTGGAGTTACACCCGGGCACCAGCAACCCTGATGTCTTGTTACAGTGCATTGAGAAGACACCCGTCTCAGAAGACTGAGATTCAAGGTAAACTTGGGGAGGCCCTGGGCAGAAACCTGATTAGATGGTGCAGGTGGTGTTTGCCTATTGTTACTCGTGACCCTAGAGAGAGGACTGCTCCATGTGCATCTGGGCTGAGCTGCAGGATGGATCCTGGGCTGCACAGAGCTGGAGGGGTCAGCATCTCCAGGCCATCATATCAGCTTTATTGGACCCAGTGGGAGGGCCCAGAAGGGGAGAATCTTGGAGACGCATCTGGGTCACAAGTCTTTCCACTGTCTGTACCTGGACGCTCTCTGTTCGGTGTCAACCTTGGAGCCACTGGCTTTTCATTTTCCTTACAAAAAGTGGCATTTCCTTGGTCCTTCCTTGTGACAAGAACTTATGGTGGGGACCAAATGGAATGAAGGGTTTGGACACAACTCCGGGAGCCCTAAAGCCACATGCAGACAGGAGGCCTTTTGTTTTGTAAGCCACGTGCTGTGAGCCACCCTCCCCAGTGTCCGGTGAATTCTGATTTCACCTTACTGATTTGCTCTTCCCTGGACAAATTCAAGGGCCTTCCATCAGCTCTGCCGGAGTTGACAAGGACCCCATGGAAGGCACATCCCCTCAGGGTCCCAGGCAACTGGCATTTATAACGGGGCTCTTGTATAGAAGCTGACAATTCTATTGACTGGGCTGCATTTGAAATCAACACTGCGAGTTGGTAAGGGGAGGAGAGGCTGTCACTCACCTTTCCACAAGTGTCTGGTGAATTCCTGGGAGGGTTGGAACTTTCTAAACTGCCCTTTCATCATCCCTAAAAGCTGCACATTCTAATGAGTTCCTCAGACACCTTGGTCCCAGGCAAGCCAGGGTGGTCTTGCTTCATTACAGGCAGGGGTGGTGGTGACGGTGTGAGGTGAAGAAGGGCAAAGGTTCAAGTTGGACTGCCTAATGTCTGCTTTAGGGTTGTATAGTAAGATGCAGGTGAGCAAGAAAGTTGAAAGGAGTTAAATCGACAGAACAGTCTAGAGCCAAACGTGGGTTGGCAAAGCCAAGGAAGACAAGGACGCCTTCAAACAAGCAGCCAGCTCTGTTCTTCTTTCTGGAGTTCTTCTACTTGCTAGACTTTTAAGGCACAGGCTGCAAACGTGGCTTGGAATGTCTGAAAGTGGATCACCACCTAGCATGGCTTTTCCTTCTTAGGGGAAATCTGTTCCAGCTTCCCATGGGTGGCCTTCTTGGCACGCACGTCACGTGGACATCTGGGGCCAGAAGGCCAATCTCCAGCCTTCCACTGTGAATGTGAGTGTCCCTGCAGCCACCTTCTCCTCCCGGAGACCCTGCCTGCCCTGAACCCACAGCGGGAGGCGGGCCCATGGTCTCAGACTGAGATCTCTGCGCTGAGGAGACAGGGCTCTCTCCATCATGCTAGTTTCCCAGTCGGATTGGCCTTTATATACTATTGTGTGACCTCTTATTTTTTGCCTCATTTTTAGAAATAGCTTAATCTTTCCCCAAATTCTCGAAGTATTTTATGCTAACCAGAGAAAAGTCTAAAGAAGAAAGCAAAGTCAACCTCAACGTCACTATCTCTAAGGACAGGAGTTGGTTGTTGTGTATCTTACCAGATACATTTTGAAGTATCTATTACTATTTAGGTAACATGAGATAGACCCCAACGTTCATAGCTGCAGTATTCACAATAGCCGAACATGGAAGCAACCTAAATGTCCATCGATAGAGGAATGGATAAAGAAGATGTGGTACATATATATAATGGAATATTACTCGGCCATAAAAAAGAATGAAATATCGCCATGGATGGACCTAGAGATGGTCATACTAAGTGAGGAAGTAAGTCAGACAGAGAAAGACAAATACCATAGGATATCACTTATATGTGGAATCTAAAAAAATTAATACAAATGAACTTATTTACAAAAAAGGAACAGCCTCACAGACATAGAAAACAAACTTATGGTTACCAAAGGGGAAATGGGGTGGGGGAAGGATAAATTAGGAGTTTGGGATTAACAGATACAAACTACTATATATAAAAGAGATAAACAACAAGGACCTATTGTACAGCACAGGGAAACTATATTCAATATCTTGTACTAAGATATAATGGAAAAGAATCTGAAAAACTATATATATATATATCTATCTCTGAATCACTTTGTTGTACATCTGAAACTAACATAACATTATAAATTAACTATACTTCAATAAAAGAAGGGTTAAAAATAAAATAAAATAACACACCCCCAAAAAAAGATGAAAAACAAAGGAAAAGAAAAAAAAGATGAGATAGATAGATGATAGGTAGATAGGGAGAGAGGGAGAGAGAATTTTTTCAACAACAATGGTGCATGCTGTATTGTTTCGTAAGCAGATTTGAAAAGTCCTCTATGTTAGAAACATCTCTCGTGATTATTTCTAGTATGTGCATAGTATTGCCTTGTATGAAAGACTCATCAAGATAAATGTAACACATCCTGTATTTAGATTATTTTTAACTCATTATCGTAAGAGTTGCTCTGATAAGCACTCTTGCACATGCACGTTAATCACTTATTTACTGGATGAAATCCCTAGAGAAGGCGCTGGCAAGTCGAAGTAGTTACCCGTTTTCAGGGATTCTGGTACCTTTGCCAAGTGGCTCTCGAGAGATCCTGTGCCAGGAAGCAGCCTCTCTGCTCAGGAGCACATGTGCATACCCATGGCCACACCAGCACTGGAGAGAGGATTCTGAAAACCTCAGCCAGTCCAACGCACATGTATGTCTTGTTTTACCCTGTAATTATGTGACTTCTCCTGGGCCTGAATATATTTTCCTATATTCATATCTGTGGTCCATTTTTCTCCTATTGGAGCTGTCTGTGTTATGCCTGATTTGTAAGAGCCCTTCAAATATTAAGAAAAATAACTTTTTGTCTACCAGTTCATTTGCTTTTAAAGTTGTTAATGGCCTTTATTTTCCTTATGTAGTTTTTATTGTCCTGTAGTCAAATTACTGATCTGTTGCCAGTAGAGACAAGAGCAGAAAAGCTTTCCTCACCCAGTGATTATAAAGTATAATTGCTTCATAGATTATAAAAGTAAATATTGCCTTACAGATTAAGTGTTTAAAAATATTTTAGATCTTAAATTCATCTGGGATCTATTTTGGTGTAAGTGTTAAAGAGAGATCTATCTCAATATTTTCACAAATGGCTAACTAATTATACTAATTATACTGATTGGAAGAAAAGCCTTCCCTTTCCCCTTGGATTTGAAACATCACCTTTATCATAATTTCCACCCTCACCTTTTCTCTCTTTTGTTCCCTGTGTTTTTTTTTTTTCTAACCTGATGCTAACATCATACTCTTAATTACTGTAGCTTTGTAATTGGCTTTACTATCTAGAGTGAATGTAATTTTGTGATTAATAAATCTACTGAAATCATAATTCCATGCCCACTTGGGCTCTGCCTTTCTCCCTAAAGGCTGTTGTTTGTGGAAATAAAAATCTACCTCTTAATCTAATTTCATACGCTTTCCCTCTGTTCCTTGACCTTCCCCTGCCCGACACCTACTGCCCTCTGCCTTGCTGAGAACTCTCACCCATGCCTGGTTCTCATTTCAACACTGACCTCCGACTCGAGAGACACCCCCTCTGTATTTTTCTGCATAACACCCAGCTCTTTTCCTAAATACACTTACACAATTCATCATTTTATATGTATATGGGTGATACATTCTTAACATATGCTCCCCCTCATTGGACTTTAAATCCATAAGGCAGAAACCATATTCACAGAAGTCCACCCAGTGTCTACAAAAGCAAGCATTTGGAATAAATGGGTGAACTCTGACATCTTCTGAATGACGCTGAGAGCCCTCTGTAGGCTGGCCATAACTTAGCTTTCTACGTCAGTTCTCCATGCTCCATCTCCCTCCAAATCTCTTTCCCAAGCCATCCTTCTGCTTTGGCTGTCCCCTTTGCTTGGGACCCCTTCACTGTCCTCTTCCTGGTGGACACTTATTTATCCTTCCAGGTCAAGACCAGCTGTAGCCTTTTCAATGGAAACTTCCAAGAAGCTGCAGGCAGAGCTGAGGCATCCCCCATGTTCCACCTCCATCTGACCTACCTGATTCAAAGGTGGAGGCTTCAGGAAGAACTCCCTCCCACCCAGGAATCCTCTGGATCTGTCTGAGCTGGTTGCACTGGCAAAGGCATAAAATGAACTTCCCTCCAACAAAATAAAGTGCAAAATCTATCCAATCAATTCAAATACCAAGGGGTCATTCTAATTCAGAGTCAACAATCACTGCTTCCTCTATTTGTGTCTTTTCCTTCTAGTTGAGGCTCCAAAGTATTTTGTACCTTAAAAAATACACACACACACACACACACACACACACACACAACTTGAATTTGCTTATTTGAGATCAATATATGATTTAGTTCTCTCGTCACAAATATATACCCCAAATCAAATAACTTGATTGGTATTTAATTTTCTACTTCCTGTTTGTCTTCCCTTCACTGTCACCAGATGGGATTTGCTCATGGTTGGGTGTGCTTTCTAGAATAAAGATTTAAAGCTGCTCATTATGGCTGCCCATCCTGTAGAATTCCCCAGCCACTCACTGAGCCTGTCTGTCCAGTTTCCTTTCCAAACAATTTCAGTGCCCAGCCTTGATGTCTTAGTTCTCATGGTCGGAAAAGCTTTGTTTACATGCAGCCCAGGTGGTAGCTTCTCCCCGGCTCTCCTGACCAGACGTCAAGTTGCAGGGCACTCTGCTCACACAAGGCACCGTGACATTTGCGACCTGCCTCAGAGCTTTGCCATCCCTCTGTCAGGAGGTAGAGGCTAATTCCCTCCCTTGAAGCTGGGGAGCCTTGTGGCTCAATTATAGCCAACAGAAGACATCAAAAGTGACAGAGCATGACTTCCAAGGTGATGCAGCTTCTGTGTCATTAATGAGGACACTCACCTTTGGAGCCCTGAGTCACCGTAGAAGAAGTCCAACTATCCTGAATCCTCAAAGCTGCAAGGAAGCCCCGCTGTCTGGACAGTGGCCCTAAATTTCAAGTCCTCCCCATCCAGACTTCAGATCTTGCATTGTTTTGTACCTGATGAAGACTGCTGGCCTTAAGAATTAAATTCAGAGAAAGGGAAACCTCTCCCAGCAGCCTCAGAAGCAGCGGATTAAAGCTCCACAATCAACTTGATGTACCCTGCATCTGTGGAATACATGAATAGACAACAAATCATCCCAAATTGAGGAGCCAGGAGTCAGTGCTGTGCCTCTGAGGTGGGAGAGCGAACTTCAGGACACTGGTCCACAAGAGACCTCCCAGCTCCACATAATATCAAACGGCGAAAATCTTCCAGAGATCTTCATCTCAACACCAGCACCTAGCTTCACTCAACGACCAGCAAGCTACAGTGCTGGACACCCTATGCCAAACAACTAGGAAGACAGGAACACAACGCCACCCATTAGCAGAGAGGCTGCCTCAAATCATAAAAAGTCCACAGACACCCCAAAACACACCACCAGACGTGGACCTGCCCACCAGAAAGACAAGATCCAGCCTCATCCACCAGAACACAGGCAGCAGTCCCCTCCACCAAGAAGCCTACACAACCCACTAAACCAACCTTAGCCACTGGGGACAGACACCAAAAACAACGGGAACTACGAACCTGCAGCCTGCAAAAAGGAGACCCCAAACACAGTAACATAAGCAAAATGAGAAGACAGAAAAACACACAGCAGGAGAAGGAGCAAGATAAAAACCCACCAGACCTAACAAATGAAGAGGTAATAGGCAGTCTACCTGAAAAAGAATTCAGAATAATGATGGTAAAGATGATCCAAAATCTTGGAAATAGAATAGACAAAATGCAAGAAACAGTTAACAAGGACCTAGAAGAACTAAAGATGAATCAAACATCGATTAAAAACACAATAAATGAAATAAAAAATACTCTAGATGGGATCAATAGCAGAATAACTGAGGCAGAAGAACAGATAAGTGAGGTGGAAGATAAAATAGTGGAAATAACTGCTGCAGAGCAAAATAAAGAAAAAAGAATGAAAAGAACAGAGGACAGTCTCAGAGACCTCTGGGACAACATTAAACGCACCAACATTCGAATTATAGGGGTTCCAGAAGAAGAAGAGAAAAAGAAAGGGACTGAGAAAATATTTGAAGAGATTATAGTTGAAAACTTCCCTAATATGGGAAAGGAAATAGTTAATCAAGTCCAGGAGGCACAGAGAGTCCCATACAGAATAAATCCAAGGAGAAATATGCCAAGACACATATTAATCAAACTGTCAAAAATTAAACACATGCAGCCCAGAGTCAGTGCTACAAGGAGGTAAGATGGGGAACACAATGTTCCCTCCCAGCTCCATCACCCTTTCTGGATGCCTGGTGGGGAGAGCTGGTGTGGGATAGACATTTTTGCAGAGAAGCAGGCTGGGCAGAGGCGGGGAGAGAGGGTGACTGGGTATGTTGAATTTGTCATCTTCTCCCTGCATCCTCATCTCTGGGGTGTCTCACCTGTCCTCCAGCTGTGCACACCTGTCCCCAGAGGCCCTCAGGTCTCCAGACACTTCCTGACCCCCGGTGTCTATCCACCTGGCTCAACCTCATCTCCCAGAGGCACCCCTTCTATTTCCAGCATCCCTGGCTCAGTCCAAGGCACCTCCTCACTGAGTGGGGTCTGACGTGGAGTCTCGCTATATGCTGTGGGCCTGAAAGTCACAGAAATGCCTTCAAAATGAAATCCAACCAAGCCACTCTCTGTTATGGGCTGAATGTGTCCCTCTCAAATCCATGTGTTGTAACCTAACCTCCAGGTGATGATATTAGGAAGTGGGGCCTTTGGTAAGTGATGAGGTCATGAGGGTGGAGCCCTCCTAAATAGGATTAGTGCCCTTATAAAAGTGGCCCCAGAGAACTCCCTCAGCCTTTCTGTCATGTGAGGACACAGGGAATAGATGACTGTCTATGAACCAGGAAGCTGGCTCCCATCAGACACAGAATCTGCCGGCACTTTCATATTGGACTTCCAGCCTCTAGAACCATGAGAAATAAATGTCTGTTGTTTATAAGCCACTGAGTCTATGCTATTTTGCTTTAGCAGCTGGAATGGACTAAGACACCCTCCTAATTCAAATGCATCAGTAGCTCTTGAATTACAAACTCTAGTCCCTGATGTGGCAGGGGAGGCTCAGAGGAGAGAGCCCTGCCCCTCCCCAAGGCTTCTGGACCCACCTTGCCCTTTGCTCTCTGAGCCTCAGCCTCTCCTTTGCAGCCTTTGGTTGCCTGGTAACCGGTTATGGAAGGGGGGGAGGTGGGGAGGAAGGAAAGGAGGGAAGAAGGAAGTTGATTGAAACTTTGCTTAAAAGCAGAAAGTAACTCTGAAATTAGCAGAACCGTCTCTCATGGAGGACGGTGTGGTGAAATTGGCAGTCATTTGTTGCTGGTAGTGTCATAAATTTGCTCAGAAAACGATTCGACAGCAAGTAACAAAAGCTGTAAAAATGTTCACACCCGGTGGAAATAATCTAAAATGTGAAAACGTCTTTTTTTTTTTTTTTCTGGGGAAATAAAGGATGCTCATGAGAGCATTATTATTAGAGCAGGACAGCCTCTATTCACACAGGGGGTCCAAGTTTGGCTGTTTATAGAAGGGTGGACTTAGAATTTTCTGGAAAAAAAGTCACCTGACTCTGCTCTTTGATGTTTATGAGCTATTTAACAATTTTAAACATTTAACATCTTTTTATAGTAAATAAATAGATCATATATATAGTAAAGAAATAAATCATACTTTTTATAGTAAATAACTAAATCATAACACATGCACTGGCCCCTTCTGTGTACTCACAACCCCCTTCCCACAAACAACCAAAGTAAGAATGCTGGCTGGATCTTGGCACAGCTGTTTGAGCCTCCCAGAGGGCCCTCGCTGGCACACTGGGCCCCACCCACTCTGGTGCCGCCCCAGGACTTTGCTCACTTCAAAGTGAGGCAGGTGAGCCTGGGGTCTGTGCCCTGCCAGTGAGCCCTCGGCATGGCCAGCCCCTCCTCCAGGGCCTCCCCCCACTAGGTGGCTGACCTGTTCTGATCTGTCCAGCCACAAAGTGTCTCCTGTTCTATTGATACTTTGACGGCATCACCTGCACCTGAGGTCCTGCTTATTCACTTACTTTTGCGTTTGCTGATTCCCTCCCAGGGCACCTGACTCATGGGCGGTGCTCTGTGCTTTTCTTTTGGTTGAATCAAGGTGTGAAAGAAGGATGCAGATCACCATAGCTCCCTCCACGTCTACCATGACTATCCCACTGGGGCCTCCCATTCATTCATTGATTCATCAGACCTAAGTTTATGAAACATTGGATGTCCACCAGGTACGGAGCTGGGGACACGTCCCTCAAGTAGATCCACCCATCGTCAGGGAGTTTCCTCTTTGGAGAAGATCCACCACCAGCATCCTTCCTGGCTCTCCCTGGCTGATAAAGTGCCCATAACGATGCTGCTGGGAAAGCCGGGTTTCTCCCCGTGCGCTCCATTCTAGTTGAGTGGGTCTTCCACTGCGTGCTTTAATACTGTTAGAAGCAAATCAAAATTAATGAGATTACCTCCTTTGAAATGTTATATATAATTAGCCTCGAATTAAGGCCAATATGTGTTTGAATTTGCCAATCAGTAACACCTTGTGATTGCTGAAATGCACAGCAGCAAATAGACATTGACTCTAATCTGCCAGTCCAACCCCTGGAGGAAAACAACTTTGAAGACCCACCGGTGAAGTCTTCACTGAGGCCAGGAAAGGGGTCGCCCGGCCATCATGCGCCCTCCTTGCTGTGACGGCCACAAGTCCTGTTCCTGCTGTATCTCCCAGAGGGCAGTGGGGAGGGGCTCGCTGTCTTCAGGGTGAGAAGAGGGTTCAGTCAAGGAAGAGGGTATCCAGAGAAGGACTTGCCACAATGACCAATGTCTCAGAGTCCCCTTCAAGGGCAGCCAGCCCTGACCACCGTCTAGAACTATTGGCTGCTCCTCTTCCATCAGCTTTTGCCTTCTTAGAACATCCCCACTTCTTTGCTGTGTAGAACAGAGATTTGCTGGGCTTCTGGCAACAACATAGGTGACCACCCTGCATAGGATCCCCTGCTGCCCGCTTCAACCAGGATGAAACAATTCATACTGAGCTCCAGTGGTTTGCACACCCCCAAGGATTTATGCTTCTCGTTGTAAGGAGGTAAAACGACTTTCAAAAACCACATTAACTGATTATAATTCTTTTTATTTTTAGTCCTTTGTATGAATCCATCACATTAGTTATCCATTCATTAGTTGATGAACATTTGGGTTGTTCCCACTTGTTCGTTATTATGAATAATACTGCTATGAACATCTGTGTCCAAGATTTTGTATAGACGTAAGTTTTCACTTGTCTTGAGTATATACCAAAGGGTGGAACTGCTGGGTGTTCACTCTTTTGAGGAACCGCCAAAGGGTTTTCCAAAGTGGTTGTACCGATTTACATACTTGCTGGCAGTGTATGAGGGTTCCAGTTATGCTACATACTCACCAATTGGTTATAATTCTAAATCAGTTTCCTGCTCATCAAAGAGTAGAAAGATGGACAAATGGTCAACCCAGGACACGGACAAAAACAAATATAATAATTATGATGAAGCTTCCTCCTGTTTGTTGATGTGTATTTTACAGGCTTTCCAAAGTCACATTGTTCCATTCTCACCAGAGCTCTCTAAGGCAGGTTTTGTCTATTTTACTCTTGAAGAAACAGAGGCTCAGAGAGATGAGATGCTTTGCTCAGAGTTGTGCCATCACACAGGTGACTCTGGGGGCCTCCTGTGGTCTGGAGGAGATTGATGTGGCTCGTTCCTAAACAGACTCTAACCTGTGGGTTCAGCCTCCCCTGCAGACTGGCTCTCCTGCTTCCTTGATGCTGGTCCTCAGGGCAGCTGCTGTAGTTCTTGCTAGATCCTTCCAGCCAGTGTTGATGGGCAACCACATGCAGCGCACACTATGGAGTCCTGAGGGCGGCTGCCGTCCCTCCTCCCTTCGGCGCTTCTGGAGGGAGCCCAGGGCAGTATCGCCTCTGTGCCCACAGTTCTTCGCTGCTCTGACCCTCACTCCTGGAGCCCATTTCTGCCTTCGTGTCTGCTTAGCGTCACAGCTGTGCTTAGCGTCACCCCGCTGCTCATCTTCGCAATGCGTCCTTGTCATGGAGCCTTGATGGAGGCATTTGAATAGAGTCCCCCTGAAATTCATGTCTACCTGAAGCCTCGGTAAGCGACCTTATTTGGAAATAGGGTCTTTTCAGGTGTAATTAAGTGAAAGACTGAGATGTGATCCTGCTGGATTAGGGTGGGTCCTCAATCCAATGAGAAAGTCCTTATGGGAGACAGAGGCCGTATGGAGGAAGCAGAGGCTGGAGGGAGGTGGCCACAACCCAAGGGACGCCTGCAGCCTCCAGCAGCTGGAAGAGGCAGGAAGGACCCGGCCTTTGAGCCTCTGAAAGAGCTCGGCCTGCTGACACTTTGATCTCAGGCTCCTGGGCTTCAGGACTGGGAGAGAATCTGTTGCTGTTGTTCTGAGCTTCTCGGGGCAGGCACAGAGAGTCACACTTGCTGACTTGACTCCACAAGCTGCCAGGGTACATCCTTGCTTCCCCCGGGAGCCATGCTTGGATGGCCGACAGCTCCCCTCCCCAAGGAAGTGCTCCCCCACCTCCCCACGTGGGGGCTTCCTTGGCTCCTTCCCCATATGTTTGCCTCTGTTCTAGCTGTTATTTATTTCTTCACTGTGCCCACCCCCTTTATGTGGGCTCCTGGAGGCCCTCATCTCTGCAATATTTCATCCCATAATACAGCTCTGTCTCTCATATGCAGATACCCATCACTACATGTTTAGACGGGCCATGTGGCTTGTTCGGGAGAAGCTGATGGCCTAGTTCATTATGTATGAACCTGTACATACTGTATGTCCATCAGACTATGCACATGTCCAGACTTCACTGATTTGGACAAGCCAGTTCAATTCAGATTGGCAGACGTTTGCCAAGCCCTGATTCTGCCAGGCACAGTGTCAGGGGTAGGGGATTTGGGCACCATTCTTGTTCCCAGGGAGTGGGGGAGAAAACATCACATCAACAGATCGTGTGCAGCTTTAACTTTTAAATTTCAGAATTAGTGTGTATTTGTTGAGGAACCTTTCAAAATTACAGGTAGACAAAAAGGAAAGAGATATTCCTCTTAAGCCCCTAGCTGGAAACAATCATTTTGGGACACAGACCCGGATGTGTGTTGACACGGGGACCTCGTCACACACAGTATTTTCCAACTTGTCTTTTTATTCACTTCACATCTTTCAGTGACTATTAAACTATATCCACATCATTCATTACAGGACTGAGTCAGAATGTTCACCTGTCTTCTTTCATTCTAATTTATTTAAGCGGTCTCCCATTGTAGGATACTTAAACTTTCCCAGTTTTTAAAAATACTGTCGTTATTTTGAAAAGTAAATTGGTTTTAAGTTGTAAAATTACTACCTGTCATGGAAAATATACTAACAGTGCAGAAGGGCGTGTCAAAAAAAAAGTCCCCTTTCCCCTTACCTCTGGTCTTCAGAAGTAACAACTGCTAATAGTAACTTTCCGGGAAGTTTCCAGGCCCCCGCAAGCATATATGTATATATTACATTATATAAATAATATATATGTTATATAAATTAAGTAATATATATATATAACATAATTTGTATAATACAAGAAACTGAAGATTTATAGTATATCTATCCATCCTATCATCTACCTATTACCTATAGTCTATCTATCTATCTATCTATCTATCTATCCATTCATCCATCCATCTTTTTACAGAAAAGGAGTCAGTTTGCATATACAATTCATCTTGTTCACACTTCATGTGCCTTATACATTTTTTTCCACATCAGCACATAAAGATCTCCCTCATTATTTTTTAAGTTCTGTATTATGGAAATTTCCAAGCATATAGAAAAGTAAAAAGTGTGTTATAATGAACCTCCACGTACCCATCACCCAGCTTCTATAATTACCAGGGTCCATCTCACCCACTTTCCACCCTGACAGAATTGTTGTGAGGCAAATTCCAGACATCATCTCCTTTCTTTAATAAATAGTTGAGTATCTGTCTTGAAAAGATCCAGTGCTGTATTATATCTGAGTCATTTGACAATGATTCCTTAAGGTGATAAAATAACCATTATTCAAATTTCCTTGTTTGTATCATTATTTTTATTTTCCTATTTCTTTGACTTATGAACCAAGACAAATTCAGACATTGCATTGGCCGAGATGCCTCTTTATTTCTTTTAATCTAGGTGTTTGCTCTCCCTCCTTTTTCCCTTACACTTTATCTATTGCTTGTCCTAGAAATTTTCATATATCTTGAATTTTGCTGAATTCTTTCCTATAGTGTATTTACCATGTTCCCTGGATGTATTGTGCTTTTTCTGAACTATTTGAGAGTTAAGGTATAGATAGATGCTCCTTTAGCTTCAAAACTTCAGCGTGTATTTCCTAAAAACAACAGCGTTTTCTTTCATTCCTACAGTAGTAAAAGTCAGAATGTCAGCAGTGGAAAAAGATGTCTGTCTTTTCTGCTGATGTGATTCAGATTTTGTCAAATGTCCCACTGAGGTCTGTACAGCAAAACAAACCCCCCACTCCTGGGCTGCACTCTGTGGCCCCTCTAACCTGGAAACCTGACTCCATCCACCTTAGCCTTTCATGACATGGTATGTTTGGATTATGATTTTGTGACATATTCCTCCTTTTTGTATTTGTCTGATACTTCCTAAAGATCCAACTCAGTTTATGCAGTTATGGCAGAAACAAACAAAGGCAATGCTGTGTCCCTCTCAGCGCATAGACTCAGGAGGCATGTGGAGTGGGCTTGTCTCCTGGGAGGTGCGCTTTGATTTCCTGGTGAAGGTGGGGTCAGTCAGCTTTTTCCCCAGGAAAGTTACCATTGTCCCCTTTGTAATTCACAAGTATCTTATGGAAAGATGCTTTGAATTTATGTAAATATCCTGTTATTTTTCAAAGTTCACCCTTTAGCTTTATCATCCATCTGTTGATGACCGTTGCCTGAATCAATTATTATTATAATGGTCACCAAATGAGGATTTTCTAAATATATATCTATATCTTTGTATCATCTATCTATCAAGACTAATAATAACCGTGCTTTAAATTCATTGAAATAATTTCTCTCTCTGTGACTGAGTACCAATTGGGTACACAGCTACATTCTTTGTTTCACTTTGCTTTTGATTTGGAGGAATTACTTTTTAGTTTTAGTTCTATTGGTTTTATAAGCATGTAACGTATTCTGCCACATTCTTTGCAATGGCTGCGTGCTATGCCACTATACGCACCATGATGCTTTTCCTAATCAGTCCACAAATGGTGGCGCTTTTATTGTCTCCAGTTTTAGTTTCTGTCATCAGCAATAATGCAATGACTATGCCTGGGCACTTAGACATGTAAGTGTTTAACAAAACAGAATTGTTGTTAAGACATAAGAAAGGCTTCCTGAAGGAAGTGACATTTGAATAGAATATTTTAGGATTAGTTTGAAATTAGCCCAGTGAATAAAGTGGAAAAGAGCATTTTAGGGAAGAGGGAGTAGTAGGAAGATATCAGGGGCAGTTTCGAGATGGAGCTTTTGGAGAGCTCCAAATGATTGGGTTTGCTGCTGTTTAAAGGGGTTTGGGAGAGTGGGAAATGGGGCTAGGGTGACCGGTGAGGTGGGAAGGATGCCATGCTATGGCTCTAGAGCTATTTTCACTTGGTTGTGGTGGTGGTGGGGGGTAGTTTGAAGGGTTCTGACAGGAAATGAGGTCATCATCTGTTAGCAGGACCACTCTGGTGATGACATGAAGAGACCTGCAGAGACCCGACACTGGTGACCACACAGAATGCCATTGCAACTACCCAGTGAGAGGCCGGGAGGTTCTACATGGGGCCAGAAGTGGCTGAGAAAGGGAGGGAGACAGGGTCAAAGTCCACCTGAAGTGAGATCCAGTCTTCAGACCTGGTTAAGTGTTCCATGGGGGTCAAAACAGGGAGATGTGGTGGGACTGCCCCTAGGTTCCATCTCAGGGTGTGGACGACTGTGGTATCACTTACCTGGTGTAGAGTGCAGGAGGCAGGTCTACTCATGGGCACAGAGATAAGCCGATTGCTCTGCACATTTAGGCTTCATGCCCAGGTAATGATCCTCTACAAGGATGAGGACCACAGACAACTGTTTGGAGGGAGGTCATTTTAACCAAAACAAACAGGACTCCTAGCGCTCTCTTGCTTGGTCTGCCCTCTCTGACCGTTACTGCACTGCAGACCACCATGCTGCTTTTTTTTTTTTTTTTTTTTTTTTTGCGGTACGCGGGTCTCTCACTGTTGTGGCCTCTCCCATTGCGGAGCACAGGGTTCCGGACGTGCAGGCCCAGCGGCCATGGCTCAGGGGCCCAGACGCTCCACGGCATGTGGGATCTTCCCGGACCGGGGCACGAACCCGCATCCCCTGCATCGGCAGGCGGACTCTCAACCACTGTGCCACCAGGGAAGCCCCACCACACTGCTTTTGCATTTGTCCTCAAGGGAGAATTTAAGATCACCTGCAGAGCTCTGGGAGATCCAGTCTCCCTTGTTCCCAAATCCACAATCATTCTGATTGGCACAGCATGGGTCATGTGACCACTCCTGAACCAGTCTGTGGAACATTATGAAAAGCAGCCACTCACTAGTTGCCCTGTGGCTGGGGTGGAGGGGTCATCAAAAGCGTGGGGTCTGGACAACAGAGTGACACACCCGGTACAGCCCCCCATTGGGGAACTGAAGCACGGGTATGCCAGCATGGTTGGTGTCCCCAGCCACAGAGGGCAGGAGGGCGAGAGTCAGGACCTCAGTTGGAAGGCAGTAGTGAGAAGAATGGTTATCCAAAATGAAACGTGGGTTTTGAAGGGTTGAGAAAAGTGCCCATGGTATTAGTCTGCTTGTGCCGCGTAACAAAGTCCACAGAGCAGCTGGCTTACACTCTAGGGGTTTACTCCCTCAAGTTCTGGAGGCTGGAAGTCAGAGATCTGGGTGCCAGCAGGGCTGGCTCCTCCTTGGCATGTAGATGGCTGTCCTGTCCCCGTGTCCTCACATGGTCATCCTGTGTGTCTGTGTCCTGATCTTCTCTTCTTATAAGGACCCAGGCCGTGTTGGATCAGGGTCCACCCTAGTGACCTCATTTTACCTTAATCACTTCTTTAAGGACCTTATCTTCAAGTTCAGTTACATTCTGAGGTCCTGGGGGTGAGGACTTCAATATGTGAGTTTGGGGGGACCCAGCTCAGCCGTGATGCCTGCAATTGCCTTCCATTCAGGCATCCACGTGTGTTTATGTGATGGCCCAGCGGCTGCCCTGGTGTCAGGTTTCCATCAGGACGTTGGTGACTTTGTGGGAGCGTTTTCCGAGTCCTGGAGAGAAAGATGATATGCGTTGACAACTATTCCCAGAAACATGGCCTCAAATAGAAAAGATGCCCTCTGAGAGGCTGAAGGGTCACAAGAATGTGGTCTTTAGAAGAGAAGAGAAGCTGAAGATTTGAGGGACTGAGAAAGAGGGTCAAAGGGAGGTGGGCTGGGGGTAAAGCAGAGGATTTGGCTTCACAAGCAGGAGGGTGGCTCTTACCCTGAGGCTGAGGGAAGCTGTTGGGATGCGGAGGTGGACACATTTGGGGGGGAGGCCGGGGAGGGGAAAAGATTCGTGTTTGAACCTGGGTACAGGGGTGTGGTCTCCGGAAGTCTGCAGAAGCCCAAGGAGGCTGGCTCGGGACCACAGCTGATTGTGGGGGAAAAGAGTGGGGTCCAGGTGGGCGAGGGGCCCTGCAAGGGAGCCAGGTCCTGTGTAGGGTCTGCTGGGGTCCTCGCAGCCCCCAGGGAGCAGCCCGGAGAGGCGCTGCCTACAGCGTGCACCTGGAGGGGTCATGCTCTGTCCTGATGGACCCGTAAGGTCTGCTCCGGCCAGGGAAGCCGGCAGGGCTCTCTGTTGACGCAGCCCCTGCAGCTTCAAAGCAGAGAACGCCGGCAGGGTTCAGGCATGGGCTGTGAAGCCAGCGTCTTTGGGTTCCTGTTAGAGGTGGAGAGGGACAGAGAGGTGGTGACTCAGGCTGTTGGGACATGGTGGCCCTGGGGGCTGTGACAGCAGGTACCAGAAGAGGGCAGGTGATGCCTACAGGTACACGAGCATCAGTGGGGCCCTCCCCAGGTGGGGAGGGGAGCAGACCTAGTGATCCTCCTGAGGCCCCCCAGCTGCAGTGAGCACAAGTAGGGGGATGGGGCTACTCAGGCTGGAAGTGAGCCGGCCGAGGGTGGGCGCCCTCCCCAGGGTGTGGCTCCCTCCTTGTCTGGGAGGAGCCAGCAGGCAGATCCTTTTCAGTCTGGGAGTCAGTGCTGCCCCCCTAGAAAGGAAAGGTGCCCAGCTGGGGTGCATCCTCACCTGGGGGCTCAGTAAATACACAGCCCTGGATACCGGTTGTAACCTCCCTTTTCTCCCAGTGCCTCCAAAGCGCCCTGCCCCTGACTTTACCCCCCAGTGTGTGGGATGTGTGATGTCAGGGCTGTGGGTGAGGAAGCAGGGGAGAGAAAGGTCTGTCCTCTGGAGCTGAGGGTCCCGTGCGGACTGGAGGCTGTGTATCAATAAAGACTCGAGGTCCCAAAGTCTCTACGATTTCCTTGGCTGCCTGCGTCCAGAGAATCCAGGTGAATGGATGAAGTGGGTGTGTGTTGGGGGTGGGATGGGAGCAAAGATCCGGGGTAAATCTGAATTGTCCCTTTTAGAAATAAGAAGTTTCGGGGGTTTCCCTGATGGTCCAGTGGTTAAGACTCCACGTGTCCACTGCAGGGGGCACGGGTTCGATCCCTGGTCAGGGAACTAAGGCCCCAAATACCTCAAAGCACAGCCAAAAATAAAAAAAATTAGAAATAAGAAGTTTCTAGATACCATACTGTGTACCAACAGTTAGTTCTCTGATGAAGTAGGGTAATGGGGAGCTCTTACTAGGTTCGGATCATCTGTAATTAACCCGTTACATTGAAATGATTGCTTTTAAAGATTTGAATCTATTTAGTTTTTTTTTTCCCTCCTTGGATTAGAGAGAGCACCTACAATCATGTTAGACTATGTGCCTTAAGATCAGCTTTGTCAAAAACATGCTCAGTGAGTTTTTGGTCCACCTATGAAATTAGCTTAAATATTGCGTTATTAGAGTCCCCAAATTGTCATTTACATCTCTCCAGCAATTTAACTTATTCAAGATGCTGCTTCATCTCATCCTCAGGATGACTCTTGAGAGCAGCCATCGTCTGCCGTCTACGACTGAGGAAAGAGCCTGAAAGCAGAGTGAGGGCAGATATCAGCAGGAGCACAAAACCGTTCCCTACCAAAGGTACATAATGTTTCAACAATGGTTTATTATGATTTAGGAGACAGAGAATTGTGTAGCATATGGTCAATAGAAGCTATTTGCTGCTTTCATAAGCCATTTTTCATACCATTAATTTTTTGTATATGTTTCATTAATTTCAGGGTAATCCATATTCCCCTTTCCTGTGAAATACATCACTGCAGACTTAGACGCCTTCTGCATGTAGCCAGGGAAGGCAATGCCATCCACTGCTCTTGGTATGACTAGTTGTCTAGGAGTTCCAGACACATAAACCTCTCCACACTAGGGTGCAGCCCAAACTACCCATCCCTCCCCCCACCCCCAGCCTCCCCGCCCCCCGCCGTACCGTGCTTACTCAAAACACATTCACCACATTCCTACTGGGTGCCAGGGTCTGCAGTAGGCACTGGGCATACAGAGATGAATGGGGCGCAGTCCCCACCCCGGTAAGCTCGTGGCCACGAAGGAGACAGACAAATCAATTGCAATCCCCTTAAGTGCTCTAGCAGAGGGCGGTCCAAAGTGTTTGGGGAACCCAGTGAAGGAGGCGCTGAAAGAACTGGTTTAATCACATCTTTCTTTCCTTTGAGGGGAGATGGGTCATCAAAGTTTTCCAGCAGAGACAGGAAAACTCAACCCAGAAGAGCTCTGGGTACTGTGATGAGGAATTAGCGTGAAAGGGGAGGTAACCCAGGGTCGAATATGATGGAAGGGGACGTGGATGGGGGAGAGGAGTCGAGGAAGGAAAAAGGACAGGGTTGGAGAGCAGGTGGGGGCTGCCGCTGGGACTTGATGGATGACTCGGTGGGGGCCAGGCATCCTCTGCCCCCTCCCAGCTGCCCCTCCCCTGGTCCATCTCTCTGTTCCTCACCCTGTCATCCCATTGGCCGCCTAGTGGGTAGGGTCTGGTTCCCCTTAGATCGAGTTTCCATGCTGCCCACAGAGGACGTATGCACAAGTAGGATCAGACCATTCCCTGCATCCAGAGGCATTGAGGACTCCCCATGAGGCTAAGGGTGAAGGGGGAACCCACCCCGGCACAAGGCGCTGCCAGCCTGCTGTCCGCTGAGTCTCCATCACCTGCCCTCCCGGCCCGGCTTCAGGCTCCTCTGCTACTTGGCCTCCCTGAAGATGCCACTTGCTTCCCACTTGGAGTTCCTTCGACAGATGTGTGCACAGTGCTCTCGGGGGGCCAAGCGGCGCTTCAGGCTAGAGGTACAGAAGTGAATGAGAAAAAGAACCTGCCTTTATGCAGCTTGTGTTCTGGCGGGACGGAGGGGGGCTTGATAATATACAAGAACAATAAGTGAATTATCAGCTGTTTTATTGGACAGTGACTCCTATGGAGAACAATCAAGCCCATAGCGGTGAGAGTTCTGGGATGAGGAGGATGGCAGTTTTGAAGAAGGAGTCCCAGAAGACCCCGCCATGGAGCACAGGCTTGAAGGAGGGACTAAGGGGAGGGAGCCGTGGGGACTTCAGGGGAAGGGTGTTCCAGGAGAGAAGAACAACCACAAAGATGCTGAGTTGGGAGAGAGTCCAGCATGTTTGAGCAGATGAAGGACCAGGAAGGGAGGGACCGGGTCAGGGTAGGGGGGTGGGGTGTCGATGCGGAGGCCTACGGGCCAGCGTGAGACCCAGGCTCTCCCTATTCAAGAAGGAGGCTCTGAGGAGTTCTGAGCACCATCCGACTTCCGACCTGGGCTTCAGAGGATCAGCTTTGGCTCCAGGGCTGAGAACGGGCTGTGGGAGGAGCTGAGAAGCAGTGCGGGGACCAGCTGGAAGCTTCGCAGAAACCAGGGGTGTTGCCATGGGCTCTGATTCTCCAGGAGGTTGCAGGTGCACTGCACATCGAGGACTTTGGTCTGAAGAACAGGAGCGATGGGGCTGCCGTTTCCTGATACAGGGAAGAGCGTGGGAGACGGGTCTGGGGCAGAGACACAGGGTTGGGTTTTGGGCGTGTGCATGTAGATGCCCATCAGACACCCCCACTGATGTGAAGGAGGGAGTTGGACGTTCCAGGCTCAAGTTCAGACGAGGGACAGTTGGACGCTGTCTGTACTCGGTAGCACTTACAGCTGTGGCTGGTGAGACAGTGGAGGGAGAAGGTGTGGACAAGGAAGGGGCCAGGCCAGGCATGGGACGATCCAGCATCTGAATGGGAGCAGGAGATAGAGAGAAACTGACAAGGAGATGCCCATCGGACATCTGTGTCATGTGGCCAGGAGTGATGCCCAGAGGCAGACCGTAGGGTTGGTCCAGGTTCCTGACTTGGAGGGCGGTGAGTGGGGCCGTGCTGGGGTGGATGTCCATCTGCACATCCAGGGAACAAAAAAGGACAGTTACCCGCTGAGCAAGTGGGAGAAATGAGTTGTCCCGTGGTTGGACTGAGTAATGAGGGTAACTAAGATGTGAATGCTAAAACTTTCTAGAATTGCTGGATCTGTCTAGGAAAAGGGGCTCTGGGATGCAGGACTACATATTTGAAAGACGAACGTTGCTCTGTCAAAATTGTGCCTGAGGCCAGCTCCAATTTCCGTCTGCATCCACAATTGTTACTTTCAGTGGGAGAAAACCATGAATCCCTTCTGCCTGCCATGAATTCTGAAGTCTGCAGGCGGGCGTGCTCGGTGACTGAGAGGAAACAGACTGTTTGCAATTGTTGATTTGACAAATATGACTAAGTATTCAATAAGTTATCTTTCAAATTATCCTGTCAAAATAATCATGACACAGGATAATGATACCACAGCTCTCAGAAGGAGGGATGGAGGTTTGCACTGAACAGCTGGCTGCCGCTGGCCTCTGGGGAGAGGCTGATGGAGGAGAGGATAGCTGGGAGAGGGAAGAAAGGGGTCCTGTTGTGGGTGTGAGTGTGCACCCACCATCCACAGCTTATCCCCGACTTGGAGATGTGGGATGTATGGGTTCCTGCCGCCATCCGCAGACAGCATGGCAACCAACCTCATGACATGGCTGCCCAAGTCTGGCGTCCTGGATGCTTTGGTCAGGGTGGGTCAGGATACAGAGAACGTGTATCCACGTCAGTTAGCTCGGTTGCAGAGGTAGGACCTCAACCTGGGGCCAAGCAATTAAGTTCAAATCTTCCAGCATTTAAAAACCATGGCTTTCCACCCAACCCTGTGCTGGGTGCTGGGGGTAAGAAGGAAATAGAAAATATTGTAATGTGCATGAGATTTGAAGTCCAAGAGAGCTGTTTTTATCCCCTTCTGTACCATCCTGATTCACCCAGAGTCACTGACTTTTGCGCCCTAATCTGTGAAATGGGGATAATATTACCATCTCCATATCCCCGTGGGAAAGTGAGGTCCCTGTCACGGTTCTTCCCTGGTTTATGGCCGTGAGGATTAGTGCTTTGCTCTGGGGTTAAGTTCTCTCTGCTTTGTGGACCAATTCTAAATCCTCTTCGTAGAAGACAGAACAGCTTATTATAATATCTTCTGATATAATGATCTGAAAACTGTGACTTTTTTATGGTTTATAAAACTGTGGCTAATCATTTAGTAAACATGGATGGACATTATTTTATGGCCTTTCTCTGAGGGTGGTTACCTATACTTTTCTTGGATATCTGTAAAGATGTCTTTATTTCAACCATGTCACCTAATTTTTTCTTTTTTTATAATGCAAAACATTTATTTGCACGCACATCAATGAGGATTAAGGTTGTAGATGAAAAGGATAGCAGTCTTCTGTCAAATGGAGAAGATTTAATGTTCAAAAAGGATGTGACAAGTAAGATTGTCCAATGGATAAGCTGCAAAGGCAATGTTTCAGTCAGCAGAGCCCCTTGGACCCGATAGACCATTGTCTCTCCCTGTTCACCCAGTGCCCCCTCAGAATGCAGCCAGCAGAGAGAGAGAGACCAGGTCTCTGGATTGGGCACCTCCAGGGAGACTTTGTGGAGCTCTGGGCAGTGTGAGCTGTGGGGACTTTGTCATTGGCTGGGCAGTGGTCCGGTGGGAGGCAAGGCAGGTTTCCTATTGGTGCAGAAGGAGCTGACTGTCCGTGGTTTCCCTGAGGGGCATCCTCCAGGAGATAAGAGGCAGGGAAGCTGGGGAGACAGGGCATGACTCAAGCCTGCAGAGTGGAGACTGGCAGAGGATTCTGGGTTGATGCCGAGTGAGCTGACGTTGGTTTTTCATGTGTGGTGTCATGGGATCTGCAGTGAATGTGTGGTTGATGAGTACATTTGGCATCTTATTAAAGGCCCCATGTAGGCTCCAGGAATTCAATCAGAAAGTACATGACTGGTCATCTCCCCACGCTTGCCCTTAAGAAGCCTTCAGACCCATGGTAAGGGGATAAATGTAACTTTGGGAAAATGGAGGTCCACAGTTGAGCCCAGAAAGCTTCCTGAGCACTGGGTTCTGAGCTGTCTTAGTTCGATACTAGGTGTCCACGTGATAAAGGAAAACACGCGCATCTACATGGAAGCCCATGTTACCTGTTTGCACACAAATGGGACCCTATTGAATGAATATGCTTTTCACACTTAACAATATGCCCTCAAGATGTCTCCATATACTTAGGTCTGGCCCACGTGAGCTGGCCCGTACTGGCTGGTGAGATCCAGTTATTAAATTATCAGGAATTTTGCGAGCTGCTTGAAATCATGTTGGTCGCTTGAAGTCTGTCATGGTGGGAGTATTTACACTCTGGAAGTCATCAAACACTGACATCATGCTTCACTGTCTCAGAAAGGCCTGTGTTAGACACTCACCTGCACATCACCAGGTGGATCGCTTTCCTTGGACAGCCATGGGGTATTCACTCCACTGCAGGGCAGTGCTCATTCAGCCGCTTCCCTCTCAGTGGGCATCTCACTCACTTCCAAGGGCTTGGCTGCTATAGGAACATCTGTGCGTGTGTGTGTGCGTGTGTGTGCATATGTGTGTGTATTGGTGCCGCTTTGTGAGCTTCTCTGTAGAATAGCTTATAGAGCAGGTGTGACCTGACTATTAAATCACAGGTTAAGGGTCAGCAGACAGCATGTCATGCTCAGGAACATGCTGACACTTAGATATTTGTAGAGAACGAAGTTCAAAGTCAGCAGGAGATGGGGCTGGAGATTTATGGGGGGACAAAACCATCAGATGGAATGTGGGATTGGGGGTGGGAGCTACTTGAGGGTTTTGTAACAATAACGATTGTTATTATTATTAAACCTAATGTTTGTTGCTTTCTTCCTAGGCCAGTTACTGTTCTAAGCAGTTTTACATGAATTAACTGCATCCTCAGAATGCCTATGCGAGGGGTACTGTTATTGTGTCCATTTTACAGATGAGGTTGGAAGAGGTTGCAGACTTGCCTGAGCGATACAGCTTGTAAGGGGTAAACCCAGGGGGTCTGGTGCTCCACTGTAGCCACTGCACTAGACGTTTTAGAAGGAGCAGTGATCTCAACGTGCAGAGTGATGAGAGGGGCTCATGACCAAAGCCTTCAGCTGGGGCCAAATCAAGGCACTGATTTTCGGGGTCGAAAGGAGAGGAGTCAGGAGATGATGAGGAGTTGAGTCAGGTGGGTTTGAGGCTGGACTGCATACTGCAGAGGGGAAGGGGTGGCACAGAGGAGGCAGGTTTCTGTCCTGGATGAGGGGCGCACAGTCAGGCTGGTTGTTCTCAGAGATGGGGAGGGAGGAGGGGAGAGGGTTTGTGGGAGGATCATGAACTTGGTTTCGGATGCGTGGCGTTTGAAACGTTGGTAGCGCATTCCAGTAAATCTGTCCAGGGACTGGCTGGGAGAGCCTTGAGCTTAGGAGCAATTCCGAGGATGGAGATAAATATTCGGGTGCCATCCTCAATGAGGAGATAGCTCAAACCGTGAGCAACGTGTGATTTCCCAGGAATGATACACTGAGTGTGCCAAGCTGTGGGCTGCAGGTGATGCCACGGGGAGCACGCACACTTAAAAGAGAGAAGAGGTTCTTCTTACTAATAATGGCATTTTTAGTTAGGCACGTGGCCTCCCAAATAGACACTCCACTTATCAAACTCCTTTGCGACTAGATGCTCCCATAAGGTCAAGTTTGGAAAATGGGAAAAAACTGGAAAATTTTATGTCTAGCTTTCAAAAAGTACTTTCCATTTCCCATTTTCTCAGTTCTGCTGGGTGGGATGCAAGTGTTTTTGCCTGCGCTGCGGCAGCCTTCTTAGATCTTGAGTGAGAAGACGCAAGTTGAGAAATGCACAGAATGTTGATCTCACTATGAGACATTTATATGTGGGTCTTTCAGGTGTAACAGTCAATCTATGTCCTAAGAAATACAAGAACCTAAAGAGAGGTATGTCACAAAATCCAAGTGTGCTTATAATGCTATAAATGACAGGAACCCATTCAAATTTGCCTAATTATTTGTTTAGTATAATGGAAACACTAGCTCATATAACTGCCTATGGGTAGAATTTCTTTCTGGCTTGGCTGTGTTGGGTCCTCAATGAAAGTCATCAGTTCCCAGTAATATATATGTAGACACTCCATCCTTCGAGAAGTGAAGCTTAATTTTCTACTCACCTCTCTTGAGGGTGACTAGACTTAGGGACTTGCTTCCAAAGGACAGAGTGTGGAAGAGAAATCATAAGTTTACAGTAGAGACACCTGGCAGACCCCACTTTAGCCAAGTGGGGAAGATGTACATCACCCATGATGTCAGGTGGGCGTCAGATACATCCAGGTACAATGTGATGAGAAGGACACCTCTCCTCTGTGGTCGTCTTTCCAAAAACCCATAACCCCAGTCTAAGCATGAGAAAAACATCAGACAAATCCATCCAAACTGGGATGCATTCTACTGGATACCTGGGCAATACTCCTTAAGACTGTCAAGGTCAGGAAAAACTGGGAAAAACTGAGGCTGTGTGGACCAGAGGGGATTGGAGAGATGTGACTCAACGAAGTGTGGCTCCCTCGACTGGATGCAGAAAGAGGACTTAAGTGGAAAAACAGGCAACACCCAATAGGCATGTCCCAGTGTTGATGTCAGCTGTGAGGACCACATCACGAGATCGGAAGACGTTAACAACGGGAAAACTGGGGGAGGGGCATACAAGGACTCTGTACTGTCTGTGCAACTTTTCTATAAACCTAAATTTGTTCCAAAACACAAAGTGTATTAAAAATGCCATTGGTAATTTATGTCTTCTCATCTCAGCTCTTTTCTGGGCAAGCTTTCCCCAAGGGATGCCTTTGTGTCTCCACCCTCCCCTGAAGCTACAAGTTATCCTTCTGTCAACCTTGGGACCCAGGGGGCCCCTTTCTCCACAGTCCCAGCCGGGGCCCCAGCGTTGATTTGGATCGACTCCTGGGCGAGGTAGCCATGCTGAACCAGGCGCCAGACGTGGGGCTGGATGTCTGCTGGTTGGCCAGCCCTCTGGCACGTGCCCATCTTGACACAGGACAGCGAGGGCAGCTCACGAACTGCAAGAGCTCAGAACTGAGAGGGGGTTCCCCCAAGGGACATTGGGGCAGTGTGACCAAGAAGGAGAATGATGCACAAGCTGTCCGCTGGTGGAAACTTCCAGGAGGCTGAGTGGTAAACAGTGGAAACTTCTAGAGGCTGAGTGGTCGACAGTGACTCCAAGAAGACAAGGATCAAGAGATGTCCTCTGGGGCAGTGGCCTGAGGTGGCCAGGGGTGACCCCTGTGGGGTGGGGGCAGAGGCCGTGCAGTGCTGGGCTCAGGGATGGTTGGGAGAGACCACACAGCGGAGAGAGCCCACGACCCTCACGGGAAACATAGCCAAAAGGGAAGAAGAGTGCAGCCCTGAAAGCAAGACCTCACACGTGCTCCCCATGGGCCACATGCTGTTCTGAGTGCTCACATACGTGACTCTACTAATTCTCACGACAACCCTGTAAAGTATTAGGATTGGCATCATCATCCTCTTTTCCAGGCAAGAAAACGGAGGCTCCAAGAGGCCCATGGGTTTACCTCATGCCACTCAGAGGGTCAGCAGCAGAGGCCTGAGCACCCCCAGAGCTGTCTGGTACCCAAGTTCATCCTCTAACCACGGTTCTGTTGCCCAGGGGGAGCAACAGTGGGAGCTTGTCCGAGGTTTTGGGGGCAGAATCCTCAGAGAGGAGAGGATGAAGACGCAGGTAGGAGAGGGGGCAGTAGTGGAAGGTGGTCACTGAACGGGGCGAGGGGAAGACAGGAGGGAGAGCGTGAGGATGGGGGTCCTTGGCCTTGCGGGGGAGGAGGACCAGGCTTCCTCTGACCTCAGAGGCTGTGCTGCCTATTGGTGGTTTGGGTTGAGCAGGGTGATGGGGGCTCTGGGAAGCTTTTGGTGGCCCCTTTCTGCTGCCTGGTAAGTAGCTGAGTTGAAAGCCAGGCTCCCTGGTCACCCAGGGGCATTACTTCTTGACCGCTGAGCCTGCTTTGGGTATCAAAGGCCCAGCAGCAAGGCTGCTGCTCTCAGCGCCGGGCCCTGAGATTCTGTCTAGAAATGACTGCCCTCCCCAGCATGGTGGTCCAGCTGCCCCCAGCTCTTTGAGACAGAAAGCTGTGGGTCCCGCTTCTCTCTCCTCTGTCTTGGGGGTCCAGCCCTGCTCGGAAAAGGAGCTGCAGCTGAACGGCTCTGGATCAGGTTCCCGGGCTCCTGTAGGGCTGGTCCCTGGAGACGGCGGGTGTATTAGGTTCTGTTCTTTTCTCACGAGTCACAGTGACCAGTCCCAGGCAGAGATGCAGCTCAGCCACCCCCACAAGGACTGAATTCCATCCCCACTCCTGACACCCTCGACTGTTCCTGCATGAGGTCCCCTCTCTGGGCCTTCATCCAGGGCCCAGGAATGACATATATAGTCTATATGCTTCTGCAGCTCCAGGCTGGGCCCACGGCCCCTCACTCAGGCCCCATCCATGGACTGTGAGCGACTTAAGCTTGGGTGGTGTGTCGTTCCTCCCTGGGGACCCCTCGGTGCCCGCACGCAGTCTGGCATCCGATGGAGCCGAGTCTCATTTTCTGCTGCCTTGAGCCATTAGGCTGTGGCAGGGACACGGCAAGCTCGGGCCAACACAGATGACATTTTCCAGTGCGTGGATATTTTTAATGCGAATTCACAGGAGCCATCAATAACATCTATGGGGCCCATGCCTTCCGTCAAAAGCACATCATAAAATAAACAATGTGGCAGAAGCCACGTCGAGAAATCAGTTCACTCACCACAAAGGGCTGTTCACTCCTGGTGAACACACAACTGCTGTCCGACAGACGGCTCCCTGTGAAACAGGCTCTGAGGCGAGGAGGGAAGCTAGATCAGAGTAAGAAGTTTCTGGAAAGACTGGGCGGGCAGAAGGTTCAGCACAGTTCAGGTCGGGCCCTCCTGGCTCAGGGTCCTGTCTTCATCAAGACCAGGAAGACTTCCTGGAGGAAGAGGCGGGCGAGACCTGCTGGCCTGAACCTACCAGGTAAGATCTCACACTCAGAAAAGCCTCATGGTGACTCACTCCTGCTGAGAGGTGGAGAAGCACAGGTGGGTCCCCCCTTCCTGGACCACCATCTCCAGTGTGCCCACCTGTGCCCGACCTGAGCACACACCACACGGCGGGTGGGGGGACTGCTCGAGGCAGGTGCATCCTGCTGCAGACCCTCCATCTCTGCTTCCACCAGACAAAGGGGCCAGCTGTCAGCATCTCAGCAGCCCTGGTTCAGTGAGGTCGCCTCCCCATTGCTACCCAGCTGCCACCAGCAGGATGGAATCAGATGTGATGAGAAGTCCATTTCCCTATTCTGACTCTGGTTCATTTCTCTCATTGTTTTATGAGAAATAACTGTTTTTACGGACCGCAGTATGCTCTTCTCCCTGCTCTTGTGCAGCCGACACAAACTGCTCACCAGATCTTCATACCAGCCTGTGCGGCCAGTGTGCCATGGACACACCCATAGGTTTGGATCTCCTGATCATGTATATCATTTGATGAAATCTTTCATGAGCTGAGAATTTATTCCTCTTGCTTGCTCTGCTCTGACATTCTCAAGTGCTTCGTGACAACAGCAAAACTCTCTCACTCTTGTCCCATCCCAAAAGGACATCTCGGAGGACAAAGTGTGATGGGTTTGCTATCACAGGGGAGGGAGGTGGGATGCTTTCTCCAACCCTGGTCCTCCATCAGCCCAGAGGATGGCGAGTCACATGGGCATTCTCGTTCTGGACTGAACCAAACGGGAGGCTGTGTTTTGGGGCTTATCTCATTAGTGTCTGGGAAGCGTGGTTCTTCTGATAGAAGTTCTGGGTGCTTGAGGTGCTGTCACTCAGCAGAGGTGGTGACCAGATGGGCAATGACAGTTGAGACAGTCAGCTCACTGAGGGCTGTGACTCCCAGCTCCTGGACAGCTTCACCCACCCATAGGGGATATGGGGGTGGTACTGGATTTCAGCTACACAACATGTTGTGTGTGTATGTGTGTGTGTGTGTGTTTTAACATTTTATAAGTTTGAGAGTGGCTGGTCAATAATCATTTATTTTTCCAAAACACAGCAGCGGTTTTTCTGAATGCAAAGATTTTAGGTAGTGCTTTTAATTAATTATGGACTATTTCCCCCACCATGAAGAACTGAAATGTCTTTCTTCAATGGGTGCTGCACACAGTTTCCATGTTTCTTTAAGTGGATCATACCAACCTGTTTCCCCACTTTCTCCATCTGCATCCCCTGCAACAGCCCTCCTGTCCTGACCCCGTTCCTGGAAGCTGTCATCACGAGCTGGCCATCCACCCACTCTCCCTCCTGTCCGCCAGGACCTACTTTGATGTCTCGTGGGAAATATTTTTATTCCCTGGCTCTTCTTCATACTTATCTTTATTTAATTCCCAGAATGTGTTATGGTGTGTGTGTTCTCAGCTTATGTTTTTGCATTTGAATCGTTTCGCCTGTTTCCTGCGGCGATAAGACATTTTGGGCCACTTTCAATTCTCCAGTTCCAAGTTTGGAAATGAAACTTTGGACTAAAAGCTAAGTCTGAGGTTTGTCAACACCCTAGGTCGTTGGGTTCTGAATCCATAAAGAGCAACGTGTCCCGTATACCACTTTTTCTCTCCATATTTTGGGCACTTTTAACATACTGGGCAATTTTGACTGGTGGTCATTGGGAATGGAGATGCTTCTAATGTGAGTGCATGTGCTGTGTGCACATGTATGTGCATGTGTGCATGTGTGAGTGTGGTGTGTGCACATGTGTACATGCATTGTGTGGTGTGTGCATGCATGTGGCACACACATATGTGTGCATGTGCTGTGCACGTGCGTACTCATGTGCATGCATGTGTGGTGTGCACACATGTGCACGTGCATGCACACATGTGGCGTGCACACGGGTACGTGCACATGTGTACACGCACATGCGGTGTGCACACGTGTGCGTTGTATGGTGTGTGCACATGTGTACATGTGTGCATGCATGTGTGTGGTGTGTACATGTGTGCACATGTGTGCACGTGTGTTTTTTTCCTGGGTGGCATGGTATGATGACGATGCTTGAAGTGGGAGAAGAAAGAAGCAGTTAAATAATCACTGATTCTTTACAGCTAAAAAAACCCCCCAAACCCCTAGAAGACCTCTTTCCTGAGCCTACAGTCAGAGCTCTTGTAAATACCCAAGACTGCCTGTTAGTAGAGAACAGAATAAAAGGGAGTAGCTTCCTTTGGGTCGAAGCTCATACTTCACAGACATGCAGGACTGTGTTTGCTTTGTTCTCTCTTGCATTTCATAGACCACTTCCAGGAACAAGGCTTGGCCCCTCCTCCAGACAGAGAGGGTCATTTAGTGCAGCTCCAACTGGGATGCAGGCCTCCCAGGGCTGACTTGGGGTCTGTCCCCCTGAAATGCCGTGACTCTGCAAATGCTCTGTGGGGCTGCACCTGGGCATCCCGCACCCGCCTGCCTTCCTCCTCCTTCAGAGCTCACGGCTCTCAAGCCCTTCAGCCTCCTAATGTGTTAATATTGACCTTCATGACACGCCCCGTGGACACAGAGCCAGGTGGGTTCTGATCAGCCCAGGAAATGGGGTGCCATGTCCTTCTGGGAGACTGGCTCTGCCTTTCTGGGTGAGCAGCCAGGATTATATCATTATTATGTGTGTTCAGCTATATTATTATGGATTTTGTTTATCATTATCATTTGGATTATTATCATTTGTTTTTATTTGCATGATTTTCAGTGTGTGATTTTCTGACACCCATTCTCCAACACCAGCTCATTGTCCTACAATTCCATTCAATTCTGACACTAACTGTGCAGACCCCATAGATTAGGGTTCAGGCCCACAAGACAGCCTCCACTTCAGATGCCAACAACAAATGGGGTTGCCAGGCTGCCCATGCTTCTACTGGGCCAACTGCAAACCAGGGGGCTCCCCTGACCCCTCTCTCGGGTTTAATAATTTTCTAGAATGGCTCACAGAACTCAGTGAAACACTTTACTTACATTTACCAGTTTATGATGAAGCCTCCAACTCGAGAACAACCGAATGGAAGAGATTCCCAGGACAGGTATGGGGGTGGGGCAGGGGGCGTCCATGCCCATCCCTCCCTCTGGGTGGGCACACCACCTTCCCAGAACCTCCGTGTGTCCACCGACCAAGAAGCTCATCACATCTCATTGTCCAAGAATTTCTGTAGGGCTCAGTCTCCAGCTGCTTCCCCTCCCTGGAAGTTGGTGGGTGGGGCTAAAAGCCAACCCTTTAATCACTGGCTCTCCCTGTTGAACAGCCCCTTCCTGAAGCTACCTAGGGGTCCCACCTGAGTCACCCTATTAGCATAAACTCAGGGGTGATCAAAAGGGGCCTCTTTAAAAAAAATGAATTTATTTTTGGCTGCGCTGGGTTTCGTTGCTGCGTGCGGGCTTTCTCTAGTTGCGGTGAGTGGGGGCTGCTCTTTCATTGCAGTGCATGGGCTTCTCATTGTGGTGGCTTCTCTTGTTGTGTAGCACAGGCTCTAGGTGAGCGGGCTTCAGTAGTTGTGGCATGTGGGCTCAGTAGTTGTGGCACACGGGCTTAGTTGCTCTGTGGCATGTGGGATCTTCCCGGACCAGGGATCGAACCCGTGTCCCCTGTATTGGCGGGCGGATTCCTAACCACTGCGCCACCAGGGAATCCCGGGCTTCTTATGAAAACAAAATATGCTCCTATTACTCAGGACATTCCAAGGGTTTTAGGAGATCTGTGTCTGGAATCCACGGCAAAGACCAAATATATTTTTTAATACCGCATGGTAAAACATTTATAAAATGTTACAGTGAGTTACGTGCTGGTTGTAAAAATGAGGTGCTCTCCTGGGATTGAGGTTTATCTGTACAGAATAGAAGAAGTATTTGGACACGTCTTCCCCATCCCCCTTCCAGGAAAACACACATTTCAACTCCCGAATCAACACCAGACCTGAGATTCCCTTCGATTCCCCAGAATCCTGGTGCCAAATGGCCCCATTAGTCAATGAGTTCCAAAAAGTCAATAGTGAAAATGCTTGGTGAGGTCTCTGAGCTCTAGCCAACGCTCTCCTCCCTTCCACGAATGAATAATGGCCATCGGGGAATATCGAACCGCAGATACATGGAGGGGGCACAAACCATTTGCCCAAGTGATTTCAGAAAAAAAGTTCTCAACCATCCGCCCCCTGCTGGTCTTCTCTGATTATTTTGCTCAATCTACAAAATTGCTTTAAATTACAGCATGGCAGGCGATCACCTGCCCTGCTTTTCTCCCTGAGGTTTTCTCTGGGTCCTTCTGCTTAAATTCTAATTAGGTTGCAGGGGAAGGAAAGAAGGGAGCCTACTGTGTGGCAAACCTTGCCTCGGGGCTTCTGCTTCTAGTTTTGCAGGTGGGAAAGTGGGGTCTCCACACAGACCCCAGTGGGGCTGGCAATGAACCTGAACCTGTCTTCTTCAAGCCTCACGTTCTTTGTTATTTCATTTTTCTTGGACAGACTGTAAATGTGGCTTTGGGTGTCCTGATCACCATTCCCACTGTGAGGCAAGCAAGGGGCCGATGCCGGGACACGTGGGTTCGCCCTGTCTCTTTGCCTCCCTCCTGCTGCTGTCCTGGATCCCCCTTCTCCCCTCTATGAGGAAATTCAAGCCCCACCTGACACACGCGAGTTGCAGCTTAGATCTGGGAGACCTCTGGGTGTCCTGAGCTCTGAGATGTCAGGACTTTAACTCCTGAGGCAGTTGTAGGGGGTGGGCAGCCCCCGAATCTCCAAGCATTCCAGAGAACACTCCTGGCTTGAAGCCCATCACCCACCCCACCCTTGACCATCCACGCCAGGATCTGGAATGTCCCAGGGTCTGGGAAACCTGGTCACCCCGCCCCATTGGACCTCAGCAGGTGAGCAGACGGCTCTCTGGGACCCTGACATGGGGCATCGTAGGGGGAGGTCCAAGGGTGCCGGAGGTCTTCTCTCTCCAGACCTAGTGTTTCTCAGGTCAGCCCCACATTTTGCCCTCCAGGTGACTTGCCAGAAACCCCACCCCCCCACTCCAGTGACTGGACTGTTCCGGGGTGACCCTCAGGACTCATGGTTAAGACCAATCAGAATAATGCCTGTGGGAAAGTTTTATCCTGAAGATCCCTCTATAAACTTGAAGAATTATTGTTCATATGTTTCCAAAATAAGAAAGGGAGTTGAAAGGACCCTAGGATTCCTTTCACTCAAAACAGTTGAGTGAAAGTCAGGAAGTTCAATTACATTTGGTCCCGTATTGAGGGGCAGATGAAAGCTTAATTTATTTCAGCATCTCATACAGTTCCTACAAGGTTCTTCTCTGCACTGAGGGAAGAAATATAACAATCACAGCTCATAGTTGCAAAGGGTTTTACCGTCAGCAACAGGCTGAGGCCTCCCAGGCTGAGGCTGTGACCTCACCGTTGTGGCTAAGATCACAAAATCTGTGACAACCCCCGGGAGGCAGGCTTAGGGGCTCCTCCTACAGAAGAGCTCAGGTGGGAGAGGAGGTGACACGGCCAAGGTCACCCAGACACCAGGCAGATCCAGGGCTTTAGCTGTGACCTCTAGACTTTTTATCTCCTTAGTTTCAGGGAAGTTAAGAGACCTGTTGATAAGGCATTAAATGCCCATTTAAAAAGGGGGAGACAGAAGGGGACAAATCCAACGTCACCAAGCCGTGGAGGGCTGAGCTCCTGTGAAGGACATTGGGAGGAGCCGGCATCTGAGTTCACTGGACAGGGCTTCCTGCAGCCTCCCTCCTGCCCTCCTGACACCACGCTCCTCTCTGCCGGCCTCCCAGTCTCCACAGTCCCCCAGCTCTGGACACGGATGCCCGGACTCAGAGGTCTTCCTTCCCCTCCACTGATCCCTGGGTGGTCTGCTTAGAACCACCCTCCTGGTCACTCCCAGGCATCACTCCAGCCCTCGCCCCTTCCTGACTGCAGAGTTCATACCCTGGGTGAGTTTGCAGCTGGCAGGGCAGCCTGGGTGGGGGCAGAGCGCACCACCTGCAACCCCAGCATCATAGGACAGCGACCCCAGAGTGCCCGGAGGTCCAGGTGGTGGCCCTCCTTGGGCTTCGGGCTCTGAGGGCATCACTGCAAGATGGTGAAGGCTGCCCACCTGCGTGGACTTCAAGAGATGGAGAAATCAGTGTTGCTGTGTTGGGTCCACTTCTGCCCCAGAATCCACCTTTCCTGGTGAAGGCAGACTTCATGTGGCCTGCACTTGGGACAGTCCATATAATGGCCTCAGGCAGGTGAGCTGGGTTGTCCATCCCAGGGAAGTGTTATAACCCAAGAGAACATGAGCTCCAGGAGGTCAGGGGATGCCCAACCCCTGCTCTATCACAGGGGCTACACAAGTGTTCGCTGGATGAATGGTTTTTACAGCCAAGGAGAATGAGACAGAGGAAGGTTAACTAGAGAGGTGACCTTGGACCACAGTCCTTGAAGGTGCTGTTTCCTCACCAGTAAATTCGGGATCATAACCCACCGGTTATGGAGTAAACCCTTCAAGTTCACCTGTTGGAGTCCTAACCCCCAGGATCATATTTGGAGAAAGGGTCTTTAAAGAGGTGATTATGTTAAAAGGAGGTCTTTGGGGTGGTCCCCAATCCAACATGACTGCTGTCCTTATAAGAAGAGGAGATTAGGACACAGTCAAATGACCAAGTGAGAACATGGAGAAGACGGCCGTCTGCAAGTCAAAGAGCGAGGCCTCAGAAGGAACCAACTCTGCTGACACCTTGATCTCTAGGCTCTAGAATTATGAGAAAATAAATTTCTGTTGTTTAAGCTGCCCCGTCTGTGTGGCTTTGTTACAGCAGCCCTGGGACACTAGTACAGCACCTCACAGGGTTGTGGTGACAATTCAGTGATGCCACCTGGTAAAATGTGAACCGTGGATATGGTCGAGGGTGGGGGACGGAGATGGTGAACTCAGCACCTCCTCCCTCTGCCCCAGGCTCCAACTGCCTGAGGATGGTGTCTGTCTGCAAGCTCGCCCTCCAACTGGCCCAGTGCTCTGACCCCTCCCCGCCAGAGTAACCCCAAGCCATGTGACTGCCAAATCCTGATCAACCTCCAGACCATCTGCGGGCTGACCACCTGGGTGCTGTGTTGAGTGGGAGGCTCTTCAGCAGGAACATCATCAAGTTCTTCCCAGGGAACCTCTGCCCTCTGGTTCTTTTCAGACGTTGTCAAACCTTAGAATATTCATTTACTTAAAGTCTACCCAACAATTTCCAGAAATTAGATGCTGACATAGGATGTCCCTCATCCCGCACAGCAGGCCCAGCCTTGGTGCCATCTGAGCTGGAATTGGGGAAGCTATGTGGGTTCCCTGTTCGGGGCTCATTAGATTATCGGAATTGGATAAGAATGATGCTGTGATGATGCTGATATCTGTCATTTTTTCTCCATGCAGTCACCTTGCCCACGTGGTTTGCATCCTTTCCTGTAATTCTTGCAGTGATCATAGGTGCTGTTATCCTCTGACTTGTCGTCCAAGGTGAGGAGGACTCCCAAGATCAAGGCAAGGTGACCTCCCAAGGTCACACAGCTCGGAGGACTGTGCAGGACCAGGGCGAGCTCTGCCAGGCTCCAAAGTGCTACCCTTCCTCCTGATGTCACCAGATGCGGACTTATTATTCATTTGCTAATTAAGCCCTGCTATTTGGTGTGTTTTCATGTTGCATCAGCCTGCTGAATGGCAGGACCCAAATGGTTCAGGCCATCTGCTCCTGAAATCTGTCCTCTTCACTTTCCTTTAACTCTGCATTCATTTCCTTTGGTGGGAGCAGTGGGGAGAGCCCGGCCTGCATCCCTGATGGCTAGCCCCTCCCCTTGAAAAAAGCCCTTCAGGGGCTCAGGCCAGGCCTAGTTGGCTGTAGGGACAGAAAGCAGCTGTAAGCACAGGAGGGGATGGATTGGACAGATCCAAATCCAAGATCAGCTCCTGGGGTCTGGCGACTGGGCTGAGGGCTCAGCTCTCCCCAAGGGCCCCTCCCTCTTGCTTGTTTTTGTGGGTCAGCATCATCCCCGCTCTTATACTGGTGTCCTCATAGAGGCTGGAGGCCAAGAGACTGTGATTAGGGGTCCTGGGCTCCAGCATCTATAGCAGGTGCACGGACTGTGGGAACTTGCCCTGGGAGCCCTCCTGCACTGGGGTCACTACGGCACCTGCTCTGCCAGGGCCTCCACTGTCACCTACCCCTCTGGTCCCTTGGCTGCCTTGCTGCAGCTCCTCCTAGGGGGTTGGGGCCAGGTCAGCTCCGGGCCACGGGTACACATCTTGTGTTCTCTTGAAGCCTTCCCCTTCTGTATGCTGGTCCTGAAGGAGACCTGGATCCCAGGGCATCTGGGTGGTGGTTGGGCATACCCACACACTGGTAGCTCCTTCCCCCCAGGGGTCTCTGAACCTTGGTCACGCTGACATGTGACTTCTGTCCTGGTAACCTGGTGGACATTCCTGAATGTGGCTAATCTCATCCTCTGAGACTGTTCCAGCCTCCACTCCCAAGATGCCTCCCGATTCCCATGCTCAGAGTTAGGGGGTTTCCTAATCTGATCTCTGCTTAGGCCAGTCAGTCGTTCTCAACTGGGGGTGACTATGCCCCCCCACAGGGAACATTCAGTAATGTCTGGAGACATTCTGATGCTCTTGATGCTCCTGCATTAGTGGGTAGAGACCAGGGACGTGGTCAGCACCCCACACACCCAGGACAGCCCCTGTGTCCATAGCACTGAGGTGGAGAGGGTCAAGTGGACTCACCCAGGGCTCCCTGGTCCCTAACGGGGCCTGTGGCTGGTGCTGGGGAATATAAGCTCTTATTTAGATTTTTGTGCGTTTCTGTTTTTTATCCTGAAAATGCATTATCTTTATAATGAAGAATATACATTATTTTAAAAACTAGGGGAAGATGAAGACACCACTTGCTTATCATCCTGGGGCCGAGGTGCATTGAGTTTCGATGCTGGAGCCCACGCCTGGGAGCGCAGAGCCCGGGGGGCGGAGCAGCTCTCTCGACCCCCGAGTTAGGAGGTCCCAGGTGACAGGTGGCCGGTGGGGTCCTAGTCCTGCTGCTGTCTCACTCTGTCACATCCCCTGGAGGCCTCAGGACCTCTCACAGCCCTGATGGCTCATGGCATGATGACCTGGGGGGGCCCAGACGGCCCTGTCAGGCGCTGCCCTGGGGGTTCTTTGAAACGAGTGGCCCACGGGGGTGCTGAGCCCATGGACGTGACCTCATTCCCAAGTACGGTGTGGGCTGGACAACCGCTGGGTGCAGGGAGCCGACACTCTGCCCCCAGGACACAGAGACACCCCTGGAGGACGCTCAGGATAACCCCCACGGATGACACTGTGCTCTGTGCCCCTGGAGAAGAGCATATTGGGTGGGAAGTGCTTTTACCCCTAAATGGTTCACATGAATAATTCCTCTGCCCCTTGAAGGCCGAGTTCCTCTGTGCTGGAAATTTACCCGGGCGGCGGGCCTGCGGTGAAGTTGTTGTCATGATAGAAGACAGGCAGGCGGCTCCGTTCCCTCCTCTCCCATGAGGCTAATTTCTAGTGGTCCTGTTGGATTTTCTGCCCACCTTGTTCCCACGGTTATGTTACAATTGACTGGCTGACGTTAAGTGTTAAAGACTCCAAACTCACACTGGTGGTAGCCTCGGGGCATAAAATGCCTCAAAAAACGCCCTCCCTGTAGCAAGGTCTATTTTAACTTACTGTTGCTGACGCACCTCCTGCGAATAGCCTCCAAAGCTCGGAGGGTGGCTTGTCTTTAAGGTTGATAGAGAGTTGTTTGACCACGAGGCTGAGATTGCCTTCCCATCCCAGGCGCTGGTCCTCTTCTTGCTCACTCTGGAGCAGGCTGTTCATGGCCATCCCTGGCAGAGCTGCAGGGATCCCCGGATGTCCTCCTGCTCTCTGTGCACCCAAAGGTAGCCCTGCCATTCCTGTCAGGCAGAGGAGCCGAAGTCCTGCTCAGTGGTCCCTGGGATCCGCCACCAGATGCACGATGAGCTCCTACAGGGCACTGGATACCCCCCCAGGCATGGAGGCTCAGAGACACAGAGGCAGCCCCCTGCCTCCTGAAGGTCACGACCCAGAAGGGAAACACAAGTCAGAGGCTTGGACCAGTCCTTGCCAACCTTCTTTCATGTTCGGTGGCGGGGATCACCTGCATGCCTTATTCCCAAAGGCTTTGCTTGTCTTTCAAATCACAAGATGGTCATTAGCTATTAATAATTGAAACCTGGATCTTGAAGAAATCTCTGTACCCCCATGCTCATTGCAGCATTATTCACAACAGCCAAGACATAGAGGCAACCTAAGTGTCCACAGTCAGATGAATGGCAGAGAAAATGTGATATATATGTGCAAAGGAATGTTATTCGGCCATAAAAAAGAAGGAAATCCTGCCATTTTTGACAACATGCATGAGGCTGGAGGACATGATGCTGAGCGAAATAAGACAAATACCACGTGATCTCACTTACTTGTGGAATCTAAAGTGGTTAAACTCATAGAGGCAGAGATCGGTGGGGGCCTGGGCGGGGAAATAAGGAGGTGTTGGTAAAAGTGAGTGAAATTTCAGTTGTGCAAGATGAGTGAATTCCGGGGATTGGGGATCGACTACAGAGCCTGGTGCCTGTAGTTAATACCCTGTTTTGTTAACTTAAAAATTTGCTAAGAATGCAGATCTCATGGTAAGTGTTCTCACGCGGGCAGAGGGAAGTGTGGGAGGTGATGGCTATGTTTACAGCACAGATCATGGTGATGTTTTCACAGAGAACACTTACACACTTATCTCCAGATTCCACGGGTTGTGCACATAATACGTGTATTGTTTGGTATGCCAATCATACCTCAATAAAGGGTTTTATACACTTGGTTTCTAACACAGAACGAACTGTGGTTTACTAAACTTTGTCACGACGGAAGTGGGTGCTAACCCAGGCTCTGGGGGGGTTGTGAGCACCCCAAGGAAGTGAGCCCGTGAGGAATTTCTAGAGGCACAATGCCGGAGCTGGGTCCTGGAGGATGAGTGGGATCAGCCTCTGCTTCAGTTTCTGTTTGATTTGCCAGGACCCCTCCTGTAATTCCATCAGGGCTTCAGTACTGAGGACCAGCTTGGGGGATGGGAAATCCCTGCTCAGTTTTCAAGACAGCCTTCTCCAGAATTACCCCGAGGGGCCGCCCTGCATTCTAGACTGGATAGAGCCCCTGACTCTGTACCTCCACAGCCCCTGTGTTTCCTTTCCTTAATCACTGGGCTAACATACATTTTCCTTTTTAGGTCAGAGCTGCAGCGCGTGGGGAGGGGGCCCAGGGCCCAGCATGGAGCCCACCCAGCTGTTCACAGATCTGCCACCGTGTGAGGACAGGAACTTCTAGGCCCCCGAGGCTTAGTGAGCCCTGCTTTGGACGTTCATCAGCTTGAGAGAGAGGGCTGGTTGGGGACAGGGGGCAGGAGTGGAGAGACCAGGGTAGGGGGGAAGCTGGGGAAGCGGGGGGACGGGGGCGGGGTACAGGCCTCTCCTCATCCTGGGCCGTGAGGACGTGCACCATCCAGGAGGATGGACACTCAGCATTTTCTGTCTCCCTTTAATTGAGTCCGTGCTGTTACCATCTCGAATGATATCTGTCAATTCTAAGTCATTATTTCTTTTTCCAGCAGAGCCTGCATTCTGAAGTGTCCTTTTTCCAAAAATTGAAAGTCGATGTAGAGCATTTTTTTTTGTTTTTAGTGTTAACTGGAAATTGTTTCTGAAAATGACAGTGCCAACAAGGAAATCTCTGCTCGACAGAAACGACGTAGGGAAGGCCAGGGTGATTTAGGGAGAGGACAGCATGGGGCTCGGGGTCACCAGCGGCCCCTGCTGGCCGGGCCCTACCGCTGCCCCTCCCCTCTCACAGGCACCTGCCTCTCTGTGTCCCGCACATGCCCCGTGGACTCTTTTCCTGGGTCTGGCTGCGTCCTGGGCATTTTGCTCTGCCCTCTCTCCCTGGCGAGCCCACCTCCCCAGAGCCTCAGCGGTTCCCTGTTCACTGAGGACCCCCAAATCGCATCCTTTTCCCAAGCTTCCTGTTTGGTGGACTCACGCAGCAAATTGCCCTCTGGGTGCCCCTGACGCCTTGCTCCCCCAACGTTGTGTTCCTGTTTTAATCAATGGGATTATCGTTCAAGAAGCTGCCAGGATGGGGCCTTTGGAAACCACCTTCCATTCCTCTATTAACTCATGAACAGCATCCAGAGGGCCTTTGTTTCCATGGATTCTACTTCAGTGAGCTCTCCCCACCTCTCTGTCACTCCTGCTTTAATGGAGGGCGTCCGGGTCTCTGATGGGGCCATGCCGTGTCCTCCTCCCTCCTCCCCTGCTCCCACTGGGCTAAGCTCACGGAGCCCAGAGACGTGTCCACAGCTCCTTCCCATGGGGCATGTGGGAGGGGGTCTCAGCCCCTTCCCCTGGGGTTCCTGGCCCTCCAGGACCCAGGCCTGCTGACGGCCCAGCCTTACCTACCACGGTCCCAGAAATGCCCTGGGCCCCGTTGGGGCCTCGTGCCATACTCCCTTCCTCTCCCAGCCTCCTCACCCAAAACCCCCAAACCGCCAGAACCAAACCCTCCCACTACCCCTGGTGTCCCCAGCCCACTGAACTTTCAGCCACTGGCTCCCTTCTGGGAACACTCTTCCTGCCTCCTGTCCCCAGGACCTCCCTGTCCTTCTCAAGCACAACCCAAATCCAGCTGCTCCATTCAGGTGAGCACTGAGTGGCTGCAGAATCTGTTCTGTAAAGAGACAAGTCACAATGTGCCCTTGTCAGCAGAGAGGTTTCTGAGTCGATGGTCTAGATTATCACTGGGACTGTCCGTTATTGTGGGGTTCTGTAGCTACAGCATTTAGCAACCCCCACCATTGGACCCTCTCACTTAACTCTGTGCTTCTGTCTATAAAAAACATGATTGCACTTCAGCATCTGGAACTTGGAAACCCTGGAATAAAGCAGATATTTTATAATCCAGACAAGTCAAGGGTGTTTCTCTTTGTCAATAAACCATTTATACATTGAAAAAGTCCTGCACGGAGACACTCCATCATGCAATTCAATACAAAGCCCTAGGAGGGAAACGCAGAATTAGTTTTCTCAAGGAACCTCTCATTAAAAAGTTCTAAAAAGCCACAGAATTTATGATTTAGAAACAGATATTTAAGACTATAAAATCATCCCTCACAAGGAGAAAAGGTATATATATATTTTTTTTCCTCTTTACCAATGAACTATATTTAGACTCTAATTGAATATGTTCCACTAGTTGTGGGAGAAACTATTTGCCATTTTCCTATTCTTTCTTACTAAAATAACTTTGGTGTTGGGGGAGAAGTGCGTCAGCTAGAATAACTATACTTCCTGTTTCCCTTTGCAGTTAGAGGTGATCTTGTGATACATCTGGTCAATGAGGGGTAAACAGATGTCATGGGGGATTCCAGGAAATGTTGTAGCCCCATCACTTTTCTCTTTTGCTCCTGTTGAAGTACAGCTGTGATGGCTGGAGCAGAGGTCACCACCTCGAGGCCTGGAGGGAAAAGCCTGGAGAGCCCTGAAATGCTGAACAAATGCCAGCTACCACCCAGCTGTGAACATCTCATTAGGTGAGAAAAATAGATCTGCTTTGGTTCAGTTATTGTTTTCTGTTGTTCTTGTTGTTATTCCAAGCTGGACGAAAATATCTCACCAGTTGTCTTTGTCAGCTCATGATGCTGTAAGGAAATACCATAAACTGGGGGGTTTAAACAACAGACATTTGTTTCACACAGTTCAGGAGGTTGGAAGTCCAAGATTGAGATGCTGGTAGATTTGTTTCCTGGTGAGAGCTGGCTTCCTGGGTGCAGACGGTCACCTTCTTGCTATGTCCTCACATGGAGGGAGGGGAGAGAGAGAGAGAGAGAGAGGGAAAGGGGGAGCATTTTGGCATCTCTTCCTTTTCTAGTAAGGGCACTAATCCCGTCATGGGCACCCCACCCTCATGATCTCATACAACCGTAATCACCTCCCAAAGACCCCCACCTTCTAACATCATCACATCAGGAGTTCGGGCTTCAAAATGTCAATTTGGGGGGGATGCAAACCTTTGGTCCATGACACCTGTGCACGAGGGTTGTCCCCCTGCTTTTGATGGAGATGTTACCAGTGCTCTATTCATGGTCAGATACTCTTGGACAAAGCTTTGTGCTAAGTACTATTGAAAAAATTCAAATACATTTCAACATAGCTGGTATTTTGAGCATTTTGTAGTTTAAATAAAAAAGAAACATTTATTTTTATCACTCCCTTCTTCCTCTTGCTCCAAACCCCCAAACCTCAGCAAGGTTGCAATTTGTCATTTGGGGAAACATGAGTACCGGGAGTTGCCCTATGTCGGAAGGTTACCAAAAATCCCGGGTAACATTTTAAAAGACAAGGACTTTCCGAGAAAGTGCTGTCACTGTACTCTCAGTAGAGGCTTTGTCTTGAAAGATGGTGGGAAGTATTGGGAATAACAGCTGTGACGTCTGGAGTTGACAGCCCAGAGGTGTGGGCCAAGGCAGGTTTTCCTGAGAACCTCAGCTTGGAAGGCAGGTCTGAACTGAGAAGGAGGCAGGAATGGGGCGATCTCCTTGGGCCACCCCACAGGCCACCCCATGGCGTCGGTGGCTGCTTCTGACCAGCTGCACTCTCCACGCTGCTGATCCCGGCGTCCACCGATGGCTGGAAACATTCTGGAGACCCTTGATTTTCTTCCCGTGCAGATGGGTACACCTTTCTCTTGACTGCATCTGGCCGGGCTGCACAGAGCTCTTGGGTGACTCGTATGAATGACCTCACTAGTGCTTCCTTCCTTGACTTCTAACAGGAGGTGAGAAGTCCATTTTTGGTTTTCCTCTGCAAACTTAACCTAGGAAATTAATGTCTGTCATTAAGGCGAGCAGACTTAAGGACTCCTTCCCGTTTAGAAATTACACAAGAACAGCCAACTATCTGAAAAGGAATTGCGTTGCCCCAGTTGTATTCATTGCTGCTAGGAAACTCCATGGGAAAACCAAAAGTTCAAAATCAAGGTGTTGAAAGGCACCATTCCCTCCGGAGTCTCCAGAGAGAATCTGCTCCTTGCTTCCTGTCAGTTGAGAAAATTGTATCAGAACATTTTGGGGGCATCTGCTGATTAAGCCTCAACACAGCCGGTGCATTCCACTTGGATGAGGCACTTTTCTCCCCAGATCAGTGTGAGTGAGGCTCGGCCCAGCAGAGGAGAATCCACCCAGGAACAGAGCTTCCCTTGCAGGCGATGCTGTTACAGACCAGACAAATTGTACTTTTCAAGAAATAAGATTTTCTTGTAAGGAGCCAGGAGTTAGGGGGCTGGCCTGGTTTTTAAATAGAAATCACTGTTCTTCTCTCTCAGGAGAGATGGCTCAGCTGGACCTGGGACTAGCGGACGGCGTCTTGAAACATTCTGTCTGCTCTCATCACACCAACAGCATCTTGCCAGGCAGCCTGCAGGCATGGTTCTCCAGCTCAGGAGGTCAGCAGAGTCTTCTGGGCAGGGAAGAAAGTCGTCTATCCGTCAAGCTGGCATTTTCTCGGCTGTGACTGTAGGTGTGCCTCTAAACTCCAGTTTCCCCATCTCTGGAATAAGCAGGTTGGGCTGGCTGATCCCACGTTGGCACAAGCTTTGATTTGCTGGTTCTCTGTCTGATATGACAGGTGGCCCTGCTCTCCTGGGTATGAGGATCAGGAATAAAGATCTGGGTGATGGAAGCCGCAGCCACCCGGGGGTGGCGGGTCCAGCCCTGGGGAGGACGTGCCCTCTGGAGTTACCGCACTGGGTGCAGGCGTGGCTGGGAGCGTACCCTGTAGACAGTGAAGTTCATCCTGTCCAGCAGGGCTACGCAGGTGATGGAGTGAACCAGGCTGGGGTGAGAGATATCCGTCTTTATCAAACCATGTGCACACCAGTCAATTACAACCAGAAATGGCCTGGAGGTGAAAACTATTACTGAAGTTCTCTCCCCAGCAGAGCATGACCAGACGGGACCTTGGGCAGGGGCTCGGTGAGGCAGAGAAGTCCCTGGAGGCTTGGAGCAGCCTTGAGTGCAGGGTGACCTACTGGGATCAGAGCCTCATGCTGTCTGCGAGCCTTCAATCGTTCACGGAGGGACCACACTCCTTTCGCCGCTGGGGCTACACCAGTGAGCATCCACAGGACGAGAGCGTTTCCCCTGCTTTGTTCACGGATGGATTCCAGATCTGGAACCCTCTGTGGCACGTGGTAGGCCCGCAGTGGTCATTGTGGAAGGGAGGGAGGGAGTGGGGGAGGAGGGCTTGGCACTCTCAACTCTTCTGCATCCTCACTCTGGCCCCACTCGACAGCTCCCTCCCTCGAGGCCGGCTCGGCGCCCCTCCTTCCTGGTTCCCACCCCAAGTAGCAGCAGCAGCTGCCAGGCAAGCCCCCAGCCTGGGGCAGGTGAGGAGTGATGATGGTACTGACGAGTTGGAAGCTATTTTACTATTTCATTTACTGAGTCTGTACCCAGCAGGCTTCCCCACCACCGCCGCCCGCAGCCCTGGACAAGCTCCACCTTCCCCCTGTGATGGTGGACGTCCCCTCCACGCCAGCGCGAAGACACTTCTCTTCCGGCACCATCGCCTCTTCCTCTCCCTCTGGATCATTACATTAGCAGATAAACTCGTCAAGGTTTCTCCTATAGTAAAGCAATCTTTCACTGTCCCTCTCTCCCCCCAGCTCCTGCCTTTGTCCCGCTTTCCTTTACAGCAAACCTTGGCGAAAAAGCTGTCTGCCTTCAGCACACACCTGGGTCCTCCCATCCCGTGCACTACATACCCATCTAATCCAACTGGGTTTCAGGGGCAACTGCTCCCCTCGCGATTACCACCATGCTACTAAGTCCAACGGTCGCTCTGCAACCTCTTCATACGAGATCTATCAGCGGTGCCTGGCACATGTTGTCCCTTCCTCTCCTTGAAACACTTTCTGGCTGTGGCTCCCTTGGTTCCTGTTGGTGGGCTTCCTCTCACCTCTGCTGCAAGTGCCTCCTCTTCTCCTCGGCCTCTTGATGCTGGAGCAGCCCGGACTTCATGCTCTCCTCCATCCCCGCTCACTCCCTGGTGGACTTATGGCTTCAAAACCATCCCTGGTGGACTCATGGCTTCAAAACCATCTACACTTTCGGAACTCTTGACTTTCTCTGTGCAGCCCAGACCTCTCCTGTGATCTCCAGACGGGTCTGTCTGACTGCCCAGAAGATGTGGCCACCACTTTGTCGGGAGGCATCTCAAGCTCAGTCCTAAATGGGACCACTCAGCTTCTCCTGTGTCTGCTCCACCCAGAGCTGTGCACACAGCCAACCTCTCCTCCCCTTTCCAGCTGCTCAGGACTCAGCCTCAGATGCATCTCAACTCCTCTTTGTCTGACACATCTCATCCCATGTGCTTGGAAATGCCCAGCACCTGACCATTTCCCGCAGCTCCACGGCTGGTCCAAGCCACCACCAGCTCTCCCTTGGACTATTAAGATAGCTTCCTAACTGGTCTTCCCCCTTGGTCCCCCGTCATCTGAGGTCAACACAATGACCAGAGTGATCTTTTAACATCCTAAGTCATATTATGCTTCCCCTTGCACAAACCTTCCTGTAGTTCTCCATCTCGTTCTGGGTGAGAGGCAGAGTTTTGCAAAGCTCTGCTAGGCTCCTCAAGAACTCGTTCTGTCCTGCTCATCTTATCCAGCCCCTGGTGGTCCCTCGAGCACTCCCAGCACGTGTCTCCCTTGGAGCCTTTGTACTGGCTGTTCCTGCCACCCAGGTCACTCTCCCTCAGGGGTCCACATGGCTCATTCCAACACCTCCTTTAAGCCCTTCAAGTCAGAGTGTCACCTTCTCCTTGTGGTCTTCCCTCACCCCCTCAGTCCTTCCTGACTCCATCTTGCTTCTTGTCCCACATGGAACCTTTGCAATGCACTGAATGTCATATGTTGAAATTCTAACTTTCAACATGATGGTAATCGGGAGGTGGGGCCTTTGGCAGATGATGAGGTCATGAGGGTGGAGCCCTCACAAATGGGATTAGTGCCTTTATAAATGGGACCCGAGAGAGCTCTCCAGTCCTCTCTGCCCTGTGAGTCACCATGAGAAGTTGGCAGTCTGCCACCCAGAAGAGTGCCCTTGCCAGAACTGGGACATGCTTGTCCTTCCAGCCTCCAGAACTGGGAGAAATACAGTTTTGCTGTTTAGAAGACGTCTAGTCTGGGGCACTGTTATAGCAGCCTGAACTAAGATGACCTTCTAATGTGCTTCTGAATGTGCTTTCTATAATTTGGTTATTTGACTCTCTCCAGTAGAATGTAAACTCCCCAAGAGCTGGGGTACTCATCTACCTTGCCCTCTGCTGTATCCTCAGCTCCTGGAATGGTGCTTGGCTCACAGAATGCCCTCAATAAATATTCACTGGGTTGAGAATGTCACACCTAAGCCCCTTTGCAACCCACAGAGGGATTTGCAGACTTGGATCTGGATTCTGTTGTTGGGTCGGCTACCATGGCCTTGTTCCAACTTGAGGATATTTCTATGGGATTCATGTCTACACTGGTGACCTTTGTACACCAGTTCCCCCAGTCAACCTGGAGTCAGCTTCCCTGGGCTGTATACTTGGTGCCTAGGAGAATACACAGAGCATCATGTGCTTGACTAACAGTGAACAGAAAACAGAAAGGCGTCGAGCTTTGCTGTCATTTTATGTGTCGGTGGATCTCAATCTTGTGAGCCACTCCTGTGAGCAGGTCAGAGGTCAGAGTTCCGCCTGTGTCGCCTGCCCAGTGAGAACGCCCCCAAACTCCCTACCTGTTCTCCATAGCTCCCTGTGGCCCCCGGAGATAGCCTGGGCAGTGAGGGACCCTATAGGTCACCTGGCCCCTCCCCAATGTCCAGTGCAGCTGCCCGACCTGATCAACAAGGGGGAACACCTGTGTGACATTCATCAGCCAGGCTTGGACAGGGTCCCAGCTCCTGGTCCCCAGCCCTACCTAAGCACCTGGCACAGCATCATTTGTTTGATTGCCCACTAAGACATAAGGTGGGGGCCGGGGAGGTGTGTGTGGTGAGGGGAGGGAGAGCCGCTGGGCATATACTTGGTTTCATGGTGTCTTTCTCGTGTTTTCCTGACCCAGAATGGAGGCTAATTAAATACTACTGGTGTTGGGAACACTCTGAGGATCATTCTGATTTTAAGCATTTTTCAGGTCTTTTTAGACCTCTCCAAGTGGCACTAAAATAAATACGTTGCCGTGAGAGCACCGTTCTGTTGGTTTCTGCACACAGCCAAAGATGCCTCGTTAGTGGGCTTTTAAATAGCTGGCTCAGAGCTGCCAGCAGCTGCCTGTCTGGAATGGGTGACCTCGGGAGGAATCGGAGGCCCCTCGTGCTGCAAATTTCTGAAGAAAGCTATGTGGGGCGGGGGAGGGGGCAGGTGAGATAGGTACCCGTTTCCGTTATATTTGTTTATGGACATCCAAGGAGGGTGTGGACTTGCATGAGACAGGACAGAAAAAAAGTCCATAAGCAAGGCATTTTTATGGTGGAAGCCTTGATAAATCAGGCTGTGACATAGGTGGAATATGGCTTGGCCCCCACTCATGCAAACATATGGACTTGCTCATTGTCAGCCTGCATTTCCAGGAGAATATTTAATAGTTTAGAGGAAACATATTGCTTTCATATGACTTGCCTCTGGAAAACCATTTTGTGGAGACACAAAGTGCTAATCTCTCTCCACGTTCCACCTCATCACGCATGTGGCCTTGAGAAAGGTTGTCTCCCAGGTGAGCCGTGGGGAGCATGATTTGGAAGACCAACATCATCCTGATCTCCCAGGGCTGGACCCACAGTAACCCCCCACAAAGGAGGCCAGCATTGCCGGTGGGCTGCGATCAGGGAAAGGGGGCTCAGTGAGGTGGTCACTCTATCCTGGCCCTGAGAAAGTGGGTCGGGGGTCCTGCCCCTGGTTGAGCAGTGGTTTTCAACTTGTGATGTGCAGAGCCCCTTGGATCCCATGGAGACGGGGTGGAGGTGAGGTGGGAGGATGATGGACAGAGGTCTCAGATGTCCCATGCTCTCATGATGTTCTCGGTCTTCTTCACCATTGTCTTCCCACCACAGAGCATGATGTCTTCCACCTGGCAGCTGCTCAGTTTAAGAAAAAAGTCTTGTCATTTAAATGTCTTAAAGACTTTATTTTTTTTTATAGGGTTTTAAGTTCACAACAAAACAGAGGGGAATGTACAGGGGTTTCCCACGTACCCCCTGCCCCACACGTGCATAGCCTCCCCCACGGTCAACATCCCTCCATCAGAGGGTGCATTTGTTACCATCAGTGAACTTACACTGACATGTCATTATCACCAGAAGTCTGTAGTTTACATCCAGGTTCCCCTGGATACTGACATGTATCCATCCTTGCAATATCATACAGAGTATTTTCACGGCTCTACAATCCTCTGAGCTCCATCTATTTATCCCTCTGTCCCAACCCCTGGGAACCACTGATATTTTACTGTCTCCATAGTTTTCCCTTTTCCAGAATGTTATAGAGTTGGATGTTGAATGCTATAGAGTATATAGCATTTTCAGTTTGGCTTCTTTCACTTAATAATATACATTTAAGTTTCCTTCATGTCCTTTCATGACTTGATAGCTCCTTTCTTTTTAATACTGAGCAATATTCCATTGCCTGGATGGATCACAGTTTATTTACTTGTTCACCTACTAAGGGGCGTCTTGGTTGCTTCTAAGTTTTGGCAATTATGAATAAAGCTGCTATAGATGTTTATGTGCAGGTTTTTATGTGGATATAAGTTTTCAGCTTATTTGGGTAAATACCACGTAGTGTGATTGCTAGATTGTGTGGTCCAGAGTGACTGCACCATTCTGCATCCCCACCAGCCATGAATGAGAGTTCCTGTTGCTCCAGATCCTCACCAACATTTAGTGTTGTCAGAATTCTGGATTTTGGCCATTCTAATAGGTGTGCAGTGGTAACACATTGTTTAATTTGCATTTCCCTGAAGCCATAGGATGTAGACATCTTTTCACATGCTTATTTGCCATCTTCTTTGGTGAGGTATCTGTTAAGATCTTTGGCCCATTTTAAAATCTGGTTGGTTTTTTTTTTCTTACTGTTGAGTTTTTAAGAGTTCTTTTTATATTTTGGATAATAGACATTTATTAGATGTGTCTTTTGAAAATATTTCCTCCCAGTCTGTAGCTTGACATTCTTCTCATTCTCTAAACATTGTCTTCTGCAGAGCAGAGTTTTCAGTTTTAATGAAGTCCAGCTTACCAATTGTTTCCTTTATGGATCATGCCTCTGGTGTGGTATCGAAAATGTGATTGCCACACCCAAGGTCATCTCAGATTTCTCCTGTATTATCTTCTAGGACTATGTTATCTTCTAGGAGTTTTTTCTTTTTCTTTTTTTGGCTGCATTGGGTCTTCATTGCTGCACATGGGCTTTCTCTAGTTGTGGTGAGTGGGGGCTTCTCTTGTTGTGGAGCATGGGCTCTAGGGAGTGCGGGCTTCAGTAGCTGTGGCTCGCAGGCTTAGTTGCTCTGCGGCATGTGGGATCTTCCCAGACCAGGGATAGAACCCGTGTCTCCTGTATTGGCAGGCAGATTCTTAACCACTGCACCACCAGGGAAGTCCCTTCTATGGGTTTTATGGTTTTGCACTTTACATTAGGTCCATGATCCATTCTGAGTTATTTTTTTTTGTGATGAGTGTAAAGTCTGTACTAGATTCATGTTTTTACACGCAGAAGTCCAGTTGTGCCGGCACCATTTATTGAAGAGAGTATCTTTGCTCCATCATATTGCCTTTGCTCCTTTGTCAAAGATCAGTTGACTGCATTTATTTGGGTCTATTTTGGGGCTCTCTGTTCTGTTCCACTGACCTGTTTGTCTCTTAAAGACTGTAGCTTTTTCGTAAGCCCTGAAGCCAGGTACTGCCAATCCTCCAACTTTGTCCTCTCTTTCAATACTGTGCTGGCTATTCTGGGTCTTTTGTCATTAAATCTGCAATGATCCTACTTCCTTATTTTTGGAAGATACTGGGATCGTACTTTTATATGCTTCTGTTCCCTTTTATGTTTTTCATATGGTGAGAATTTTCTATGTCATCAAATATTATTATTCAAAAACAAACTTTAAGGGGGGTAAATAATACCTTTTAGAGTGGAGATGCATGCCACGGTTTACCTTTTCTGGGTCTTTGGGCATGTGTAGGCTGCAGGACCCAGACCTCACATCCCTGGCTTTGCCAGAGAGAAAATGTCCTTCATCTCATTCCAGAGCAAAAAGCCCCAGGGAAGGACACTGATTAACTTTCCTTGGCCAATCAGCTGTCTCCAGGGTGGGGTTTTGTGCTTGGCCACACCCACTGGAGCCGAAGATGTAGTTTCCCCTCCCAGAAGAGGAGGGCTGGTTCTTCCCAGAGGAAGGGAGAAGGGGCAGGCAGCAGAACAGATGCCTGCTCTGGATGAGACCCTCTGAGCTCAGCCCTAAAAAGGAGCAGGCATTTCCTAGGCAAACAGCTTACAACAGAGCATTCCAGGGAGAGAGGGCAGCCTTGTGAGCAGGGAAGGACACACAGCCATGGGAAACGGGCACACCTGGATCACAAATGTGGAGAGGCAGAGCCTGAGAGTCTGGATGGTGCCCGAGAGGCCTGCAGCCTACGTGGGGGTGTGTGCGTCTAATCATACAAGTGGTGTGGTGTGGACAGTGCCTCAGGTGCCCTGGTTAAGGAAAGTCCCATCTCTCTGATGTTCCTGTAAACCCCTGCATCACCATGTTGAAGCTGTTCAGTTATTTGGGACCACAGTGCCTTGCTCCAGAATGCAGACCCAGCCGCTCTCCCCAGTTGCTTTCTCCTTCTCCAGAACTTTCTCCTTCAGACATGTGACTGGACAGTGCTGACCCTGCTTGACTGTACAGTTAAGATCCTGGTGCCCAGAGATGTGGCCTTTACCATTCTGACTTAGCAAATCTGGTTTCTGGCAACATGTGACAAGACCAATGCAAAACTCAAGAAAAATTCTATTTTTAAAGCAAAGATGGTTATCATTTGACTATGAATGCTCGTCCAACTTTTAGGATGAATCATTACTGATGGTCAAGACAGCAGGCTGTGGTTTTTTTTTTACTGCTGCTTAAATGTAACTTCTGGTCCTTTAGATCTCTGTTTCCCAGTTGGTGTAGGAATCATGCATTGGGCTAATTAAATCCATGGTAAAGATGTATCCCAAGTATAACATAATGCAACGGTTGGAAGAGCTTTAATGATCGTGGAGGAACCACAAATCAAGCTTCGTTGATTCTTTTTTTTTAAAAAAGACATTTTACATTTATTTATTTTTGGTTGGGTGGGGTCTTTGTTGCTGCATGCGGGCTTTCTCTAGTTGCCGTGAGCGGGGGCTACTCTTCATTGCGGTGCATGGGCTTCTCATTGCAGTGGCTTCTCTTGTTGTGGAGCATGGGCTCTAGGTGTACAGGCTTCAGTAGTTGTGACACATGGGCTCAGTAGTGGCTCACGGGCTCTAGAATGTAGGCTCAGCAGTTGTGGCACATGGGCTTTGTTGCTCTGCAGCATGTGGGATCTTCCTGAACCAGGGCTGGAACCTGTGTCCCCTGCATTGGCAGGTGGATTCTTAACCACTGCACCACCAGGGAAGTCCCATGCTTCGTCGATTCTTTGCAGCTAAAAAGGACAACAAGTAAGGAGGGAGACTCTTCTGAGTGAGGCTCGTGGCTGCAGGATGCGTTAGAGTTGTGGTGTCTTGGGTGGGGAGATAGGAGATGCATCAGTATTGTAAGAGCTGGGCTTGGGATCCAGATCTTGGATCAATCACATAAGGTCAGGGCAACTGATGCCTGTGGGGCTGTGGTTGAGTCCCTCTGAACCAGGGCGTAACCTCCCCAAGACTGGGGAACCACTTCCAATTCACTTCTGGAGCAAGGGGGCCAACAGAAGGATTAAGTAAATAGTGTGTGGAGGAAATAGGTAGAGGGACGTGATGCCGAAAACTTGGCCTCTGTGCACTGGTGTCGAATCGAATATCAGAGACACAGTTGCGTGAAGTAGAAAAGAATTGCTTTGCCAGGCAAAGGGGGACACAGTGGGCTTGTGCCCTGAAAAACTGTGTGTCCCAACCCAGGAGGATTTGGTGAGGAGTTTTATAGCCATGGTTCAAAGGTAGGGTTGCTGATAAGGATCAGGGTGTGTGCAGGGCCTGCACTCCTTTAATCTGGCCTCAGGTGGTCTCCTGATGAGCTTCTCTAGGTTATCAAACTGTGATCTTCTCTGTAATGAAGAACCCTAACATCATCCATTTGTTGGGAGGTTTTAGATCTGTAAAGAGCTCAAAGATATTATTATGTGTATCCCTTGAGAGGGAACCAGGACCCTGCCCCAAGGCTGCACTATTGTTACTTGACTGCACCTCCCTTGTCTCTGCATCCCCTCCCTTCCCTGATTAGCAACTCTTTGAAAGTCTTCTGTACCCAGGAGCCCCACAGTGTCCTGCTCGGTTTCAGATGAAAGCAACCAGGCTGAGCAAGAGGAGCAGGAAGAGTGATAAGCCAGAGACCAGTCCTTTTTGGCTCCTTTTTACTCTTTCCATCATACCCTGGCTATGATAATAAACACATTTGTGGTATAGACGGATCTTTTCTTCTTTTGCATCCTCTTGTCTCATCCTTTTTTTCCTGGATTTCCCTCCAAACAACCCCCTGAAGACAAGGGGCTGGCCAAGGCCCCTGAGCTCCAAGTCTTCTCTCTGAGCTCCCTGACTGCTTTGCACCCTCCCAGCCCCCTGGGCTGCTCTGAGTCCTGATCACGCAGGGAAGGGTCCAGCCGGAGCTGGGGGTGGGAGTGGGAGGCAGCACGGCTGCCTGAGCAATGGAGGGAAAAGCAACCCAGAGCTACCTGACTCCCACTCTGAGGAAATGCCATTGACCACACCCTGGCAGGGCCCCTCCCCTGCAGCCTGGCCACCCCCTGGTGAGGCTCCAGCCTGCTGGCGCCTAAGGAGGCTGAGGCACCCTGATTGGGCAGATGGGGCTGAGGGTGTCGATTTGACCTAACAAGCTGCAGTGATTGCCCCGAAACATGGTCTTTTCTTTCTGACATAAACACAATCTGTTTCCCCAGAAGCACTGCCATAAACAGACACCAGGCATCCCAAACCAAGACCACACACACTTGGAACACTGCCCCCTCCTGCACTCCTTTTCAGGGATTTCTGGAAACCCAGCTCAGAGACAGGCCTTCTGGGCAACCCACCCACCCTCAGCTCTGCACCCCAAGCCACCCTCTCTGTCCCTACAGCTGCAGCTCCCTCTCTGTCCCTACAGATGTGCACCACTGTAGGTGGTGCACATCTGGCTCCCTGCAGAACCCAGACTGTTGGGTCGAAGGCCAGGGCCATGCGTCTCCCAGCCCAGGCTCCCCGTGGCACCCAGCACTGCCCTGACGCATGTCCTAATAGCCAAGCATCTTCCACATGTCCTTGACAAAGAGAATACAGAAGCTCAGAAAGGTCAAGTCACTGCCTAAAGATCACAAAGCTAGAAGATAGTGGAGAAAAGTTCAAACCAAGAGTTTCTGATTTCTAAGCACATTCCTGTTCATTCTCAGCGTAAGTCAAAGGGATCTTCCATCCAAGGTCTTTCCTTACTGAAGATGCTTCTAGATCTTTCCAAGGAGAGCACAGTGTGTACATGTTTCTTTGCTTTCTCACTGTGCTACATTATCCATTTTCCTCATTAAGTCTTAGCCTATTAATAACCACCCATTTGTCTTAATTCAATAAAAAGATGATTGATTGTATTTGCAACGGTTTCATTGAACTTGTGAAAGTGATGGATGGGGTCCCGCAGCAAGGAAGCCTCAAGAAAAACCATATCCTTGCATTTGCTTGGAAGGGGTTCTCTGTCTCACCAAACATTTTGAGCCAGAAATTTCCAAAAGAAATATACATTCAGTAGCCTCAAGAATCAAATGCAAAGTGAAATTTTGCCTTTATGTCTGTGTTCTGAATCTTTGATCTGGGGGTTCCATGATGGTTCCATGGTGGGGAGCTTCAGTTACTTTTTTTCATTCAGTCACTGGCTACAAAACCACTTACTTGTGTGTTTATAGGAAGAGTGGTATGGTCACTTCTGTCCTGGGTGGGGAAGTGAAGCCTCTCAGGTAGTGATATATGTAAAGCCCAGACCCACAATGAGTCCAGACTCGGGGCTTTTCCTGTCCACCCAGAAGGACTGGTCATGCTGGTACCTGTTTGAGCACAGGTGTGTCCTGACATCACATGCATCCACCATGAGAAGGCCCTGAAACATGTCTGTCACCACCTCTCATAAGCTTGCAGCCAGCCAACACCACTGACCAAGGGCCAGCTCTCCAGCCAGGCATCCTGGATGCCCAACTGGGCCTTCCTGATCTGACTTCACACCAGCCCACACAGCCCACTACCTTTCAATCTTGCACCCTCTGCGGTGTGGGACCTGACGATCTGTCCTTCCAGAAGTTCCCAGACCATTGCCCCAAGTCCTTACTGTCTCTTCATTGGCCCCTGGTAGATCCCTCCTTCCTCTCCGCTTAAAGGCAGAAATTCTGTGCACAAGTCTCTAGACTTGGGGTTTCAGTAACAAGTCACTGAGCTCCAACCTCTGTCAGGAGACATGCGAGGCTACCACCCCCGTTTCTAACCTCCTCCTCCTTTCCGCTGCCCCAGGTCTGCCTGGGGTGTCGTGCTGGCCAGTGGCTATTGTCACACATTCGCCAATACAGAAACAAAATGGGTGAGAACAAAAGAGCAGAGCCAGCAGTGAAGCGAACAGCAAGCAGGCCTTTCTTTCTGGCTCTGCCCGGCCTGAGCTGGACCTCATGCGGGTAGGATGATGTTACAAACACACCTCCTTGGAAACATCATCCCAACGCTGAATTATTCTGTCCCTTATTTTAACCAATATCTCGAAACCCTAGAAAACAGTTCTAATCAATAGGCTGGGAGGATGATGAAAACCTATTACTGGGAAAGAAACACATTATTAGAAAGATCAAAGTATAATAAGGCTCCAAGGAAGGTGGGGAGAGGTGTCCTGAACTCCGCGGTCGATGCCGTGTGAGTGGGTTTCATGGTTTTTCTTCCCTAGAGTGGATCACACGTCCACGTGCGTTCTCTTTCACGTAGCTTCCCTTCCATTAACATCCCCAAAGATGAAACCAAGAATTGTCATTAGTCCTTTTTTTGGGGTACAAGTTCCTAGAACCCATGAGAGCAACTGATTGTTGGGTCTCACCCAGTGATGCTGGGGAGGTCTTCCCTCCTCCCAGAGCTCGGTGCTGAGGACTCGGGATGGGCAAGGGGGTCCCGGCTATTATGAGCAGCCTCCCTATTCCAGCGTTGACCATGAGCTGCCAGAGGGTGGGGGAAACAGGGCCGACCAATGCTAACCCCTATACCCAGAGCGCAAGGTGCAAGCTAGGCAGCTCTAACTCAAGGCTTCCAGACAGGATCTTGGGATGAGCACACCTGCATCCTTCTTGTTCCCGAAAGAGGGGCCCAGTGTTCGTGTGAGATCCCCGTGCTCTGGGCGGGCACAACAGCTGTGCTTCTGGTAGAAGCTTCCAGACCCTAGACTCTCCCTGGATCACCTCTGGCTTGTTTTCTTCAAAGAGGGCTCTCCCAAATTCCAGGGGGAGGAGAGAATACCGATTAATGGAAGGAAAGAAGAGGAAGGAAGACCACCACTGAGATTAGACAGGTGAGTCTGGATGAGAGAAAAGGACGCTTCCTAAAACATCAGATGGGAAGCAGAGTCTTACAGAGAGCCATTGATTCTCCAGTGCCAACATCTGGGCCGTGGCTGGGACCCATGTTTGGGGTGCCATATTTGGCCAATAAAGATACAGGATGCCCAGTCAGATTTGAGAAAAAAAAATTAAACAGATAAACTACAAACACTGTTTTCCTATGTGTATGTCACAAATATTGCAAGAGACGTACTTATACTAAAACATTACTTGTTTATCGGAAATTCAGATTTAACTGGGTGTCCTGCATTTTATTTTATGGCAGCTCCATGCAGGGTCCCTTGTCCCCATTCTGAATGCTCTTTCTTTTTTCTTTTTTTTTTTTTTTTGCGGTACGTGGGCCTCTCACTCTTGTGGCCTCTCCCGTTGTGGAGCACAGGCTCCGGACGTGCAGGCTCAGTGGCCATAGCTCACGGGCCCAGCAGCTCCGCGGCATGTGGGATCTTCCCGGACTGGGGCACGAACCCGTGTCCCCTGCATCGGCAGGCGGACTCTCAACAACTGCACCACCAGGGAAGCCCTGAGTTCTCTTTCTTGAGTGTTCTCTGAAATGGAAGGCTGAGTGAGAGTCCGGTGGCCATCTCATTATTTGTTCACTCATTCAATCACTCACTCATTCATACACAAATGAACTCATTTGCTCATTGAGGTTCTGTTATCTGATAGGCATGGGAACAGATGTCAGGGATACCAGTGTGAATAAGACAGGGTCCCTCTGATGAGCTTAGTATCATGGGGTAACATCCATTAGGGCACTTGTATCTCAGGGTTCAGGCTGCATCAGAGTCACCTGAGGGCTCCTGTGGCTGGCAGAGCAATGACCTTCCCGAGATGTTTACGTCCTAATCCCTGAACCTGTGAATCTGTGACCTCACGTGGCAAAAGGGACTTCGCAGCTGTGATTAGGTTAAGGGCCTTGGAATGTGGAGATGGTCCAGGTGGGCCCACCGTAATCTCACTGGTGGGATCTGAGATGTGGGATGTGACGAGGGGAGGATGCTCTGAGAGATGCATATTGCCGGCTTTGAAGAGGGAGGAAGGGTCAGGAGCCCAGGAATACAGGTACTTCTAGAACTGGAATACGTGAGAAACTGGTTCTCCCCTGGTGCCTCAGAAAGGAAGGCACTTTGAGCTTAGCCCATGCAGTCTGTGTCAGACTTCTGCCCACAAAGCTGTAACGTAATCAGTCTGTGTTGTTCTAAGTCTCTGGGTATGTCTTGAACTGTGCCCGCAGCAATAGAAAATGAATACAGCTTCTTGAACTCACCACAGGGCTTCTGAACCCCCAGCCAGACGAGAGGCCTGGGAGTCTGCATTTCTAACATGCTTCCAGGCGATGCTGCTGCTCTGGTCTGGGGACCCTGCTTTGAGAACCACCGTCCTAGAGAAAAAGAAGGAAGCTAGAAAGGGGACCCAGGCCCCCGATTTCCTGGAAGGAGAGGGATTGGCAGTCATCTCTTTGGCTGACAGTTGTCCCCCTGAGGCTGGGTTGGGATGTCAGGCTCCACATTGTACACAGTTTGGACCAGCTTTGCTGGAGGGCCCAGACCAGGGCTCCCAGGCCCTTCAGCTTCAGAGGCATACTGCCAGCCTCTTTAACAGGCTCGGACACTAAATCAGGGAGCAGAAGCTACTTAGCCAGGCCCTGAGGACAGTCAACTCCAGTGCCAGGGCCAGGATCTGAATTCTTTGAATCCAGGAACTTTGCTGGGGTCACACGCACAAGAGAATGAAGCTGTTGGTATCTCAGAAGAGAGAAAACAGGGAATCTGAGCTCTAAGGATCCAGTAACCGGGGGTGTCTGGGCCAAACACCTGGCAGAAAGCGCTGTGAGCAGAGGGAAGGCTTGTGGTCCCTGGGATCCTCACCTATATCTCGAGGTGCAGCTCAGCCTCGCCTCCCAGCTCTGCCTGTGTATAAAGACAGTCAGTGCAAAAAGTGGGACTGCAGGAGCCTGCAAATAATGAAGACCCCCCCCCCAGAGGGCAGTGAGCTGCCCAGGGCTTCACAGAGGCAGGTGGTGGAGCCGGGGGCTCACTCAGGGCAGCTGGACCCCAGGGTCTATCTTCCACTAGTGCCGGCAGCCTTGAGACAGTGACCGAGGGACCACGTTTGGCTGCAGACTCACACGCTTCATTCTTGTCTCCGGCTGGTCTCATTCCCTCCCAGCTCCATGCTCCTGGTGGTGGATTTATATATCACAGGGTGTCCGCCCCCTCCCAGGCCATTCCTGCAGAAGCCTCTTTGAAGGCAAAATAGATTCCAGAATGATCGTTCACTAAGAGACATTCATCAGTGAGATGTCCTCCATAAAACTGAAATATCATAAAATCGTACACGCGTGGGCCCAGAGACGGGCAGCAGCCATATTTCAGCAGGAACACGGCCAGCGAAGAATACAAGTGCCCGTTCTTGATAAATTAGACCCCAGTTGATACTGTTACTTGCTTGTTGGAGAGAGTGAGATGGTCATTCAATCAACATTCTGGCTCCCAGGATGGCAGGGACAGCAGCCTCATCCCCAATCAGTCATCAGCACGGCCTCGGGCACCGCTCTCTGAAGGGCCTGGGCCCACTCGGGCCCCCGGGAGAGCCCTGCTCAGAACAGCAAGTCAGGGAGACAAATGATGACCAGCAAGTTTGCAATCATGAAAGATGAGCGCAGGCGTGCATGCGAGGGCCCATCGCTCTTCCTCCCCTTGGCAGCTCGGCCCAGCGTCCTGGGGGCTCTCCTGGGAGGGTGGGGCTGCTGGCCTTCATCCCGGCTGCCCAGACGTGTCTGTCATCTGGTAGGAGATTGTTACATCCACCTGGGCCGCGAGCGTGTCTGGGGCAGTGAGGGGGCCCAGGGATGGGGAGGGGGCAGCGGTAGGGAGGGTGCCCTGGAATGTCCCCCGGCGACCTCCTTTATCTCCTTTGGGGCTGCACTGTGTCTGCAAACCCAGAATCTCCACCTCTCCGCTCCGCAGACAAAGAGATGGCATGGAGGGGAGGGCTGCAGTCACCTGGCAATGTCACACCTGTGTCTGGTCGTAACTTTGGGGTTCAAACCCAGGCCTTCCTTCCCAAGCCCGGCAGCCAGACTCTTCCAAGCTCGTGAGGGTAGGCCTGGGCCTTGGCGAAGCCACCATTTAGTGATGGTTCCCTCACTTGGCCACAGGACCAGGTGAAGCGACAGAGAAGTAACAGGGATGCTTGAACCTTGTTGTGACACCCCCGCTGAGCCCTTTGTCCCATGTCTCTCTGCCCTTTCCAGAGAGGTATGCCTACTGAGTCCATGTCAGAGGTCCAGAGCAGTCATGAACTTGCTAAGGGTGGAAACAAACAGGTAGCCTATCTGATCTGGGGACCTGGCTGGATAATAGAAATTTCCGTGCATTTCTACCACTACAGCTGCCATCCCTGGGCCAATGTGGGCTGTGGACCCCCAGAGGGTGGGCCAGCCACTTTCCCTGGCTCCCTGATTTCCATGTGCAAATGGGGTGGGGGCTGGGAGCACCCAGCACATCTGGCCGTGAGAGCTCCCGGGACGCAGATCCAGCCCCTGCAGCAGAGGTGGCCCCGGCCACAAAGCCAGGCCTCCAAGAGCGGCTCTCACGTCCGATTCCAACCTGCTTTATGAACATCAATTAAGTATTGATTGATAAACGAATGTATTAAGATCCTGAGAAATGGCTCCAGGCACAGAAGTAATGACTTGTTACTGTGAGAAATAGGCCTTGGAAGTACAATGATTTCTCACCCACCTATGGCCCTAATTCCGCACCTGCTCTGGGCAGGACATCAAAATAGGAAAAGCAGGATTCGGCTGACACCTGAAGAAACTGAATTTTGAGTCTGGAAGAGAAATCAGACCCATGGACTGGGGAAGAGTGTCCTCCAGCCTCTGACCAGCCCCTGACCAGTCACATCACACTTCTTCCACTTACCCTCAAGGCATGGTCTTGCCACCCCCTGACCAGTCCCACTTTGTCAGCCTCTCCTCTTCCTAGCCGCTCCCGGGGGCGAGCCTGCCTGGTCCTCTGCCCTTGTCCCCTCCACACCAACCGTGAGCCAGCACCCAGGCCCAATTTTCACTCTGTCTCCCCTGCAGGGACCCTCAGTGTCGAGGGGCCAAGCCTGACCATTCCTCTTGCTCCATGCTGCCCACCACGGGTGCATCACTGCAAGGTCATGCCCCCCTCCCTGGGACAAGTGTACATCATACTGCCTGGGCCACCATCACAAAATACCACAGACCAGGCGGCCTAAATAACAAACATTTGTTTCTCACATTTCTGGAGGCTGGAAGTCCAATATCAAGGTGCGCCGATTCTGTTCCTTGTGAGGTTCTTCCTGGTTTCAGGCAGCCCCCTCACCTGCTGTGTCCTCACATGGTGGCAAGAGAGAGTTCTGGTTTCTTCCTCTGCTTGTAGGGACACTAATTCCATGCTGGGGGTCCCACCCTCATGACCTCATCACCTCCCGAAGGCCCCACCTCCTGACGCCATCACATTGGAGGGTTAGGGATTCAGCATAGGAATTTGGGGAGGGGAACCCAAAGACTGAGTCCATGACTGGAGCTCCTTTCCATCAGCCTTCAGGGGAGATGCTCCCCAACACCCGTTTTTCTGTCTCCTGGGAGTCACCATGGCTGTGGATCTCTGTCTTGTTCACTGGGTGACCCCAAGCTCCCTCTGCCTGCTGGTCTGTCTCTAACACCAACTGGCAACTTATAGTTCCACATAAGTCAGCTTTGAGCATGGGTCCTTTCTGCCACTCAGCGTCTGGTTGCCCTTTGTCTGGCAAATACACCCACACTTTCCCAGAGCAGCCTCCCCAGTCCCACAGCTGGGCTCTGAGGTTCAGGGGAAGTGCCAGTTCCCACACGGAGGAAGCCTTGGATGCTCCACTCCTCTGGCCACAGAGGGATGGACAGGGGAGCCAGGTGGGCCGAGTGGATTCAGTGAGACATTCCCGGGACCTGGCTTTCCCTCTGGACTTACTGTTAAGAGGATGCTGGCTGCCATCTTGTTAGTAAAGCACATGAACTGAGACTCCTCCATCAAGTCGTACCTGCAGCCTGGTCTGCCTTTGGACCGTTCACTCCTGTTGATCAATACACTCCCTTGTGCCTCAGCTGGTTCTCTTGGGCTTTACTCACTTGTACCTGTAGGAGTACCATTAATGTATCACCTAGAGTGCAGATTGCAGGCTGGGGAGGGAGTGTCACCTCTCGCTATGTGCCTTCCAGAAGCACCTGCCTGGCTGAGCAATGGCTCTGGAAACTGACCTTGGGGCCCTGGGTTCTTCCCGAGCAGCCTGGAGAGAAACGGCCTCCCGGCTGTTCTTCATGGATCACTGAGCTCCTGCAAACGTGCTCAGCCCCATTTTAAGCCCTTTTTCTGCTGCTCTGTCTTCCTTCTCCTTCTGGTCTGGGAGGCTGATGTGAACTGTGCACTCTATTTTGGCAGCCGAATGCCCCTGGTTATACAGCTCCCAATTACAGTGGGCGTGAGCACGAATGTTCTGGAAAAAATATATATGTATGAGCTGCCCAACATGGTGAGTCATCGTATTTCCCAACTTTTAGGCAAGTTCAGGTGCTAGGGGACATGACCCATAAATCAAACAGATGGAATCTTCACTTCTGGGGGGTGGGTGGGAGCGCTGATGATCTGTTAGCTCCAGGGTCAGGGGAGGGAACGTCTTTCTTTCTGTCAGAGAGTGCTCGGGAAGTGATAAAGAGGAGCTTGTTACTCCTATAAAACCTGAGATGGGCTTGACAAATTGTCTTTAATAAAATGTTCTCTGAGGAGCATAATTGGGGAAAGTCAGGTCGAATCCTGGAAGCACCGGCAGATTGACAGACACTTACAGACAGATGGGTCCACCTGCCCTGGTTGGGGGTGCGGTGCTGTGTGTGCCGGCCTGTGTGTGAGTGTGTGTGTGAGTGTGAGTGGGCCTGGGTAGTCACGCATAGTCAAGTGTGTTGTGTGATTTTACGTGTACAGGCTTGCCCAGACCTGTGACGTGTGTACACACCAGGGACCCAGGCACGTGTGTGTGTGTGTCTCTGTGTGTGATAAAAGCCAGGGAGACCCCATGCACACCCACCTGATGTGGAAAGGTGGTCCCACACAGAGCCTGGGTCCTGGGTGTGCCTAGATGGCCAAGGGCAACTCTAGGCATGGGCCAGTCCCTGGTGTCCACGCCTCTCATTTGCCTCCTTCCCGGGTGTCCCCCAGTCCGACCCCCACCAACTCCAGCCAGGACTGAGGGGAGGAAGGGAGGGGCCCCTCTCCCAGTCCAATTTAGAGCCTCATCCAGCACCTCAGCCAGACAGCGTCAGCTGCCCCTGCCCCCGGGGCTGGGCCGGGCTGGACAGGGCTCTCCCACCTCCCTCCCTCCCCCGTGTCCTCACCTCTGACCTGGTGGGAGCCTCAAGGCCCATGTGAAGTGCCCCCTTCTCCATGGAATCTTCTGTCCAAGCCTAGCTGGGCCTCTCTGGACAACCTGTGTCAGTCAAGCTGGAAGGGGACCCCCATGGCGTGCCTCACCCTCTGTGCCCAAGCTCCTTGCCCCAGTAGGCCCAGCCAGAGCCCCCTGGGCCTTCGGCGTGTGGCACAGAGCAGTGGGAATGGCTGCATCCTCCCCGCCCTCCCCCGCATCAGCGACTCAGGGTCCCCACAGAGCCTGGGAGGAGTCAGCAGCCACTTGCACCCCTGGGATGACAGATGTGATGGTATTGAGGGGAGCAGAGGGGGTGAGTGGGGTGTGAGCAGCCGGGTGCACGTGGTGGGAAAGCAGGAGGTGCATGGGTGGGCGTGCAGTCAGGGGGGTCACTCTGGCGCCCCGGGCTGGAGAATGTCAGCTGCGGGCCCCAAATCCACGCTCCCCTCTTCCTTAGCAACAGAGGCAGTGTGAGCCAACCCAAGCCTTGCTCTCCCAGCTCCCTTCCAGAAGTTGGTGGCTGTAGAAATCGTGGGTGGAGAAGGGGCTTCCAGGAAAGTCCTCTCAGGGCCAACAGAGTGGCCAGCCCTGTGGCCCTGTGCCCTTCCTTCTTCCTGCTGCCTGGACAGGGACGTGCCTGAGGCGGCCTGGGACCGGAGGATGGAGGATGGAGCTGTCAGGACAGAAGATACAGGCAACCTGGCCTCCATGGTCCCTGAGCTGCAAAGCTGGCCTCAGACAGCCCAGCCCAAACTCTTCTGGAAAGGAGAAATCAGCCTGTCTCTAACATGAAACCAGGCATCGCCACCTAGTCTACACCTGACTGGGATATGCCAGGTGGTCCTTCAGGCAGACAGGATCACTTAGGGTTTGGGGAGAATAGGACGTCTTGGAGAAAAGTAGGCCTGAGAGAGAGGGGGACCAGGGAGGTGGTGACAGGGAAACCAAGAAAGGGTGTTTTAGAACAGGCCTAAATGCTGCTGCAGGATGGCCCACTGGATTTGGTGACCCTGAGGTCTGAGCCCAGCAGGACAAGTTTGGGGATACAGGGTAGGAAACCAGGGCCAAGTGCTTGATTAGTGAGAGGGACCTGGGTAGTGTGTGCAAAGGACTTTTTTTGTGAGTTCTGTTGGCATTCTGGAAAGTTCTGTTTTAAAGATGGTTGAGAGCATCTTAGATGCTAATGGGGAAACGTGAGCATTAGGAAAACAAAAATGAAAAGTGGCGGATGGGATGGGTCCAGAGCACCACCGGGTGTTGGGTCGGGGGGGCACCGGGGGAGGTGGTGCCTAAAGAGGGGTTGCAGGCAGTGGTCTGGGCCTGCTTTAGGGAGCACCGAGGACACTATGGGGTTTTAAGCCAAGGAATAGCAAAGTAGGGTTTTGTTTGGAAAGATATGTCTGGTGGCAATGCCCAGGGCAGGCTGAATAGATTGGGGCAAAAGGCAAAACCGAGGCAGAGACCCAGGTGGGAGGCCTGAGCCCAGGGAAGCAGCTGTCAGGATCCTGGCAGTGGAGAAGCATCCCAGCCTGAGAGGCAAGGGGTGAGGAGGGAGCATCCACAGGCCCCATTTTGAAAGAAAAGGAACCAAGTTTAGATTCAGGCGTTTTATGTTCCTCTCTTAGGGGGATAAAAGAAGCTATAAAAATTGTAGGCAGATGTGCCTCACGTCTTGGTAATTTCCAAAGGATTGCTTTTAATATGATAGGCACATAAAAGAGTTTAAAAGCAGCTGCCTTGCGTAGGCATTATCCACTGCTCGTGGAGCCTCGTGGCACCAGGGGTGAGTTTTGCCCTTAACAGTGGCTCCGAGGCAGCAAGTAATGCTGGCAGGCAGAGCAGCAAAAACGGGGAAGCAAGATCCCACCACCCAGAATGGAGTCCTCAGGAGGCAAGTCCCTGTCCCAGTTTGCAGACACAGCCTCTACCTCCTGCCCCACCTACTCTTAACTTACCCCACGTCGGGCAAAATCATCCTAGGGATTGGGCGGTGAGTATGGCACAGACCCGGTCCCCAGAGCCCACCGTCCACGGGGAGAGAGATGTGTAAACCAGACACAGCCCTCTAACCATGAACCTGATTTGTCCGGGCATCTGATGGAAGGAGGTGGAGACATCTCCTTCTGCACACCACTCCCCCACCACTGGTCCTTCTCAGGAGGATGAGGTACGGGTGATGCTATTCCTCCACAGAAAGAATTTCTTTTTTTTTTTTCTTAAGATGTTGGGGGTAGGAGTTAATTAATTAATTTATTTATTTTTGCGTGTTGGGTCTTCGTTTCTGCGCGAGGGCTTTCTCTAGTTATGGCAAGCCGGGGGCACTCTTCATCACGGTGCGCGGGCCTCTCACTATCGTGGCCTCTCTTGTTGCGGAGCACAGGCTCCAGACACGCAGGCTCAGTCGTTGTGGCTCATGGGCCTAGTTGCTCCGTGGCATGCGGGATCCTCCCAGACCAGGGCTCCAACTCGTGTCCCCTCCATCAGCAGGCAGATTCTCAACCACTGCACCATCAGGGAAGCCCAGACAGAAGGAATTTCTTGACAAGCCTGCTGGGGCGGAATGTGGGAATCTCGAGGGTCGGGGTGTGAGCAGATACCAGCTGGCTGTTGTGTGAGCTGATGAGGAAGAGCCAGCCTGTCTTTTTGGAGAAAGATCATAAGGTCTGGAGCTAGAAGTGGCAGAAGCCTCCACGCTCTGCAGTATCACCCTCCCTGCAGGCTCCTTGCAGGCCGGGAGGTTACTGAATTCCTCACCTGCCCCGCTGTGAGTGGGTCTGCAGAGGAAGCAGAGGCTCACAACTTTGTGTGTAGCTGGTGGGTGGACTGCATGCCATATACTTGAGTGTGAGCCCAGAGGCGGCCCGGGGCTTGGAAGATCCCAGAGGGGCAGGAAAACCTTATTGAGGAACATCTGAGTTCCTCATACGACTTCACGCACAGATGGTGTGATGACACCAGAATCCAAACCATCTACAGATCAGAACTAATAAGCAAGGTCATGGATTGTATTTTTCATTCACTGAAGCTCCATTTCATTCTCCTTTGAATCTGTCCTTTTGTTGTAGGTGGGTCTTTTGATCCTCACTCCTGTCGTATCTTTGATTCCCTGTTTTTTTCCCCTTTACATTTGCTTTATTTTGCATTCTGTGCGTGGTGGTCAAAATCTCTGAAGTCTGGGTCTGTTCTTTTCTCCTTATTTTGCTTCTTGCTGGGTTTTGCTCTGTCTGGGTGACTTGTTCATCCCTACGGCTGTACAAGTTTTAGTTATGAGATCATAGTGGTTTGATCTCTGCTGTGGAGAGCCGGGAAAGGACCTGTCTGATGACATGAAGGGGCCTGGGATTCTTGGGTAGATTTCCCTTCTTCCACTAAATGTAGGAATGAGAAAGACACTTTCGTGGCTTTCTGCTTCTGTGGGACTATTCCTCCCCAACTCCATCCACACCCCCGCCAGCTCGCCTCTTCTCTCCAGTGACCCCCACCCTGAGTTCTGGATTCATGTGGGGTGATTTCCAGTCCAACTATCAATCACCAGAAGAGATGAGTCAGCATTTCCTGGACTGAGTGTAGACCTGTTAGTTTCTTCTTGTTTTACATCGGTAATTTCTTTATACATTTTAAAGTGAGATTATTATGTGCATACAATTTACTACTAGTACTTTCATCCTCTCACTTTTCATCCAGGTAGGTGGCAAATGGATCTAATCGTAGCTCCCCTGGGGAGATAAAGAAAAGGAACTGTTATTCCATGTGTCCTTTTGTGGGTTTTCTGGGCCCAAACCCTTGGTCTTGCCTTGGTCCGATTGTGTTCCTCTTCCTGGCTGAAGGCGTAAGCCACTGAGGGCTCACCCACCCACACAGCCACACCTGTGAGCTGTGTGTTTTTAAACAGCCTGTCAGCTGGAAATAAATCTTTGTACTTTCCCCAGGAAATATAGTCTATAAATCACTGTGACATTTGAGATGAGGATCCCCCACTCCTGCTCCTCTGCCTCTCTGGATAAGCCTCCACACTTGCTACAGAGCCTGGGTGGTGGCCAACCCACGTCATGCTGGATGATGTAGGGACAGTCAGTTAAAGATGAAATCACTGGCATCTTCAAATGTCAGCTTTGTCACTACGGAAATGACCTTGCACTGCAGTGGCAGAGAAAGATGACTCTATGGAGCATTAAATAGGTGAGTTGCCACTACTTTCTATTCATCCTGGCCTTAGGATGTCTATGACGTCACAGACTGCATTCACTTTTCAACGCTGTGATGGGAAATTTCACGTGTCCACTTGGCTGGGCTTTGGTGTCCACTTGTTTGGTCAAATACCAGTTTAGATGTTGCTGTGAAGGTATTTTTTAGACGTGATGAACATTTAAATCAATAGAATTTTAGGAAAGTGATTACCTTCATAATGTGAGTGGGCCTCATCCAATCGGTTCAAGTCCTTAAGAAAAGACTGAGGTCCCCTGAAGAGGAAGGAATTCTGCCTCCAGGCCGTCTCTGGATTCAAGCTACAACATTGACTCCTGCTGGAATTTCTAATCTGCTGGCCTGCCCTGCAGACTCAGACATGCCAGCCACCTCAGTCACAAGAACTAACTCTTTAAAATAAATCAATCTCTCTCTCTACCTATAGATAGATAGGTAGATAGGTAGATAGATAGACAGATAAATAGATAGATAGATAGATAGATAATCTGCATTTGTATTAGTCAGGGCTCTCCAGAGAGACAGAACAATTAGGAGAGATAAATAGATAGATAAATGATAGGTTGATACTACTGGATGGTTAGATCTATCCAATAGATAGATCTATCTATCTATCTACCTATCATTCTATCTATCTATCTATCTATCTACCTATCATTCTATTATTCTATCTATCTATCTATCTATCTATCTATCTATCTATCTACCTACCTATCATTCTATATATCATTCTACCTATTATTCTTTCTATCTATCTATCTACCAATCTACTTATCATTCTATCTATCTATTATTCTTTTTATCTATCTATCTATCTATCTATCTATCTATCTATGTATCTATCTATGTATCTATTTACTTATCCATCCTATTGGTTGTTTCTCCGGAGAATCCTGGCTAATACAAATGCAGATGATTGGTGCTCATTTAAAAGTTTTGCAATAGGACAGCTTGAAGAAATCACATTTTATGTAATTCACTCAAGACACCAGACTGAAAAGGGGAAATAAAAGAAAGCAAAACACTCTTCTTGTGCCTGCTGCCCCTGGTGTCCTTCAAATCTACCACCTTGATCTTAACAAATTTTTCACTGGAGGCACCCCAACCCCCAGCTCCTGCTTTATGTTCTTTAATGTATCACCACTCTCTAACATGCTCTGTATTCACTTGCTAGATTGCTTTTATGTGCTTCTCCAAGAGAAATGTAAGGACTAGTGCCTGGAATGTGGAGGTGCTCAATTCAATTTCTACTGAAATTGATGAATTATGGTCATGAGAGAGCTAGTTAGTTATAGCTCAGGGAGTCAAAGTGTTGAGAGTCTCAGTTTGAGTATCGGTCAGATTGGGGTTTAAAGTCCAGCTCATTCATGTTCTCAGTGGTTTATCCTCTCTGTATCTCGTTTTCCACATACAAATGAATGTAACATTATCTACCACAATGGATGTGATTCAGGATTCAACTATACATTTATGTATATTTTTATAGACACTTCTGTATTTGGATAATATTTATAATCACATTATAAACTTTTCTTATAAAAGAAAGGAAATCCTACTGACTTCAATTTTGACAACAAGTCTTTATACCAAAGGAAAATAAAGAAACATATGTAAGATGCTCAAAGATGGGCAATGTGAGCCAACATGCCAGACTGACTTTCAGGTATACATACTTATAAAAACTCAGAAAAAGTTGCTATGCACCCCTCCTGAAGTGTGTAGCTGAGAACCAGCGTTATACAACAAAAATGACTGGAGAGGCAGCGGCGGAAGGATGGACAGTTAGTGTGGTATACCAGATGTACCTGTAGAGGTCGCACAAAGTGATGACTATAAGGAGGTGTGTAATGACCACATGCTCTAACAACAAAGAATCTGGGAAACTATTAAAACTGGGGGGAGGATACTTAGAGAGCAGAATGATTCAGCCGATTACTTTATAGGCATTCACTGAGAAATAAAATTGTATTACTTCAAAGCAATTGCTTTGGGAGAAGAAAGGTAGAGGGAGGAAGACACCAGGGTACTAGTAACCTGTGTCCAGGAAAAGAGATGATGATGTAATCATCAAGGTATTAGTGGAAAGGTGTTCATGAAAACAAAATACAAGCCTTTCTAGATACCTGAAGATAGTCCTAAGAAAGAGAGAAAAAACAAATAAAAAGAGAAAACTAAGCGTAGTGCATGGTGGGTGAATACGTGTGTGTGTGACACATATGTCATTTATATACATATGCATGCCATATAACTATGACAGAAGGAGGACAAGCATTGATTATACTGATAAATAACACATGGAAATGGGCTTAATTCAAATGAAAGAAATATGATTTTCAGATTGGCTAACAAAGTGAAATCCAGCACTATGCATGAAACCTGCCTAACTTAAAAGAGATTTTTTTTTTAGTTAAAAGGAAAGTACCCAATAATGCAGAAGCAACTTTCAAGGAGTGGAGATTGCAGGAGGTAGAAGGAGAAGTAGACAAAAATAAGCTCATGACACCACACCACTCTCAATCCAAGAGAAATCAAGTAGACACACTCAGGAAGGAGATAGAAGATTTAAATGACATGATGAGGCAGACCCTATAGATATGCATTGACCTCTGAACTCTGGTAATTGAGAATACTTCTTCTTTTTAAAAGTGTATGAAACATCCCCGCAAACTGACCACATCTTATGCTATAAAGAGAATCTCATTAAATTCTAAAGCATGGAAATAATGCAACCAGCATTCTCTTACCACCAGCAATAAAACTAGAAGTTAATTATAGCATTAACCAAATAAAAAAGCCTGCCCACAAAATGTGCTATTAAACAACTCTTGGAACAAAAGCAAAATCAGAATGAAATTACAAAATTTTATAAATATAACAATAATGAAAACCAAAAGAATTAGACTCCACAGAATATAATTAAAGCAGTTATAAAAGAACAACTTTAACCTGAAATAAAAATGAATATCACTAAAAATGAAAATATAAAAATAAATGAATATCAAACACAAAAAGTTAGAAAAGGAACAACAAAGCTAATCCAAAGAAAGAAGAAAAAGGAAGAAACAGAAGTACTAAAGTGTTAAAACAAAAGAACTTGAACCAGTAAATGCATCCAAAATCTGATTTTTAGAGGCCAGCTCAAAAAAAGTGCTGGTGGGGGCTGGGAGGGAGAAAGCACATGCATACAAAACTAGGAATGACAAAGTGTAAATAGCCATCAAATCTAGAAGGATTTATTTTTTATTTTTTATTTTTTTGGTATGCGGGCCTCTCAACGTTGTGGCCTCTCCTGTTGCAGAGCACAGGCTCCGGATGCACAGGCTCAGCGGCCATGGCTCATGGGCCCAGCCGCTCCGCGACATGTGGGATCTTCCCGGACCGGGGCACGAACCCGTGTTCCCTGCATCGGCAGGCGGACTCTCAACCACTGTGCCACCAGGGAAGCCCTAGAAGGATTTATTTTTAAAACAAGATTACTTTGTAAAATTGCATGAGAAAAAAGTTAAATGCTAAGATGAAATAAATAACTTTTTAGAAAAATGCAAAGGACCAAAACTGACCCCATTAAAGAGAGAAAATCTAAACAGGCCAGTTACCACTGAAAAAATACAGGCAGTAGTTAAAGGCCACTAACTTCCTCCCAACACCATTTGCACAGGGGAAATAAACTGAGTTTTAATTAGATCAATTAACAACAATGCTACTTAAATAATTTTAGAAGAGAGGAAAAGGTGGAAATTTTCCAAATTCTTTTTATGAAGCAAGTAAAACCCCCATAACCTGACAGAGCTTTTATTAAAAAAAAGTTACTAACCAATCTCACTTATGATTATAGACACACCAAAATATTAGATAAAACATTATGAAACAGAAGTAAACAATATGTTACAAAGGAATGCATCATGACCAAGTGGTTGTTTTACCAGGAACAGGAAGGTGGTTCAATATTAGAAACATATTAATATAATCCATCAAACGAATAAGGACTAAGCAAAAATATCTGATCACTTCAAAAATAGAACAGACTTTTTACATAATTAAACACATTATGTTAAAAATACACAATAAAATAGTAATTGATGTACCCTAAATCTAGTACACAGCTCAGTGGACAACACAAACATCCTTCCAGCTAAAGACAGGAAGAAGATAGGTGTGTACATCCCTTTGACCTTTTAGAATTGTAATTAGAAGAGAGAAAAAAATAGAGGCACAGGAGCTGGAGAAGAAGAGAAAACAAAATCATTTATATTTGCAGGTGATAAAACTAAATATTTTGGAGACCCCAAAATCAAAGGAAAAACTCTTACAGAAAAGAAGCAGGGAATGTATTAAATTAGCATATTATAAAAGCAACATTTAAAAAATCACTAAAAACTTGTTCTTCTGGTAAGGTGGAGTATTTCCCCTGTTCCTACAACTAAAACCCCTGGACATTGTATATAAAACCAAAGAAAGAAGTCTATGAGAGGTGAAGAGGGTGGGGCAGGCTGACTTTGGGACTCAAGGAATGACATGGTGGTGAGTTCTCTGGATGTTTATATTTTTGCTTTGTATATCCTATACTTGGAGCTGAAGATAGAGGCAGCTTGGGAATATCATGCAAACAACAATGAAACAACCCAAAAAAGCCTGCTCTCTGTAGCCAAAGGACAAGGAAAGGGGCAGCTTTGCAATACAGAAGATTTTTAGACAGCAACCGCCCTGCTCCAGGAAATACCAGAACAATCTGTGCCCACCACTCACATCAGCAAAGATCACTCCCATCCATCAGGAAGGAAATGCCCTACCACTCCTGACCCAGTGAAGAAAGAGATGCACAGCCTCATGCAGCAGAGACCATGTGGGAGAGGGAACCCCCATGCCCAGCAGCAATAACAAAGAGCCCACCCCACGTTGGGAGTCGAGGGAGGTGGAGTGGGGAAACTGGGCGTTTATGTCTGTCTCCACTTGACTGTAATGAAAGAAACTGGGGAGCATGGTGACCCCTCCCTTCCCTCCCAGAGCAGCGTGAGAAGGAAAATGAAGAGAATTTGTCACCAGCAGACCTGCTCTGCAGCTAACACAGGCTCACTTAAGAGCCAGTCTCATAATATAATACAAAAATGTCCAGGTTTCAGTGGAAAATCACTGGTCAGACCAAGAATTGGGAAGATCTCAAACTGAATGAAAAGGATGATCAGTAGAGCACAGAGATGTTAGAATGACCTGACAAAGATCTCAGAGCATCCCTGATAAAAATACTCCAATGAGCAACTATAAACACACTGCAGCAAAAAAAAAAAAAAAAGAAAGAAAGCCAAAGCAAAGGAATAGAAAGCCTCAGTAAAGAAATATAGATATAAAGAAAAAGTAAATAAATAACAGTTTTAAAACTGAAAAATAGGGCTTCCCTGGTGGCGCAGTGGTTGAGAGTCCGCCTGCCGATGCAGGGGACGCGGGTTCGTGCCCCGATCCCGGAGGATCCCACATGCCGCGGAGCGGCTGGGCCCGCGAGCCATGGCCACGGAGCCTGTGTTTCCGGAGCCTGTGCTCCGCAGCGGGAGAGGCCACAGCAGTGAGAGGCCCGCGTACAGCAAAAAAAAAAAAAAACAAAAAAACAAACAAACAAAAAAAAAAAAACAAAAAAAAAACTGAAAAATACAACAGAAAGAAAAAAACACCGTGAATGGGGTGGGTTCAACATCAGGATGGAGGGGTGGGGAAAAGATCTGCGAACTGGGAGATGAAACGAGAACCAACCCAATAAGAACATCAGAGAAAAGGGCTTCCCTGGTGGCGCAGTGGTTAAGAATCTGCCTGCCGATGCAGGGGACACGGATTCGATCCCTGGTCTGGGAAGATCCCACGTGCTGCGGAGCAACTAAGCTCGTGCGCCACAACTACTGAAACCCACGCGCCTAGAGTCCATGTTCTACAACAAGAGAAGCCACTGCAATGAGAAGCCCGTGCACTGCAACGAAGAGTAGCCTCCGTTCACTGCAACTAGAGAAAGACTGCACGCAGCAATGAAGACCCAACGCAGCCAAAAATAAATAAAATTAAATTTAAAAAAATTAAAAAAAAGAACATCAGAGAGAAAGTTGACTGAAAAGAAATGCACAGAACCTCAGGGACATGTGGGATTATGACAAAGTCTAAAATTTGTGTCATTTTGTCCCTAGAAGAGAGGAGAAAGAGGGCTGAAAAGTACTGGAAGAAATAATGACTGAAAACTACCCAAATTGTCAAGACACATAAATCTACAGATTCAAGAAGATGAAAGAACCTCAAACAGGATAAACCTAAAGAAATCTGTTTCAAGATACATCATAATTAAACTTCTGAATGGTAAAAACAAAGGAAAATTGGAAAGTGGTCAGAGAAAAACACCTTACTTGGAGGGTAAAAAAATTTGAATGACAGTGGATTTCTCACAGGAAACCATGGAGGCAAGAAGGAAATAATTTTGGGGGGATCCTGAAAGAAATGAGCTGCCAGCCCCAAATTCTATGCTCAGTGCAAATATCCCTCAAGAATGAAGGGAAACCAAGATATTCTCAGATGAAGGAAAACCAAGAGAAGTTGTCACCAGCAGACCTATCCTGGAAGAATGGCTGAAGTTCTTTAAACAGAAAAGAAACCATAAAGGAAGGGACCTTAAAACACTGAGAAGGAAGAGAGAACACAGTGAACAAAGGCGTGGACAAATGCCACAGACTTTCCTTCTCCTCCTCGGTCTTACAAATCACATCTGATGCTTGAAGCGAAATTACAACACTGTCTGATGTGGTTCTCAAACTATGCAGAGAAGCTATTTAAGGCAATTTTATGTATGATTAACTGTGGAGTTAAAGGGTTGTGAGAGAGGAAAAGGATCTATACTTCCTATACTACAGATAAATCAAAATGGAATTCTAAAAAAGGAAGACAGGAAGAAGCAAACAAACAAAAAAACCCTGAGAGAAGAAACAGCAAACAAGAATTAAAATGGCAGAGTTAACTTCTCACATATCAGTAATTACATTCATATAAATGATCCAGATACACTAATTAAGATACAGACAGTGGAGGAGTGGGTTAAAAAGCATGACCCAACTATGTGCTGGCCACAAGAAACTCACTTCAAATACAATGATACAGGCAAGTTCAAAGCAAAAGGATGGAAAAAGATGGACCACATAAGCACTAATCAAAGGAAAGCAGGAGTAGCAGAGTTAATATCATATAAAGTACCCTTCAAAGCAAAGAAAATTACCAGGGATAGAGAGAGACATTACATAATGATATTAGGGTCAATCCACCAGGAAGACACAGAAATCCTAAATTTGGATGCACTGAACAACACTGCTACAAAATCAGTGAGGCAAAAACCTGTAAAACGGAAAAGGGAAATAGACAAACTACAACTGGAATTGGAGACTTCCACACTCCTCTCTTGACAACTGATGGAAAACTAGACAGAAAATCAGAAAGGTAGGAAAGAATCCAGCAGCACCATCAACCACAGGATCTTATAGGATGCTCTGTCCAACAAAAGCAGAATACGTGCTCTTTTCAAGTGCTCACAGAAGTATACCAGGATAGAACACATCCTTGTCCATGAAACTAATTTCAACAGAGTTTTAAAAGAATTGAAATCATACAGTGTGCTCTCAGACAACAGTGGAGTCAAACTAGGAATGAATAACAGAATGAAGACAGGAGAACCTCCGAACGCTTGAAACCTGAGCAACACACTCCTGAATAATCCATGGGTCAAAGAAGAAAATCTCAGGGGAACTAAAAAAATACCTCGAGCTGAATGGAGATGGAAATACAATTAATTTGTGGAACACAGCTAAAGCGATGACACTGAACGCACATGTTACTAAAGAGGGAACATCTCAGATCAATAATCTAAGCTCCTACTTCAAGAACCTGAAAATAGAAGAGCACAGTGGACCCATGGGAAGCAGGAAGAATAAAGATAAGAGTAGAACTTAAAAAGAAATTGGAATGTCATAAAGATGTCAATTTTACCCAAACTGATATGCAGGTTGAATGCAATGCTTATCAGTCTCAGAAAGGTTTTTTTTTTTGTAAATATAGATAATATTATTGTAAATTTCACATGGAAAAGCAAAGGCACTCTAAACTGCTAAATTTTACATTTTGAGAAAGAGTAAAGTGGGAAGAATTGGCTGACCTGATTTGTTTTTATTTTTTATTGTGGCAGACTACATACAACATAAAAATTACCATCTTGACCATTTTTAAGTGTATAGTTCAGTAATGTTAAGTACATTCACATGGTTGTGAGACTAATCTCCAGAACCCTTTTCATCTTGCAAAACTGAAACTCTGTCCCCATTAAGCAGTAACTCCTCTTTGCCCCCTCCCCCAGCCCCTGGCACCCACAATTCTATCTCTGTTTCTAGGAAATTAGCTACTCTAAGACCTCATATAAATGGAGCCACATAATATTTGTCTGTTTCCGACTGGCTTATTCCTCTTAGCATAATGTCCTCAAGGTTCATCTGTGTTGTAGCAGGTGTCAGAATTTCCTTCTTTTTAAGGCCGAATAATATCCCATTGTACGTACAGACCACATTTTGCTTACCATTTCATTTGCTGATGGACAATGAGTTTTTTCCACCTTTTGACTATTGTGAATAAAGCTGCTATGAAAATGGTGTGCAAATACCTGTTCAAGATGCTGCTTTCAATTCTTCTGTGTATATACCTAGAACTGGAATCAGTGGATCATATGAAAACTCTTTTTCTTAACTTTTTGAGGAACCACTATACTGCTTTCCATAGTGGCTACACCATTTTACATTCCCAGTGACAGTGCACAAGAGTTCTAATTTCTCCACACCCTCAACAACACTTGTTATTTTTTGTGTTTTTGACAGTAGCCATCCTAATGGATGAGAGATGGCATCTCATTGTGGCTTTTACTTACATTTCCCTGGTGATTAGTGATGTTGGAAATCTTTTCATGTGCTTATTGGCCATTTGTGTGTCTTCTTTGGAGAAATGTCTATTCACGTCCTTGACCCATTTTTTTTTATCAAGTTGTTTGTTTTTTTTTTGTTATTGTTGAGTTATGGGAGTTCTTTATATATGTATATGAACCTCGTATCAGATATATGATTTGCAAATATTCTCCCCCACTTCATGAATTGCCTTTTCACTCTGTTGATTGTGGTTTTTGATGCACTCCACCTACTTTTAAGAATATTTTTGTAGCTATTGTATTCAAGACTGGTATTGGCAGAGAATACCAGAAATAAGAGAAGACAGAGAATCCATAAATAAGTCCACACAAATATGTCAGCTGAATTTTGATGAAAGTGTAAAAGCAATCTAATGGAGGAAAGATAGCTTTTTCAACAAATGGTGCCAGAGCAATTGAACATTCATGGTCAAAACTCAAAACCAAACCCCAAAAACCCTTGATTTGATGCTCACATATGATTTCACATTGAAAGGGACGTCAGACTTGAATGTAAAATATAAAACTATGGAACTTATAGAAAAAAAATACAGGAGAAAATCTTCAGGACTTAGGGCTAGGCAAGGAATTCTTAGACTTGACACTAAAAGCACAACCGTAACAGGAAAAACTCACAGTTTGGATCTCATCAAAATAAAAAACTTGATTTGTGAAAGATGCTGTTAAGAGAATGTGAAAAGAAAAGCTACAAAGTGGGAGAAAAATGTTTGCAAATCCCATATCTGACAAAGGACTAACATCTAGAATACATAAAGACTTCTCAAGACGTAATAGTAAAAAAGATCCAATTAGAAAATTGGCAAAGGCATGAAGATATACTTCATGAAAGAGGATATTTAGATGCAAAACACATGAAAATATATTCAACATCATTCGCCATTAGGGAAACGTGTTAAAACCACAATGAGAGATCACTACACACCTATCAGAATGGCTAAAATAAAAATCAGCAAAGCACCAAATGCTGGTGAGCATGCAGAGAAGTGGGATCCCTCATACACTGCTGGTGGGAATGTAAAATGACTGGGGTCACATCAGAAGGAATCAGACAATGTATAGCCTTTTATGCCTGGCTTCTTTCACTTAGCATGTTTTCAAGGTTCATCCACATGGCAGCATGTGCCAGAACTTTGTTCTTTTTGTAGCTGGACAATATTCCATTGTGTGAGTGTCCCCCAGTTTGTTTGTCCATTCACCTCTGGATGGATATTTGAGTTGTTTCTACATTTTGGCCATTGTGAGTAGATGTGCTAAGAGCATTTAGGCACAGATTTTTGTTTGGGATGGTGAAAAAGTTCTGGAACTAGATACTGGGATGGTTACACAACATTGTGAATGTGCCACTAAACTGTAGACTGTAAGATTGTTACAGTGGTAAATTTTATGTCATGTATATTTCACTAACATTTTAAAAATCTTTAAAAAAGAAGAAGAATGGGGGGAAAAAAGGACTCAGAGCCAAGGTTGAAGAGGTCCTCTGACCAAAGATAGGGCAATTTTAGCATCATTAAACTGATGAACTTTGATGGATAGAACACATTGACTGTGTTCAAATCCTTGAGTCTGTATTAATGTAAAATACTGGTCACTGCTGGAGTATGTCAGGTACCTACTCATTATTTTGAAAACTGCTAAATAAATGGAAAGAAATAAGTATTTATTCCTGTTTTGCATATAAGAATTTGACTTCTGGGTGAACAGATAATTGAAATGGGAGGTTTCTTTGTATACGAATATCACAGCTGTTAAATAAAGAATTAATGTTAGAATTAGAAGGTCATTATTTTCAACCTTTCATGGATTAATGGACTTACAATGGTCATCAACAGATGCTAAAATCAGAAAAAGGAAATCCCAGCAGACACCAGGAGTCCCTGACAGAAGCACAGCCCAGCGTGTGAAATTCTCCTGCCAAAAATGAAAACCCAATCTGATATCAAACCTCAAAATCTAATTCCCGATTTACGCGAGCCTCAGGGCCAGTGAGATGTGTTTATCATCAGAAACCAGACTCAGGGATAAACCCAATTTCTTTCCTAAAAACACTACAAAGGAAAGGGGATGGGGGTGGCAGATCTTTGAACTAAAAAAAGTTTTTAGAGGCATATCGACCAGTTTCCAGCTATGGATTTTACTTGGATTCAGATTCAAACTAACAAAATTAAAAAAGTAGATAGTTGGCCAAATTGAAGCATATTATTGGATATTAGCTGCTATTGTGGATGTGCTTTAAAAAGCTCTTTCTTGTAGAGATGCATACTAATAAATTTATGATAAAATCTAAACACAATATTTATTAAATGTTTACTTTAGGAAAGATGAGGAAATAAAAGAAAGAAAGATAAGAAACAAAAGCAAAGTAAGGAGCCCTCCCTTCTCCGGCAGAGAGGGGCTCTCTAGCTCCCGGCTTGTCTGCTGGAGGCTTTGCTGCTGAGTCCCAGCCCCTCAGGGCATTTACAGCCTCCCCTGCCTCTCTTCTGGAAACCCCGATCTGGCTCCAGCAGGAAATACACTCAGGTGTCGAAGAGAAGGAGATCCACATTCTGTCTACCCCAGAAAATGGCTCATGGGCACAGCAGAGGAGGCTAGCTTTCTGACGGGCAGCAAGGCTGCACTTCTGAGTAGGGGAAACTGGAGGGTGGAGATGCAAACTCATAGAGGGATCACTATTCCTACACACCAGGTTGTAGGCAGTGGACCTCGGGTCCTGCAGAAGTTACGAGACGGGCTCTAAGATGTAACCCTGCTCCACCCCATGCTGCCTGTGTGATGCTGGACACCTCATTTGACCCTCTGAGCCTCAGTTTCCTCGCCTGTACCATGGAAATGACTGGCACTTGGTTGACAGGGTTGTTGGGGACGGTAAATATGGCAGCACTCATCAAGTTCTCAGCACAGCACACAGTGTGTGCAATGGCGGCTGCGGGTAAAGGCCCTCCTCACGGGCAGGTGTGGGTGCTCTGTGTCTGCGAACATCTCGTAACTGTTTTTGTATGAGACTTTGTCTAATGTTCTCTTGTCTCATCAAACTGTCAGGGTTTCTCTTTCTTTTTACCCCAGTGGTGATACACGTTTTCACATTTATACATCTTTTAATAGGACATTGGAAAAAGACCTATTGGACATTTGAAGCAGGAGCCCATGGAAGTCCAACCCTGGATGGGAAGCTGTGGGAGAGGAGGAGGGGGGGTAAGAAGGGGTGGCAGAGATGGGGGGAGGGTAGCATCCCCTGCAACCCAGGGTTGAGGGTGACAACAGGAGGGCCATCAGAATAGACTTGCCACCACGAGACAGGCCTGCTGAACACCTGAAGGGAATCCTAGGGTTGGAAATTCAGAGGCCACAGGGGCCTTCATGCTGGTGAGTCGAGTGGAGTGATGGGGCCATCTGAACTGGGCAAAAAGTGTGTGGAGAGGGCAGAGGAGGATTCAGGGGGGCAGGCACCGAGGCAGGAGGGTCCAAGGAATAGGACTGGGCTTGTCTACTGATGTATGTATGTATGTCTATCTGTTTATCTTATCTATCTGTCCATCCATTATGTATCTATAATATCTATCTATCTATCTATCTATCTATCTATCTATCTATCTATCTATCTATCTATCTGTCTGTCTATTTATCTATCTATCCATCCATCCACCTGTCTATCTAAACGTGAGAATGACTGGGGTCTAGGAGGAACCCAGGGGGTTAAAGAGAAGAGCGTGCTTCTTTCCTCTAACCAGAGAGCATCAGCTTGGGACTGCAAGGTGTCAGCGCAGTGGGAAACTCTGGTGAGTGGGCCCCCCCACCTCAGGGAGCAGGTGTGTGCAGCACGCAGCTGTGTCAGGGACAGCTGCGGTACCAGCATCAGGGCAGAGTGCTGGAGGAAGCCTTGAGACGGGCACAGGTGTCCAGAGTGATGAATGCACACCTGGACCTGGCATTCAGGTGAAGGCAGGATGTGCCACGAAGCCTGTCCCTCACGGCCGGTGGGTAGGGAATAGCTGGAGTGGGTCATAATTAATGGCTTATGCCTCTCTCCTCCGTGCAGGCAGAGTGGGGCTGGTACTGTGGGGTGGAGGGCATGGCCGGAAGGCTCTGGACAAGAGCGTCTCTGCATGCAGCTGCTTCTCCTTGGTTGCACCAGAGTGCAGCTGCTCCTGGGCTGGGCTGCAGGAGGGGCTGGGGGCCAGCTTGTGTGAGTCAGCGGGAACTCTGCGGAATGGTGAGTGGGGGAGGGTCTTGACTTCTCTCAGTGCAGCCTTGACTGTTTCAGAGGAGCAGCAACTCCATCCTGGATTCCAGGACCAGCTGATGCAGGGGACGAGGGCTGGAGCCCAGAGTCTGTGGTCCCGGCTCCTGGTTCCCCGCCCACCTCTCCCCTCCCCTCTCCTCCACGCGCTCCACCAATGTGCGAGGATGCCCCATCCATGCTGGGTCCCCCACTATAGGAAATGGATTTTTAAAGATTTTTCCCCACTATATTCTTCTGATATTATGGTATTTAAAATTCCTTAGCCGCTGATGAGACACGTTGTCTACAAATGCTTTCATCACTCTGTCTCTGGGGTCTACAGTCAGAGGAGTTGAGGAGGAGAGGCAGTTTTGAGGGGCCCAGTGTTCAAGTCCTCACCCTGCAGCCTGTTCAGAGTGGCTCTGGGTGCATTGAAAACCTGTGTGCGTCCCAGAGTCCTCATCTCTAAGAAGAAAATTTTCTTAGCTAAGGTTTATTGAGTCTTACTATGTGCTCAGTACTCTTCTAAGTGTTTTCTATGAATTATTCATGCAGTTTCTACAAGCGAGAGCCGAGCCCAGAAGCCGTTGTGGCAGCCATCATCAAAATCATTAACATCACCATCACCATCACCACCATCATCACCATCTTTGTCCAGGCTGCACAGCTGGCTTCCACTCCATGCTCCCGATCCGGAGCCCATGCTCTTAGAATTCAAAGGCTTCCACCCAGCTGCTTACGATACTACATGCATCATGCCTGTTACCTGCAGATGCTCCATAGATGTTCTTTCTCTCGTTCCCTAAAGCACATCGTGGTTATGATGAAATCAGCTCCTTATCCAGAGTCGATGCCTAAAGTGCTTGATATGAAGGCCTCTGAAAAGAGTCGGTTAGATGTGTGCAGGCAGAATGCTCTCTTTGTAATTCTGGGCGGATGCATGACTCTGAAATTCCCTTTGGCGTCCTCCTCTGGCACTGTCCTGCTTCGCACTGGGACCTGTGGATTGTGGAGCAGGGGAACGTAGGGCTGACCAACACTGTCCATCACCCCCCCAGTGGGGCTCCTCAGGGACCACCTGTCTCTCCCATTTTTTCAAGGGAGCTGACCGCACGGAAGAGGAATCTGGCTGCAAACTGTCCAACAAGGCAGTGACTAGAGCCTGGGGTGGTGGTGCATGCCCTGCCCCTTCCAGGGAGGGTGAAGCAGCCCCAGGACTGCCAGCAGGACGGTCCAGGACGGAGCTGGGTGGAGGCTGCTGGAAGCTTCTCAAGCAGAACCTGTGGATTCTCATGATGCAGAGAGGCCTGGCACGCATGCAAACTGGCTCTGCCTTTGACAGGGAGACTGCAAGGCTGCAGCAGGCTTCTGAGTGAGGCTGTCCTGGGGGGGGGTCACCCAAAGTCAGGCAGGGGCTCTGGGGGAGAAGGGCAGCCTGGGGTGGGCTGTGTGCTGTCCCTGTCTGTGTGCTGGCAGGGACAGTTTGCAAGGGGGACAATGCGGCCACACTGGGCCGTGGGAAGAGGGGGGCTGGACTCACGCTGCACCCTCTGCAAGTCCTGTTCTTCATCTTCTTCTGGACATCATCCTGGGCAAATTGTTGTCACCTTAGCTTCCGAGTCCCTTCTGTTCACTGGTGAAAATAAATGCTGTTGAAAGTGTGACACCTGCCGAGTGACAGTGTTGGACGTATTTCAGGTCCTTCCTTCTTAACCAGCTGGGCTGGCCTGTCGTCACATAGGTAGCTCGATCATCATGACTTCCGGCCCCTTGGGGCCCCTGAGACTGCAGACCTCTTGCTCCGGAGCCTCAGAGCTGCCCGCGGGATGGCAGGGCACATACGTTATCCGGTTTCCTTGACCCATCCACCCAGCACGGACCGGTCCTACTATGTGCTGGGTGCTGCTGTAGGTGCAGGGATGCGGTGGGGAGCAGGGCAAGGCCTGAGCCCCAGGGGCTTCCTTTCCAGTTGGAGGGAGAAGAGGAGAGAGAAAAATTAACAACAGGTGAATATATGGTTATATGTGGTGATGCACATCCTGGACACACACAAGACAGACATCTGATCTCATCTGTGGGTAGGGGTGCCCTCTGCAGGAAGTGACTTTCAAACTGAGACCTGGGGACAGAGGAGGGACCAGCCGAACAGGATGGCAAAGCCTCCTAAGTTTCCATGGCGGTAGCGGGGCATCTCTAAGGAAGAGAGAAATGTTGGTGTCCGAGCTGTGAATGTGGAGTTTGCCCAGGGAAGAGGGGTGGCCAAAACAAGGATGGAGAAGATGGAAGGCTCTGGACCAAGGAGGGCTTGGAGGCTGTTCTTGCCATTTTGGATCTGACATGACGTGCAGTGGGAATGCACTGTGGGACTTTCAGCGTGAGAGTCACATGCCAGGTGGAGGACAGATGGCTGAGATGCGGGGGGTGCAGGACTGGAGGCTGGTCAGGAGTCTACGGCAGAGGTCCAAGCAACAGGGAGGCACCTGGACAGCAGAGGGAGCATGATGGCATGAGAGTGGTCAGTCTGACTGTGTGGTGAAGCTGCTGTTGATGGGATCTGCTGACCCTTGTATACAGGGTTCATGGAAAAGAGGCAGGGCCAAGGACAGCTTCAATGTTTCATGTGTTTGCTTTCCATGGACAGTTGGGTACAGAGCAGGGTTATTTCCATTCATGGGGAAGACCAAGTGAAATAGGGCCTTGGGGCCACGTACTATTCCTATCTTAGAAAAGTGATGTCGAGTGGACCCGGAGAGAGAAAAGGGAGAGTTTGAGGAATACTTTGAAGGTAAAAACTGTTAGATTTGGTGAGGTATTGGATGGGGACATGAAAACAAGTGAGGGGTCAAGGCTGATGGCCAATATCAGGGCTCTGAGGCCAGTCCAAGGCTACCTGGCTGGTTGGGGGTGAAGCATGATTCAGCTCAGAAGCACGTACCCAGTTCCCTCATTCAAAGCATACTGTTCACTGAGGTTACACCAACACGATACTCATGCCAATAGTATTTCCTGAGCACCTGGGAGGAACCAGGTGCCACCCAGGTGGCTGGGGAAGTCTCAGTCCAAGCTGCTCAAGGAGAGACCAGCTAAAGAGAGAGGTCCCAAGGAAGCTGTGGCTTGGCAGCACCATTCACAGGGGCCACATTGTAAAGGAGAGGCACAGACAAGCCTGGAAGAAGAACTCAATGCAGGAGCAATTTCCTTGGGCATCCAAGAGGGCAGCAAGCTGGCTGCTGAAGTCCTTTGTCATTGCAGCAGAACATGATCTTGAGGCAATTTAGCACATTAAGGAATGTGCTTAAATGTGATGGAAGGAGTTAGGGAGTTTCAGAGATCTGTTTTCAATCATACAATTTACAGCTATTTAGTCTTGGGAAAGTTACTTTAAGTTCACTAAGCTTTATTGGAAAGAAAAAAAGGATCTAGCGCTTATGATGCAAGTTGCTTTGAAGAGTGCAGGTGATGTGTGAAACATGATGAGCGTAGAACTGGGCACTTGGGACTGATTAACAAATAGTACAGATAGTAATGATGAGATTATGGTGGTGATGGTGATGATGATGTTGATGATGATGGTGGTGATGACTGTAGTGATGGCAATGGTGATGGTGATGAAGATGATTACGGTGATGGTGATGACGGTGACGACAGTGATAATGGTGGTGATGGTGGTGATAATAATGGCAATGATGATGGTGATCAAGGTGACAAAGTCAATGGAAATGAACATTTTGTCAGCAAGTGCATCCTATCCCCATGAAAACTGTACATTGGTTCCAACATTTCCAAAGTGCCAGTACTTTTTTTTTTTTTTTTTTTTTTTGCGGTATGCGGGCCTCTCACTGTTGTGGCCTCTCCCGTTGTGGAGCACAGGCTCCGGACGCGCAGGCTCAGCGGCCATGGCTCACGGGCCCAGCTGCTCTGTGGCATGTGGGATCCCCCCGGACCGGGGCACGAACCCGTGTCCCCTGCCTCGGCAGGCAGACTCTCAACCACTGTGCCACCAGGGAAGCCCTGTGCCAGTACTTTTTACTTTATAATGTAAAGAGCGTTTTGCACTTACCCATGTTAATGTTATTTTGGGTGTGAATATTCTGCTTGATGCCAAACATCTCAGTGAAAACTGAAAGTGCAGTCAAACATCACAAAGTGTTCAGACATCCAGATGTAGTGACATTCTGCCCACCAAGCACAAGGATACGCGATGGTTATTTTTTTGTTTTCGCTCTGTCATTTGGCATTGGGCTGACTTGGGTGCTGTAATAATAGCTATCAAGAGGTATGAATGTGTACCAGACACTTGGATTCAGAGCGAATGGCATATTGTTGCTGGAATCTGATACATGAAGAAAAAATGCAGGCAGGCTGCTTCTCTTGCATGAAGCTAAGTGGTTGCTGGACGTCTGCTCGGGGCGCAGTGTCTTTTCTGTACAGACTCTTAGGTGTGATACAGTCTAAAAATAGCCATGCTCTGTGCTGGGCTGTCTGGGGAATAGCTTTGGACTCTCAGCTGCTGCAGCTACAAAAAGCAATATGCTCTTTGGAAAGGTATTATGCTGGGGTTTTGTTCTGCCAGCGTTGCTTCAAATTGTCTCTCCTGGAACAAGCAGTGCCAGCCCTTCCTCCTTCCTGATAAGGTGGAGGAGGAGAAAGGGATGAAGGGGGAGCTGCCAGGCAGATTTTGACTCTAAGCCCCACACCTGCGAGGGGCACATGCACAAGCCCAGGTATGCCGTGGGCACTCAGGCCGGAGAATGTGCACACACATACATGCACATGGACACATGCACACCTGAGGCACTGACTTCTGAGTCCTCCAGTTCTGCCCCCACCTCAATTGTTTGGGGCACACAGCTGGGCTGGGTACAAAGAAATAGCAATGCTGTCTAGAGATGTCACCTTTGGTCCCCAGAGCACGTTGAGGAACAGGTATTGAGGTTCAGGAATTTGAGGTGCAGCGGGGTTGAGTGCTGTGCTGGCTCACACGGAGCTAGAGCCCAGATTTCTCTAAGCCCTGGTGCCCCCAATTCTGCACACTGGAACCTTCCAGAAATGTGGATAGTAGTGCTGGGTCAGTGGTCCCATATGGGCTCGGTTATGTAGGACAGGGTGAAGGCAGGAACTGGCCCACACGAGGAGGGGGGCCTGGAGGGAGGTAGGGTGGAGATGGCCGGGTCTCAGGGCACCCCGGTGTCTGTGATATAATAAAAAATATTTATATTGGTCTTTGTCCCAGTTTCTGGCACAGAGCCTCTAAAATCCTTAGAATTTCCTGAGCAATAGCAGTGAGAGGATCATCTTTTTATTTCCCCCCAAATTATTTCATTTTATTTCCTACCTGTTTTATTGAGATGTAGTTGACATACAGCACTGTATAAGGTTAAGATGTACATCACAACAATTTGATTTACACACATCAGGAAGTAATGATCACAATTAGTTTAGTGAACTGCCATCATCTCATACAGGTTCAAAATAAAAGAAACAGAAAATTTTGTTTTCTTAGGATTTACTCTTAGCAACTTTCTTCTATAAAAAACTGCAGGGAGGAGCATCTTTTCCCTTCATAATGAGCCCCCTCAGCCACGTCTGAGTTTATGCTAATGAGGTGACTCCTGGTCCCGCCCCCCTCCCCCCCCTGTAGCTTCAGGATGAGGGTTGGTTGATGAAGGAACAAACATGTGAGTCAAGGGGGAGAACTTTCAGCTCCAACCTCTGACCTCCAGGGAAGGGAGAGAGGTTGGAGGTTGAGGTCAATCACCAAGGACAGTGACTTAATCAATCGTGCCCTTGTGATGCGGCCTCCATAAAAGCCCTAAACCACGGGGTTTGGGGAACTTCTGAGCTGGTGGAACCATCAAGGCTTTGGGAGGAGCCTGCCCCTGCAGAGACCTGGAAGCTCCACGTCCCACTTGCACCCCTTGCACTGGGCCTCTCTTCCTTCCGGCTGTTCCTGACTGTGTGCCATGACCAACCTATTTTTTTGGGAAAGAAGACTCACCTGTGACTGCCCCACCTGACCCTCTTACCCTTCACAATTCCCAAAGTTGTCCCTGTGAGTTTGTGGAGTTGGCCACATAGGAAACCTACACCAACCAGAGGTAGGGTGGGGACTGGTGACACTTCCTTGAATGCTTTATTAATTAAACACACTCATTAAAATTGTCGTTGTGCCAGACCCTATGCTGGGCACCAGAGTTTAGATGTGGGGCAGGACACTCTCTTCCTGTGGAGGTTTTCACTCGTCCACTTAATTGATGGTCGCCGAGCGCCTGCCACGTGCCCCGTCCAGTGCAGGGTGCTGGGGGCAGAGGTGACTCAGGGAGACACTGAATTTTATAAACAAGCTTTTGCTGGAGCACATTGTCCCTCTGCTAGTTTAAGTTCCCCCTTTTTTCTTTTCTGTCTCATTTTTTTTCTTTAATAAACAGAGTTTGGCTATTAATAGCCATGGAGGACACAGATATTTACTGGATTATATTTAAAGATGCTTCTACCAGTAAATGCATGATGGTTTGTAAGTTGAACACAGAGTTCTGGAAAGGAAACTAACTTATCCACAGGAACACTGGTATAATTTCCTCCCGGTTCCACTAAAGATAATGTAAAATATTATTGTTATGTATGAACTCATATTTGACCATGAGGGTGATGATGATATTGAGAATGATGATAATGATGATAGTGACAATAATACTACAGATTTGCATTTATGTGTCTCTCTTAGCTTTCCGAAGATTTGTCTATACCTCAGCTGTTCTCTCTCGATCCTGGGGGTGGGGTGGGGTGGAAAATTGTCACTGTCCATACACCTCTGGTTAATTGAGTATCACTAGGTGTCATATCCCCTGATGGGTTTGTTATATGCATTGTTTCTGCTCCTCAATCAGCCCTGGATGGGATGATCCTCATTTCACAAGGAGAAAACGCAGCCTCAGTAATGGAGAGAGTCTTGTCTTACAGCTGGTGGTGAGCATCTGAGTCCAGAGCAGCTGGACCACAGCCTGACGGTCCTCTTATGGCACAAGTAGGTTCAGGAAGGGTTGTGTGTCCTGCATGGAACAGATCCCAAGGTGAGTGTACGGAGTCAAGGGTTGGGATTGGGCTGATGGACACCCTCCCACATCCCAAGCTGTTCCTTCTGCCGGGAAGGCCCTCACCCCATTGTTCAGGGCCAACGCCTGCCCCTTTTCGGAAGCTCCATCTCAAACTCCAGGTCCTCTGGGAGCCTCCACTGCCTTCGTGGGTGGAATTAATCCCTCTCTCATCTCTGACCACTTCACTGTATAGATGCTCTTCTCCTCTCTGGGCACAGCTATGGGGCTGCAGTGTGGGTTCTGTGTTTGTCCCTCTCCTGCTCCATCAGCATCTGAGAGCTGCCTCCCACCCCCAGCCCCCTGCCAGGGCCTCATGAAAAGTCGATGTTCATGACAGTCTCTTGGATGGCTGGATGCATGAATATGTGAAGATACAGGTGAGATCTGCAGGGAGATTAGATGCCAGGCGGTGGAGTCCTGTCTGTACTCAGCAGTCCACGGAGAGCAATGTGAGGCTTAGGGCAGTGCGGGGAGGTGGATTTTGGAAAAGTTCATAGGGTAATTGGGATTGACTTATGGATGTAAAATGGTGTGATGGTGCCTGGGACCCACTGGAAGGTTAAGGGATGAGCATTGGGTTATGTCCCCACTTGCCACCTCCCACAACTTGATCCCAGCCCCCCATCAGGTAGGGAGTCAGAGGGGCACCTGGGAGCAGTGCAGGTGGCCTCCTGACATGAGTGCTAGGTTGAATTTGTATACTTATCTGGGAGGTGGAGAGCTAGTCTTTTTATTGAGGAGTGCTGGCAGGTGATACAGTGGAAAGATCATCAGCTTTGCAGCCCAAAGACATGGTTTCCAGTCCTGAGCCCAGTGTGCTCTGCCCTACCTGGGCACAGGTGTGAGCTCGCTCCATCATGGACTCTGCATCCTCCTCTAGAGTTGTTAGGGACTCAGTGGGACAATGAGCATCTAGAACATTGGTGTTAGTAAATGGGAAGGAGTATTATTCATTGCTATTATTATTATTATTTATGAGCACGTAGAGGTCATTCTTTTCTGTCCCACTCTTGAGTCCTCTGCACAATGGCCAAGAAAACTTATAGCTGAATGAATATTTACAGCATCTCACAGTTTGTAAGATCCTCCCTCTGCACCCTATAAGATGCATTTTCCTTCATTCTGTGCTCTCTCCAACCTCAGCACTCCTGGGCATTCACCTGCCATTGCCCCTGACATGGAGGAGTGGTGACACCTGGAAGAGCCCTCAAGCCTGCAAGTCTTCGTCCTCCTCCACCTTGGATTGAATTAGCAGCAGGACAGCACCATGCAGAACTGACTCTCAAATGCTCAGTGGAGAGGATATAAGGGTATTGTCCCTTTAAAAAGCAACAATGCATCCAGAGAACACCATTATCTCCTTCTTTAGGATATAACTACCCTTTAGTCAAGTGGCCACTAAGTGACTCCTTGATAAACAATGTCTGTGATTGTTGCACAGGAATCCCTCTCTGGAGCTGAGCATCTGGGCTTCCAGGTGAAATAAAAGCTCAGTCTCTTTCCCACATGCGTAGATAATGGACATTTATTTGAAGAAAGAAGATCAACAGAAGCTCATTTTCCTTTTGACCTCAGTCCATATTGCAGGGCCCAGTGCATCCTGCTCTCGGCACCAAGAGGCTTAGGGCAACAAGTCCTCTGGTGGACGTTGGTCTCGGCTGGAGGCTGCTGCGTGTCTGCTCGCCAAATGGGCACAAAGGCGGTAGCTGATCTCCACCTTGGTCTCTGTCAGAGCCCACTCGGGATGTCCAGAAGGGTGTTCTGACTTCTCACCCTCACCCCACATTCTTGAAAGTTGGAGGCAGTCTGAAGGTTCACAGAAGTATCGTTTGGAAAGGAACTCTTCCCTTTTCTTAATAATTCCCATCCTCCTTCTCCTCCATCTCCTTCTTTTTCTCCTCTACCCCCTCTTCCTCCTTCTTCTTCCTTCTTCATCTTCTTCATCCTTCTCCTCTTTCTCCCCATCCTTCATCTCATCTTCTTCATCTCCTCTTCCTCCATGTTCTTCCCCACCTCCATCACCTCTTCCTCTTCATCCTCCTCCTTTTCCTTCTTCATCTTCTTCATCAACTCCATCACTTTCTCCTCTTCCTTTATTACTTCCTCCTCCTCCTTCATCTTCTTTATCACCTTTATCTCCTCCTGCTTCTCTGTCTCTTCATCATCTTTATCTTTGTCATCACTTTCATTTCTTTCTTCTTCATATCTTCCTCTTCCCCCTTCTGCCTCTGGTAAGGTACACTAGGATATTTTAATAGAATAGTTTTTATTCATTTACTTAAACTGACAAAACAAGTATTACAAGGAAGATGCCTGGGGTCTGGTGCTGGATGTTGAGTAGTGATGACAGAGAGTTATGAAGGGGACTCTCTCCAGAGTGATGTTGACCTGAGATGGCCTGACACCCCAAAGATGACAAGTCTTGAGAGATGTGACATCTCCAGAAGAGGACTGTGGTCCTGTGGTCCTTCAGTCACCTTAACCACAGAGCCCAATGTGATTTCATCCTCTTCTGGAGCCAACCTTGGCTACAAGATGGGGGTTTGACTCAGAATGCTCTGATCCTAGTTTGCACTCCCTGTCAGAGCTCTGCCCTCATTTCCAGCCTCAGCCCCAGCGCAAGGATGTACCAAAACTCTTGGAAGTTCTTGGGGTTGTCAACTGAAAAAACGCACAAGCTAAAAGTTGAGAATTATGTTTTATTTGGCAGACTTTCTGAGGACTTAAGCCTGGAAGATAACCTCTCAAAAAGCTCCAAGGAGGGGGCTTCCCTGGTGGTGCAGTGGTTGAGAGTCTGCCTGCCAATGCAGGGGACACGGGTTCATGCCCCGGTCCAGGAAGATCCCATATGCCCTGGAGCGGCTGGGCCCGTGAGCCATGGCTGCTGAGCCTGTGTGTCCGGACCCTGTGCTCCACAACGGGAGAGGCCACAACAGTGAGAGGCCTGCGTACCCCCCCCCACCACCCAAAAAGCTCCGAGGGACCGCTCTGAAAAGGTAAAGGAGGAGGCAGGATATATAGGAGTTTTTGTAACAAAAACCAGGTAGTTGGAACATCAAAATATTATTGTTAATCAAAGAAAGCCAGACATCTCAAGTTAAGGAATTTAGCGCTTTTCTATATATGGGAAGATGCAAGAGTCTGGGCTCATTGGAATCATTCCTTTGATCTGCACCTCAGCTAACTAGGGTCAGTATCCTGTTCTTTTCCACCCTGAGTTCCCTCAGAGGGCACCATTAGGGGCAGCGGTAATGGTTGATGTCTTGGTGGTTGCAGCATCCTTTGTTTACCAATATGGTGGGCAACATTTTTCATCCTCAGGGTTAACTTTACGTGGAATGTTAAAGTAAAATTATTCATGATACTTGTTAAAAAATGGTAAGGCGGACTTTATTCAAGGTGGGGGCTTAGTACAATGGGGTTCTGAAGTGGGGGAGAGAGACTGGGCAAAAGTGAGGAAGTTTTAAGCTAAGGTTACAAGTGTATTCGCGAGGGGGCTTGGGCAGAGGAGAATTCAGCCTAGAATTGGGGCAAAGGTCACAGTGTCCAAGCTTTCATTGACTGAAATCAGGAGGGTCAACACCATCTTTCCATCTTCCACCCGGGTGGGGGCCTTAGTTCCTGAAGAACGCAAAGACCGTATTATTATTACGTGTATCCCCTGAGGAAACAGGACTCTGCCCCAAGGCTGCATTATTGTTTCTTAAGTGCTTTTCCTTTGTTCCTGCATTCCCTCACTTCCCTTAATATCATTAATTACTGACACTTATTCTAGGGCCAGCATTGCCGTCAGGCTTAGATCCCAAAATGGCTTAGGCCGAAATGGGTTCTCTTTTGTCAAGAAAACCATTCCTGATTCTCTTTCTCTGGGGACACCCTAACCTATCTGCTTACAAAATGAGTGTTACCAGGCAAGAGAAGTAACTATAGCAAAGATAATAAATCAGTCATGAAGACTCCCATTCTGTTTCAAAGGTGAAGATCAACCTGAAGCACATTCTTGAGCTGTTTTGCAGGATCCAACCCCCCTTGAGCACTCAACTACCAGATCAACTGGAGCCTGAGGATCAGTGATGCTGACCTTTGCTAACCTTCATGACTTCACTCAACTAAGTGCCTGGATTTTGTCAGCCTAGAGTGACCTTTGCCTGATTTTAATGCTGAAACCTCCACACCAAGAGTGGGGATGGCTGTCATTTTTGAACATGTGACATATGTTGGAGCATCTTGTCATCTAGAACTCCACCTCTACATGGAAGGTCACACTGGCCTTTTTGTGAATATGCATGCACCCCTTAAATTAAAACTTCCCTCATCTTGCTGGGGAGATGGTGTTCTGAGAGCTATTGCACTGCCTCCTTACTTGTCACAAGTAATAAATACTGCTGCTTTGATAGAAAGTATTTGGCAGGTTCACTGGCTGTGCACCCCAAGTGATGGACCTACTGGGGCTGGTGACATGATTAGATATCCAGGGTGGAGAGTTCTGGCTAAACTGACTTAGCAGAATTCCTTCTAAAACTGGAAAATGCACAGATGAACACAGAAGCCAGGAAGTCAGGGCCTGGTTGAGAAGAGAGTTCAGAGGAGCCTGATTGAAGTTTGGTCCCAGAGAGACACAGTCAGGAATGGGGTCCTCTGGGTGTTGGTGGGCTCCCCACTCCAGGGCAGAGGCTGGAGGACCCTGGATGCTTTGACTGTATGACCTCTAGGTGTGCATTAAAGCTGAAACTTTGTGCATCTGAAATGAAATGGAGACACACTTGAGCCCAAAAGCAGGCTCAGAAATTCTGCAAGCAGTTGCATTACTGAATGACTGGACTTCTAATCTCACACCCACAATGCAAATGGGCCTACCGATGCTGGTTATTGGGAAAATCTAATTTAATTTCACTGTCTGATGAAGATGATGTCTAGATGGGCTTTATATTCTCGCCTGGCTGTATTGAGTGTACGTTAATGTTAAGTGTCTTTGAATATTACACTTTCAGGTATTTTCAGGTGCTGCTCTCAGCTGCAAGGCTCAGATCTGAATGTTAACAGTGAGGGCCACTCTCAGGACCCCAAAGCAGCTCTGACACCCCAGTTAAGCCCCTTTAGCTCCCTCAGGTGCAGGGTTTTCACCAGAAAGATCAGGCAAATAACTGGCTGCCTTGCAGGCTTGCTTCAAAGTCATATATAACTGCAGCTTCAAGACACAGATAAGAGGATTACTGTCCCGATTTTCATGATTGGGGAAACCATATTCCATGTCCTTGACATTGATGCCAAAGCATCACGATGCCACAGTGACAAATCAAAACTTTGTGGACAGAGACTTCCACACCCTAAAATTATTTCCTTCTGGTTCCTGAAATGTGAAAAATTGTTTCGGGGGTGGGGAGCTTAAAGGCTATTTAGAGACATATCAGTGTAAGAGTAAACTTTGAGAGTAATACTTACAAGGTCACTCATTTAATGAGTACAAACCTACATTTGAGCTGACTTATCCACTAGAAGCTGTCCTCCTCTATCTTAGAAGAAGAAGGAACATCAAGGTGAAGGGGGGATTTATCTGCCGGATTCTCCTCCACCGTGTTACACAGCAAGGGACTCAGGGGCAAAACCAGGTCGTGTGACGAGCTTACAAACAAATGCAGGATTGGAGTAGACAGGGAGGCCTGGAAGGTTCTCAGGGTCAGAGCATGGAGGGCTGGTGTGTGAAGGCATCTGGGCTCTCTCTTAGGGAGACGGGGAGCCCACGAAGGTGTCCGTCTTGGCACTGGCGCCCTCCAATCCGTGTTTTAGTCCTACGGCTGCAGCATGTGTCGTGTGAGGTCCCCTGAAAGGTGATCAGCCCGTCCCGAATAAAGTAATGCAACAGAGTAGAAAACAGAAGCGTTGATATGCAGGAAAGTTAAGCACTATTTCCTAACTTCATTTATATACAATGCACACACATGCAAGCACGAGTGCATGTGTGTCGTCTGTGTGTATACATTACGGACTGATGTGGGGTGTCAGAGGTCCTTCCTGTGTGAGGATAGGCAGCGTGTTGGTGACTCTTCTCTCAACGTCAGCTGTGCTTGGCCAGGTGCGAGGCCATCGGAGCCCAGAGTTGCCAGGGGCTTGAGCTTTGCCCGTCTGCATGCATCCTCTCTGCCTGAAGTGGACTCCAGCCTTTGCTCCCAAAGCTCCCTCTGTGTGTCTGTCTTCTCCCTTAGGTACACACTGAGATCTGTTCACTCGTCACCTCTTCAACCTGGTGGTGGCTTGGGGACCCGGATCTGCCTGGTCCCTCCTCCCTTTACTCCAATCAGCTCTCTGGACAGAGTGGTTGAGTGTCTACATGGCCCTTTCCCAGCTGTTACATCATTCAGTCTCTACGCCATGGCCTGACAGTCATAGGTGAGAAGGGTGAGAAAGGTGAGAAAAGCACAGGTGATGCTTTGTGTGAGGGATGATTTGCCCAAGATCAAGGTCAGATAGCTAATAAACAGCAGAAGGGAACTTAGGTTTTCTGATGTAAGACCTGTAAATCGTGGTTACCTGGTAGTTACGTCCGTGATAGAAGTGACCCTTCTGTACCACGGCTTCTCGGCCTTGGCACAGCAACATCTGGCCGGACAAATCTCTACTGAGGGGCCATCCTGGGTGCCTTAGGATGTTGAGCAGCATCCCAGGGCTCTACTCATTCAATGCCATAGTGCCCCTCCCTGGTTGTCACCAGGTATTACTGGATGTCCCCCCCACCTGAGCTGTGTGTGTGCAAAATTGACCCGATTGAGAGCCACTGCTTTGTAACAACAATTTTGCCAAACTGTTATTTACAGAAATAAACTTGCTATAAGGTACATGTTTTGAAAGTTTTAATAGGATATAGGAAAAGGTTTTTCTTTCACCCTTGTTCTCCAGTTCTCCCCATAAAGCACCCATTGCTACCAGTTTCTTTCTTATAATTACAGAAGTAGTTTATGCACACACACACACACACACACACACACAGTCACTGCATTCGTTTCTCTCTCTTATGAAAGCATTAGCTTTTCTGTATCTTTTTTCATGTAATGATTTGTCTTAGAGGTTTTTTTTCATATCAGTACATGTATAGAGGAACAAAATCATGACAAAGTAGTATTAACAGTTTAACCTACAATGGAATTAAATATACTTAAAAGAATTTTCAGCATCTTTGGGATGAATCATATATATTTTTTGATCAAGTACTGTGAAGAGTTATGTTATTTGACTCTCTGAATATTGATTTATCACTGAATTCCTGGAATAAACTCCACCCCATCATGTTGTGAGGTTGTTTTCTTTTGTTATTGGACTCTGTTTCCTAATCTCCAACAGTTTTCTAAAGTATTTTCCATTGATATCACATTCATAAATGAGACTGATACCTTTTATCTTGCATTTTATTTGTAATGTTTCTGTTTCGCTATAATTTCATCTTCATAAAATTAATCTGGAAGTTTGTTTCCTTTCTGTGTTCTCTGTTACAGCTTAAGCAGCATTGTAATGATCTGCCTTAAAGAGTGAATAGAATTCGTTCTTGAAACTGTCTGGACCTGGTGCTTTTGTGCTTGTTCTTTTACTTTATGTCTTTAATAATATATTTTTACTTACATTATCAGTTTTTACCTTTGGATTCTAACAATATGGAATGGAAACACTGGAATTTTCTTTTTCTGCTTTCTTGCTTCTCTCTCTGTTCCCTCCCAATATTATTTCTTTTTTGTTCTTTTAAAAAAAAATTCTATTGAATGTATATACCACATATTCTTTCTTTTTAAAAAATATTTATTTATTTATTTGGTTGCGCTGGGTCTTAGTTGCGGCAGGCGGCCTCCTTAGTTGTGGCATGCAAACTCTTAGTTGCGGCTTGAATGTGGGATCTAGTTCCCTGACCAGGGATTGAACCCGGGCCTCCTGCATTGGGAGTGCAGAGTCTTAACCACTGTGCCACCAGGGAAGTCCCCCAATATTATTTCTACAGTGTCATGATTGATAAGATTTACCTTCTATTCTATGATCATAATTCCTACACTGATTTTGATCTTAAAACTGTAACGAACAGAATCAATTCTTACATGAGCCCTTTTGCTGTGGTTTCTCTCCTTTCTCACCAGAATTATATTCTTTGAGTCTTTGAATATTCAAAAATATTTGTCTCTTGCTCAGATATTTGAATGTAAGTCTAGTTGAGGAAACAAAAAGTCTTTGAAGATTGTGTAGGCATGGTTTCCTTATCTCCTAGGATTGAATCATTTTAGGAGAAGGCTGAAGCTATTTAGAATAGTTTTCCCTTACAAGTATCTTGATATGTTTTCCTGTGTGTTCAAAGGATTCTTTGTGCTTATCAAACTCTGGTAATTTCACTAGGCTGTATCTTGGTGTTGATTATCATCTATTTTCCTTTTCGCTTGTGCTATGGTGAGGCTTTGCACTATAGAATCAAGTTTTCTTTTATTTTGCAAAAATTTTCTTGGATTATGTCAGTATCTCTTTTGTTTGGTTCTGTTGATTAGGGACACCAATTATACTCCTGTCAGATCTTTTTAATTTTTCATATTTATTATTTCCTCTTTAATCATCTTAAATTCTTTGCTCAGTTCAGTTTTATTTCATTTTGTTTTCTTAGTCATGTCCTACATGTGCCTTTTTCCAGGAGTGTTTTGCTTTTTTAAAAGTACTGCTTCCAGAGTGGCATTTGTTTGATGAGGGATATAATTTATCTTTTCAATTCCTTCTCCAAGTTCTACCAGCCGTGCCTTGTTCACTTCCTCACGCTGCTCCTCCACTTATTTCCGGAGTCTTGTAGCCCCAGTCCAACTCTCTGCTGGTTTCATCGAGAGGGTTCTTTAGGCTTCTGGTGCTGGTCTGGTTGGTGACATGCTTTCCTGATCAGCCTCCCTCTGCCCTTTGCTCTCCCCACCCCCACTCTCTCTTTCTCCTTATCCTCTCTGTGTCTGCATTCCACTCAATTCCCTTTGTGATGATTGGTCCTATTTACCCGAGGTCAGCACTGTTATGGGGTGACCCATGCATCCCAATTTGCCTGTGACTTCCCTGGTTTTTGCACAGAAAACCCCATGTTCGAGGACACCCTCAGTCCTGGGCAAATTGGAAAGGTTGTTCAGCCTGGTGCTGAATAAACTGTTCTTGGCAAGTGGTTGTGTAGGGAGAGATCAGGACTGTGTTCAGGGCCAGCCGGGTCCCTTCCTGGTTCACAGGAAAGCACTTCCCATGTGAGGCTATTTGGTTACATGTGATTTGGGGAGTGAAGGAGAAAGGGAGGGATTCTGGCCCTTTCTTAGGGATCCACAGGTTTCTAAGCCCCTTTCCTACCTCCTTGTCTCTCTCCTTCCTCCTCCTCATAAGTTGGTGAACTTTATCTCTTTTTTTGGTAGGAAAACTAGTTTTTATAGTATCAGTCTTCCTTCCTAAATTAACAGCATCCATATGTTTTTTTTTTTTGATACTTAAAATATGCCAGTTTTTACAACTCCAAAAGGCATTTTTCTTAAGATTTTGATATTTACTATAGTTTAAAATTTTTTTTTAAGTAGCTATAAAAAATCCCTACTTCTCCCCAGTGAGTTGGCTGCCTCTGATTGAACACAGGGAAAGACCAGCAAAAGGAGTGTTGGCACATTTGGAAATCTTGGCTTTAGGTCTCTAATTTTCCTCTTGTTCTGGCATTTGAAAACCAAAGTGGGGATGACTTTACGATTCTGATTTTTTATATGCATGGAGGGGTAAGGGAAGCAAAAGATGGCTTGGATGAAGGGTGAGGTGGTAGGCATGATGGTTCTGGCAGCTGAGTTACGGGGACAAAGCTACAGTGGGGGTGACAATCCTGTGGTTGGTGGCAGTGATGATAGTGAACCTGGCATTGAGGGTGTCGAAGGTGACAGGGGTCAAGTCTTAAAATGTAACATATACCCTCAAGTTGTACTTTTTCCTTGGTGGAAACCCTCAAAATGTGCAAAGTGTTTCTAAGAGGTCAACAGCTGTGTGATGAAAAGTCTTCATTTGCAGCCCAATAAAGGCAAAGGACTCAAGAAAAGCCACTTCTGATGGAAGTCCAAAGGGTGTCCAGGAAAAGGCTGAAGTAAGAACAGAAATCTGCAAAGACAACACATTGTAAGTAGCCCTCCTACTCGTCACAGGACACTGAGGGCTCTGTGTCATCTTCAGATGCCCTAATGTGACTTCATTTTCAGAAGGGAATCCTATCTCACTCTGCTAACAAGCAAGCAGCCATGAAACATCCTTTATAAATCATTATGCAAGGAATTAAATATGATTGCCTGGTTGAGTTTGGCTCCTTAGCTAATGAAACCATAAAATATATGATTGATTAGAGGAATGTTTGCAAAACTTGATTAGTTTGTTTCCTTTCCATTGTCACCTGTGGAGATGAAGGACTTGAGGACAAACACCAGCCACCCAATGAGGTTTTCTCAACACCTTCATTCTGGGACACTTTGCCTCAAACATCTTGAAACTCAGATCCTGGTGTCATCTATGGTATCTGCAGAATGGCCCCCATCATGGATAATCTGGGCTCCTAAAATTTGTGCATCTCAACATGTGTGAGGTTTTAGAAGGGAAGATGATGGGAGACATGTAATGATACATAAGCATCACCTGCAGGAAAGCTGTAGAGGGTTTAGGGTAAATAGTGTATATGAAATATGAAAGAATCAACAATGTCTGCTTTAGGTGGTCAGGAGAAGGATGAGAATAATCCTGCCCGTGTTGGTCTAGGAATTCATTGACAACAAAAACCAAGGCCACTTCCAGTACTGTTTATTGAATGTTCATTTTGGACCAGCAATGATGCTGTAAGAGATTCCTTCTTGAGAGCAGCCCACTGAAGCCTACAGTTCTAGCATTAGTGCTAGTGTGAGTCCTATTTTCCAGATGAGGAAACCACAGCTTAGAAAGGAGAATTAATTCATTTGAATCAGCCAGGTCTTAAGTGGTGACACTGTGATCTGAATCTGGGCAGGCAGATCCTGAAGCTTGTTCTCACGTGAGGATGTGCAGCATCTCAAGCTGTGCTTGAAAAAGGAACGGATTCTGAATGAGCTCTGTCTGCAGAAGGGCAGCTGGATGCAGGTCTGAGGACACCCAGGGCAGCTGACTCATCCTGCCCTTCACAACCCTGCATGTCCTCAGTGTGGGCGGGTGGAAGGGGAGATAAACTGGAGGTGCAAAGTAGAAACAACCCATGACAAAGAACCTCAGATGTCAGCTGCTCCTACCCTGGTCCCCGAGGACAGTAAGAGCCATTGTAGTTTTTTGTTTTTTGTTTTTATGGAATTTTATTTTAAATATAGCAGTGTGTACATGTCAATCCCAAACTCCCTAACTATCCTTCTCACCCACACTTCCCCCCCAGTAACCATACATTTGTTATCTGAGTCTGTTTCTGTTTTATAAATAAGTTTATTTGTACCACTTCTTCTAGATTCCTCATATAAGTGATATCATATGGTATTTGTCTTTGTCTGACTTACTTCACTTAGTATGATCATCTCCAGGTTCATCCATGTTGCTGCAAATGGCATTATTTCATTCTTTTTATGGCTGAGTAATATTCCATTGTATATATGTACCACATCTTCTTTATCCATTCCTCTGTAGATGGACATTTAGGTGGCTTCAATGTCTTGGCTATTGTGAACAGCACTGCAATGAACATTGGGGTGCATGTATCCTTTTGAACTACGTTTTTCTCTAGAAATATGCCCAAAAGTGGGATTGCTGAATCATATGATAGCTTTATTTTTATTTTTTTAAGGAACCTCTATAGTGTTCTCCATAGTGACTGCACCAACTTACATTCCCACCAATAGTGTAGGAAGGTTCTCTTTTCTCCACACCCTCTCCACCATTTATTGTTTGCAGATTTTTTTGATGATGGCCATTATTTCTCCTTTCTTTGTGCCAGCGAGGAAACAATATCTGAAGACCAAGAAACTAGCAATGGAACCAGAGTATCTGAGAGTCAGGACTGCAATGTTGGGGCAAGAACCAATTAAGCCCTGGGCTAGTGGAGAAAGTGTGGCTGTTCAGATCCTTCATGGAACAAGCAGAGTGTCTACATGACAAAAATAAATACACAAACGAATGCAGTAGAAAACATAGAAAAGCTAGAAACACAGAGATAATTATAAAAGAAAAGCCAGAATTATAAAAGCAGAGTCCACAAGACGGCTAATGGCTGACTAGATATGGAGAAAGGAATAGCAGGCTTTGACTCTAAAATCTAAGAGAAAAGCAGGTTCTCAGTGAGTTTGTCATCCAGCTATGTCAGACTTTTCAGGAATGAAACAGAATACCCAGAGGCAGAAAGATTCAAGGTAAAAAGTAATGACGATTCTGATGATTCTGATTCTGATTCTGATGATGGTGATATTGGGTGATGTGTTTAGCAAAATGAATTTCAAAGCCTAGGGCCAGGAAAATACCGTGGTTCCAGCAGTCAGGAGACTTGTAATCAAATGAGATGACCCAGTCAAATCAATAAGAACAGCAAGTACAAATAGACCAACGACTTTGGTTCCACCCTGCCCTGGTCTCCTGGCGTCCCCTTTGCATGTGTGGTGGGGAAACCCCCAGAGCCACAGGCACACAGATGAGGTGTCCAGCAGGACAGGGAGCTTGTGATCCCTGGGCACCAGGGACTATATGGTCTTCAGCATGGCACCTTACACTCTGGGCCCCTCCCACTCTCCAGCGGGGCATCAGGACTTTTCTGAGGATACACAACCAACAGTCGAAAAGACTCCCAGGGGTGCTTATGTATATACACCAAGTGGTCTCTGGATCCCACTGGCTAGGGGTGCTGGATGAGGCCCCCACTCACAGGATCACAGTGGAGACAGATTGTCCACAAAGGACCCCAGACACTGCCTACAGCCCTTCTCACCTTCTCCAGTCTCAAATCCTTGGCTTGTGCTACCCTCAGGCCACCCAGTCTTAGCTCTGACCCAGGTGCAATGTCCTTCTCTATTTAAAGGCAGGGTTTTGGTCCACATTTTCTACCACATATCTTATTACCTGGATGTTAAATTATTAAGAGTCTCATCATGCCTCCTGCAACAGACACTGTGAGGCCAAACCACCGCTTCCTCATATCTGGACCTTGGCTTTGCCCTGAATGTACAATTTGGGTCCCTGCATTGTGGTGTTTGGTGCCCTGAGTGAAAGAGGCCTTGCTGGCTGGATGCTGTGCCTGGGTCTGAATCTTGTTGTGGACCCCTTTTAGGCTCCGATGCATGTTTGGCTATTCCCGATCTCGGAGTGGAATGTGGTCATTTACACAAAACAGCCCTTCTATGGATGCACAGAAGTGGCCCTCAGGGCAACTCTGCCCACTTGCCAGACAGGAACATCTCACCAAGGTCAGCAAGCCTGGCCCTGGGGAATGACCCAGAGGATGCCCTAGCCCCCAGTGGGTTCGTGATATCCCATGTACCTCTGGGGATGTGGTAGGTCTCCTGAGCCAGATTATAACATGTGTGCTGTCCAAGAACTCCCCTTCCTCTGTGCATAAGCCCAGGGACATTCAAATTTAAGGCTGTCTGATCTGGTAGCAAGACGTGTGCTTACGTTTTATAACAAAGCTTAGGTTGGGGCAGTGATGGTGACACTCATCCATTGCTCCCAGATCATGACCCTGGCACGTGTGTATTTCCAATCCATGGCAGGGATTCTGAGATGGAGAAAATTTATTCTAAGTGGCTGTATTCAGAAGCGACATGATGGCTGCATCCAGGGTAGCCATATCAGATGGTTTGTAACACGTGTAACCCGATAATATAATGATTCTTTCTGAGTCCCCCTCCACTTCTGAAAGGCTTTCCTCTCCAAGAAACTGTGCTTGGGCAAAACCTCATGTTGACACATCGAGGGCCATGTCCCCCCTCCCCACCCCCTGTTGGACATTTCCATCTCTGACAGATGATGGATGACCTTCTGGTTCAGTGCCAGCAACTTTTGTCCACTTTATTTAATTGTTGATGGCACTACAATAGTGTGTTTGGCTAAAGCTTCTTAGTTTATAACCCATTTTAGATGAGTTGTTGCTATTGGTTTTTGGGAATCGGGAGGATTGTTGGGAATATATCTGTCAGGGTTGAGTAAGGAAAACAGAAGTTTCTCGAGATGGGTCAAGCAGGGTGTTGAAGTCAGGAAATCAGATGTTTTTCAAGCCATCGGCGGGGTGGGGGGTTGGAGTTCAGGAGGAGGGGATGTTGTATAACAGCAACTGGGAGGCAGGGGGTATCAGTATCGCAACGAAGCCATGCCCTGTGACTCAGCTGCCTTTAGCACCTGGACCGAATTCACAGAAGGTCACCCTGAATCTGCAGCAGCTTCCACCCACAGACCTGTCTCCACCGAGGGAAACACAGCGTCTGTGTCTGCTTCGCACATCTCACCTGAGTATCTCCCACTTGTAGAGCCCTGGAAGCCTGCTAGCAGGATGGTCCAGGACCAGGACGTGAGGCTTCCAACATACACTGAAGGGACCTTGGGTGTATGGAGAGGGGCTGAGTGTCTATAGAAACAGCCAGCACAGTGAGGAACCCCTTGCCTTTGCACTGAGGAAGCAGGACCCAGGAAGTCATTGCTTAGTTTGCTAAGATGTCCCAAGGGTTAAAATCGTGGTGCAGCTCTATAGGCATAGAAGTCTGCAAACCCATACTGTTCATTGGTTCATCATCATGCCATCTGTCCCACTTGAGAAAAATAAAACATGGCGTCGATGATCACTGCTGATGATGGCATCCCTGGTCATCACTGCCATCACCATCACCAAGGTCATCACCATCACTACCCCACCTCCTGTGTACCAGTCTGCTCTGTGTCCTCTGGGTGTGTTATCTTTACTCTTGAAAAGTCACTGGTTGTGGACGATGCTGTGATGTCCACACAGATTGTTGTTACTGGGATGTCCACCCAGCCCCCAGCTGCTGTGATTAGGATGCAGGCAGCCACAGCTGCTCCTCTCTGCTGGTGAATTGCCCTCAGTTTACAGAATCTGCCTCCCAGGAAGCAGATTTGAGGGTGGGATACTGGCACAGACACCACTCCTGGGTTGGCTGGCAATGAGGATCCCACCACTGGGGAGGTGGGGAATCATTAGTCCATGGCATGTAGGAGCTGCCAGATGCAAAACGCCCACCTATGTGATCAGGGATCTGAAACAGATGAAGGATCTACACCGAGTTCTGTAACATTTCTGCCTAAGTCGGGCCTGGGAGGGGAGGCATGGCACTTTAGGACCCGGATGTGGTCTCCAAGAGACATAATTAAAGATCTTGCTCCCCTGGACACTCGAGTCTGCTGAAGTGGTTTGTTCTCCTTTGTGGGAGAAAGAGGAGGGCCCACTGGGGACCTCAGCAGCAGCTGCCTCACATGCAGGGTTACCAGATTAAATAAAGGACGCTCAGTTACAACTGAGTGTACTATTAGGTACTATTACGGTACCTATTTAGTATAAGTGAGTCCCATAATCAAGTGGTAATAGTCAGCATTGGTCAGTAACAAGCGGCCCTTTCTGGCATGCCCACAGCTCTTTCCTTTGATTCGTCCTCCATGGGCTGCTGTCGTGATGGTTCTAGAAGCTCCATTTGTGGTAAGTGATCCATTTTAATAAAATAAATATGTAAAAATTAGTTCATTGTGTTAAGTAATTCATTTGGTTACCATTGAAGGTAATTTTTTGTATGTTTTCTTTGATAATTCTTACTTTTCCTTTGATGAATTACAAATTCACCCTCCTTGTTCACAGTGTAATTTGGGTTATTATTTATTTATTTATTTATTTATTTTTTCTTGCAGTACACAGGCCTCTCACTGTTGTGGCCTCTCCCGTTGCGGAGCACAGGCTCCGGACGCGCAGGCTCAGCGGCCATGGCTCACGGGCCCAGCCACTCTGTGGCATGTGGGATCTTCCTGGACCGGGGCATGAATCCGTGTCCCCTGCATCGGCAGGCGGACTCAACCACTGCACCACCAGGGAAGCCCTTTCTTGTTGGTTTTTAAGAGCACTTTGTATATTGTGGACATTAACTGTCATATATTGTTACAATATTTTATTTTTGCTATTTTTAAAACTGAATTCTGTTTATGCTAATTTTGTAGCAATTTTTTAACCTTTATGTTGTTTAATATATAAACGTTATAAATTTCTTTTCTTTTTCTTTTCTTTTTTTTTTGCCCTTAACGATCTGGCTTACTTTACTTTGAGATGAGATAAACAATATCCCACATTTTATTCTAAGTTTCATGATTTTATTTTTTCCTATTAAACTATTTAAACCATCTAAGTTTATTTGGGAATATTCTATGAGCTAGGGTTTTGGACCTTGCTGACATCCAAATCGTTACACATCACATTTTCTTGGCCATTTATGAAATCAGTCATTTTCATCCCTTGAAATTCTTCATTTCCTTAAATCTGTTTCTGGAGATTTTATTCTCCTTTCTATGTCTACATTTGCTTCCTGCCTTCTTGCTTTAATTGTTTTGAATAATAATACAACCTCATTATTTGATGTGAAAATCTCTTTTTCATTATTCTCCTTTATTGCAATAGTTATTGGCCATTCTTAGCTATTTTCTTCCCCCTGGATAAATTTGAGAATCTTTTTGTCAAGTTGTAGAAATGTTCTAGTGGGATTTTAATGGGAAGTACATCAAATGTATAAAGGAACGTGGGGAGAATTTTGCAGAGGCTAGGTAAGGAGGCTTTGCCGCTGTCTGCAGAATCTGTCTTCCATGCTTGGCTTGGTTGCCAGGAGATTGCTGGGGTGGTAAGACCCCTTCTTCTCATTTCTGGGACCAGCCAAGACCCCCTCACATCAGGTCCCTCCGTGCCTGTGTGATTAGGTGCAAGGTCAGGACCTGTGGGCGGATGCTATCCTGTGGCCCCTCCCCTGTAGCCTCTCTGGTCCCCTGGATCTGGGGCAGGAGTGATGGGGTGATCGGGGGTCATCTCCTTATTTATCATGAAAGTGGCGGGGAGTTCCTCAATGTTTTGCGAGTATCTTAGATGTTAATCTCAGCAGCACTCCTGGCAGAGATGGTAACCCTTGGCAACTGATGAGAGAGCTAGGGAGGAGAGGTCTTCTAATTAGTCCCAAGGTCAACTGGCTGATGGCAAGGTCACCAGGACCTAGCCCTGGCCTGTCTCAGCACTTCTCTTTCTCACTATATCACAAGCTGGGCATTGGCTGGCATTGAGAGCTGGGCCATCAGGAGTTAAACCGAGGCTGTGCAAAACCCCACACAGAGCTGTGGGAGATTACCAATGGGATTCAGGTTGGCTGAGCTTCTGGCACTGACGTCTCTCCACAGATTGAATGGATTTGTCTCCCTCTTGCTCTGATACTCAGTTGACACACAGAAAGTGTCCACACCTCAGCTGAATGGTCCCGCCAGCGAATTAACATCTTGGCAAGCGTTACATCAGTGACACCTGGCCAGCTCTCACTCTCACTGGCCATCTCCTTCCCTGCCGTGTGTGCCTTGGTTTCCTTGTCCGAGACTCGGTGAGGGCTTGTGCCCAGCGGTCTAGTCCTGACCTCCTGGGACCTTCTGCTGCTGCAGATAACAGGGAAGCTGCCCTTTCATGAGCAGCCTTATCACTTGGAGGACATTTCTCTGTCCTCCAAGAAGAGACTTATTAACATGTCTTCAAAACCCAATTTTCATCTCCCATCCACTTTCCCTCTCTCCTTAGGGGACTTTGAAACACCAGAGCTTTGAAGAAGAAAGCCGCCTGCTTCTCAGGGAGAGAGTTCCTTCATCTGAGCTCCTGTGCATCACCCCTGAGACATCCTGACACCTTTCTGATCGCCCGTGGTGATGCCAAGTGCCCAGCCCAGTGATCCTCCGGATTTGTACTGAAGTCCTTCTCTTCATTTTGAAGTTTGCGGGTGGGGGTGGGAATGGGTGCTTTTCCGGAGACCAGACCCCTGCACTGACAAGCTCACAGCTAAAGACTGACTCCCAGTCTCCTGCAGTCGCCAATCATTGAGAGGCAAATTCAGTAGAAAAGAAACCCGGGTGTCCTCTGCAGCTAGAAATCAGTCTGCATTGAAATGGGAGTAGATGGTGAGGATTAGGATGCCATCTTCCCAGGCTGAGGAGCAGGGGAAATTCCCTTCTCTGTCAAACTGTCCAATTACTCACCCTAAGGGAGATGCCAGACTCTTAGTTCCTCTCTCTTTAATTATCTGCAGGGCAGGCGGCCAATTTTTCCAGGCCTTGCCCACCTGTCCGCTGCTGGAAGGGATGACCCTGCCAGGGACAGATGCCCAGGCTGGCTGGAGCCCCCTTTCACGGAAGGAGGAGCTGGTAGGTTCTGGTTCTGGCCCGATAGCCTTGGAAGCTTCCCTTTGCTGGCCTCTGAAGTCAACGTCCACAGAGAGGAGACTTCCTCTGTTGCTTTGCCCACCCCGTGAATAAATATCAGCTGATGGCTGAGTCCATCTGACCAGCTATGGCTTCTGCAGCTTCTGACAAATGTAACTCTGATGCTGATGGAAGAGTTTTCGCTCTGTTTATGAATTTCACATCATTAATATTTTTTCCATCTAAACTTAGTGCCGTTGAGTGTCTGTGTGTTCAAAGATTTGTCTGTGAATCCATTTCTACCATATGTAATACCATCAGAGACTTGGAGCTGGGAGAGGCATCTGGAATCACCCACTTGGCCTCGAGGTTAACAGAGGGGGAAACTGAGGCCCAGAGAGCAGACATGGCAATCTAGAAGCTGAGTTTTAGCTTTTTAGAACCACACAAGCAAGGGCCAAGCTAGACCTTCTGATCTATCAAGATCTCACTCATTCATTCACTCGTTCATTCATTCGTTCAACAAACAGCCTGGGAAAGGCCTGTTGCCCTGTGACTGAATAAGGGTCAAAAATGGAAAGCGTGAAGCCACATTCTTTTCCACTGAAGTGGCAAGGACTTCAGGAGGGAAGGCGAGTGAACTGGAATTCACACAATTGGAAGCTGTTGTTTACGTGTGAGCAGTTGGCAACACCACGGAGATGGGAATGAGGGGAGATGAATGCCAGTTAAGCAGTACAGTCAGAGGATGGAGGCTGGACTGAGGCAGCTGGAGGTGAGGTACCTTTGAATTCCACCTCTGAGGGGGGCCCAGGCTTCCATGGGGGCCCTGAACACCGGGAACAAGGACAAGAGGGGCTCAGAAGAAAGCACACTATTTTTTTTTTTTTTTTTTTTTTTTTTGTGGTACGCGGGCCTCTCACTGTTGTGGCCTCTCCAGTTGCGGAGCACAGGCTCCAGATGCGCAGGCTCAGCAGCCGTGGCTCATGGGCCCAGCTGCTCCGCAGCATGTGGGATCTTCCCGGACTGGGGCACGAACCCGTGTCCCTTGCATCGGCACTCTCAACCACTGCGCCACCAGGGAAGCAACAAAACACACTTTTTGACAGTTAAAAAGTATGACATAAAATACAGACAGCACTTGTCGAAGATGAGCTTCTTCACTACATGGCGGTGGGTGGGAACAGGCAGGACAGAGAACCGGATTCACAGGAGAATCTGAGGACCTGAGGTTTAAACGAGGAGCCAGGAAAGGTACGTGCTGGAGTGAGGTCGCTAAATTAAAGAGGAAGCCTTACCGTCCCCAAGGCGACCAAGTCCTAACCTGCGGGGCTGTCTTCTCCAGAAGACACAGTTGCATCTCTGGCAGGCAAAAACGTACAAGGTAGCAAGTGGTCTGTACCAAGTGGTCTGGGCCCTTATCCATAGTCGAGAGCAAAGGCACATCTTCAAAGATGGAATTCATGCCCATGGGGGCTTCCGGGCAGCACCCCCCTCCCCCTACGTGGGGCTGAAGGTCCTCCTTTGGCTTTGGGACCAGGCCCTGGAGCCCGACTGCCCACCCAGCACTGTGACCATGGGTACAACCCATCGCCCTGCTTCCTCGTCCAAGGGGATGGAGACAGTCATGCACCAGCATGTCCTGAAGGTCCAGTGAAGTGTACACACACAGTGTCCACTCCAGAAGCATCCCCAGCACGATGACTACTTTGAACATTAACAAGGAAAGTCCCAGCATTGCAAAGACTTTAAATCGTGCGGGGTTGGAGCAGAAGCTACAGGAGAGACCATGATGGAAAAGGGCCATAAAAACTGTCGACTCGTACTGGCAGTGTTAAATCAGTGACCGCTCAGAGCTGGCCTGCGGTGCAGCTGGCATCTCCAACGCAGGGACCTGGACATCAGGCCAGCAGATGCCCTGGACAATCTGTGAGCAGGTGAGCTTGGACAGGAAGTGTTGGGCATGAGGCAGGTGAGATGTGGCTGAGACCCACACAGCACTGGGGGACAGAGAGGCGGGAGCCCAAGCAGGAAGAGCCACAGGCTGTGGAGCTGGGTGGCCTCACCGCATGCTGTCCAGCCAGGCTTTCACTCTGGGAGTGTTTTTGTCCCAACAAATGGCTGTTCCTGTGTCCCGGGCATGAGCGCCTCTAGGTGTCCACAGCCAAGGGGGCAGGACGTGCCCAGTCAGCAGGGGGGCGGTGGTGGTGGTGTTGTGTGCTCCTCTTCTCAGGCTCCGGGCCTTGGCGGGCAGGACGGCAGGTGCACCAGCCGGAGGTGGCAGCCACCACGCCCAAGGCAGATCCCTCATTTGGGCCTCCCACGGCACCATCCCCTCTCCTCTGTGGTGTCTCCTCCCTCAAGACACAAATGTCCATCCTGTAGTAGACAACTCCTCAGGCATGTGACGCAAAAGCTGTAAGATCGCTTCCAGTAGGCTTTTTGTGAAGTAACTCCCCACCTCCCACACACCTGGGGCAGGTAGAGTCTGGGCTCTGCCATTTGGTCAAGGCCGGGACATGGCAGGATGTGGCTAATCCCAGCCCCCAGAGGGCAGGACCACAGGGCCTCCTGCGTGCCAGTCTGAGCATGTGGCTTCTGTTTCCTCCAGCCCATCCCTCTGAAGCGCGAGGTGCTTTCAGGCCCCAAGAGACCAGCATCTCCCTCATTCTGTGCCCTGGGGACTCGAGCCCCAGAACGTTGGCCAGGGATGCCCGATGTCTCCAGATGCCCGAAGACCGAGACCGAAGGGCTCCAAGCCCCACCCTCCGCCCAGGCTCAAGGAGGGAACAGGGGCATAGCTGCCCATTTGGGGCCAAAGCCCTGGGAGACAGACCCACGTCAGGTGTGCTCCGAGCATCAGGGGGTCTTTTTGTCACCCTTTCTTCTCTGCTTGCTGGTTTCAAGTAGACGGGCATCTCAGGATTGAGGTTTAGGCCAACAAGGAGGAGTCTGGGACAAGCTGGACACTCAGCCTCCAGGGCTCACTCGAGGCCTCTGGCTCCTGTTTTCCCTTCTGCAAAATCAGGCAACTGGGTGATGAGAACTCAGGACGTCCAGCTCTAAGTTTCCATAAACCAGACAGGCCTGAGCATCAAGCATGCAGCAGCTTGATTGCTGGCCCTGGCAAAGCCCCCGTGTTGGAGTTTGACGGGGCTGATAAATGACACTCTGTTCTGAGTGACTGGGTGCAGGGGAGGCAGCAAATTTCAACATCACTTTATTTAAGGACAAACACGTGGCTGCAGAAGCAGGAGGAGGCTGGGCTCCCCCAGGCCCCTCCCGGGTCTCCTGCAGGCTAGCGGACTCACCCAGGGAGTCACAGCTCCTCCCTGCAGGCTGCTCTGTCACATACAGGATGGAGATGGAGGAACAGCACCCTCTCTGCTGCCGGGGGTGGGAGTCTGGGGCTGAGCCACGCCTGCCCAGTCCCTCTACAGTGGGACACGCCCCTCTTCATGCCCAGGCTGGGATTAGGACAGGGGAGAGTCCAGCTGCAGAAGGAAGTACAACCAGCTTGTGAACGTCATGCTCTCTGTGGGTTCATTGGGATCATGGATTCATGCAACCACGTTTACCTGGCACCTGTGGCCCTTCAGCTTCTGTGCTCGATGCTGGGACCTGAGCCAGAGGCCAGGCACACCTGATGCAGCAGGAGACGGAGAGCTGGGGTTGGTGGCACAACAGAGCGACACGTGGACAAGCGTTCATTCTTTTCCACTTTCTCCCACTTTTACTAGTGCCCCTTATGATCAGGGACTTGTGTGGTTATCGTGTCTTCTGATGAACAAGATGCTATTTCTCTGTTTTCAAACTTTCTTTATGATTTTGTTAAGGCCGCTGAGATATTCAAACAGAGCCTACCTGCCCGAGCAAGCAGGTGCGAACCCTACCATGGGCTCAATTCTCTTTACCTTGTGAAAGGAGGCGTAGGTGCGAGGTGGTCATCTGGACCTCTGCCCTCAACAGACACTAGCGATCAGTCAGGCCTCTTCCTCCCAGGAGTGGTCTGTGCCCTGAGCATCCTTCCTGATGCAGGAAGCCTCGGGCACTGACACCTGCATTGGAGCCTCTTCTCCAGGCCTGGGCTAAATGGTTCCCAAGGCAACTTCTCAGTGTCCAGGTCTTGGAGATGCACTGTATGGATTCCAGCCATGCAACATCACCATCATGCAGGTATTCTGATTGCTCTTCCTCCTCCTTGATAAAGTTTTGAAAGTAATAAAGAAAGGTACCCCAAGTAAACAAGATAACAGGTTTAAAGTGAGAAAAGAAAAGAACAGCCAGGCAACGTTTCCGAGATGGTCCTGATGACCCTCAGGCAAATCCTTCCTTTTAATTGTCACTAAAGGGATTGTACAATTTCCTTCTCAGATGTAAAGTGTTGTGACTAGCAACAGCGTGTAATTAAAGTACATTCCAAAGGGAAAGATAGAGGCTCAGGTAGGCCTCGGAGACTCTGTCTTGGGAAGAATCTCATTTGTGCTCTCTTCCAGCATCTTTATCGGGAGGATGGGAGACCCAGCCCAGGCCTCAGGACTAGGAGTAATTAAAATACCTTTAATTGGAAGATTCCATGATACCTTCTGCACAGTGGAGCATAATTGCCAGTCTGTTCCTCTGGCCTCCTGTGGGGAGCCATGGAGAAGAGCAGAATTCTTCTCGAGTGGGAAAGGGTTTTCAAAATGGAGCTTGGCTGTGACTGTGTCTACACTCGTGAGGCCCAAGGAGATGCTCCCGGACTGTGAGGGCAGGGGATTAATCCGGGGGGCTTCTCAGGCAGGATGGATGCACGAGTGACAAATGAGTCCCACAGGGAGGGAGAGATGGATGGACAGAAGTGGTGTCAGGGTGGAGAAGCAAAGGCCTGTCCATGGGGACAACTGATGGTGTTTGAAGATTGTATTAATTTTATCCTGCTGCTAGAAGAAATGACCACAAATGTAGTGATTTGAAACCACACAGATTTATGATCTTACAGTTCTGGAGATCAAAGTTCCAAAACAGGTGGGCAGGGCTGTGTCCCTTCTGAGGCTAGGCGGGGAGAATCTCTTTCCTGCCTTTTCCAGCTTCTTGAGGCTGCCAGCATTGCCTGGCTGGTGGACCCTCCCTCCGTCTCCAAAGTCAGCATCTTCCAGCCTCTCTGTGTTTCCGATTTGCGTGCCCATTCTCACATCTTTTCTGACCCTCCTGTCTTCCTAAGGACCTTCAAAGTGACCCAGGATCATCTCCAATCTCAGACCCTTACTCACGTCTGCAGAGTTACTTTTGTCTATAAGTCACAGTCGTGGGTTCTGGAGATTAGGATGTGAGCACCTTTGATGGGTCTTGAATATACCCACCCCGAGGTCCAACAAGGAGCCAGCAATTAAGAAGTCACAGAGCCCGTGTATCAAGGGAGACCCTGGAATGAAGGAGGAAGGAAATACCACCTCCAGAGCCCTGTCACATTCTTGTTAAAAAAATTGTGGTAAAACACACATAACATAAAATTTACTATATTAGCCATTTAAACCTGGCTTAATTTAGGTGGCATTAAGTACATTCACAATGTTGGACAACTTTCAGCAGAAGCTAATTTCAGAATATTTTCATTTCCCCCAAAATCAACTCTGTGCTCATTTAGGAGTCACCCCTCACTCCCACTGTCATAGGGAAGAACCTTTGTGTCCTATCACAAGTTCATCGCTAAAGGGATGCTGCCTATAAGCTTTAATTATACATAGTGGCCCATCTCTGGGAACCCTGCCTCCCAGTAATGAGCGTTAAGCTAAAATACCTCTGTTTAGCTCACAGGAAACCTCCTGCCCAGGCCCACCTGTGAATGACTGCAGGGAGGAAGAAATGAACACATCCCCTCTGGGGGCTGATGGGAACCAGGAAGCGTTTCACTTTATCCCTTCCCCTTTTCGTATAAAAGGAGCCTGAATTCTAACTCAGGCAAGATGGGTCTTTGGGGCACGAGCCCACCATCTGGCTTTCCAAATGAAGTCGTTATTCCTTGTTCTCAACAATTCTCTCGATTACTGGCCTGTCACGTGGTGAGCAGTACGAGCTTGGACTCAGTAACACTCCCTCCCACTGGCACCTGGTAACCATGAATCTATTTTCTATCTCTCTATACTTGCCTATTCTGGACATTTCATATAAGTGAAGTTACACAGTATGTGGACTTTTGTATCCAGCTTCTTTCACTTTGTATCATGTTTCCAATATTCATCCATGTTGCACATTAGTCAGGAATTCACTCCTTTTTATGGCTGAGTAATATTCCAGTAATATCATATGGATAGACCACATTTTGTTTATCCATTTATCTGATGGGCAGTTGGGTTGTATCCACATTTTGGCTTCTGTGAATAATGCTGCTATGAGTATTCATGTGCAAGGTTTTGTTTGAATACCTGTTTTTGATTCTCTTAGGTTTATACCCGGGAGTGGAATTGCTGGGTCACATGGTCACTCCATGTTTAATATACTAAGAAACTTTTTTTATTCACAGAATAGCCCTGCAAGGTAAGTGTGGCTGTCCCTGATGTTTAGAGATAAAGAACCTGGGCTCAGGGAGATCACATGCTTTGCTCAAGAGGTAACTGTCAGGATATGGCAAGTCTCATAGAAAACAGCAGGTGAGGATGCTTCTCTCCAAAAACCTGGGCAGTGAAGGCCAACAGGCCTGAGGCAGCACACAGGAGGAGGAAAAGGAGGCCACCCTGATGCAGGGCCACATCCTCCTCTGGGCAGGAGGGAGACATCATCGGGGACTGGGGGTTGGGGTCCTCGCACAGGGGGTCTGAAGGCAGAGTTGGCCTCAAGGATTTTGACAACCCCCTGCCCCCAAAGGGACCATGATGGTTCAATGGTGTAACAGTGGGGTGGGCTGGCTGAGAGACACCACCGCAGAGAGGAATCCATGAGGAAGTTGAACAGACACCTGAGGAATGACATGGATGGTGACCAGGACGAGTGTAATTAGAATTACAACGGTGATGATGTCTGGCCTTCCGTGTTTACTTGATTCCAGGGTCCATGTTGGCCACATTGTGTGGTGTCAAGGGGAGGTATTCAGTACCCTGGAGAATTGTTTGTGCCCATCGAAAAGATGATTCCAGGGTCACTTAGGGCCTTATGTTTTAGAAATTATTCTTTGCTTTATTAAAATCACACATTAAAAAATAACTTCTTTATCCCTTTAGATTCGACTTTGATTAATGTTTGACTCTATTTATAAACTTAGGTAATTAAATTCCCTTAAGTATTTTAAATGGAATGAATATATCTATTTTCTTTTCTTCCTTCCTTCCTCCCTCTTTCCCTCCCTCCCTCCCTCTCCCTCCCTCTTTCCCTCCCTCTCTCTCCTTCTCTTTCTTTTCTTTTCTTCTTTCCTTCCTTCCTTCCTTCCCTTCTTCTTTCTTTCTTTCTTTCTTTCTTTCTTTCTTTCTTTCTTTCTTTCTTTCTTTCTTTCTTTCTTTTTCTTTATTTATTTCAAGTGTATGACTACCAAACAAGCTTCAAAAGCATTTAAATAATGCTTGTAAATCTAATAAGTTAAGCTAGCAAGTATGAAGTGTCTTTAATTCTCTGTGTTTCAATAAACCTTGTGAACTCAGTGGTATTCTCTTATTCCTCTTAAGTTAACCTTTTTAAAAACAATATGAAAGAGCAAGATCTAAAGGGCTTGAATGATGAATCAGTGATGCACATAGATAGTACACTCTTGCTGCCAACAGGAAGATAAAGATGTCAACTCAGAAGGCACACTTGCAGCCCCTCCCAGCCATTACCCACCAAATGTTACCACTATTCTTGCTTGTATCACCATCAATTCCCCCCCCCCCAAATTTATATAAATTGTATCACACAGTTGGCACTTGTTTGAGTCTGGTATCTTTCAGACAATGTCAGGTCTGTGGGATGCATCCCTGCTGTCAAGGGTGCCAGTGGGTCATTTCTGTCCATTGCTAGAGTCTACTGCAAGAACCAATCCTGTGTATTTATCTATTCTACTGTTGGTGGACACTTGGGTTATTTCTAGCATTTGGCTATTGGAATACTGCCCCACGGTGGACATGTCTTTTGGTGCATGTACGGACACACTTCTGTTCTAAGAGTAGGATTCCTGGGTCAGAGGGGATGCATATGTTTATTTTTGATAGATAACGTCCAACAGCTTTCCAAAGTTACGTACCAATCTCCACACCCAACAGTATTGCCTGAGAATTTCTGCTGCTTTATATCTTCACCAACACTGGTGTGGTCGGTTTTTAAAAGGTAAGCCATTTATGTGAGAATATAGGTGTAGTTCTTTGTGGTTTTCAAATGCTTTTACCTGATGACTAAAAAAATTGGACACCTTTTCATATTTGTTGGCCAGTTTGATATCCTATTTTATGAAGTATATGTTCAGGTATTTGCTCGCTTTTTATTGGCTGTCTTCTATTAAGAAACAGGTAAAAGTTATTTTTACTTATTTGCCATACATATGGTGAACATGCTGCAAATATGTCCTCCGTGTCTGTGGCTTGTCATTCTATTTACTTATTCCTTTTCCCACCCACCTCTCCTCTGGCAACCCCTTGTTTGTTCTCTGTATCTGTAACTCTGCTTCTGTTTTGTTAATTTTGCTCATTTGTTTTGTTTTTTATATTTCACATATAAGTGGTCTTATAGTATTTGTCTTTCTCTGTCTGACTTATTCATTTAGCATAATACCCTCTAGGTCCATCCATGTTTTTGCAAATGGTAGATTTCATTCTTTTTTATGGCTGAGTAGTGTTCCATTGTGTATGTATACCATATCTTCTTTATCCATTCATCTATCAGTGGGTGCTTAGGTAGCTTCCTCATCTTGGCTATTGTAAATAATGCTGTAATGAACATAGGGTTCATATGTCTTTTCTAATTAGTGTTTTCATTTTCTTTGGATAAATACCCAGAAGTGGAGTTGCTGGTTCTTTGAAAAGATAAACAGAATTGATAAAGCTTTAGCCAAATTAATCAAGAAAAAAAGAGGACCCAAATCAATAAAGGCAGAAATGAAAGAGGAGAAGTTACAAACAACATCACAACAATAAACGCTAAGGATCATAAGAGATTACTATGAACAATTATCCATCAATAAAATGGACAACCTAGAAGAAATGGGCAAATTCCTAGAAATGTATGAACTCCGAAGACTGAACCAGGGAAAAATAGAAAGTATGAACAGACCAATTACCAGTAAAAAAAAAAAAAAAAAAAAAAATTGAGTCAATAAACAAACAAAAACCCAAAAAAAAACAAAAAAACCTCCCCAAACACAAAAGACCAGGACCAGACGACTTCACAGGGGAATTCTACCAAATATTTAGAGACAAGTTAACACCTTTCCTACTCAAAATTCTCCAAAAATTTGCAGAGGAAGGAACACTTCCAAACTCATTCTATGAGGTGTCTCCAAGGTACTTTTATTTAATTATACATTTTTATTAGCAGTACTTCAGTTTGCATGTTTGTAGAGTGCTGTTAATCATACTCCTCACTTCTTGGTGCACTGTCTTTGTCACTCCCTACAAGAATGTTATTTTCTCTGTTGTTTTTTTCTGTTTTCTCTTCATCCCAAATCCTGACTCCCAGCCCCTCCTTTCCCACCCAATAGTCACTCTTTCTAATATATTTTTATCTGCCCTTAAATATTTGTGCAACTTTGAGAATCTAATTTTCAAGAGTTATGTGTTCATCTTAAATTTCCATACACGTTATTGTGCCACAGCCCTCATTTTGTTTCTTAATTTTTTTCACTCGACACTATATTTTTAAAAATGTGCCTACCTTTCTGCACGGACCTCTAACCTTTGATTCATCACAGTGCACCTACCACACCCACCACATCTTACCTGTTCTGTTCCTCTCTCATGAACACCTGCATGGTCTCTGGTCCCCCCCCCTCGCCCACCAAACACTACAACATCCTTACCCTGAGCCTTTATGACTCTCTCTTGGTTTCCACCCAGGAGCAGTATTGCTGGATCACAGGGGACACACAATTAATTCCACTAGAGACATCCACCTTGCTCTCCAGACTGGCGTGGCAGGCTGTATCCCATCAGCAGTACCACATCCTCATGGACATTTTCATACTCTTTGAAAGTTTTGCCAAGCAGAGGGATGGATGTGGAATGTAATCTTGTGATTCTTTTAACTGGCACCTCTGTGATTCCTAGGGAAGTTGCACATCTCTTCATCAAGTAGCAGCCATTCATGTTTCCCTGTCTATGAAGTGCCTATCAGTATATTTTACCCACTTAACAAATCTATCGTCATCATCTGGTTGGGTTTTGATAATCCCTTGAATATTCCAGATGTCAATTTCTTGCTTTATTTTTAGAAAGTAGACTTTCCCAATCTGTCACCTATTTGTTTATTCTAATGATGTAATTATACCTTGAACCCAAGTCTTTAATATTGTTAGGGTTAAATCCAGTTTTTTTTTTTTTTTGCTAGAATTTGTACCTTTTGAGTATTACGTACAAAGCACATATTCAGTTCAAGATAAAATTGTCTCCAACTTATTCTATTAGATTTATTGTTACACTTCCTGAACTTAAGTTTTTTTTTTTTTTACCTCTTTATTGGAGTATAATTGCTTTACAATGTTGTGTTAGTTTCTGCTGTATAACAAAGTGAATCAGCTCTATGTATATATATATCCCGATATCTCCTCCCTCTTACGTCTCCCTCTCACCCTCCCTATCCCACCCCTCTAGGTCATCACAAAGCACCGAGCTGATCTCCCTATTCGATGCAGCTGCTTCCCACTAGCTATCTATTTTACACTTGGTAATGTGTATATGTCAATGCTACTCTCTCACTTCATCCCAGCTTACCCTTCCCCCTCCCTGTGTCCTCAAGTCCATTCTCTATGTCTGCGTCTTTACTCCTGTCCTGCACTTAAATTTTTAACCAATCTAGAGATCATTTTCCTTAGGATGTGAAGGAGAGTTCCAATTTTTGTTTTATCCATAAAGCAAGCTCTTTGAACTCGATATTATCTATTAAAAAATCTACTCCTGGGCTCCCCTGGTGGCGCAGTGGTTGAGAGTCCGCCTGCCGATGCAGGGGACACGGGTTCGTGCCCCGGTCTGGGAAGAACCCAAGTGCTGCGGAGCGGCTGGGCCCGTGAGCCATGGCCGCTGAGCCTGTGCGTCCGGAGCCTGTGCTCCGCAACGGGAGAGGCCACAGCAGTGGGAGGCCCGCATACCGAAAAAAAAAAAAATCTACTCCTTTTCACTGAAGTGTGACATCACCTTTCTTATATACAGGACCCTGAACACACAAGTCTGCTGTTGAGATTTCTGTCTTATTCTACTTGTGTATTTAATATTTCTATACCAAAACCACATTTATTTAAAACTAGCATTTTGTAGAATTTCTTCATATATTGTAGGCCAGGTCCCCTTTCATTCTTCTCCCTTTTTCTGAAATTGATTTATTTTTTTCATAGACCTTTATGCTTCCATATAAATGTTAGAATAAGATTGTTGAAGTTAAAAAAATTACTCTTGAAAAATTTCATTGGATTCCCATTAAAGTATGGCTTTTGCAGAGAATTAGAATCGCTATCTCTTTGAATGTTAAGCCATCTCATCATTGAATATGGTACAGTTTCCCTCTATTTTGATCTTTCTTTACATCCTTGAATGAATTTTAAAACTTTCTCCATCAAGGTCTCATGAATTCTTTATTAGATTTATTTCTGTACCCACTGTAGCTTTTCCAGCTATTGTAAAGGTTATATTGTTTTATTATGATGTGTTTTAGTTAGAAATGACCAGTGTGAAGAAACACCATTGCACTGTTGACATTGCACCTCTCAGTTTTGTGGAACTCTTGTTAAATCCAATATTTTGTCTATTGATTCTGATGAGTTTTCTGTTTAGGTGTTCATATCATCTACAAATAAGGATTGCTTTCACTCTTCTTGAGATGTTCTTCTACCTCTTGCTGGTCTTTCTCTTCATCTCCCCTTGGTCAGGGTATTGCCAGGAGAGATGGTAATGGTTGTGTTTTCCTTGTTTTGGTCTTAAAGAAGTAATGTCTCAAATTAATCCACTGAATATAGTGTTTGCTGTAGAACATAAGCTCATAGTTATCTGTCAGGTAAAGAAAATTCCCCTTTATTTCCAGTTTTCTGAGATTTTATTGAAAAATATGTTGGATATTTCCAAGAGTGTTTTTTTTGGCTTCTACCGACCTAGTCAATACTTTTTACTTTATTTAGCTTAGTATTGTACCTTGAGGTGATAAATTACATTCACAGATTTTCTGATGTTCAACCTTCTTTTCATTCCTTTGATAAACTCTGCTTACGATGATAATATTATTTTTGACACAATGTTAAAGTCAATTAGAAACTATGTAAATAAGTGAATAAGTGAAATGAGTAAATAATAGTGAAATAATAAGTGATATAATAAGTGATAAATAAAGTGAAATAATAAGTGAAATGAATCTGTACTTGGCTTCTTGAAGTGTTTTTCGACAGCTTTGGAATCAGTAGAACCCTAGGCATTTAAAATTAATGGAAGCATTCTCATCCTCTCTCTCATTATCTGGAACAACTTGCAACTTGTGGAGACAGAAACTCTCTCTTCTTTGAACCTCTGCTGTAACTTTCCTGTGGGGCTTTCTAGGCCTGGTTTTGTGGTTGTTTTGTTTTGTTTCCTCTTGGGGGGAGGTTTAATTACCATTGCAAATTTTAAATTGAATTTTTCTACTTCTTCTTGCTACAATTGGGGATATTATATCTCTCCAGAAATTTTTCTCTTTTGTATTCTGTATTTTGTAGATTTGCATCTTCCCCCCATTTCATTGATCAGATTTGCCAGAAGTTTGTATATTTAGCTAATCTTTTATAGAGAGAGCTTTTGATTTTGTTAATCTTCTCTGTTTCATTGATTTCTGTTCTTATCTGTTATATTTCCTTTCTTCTTATTTCTTTGGGTTGCTTGTGTTTCTCCTTTTGTTTTCTCCTTGAATTGAATGCTTAGCTTATTTCTTTCATTTTTTTTTCTTACTTTCTGATAATATATTTAAATACATGCAGCTGTCACTATAGTATGGTGCCATTATTTTGTATCTCTCTTATGCTTTACTCTCTATCCTAACATCTTTTTAGCAGAATGATTTCTTAGTTTTTGGACATATGGTGTTTTACTTATTTTTAATCATCTTTTGTTATTGATTTCTAATCTTATTGAATTATGCTCAGAGAATACATTATGCCTGGATGGGTTGTTTGGGTGTTGCACCTACCTTCCAATCTAGTCCCTTATCTGTGGTTGTAAAAGCTCCCCCCACCCCACGCACACATTTTACTTTGAGCTTTTTATTAATCCTGTCATTCAAATTTTATATGTATTTACACCTTTTTGTTTTTGGCTTTTGTCCCTCTGATCTACCAGTTTCTAAGAGGGCTTTGCTAAGATCTTGGATAATAAATTTTACTGTCTCTATTCCCCCTCGTAATTCTGTCAGTTGTTACTTTATATATTATGATGTGATATTTTAAAGGGCATATATATTCACAACTACTATATCTTCTTGATCTATTCTGTTTTGTCTGGATATAACATCACTCTTTGTCATTATGCTGCTTTTCACCTTAACATCTATTTAGTCTAATCATGAAAAGCGTTATCTTGTATTTTTACAAATTTCTTATTGAAACAACCTTTGTAAACTCTCCATACACCTACTTTTCAATGATTTCATTCATTAACTTATGTAGATTGCCGTATCTGTTTTTATTTCTCATTATAAAACAATACATCAGCATTCTGGACTTACTCTCAGACAGTCTGCTCTCGGTGGCTGAGAATTAGTTTTCAGTGACTAAGGGCTAGAGCCATGCAGCTCTGTCACATCTTCCAGGAAAAGAGCCACCTCTCTTTTCCCCCAGGTGCTACATGATATGAATCTTTTTTTCATTTCCTCCCTCCCTCCCTTCCTTCCCCCTTCTTTCTTCCCTCCTACTCTCCTTCCCTCTTTCCTCTCTCTTTCTTTATTTGGTTTTTACTTCTTTTTCTGAATTTTAATACAGATACATTGTAAAGGTCACAAAGCATATGTACAGGTTGATAAACAAGTAAAAAGAGATTCCCCTGTAGCCAGCACCCTGGTCAGGAGATAGAATATTACCAGCACCCCCTCCCTCTAGGTAACAAGTACAGGTAGTGAAATTTTTGTAATATGTAATCATGAAATTTTAGGTAACAGCTCTTGAGAGACTCGTGTTCTTGCTTTGTTGCTTTATCACCAGACATTTAGTTCTGCCCCTGATGAGCTTCATATGAATAGAATCATTACCTTGATTTCACATGGACGGAATCACATGTCTTCTTGTTTTGCTGAAAGTTATGTTTTGGTGTTTGTTCTGTGTCTTACATGCATTTGTATCTCACTTATTTCCAGCACCGTCTAGTAGGCATTGTGGGTTTCACTGGGTCCATTCCCCAGTTGATGGCCACTGGTCAGTTTCCAGTTTCCGGCTTTGCAAGCCAGGCTGCTATGAGCAGTCCTACGTGTGTCTTGGCGGACATGCTAGTGAGTATTTCTAGTGTTGCTCTTAGCAGTAGGGTGTTGCATTACAGACCGTCTGTGCATGGGCAATTTCACTAGTTAAGGTCAAATGCCTTCCAGAGTGGACATCATGATTAGAACTCCCACCACCAAAGTCTGCGAGCTGTTATTGCTCCAACATCACACGATATTGACATTGCCAGACTTTTATTAAAGGATTAATCAGTTTATGTGTGCATTTTAAAACTTATTTTTCAGTCTATTGGGCATGTGTTTGCAAGGTCTTATTTTGCCTTTCCCTGATTACTGATGAGAGAATATTTGTCATGTGCAATGTTAGTCATTCTGGTTCCTCTCTTTTTAAGTACCTGTTCCCATTCTTTTGGCCTTTCTTTGGGTTGTTTTTCTTTTTTATTGATTGGCAAGAGTTTTCTTAAAAAAATAATATGCTTTGGATATGAACCCTTTTTTTTTGGTTACAGGTGCTGCAAATATCTTTCCTATTCTGTGTCTTATTTTTCATTCTTGTAGAGTGTCTTTTGATGAACAAAAGCTCCTAATTTCACTGTAGTCGAATTCATCAATCTTTTTATATGCCTGAGAAAATCTTATCTTACCCTAGCATTAAATAATAGATTAGCTTGACCTAACAGTCTGAGCATCATTTTTCCTTTAATATGTAAAAACGATTATACCGTTGCCTGGCTTGTAATACTGACACGTATGATACTAACTGGATTCTTATTCATATTTACGAGGGTGATTTCTAAAGCTTTTTTCTGGAAATGTTTAGAGTTTTTTATCTTTGATGTTTTAAAATTTATTTAATTTTGTCTAGTTTTGCTTTTCCCCTTATTTGTTATTTTTAGGTCATTATGAGTTCTTTCAACTCAAGGTCTCTTTTTTCTATTTCTTGCTAATTTTTGGTGGTCAATTTTTTAAAGTGTTTTCTCCTCTCTCTCTTCTCTGTCCTTCTGGTGCTATTATGTTCTTTTGGCATTTTTATCTTCTGTGTCTCTGCTTGTATTCTCCTATTTATTTGTTCCTCTCTTGGGCTTTCTGGGACAGAACCTGGACCAGCTCCTCTGGATACTGATTTGTTCTCAGCTGGATCTATTCTGCTCTTCAAACCATCCATTCTGTTTTAAATACCAACAATTATATTTTTCAAATTTGTCATCTCCAGTTTGTTCTTCTTTCTAACTTAGTCTGGTTTTATGTCTTTAATGTCTTTTTTTGGTAAATAATGTCTTATTTCTATTTTGTCTGATATGGGGTCTTTTATATTGATCGCACTCCCTCAGTATTATTATTTGCATTGTGAGCTCACACTCCCTGGGGACATTAGCTGCCTTAGCTGGTGATGCATCCTGGAAAGGGGGCCGTGTCCCCCTCCAGCTTGTGGCCTTCCCCAGGTTTTGGGCTTGGAGGAGGGAGATGCTCCAGGAAGGAGCCTCCAGTGTCACTGTGTGTCTCCTGCCTTCGCCTTGCTTTTATAAAGTTTTCGGGCTCAGTGCCAACCATCTAACCCTCCAGGTCAGGAGCGGGGCAGGGGTGGCTCACTGCTGGTGTCCCCTCCCCCAGTGCTTAGCTCCTCTTTTCCTACCTGCTATGGCTCCCGTGTTTGGACACGTTGACAGGGAGTAAAGGTGGAAGCCAACATGTGACCTTCATTTTAGAGGCTGTTAGAGGACCAGAGCTCAGACAGAGAGCGTGTCATTGGACCTGGAGCATCATGGGGGGAGCTTCCAACTCACGTGAGGTCAGGGCAGGTGAACGGCCTTGGGTAATTCCGGGGTCTGTGAGTGACCTCATCATGGGAGGAAAGAGGCTCCCTCCGCCACCTGCAGCTTCACCTGATCCTGTGTGCACTATGGAGATTTTGCTGTTCCAGTTAATCTACTGCCTGGAATGGGGAGGGACAGTCCAGGGCCGTGGGAGGCTGGTGGAGAAGGGCCGGAGGGCTGGCTCGCAGCCTGGAGGCAGCTCTCACACCTGCGAGGTCTGCCCGCTCCAGCCTCTGCTTCCTCTCAGGATGCCAGCCGGGGAGATTGCCACGCACATCAGCCTGGGGACCCCGCCTGACCCAAACCTCCAACTACAGAATACAGGCGCATTTTGTGGGGGTCCGTCCTGATCAGGGGCAGTTTCTGAACATCCATCATTAGGGTTTGCGTTGTTCTGGAGGAAACAAACCCGAAGACTTACCTGTGAAACACAGAGGCAAGTTTTCCCTCCATCTATTCTTCCTGCCCAGGGTTCGGAGTCGATGTGACGAATTCGGTGTGCTCCATCGCAATTTGGGGACGGTGGTTCTAGTATGCAAAGTCGCTGCCCTCACCTCCACAGCGCATCAAATCATGCAGCATGAATCTTGCGGCCGTGGTTTTCCAAGTGCACACGCCACGTTAGCTGCGCGTCTCTCCTCCGCAGCCTCGGTGTCTGGAGTTGTCCGGATAATCTTATCTCCTGACCTGAGCCCCGCCACTCTCTCAGCGAGCCGAGCGGTTGCATGGGTTACTTTCTTCTCCTTCCTTGGATGCTGGATCCATGATGCCTGGATGATGGGGCCACGCCATTCAGGGTGAGCAGGGAGAAATCCAGGGGCAGTTGGAAAGGAGAAACTCCGGACCGGTGTGAACAGGTGGATCCCACCTGGGGCACAGACGGGTGCTGAGTACGGTCGAGTGGATCCTTCTCCAGGGTTCTTTTCCTTCTGTGGCTTGGCCAGTCTTCGGGGATCATGGGGAGAGAGGTCGAGCTGCTGTACGGGCATCCTGTCTGCACTTCCTGGACCGCAGCCATCAGTGTTTGCAGCACTGGGAAAGGCGCGAGTCTACTGGGCTGGTGTCGCCTAGTTCAACAAGCAGCGATGGAGCCTCAGTTCAGGACCAGGTGAGGCGCTGCGTGGTGTGGACCCACCTCCAACGCTGCGTTCTCCTTGCGCATGCCTGCACCCACAAGCACAGGCACACGCATAAGCAAAGCTGTATCTATATCCTCGCTCTTCTGCTTAAAGCAATGCAAGGCTCCCATGTCTAGAAGCTGGAGCTCCTAACATGGCAAGCAGTGCCCTTTACCCTTTGTCCTCTGATGACCTCTTGAAGCCCAGTGCCTTGCCAGGCCTCCCTCTTTGTGCTCCAAGAACAGCAAGCCACATGCAAGTCCCCCAAAGCCACATTGTTTCAGATGTCTGTGTCTTCGTCCATCTTTCCCACAAACTCTTATTCATATCACAAAACTCAGCTCAGAATGCCCGCCTTGGCGGTCTTCTTGCATCCAGAGAAGCACAGTTCATAGTTCCCTCCCCGACCCTGGCAGAAAGCTGCCATTCCTCTGTTGGCCCTTTGGATAATAATTGATCTCTACCTTGGGTTGGTAGGATGGTCGCTTCTTCAAGAGAAGGCTCAGAAGGCCGCCTGAGAAGGGTGGGTGCCAGGCTGAACCCAGAGCCACGGGTGGGTGGTGGTGCTGGGGGCTTGGAGGAAGGACTGCCCCTCTGACACCTCACCAGACATTGGATTTCATTCCAGCAAGCTCCCCAGGCTTGACTCTTTTCAGAGAGTTAAAGGGAGGATCTCTTAGATATTTACTTATTTCCCTTTAAAGCTCAGTGGCTGCAAAAGGTGTTTATTTTAAAATTTAAATTGTAGTTGCCACCCCCCACCCCGCTGGATCTGCATTTGTCTGCAGCCTCCACTTCAAGCACCCCCTGCATGGTGGTGTTTTCTTCCACCAGGTGACACAGAGGTGCTCTGGCTGTTTTGGACATCACTGCTAACTCACTGATTTTGAGGGATTAAAAATCACTAAACACACAACTTCCCCCCAATGGAAAAATAAAAGGGAGCCCCTTTTCTTACCTCCTTGCAAATCCTCCCTCCACCCTACTAGAAAATATTCCAGAGCTCCGTGATTTGGGGCTGGGGAAGGGCTGGGTGGAGCCAAGGGTGGGCTGCAGGGAGTTGTGTGGGGGGAGGGGCAGCTCCTTCACTGCCACTTCCTGATTTTCCTGCCTCCACCCGCTGCTCAGAAAGCGACCCCAGGACTCTGGGAAACATCTCTGACTAATGTCAAACCCAGCGCTGCTCCTCCACGCCTCCCTCCTCCCACTCCATCCCCCATACCATTACCAGAATCATCTAGAAGGCAGATCCGATGGGGTCCACCCTGCTGGAAACCCGATGAGGTCCACCTGACCTTTCCCAGCCCAGCTCCTGCCCACCTGCCCACCTGCCCCATCCCTGCCATCCTACCCCTGGCGCTTCACCTCCAACCAGATGGAACAACTTGGTGCATTTTTCATCATCTGTGGTGGAGGAAAGCTGTTTTTTTGGTTTTTTTTTCTGTCCATCACAGACGGTATTTTGAAAATTACAGCAAAAAGAAATCACTCAGAAAATGAAATCAAAGGCATACAAAACAGACCCCATGCTTTTACTAATAATTTCAACAGACATAAAATTACCCTGTCAATTTTCTATAAACATTTCTAAATGCCTGCTCTCAATTTTCGTTCTCTCACCACGCACTGTGACAACTGTTTTGGGGACCAGCAGGACCCCACAGACTGCACTGGGGAAGGGGAGATGGAAGCTTCTCGAAGACCCGGTACTGTCTTGACCAAGGGTTGCTCCTGCCACATCCTCTGCTAGGCCCTCCCTGCCCACCGTGGACCACCTGACTCTCATTCCCTTCCCAGTTTGGTGGTCTCCCTCCTACATCTTCCTGGATGCCCTGTCCAAGCCAAGTCCCCTCCCTCTGTGCTTGTGCGGGACTGCTGGCCCCTTCCCCGGGGCACGGGGCATACAGTGGTGCTCACAATGTGTTTCTTAAGTGAATGGATGTGCACCTGAATGCAGAAAGATCCAGGTGGCACTTTAGATCAGTGTTCCTCAAAGTGTGGGTCAGGACCTCCACGCCATTTCCAGTTCAAAACTCATGGTGGCAAGTGAATGCTTCCCTATTGTGATCCGAAGAAGGACACAGCTTTGGCTCCATGGGATCTACGAGATGATTTAGAAAGACATGTGGCATCGTTTGCCTACATGCCAGGAATGTATGCTGTGCTTTTGGTGTCCATTTGTCTAGTCTAATGAGAAGCATTAATGTGATGGCCCTTAGCATATGGCAGGTATGGCATTAAAATGGTTATTATAACTGGAATCCATATGTTGAAAAAGTTACACAGAGGCACAGTAGATATAAAAAAGACCCAAATTAAACTTCTAGAGATGAAAACTACAATACGTGAGATGAAAAGTTTAGTGGAACAGGTGAAGAGCAGATTAGACCTCACAGAAGACATTAGTTTGAAGGCGTTCCTATAGAAACCATCCGAGATGAAACGACAAGAGAAAAGAGGAAACTTTGGGACACTTTTCATTAAGGAGAATTCTACTGTTTGGCTAGATGACATTTTGATGATCTATTCAACAGTGGATGGACATTTGGCTTGTTTCCAGCTTTGGACTTTCACAAAGCTGCAGGGAAATTTCCAGTACAAGCCTTTGTGTAGATAGATGCTTTCATTTCTCTTGTATAGAATTGCTGGGTTTATAATAAGTTTATGTTTGACTTTTTAAGAGATTGCCAGTTATTCTAAAATGACTGTGCCTTTTTATATTCCCACCAGTTACATATGAAGGTCCCTGTTTCTTTCTCCTCTCTAAAACCTGTTATTGTCTGTCTTATTGATTATAGCCATTCTAATGGGTGTGAAGTTGTATCTCATTAATTTGCATTTTAATGCCTAATGATGATGAGCATCTTTTCATGTGTTTAAAACCGTGCAGCTCTTCATTACTGAAGTATCTATTCAAATTTTTCCCCTTTAAAAAAATTGGGCTGTCTTATTTTCGAGTTGTAAAAATTCTTCATATATTCTGTCTATAAGTTCTTTACCAGATAATAATTTGCACCTATTTCCCCTAGTCTTTGGTTTGTCTTTTAATGGTTTCTTTCAAAGAGCAAAAGCTTTTAATTTTGGTGGAATCCAATTCATCAAATTCCTTCTTATAGATTGTGCCTTTGGTGTCACAATATTTAAGAAATCTTTGCCTCAGCAAAGATCACAGAGATTTTCTTCTAAGTTTTCTTCTCAAAGATTTAAACTTATAAGGATGACAATCAGGCCTCTGATACATTTTGAGTTAATTTTGTATAGGGTGTGAGGTAAACATCCAAGTTCCCCTCCCCCCCTCAATTGACCCTGAATGTTGAGATTTATTTCTAGATTCTTAATTCTCTTCCAGTGCTCTATATGTTTATTCTTATGCCAATATCACATATTATTGTTTTAATTAATTAATTAATTAAATTAATTTTTGGCTGTGTTGGGTCTTCGTTGCTGCTTGGGCTTTCTCTGGTTGTGGTGAGCTTCTACCTCTCAGAACTCTCCAACTGCTTCTCACCATGGTTAGAAGAAAATAAATAAATTCATAGTCTTTAATATGGACTTAAAGGGATACAGGATCTTGCTCCTGTTGCCTGCCTTATCTCATCTCTTCACATTGTTTGCCCCACTCACTGAATCATTTGTCCACCTTGTTGTCTCTCAAACACCCCAGCTCATTCTCTACTTAAAACCATTCTGCTTTCTGTAGCATCTGCAGGGAATGTTCTTCCTCATCATTCACTAGGTCATTAATTCCAGGCTCCGCTCAAAGTTCATCTCCTAAGAAAAGACTTCCTTCATGAACATATTAAATAGACTTTCCTTATCGATATATTTCAAATATGAAAGGTCTCCATAAGTTAATCTACAGGATCAAAGAAATCCCTCTTCTAAAAAATTCCAATGAAACTCGTGTGCCACTTGACAGATTAATTTTAAAGTTTGTATGAAAGAAAATTTGTGAGACAAAGTAGCCAAAATCATTGTTTTTTGTTTTGATTTTAAAAAGCAAAGCAAGAGAAGAGATACCCTATAGGATGTCAAAATGTAGTACAATGTTGAAGTAGTTAAAGCAGAATGCTATTGATGCTATAAAAATATTAAATTGAATGGAATAAGGGTAAGAAACATAGTCATGTAAATATCAACTTTTAGTGTATGGTGAGGTTGTGAAAGAGGCATTTCAAATTCATGGAGAAAGGTTAGATTACTAAGTAAATGACATTGGAACAAATGTCTAATCATATAATGAAGTATAATATCATAAATAACAGGTGACATTAAATGCTAAACATGAAAACAAATCATGAAAGAGTAGAAGAAAAGATTAGAATTTGCTGTAATTATTTGGTATATAAAAGTTCTTCCAAAACAAAGTACAGAATTTAGAAACCATGTGAAAATGAGAAATGAGAAATACAGAAAGATTTGACCTAATTAAAATAAAAATAAAATCTCTGAATTATAAATGACAACATAAACAAAAATCAAAAGAAATGTTTTAATCTGAGAGAAAATTATAATTACCTGGGATGTAAAAAAAAAAAAAACAAAAAAACACCTATTAACTAACAAGGAAGAGGTCACCCAATGTAGAAATGGGCAAAACATTTGGCTAAATACATAAATTTCATCTGAGAAATACAAAATAACAATAAACAACATAAAAGATGATCAATGTCATGAATAGTCATGGGAGTGAAAATGAAAATATTAATTGGACTTTTTGCTTAAAAAATTGTAATTTTAAATTGACAACATTAAGTGTTAGTAATCTTTTAGTTTTAGGTATATGAGTTTGCTCACATATAATTGCTAGATTTGTAGGTATAGTAGTGAGAGTGGCCACTCCTTCTTAAACTCCTTGATTCCCAGACCCATGTATTATGCAGAAAATGTACCATATAACAGTCTGGCTTAAAACATGACTGCATCTTATAAGACTTAACCCATCCTTTCAGGACCTTGAATCTCACCAAAACTGTGCCTTCAGTTACCTTTCAATTAGGGCATCTGCTTCCGGATGGATGATGGACAATTGGGTAAGACCTCTCATTTCCATGGGTAAGAGCCCTTTGCTGCACTCTCTTTGCTGTGAAATGAGTTCCCTGACCAGCTGCAATACTGGGAGGAATGCCATGGTGGCAGATAATGCATTCTGTGGGCCCAGGAATGATGGTGGTGGAAGAAGCATTCCAGGCAGGAAAGGCAGATCCATATCCATAAGGTGTGTTTACTCCTGTGAGGATGACTCTCTGCCTCCTCCATGGTGGGGTGGTTTAATGTAATCCATCTGTCACCATGTGGCCTGCTGGTGCCCCAGGGATTGGTTCAAAACCCTAGGAAGCCATGGGCATGGCCTCAGGGCAAGGGAGTGATGCAACAGGAGTTGGAGCCAGGTGAGTGTGAGACACCTACTTGTGCTGACCTGCTCGAGCCCAGTCTCTTCTATTTATTTCCACTTGACAGTAGATGTTCCTGCTCACTCCCAATCATGCTAGGTGGGCCAGGCATTGATTGACTGGGCAGTGTCTACAGGCGGGGCTGAAGACATCTGCATGCTGTTGAACCCTTCAGGGTATTATGACAGGCACTTACTTAGTAAGTCGATTGCTGGTAAAGCCAGCATGAACTCTGGTGACTCCTTAGAACCCAAAGAAGGACTAAGCAGGAGATTTTCCCCCGAGGTTCACAGGCAAGTGTCTGAAAATTTGTTCTTGGTGAAGAACTATCTATCCTACTACAAAGAATTTTCTTTCTACTGAAGCAAATATTACCTGTATCATGTCAAACCCTCATTTAAATACCTCCAATCACTCAAATACCAGCCAAGGGGTAGGCAAGCGGGGTAGGCAAGCTTCTCGACACAGCCTCCCTATTCTCTCAAGTTTGCCCCATCCAATTGTATGTAACTCTCATGATTTCCTGCAGTTGCACTGCCTCCAATGCCAGTCCATTAGGGGGAAATATAAGAACACATGTAATCACAGCACCAGGAAGAAACGGTGTGAAGTATCTAACACTGCAGGGAACACTGCGGCGGCACAGGGAGGATGGGTCAGCTTCTAGCTGGGGACCAAAGGGACGTTGAGGGAAGAGGTGGCCTTTATGTTGGGCCTTGAATAAAGGAGTGAGATTTGGACAACAGCAGGATTGTTGGAGACAGAGAACTGCAAGAACAGGTGTAGGGAGTTGGGAATCGTGGGGTTTGTTAACTGTCTGCCAGATGGACTTCTGTCTATGTCGAAATATTCACTCAGTCAATCATTCTTTCATTTATTTCTTCACAGGTATTTATTGAGATCCTACTAAGTGTGAGCCCCGTGCTGGGCAGTCTTAATGAAATGGTTAATGAGATTGGCAAAACCCCTGTCCTCATGGGGCTTACAGTTCAGCAGGGAAGATGGACATTGCTTTCTAAAATCACACTGCTCATTGTAAAATCGAGCAGTGATAAATGCCATGGCTGAACTTCCTGGGACTACTGGAAATGAACTGCTATGGATGGAAGTGGACAGATTTGGGTTTGAAATCCGGCTCCTCATTCACCAGCTCTGTAATCTTGGCAAGTTACATTCTGAGCTCCCATTTGGTCAGTGTGCGTGGGGATAGCATCTATTTGCAATGCTGTAGAGGACTCAGGAAGAGAGTGTATCTGATTTGCCTGGCACGAGCATGATACCAACAACAATCCTTCTCTTGTATTGCTACAGGAGGGTTGCTTTTATTAGAGAGAAGATGCTCAGAGGTACCTGTTTCCGGGACCTCAGATACGTAGACAGGGTGAGTTATCCGGGAACATGTTTGGCTCAGAGCCTGCTTTACAAAAAGAAAGGAAAAGATAACCTCCTTGTGATGTCAATCACTCAACCTTCTTTGGATTCAACCTATGTTTTCGTTCAAGGGCCTGAGAGATGCCAGCAGCAGAATGATAGATACAAGTGGGGTGGAGGAGCCCCTGGCCCTGTGTCAGGCTCGCCATCTCGTGTGTGCTGTGTAAGGTGTGGCGGGATGGGGAGGCCAGCTCGGCATGGAAATGTGAGGGAAAGACCCTCGGATGGCCTGGGGCTGGAGCTCAGTCTTGAGAGACTAAAAGGGGTTTCTGGGTAGATCTACCAGGCCAAGGAATGCCCAGCTGGACACCAGAGATGCTGCAAAGGACAGGGTAGGAGACACTGGCATTGGTGCAGTTTCTTCCAAGAACCGGAGGCAGAGCCACACGCTGACAGCTGGGGGCAGGCAGATCTATGAACCATATGGTCCTGGTATCGTCATTCGTACCTTAGATACGAGTGTGATTCACAGGGAAATAGGCTGAAGAATAAGTTCAAATCCATTCAGAGAGTCTGTCCCGCCTTTATGATGTCAAAAAAGGGACATGTGTAACCACTGAGCTGAGGGTCCCTGTGGTCCTTTCAGGGGACAGAACGGGGAGAGCTCAGGTGGAGCCTGCAGGGAAGACCACAGCCACCTGGATCTTTCCTTGCCACCTATGCTTCTCAGGGGCTCCTGAGAAATGCGCTGTGCCAATGTCAGCCCAGTCTTGTTCTGGGGACCTGAAGCCAGGTATGCCAGGTATTATAGGTATGTCAGGTATGCCAGGTATTCCAGACAGGCCAGGAGTATGGTTCTGAGGTGTTGACAGAAAAAAACTCTGGCTCTTGCTACTCCCTCAAGGAGCCAAAAAAAAGAAAAGAAAAGAAAGGAAAAGTTCAATTGTACTTAAATAAAAGACTTCTGAATATGGGTGTTATCCTAAATCACCCTGCCCCCTGCCTAGTCCCTCCACCGAGAACAAGATGAGGAATCAGATGAAGAATCTCTGGGTCTGCTTTTTGCCGAGCAGGGGGTGGAGGAACGCACGTTAATAAGGGTACAGGATTAAGGATGACACGCTCTTACCAGCTGCTCCAATCACTGGGCACTTTGCTTTAAATAGGATCCAAGTCTCCTCTTAGAACAAGAGCAATTTCATAGAAATTTGCTTGGTTGATCCCCCCGGCCAGGCCCGGCTCCAGTGGGGAGGCACTAAGCCTTGCCCTGCATCTCCTGGCCCCATCCCGCGTCAGCCCTCAGACCAGGGGTGGCTGAGTCATCTTCTTGGCTGGAGTTTAGGACGGGCCCGGAGCCCCGTTATTTAATTCTGGGTGAGTCAGGAGAAGTTGAGGGGTGAATCCCCGCATACTGTGAGCACAATTTATTGCTGGCATGAGTCACACTTGAGTTGTATTTAAAGGGGGAAAAAAACTGGATGTGGGAAATCAAATTAAGTTGCTAGACAACTCAGTTAAAACGCAGAGGGAGGCTGTGAGGGGTGGGCTCAGCGCCAGGGGCAGGGACAGGGGACTCGTCTGTGGTCAGAGAGACGTGAGTGAGCCCAGGCCGTAGCGAGGGTGTCAGGAGACTTGTCCGCAAAGTGTGCAGAGGAGCCTGAGAGAATCCACGGAGCTTCAGTGTTTCCTGTTAGCTCTGGAACCAACCTCACCAGATACAGGAGGTGGGAGGCATACTTCCGGATCATCTGGAGGTTCTGGGATCTTTGCTAGGTGTTTCCATGTTGCATTGCTCATCTTTTCCACAGTCCTTCAATGTTGCTGTTATTAATCTCCCTTTAAAATTTTTTTTTAATTGAAGTATATAGTTGATTTACAGTATCGTGTAAGTTTCAGGTATACAGCACAGCAATTCAGTATACATACATATATATGTATATGTATATATATATATACTCTTTTTCAGATTCTTTTCTCTTACACGTTATTACATAATATTGAGTATAGTTCCTTGTGCCATACAGTAGGCCCTTGTTATTTATCTATTTTATGCATAGTAGTGTGTATATGATAATCCCAACCTACTAATTTATCTCTCCCTCACCCCCTTTCCCCTTTGGTAACCATAAGTTTGTTTTCTATGTCTGTGAGTCTATTTCTGTTTTGTAAATAAGTTTATTTATATCATTTTTTTAGATTCCACATATAAGCGATATCACATGACATTTGTCTTTGTCTGGCTTACTTCACTTAGTATGATCATCTCTAGGTCCATCCATATGGCTGCAAATGGCGTTATTTCATTCCTTTTTATATTACTCTCTCTTTGGAGACAAGGAAACTGATGGAAAGAGAGGAAGTAACTTACCTGTGGCCCCAGAGGTCTTAAGTGAAGGAGCCAAGATCACACAGGGGTCCCATTCCAGAGACATAGCCTGCACACCCCACCTGGTGCATCCCCCCAGCTCTCTCTGTCTCTGTGTCTGTCTCTATTGGGACTTCATAGGCATTTGTGTGGATGCCTCATTAAACTCTTTTTCCATCTGACCCCCAGAATGACTTCTGCCTGTGGCAGCTCTGGGGTGACGGGTTCTCCCCCACCTGCCCTCTGAAGCCCCGGCACTTAGATTGGCAGAAGATGTACTCCCCACCCTCCTGGCAGCCAGCCTGGCAGAAACACAAGCTTTCAACAGTTTTCTCTGAAGGAATGTCCATGTTTGGGCTGGTAAGTGGCCCCCTCTCCTTAGCTGTGTAGCCCAGAGAAGGAGAGCAGAGGTAGGGTGTGCCGTGGACCACTTCTCTGCACCTCTGAACACAAGGTGGGGGGCATCTGACCTTGGATCTTAGCTGTGATTCTGGGAGGGAACACATCCCATTGTAGAAGGGGTTCCATGTGTGTCTGCCCCATGCTCCCCATTGGAGAGACATCTCCATGCAGAGGAGAGTGTTCGTCCATGTCAGTCTTTATTCTGCATGTGCCTTGTTGGTGCTCACAAAGTGGGGCTTTCATGAGAGATGAAGCATGGCCCTAGTGGTTTAGGCTCCGGGCTGCCGTGAGCAGAGTGATGGGGTGGGAGGAGGCTCTTCAGCCTGTCCTCCGCCCCCAGCATTACTGAGAGCTTGCAGTCCTGCTCTGCACCCCAGCATCACCGTGGGTTTACATGTCCTGGGCCAGGAGCAGGTTGTCGTTCAGAACGGACTGTTCTTCCTCTTGAAGACTGCTTGAAAATGGTGAGCTATTCTCCTGGTTTTCTCCAGTAAATCAAAACTTTCGCTGTCCTGTAAACCCCGAGCATCTTCGTTTCATGTGCTCCCCGTATTGTTCTATGAGATTTTGATGTTATCCTGGAGGGCCTGACAAAGATGCCCTGCAGGTGGTGGCCTCCCGGGGGACATTAGATCAAACCCACTGTATCTCTTCATTGTCGTTTCATCGCTTTTGGAAGGAGCTCTGCTGTGAGTTTTCAGGGCTGCTGTCGTTCTTAAAGGGGTTGCTCTCTCTGCTCTGGAAACCTGAGAGCCAGAAGCAGCTCCCTTGACCAGAGCAAGAGTGATCATCACTTCAGGGGAAAGCCTGTGATTTGCTGGCGACCCTTTTCTTCTCTTGTCCTCAGCTTTCTAGGCTGGGGCAGGACAGCTATGGTCTGAGGGCAGGAGGTATCAGCGTGTTTTAGCAGCTGGACTCAGTGCGGGAAATCTAGGTAGTAAGCAGGTCCCCGGGATCTCCATCTGGTCCTTTGATTTCCTGTTGCTGTCACCTCTCTCCTGGGTGGGGGTCCCAGGCTCTGGAACTGGTTCCAGGTGGACACGGACCCTCAGGTGAGCCCAGGAGCACTAGTACTCATTCTGTCTTCCACCCCCAAGATCTGACCTGTGGGGATGGGGACAGGGGAAGGACATGGGAGCTCCAAGCTGTGAGATGGCCACCTCATGACCCAGGCACTTTAGGAAACAGCAGGGTCCAGTGGAGACCACTGAGGTGTTGGGGTCTGATGGACTCAAGTCCAAGTCTCGGCTCCATTACCCACAAAGGGTCACTTGTGTCTAAAACTGGAAGGTTTCTGCGTCCCAGTTGCCTCATCTATAAAAGAATGATGATTGTACAATCAGAATTAATTGTAGAATAATATCTCTATAAGCAGTTCTGTGTGTGTCAGGGAGTTCTGAGCATGGGCTCTACCTAACCCTGTCCAGGCGAGTGGGTGACATACCACCAGAGCAGCAGAGCCTCAGGCAGACTGTCACGTCCACGTCCCCATGGAGCCATGGTGGAGGGGGAGGGAAGCCAAGGTGTCCCCTGTCCTGGGGGCATAGCACCCACCTCCCGGAGGCTGGGTGTTTAACCAGGTGGCAAACATGCATGAGCTCTCTGGGTGCAGTGAAAAATAACATTAGTGACAGACGTACAGAGCAGTCCTTCTCAAACTCTGGAGTGTTTACACATCCCCTGGGCACTGTGTTAACATGCACTGTGTTAATCTGGGCCTCGGGCCAGGGTGACGTCTGAGACACTGCACTTATAACTACGTCCTGTGGCTGCTGGACAGAGGGCCACGCTGTCTGGAGGAGGGCACAGAGGCTCTCTGTGAGCCAGGCATTCCCTGACCTGTGACATGGGGAATTTGTTTACTCCGATTCTGGGGATGGAGGTCGTGGGAAGTAACGGGCCATCTCTGCAGAGGGGGGGCTTAGGGAGCTCCTCCCACCTCCATCCCCTCCGTGTTGCCGCATGTACAGTGCACGGCTGGTGGCTCCTCAGCCTTCCAGCCTCCACGGCCGCCCCCTTCGCACCCCATCCTGGATGCATGAACCCCAGCCCATCATTCCTCGCTGGGCTGAGCTCTCGGTGCCGCCAGCCTGGTGAGAGGGTGGCCTGGAGGGTGGCCTGGCCACCCCATCCCTGCCCCTGTGGGAAGTGGGGCTGTGCCAGGGGACACTTTTCACGTGCAACTGCATGGGCTGCTTTGTCTTGTCAAGTTCCTGCCCAACCTTGACTTTACAGAGAACCCTGGGCATCACATCCCATCCCGTCCAGGGTCGGGGAAAGCTGTGTGCATGTGTGTGTGTGTGTGTGTGTGTGTGTGAACATGCCAGTGTGAGAGCACACACACTCCTGAGTACCCTGCCCTGCCTGCACCTGTGTTGGAGAAGTAGGAAAGTCTCCCAGGAATTTACAAGTGTCTTTCTTCATTTCCCGCTCTGCTGACTATGATTCAATCAATATCCAGGCCCAAAGAGAGAAATGCAGTGTTTTCTTCCTTCCCTCTTCCCTCCTTCCTGCCTTCCATGTTTAATAGCCTGGAGGTTTACTTATTGCAACAGCTTTTTTTTTTAACCAAAATAAATGTTCTTTGCTTTTCTCCATTCCCATTAATTGTGATTTATATGAATTTAAAAGTCTTCCACAACAGCATTTGTATCTGGAAGCCGTAAATCTCAGCAAGTAACGTTCTCTCAGAACACACACACACACACACACACACACACACCACGCACACCACACACACACGCATATCAGGCACACTACACACCAGACACACACACACCAGACACAAATACACACACACACTAGACACACCACACACACACACACACACACACACACACACACACACACACACACCACTTGATCCCAAAGCTGTTTCCCAGGTCTTCACTTTTGCTCTTCCCCAGCCTGGGCTGGAGGCAGGGCAAATGTTGATGTCATTTTTGTGATGGGAAGCATGAGGCCTCATTCATGCAGCACCATGGCAGGGATACAAGCCTCCAGATCCAGGCATTTTTCTCTCTGCCCAGAGACCTGACCAAGAACTGAAGGCAGGGTCAGTGCTTTCTCACTGGCAAACACAGTCCAGTATAAGCCTTCAACTGATTGGATGAGGCTCACCCACATTATGGAGGGCAATCTGCTTTACTCAGAGTCCACTGACTATAGCTGGTAATCACAACTGAAAGATGCCTTCACAGCCACATGCATGCTGGTGTTCAGCCAAACATCTGGGTACCACAACCCAGCCAAGTCAACACACAGCACGAACCATCACACTGTGTGCAGCCCTACAACAGTGCAAGGTAGCAGGGCACACTCCACACGTAGCAATTATTTTTAGCTCTCACCAAGGGAAACTCACTGTCTACTGAGTTGTTTAAGGGACTTGATAGATTTAAAGCTGTTCAAGGAATTAAGCCATTGACATTAAGAACCTAATACAAACAGTACACACTATCGTATAGCATTTCAGGACACAGCCTTGCTGAAAAAGCAATGTTTTGTCTGGATTAAGCACTCAGTAAAGTCCCTCCTGGTTCTAATTTCTATGATCCCATTGTGTTATTGGGCTTTTTAGGCAAAAAGCAACATTTGGGGGTAATACAGAAAGCAAATCCTAGATACATGTGAGATTATGAGCATATGTGAGGGTCTTACTACTTGGAAGCATTTTGTGTGCCTGTGCCCTAGTGTGGACATGCACAGTCACTCAGCTGGAGCTTCATCCTCATGGCTAGTGTGATGCCCTGTCTGTGAGGATGAGCAGGGGAAACTGCCTAGTAATCCTGTCTCCACATGAAGCAGTTCTTCACCGAGCTGGTGTTTTCACAAAGATGAAATAATTGCCAGTGAAGTGGATGGAGAACCTCATGACTTTTCCTTTTCCTCTGTCAGACTCTCAAAAATGTTGAAAAAAAATCACCAATATTGATATATTGATTATACTTTTCTTTCTTATTTGTTCAGAGAAAATACTTTTTTTTTCAACCCAAATCATTGCACAGGTAAATTTCCACAACAGACTTTTCCTGAAGAAGAACGATGCTGGCGTAACCTAGCGCCACTGTGATTTTCTGCACGAGCTGTTGACGACTCTTGGAAGTTTCTAGCGGTGGACACTTCTAACTAGTCAGATGGGGCTTCAGGATATACAAAGGCATTTGGGAATTATTAATTTTTTTGTTGGAACCATTGCATATGCTTAGAGTAAACAATTGCTTGATTACATTGGACAAAATTTAATTAAAAATTTTTACCAATAATTCACATGAATTTCACAAATATATCTCATATTTGAATAACTTCCTCATTCAGATTATGTTCCCTGACCCAAGATGAGGCAATATGATATTTTCATGACTCTAAAACTCTCATATAAAATGGATGGAGTTACACAGTTACACTTCGGAAGGCTTCTCAAATTCTCCGTACTTGTGCAGAAACGGGCAGGCTTCTGCATCCTTTTGGAATGTAAAAAGAGTGGAAAAAAAAAAAAAACAGTAAGGAATTTTCCTGGCAGTGCTTGAACCAAAGGGATTTGAAATCTCTAAAAACTAGATATTTGTGTTAAGAATTAGATGGATTTTAGGCTGGGTACATTGAACATGTAGTAAATAATTATTTTACAGTTTTTTTGAACTTTACTGAAAACAACTTTAATGACTGCAAAGGATGTATGGGACAAATCTGATATACTAAAGCAAATGCTGTGATTTTCTTTTCTGTTAACTTAATCATGTACTACTATTGCACACTTATGAGAAATCTCAAATCATTGAAACAAAGGACTGAGGATGCCTAAAAGTACACATACAGGGTCTCTCCATCTCTATCCATCTATCTCCCTGTCATCATCTGCAAACACATATTTCCATAGAAAATCTTAAGGTGAACCCAGGAGAAACACCAGATGAACCTTGTACCTCTTGCACACCAGAGGCACATCACTGGGAAGCACTGAAGGTACATCTGAGAACTGAGGGTTCATACGTGTGGCAAAATGAGCAGATAGAAAAAGGGTCATGTGTCATTTCTGATATCAGCTTGTCTGTATTAATCAGAGCTCTTTGGTTCCAGATGAATAACCCTGCTGACTCCAGCTATGTTCTCTGAGGGAGGGACGTATTCCTTGGGTACCTGGAAAGGACAGGCGGGGCTTCAGGATTAAACTGTGCTGGGACTCTGTCTCGTCACCATCATCTTTGCTTCTCTCTGGGACCCAAATTAATTCCCCGGTTCCTCTTACAGCTGAGGGCACGGCTGCCAGCACCAGGGTCTCATCAGAGAGCTTATGATGGCAGAAGAAGGTGTGCCTGTATCTCCAGGTATCAAACATGTGGCAGCCTTAGAGCAGGCTTCCCATGTGCTCACCTTGGTGTGTGCCCAGGACAAACAGGACCTGATGACTGGCCTGGCCTTGTCCCCAGCACACACCCATGGGGCATTGGATGGGAGGTGACACTGCAATTCACAGTCCTGGCAGGGGCAGCAATCACACCAAGGAAAGAGGTGGGAGCTGCTGGGTGAGCCCGACCCCCCAAATCTACTTCCTCATCACCTCTCAGGCCCAGCACGTGCTCTGTGGCTGCCGCAGGTCAAAAGCCAAGACATGGAAGCACAGAACTGAAGACAACACATCCCTGCCATTCGGAGTTTTGCATTCCGAGGGAGAAGTCATATGAAAATTACCAAATCATGCGCTAAATGCTAGTTTCGAATCCTCTGTGAGCAAAACAGCACAAGAAACCTGGGAGAGCCTCTAGGTCTGAGTGAGGAGCACAGGAGTTTCCCGGGATTTGCGGGGTGGACAGAGGTTTGGTAGGCGAGGGTAATGGTGCCTCATTCGGGCTGGGTGGGCTGTGCTGTGTGACAAATACACAATGAAATCTCAGGCACATGGCACAAGAAACATTCAAGCCTCTCCCATCGTCCCCCAAGCGGCTGGTGGTCAGGGACAAGGCCGCCTCCCCCATACAGCTGTCCAGGGGCCGGTGCTCCTTCTGCCGTACTGGGATGGTGTCCTTCTCAATGCTTGGCCTCAGGAGTGTTTTCTAGGGCATCCCATGGAAGTTTCATATCATCATTTTTTTCCTGTTGGCCAGAGGTAATCTCAGGTCCCCACCCACACGCAGTGGGGTGTGAGATGTGGTCTTCCTGAGAGGTGGAGGGATTGAAATGTGCAAAAACGTAGCATCGCCTCCGAAAAACTAAGGAAAGCCATTTCAGACATAGGGAACAAATTAGGCAAAGACTTAGAGCTATGGATGAGCCAGGCAGTAGGTCACATGGTGCTCTGGGCTGTGGCCTGAGGGTGGCCGCCTTGTGGGAGCTGGTGAGTAAGGGAGGATGGAGCTGAGGATGCAGAGGTTTGTAGGAGACAGAGATGCACAGCATCTCTGTGCAGGGAGGTGCGGGGTCCAGGAAGGCGTGGCTCATTTTGACCCAGGGACCATGATCCTGGCAGGGTTGGCAATGAAGAGATTTTAGGAACCTATCACAGATATTCTTGTAAGGGAGAAGGGGGTCTGGATTTGGGGTGTCCAGACAGGGACCACAGAGATGAGTGGACGGCTGAGAAGTGTTTCCAACCTGAGAGACAGACTGGAGGCTTGAACCTTCAGAGAGAGGTCACTGAGGACTTGAGGAAGAGCAGCTAAAAGAAGGAGTCCAGTCTTGTACTCCCAGAAGTAACAAGAAAAGTAATTAGAAGAAAGATGTGTGGGAAGATGCTGAATAGAGTCAGCAACATTGGACCAAGCCTAAAGCATGTTTGAGTCCATCGGGTCGCCAGGCTTTGCCCTCCTGTGTCTGGTTCTCTGCTCTTTCTGAGATATTCCTTCAACTCCCATTACTTAAATTACAGTCTGTAGGATGTAGACTCCTGACTTTCTGTGTTTGGCTGGGATCTCTCCCCTGAGCTCAAACAGGTGTTTGCAACTGCTGACCAGAAAACTCCATTTGGATGTCCCCCAAGCAGCATTGGCTCAATCTGTCAAAAACTTATCTCAGAAACTTCCCTTCCAAACCGGTGCTCTCCTCCCAGGGGATGACCCCTATGTCCCCATTCGCTCATGCCAGGAACTTGAGAGTGCATTTCATATCAGCCTCTCCTGAAACCCCAAAGCCAACAAATGACTATATCCTGCTAGTTCTCCTTCTTAAATCTTTCTTGTGCTGTTCTTCTTCTCTTTATCAACACTGCCAGCACCTTCCTTAGTCTAAGCCACGAAGATTTCTGTCCTGGGCTACTTGCTCACCTGGGCTGCATCCTCACCTGAGCTACTCACTTACCCAGGATACTTACTCTGACCTGGGCTACTCGCTCACCTGGGCTATTCACTCACCTGGGCTACTTGCTCACCTGGGCTATTCACTTACCTGGGCTACTGACTGCTTGACGTCTTTCTCTCCTCCAATGTATTTTCTACAATACAGCCAGAATGATCCATTAAAAATGCAACTTCACAATTCTGATCATGCCATTCCTGTCTTAGAATCCCTTCAGGGCTAATGGGATTACTCCTCAACTAAATTCCAAATTCATAACCTGGCTGTAGTGTAACATGATCTGGCCCCAGCTGAGTTCTCCTCCATTTCTCTCTGGGTTTTCCTCCCGACTAGGTTCCAGCAGTAGGATGACCTTCTTCCATTTCTTTGAGTGGTCCAGGCGCCTTCCAGCCTCAGACCCTTGTGCAAGCCAGTTCACCTGCTTGTCAAGCTCTTGAACCCTGTTCCTCTTCACCTTCCTAACAGGACTCAGCTGAAATGTCACTTCCTTCAGAAAGCCATCTCTGACCCTCCAGACCAGTGTGGACCCTTGGTCATGATCCTTCTTGGCATTCTCTACTTAACTGAAATTAAAAGGTATAAGTTTTGATTGAAGTGTTTCATTTCCATGGATGATGACTCAATAAGGACAGGGACCATGTATTATTTTGTTATCTAGATTTTAATACTGTCATTGCATATAAATATGTTTAGTAAGTACTTTTATTTCATATTTGTGGACTTAAAGAGGACAAAAGAATCTGTTGTTTGTCTGCATGGGACCTCCCAGGGTACCAAAGATTGTATTTCAAAATCTGCATCTTTTGTTGCACGGAAAAGTTTCAGTCTTTGGGGCTCTTGTGTGACTCCGGGGAGGCAACAGAACTGGTGGCTCAGAGCTTGGGATTGGAGTCAGGCAGCCTCAGCGCAAACCCTTGCTCTGCTAGTTACTAACCGTGTGACCTTAAGGGTAGCTCTTCATCTCTCTGTGTCTCTTTCTTTCTGAGTGAGATGGGGCTCACAATAGTATCTGCACGATAGGTTTGCTGTGAGGAGAAGTAATTGATATAAAATATTTAGAACCAAACTTGACATACGTTAATTGCTTAGTGCATATTAGTTGTTACTGCTGTGTTATAATTATGATTATTAATATTGCTATTGTACATACCAAATTTACAAATAACTGCATCAATCATAATGTCAATGTAGTAAATCACAATGAGAAATACAACTATCAAGTAAGCTGGAAAACCCAATATCTGCTGTCTATGTGAAGCTCGATTATAACAGTAAAAAATTAATCAGAAGTTTTGATTTTGAAATATTGTCATTAAAAATTAGTAGAAGTAATCATCACTGTAATAATTTTTTATTATTTTAACTCTATTTTGGTTATGTTATTGGACACCTACTCTACAATATTCTCTGAGACAAATCACATTTCTCATTTTAGTACCACCGAAACCCTGGGAAGGATGAAGTCCCCTTCCAGCTATGACCAAGTAGCAGTAACAGAGCATCCTTCCAGTTAAAAACTTGAAGATAGGGATTAAAAAATGTTTGGAGGCATTAGAAAGACACAGAGGTAGACATATTTGAGGGGCTAAGTTCCCCGAGAGAAAGAATGTAGAGAAAAGTAACACATGCTCTCGACCATTCTCCCAAGGCATTTGCCAAGTGGTAAGTAGCTGAGAGTGAAAGCTGCAGAAAGGCTGGGCAGAGGTTTGGGTGGTCACACAGAGTTGGCAAGCAAAGGTAGGTGTAGGACACTCCAAGAAGAACAGACCCTGGCAGACAACCCCAGATATCAGCCGAAACTTGAAGGGCTATAGCTTAGCCTCAGAGACACACCAGGGCTGGTCTGGGCCAGAAAACACTTGAGTCCCAGCCTCAAATCAGCTCATGGCCTGATTGAATTGATGTGTTCTCCTCTCTTCAAATTCCTTATAAGGGGACAAAGTGAAAGTTTTCTGGGGAAAGACAACATACAGAACCTCTAAAATTTCCACACACATGGCTGGGACCAGCTTAAATACTAGCAGGAATATCAGGAAATAGGAAAAAGAGAAAACACTGACAATAGAATCAGACCCATGGGTGACCAGTAGATTGGAGGTATCAGACGTGGATTTAAAATAATAAAGGAAAGAAGGAAATAACACAAAATAACAAGAAAGCAGGTGACATGGTATTGTAGGAGGAGTGGAACACTAGGTTCTTGTTTCACCTTTGCTTTTCATTGGTCTTATTATGTGACCAAGTTAGTTCCTCACCAAAACCTCAGTTACTTATTGGCTAAATTGGTTAATAACAGTTCACCTGGTTAGGATGTGGGGATGACATGAGATCTTGGGAAATTCACTCTCCAAACACAAGATAATCCTGAGATTGCTATTAATTCACTAGTGCCTCTTTGGAAGTAACAGGAGGTGTTCCCTTAAGGCCTCCCTTTTCTGGCTTAATAGCCAAAACAGTCTTGTCAAATCCACACCATGAACACTTAATAAAGGTTTATAGATTAACTGTTTTTAACGTGAGAACTTTTTTTTTTACACCTAATGGCAATGATAATATTTATTCTTATATTTCATAAAAAGCTGAAGAAAAACATGTTTCTTTTTTTATATTCCTTTCCAATATTGTTTATTACAATAATAAACCATAGTGATTAGAGTTCTCTATGCTATACAGTAGGACCTTGTTGTTTATCTATTTTATATATAGTAGTTTGTACCTGCTAATCCATCCCAAACTCCTAATTTATCCCTCCCCCAAGAATTTCTATTTTCTTATCAACAATTCAGTCTCCCTCTTTTTCATTCACACATTTTACTTATCTACACGTTTATGTATTCATTTATTTATCTGGATTGAAAATTTTTATCAAAATGCATATTGGTAATAAATAAAAACATTGTGAAGATTCTAAAACCTTTTTTTAAATTCCCTGTTTTGGTAGATACTGCTCATTCCAAAAAGAGTTAGGAAATGAAAGGACATGAGTTTCACTGTGTGCCAAAGGAAACCTTTGAAAGCCTTGTATACAGTCACAGGTGAGCTAGACATTCAGAATCTGATTCTCGCCTCTGGTTGTTTTATCTTCAACATGGATTCCCCTTTTTAATGCATTTTCCAAAGCTTCTGGGGTAATTTGTTTCTGAAGAGTTAAGCAAGGAAATGTAAATTGATATACAAGTACACCAACTCACTGGGGTCAAAGAGGGAGCAGAAATGAGTTGCAAATTTTAGAGAATTTGGAGAAGTAGTTAAGCCTTAAATCTCCTAATATTTTTTTCTCTTGTGGAATATCCACTAATTCTTTTTGTGATAGCAAAGTGCACATATTTATATTCTATTCTCTTGGAACTTATCTTCATATTACTACTAATAATATTTTACTTGTAGAAAGTTCTTGTTTTCTTTGTCCCACCCTTGTAGGATGCTCTAGTGAGGTGAGTGCAAAGGCCACCTGTGTGGCAACAGTGTGGATGCTGTTCAAACAATCCTTGTGAAGGAAAGATCTACAGCCTCAGCTGCGTCTGTGGTGGAATATTTCCCAATGTTTCAGTGAAAGAATGTGGTCCTGAGAAGCCAGATAAGTTCCAAGTGCCTCCTCTAAGTTTTGATGTGAAAAATGACCTTTGACACCCACATTTCTAAAGGCAGGAAGAAAGATAAAAAAGATGATCAGCCCTCATTTCTAGTGCTTCTCAAGATGTTGCCTGGAAGAAAAGTAATTAAAGAAGAAATGTTTTGAGGGAGAAGTCAAGAGCCACAGTAGAACACATCTTGGGCTTAAAGCAAAAAAATTCACCCTAGACTAGAAGATTCACATCACTAGACACCTGGATTTCAGGATGATCATGGACGAGAGACTCTGGGTACATGCTGTTCTTCCCCATTCCAATGCAAGTGTTGAAGACAGCCAACCTGTCTTTGGGCCACCATTATTTTTTGGCTGTTTGGGAGGCAGATAATTAAAAAAATAATCCCCAGGTCCCCAGGTCAAGAGGAGTTACATCCAAACCTGATGAACGGGGAGGGGGAAGGGTAAGATGGGACAAAGTGAGAGAGTGGCATGGACATATATACACTACCAAACGTAAAATAGATAGCTAGTGGGAAGCAGCCGCATAGCACAGGGAGATCAGCTCGGTGCTTTGTGACCACCTAGAGCTGTGGGATAGGGAGGGTGGGAGGGAGGGAGATGCAAGAGAAAAGAGATATGGGGACATATGTATATGTATAACTGATTCACTTTGTTATAAAGCAGAAACTAACACACCATTGTAAAACTAGTATACTCCAATAAAGATGTTAAAAAAAAAAGATAATTACAGCATCTGGGCTTTTAAGCCTTGATCCTTGATGGTTGATCCTTTTGGGATGTCTTACCTAGGGAGGAAGGAGATGCATGTGTCAGACCAGGAGGTTGACTTTGGGGATTGCAGTATTAGTCAGAAGACATGGGCTGTCTTCTGCTGACATTCTTCCCCCCTTCTTCTGCCCAAGAAGAGAATCCTTTCTTGCATCATTGATACTGTACTTGACCATCTTATTTTCTTTGGCCACTGGAACATGCATGGAGATGACAGCAAACCAAACAAAGGTTTTAAGAGACCAATTTCCACTATTCCTTTTGTGCTCTTTCCTCTACCAGGAGAAATTACAGCTCAGAGAGTCCAATCCTTTGGCCCAGGCCCTGGAATTGGATAAATGCAGAACATACCTGAACCTCACCCCTGCCGGAGCTGAAGTATCAGGATCTGAGCTGTTAGTGTGAAATCAGTGTTTGTTGTTTTTAACCTGCTGAGATATTGAGGGACTGTTTGTTAAGCATCATCATTACAAGAAAAACTGACTAATGCAGGAAGATTAAACAATGAATGGCATTGATGAGATCGAATGGTTGGAAGAGATAATCCTCACTTAACACTATACACCAAAATGTACACATATATTAAAAATGCAACATGTTTAAAGTAAACAAATCTATGAATAAAATATGGGTGCAAATAATCAACTTATATTAGAGCAGGGAAGGACCTTGTAGGGATAATGGAAGAAATCATAGAGGAAGTTAAAATAGATTTGACTCCATAAAATACTTAACTTCTGTAGATCATAAAAACCATCAAATTAAAATTCACAAAATGTGGAAAAAAGTTCTATGAAGTAGGTATCATTTAACCCACACTTTACAGATGGGGAAATGAGGATTAGAGAGGTCAGATGACTTGCATTTTCGATTGACATAAACCTGAAGTCCACATGATGACATCAGACACTGAGATAACAATTTAGTAACAAGACACCTGACACCTGAATACTGGCCCTCATCCCTGTGTCCTTTTGGATCCAGCCCAGTTTTATAGAAGTTACTAATGGACTAGGCACTTTCTTTTTTGTTAAAGAGTCTGACTTACCATGTATTAAATTCCACATACACGATTGACTGCCTAGTGCAAATTACGTCTTTCAGATGTGTTATTCAGCTGAACAGTGAAAAGTTATTCCCAGCGTGAAAAATGTGAAGACTTGTTATTACAGACAAAGAGATTGGAAAACAAAATCTGGTGAAATTAAGTTTAAGTCTCAGGTTGTTTAAACATGACAAGGATCACACTGGAAATCTCATTTATCACCATCCAAAACTCCATCTTCAACCATCCAGACAAAAACTAATAGCAAGTAAAAACTCAGGTTACCTCTGATAGGAGCTAAATAGAATATCCTGAACAATGAACCTATGGGAGAAATTTGTGAACTATTTGAGAATCTTTCATATCATGTTTGCTAAGTTTGGAAAACAGATAAAATAGTCAGTGTTACTTTATTTTGTTTAGATTGAGCCTGAGGTTTTCTCCCATAGGGTTTGAGCATGTGGCATGACTCCCAGCAACCTGACTAGGGTCTTGGCTATTTTCACATCTATCTAAGGCAGATGACACATGGGCTGAGGCATGCAGGATTCCATGAGATTGAGGGAAATGAGGAGGTGGGGCAGACAGACCCTAGGGTGGCTCCCATGATCCTGCCTCCTGGTGTTCATTCCCTGTATCATCCCCTCCCCAGAGTTTGGGTCGGGGGGCTGTGAAGTGTTGCTAGAAATGGAATATGGCAAAGCTGGTAGGACATCCCTCCCACTCCTATGATATGGTGAGACCCGTCTTGCTAGCTCACTCTTTGCTGGTTGGAGATCTCAGTGACCAGTTGGGGGATGCCCTGTGGCAAGGACCTGTGGGTGGCCTCTAGGGGCTAAGGGTGGTCTCCAGCTTACAGTCAGCAAGAAACCAGCACCTCAGTCCTGCAGTCATAAGAAAATGAATTCCTCCAATGACCTCAGGGAGCTTGCAAGCAGAGCCTTCATGGTTTGATCCTCCAGGGAAGACCCCACAGCTGGCCAATGCATTTAGCAGCATCTAAACAGAACATCCAATTAAGTCATGCTGGACTCCTGACCCTTGGAAATGGTGAGATAACAAATGTGTGTTGTTTTAAGCCATTATGTTTGTGGTACTTGATGACACGATGACAGAGAATAGAAAGAGAAAGAGAGAGGCAGGACCCACAGGGGGAGAGTGAGGCGAGGGTGGGCCAGGCATGCTGGAGGGGCTTCCGGCTGGGCTGTGCTCACTAGTTTGGATTTTGTTTTGAGTGAGATGGTGCAATGGTTGATTGTATGTGTTGACTTGACTGGGTCTGGGATGCCCAGATACAAGGCCCAATATTTTTTCTGAATGTATCTGTGAGGGTGCTTCCAGAAGAGGTCAGCATTTGAATTGGTGGGCTGAGTAAATCTGATTGTCCACCCCATTGTGATGGGGTCTTATGCAATCCACCAAGGGCCTGAATAGGACAAAAAAGTGAAAGAAGGGGGGATTTGCTCCCTTTTCCTGACAGCTTGAGCTGAAATGTCCATCTCCTGGTTCTCAGGCCTTCAGACATGGACTGGAATTCACATCTCAAGTCTCTGCTCTGAGGCCTTCCAGTTACCCCACTGGCATCCCTGGGCCTCTGCCTTGCAGACTGCAGATTGTGGGACTTCTCAGACTCCATCATTTGTATGAGCCAATTCCTCATCACAAATCTCTTTCTAGATGTCTATATACATTATTGGTTTTATTTCTCTGGGTAATCCTTACTAATACAGATTTTGGTACTGAGAGGGATTCCAGAGGATTTTTAAGGATGTTAAGGATGAGTTTTATTGAATTGGTTCTGGGGTTTCTGGAATTTGCTCTCTAATCTGATTAGATTTAAAGATGTCACTCCAGTGACTCTATTTCTGGTAGAAAAGAGAGCACAGGTAGCCCACATGGTGTGAAGTAGCAGTAGGCACACAAAATATCTGCAGTGGATACTCTTAATCAACTGCTTATAAAAAGCAAGAAGCTAGGTGGTTCTGTATATGATACTTCCAAATATTTTTGGAAAACTAATGAGTATAATGACAGTGGTTGGTGGCTCTTGATGTCACTGGACAAAGCAGGGAAGAAAAGGATGAGCTCAGGGATTAGATTTCCCAGCTCAAGCACAGAATGAATCGTCTGGGATCTTCTATGTGTATCCTGGAGAATCTTTTTCTCCTATAGGAGCCAATGGAGGACTTTGTGCAGAGGAATGACATGATCTGATTTATATTGGTTGAAAAACACTCTGCTGCTCTGTCCAGAAAGGACCATAGGAAATAGGTCAGAGTATCCAGCAATGGTCCAGCTGAGAGCTGTGGTGGCCTGACTGAGGCAGCAGAAGCTGAGTTATGGAGGAAATGCTGGGATTCTGGATCTATCACGGAGGGGGAGTTGACAGTGTTTGCCAATGAGTTGGTCTTGGGGTTGTGGAAAGAAAAGAAAGAAGAGAAAGTTATGGATGATTCCAGGGCTTCCAGCCACTGGGTGGGTGGGATAAGTTTGGCTTTTGCTGTTGTGGTGCACTGGTTGGGTGGACAGGGGTTGAGAGCCCTGTTGGTCATGATGAGACTGAGATGGCCATAGGTCAGCCCAGCAGAGATAACAGCCAGGCAGACCCGCTGTCACACAAGTGTGGAGTTGGGGAGGAGGTCTGGGCTGGAGACGTGATTATGGGTCCCTAGAGTAGAGGTGATATTTAAGATCGATGGAGCGTAAGTGTAGGTCTGATCATGGAAGTTGGTTCGGCGCTGCCTGGATGACCTTGGAGGACGTGGAACGTGCTGGACCACAAAGGCTGAGTTGGAGAATAAAGGTCTCACCATGTGTTCCATTAATCACACTCATGTTGTGGGGTGGAAGGCTGCTCTCCATGGACCGAAATCTTTGAAAATCTCTGGCCTCAGTTTTGCTTTCGAGACATCACTAATCTCCCCACCGTGACTTCCTTCCAGGGAGCAAGATTTCTGTGGGAAGCCAGGAGCTCACAGATTGCTATAAAGTGAGGGATTCCACTGTTAGTCAGATGAAGGGAAAGAGAGAGGAGACCCTCTTCTCCCCACGTGCTTTGCATACACTTAAATCTGAGGAGACATGTGTCTTTAAATTCCGCTCTTCAAATCAGTCACCTGCTGCCAAGCTACTTCTGTACCTGAAGTCAGTTACCATCTGATGTCCCTAAAATAGGCCCGTGCTGACCAATCGTGACTCTTATAGAAGATTTCGTGGCGTCCTCAGCCTGCGCCCCTCAAGAATGAGAGTGTGACAGGCTGCACTGAAGCAGCTTCTGGGTGATGGACTTCCAGCCAAATGAGAGATGACTCTCTGGGTACACGGAGAGCACACCGCGGGGGGCGGGGCCCTGCCTGCGCGCGGGGGTGGGTTGGGGGTGTGGATGTATAGCTCCCCACAGGGCTCATACGGGACCTCCTGAGCACACACCATCAGTCCTTATGCTGCTCATGGCTTTCATATGGGTTCATGACTGATCCACAGTGAGGGCCATGAGAGGGCCGAACCCCCACCTGAGTCTAGCTCGAGGGCCCTGTTGGCCACAGCACATGGCTCTCCCCTCCACACCCTGCCCACGGTAATGCCAGGCACGTGGGGTGACTCCCTCCATCCTGACCATTGACCGGATCAGAGTGGTGGGGAGTGCCATGCACTTTGCTGACCAGGAAAAGAGACCCGACTGTCCTCCAACCCAAATGCAATAGGAAGTCCAAGCTGGGCCCCCACAAAGCCCCTGCAGGAAGCCAGCGTCCTCCCTGTCAGTCACCTCCCCTGCCTCCTGCCTCCTGCCAGGTCCTCCCTGTCCTCGAGCCAGGCTGCGCCCTGATGAGGCCAGTGGGACTGAACCATCTTCAGCCCACAGTGCAGAATCCAATGCCAAATGACCCTGAGCACTCAGCCCCTTCTCCTGCACCTCTGCACCAGTGCCCCTTCCAGTCTGCCAGACGGCTCTGTCCCAGGTGCAATTCAGATCACATCCGGCCTCTGTTTAATGGCCCCACTTCCACTGAGCAGGGCTCCGAATTCCTTGCCTGCTCCATCACCTGCCCACCTGCCCACCTGCCCACTCCTGCTTGCCACTGAGTTCTCAGGGAGAAAGTCTCCACCTTCATTTTCATAGTGCACATTCCAGCCATCTGGTCTACCTGAGTTCCCTGAATGAGTCCTGCTCTCTTTTGCCTTACTTACTTACTGAGTGGCCCTGAGTGAGTCAGTTGACATCTCTGAGCTGTAGTTTTCTCTTCTTACCACTGAGGATGATGGTGAGTACCTTCCAGGGCTGCTGTTTGGTGGCAGTAAATGCTGCTTAGCCCAGTGCTTGACATACAGTAGGTGCTCAGTGAAAGAAAGTCATTTTTGGGCTCCCTAACTCCTCTCTCTGCTGTATCTGGCTGCCTCCTTATTTCTCCTTTAGGACTTGGCTTAGATAACTCCTCTTACAGGGAGCCTTCTTTGACTTCATGAGTTAGAAATAAGTAGCTTCCACAGCCTCTCATTAAAGAGGATCTGCACATTGTAAGGGGAATGGATGGAGAGGGGGTGGAGATCTGAGGCTCCAGCAAACAGAGTGGAGGTGGTGCTATGGTCCCCACATGCACTGGTCAAGACGCACCTCCTCAGGCATCCACGTCTCCATCCAGGGAATAAAGTGAGAGCTGCGTAGTTGAGTGGACTTCCAGTGAATCCTCATCCTTTGCTTCTCCCCAGACACCAGTGACCTCCTGTCCCTCCTGCCCTAGGGCCTCCAGGATTGATTACATGGGTCCTTCATCACTGTTTGCCTCACTCAGCACAAGACCGTGGGAGGCTCTGTGGTTAGCGCTTGGCTGACCTCATTCCCTTTGCTCCTCATTCCTGAGGTTCTTCCTCCTGCTCTCTGGATCCCATGTTCAGGGTCAGCTGGCTCCTTTGCATCCTAACTCTTCTCATCTGAGGTGAAGTCTCACCAATAAGACTTGAAGCCAGTGTCATCAGTCTTCCCCATTGTGTCTTCTGAACTCAGGCGGCCACCTCCACAGTCCCCACATGGATGGACTCACAGACACCATCTCCTATTCCAAAATGAATGTTATAATAAGGCGGAAACTTTCATTTCTCTGGTTTTTTTTTAGAAGTAAATTCATCTCTTGCGATTTATTGATTTTCTTAAAAGGAAAGTAAATCCATTTTTTAATTTTTCTCAGCTTATTACCAGACACTTGGGTCTGGGACACACTGAACAAAAATCCTGTTAAAAGTGTTCAAAAACGTTTCCAAATCAAAATCAATAAAACTACACAAATATATATTTTGATTCTTCAAAGAACAAATATAGAAAATTTCATCAAAACATGCTACTTGACACCACCAGGTAGAGCTTCACAGCTCTGGTTTGAGCAGACATAAACCATGAGGGCTGTACAGAAGAAGCTTAAGAAAAATATGTGTGCAAACGTCTCTGATGCAAAGTCAAGCAGACTCAGCTCTGGATCTGGATACGTCGGATTAAACACATTCCTCCTTGACTCTCCCACTGACAATACCCATAAAAGCTGGATGGAATATGTGAGACAACTACTTAAAGACTCAGGAAAGTGGGTAGTAGCAGGTAATTTGGGAAAGAACCCCCAAATTTAATGTGCCACCAGATGAAAGGAGAGTTTACTGTTTTTTTCTCCCCCTCTGGTCTCCTCCAGCTTGAATTCAATGCACTGGAAACCCAGAAATGGGCAGGTAGACAGCGCTCCAGGAGACATTCCAGCTACGGCTCAAGGAGCAGGAAAGGGGACTCCTATCACAGAGACAATTCACGAGTCCCATTTTCTTCCCTGTTTTTAAATTTCTCCATGCCCCAATTCCTCAAGCAACCACTTGGAGGCAATGGCAACAGCCGGAAACAAGAGTACACAGGAACCTGTACTCGGAGGCAGGGTAATTGTCTTCTCCACAGTGTGGATCTGGAGTTCTAGGACCGGGAGGCCACACCTAATGCTGCTTCTCCTTCTCTGTTCCTGGGCTGCTGGACCTCAAATGAGAGCAGTTGAAGGAGTGCAGGGCAACTCAGGGGCTCTGAGAGCAGGGTCTCAGTTTTTTAGCCAGAGGACCTTGGGAAAATGACACTATAGGATAGTTACTGAATGCCCCGGCCCAGCACCTCCCTCCACCAACCAATTGTGCACACATGGTTGTCACCCTGCAGAGCCTTCCAACATTTTGAGGATTGAACTAACAGAGAGACCACAGATCAGGTCCCGCTGAGGGGCACGTGTGTGGAAAAGGTATAACAGAACTGCAAAGGCTTGGAAGCCTGATCTGACCGTGCACCACAGAGGGTCCAGAGAAGGCAAGTTGGAACTTGTGGCCAACTTGCCTTCTCCACGAGAGAATGGCCCAAAGCCTCACAACATAACACTGTACGTGTCCAGGATACAATCCAAAATTACTTGACTTATGAAGAACCAGGAAAATCTCACTTTTCATGGGAAAAGACAATCAGCGGACACCAATACTAAGACGACCAGATATTGGGATTGTCTGACAGAGAATGTAAATTAGTTATTATCCTTATTAGTTATCTATTTTATACATAGAAGTATATCTATGTTAAATTAGTTATTATTAAAATATTCCCAACAAGCAATCACAAACATGTTAGAAATCATTAAAAAATTAGAAAATGGAAATTTAAGTCCTGAAGAAAAGTACATAAAATTTAAAATAACACAAAACCTTCTGGATAGGCTCAATAGCAGAATGGAGATGATAGAAAAAGGAGTCACTGGACTCAAAGACAGATCAATAGAAATTATCCAATCTGAATAACAGAGACAAAGATTTGGAAAATGAACTGAGCCTCAGGGACCTGTGGGTCAACAAGAAAGTTCTAGCATCTGTGTCATCAGAATCAAAGAGAGGAGAAAGAGTGTGATGCTGAAAAAATATTGACTGAAACTTCTCAAATTTGGGAACATGCATAAACCAACAGGATCAAGAAGCTCAGCAAACCCCAAAGAGAATAAACTCAAAGAAATTCATGCCCAGACACATCATAATCGAACTGATGCAAACTGGACACACACAGAATTTTGAAAGCTGCCAGAAAAAATATGTGTTACTTGTAGGGGAAAAGCAATTCAGCTGGCTGTGGATTTCTCATTCAAAACCACGGAGGCAAGGTGGAGTGGCACAGGATTTTTAAAGTGTTGGAAGAAAAGACTTGTCAACCCAGAAATATATATCCAGAGATAAATACCTTCAGGAATAAAGAAGAAAAGAAGATGTTCTCAGCTAAAGGAAAGCTAAAAAATTTCATTGCCACCAGAACTGCTTCAAGAGAATTCCTTAAGGAAAATCTTCAGACAGAGAGGAAATGATAGCACAAAGAAACTTGGAAAGTCAGTAATGAAGAGAAAAACAGAAATGGGAAATATGTGGATACATAGACTGTTTTATGTTCTGAATTCTTTAAAATCATATAATATCACTTATATGTGAAATCTAAAAAATGATACAAATGAACGTACTTACAAAACAGAAACAGACTCTCAGACACACAAAACAAACTTATGATTACCAAAGGGGGAAAGGGTTTGGGGAGGGAGAAATTAAGAGTTTGGGATTAACATATACATACTACTATATATAAAGTAGATAAACAACAAGTACCTACTGTATAGCACAGGAAACTATATTCAGTAACTTGTAATAACCTATAATGGAAAAGAATCTGAGAAATTATATATATATATATTATATATAGTATACAATTTATACATGAATGTAATTTTATATACATACATATAAGTGAATCACTTTGCTGGACACCTGAAACTAGCACAACATTGTAAATCAACAACACTTCAATAAAAAATATGGTAACTAAAAATATGTTTCATAGTCAAAAGTAAAAAATTGTATCATTGTCTGAAGAAGTTTTCAATTTACATAATATAATATATAAGATGACTATCACATGAAGAGGGGGCTAAGGGGACCTATATGAAGGTAAGAGTTCTATGTTCCACTGGAAGTTGATAACATATTGTTTTTAAGTTGAAAAGTGAAGTATGTACAACGCAATCCCTGAACAACCAATTTGAAAAATTAATCTCCACAAAGAGGTAGTGAAAAACACGATAGATAATATGAAAAATGTTCAAATAACCCAAAAGAAGGCAGGGAAGTGGGAAACAGAGAAACGTAAAATAGAGGGAACAAACAGAAAACAATTAATAAAATGAAAAAACTATATCCAAATATACCAATTATTAACAGTAAATAAATAAAAAAAATGGTCTACATACACTATTAGAAGACAGGGGTTGTCAGAATGGGTAAAACAGCAAGAATTACCCATATTCTACCGACAGGAAACTCATTTCAAGTAGTTTAAAAGTAAAAGAACAGAAAAAGTTTTCTATATGAACACTAATCAAAAAAAGTGGATTGGCTATATTATCAGTCAAAATAGAGTTCAAAGCAAATAAATTTACCAGGGATAAAATAGGGCATTATTTAATGGTAAAGGAGTTAATTTACCAAGAAGACACAGCAATCCTAAATGTGTATGCATCTAACTAAAGGGTTTTAAAATACATGAAACAAAAACTGAGGAAAGTAGAAGGAGAAATAAATAAATCCATCATGATATTAGGAGTCTTCAACAGTCCTCTCTTAGATACAGAACTAGAGACAGAAGCTCTGGGAGAATAGAGAAGTGAACAACATTGCCAACCAGCTGTATGATAGTGCTACTAGCAAGACGACCAGATAGGGAATTAGACTGCCACCACCCATGAAGCTCCTTTCTCAGAAAGCCTCGGGTGATCTGGGTAACTAACCATCTGAGTGACCAAGCTTCTTCCTTCTCATATCCGAGTTCCTGCTCTTATGCTTTAAATTCACCAATAAAACCATATGATCCAGCAATCCCACTCCTGGGCATGTATACAGAGAAAACCATTTTTCGAAAAGATACATGCACCCCAATATTCGTAGCAACACTATTCACAATAGCCAGGACACGGAAGAAACCTAAATGTCTATCAACAGATGAATGGATAAAAAAGATGTGGTACATATATACAATGGACTAGTACTCAGTCATAAAAAAGAATAAAATAATGCCATTTGCAGCAACATAGATGGACCTAGAGATTGTCATACTGAGTGAAGTAAGTCAGACAAAGACAAATATCATATGATATCTACAAAATAGAAATAGAGTTACAGATGTAGAAAACAAACTTATCGTTACCAAGTGGGAAAGGTGGGGGGAGGGATAAACTGGGAGATTGGGGTTGACATATACACACTACTATATATAAAACATATAACTAATAAAGACCTACTGTAGAGCACAGGGAACTCTACTCAATACTCTGTAATAGCCTATATGGGAAAAGAATCTAAAAGAAAGGGGATATATGCATATGTATAACTGATTCACTTTGCTGTACAGCAGAAACTAACACAACATTGTAAATCAACTCTACTCCAATAAAATTTTTTAAAAATAAAATAAATAAATTTTAAAAAATTCACGGATAAAGAGTGAACCCACACAACCCTAGATATAATACCTCTGGACCCTAATAAAGGCAGAGCCCCAGGTCCCCAGGTGCTCTCTCTCTCTCTACCCTCGACCTCCCTGTGGGTTCCCGGGGGTGCCATGTACCTTCCAGCACTTGTGAGTAATAAAAGCTATTCCTCAAAGTTTCCTGATGGTCTCTGCAGAAGTGCTTCTGCAATCATAATAAGACCCATGAGGCCTGGTCCAGCCACAACACTAGTGCAGAATGTCTGTGGGGCTACCTAAGGGTAATACAGGCCCAGGAGAGTGTGCCAGGCATTCCTGGATGATAGCGCCGTTATCAATAGACAGGGACCTATACAACATCACATCTTATACAGTCATTAACTCAGAAAATATCATTGCTCTAAGTGTAAAACATACAAGTCTAAAACCTTTGAAAGAAACCATCGGAGACCAGGGGCTGGGAAAGTGTTCTTAGACATCACGTGACACCAAAAGGAAAAAAAGAGGATAAATCGGACTTCATCAAAACTTGAAGCTGTTGCTATAAAAGACACTTAAGCGAACGAAAAGGCAAAAGGGTTATAAGTTCAATGTTGTTCCACCAAAACTCACATGTTGAAGTCCTAACCCCAAGGACCTCAGTATGTAGCTTTCTTAGGCAATAGGGTCTTTACAGAGGTAATCCAGTTAAAATACGATCATTAGAGTGGGTTGTAATACAATATCATTGATGAGTGATAGACACAGAAACAGATGCTCACAGAGGGAGAATGATATGAAGAGACAGAGGGAGAAGACTGCTGTCTACAAACCAGGGGAGATGCCTGGAGCACATCCTTCCCACAGGCCCTCACAGGGAAATGACACCTTGATCTCAGACTTCCAGCCTCCACACCTGTGAGAAAATACTTCTGTTGTTTCAGTCACCAAGTTTGTGGTACTTTGCTACAGTGGCCAAAGGAAACGTACACAGCAAACTACAGACTGTCCATCTTCTTATCCATTCATGTGTTGATGGACTTTAAGGTTGTTGCCATGTATTGGCTGTTATGAATAGTGCTGCTATGGGTCTGCATTTTGATTCTCCCTTGCTATTCGGACTCTTTGTTACAAGAAAGGAAATGGAATTTAAATTGCCTTAAACAACACCCACCATGAAATGTATTGGTTCACGTAACTGGAAAGTCCAAAGGACAGTTTGCCTTCAGGCATGGTTTGATCCAGCATCCCTAATGGCATTATCAGGACTCTGGTTTTATTTTTTATCCCTCCATTGGTCCTGCTTGACTGTGTGGTCTTATCCTCTCTACATTAGGGAAAGATAGTCACCAGCAGCTCCAAGGTCCATTGTTGTATCTGTGAATGGGCGCAAAACTTCCTGTAAGTTCTGTTAAGACAACTGTGAGGAAGGTCCTGCTTAGGTCACATGCCCATCTCTCCTGCACCAGGTGTTTTTATCTCAGGGATTTTGAGTTCTGGTCCATGAGCTGATTGGCCAGGTGGAGGTCACATGGCCACCTCTGTGCCCTGACATCAGGGTGGGTGGGGATAAGGAGAGGTTGGGTCAGCATCATTCAAATGGCACGGAATGGGCAAGGCTGGAGGTTGAGACTGGGATCAAGCATCATGGCACCACCACACTTTGGGCTTTAGAAAGGGCAGGGAGCGCCATCAGGATGGGAGTATGGACTGCAGGACAGATCAGTGGCCATAGCTGGGGTGTAGCTGTGTGTCCTCAGACTGTGACTGAGCCCAGGGAACATGGGGATGATGGCATCCCCTCCCCCGCAGGGTTGCAGGGGCGTTGGGAGGATAAAGTCTTGTGCAGAACTTTGCAAGAGCCTGCCTGGCCATGAGAAATCAGTCACTGCGACTCCTACTGCTATATTGTTGTTATTATTATATGTGATTGCTTTTGTATTGCCTTGCAAATTACACTGTCATGCAAGAACTAAATTAATATTAGCTGCCTTCACTTGCAGTCCCACAGACATTTCAAGTGCTTTTAATAACTCAGTGCATCTGCAAATTCTGTTCCTTCTGCCTGGGAAGCTCCTGCCCAACCTGCAAATGAATACCGCGTGTTTTAGTAGTGATAGCGTTTTAAACAGTATTTGCAGTTTTGCAAGTTCTCTCCCTGTCCCTCACGCCAGCATCACAATCGTCCCTGCTCCCTTTTGACACATGTGACGTCTGAGGTCCACACAGTGCGACAAGGATGTCAGCCCGTCTGGCATTACAGTGTGCTGCTTACCTTGTCTGCTTTGGCTCCCGAGCCCCCAGAGGGCAGTATCCAGGACGCATTCATCACTGTGTCTTAAGATCTGGGTGTACCCAGGGGCTCTAAGAAATACTACAATTGACTCGTCACGAGATAACACACGGAACAGGTAGCATGCGCGTGCACCCGGCAGTTACAATGGTTATCATCTCTGTTTCTCATCAGTGCAAGGAGAGCATCCTGGAAGAGGGGGAGCCCACTGGGAGAGCACAAAATGGAACAAAATCACGGGACCCCTGCCTGTACCGCTGCTGCCTGGGGGTCCCGTGCTGTCTCGGTTCCCTGGAGTCCATAGACGACCCCGTGGTCGATCTCAGTGACACCGAGCGCCTCAGGATGGCTGAGACATGTATTCATTGGGCACAGGATGAGGGCAGGCAGGGGACGGCAGAGGCTCCTTTTAGGGCACTTCCAGAGGGAAAGCCTTCACAATCGATTATTGTCTGTTTTCTTCCCATCTGGGCCCAGCAGCGTGGGGTCAGACTGCCCTGAGGTTTTGTGTAAACGTGTCCAGGCCTCACAGGGAGATGAGCCCGGCTTTGGACCAGAAACAGGATGTGGCTTTTCAGAGCTTCCGCCTCTCCATCAGACACACATGAGTGTCATGACTGCTCGGTGGGGTTTTTCAAAGGTTAAATAAGGTTGAGTGAGAAAGAGGCATATAAACTTGATTTTACATTCCTTAGAATATAAATGCTACTTAAACATTTCAGAGATATTTTTTTCAACTCTGAAAAGTTAGAATAATTTTGCCTGCCATGTTTAGCTGTTAGGATGGCATCTAAAAATCAAATACAGTAATGAAAGAAAAAAGGAAGTGAATGTATCCTCTCAACTCAGCAACTGTGTGTCCCTTGCTTGAGCTGAATAGATGCTGCCAGGCTTCAACGAATTCTTTTTTTTTAACTGAAGTACAGTTGATTTACAATGCTGTGTTAATTTCTACAGTACAGCAAAGTGATGCAGTTATACATATATATATATATATATATATATATATATATATATATACACACACACATTCTATTTTATATTTTTTCCATTATGGTTTATCATAGGATATTGCATATAGTTCCTTGTGCTATACAGTAGGACCTTGTTGTTTATCGATTCTATATATAGTAGTTTGTATCTGCTAATCCCAAATTCCTAATGCATCCTTCTCCCAGCCCCCCTGGGCAACCGCAAGTCTGTTCTCTATGTCTGTGAGTCTGTTTCTGTTTAGTAAATAGGTTCATTTGTGTCATATTTTAGATTTTACATATAAGTGATATAATATGGTATTTGTCTTTCTCTTCTGACTGACTTCACTTGCTATGATAATCTTTAGGTCCATCCATGTTGCTGCAAATGGCATTATTTCACTCTTTTTTATGACTGAGTAGTATTCCACTGCAATGGATTCTTGGCTGTCTCTGCCAAGCCATGTCCACGCTGAAGCCACAACAGTCCTTGGGCCACACATCTGACCATCTCTTCTTTGCATTAACCCTTGGGTGGTTCCTCATGGCCACAGAGCTCATGCCATCATCTCCTTAGGATGACATAGGTTTTCTGAGATATGGTCCCACCCACAGCTTCTGCCTTGCAATATATTTCCTCTCCTGGAAGAAATAAGAAAACTGGAAGAAGCAAGTTCAAAACATTTCCCCATTACTGTTGACAAGAACAGACAGAGGGACAGAAGGTGCATTCAGCTCAATGATGCAGGGAAAGCCCTGCCCTCCCATCAGGAGGATGCTGATCCCCTCCTTTAGCCCAAGGCCCAAGGGCAGCAAGCAGAAAACCTGCCCTGCAGGTTTTGTGACTTGAACAAAGTCAGGTTTCCTGTCTCCAGGAAAGAGCTGGATTCGGATGAACAGAGGGGGAGAAAAGGAGTGCCATCCTCCTGTAGAGAAGTTGCAACTGCCCTGCAGATTCGGAGCGATAAGGACCTTATCGCCGGGACTGGCCGTTTGATCATGTTGCCATCTTGGGATTTGCTCACTTTTGCGGGGCTCGGGGATATCTCTGCATGACAGCCCAGTGGGGACTGTGGCAGTTCGCTTTATCTGATCCTCGGGGAAATAATTTTCTGAGTCATCCGAGGAGTGATGGCTTCTGAAGGCTGCCAACTCCCCGCAGTGGAAAGGCCCGTGAATCTCCACCAAGAAGACATCATCATGTGAGGAACTCTGGGCAGGAAACCCTACTTCTGAGTTTCAAAGGCTGCTCACATAATTCCCTGGCAGGGACGGAAAGATAGTGGCGGATGGAGTTTGGGGTCCCCCAGGAGACATTTCATGACAATGTGAGCTCTTTGAGGCCAGATATGTCCTAGTCCCAGCCGTGTGCCTGGTTCCAAGGGCAGTGCCTGGCACCTGCAAAGCTCGGGGAGCGCTGTGCTTTGCTGGTGGTGGGTGTTGTCTCAGCAAAGTTGCCATCAGCCAGGGTCTGGACGTAGCCCCCTGCGGCTCAGACTTGATCACACATAAATGGGCAGCTCACGAGAGACAAGTGTGAAACCCACACGGCAGTGCTTTGATTTTCAGCTCTACGAGGCAGGAAGTAGAAACCTCCCAGTCTCTCCCTGTAGAGAGGGTTATTGGTTGGCAAGTTATATCCCATTCACTCCTACTGTCATTCCATCCTTCAGAGCATTAGCGGCTCTTTCTAAGATCGTGGTAACAGGCTCCCAAACCCCAGCGCGGCCCCAGCCTGCCGCCTTCGCCTTCAGACCACCTTCTGTAGGCCAGCCGCCTTGCTCCACGTGGCCTGCAACTCACTGACAAGGACTGTCTTTTATCTCTTCGCCAGCTGGATGGATTTCTAGCTCTGGACCGCACCTGGAGACCTAGGCTGGGCATGGCCCTGACGTCAGCAAGATGCTCCCTCCCCATAAAAGGATGAAATGGGCCTCCTCGTCCATGAGGTCAGGACCAGGGCCACAGTGGGGACACCATTACAGTGGGCTGGGTTCTGAGACATGGCGTCTGACATGATGGAAAATTCCATGAAGCTGGAAACCCCTGAACGTCCAGGCCGTGCAGTAAGGGTGTTTGGGCCCTTTCCTGGGCTTCCTACAGGCTCCAGTCCCTCCCTGGCTTCCCTGAAGTCAGCCTGCAGTTTGCAGACAGGAGCGCAGGGGCCTCAATACGGTGCCAGAGCTGCAGGTAATGACACCAGGCGGCCATTGAGCTCAGTGTGCTCAGCCGCCAGTGCTGACTGGCTTAACGAGTGGATGGTGAGTGAGTGCCTAGCGCTCCCCACTGTTTACTGAGCACCTGTCCTGCGCCCGGCTCTGCACGGGGCACATGGGCACAGCAGGAGTCCGAGAGATGTGCGCTGGCCTGTCTGGTGACAACAGTTATCCAGATGCCCACGTGCTGGCCCATGGTGGCTTCTGGACTAGACACGGGGTCACAGGGAGACGAGGGGTTCTGCCCCCACGGGGCTCACCGTGGTCGGAAGCAGACGTGGGCCCAGGGCAATGAAGGGAATGGGACTCATTCCTCTAATTCCCTGCTTTCTCTCCACTTAACGGCTGGGCTGGGGCAGCCTTGTGTGCCCCTCTCGGGGTTCAGCCTGCACACCGTTGATTTGGCTGCTGCACTCCTGTGCTCGGAGGTGGCTTAGGACTCCGGGAGGGAGCACTTCTCCAGCTTCCGTCCCTGGCAGAGGCTGAGGCGCTGAGGCACTTAGGCAGCATTTCTGGCCTGGTTGCTGTGTCCACCCCAAGCTGTGTTTCCTTGTCTGGCCTCAGGGCTGGAGGCAGCCTGTCCGAACCCCCTCGCCGCAGACATGGACGGAGACAGAGCTGTGGGCAGTGGACAGTGACATGGACAAGGGACTCCCACAAGGAAAACTCTTTACCTGGACGTGTGACCTCGATGCCCCGGCGCCCGCTCTGAGGCTCCGGGTCCAGGCTGGGCTCTGGCGTAGGAAACAGTCAAGCAAGGCTGGCCCCCACTGACCTCTCCACAGGATCAATCTGATGATAGGGCGGGGTTGTGGAGGGGGCAGTGCTTGGCACACAGCAGGTGATGGCAGGTAGCTGTGGAAGGAATGAATGCCCAAGAGAGCCAGTGACCTGTGAAGAGCAGGGCTGCATCCCGTGTGGGGAAGAGGCGGGGTCATCACAGCAGATTCTTTAGCGAGGACGCATCCCCCTGGGCCTTAAATGGTAACATCATGGTGAAGTGTAACACACAGCATGAAAATAGCATCCAACACGAATTGAGTCCTCATGTGGACTGGGGATGGTTCTGAGCATTTCAAGTGAATAAACTTGTCCTGATCCGACAACAAAGCACCATGTGGCTTTGTCACTTATGGCCATTTTACACACCAGGAAGTGACACAGAAAACACAGATGGGATGTTGAGATCTAAGGGATGCATCTTGTCCAACGTGGAGGAACTGCCGGGGTGATAAGCAGGCTGGTGGGCGGGGGAGGTGAGGGCAGTTCTGAGTCACCAGAACAGTCGGAGGCTGGCTAAGGATGCAGACATGCAGCCGGCGGTCTAAGCGGCCAGTGGCGACAGGAGTGGAGAGCTGGGGCAGACGGATGGGAGCTGCGGGGTGGAGTGGGCAGTGTTTGGGGACAGAGGAGAGGAGGGACTGCATTGGACATGGCCGGGGGAGATGCTGGAGGCTCAGGGCAGAGGCCCGAAGCACAAAGACTGCACACGGAGCTTCGGGAGATTTCTGGGCAACCATGGAGCTGGACAGAGAGAGCCTGGGATGACAGAGCAGTAGGAGGAACCATGGGAGAGAAAACAAGAGTGGCCACAGCGTCCTGGGCTGCTGGGTGTCTCTGTGAGATGGGCTGAGACTTCCGCTTTGAACCAAAATGAAAACCTCTCTGCAGACGTTGGTGGCAGCGTGGGTGCATGCTGAGGACAGGGTGGTAACGCCGGGATCATTCCTGCAAGATGAGCTTGAGGGTGAGGGAGAGAGAGTGACGTGGGACTGGGGCTTCGAGAGCCTTTTTCTTAAACTTGTTCTCAGAGGACAGAGCGTGAGCAGCTTATGAGCTGACCTGATGGGGCTGGGGAAGCAGAAGAGGGAGGCACGGGGGGGAGGTCACAACCCCGAGACCCCAGGAAGCCAGGTGCCATCTTCAGGGTGAGTTCAGCACCCAGGTTTGGCATCCCACTGGGGTGAGGGTTCCAAGCTGGCCTCAGTGTCTGGGTGAGGGTCTCAGGGTTCTCTCCACACCTTGCGAAGGCTGCCAGGAAGTCCTCCCAGGGTGGGGAGGGTCTGACTTCCCGTGGGTGCACCTAGAGGTGTGGGGAGCAGCAGGTGGAGCCTGGTGGGCAGGACTCTCCCTAGAAGGACCTCATTCTTAAGACCCAACCGAAGCCCACTTGGCTCACCAGGTGAGGAGCAGGTAACTTACCTGTAGGACCCACCAGGATGCAGGGGTGGGGCGGGATTCCTTCTCAACACCCCGCTCCTCCCGTGTTCTGTGTTCCTGGAGCTTCTATTTGTTACTTGAGCCTTGGTGTCTCCCAATTTACTTTAGTCAAGGGTTGGAGTTCATGTGCAGGGCCTGCCTGGAGAGAGCAGTGCCCACTGCAGCCTTTCCCCTCTCCCTCAGGGCGGGTAACGGGGCATCACGACAAGCGGGGAGCTCCCAGGGCAGGGTAATGGTTCCCAGGGTGGGGGTGGGACAGACTAGATGTCCCTGTCCTGGGATAGACTTGGACCCCAGGGGAGAGGATGCAGGTTGGCCCCCTGCCCTACAGTTCTCTGCAGGACAGCCAGCCCTTCAACTATTTGAAAAGAGGGGTCTGAGTCCAGGGCCCTGATGCTGTGGGAGAGGGCTCTTCCCCAGCTCCAGAGCAGGAGCATTCAAGGCTCTGTGGTTCCCAGGCTGCCCTGGGGGCTGATCACTCACCAGGAGGGGACCCTGGGACTTGGGCAGAAGCCTCTCCTAGGACAACATCCTGGCCACAGCTTATACAGGAATCTGCTCACCTGCAATGATGCACCTCTGCGAGTGTCTGAGGGAGTCTATACCCGCAGACAAGGGGACCGAGGCTCAGGCTGGGTCCACATACCAGACCAGACTTCTGATGAGTGACAGGGGGCTTGGACCCAGGTTCTGTGTGACTCCCAAAGCCGAAGGGCAGACGGCTGCCCCACCGAGCTGCATCGATGCCACAGAGGGACAGGAAGGACCCCTACAGTCACCTCCCATAGTCACTAAGGCTGAACACAGGAAACCAGCTGCCCAGGAGGGCGGCAGGCCAAAACCCCGAAAGCCGGCAGGGAAAGCAGAGCAGTGGCAGAGGGACCGTCCAGGATGGTCTTGGCCTCCCTGAGGCCTCCCTGTTCTGCTCCTCCTTCATGGATGAATGGAACCTGGACCCTGCCCTCTTCACAGCAGGCCCTCTCCCGGTGCCGCCTCGTAGCCTGGGGAGCCCCTCTTGCTGGGGTAAACCCCCAGAAGATAATGGGAAAAATGGGAACCTCTGCTTGCTCCGTGGTGCCACCCTACATGGGAGTGGCCTTCAGTGCTGCTGCGGGGTTAATGACCATCACACAGCAGGCAGAACAGCTACCCTGCATCAGGGAGGCCTGTCATCTGGGAGGGAGCAGGACCAGGCTCTCGGGGTCAAATGGGTCCAGAGCACTTTGCAGTCATTGGGTCCTGTAACATAACTCCTCCCAAGGTGGTGGGGGGACGCCATGGTGTCAACGTGAACTAGCAGGTGATATTATTCTAGGGTGAGATTCAAGCCCTGACCCTCTCCTTCCCCATCTTCTTCTGAGTGGCCCCTCAATGCCCCTTACCTATCCTGCTGGCCTGGATTTTCCTCCAGTGGGAAGCAGCCGTTAGACCTTTGGATGTGTGTCTCTTCCTGCCTGAGTGTCCTCGCCCGAGTTCTTGTCCTGCCCGATAAGGCCATAGGGATCTCGCTTTCGAAGACCGCCTTTCATACATGGGGCCAGAGTGGTTACAGGACCCAGGCTTTGATTACTCCAAAGAGGCCCCTGTGACATGTCTGAGTTACTCCTTGGATTAGTCAGCTCAGGCTGCCATAAGAAAGGCCCACACATGGGGCAGCTTAAACAACAGAAACGATTTCCTCACATTCTGGAGGCTGGAAGTCCAAGGTCAAGGGCTGGTTCCTCCTGAGGTCTCTCCCCTGGGCTTGTAGACACTGTCTTCTGCCCATGTCCTCACATGGTCGTCCCTCCATATGTGTCTGTGTTCTGATCTCCTCTTCTTATAAGGACGCCAGTCATATTGGATCAGGGCCCCACCCCTGTGACCTCATTTACTGTGATCACCTCCATAATGACTCATCTCCAAATACACTCTGCTGTCCTCGGGATTAGGACTTCAACACAAAACTTGGGGGGCACATCTCAGCCCATAATGCCCATCTTGGGGGCTAGGGAGTCACTCTCTTCTGGTATCACCCTTTCCCCTCCTGCTTGTCCCATGGTTGTCCCATCAGTCGTAGGCTTTCCAGAGCTCCAGGGCGATGTTGGTCCTGGCACAGAGCAGTGGAGGAAGGCCATGCCTCCTTCCTTCCTTTGTTCCCTCCCCAGAGAAAAACCTACTAACACAGCAAGCATTTGCTTGAAGGTGAGGATTCCCCATAGGGACGCCTTTGGGGAGTCCTGCGCATAGGCTGTTTGCCAACCACGTGTCCTAAGTCTCTGATGGATGGTGACAGGGGAGCATGGGGGGTGGGTACAGGGAGTTGGGGTGGAAACTGAGAGACTCAGACATCATGAGTCTGTGAATCGTGGGAGCTGGTCTGGGTTTTCAATCTTTAATTTGCTTTATTAGTGGGCTTCATTCATCTAACCGATACACATTTTCTCACACAAGAGGATAATTCTCCTTTGATCCCAAGGGAGAAACACATCCCTGGTCTTGAGACAGACAGTATTTTTATGGTATTTCTTAACGCTTTTGAGTATTAAACTTTTATGACCTTTTAAAAAATTCAGGAAGGAACTTGGAAACTCCAGGCATCCTGTGATCTTTACTTGTCAGGGAGGCAGCTCTCTGGAGTGGGGGAAACAGCAAGTTTGGGATCAAATGGCCCTGGATTCAAGTTCAGCCAGACCTCTGACCAGTTCCCTCGCTCCCTGAGCCTCCAATTCTACATCATTAAAGTGGGTGGTGAGGCCCGGGGGCTCCTTGTGAGGTCACATTTGAGGCTCTCAGCAGATGGTACCAGCCTTACGATCCTGTTGAAAGGCTGAGCAGATGGAGTATCAGAGGGGTGAGTCACTGGGAGTAAACGATTTCCGCCCAAGTCAGGGCAGCCTTCTTCTTGGCCTGGCCACACTTGTCCCTACACACTGGTGGTCTGGAAGGAGGTCTGAGCCTCGTCACAACTAAGCTTGGACGTGGACTCTGGGGTTGGCTGTGGTGCTTGGGGGTCCCAGCCCCACCACACTCAGAATAGAGTCACGTCCATGTGGTTGCCTTTTCCACCGTGCTCCACTCGCATTGAGGACGTAACGAGCTACTCTCCTTTGTCTGGCGTTTTCCATGGGCCAAGAGGGGACAGAGCACGGCACACCAACAGCAGCAGCATCTCTGCTCAGAGGGCCTCCCCGCCAGCTGGGGAAGCAGCCTTGCACAGCTGAAGTACAGCAGTTGTGGGGAAGTCCAGTCCAGCCCTGAGAGTTTGCAGCCCTACAGGACAGAGACTTGCACCTGCAGGGCCTGGGGGTTAGGGATGTGAAGGGGTGGGCTGGGGACCACGGCACTGGAGGGGCAGGGGCAGGGGCAGAGCTGAGGGTGGAATTTTCATCCGCTGAGCGGGGCTAACTGAGCAGTAACTGCACACCGCACGCTCCGTTATTTTCAAAGAATGTAACTATGCAATTCTAAATCTGTGCGCCAAGACAGCCCCACTCTAGTGTCAGATAAAGATGCATGAAGGAATGATTTTAATGAAAGGTACAAGCCGCTATTACAGAAGTAATAGGATGATGACAGGCATCAATAACATGGGGACAGACAGGCATTTCACAGGCGAGAGGCACTGGCGTTCAAAAAAGTGAATGCCCACTGCATGCGTGTCCTGAAAAAGGATCTGGAAAGCATGATCCCTGCCTTCCAGAGGTGGAAAGTCTGGAAAAGGCAGAAAGACCCTAGTCTACTACAACACAGTATGGGAGATGCTGTGCGTGACTGTTCAGCTCATGATGGGGCCAGCGTGTGGTCCCTCTGACACATTTAGGAGATGTCCTGCATCCCCGGCACAGGGCTGGCCGTGGTGAACCAGGGCCAGAGGAGACGAGGGGGTCCAGTCCTACAGGGTACCCTGAGCCCAGTTAGAGAGTTTAGACCAGATACCAGCGTCAATGTGGAACCTGCAGTGCCTTGAATGAGGCAATAGTACATTCGGAAAGATGACTTTATTGGACCAAAATGACCCACCAAACAGCACAATCACTCTCCCCTCCCCACCAGAAATGCCATAGAAATGACAGAATAAGAAAGAACAAATGAGAATATGCTATACATGGGGGATGACAACCAGGAAGGGATGTCAGGAAAGAAACAGAAGTGTTGTAGGATTTCTGGGGACGGTGAGCATCATCAGACTGATGGGGAAACCAGAGCAGACCATCAGTGAGAATGCGCAGGAGAATCTACTGCTGAGATCAGAGCGGTCCTCCCCCACGGAGCCTGAGCCCAGCGTCAGGCAGAGGAGGCGCATGGGAGCCATCTCCAGGGAATTCTGAACAAATGGGCCCAGGAAAGAGCATCTGAAGCTCCTTTCTGAACAAAACCAGGGCCTGCTGAGGCTGTGTGGCATCACAGTGGAGCCTGTTTGCTCCAGATCAGCCTCTCTGGGTCTGAATCTCACCCCTGCCCAAGGTCCCTAGGACGAGAATACTGACAATGTCTAAGTCCTGGTGTCTGGTTCGCTCTCAGCATCACTGGATGTTAATTTTTATTGGGCTTGTTTTGGGGAAGATTTGTAACCTGAGAATGAGGCTGATGAGGGCAGAGAAGCGTCCACAGAAGGGAAGCAGAGCTCTGCTCGAGGGAGCGTGTGCCTTCCAGGTAAATTTTCAGGAAGCTGAGATGCTGGGATTCCATTCAGGAGACATTACCAGATTGTATCCTAGGACGCAAGAAAAACAAATTAGCAATAAAAATGATCAGAGTTCTTGGAAATTTGATAACATTAAAATCCCCACAAATAGCAGACCAAATAGCAGAAAGGTTAGAGCTGAATACTGAATTACCCACCTAGATGACTGTTATGAAATTTTACAAAAAAAATGAGTGGAAAACGAGAGAGCAGAGATTAAAGGAGAAAAAATGCTCATAGATGAAAAGAGTCTCTTTTTCCCGAATTGAGAAAGCTATGAGTTTTTCCATCCAAAGTGTCTATTATGGGACAAGATAGATTAAGAAAAAAAATGCAAGCACTTGGATACAGTCTGGATAAATGCCAGCAGTATAAAAATTAAGACACTGTCCAGAGATCTTCATAACTGTGACAAAAGCAGACTCCCATAATGGAACAAGAATCACATTGGTGGCAAATTTCTAAAAGCAGCACCACACCTTGCGAAAAAATGTCCTTAAAGATCCAAAAGAGTTTTGATCCTATAATTCCATGCCTGGGAAAACTATTACTCAAGTAGAAGGGAAAATAAAGCAATTTCCATGCATGAAGAAACAGAAAATTAAATTTACCTACTGTGAGCACTTTTTGAAAAATAACTTGAATCCATTACAGAAAACAAAAGCAAACAAAAATCATGAGTCCAATAAGAAGATGGACTTGGGATCAAGAATAATGGTAAGGAAGAAACCAGTCAAGCTGGTAGTTAATGTAAATGAATTTTTAGGTATAATATTTAACATGAGAACATATTATTAATTTAATTTAAATAATAATTGTAAATATTTAAGGTGTACAGTACGATGATTTGATGTACATATACATGGAGAAATGATAACTACAGTCAAGCAACATCGTTTATTTTTTCACAGTTACCATTTTTTGTATATGTGATGAGAGCACCTGAAATGTACTCGCTTAGCATGTTTCCACTATTCATTACAGTCTTGTTAAGTATAGTCATCATGCTGTACAGTAGGTCTCTAGACTTAGTCATCCTCCATTACTGCAGCTTTATAGCCTTGACCAGATTCTTCACATTTCCTCCACCCCCAGCCCCTGGCAACCACGGCTCTACTCTCTGTTTCTATGGATTCGAGATTAGATTTTTAGATTCTACATGTATAAGTGAGACTGTGCAGTTTTTTTCTTTCTGTGTCTGGCTTATTTTACTTAGCATGATATCCTAAGGATATCCAGGATATAACCAATGACTGTCCAAATCTAGCAATAGGAAGCAAGGGTAACAAGCATTTCCTGAGAGCACAAAATCATGCTCAATCAAGACCTCAGTCCTAGGTTCCCTAAATAATCACTTATGTGTGCCTCATAACTGGATATACTTAAATTTTCCTTGAAGCTGTTTATATCTGAAATACATTACCTCTCAAACTAAGAGGATCCTTATTCACTGTGTCTGGGTTCTAGACATGGGGCACCTAGCACAGTATGTATGCACAGGTGTCCAGTTTCTTCAGTCTTCTTGCAAATGGCAGGATCTCCTTTTTTTTTTTTTTTTGCAGTACGCGGGCCTCTCACCACTGTGGCCTCTCCTGTTGTGGAGCACAGGCTCCGGACGTGCAGGCTCAGCAGCCATGGCTCACGGGCCTAACCGCTGCGCGGCATGTGGGATCTTCCCGGACCGGGGCATGAACCCGTGTCTCCTGCATCGGCAGGCGGACTCTCAAACACTGCGCCACCAGGGAAGCCCAGGATCTCCTTTTTTAAGGCTGATAATATATATATTTATAAAGTATATATATATATATATACATATATGTACATATACTTTATCCATTCACCTGTCAACATGCCCTTAGATTGTTTTCATGTCTTGGCTATTGAGAATAATGTCACAATGAACATGGGAGTGCAGATATCTCTTTGAGGTACTAATTTCATTTCCTTTGGGTACATACCCAGAAGAGGGATTGCTGGATCATATGATAGTTCTATTTTTAACTTTTTGAGGAACCTCCACTGCTTTCCACAGTGACTGCACCAGTTTACATTCCCACCAGCAGTGCACAAGCATTTTCTTTTTCTCACATCTTCACTAACACTTTTACTTTTTTGATAATAGCCATTTGAAGAGGTAGGAGGTGATATCTTTTGGTTTTGATTTGCATTTCCCTGATGATTAGTGATGTTGAGCACCTTTCTATATAGCTGTTGGCCAATCGTATGTCTACTTTAGGAAAATGTCTGTTCAGGTTCTTTGCTCATTTTTAAAAATTGGGCCGTTTGTTTTTTTGCTATTGAGTTGTATGAGTTCCTTATGTATTTTGTATATTAACTCCTTATCTTACCAGAGATGTAGTTTGCAAACATTTTCTCCCAATCCATAGATTTCTGTTTCATTTTGTTGATTGTTTGCTGTGCAGAAGCCTTTTAACTTGAGGTATTCACACTTGTTTATTTTTTCTTTTGTTGCCTGAACTTTTGATGCCATATACAAAAATTTCATTGCCAAGGCCAATGCCAAGGAAGTTTCCCCCTATGTTTTCTTCTAGAAGTTTTATGGTTTCAGGTCCTGTGTTTATGTTTTTAATCCTTTTTGAGTTATTTTTGTGTACAGTATAAGGGTAAAAAGAATTTCATTCATTTACAAGTGGACATCCAGTTTTCCCAGCACAATTTATTGAAGACTATCTTTTCCCCATTATGTATTCTTGGCAATTTTGTTGAACATTAGTTGACTGTATATGCTTAGGTTTATTTCTGGGCTCTCTATTCTGCTCCATTGGTCTATGTGTCTGTTATTATGATAGTACCATATCATTTTGATTGGTAATATGATTTGAAATCAGGAAGTATGATGACTCTGTTTTTCTTTCTCAGGATTGCTTTGGCTATTTGGAACCTTTGTGGTTCCATATGAATTTTAGAATTGTTTTTTCTATTTCTGTGAAAAATGCCATTAAAAGCTTGGTAATATTTGCATTGAATCTATGTATTACTCTGGGTGTATGGCCTTTTTAACAATATTAATTCTTCCAATCCATGAACATAGGATAGCTTTCCATGTATCTTTTTTTATTTTAAGGGGTTTTTTTTTGATGTGGACCATTTTTAAAGTCTTTATTGAATTTGTTACAATATTGCTTCTGTTTTATGTTTTTGATTTTTTTGGCCCCAAGGCATGTGGGATCTTACTCTCTGACCAGGGTTTGAATCTGCACCCCCCACATTGGAAGGTGAAGTCTTAACCACTGGACCACCAGGGAAGTCCCTGTGTGTCTTCTTTAATTTATTTAATCAATGTTTTATAGTTTTCAGTGTACAGATCTTTCACCACCCTAGTTAAATTTATTCCTAAGAATTTTTTCTTTCTGACATTATGATAAGTGGGACTGTTTTCTTGATTTCCTTTTCAGATAAATCATTCTTGGTGTAAAGATACACAACTGAATTTTGTATGTTGATTTTGTATCCTGCAACTTTACTGAATTTGTTTATTAGTTATAATAGTTTTTTAATGGAAGCTTTAGGGTTTTGCATATAGGTTCAAAATAAATTAAACAACACATCAAAAAGATTACACACCGTGACCAAGAGGGATTTATCCCTTGGATGTAAGATTGGTTTAATGTACTCAAATCAACAAATGTGATACACTACATTATAGAGTGAATGATAACAATCACATGATGATCTCAATAAATGCAGAAGCATTTGGAAAAGTTCAACAACAATTCATGATTAAAAAAACTCTCAAAAAATAGGTATAAAAGGAAATTTCCACAACACAATAAAGATCATTTATGAAAAGTTTGCCTCTAATATCATAACCAATAGGGAAAAACTGAAAGCTTTGCCTCTAAGATCAGGTACAAGGCAAGGATGCCCACTTTCAACACGTCTATTCAACATAACACTGAAGTACTAGCAAGAGCAATCAGACAAGAAAAAGGAATAAAAGTCATCCAAATCAAAAAGGAAGAAGTAAAATAGATATTTGCAGTTGACATGATCCTATATAGAGAACACAGTATTTTAAATATTAAAAAAGAGGATTTCCATGTGACAGTAGTAAGAACTGGGTAGGAGAGGGGAGAAAAAGGGAGAAAATCAAAACACACTAAAGGTCTTATTTTCTTCAATAGAAGAATATAACTGATTTTTATGACTTTTACAAAAAATAGTAAGCTGAATATATGTGCTAAAAGATTAATGGTTTCTGACTGGTTCTTGGTCAATTGGATGTCCAAATTCTTTTTTTAAAAGGAGAAGAATATTAAGAATTACTTTGCCCCATACTCGAAAATTAATTCCAGTTAGATTGTAAATCTAAATTTTTCAAGTTACAAATATAAACCTTTTAGAATACGAATGGGAAAATAACTCTGAGGAGACAGAGTTAAGGGTATTTAAGGATGCATATTTAAAGCAAAATAATACAGACCAAAAATATTCAAATGAAAAAAAATATATCTAGTTGAATCTATGTGTTTTAAAAATATAAAGTAAGTTTGTCAATATTAGTGTCTCACAAGGATGAACTACCACTTGGTTTTCCATATGGAAAATAAAGAAATTTCTTTAGCAAGAAAAGCTGCTCTGAAATACCATGAAGTCCTAAATAGCCTTAATGTATCCTGTGTGTCGAGGACAGGGGTGTAATTTGCTGCAGACATGTTGAAATGCTGGTGGAGGTGGGCTCACCCAGATCCAGCTGAGGACCTCTCATGGCACAGGGCAGATGTCTCCTTTCTAGAAGATTCTGACCCTGGAATGCGTCTGGTCCAGGGTTCAGGTAAGAGGTTGTGGACCCAAGCGAGGGGCTTAAATGTTGGTCAAATGGGTAATGATTCTTCTTTTGCATCCTGGGAAAAGGTCACAGTCACATCACTTGTTTTCTGTCTGAAAAAAACAGCCTCTACAAGACACCAGAGCGTTGCGTAGAGTTTGGGTCTTCTTGGAGGAAAGATGCAAAGTGTGGTTCAAAAATAACCAGAAGGGGATGGCTGAGGGACCCCACTGACCAGCTCCTCCCTGGGCACTCAGGCTGAGGTGAGAAACATCTTGTCTTGTGGGACTCAGGCTTCCTCCTGGCAACTTCCAGGGAACTGCCACTTGGAGCCACCTGTCACCGTGGGTCTCTCAGGCTAAGGTGCACTTTGACACTTGGCACATCTTTCAAAGCCTACAGGGCCCCTTCTGTTGGGGCCCACCCTGGGAAGATGAGTGTTTCATTTTTAGACCTGGACACATTGGGGCTGCGTCTGGGATGGCTGCTTTATCCAGGGGTCTCCCCCTAGAAAAAGGCCTCCACTGCCTCGGACAGGAGACCAGAATTCGAAGGGACCTGCCTGATGCTGGTCCCATGGCCCATCTCTCCACTGGCTCTCAGCAGTGCCTTGCCTGTCTCCCGGCTCCTCCCTCCAGACCACATCTCCCCCTCCCCACCTCTCTCTGCAGCCTGGGTGGTCCCCAAGGCTTTCACTCCTGCTCCTTCTTTATCATGAAGTTCACAACTGCCACCCTCGGGCAGAGTCCTTGGAGGCACTCACCCATTTCTGTATGGAAAAATCATTCCAGTGTTCTCAGCATCAAGAATAGTCGTTAACCACACTCACGCTCCTTGAGCATGACTATGCTTGGCATACTTATTTTAGTTTTTACTTGTCTTATCCCCGAATCTAAGGTAGAGTTTCTATTACTCTCTCCATCAAACACATGAGAGGACCACATCAGAGTTGGGGTAACCTGTCCAAATCTCATGGGGAGTAAGCAGCCCAGTGCTTGATCCTGAGCCAACTTTGGATGCTTCAACTTCAGGCTAAGAGGAGCCTCACTCTCACCAGGATCCTGCCTGGAGAGAGGTGTCCTTCTTCGGCCTCCTTACCCTGTGCTGTAGATCTTTTGGGAACAGTCACTGGGGAACACCTGGGGCTCCAGACAGCCCCGATGATGTTGGACACCTGTCTGTAGTGGTCATCAATCAGGGAGGGCCCACTGCATCCTGGTAGCAGGACCCCTGGCCATGGTCTTTCTCATCTGCCTGGTCTCACTGCCTTTACAGCTTGCAGATGGGGACACATGGGACAGAGCAGCAATGGCCAGACCTTGAGGAGCACTCACTACCCAGTAAGGCCTGTTTACACTCACATGATGAACTCTGCTTCTGTGGCCATGCTAAGCATGGTACCAGCAGAATGGCTCAAAGATGACTTGTTATATTTTGCTTCTTCCCAATACAAGGTGTCCTGAGATAAAGCTCAGCAGTGGGTGGACAGGCTGGCCAGACCCCAGTTCAAACCCCACTCTGCCCTCGGCTGGTCTTTCTGAGTGGAGCTTCCTTCTGTCCAAGGTGGTGACAACAGGGTAACAGAAGCGCCTTCCCACGGGGACAAGGATAACGAGGGCAGATGCGGTCTCCATGTGAAGCTCCCCCACACACTGAGATACAGGATCCCAAAGAGCAAGGCCATGTCTGTCTCCCTGTGCCCAGCACAGGGGGCTGAGTAAGGGCCAAGTAACTCATGTGGTCATCAGGCAGGGACACACAACAAGCTGATTCTGATCTACAGGCCGGGGGTTGTCCAGGAGTCACAGAAGCAGCTGTGGGACAGGCCGGGTGCCCCTCATCCTGTGTCATGTCACAGCGTCACACAGCATCAGTGCTGGCCCCAGCTCCTCCTTCGCTGATGGCAGCATCCCAGGCAGACCAGACCAGCTGCCTCATGGACACTCAGGGCAGGGTCCTTGGACCTGAGTCTGGCAGTGACAGACATGACGCAGACCACCAGCAGGAGAAACCCACGGTGCTGCCGGCAGAGGTCACGCTCGCAGGGTGCAGCTTCCTTCTGTTGCTGTGTCAACATGGGCAGCTCAGGAGTGGTCAGGTGTGGCTAAGGGGCTGGTCGTGGAAGTGGGGTCACGAGGGGCAAGCTTTGGAGATTTGAGAACGAGGGATGGATGGTACTTCCAGGAGGAGGCCTGGCAGCCATGGATCCTTCTCCTTAGCTGGAAGAGCCTGATTTATTGGGGAGTTCGCCTGTGGGCCCAGGAAGGACCCTCCCAGGTTCTCCTTCCATGTGGTGTGACCGTGTTGATGGGAACAGTGACACACCCCTGCCAGGACAGCTGCAGGGTGAGGGTTCATGATGAAGCATGTACAGGGGAGAGGGCACCCCCTCTCCATTTTCTGGGGCTTCATGTCTCCCTGGACCCCTGGCACTGCCGGGACCACCTGCTCAGCACACAGAGCGCCCTGGACCTGCTGAGGAGAGCAGGGCAGGAATCTCCTGGGCCCTTGATGGCACAGCTGGAAGCCCAGGGAGGCCTAGAATTACTGTTTGGCTGAGATGGGCTGGTTGGAAGGGGAGAGTTTGAGGCCGAGGGGTTGCCCTCATGGAAGAGGCACGGGGAGAATGACGTGGATGTTTCTTTTTTGTATTAATTAATTTTTTTAAACTGAAGTATAGTCAATTTACAATGTTGTGTTAATTTCTGCTGTATAGCAAACTGACTCAGATATATATATATATATATATATATATATATCCACATTTAAAAAATATTCTTTTCCATGATGGTTTATCCCAGGATATTGAATAAGGCTCCCAATGCTCTACAGTAGGGCCTTGTTGTTTATCCTTTCTCTATATAATAGTTTGCATCTGCTAATCCCAAACTCCCAGTCCATCCCCCCCCACCCCCATTACTATGTTTCTTACTAGAGGCAGGTCATGTGGTCGGGGAGTCCCAGCTGGGAGGAGAGGCCTGGAGAGGGGGCCGCAGCTGGGGTCCAGCCTGCTTTCCCCTCACTGACCCCACAGTCTTGTCCAGCAAAGCAGTTGTGACCATTCCCTGGTCTCACCTTGCCTAATTCCTGCCATGGATGGGGGCTCAGTCTGAGCCACCAGGATGATATGGCTTGCGGCCTGTCCTACTTGCAGGACACCCTCTGGCTCCAGAAGGAGATGATGGGGTCTAAGCCAATGGGAGCAAATTACCTGTCTGCTGGTGAGTTGATGATGTTTGGTCCACAGAGCTGCAAAGAATGGATCAAGTCTCCAGCAGCTTCCTGGAGGAAGAGGCACTTGCACTGGGGGAGACCCCAGTGGTAAATGTCCTCATTGGCGGGGGTAGAGGATAAAGTGGAGGAGAGACCCCTTTGAAATATTGCCCAGGTGGCAGCAAAAAGTGGTTCCAAGCATCTTTCCAGAATAAGGAGGTGGCACAGTCCTGCTGTGCCTTCTGCAGCACAGGGGAGGGGCTCGCTCAGCTCAGGGTGACTGAGCTCATCGCTCCTCCCTGAAAATAGCCCCTGGCAGATGGATGGGCCAGGAGGAGAGGAGAGAGCATTTTATTACTGCTCCAGGTCCCATGATGCATAGCTCCACTGTCGGCTGAGCTCAGAGAGAGGCAGCCAGGATCACACTGAACGCAGCTCCCAGGATGCAGGATATTAAATCAATCAAACTAAATTAAAAGCTTTGGCCAGCTCTTGAACTCAGGGTTGATCAGCAGCCCTTTCTTCTTATTCTAACTGCTTCCCGGGAGGATGCCCAGCCTGCAGGATCTACAAGGGTTGGTGCTTTGAATTATTTAGAGGAAACAGGGCTGGGACACATACAGGAAAGCATCCTGCCACAGAAATGCTGAGACAGCTGCCCCTGCAGGGAGCCCTGGGGAGGACAGTGTGTGTGTGTGTGTGTGTGTGTGTGTGTGTGTGTGTGTGTGTACATCCAGATAGACACGCCTGTCACCATGGTGGGAGTCCTGGCTCAGGAGACCCCACTCAGCAGCAGAGGGGCTTCTGCCTTTTGTCCTGAGGAGTCGGTCATCAATCCTCCCAATCAGCACTGAGGCAGCCCTGCTGTGGAGATGCAGGATGTGGTCCAGAGTTGTGGGTTCAAATCCCAATCCTGCTCCTGGAAGCTGGGAGATGCTGAGGAAGATGATTTAACCCTCTGAGGACCATCCTCCACTGTGAATGACATTATATATAGCAACTCTTATGGGCCTGATCCATCCCAGGCACTGTTCCAGGCTCTGTCCTCACAGGCGTTCATTCATCCCAAGCACAGAAGTTGAGGGCCAGTTGTGTTCCTTGCCCTGAGGGTTGCAGCAGGAAAACACAGCAGACCACATCCCTGCTCTCAGGGAAAAAGCAATCTAGTGACAGATCCATCTTAACTGTGTGGTTCCTCTGATGAAAACAAGTTGGGATGTGCAAGCAAATGTGAGATGGGGCCATTGGTGGGGGCTGCTGAGAGGAGGTGGCTGGAAGCTGAGACCTGTAGAAACAGGAGTTGATGGGGTATCAAGTAGGAGGACCTGCATCCCCAGCAGAGAGAAAGGCATGCAGGCCCAGAAGTGAGCACCAGCTGGATGGGTCAAAGGCAGAGAGAGCAGGCTCTGGTGGCTGGAGCCTAGGGAAGGAGGGCAAGAGTCGTGGGAGAAGGATAGATGGGGCACCCAAGGCTGGATCCCACAGGTCTTGTGGGTCAGTGTGGATTGGCTTATACTAGGGTCAATGAAAACCCAGGAGTGGGGGTTCAGCCAGCAGAGGCAGGATCCAGTCTTCATTGTAATGGGCCCTTTGGTTGCTTCTGGCACACATGATTGCCAGCCTTCACCTTTCCTGTTTCTGCTGCCAGGTCAGCTCTGCCGGCAGGTGTCTAGGTGGCTCCTCCCTCACCTTTCACACATATTTGGTCAGTTTTCCTGAAAGGCCATTTCTAACCACCTCACTTAAAACTGAAGCACCTTTTGCATAACGATAAAACAGTCAATTCTCCAAGAAGACATAACAATCCATACTGTGTATGCACCTAACAACAGAGCATCAAAATACATGAGGCAAAAAGTGATGGGACCACAAGGAGAAATAGATGAACGCACTATGACCGGCGGAGACTCCAACATTCCTCTATCAGAAATGGACAGACCCAGCAGGCAGAAAATCAGTGAGGACATAGTTGAGCTCAACAGCACTATCAATCAACTGGATGTAATTGACATTTAGAGATGACTTCATCCAACAGCAGAGTACACCTTCTTCTCAAACTCCCATGGAACATACACAAAGATAAACCACTCTTGCCCATAAAACATACTTAACTAATTAAAAAAAATAGAAATAAAACAATGTCTGCTCTCAGATAATAATGAAATTAAATTAGAAATCAATAACAGCTGGAAAACTCAAAAAACACTTGGAGAGTAAACAACACATTTCTAAGTAACACATTAGTTAAAGAAGAAATCTCAAGAAAAATTAAAAACGATTTTCAACTAAGTGAAAGTGAAACTCAACTTTTCATAGTGTGTGGGACGGAGCAAAAGCAGTGCTTGGAGGGAGATTTATAGCATTGAATGCATATGTTAGAAAAGAAGTATGGTTTAAAATTGATCATCTAAGATTTTACCTTAGGAAATTAGAAAAAGAAGAGCAAATTAAATGCAAAGTAAATAGTAAAATAATAATAATTTAAAAAATTAGAACAAAAATCAATGAAATTAAAACCAGAAAATCAGTAGAGAAAATCAGCAAACCCAAAAACTGATTCTTTCAAAAGAGCAATAAAATCAATTAGCATCTAGTCAGACTAAGAGAAAAAAGAGAGAGAGATGACACAAATTACTAATACCAGAAAGGAAAATGGGGACATGACTATAGATCTTATGGACATTAAAAGGATCATAAAGGAACTCTAAGAACTTTTCCATGCCCAAATATTTTATAACCTAGATGGAATCGACCAGTTTCTTGAAAGACACAAATCTGCCACAACTCACACACAAAAAATAGACAATATGAAAAAGCCTATATCTACTAGAGAAATTAGGTCAATAATTAATAACCTTCCAAAACAGAAAGCACCAGGTCCAGATGGATTCGCTGGTGAATTCTATCAAACCTTTAAGGAAGAAATGATACCATTTCTCTACAATCTCTTTCAGAGAATCAACACTAAGAAAATAAACAATCTGATTAAAAAAATGGGCAAAAGACTGCACCAAAGAAAATATACAGATGACAAATAAGCATATGAAAAGATGCTCCACATCATATATAATTAAGGAAATACAAGTTAAAACAACAATTAGACACCACTACACACCTATTGCAATGGTCAAAATGCAAAACTTTGACAACATCAAATGCTGGTGAGGATGTGGAGCAACTGGAACTCTCATTGATGTCTGGAGAGAATGCAGAATGGTGCAGCCACTTTGGAAGACAGTTTGGTAATTTCTTATAAAACTAAATATACTCTTACATATGATCCAGAAATTATGCTCCTTGGTGTTTACCCAAAGGAAATGAAAACTTATGTCCACAGGGATGTTGTTTATAGCAGCTTTACTCATAATAGATGAAACTCAGAAGCAACCAAGATGTCATTCAGTAGGTGAATAGATAAACTGTGGTCCATCCAGACAATCAAATACTCTTCAGTGCTTTAAGGAAATGAACTACCAAGCCATGAAAAGATATAGGAGAACCTTAAATGCATATTACTTAGTGAAAGAAGCCAATCTGAAAAGGCTATGGACTATATGACTCAACTCTATGATATTCTGGAAAAGGCAAAATTATGGAGACAGTAAAAAGATCAGTGGTTGCCAGGGGTTGGGGGGGGGCAGGGAGGGATGAACAGATGGAAAACAGAGGATTTTTAGGGCAGTAAAACTACTCTGTATGATACTGTAATTATAGATACATGTCATTATACAATTATCCAAACCCATAGAAAGTACAATACCAAGAGTGAATCCTAATGGAAATTGTGGGTTTGGGTGATGATGATGTGTTAGTGCAGGTGCATCAATTGTAATAAATGCACCATTTTAGTGAGGGGTGAGGACAACGGGGGCATGTGTGCCTGCGTGTGTGTGCACATGCATGTGAACAAGGGGGTACATGGGAAATCTCTGTACTTTCCACTCAATTTTGCTGTGAACCCAAAATTGCTCTAAAAATATTTAAAAGGAAAGAAAAAGTCTATTTAAAAGGAAAGAAAAAAACCCCTGAAGCCCCTTCCCTAGGTCCCTTTTCTTCCCTCCCTCCTCACCACAGGGCTCACCACCTCTTCTACTATATGTGTGTATATTTTCTCTTCCTATTTTTCACTTATCTTGTTTGTTGTTTGTTTCTGCCAGCACAGTATAGGTTCTTTGGTGATGGAGATGTTTATCTCTGTGCTCATGTTCACATCACAAGTGCTTGGAACAGTGCCTGGCATGCAGCAGGTGCTCAGTATATACTAAATAAATGGGTGGATGAATGAGTGGGTGGATGAACAGATGGATCAGTACTTCCCACAACCACCCACAAAATAAGTAATGTTAACCTTTGTTTCATGAATGTTGCCTGGTGGTCATGCCCACTCCTCACTGGGCAGTTCTGGGCATTGAGCTAGTTGATCACATGACAGGCCAACCTCAGGGGCTGGGGGCAGCACTGAGTCCATGAATTTGGGAACGAAGGCCAGGTGCATTGGGCAACCTCCGTCCAGGTGCTGAGTCAGCCCTGATTGACTGTGATGGAGCTCGAAGGCTGTGCTGGGCCCAGGTGGGCCTGTCTGGGTGGCTGGTTAGAATTCATCACCTGGACAGGTCTCTTCTTCCCTCAGTAAGTGTCCAAATAGGCCAGGGCACAAGCCTTCTGCCATAATATTTAGAGCTGGGAAGTGGTGCTGAGTGGATGGGGGGATCCTTAATCTGAAGGTTCAGCAAAGGGAAGGGTCTTCTTCAAGGTCAAAGCCTTCAGGAGCATGTACCACCATCCTAGTCAGTCCTCTCCACCTGGACGTAGTCCTGTCCCTTTTGGAACAGTGCTGACCCCTGGCCGAATCAGGGTGTTTATGGGTCACCCTGCACTGACAGGATCACCCTCATCCCCAGGCCTCCCATTCTAGGCTCTCCATCATTCTCTCCCCTCTCCTTCTTGCTGATCTCACCTGGGCCTTGTGTAGGGCTGATGCCCCTCTTTCTGGGGGGTCCACTCTGATCCTCCTCCTTGGTCTGGCTCCTGGGCTGGACCCATGACCTTACCAGAGTGCCTGTGCCAGGGAAGGCTGCACTCTGTCATGGAGAGTGCTGTGGACCCCTCGCCTGGCCCCCACCTCTCATCTCCTCTCCCTGGCTGACCTCAGCTTCCAGCAGGAGCAAATACGATGGACCCTTAATCTAAAACTGGGGCTTTGTCCTTCCTGGCTGGGCCCTGCTGTTTCTCTACTGCATGATGTCTTTTGATGGACAATGCCAGCCTCCTGAGACAGGCTGTGCTAGGGCTGAGCCCAGGAGTCCCTTGGTACTCTTGGACCCTTCCATCGGGGGGCATGGACTTTAACCTTCTCCTGATCCCTGAGTCCCCATCACCTCAGACCACACACACACACACACACACACACACACACAGCCGCCTTTCCTGCACCCCTGACCTGAAGCCAGGCTAGGTGGCTCCCTCTTAGGGATGCAGAGCTAGGGAGTCCTTTGCACCTGCCCCTCCAGGTGTGCGACTCCCAGATGAACCTGGTCCTTCCCATGGAAACCCAATCCAGCCTGAGGACTCCAGGTCGATGATGGTGGTTCTCCAAGTTCCTGGATACCCTCCGGCCCCCAGACACAGTGGTTTCTGCCACGTGACACCCAGTAGATCTGTGGGCGCTGCCAGCTGTGGCTCATGAGGGGCTGGCGCTCCGCTCTCTCCAGTTCTTAAGAGGATAAAAGGAATTGTGAGCTTGGGAGAGCCTTTTATAAGAAATTGTGGGTTTTTCCCTCTCTTTTGATGGCTAAAGCCATACAATTGAACATTTTTCAAGAAGAAGAAAGAGCATAAAACAGAATGTACAAAGCCTGGATTGCCTGTCTCCACGTGGAAGAGATAAAGCACTTGATGTTAAGAGATGAGAACTTTATCCCCGTCTTCTCGGGAGTGACCTTGGGCAGGGGAAGCAGTGCATGAACTCTGTTTCCTGAGGCGGGGATCAGGACTGAGTAGTCTTTCCCGAAGTGACAGGTGTGATCATCTCTTTGGGATTTGCTGGCATGGCTGTTTGCCGGTTCACTTTTCCCTGGCTTCTTCTGTGCTGGACATGGGGACAGAGAGCCTGTCCTTGCCCTGGGGAGACAGTCAGGGACCCCCAGGGTCAGAGAGAGAGTTCTGGTTCTCTGGCCCTTCTTTTTCCTGCTGCATGCATGCCTCCTACACCCCCCAGGAGGACAGCCCTGTCTGCTCACATGCTTGGTAGCTAGCAGAGAAGAGCCTGGCACCAAACAGCGCCCCAAAGCATTTGGGGCTGTTGAGTTGCTTCAGTGCCAATCCCAGAGGGGCAGCATGTTCTGGAAGGAAGAACCAGGATTCAGGCCACAAGCATCTGTGCTTTGAGTCCTGTTCTGCCATTTCCAAGCTTATAACAACGTGACGGTCTTAAAATTCCCTGATCCCCCACTTTCTTACATGTAAAATTGGGATAATACCAATTCCAGGTGGAGGGACTGGTCCTTACAGATAATGTTTGCAAAATGCCTTGTACATATTAGATGCTTCCTCAATATAACAATAGCCATGATAACAATAGTCATCGTTATTATTATTGTTAATTTTACAATTTCGGGCCGATTTTTATTCCCTCCAAACTGCTAACTATTTATGTATGTCAAAAAAAAAAAAAACCCTTGAAAGCACCATATAACAAAACAGAAGTGTTCCTCAGACACTGATACGTATGTGCACTGACTCGAGACAATAGATATATTTTCTGGCTTTTAAAGGGAATTGCATACTTTAATTAAAAAAAGAAAGTTTTCTTTCAGCATATTAATTATCTCGCTTGTCATAGGAGGTATTTGTTCCAGATGACAGGCCGTAATTAGCGCACAGAACAGACTGAAGCTCCCCAAGAGAAGCCTGGAGTCTGGGGGGGCCTGGGCTGCCGCAGCTCTGGCATTTCATCAGGTGTGTGGAGGGTGGGCTGGGGTCAGGGGTCTCTCTGGGTTCAGGCAGAGGGAAGGAAAACAATTTATCACTGCCTCTCTGAGGGTGCCCGGGATGCTGCATCTCCTCGTGGGGCCTCCCCAGGGCAGCTGTTCTCCCCACAGCGCTCAGCTCAGCTGCGGGAACATCCGTGGAAAGGTCAAGGGCTCTGGTTCCATTCCCGGCTTCACCAAGGACAGCACACATGATCTTAGCAAGTTCCACACGTGATCTTAGCAAGTTCCTTCAGGGCTCTGATGTCTCCTGTCACACTGCAGAGAGCCGACTGGGACAGCCTCGTATATCTATCATTTCCCTCCCTGCCTTCTACTTGTCATCAGAGGCACCTGTTTTACTAACTTGCCCACATAAAGACTCACACGTCCTGGATTGAATGCCTCCCCAGGCTGGGCCTCTGGGCAGAGACATGATGGGCCCCGCTCCTGCCTTGGCAGGGACCCATTAGTGAAGACAGACACAGGCATCGACGGGGCAGAGAGGATGCTCTGGTCCACAGAACACCTTACATTTTCTTCCTGGATGCACATTTCCAAAGAGACAGGGCTGAACATCTGACTTATGGCCAAGAGACCAGAGCAGAGATGGGGTCCAGCAATTCTAGACCTGCCCCTACACTGCCCCTTGCAGCCTCCCCTTTCTCCATTTGACAGCTGGTTGCAGAGGGCGAAGTGGAGGCTTCCTGGGAGAAGGAGGGGGCATGAGAGAAAAGGGGCCGAGTGCCTGAATGACTGGGTGAAGCACAGCATTCCCCGAACTCTAGCCAGAGAGGGGTTGTGATTGGCTTTGGAGCTGAGCCATGGGGATTTGAGCATCATCAGGACGCTCTTCCAGGATGGAGATGAAGGCAAGAGTCAGAGCCCTCCCTCCAAGGGAGGCTGGCTTTTCTCTTTGCCACGGTGGACCCACCTCACCACCCCTGCTGACAGGACCCTAGAGGGCGGGCCACCCAGCTTGCTGGTATCTGTGAAGGAGCACAGCCTGGCTCAGAAACATTCCACAGGCTCAGTGCAGAGCACGGCAGCCTCTCAAAGCTGGAAGGAGGACAGGTAGAGACTTTCCCAGCACAGGACCCGCTTCAAGCCCCTGAGAGGAGAGGTGGGGAGCTTACCTGAGTGACATGTCCTCATCTCATCACCGTCCTTAGCTCAAGACTGTTGTTTGATATTATTAACACAACCAGCATATTCTATCACGTATAGGCACTTGCACTGGACAAATGTTAAATACATTATCAAGTTTAAAATGTTATTATAGTAAGAGGGCACCTCCATTCTGTCGCAGTCCATCGGAAAAGGCTTCCATGCTTGAGCATATTTCTATTTCAAGATTAATTAAAAGATGATCACACTGATTCGCCGAGAGAGATCTCCTCTGCACACCCAGGCCACCACGACTGTCAATTTCTATTATCTACAAGCCTTACTGCCAACACTCCCTTCCCGCGGGTCTTCCCACCTCAAACACATTGGAGCAAAGCTGCTTGATGCTTATGAGGCGTTTTGATAAGACATGGGTTCCAATACATTTTATAGCATTCATAATGTAAGGAAACCTATGCAGCTTCAAAAACTTGTTTTAAGTATTAGAGTACTGAAGGATATATGCAAAATGTACAAGAACACATCAAATAATGATCTCTTTGAGGTAATATTAGCACCAGAGAGGCTAAAGATTGTACCAAATTGTCAGCATCTTCTGAGCCATGTGACCCTGGCCGCCCAGGTTCTGGTAGAGCCAAGGTGTTTTTCTCTTCAGGTCTGAACTTTCTTCCAAATCACAGAATGTTGGTTCTACCATTTTTGACTAATAGGTTACTAACCAATTAAACCCAGACTGAAACAAAGAGCTGCTGGAGTTGAATTTTCCTGGTAGGAATTCAGTGCAGGGCAGTCACTGGAGAAAAAGTCGATTGTGTGCTGGCATCGGCTGCCTGCGCGGCCACGGCCTGTCCATGGACTAATTCATCCAGTGAAACATTCAATGACCGTCTACTTAAGCTGCCTACTTGTACCAAGATCAGTCAGACCCGACCCAACTCTCCACATCTGGAGCAGCCTCCAGAGGCTTAGATGTCAGCACGAGAACCTCCAGAAGGATGCCCCAGTTTGGGGGAAGCGATCTCTAATCCCCAGATAGGGACGGTGAGAACTTCTTTGAAAGAATGTGAGCGAACCTCTACAATTTCAGCTCTGTGAGAACAGGGGCTTCTGCACTTGGCTCCATCCCTGCTGGGCCCCCACCTGCCTCTGGCACCTTTGCCCCTGCGCCACCACCGCGGCTGCATTTCACTGCCATTTCCTGGCACCTACTCTGGGCTGTGCCTCTTCTAGAGGCTTTCAACGCACTACCTAATTTGTCCTCTGGCTGTAGGGGACAGCTGAGTGGATGGATGGAGGCTGGTGTAACGAAGAAGTGAGACAGCTCCTGGACATCTCTTGCCCCGGAGGAGGGAGAGGAGGAGGGGAAGGGAGGGCCCTGAAGAATGAGAGGCGTTTGATGTCAGCGATGCTTAGGGATTGGCATTGGCGTATGAAGGCTCCTGAGGGGGCGGGGTACGCTGGCCTTGAGGGAATGAATATTCTGGAGTCGGGCTGCGATGGGCGTGCAGCAGTGGAGGGGAAGGATGCTTGCACAGAACACGCAGAGGAGCTGCCTGATTCTTCCTGAGGTTTAGTATTTCAATGGGCGCAGAGCAACTGCTCTCTTGACTATGCACGGCCTTTGAACATTGCTGCTGCTTTAGCATAACATTAAATTAAATGTGCTTTTTGTCTGTCTTTAAAAATAAACTCCCTGAAGGATTAGGCTGTGATTTTTTCCCCCTGGGTTTACTCTCATTTATCTGCAATCCCGTTCTTTCATGGTAGCTCAGAAATCCGAGGTACATTCCTCTATCGACATTTTCAGCTCATTAGCCTGGGCTAGTTGAGGTGAAAAGTTATTAGCGTTCCTTCGTTTATTTCTTCTCCCATCCATCCAGTCACATAACCATCAGACTGACTGCACAGTGTTTTCTGAGCCTGTATCAGGGGCTGTGAGTGGCTTAGGGAACAACAAACTCGATTCCTAGCATTAAGAACCCCAGATCGAGAATAGAAACCCCACATGTGGACTTTTTCAAGAGCTCACATCACATAAAAGTACCAGTGGAGACCAGACGCACCCTGGGTGCTGGCCGCACACATTGCCTGGGGGTGGCGCTCCAGTCTGGGGCAGATGGTCTGGAAGTGAGACCCAGCCTCTGAGAGCTGCATCTCCTGAGCCGGATGATTTACCAGATTTGCTATCCCCTGGGGAGATGGACAAGGCATGGTGTTGAGGGGAAGCAGTGGATGGGGACGGGTGGATTACCTTGCAGGGGGAAGCTTGGTCTCCAATTGCTTCCCACCAGAAAGGGTCTCCTGCAGGGCAGGGGCGAAGCTGGATTCATCTTTGTCCCCAGAAATGCTCAATGAGTAGTCAGGGACTGGCCAAATGGGCAGTCTGGCCACACCCTCTGCAACCTGGTGGCCTAGAGCCTCAGGCCCGCTCGGGCTCGGTGCTGGGCGAAGCAGGTGACTCAGGTTCCAGGCTTCTGTGAGGGACCAATGCCCTTGCCCTCTTTGCCCTTGGGTGCCAACCAACAGCAGAGCTTCCCCAGAACAATCACCTGGACACCAGCAGGTGCTCAGTGCTGCCCTGATGCTCAGTGTCTGTGGCCCCAGGAATACCACCCCAGATGGGACTTGGGACACTGATTTGGCCAAGAGGCTGTCAGGAGTGCAGGGAATCAGCTGACGTTTAGGGGGTAACTCCGAGGTTGTGAAGGTCTGCTTTTATTTGTTTATTTATTTTTTGACTTTTATTTTATTTATTTTTTTATACAGCAGGTTCTTATTAGTTATCTATTTTATACACATCAGTGTATATATGTCAATCCCAATCTCCCGATTCATCACACCACACCCCGGCACCGGCCCCCCCCGCCCCGCTTTCCCCCCTTGGTGTCCATACGTCTGTTCTCTACATCTGTATTTCTGCCTTGCAAACTGGTTCATCTGTACCATTTTTTTAGAGTCCACATACATGTGTTAATATACGATATTTGTTTCTCTCTTTCTGACTTACTTCACTCTGTATGACAGCCTCTAGGTCCATCCACGTCTCTACAAATGACCCAATTTCGTTTCTTTTTATGGCTGAGTAATATTCCATTGTATATATGTACCACATCTTCTTTATCCATTCGTCTGTTGATGGATATTTAGGTTGCTTCCATGACATGGCTACTGTAAATAGTGGTGCAATGAACACTGGGGTGCATGTGTCTTTTTGAATTATGGTTTTCTCTGGGTATATGCCCAGTAGTGGGATTGCTGGGTCATATGGTAATTCTATTTTTAGTTTTTTAAGGAACCTCCATACTGTTCTCCACAGTGGCTGTATCAATTTACATTCCCACTAACAGTGCAGGAGGGTTCCCTTTTCTCCACACCCTCGTGGAGGTCTGCTTTTATACCCTGGGTCCCATGATCTGCACCCCTGGCTCCCCTCCTGGGACCCACCCTGCTTCCCAGCTTATCAGATGGGTCCCTAGATTCAGACATGGTCCTCCTGGGGTTCATGAAGGGCTCAGGGCTCTTTCCTTTTGAGCCTGCATCAGCCAGGAAGGGCTTGGCTGTGCTGCAGTAGTGAGTAAGACCCACTTTTCAGATTCCTCACTGGCTAGTCCACTGCAGGTCTGTGGCTACACTCAGGGAAGCTCCCTTCCAGGCAGTGACTCAGGGATCTAGGAGCTTTGTCAAGGACCCTCATCCTGCAGGGTCACTGCTTCCCATCCCAAGTGGAATTGTTTTCATCACAGCTCACTGGTCACATGTGGTTACTGGGCTGCAACTCACCACAGGGCATCTGGGAAGTCTTCCCATGAGGCCCAGAAAGGGGAGCAGAGTTGGACATGTCACCCATGTGCTCTACAAACCACGGCCTGGATCTCCCAGGGGAGGGGGTGGGCTGGACAGCTGGCAGAGCTGCGTTCTGTTTCCTCTCCAGCATCTTCAGGAGTGTGCTCCTGGGCAGGTCTCCCCCTGCCACCGTGCACAGCTGAGACTCTCCTGAACTGAGCAGAAGTGGGGGTAGAGTCCAGCTCTTTGAGAGGGTGCTGGATCAGTCCAGGGCCCTGCTCACAAAGTCTGCCTTTTTCTGCAGAGCTGGGCGTGGCTAGGGAGGAGGAGCTGAGCAAAGAAAAGATAGGACTTCTCGGCACCTGTCCCCCACCCACCTGGCCCAGGTCCATGGTGAGCACGGAGCTAAAAGAGCACCCATCCTGCTTCCTCAAAGCTCAGGTGGCCCACTGTAACAGAGGGCTGGAGACCACACGATGTGTCTTCCCAGAGCCCAGTGAGGGTCCAGGCAGAAGTCCATAGGGGCTGGCCTCCATGGAATTTAGAAGACCTCATGGCCTGGGAGCCTCTGGAACCAGCTCCTGGGTGTGTGACAGGCTCTGTCTGAGACATGAGCTTGGCACGGACCAAGTGTGCTGACCAGCAGCTGTGTGGAGAGAGGACCTCTAGAGGACCAGGGCAGCAGACCTGAGGAGAGACCCCAGGGGTCCCTGTAGACACACCTTGGGGGATGGGGCGCTGAGTCAGGATGGGGGATGCCTGTGCCCCCTCAGCCCTGCTGGTGAGGGACTCACGGCAGCAAACAATTGTCCACAAATTTGGCAAGACCCGTGGCACAGAAAGCCTGGGGCCATGCGTCTGCCAAGGAGGCTGGTGAAAGCTTCCCTGAGGGGTGGAGGCTGTGGGTGAATGTGCCTTGTCCACGGGAGGTGCCCGTCCACCTTGTCTCCCTCTGCTTGGAGCCAGAACAGCAGGCAGGAGGGAAGAGCCAGGCGATGCTCGCAGAGGGACCACATCCCACCGTGGGTTCTGTCTGACTGCCCTCAGGGGAAGCTCTGCCACCGCCCCCCCGCACTCTTCCCGGAGCAGACGTGGGGATGCGGCTTCTACCAATGGTGCTTCAGAGCACACTGCCACATGTCAGCCTTACTTTTGATGTTTCTATGGCAATGGGCTTTGATTATATTAAGTGTCTGGACAGCAATATCACTGGGAAATTCGGCCAGCAGCCGCTTCATGACAGGGGGCAAATGCTAGTGGGTTCTGGCACTTTCCAAAACAACCCGGAAAGTCACATCTTCCTTCTTGCAGCCCACTGTTGCCTCCATCCCTCTCACGTTCCAGGCGTAGAACCCCGACTGCCCTTCGAGCCTCATGGGCATGGCTCCCACGGGTCATGGCACCATCCTGCATCCCTGCCCTTGGAGACTTTCAAGGTCAGCACTGGTCCCGCACCCCCAGCACGCAGCCCAGAGTAGAGAACCATGGGACGTTCTCCCATGTGGGAGGAAGGGATGCCTTCGCTCACACACAGGATACTCTTCCACCTGCTCCCGTGGCCGCACTCCACCTCCCCTTCAAGGTCCAAAGCAAAAGTCTCTTAGTCTGGTGGCTGCTGCGTTGGTGGGGTGCCTTCCCATATTACCCTTCCTCAACCCAAGGCCGAGAGTTCTTGCGGCCCCACCGTGTAAGGATTCCTGCAGGTGTTTGATGCTTCTCCCTGGACTGCCCTGCATTCTCTGTGCCAACCCTCAGCATGTTGACACACCCTGCCATTAATTTATTGACTGAGTGGCTCCCCCTCATGTTTCTCAGGTCTGTGTGGTCTGTGTGCTCCATGGAGATGGATTTGACAAGCACCTACTGTATAGCACAGGGAACTCTACTCAATATTCTGTGATACCCTAAATAGGAAAAGTATCTGAAAAAGAATAGATATAAGTATTTATATAATTGAATCACCTTGCTGTATACCTGAAACGAAAACAACATTGTGTGTTGTGTTCATCAACTATACTGTAATATAAAATAACACTTTTCTTTTTTAAAAAAGCTTTCCATGCCTCGGTCCCCTGACTATAAAACTGAGTCATTGCTAGTCTCTACACGAACGACCGTAAGGACTAAATGGGCAAGTGCCTGCACACATTCAACCCAACACACTGACGTCACCCTCACCATGTGGACACAGCCCAGCCCACTCACTGTGTCTCCAGGGCATCTCCTGGGCAGCTCCTCTGAAGGTCACAGGAGGAAGCACTGTCCCTTGTTCCCACTTCCTATGACACCTTGGAAATCTGTCTCTCAAAACTTTCTTTATGATACCAAACATCTGTATAAAAAAGCAAAAAATAGTCAAAAATATGTATGAATTTACAGATGTGGCCCCTCCTTTTTACTTAGCTGTTTGGAGAGTGAGTTTGCACAGCGAGGGTCTGGTGGCTTCCAACTCCTACAACTCATTGATTTTCACGTGGAAATGGGCACAGAGGGATGTGGAGAAAGCTGGGCGTGTCCTCAGGGGTGAGCATGTGTGCGTGCATGTGTGTGCAGAGGTGTGGACGTGTGTGTGTGTGTCTGTGTGTGGGCATTTGGTGGGGGCAGTGGGAATGTGGGTTGATCCTAGAGGACCCACCTACAGGAGTCCATCCCGAGGCTTCCACATGGTAGCTGCCATGGTGAGAAGGTGGCCACGGCTGATGGGTCCCTAGTGAGTTCCTCCAACCAGGGCCATCTGCGGTGTCCTCAGCGGGGAGCAGCCAGATACTGGACCACACAGGCTCTCAAGACATAGGGGTGAGTCCAGGTGTGTCCCCTGAGACAAAGTTAAACTCGACTCACACGTGACCTAAGTGCCTGAAGGCTTGCCTCACATGGATGTCCCTTGGGTCCTAATTAAATCAGGATCAGTGGAGTTAATCCACAGAACTTCCACCAGGTATGGTGATGGTCACATCGATTCCAGACTTGTCACCTGTGCTTCCTGCTGCTGCACGCCACCAGGAGCCACCTGGGGGGACAGGCTGGGATAGCCTGAGTATGTGAAGCTAATTAAAGTCTCTAAGTTGTTATAGGTATTAGCTTGTCCCCAAATTCCTGCAGGTCATGCAGGGCTCACAGAAGCCAAATGGTACAAAGATAGAACTCCCCAAATATCCTGCGTGTCCATAGGTAATAATATCTCTGAGGTGCTGATGCCTCCCCAGGGGGACCTCGCACAGTCAGGGGCTCCCAAAGCTGATCATTCACCAGAAACTGGCACCGCCTCCAAAGCAGCTTCCTCAGCCCCTTCTCATAGGTACAGAGTCAATAGATATTTTGGGCGTGGTGATTGGAACTGGTCTTTTATTTGTTGTAAACTCCCCAGTTGATCCTGGTCATCAGCCCAGTGTGAGCCCAGGTCTTGTTTTTCCCTAAATCATCCATCTCCTTTCAAAGAGGTCGGCACCCAGCCTCTCCCCTTCCATGCCAGCAGCAAGGTCTCCTGTCACTGTCACCTCCCTGTCCCACCAGCTCTAGTGGGTGACATCCTTGTGGATGAGGATCAACCCCATGGGCCTGGTGCACAAGTCCTTCCCATGTCCCTGGGCTGCATCTCACCTTCCTGTCTCCAGGGACTTAGTCTGCCCAGTGTTCCACTTCAACCAACCTACCTTCTGCTCCCAACGATGATGCTCAGATGTGCCCTCCAGCTGCAATCCTGGCCATCCTTCCACCCGCAGTGGGCAAGGACCTTTTCGTTGAAGCCTGTTCTGGCCTCTCCAGCCCTGAGTTGTCCTTCCTTCCTCTGTGCTCCATGGCTGTCACTGTACCAATAGCACGTGACCACCTTCCCATCACCCCTCCAGGGCTGGTCCTGTCCCAGGCTTGGCTCACTTGAGGCCTCTGCCTCCCCTCTGGTGGCTGCTCGGCACCTCGGGTCACAGCAAGAATCTACAGTGATTCAGGGATGACGTTTTCTCACTGGTCGTCCTAAAGATGTTGTAAACATGTGTGTATTGCACCTATTTTATTGGTCATCACTAGCCTCCAATGAGGGATATTTACAGATTTTTAAATTAATATAGGAGGAAACATAGCCCATGGGAAAGGACACCAACTTTGAGTCAGTGGGCCTGGGATTCCCAGCTCAGTCATGTTCCAACTACAGCTGTAGGTGTATTGGGTGTATTGTTTATCCCTCTGGGCCTACGGCAGTTTGTTGGCCTAAAAAATAAGGATAAAAGTGATGTTTCATAGTGCTGTGAAGATTTGATAATGTAGACAAAGCCCCGGCCCAGTCGCTGGCACAGAGGAGATATTCTATACATGGCAACATTCTCATCCTCAAGAAATAACCCTGGGAAAGTGGGGAGCCCCTGGGAGTAAAGCCTGGGGGTGTGGGTGGGGAACCTGCATAATTCAGGAGCCAGGATTTTAAGCTCTAAGGGAGTGTGACTTCATTCTAGACCAGAGCCCATAGTAGGTGCTCAGGAAATATTTGTGAATGAATGATCTGGAAGTAGGTCAGTTGGGCAAAAAGACAAAGGGGGTAGAGGGAGGGGACTGACAGCATCAGACCTGCCAGAAGGATGAGGGGTACGTGACCTGCCGATGCAGTGAAATCCATGGAAGGGATCCAGAAGTTGTAAGTCAGGGTCTGATGTGTCATTTGGAAATACCAGGTGAGTTTTTAATCAATAGCTATTAGAGAGCACAAGAGAGAAAGGGACAGAGCCTATGAGCTGCTATTGCCAGACTCCTGGTGACAGAAGAGGAGGGAATAATGATTTCTTATGATTTGGGAAGCATGTTCCTGACACTGTGTGTGCGTGTGTGTGTATGTGTGTTAGGGTGGCCAGAAAAAAATACAGAATGTCTGGTTAGATTTGAATCTCAAACAACAAAGTTTGCTTTAGTGGATATCACACAATATTTGACCATATTTATACTAATAAATTATGACTGTTATAAGAAGTCCTGCGTTTTTATTTGCTAACTCGGAGAAGTTGTATGCATGTGTGTGCATAAAACTTCATTTAATTTTCCGGATGACCCCATAAAATAGGTCTGATTATTGTTTCCATTTCCCTCTACCCGCTTTCATTTTATGCAGGATGAAACTGTGTGGCACCAGAGATGCGTGAACTTCCCACGAGCAACACTTACAACTCGGTGGAACCAGAATTTCCTCTCAAGGAAATGTCTGCGGAGTCACTGCTCTCAAGGGGCTTGAGGTCGCCTCCCGTAGAGGCCAGGAGAGTTGCGGGACTTGAAGTGTGTTCTGCGGGGGGATTGGGGAGACCTCGGGGCAGGTGGCAGTTTCTGAGGGGACTGGGGGACCCTCTCTGCACAGCCCAGGACTGCTTTTGCTCCTGCCCCTCCCCCAGGCTTCCTGCCTCTCTGCTGCGTCTCCAGCCCAGTGTGTCACCAAGGTGATGGGCATTTGCCAGGAAATAGTCCCTGGGTTCAGATCTCACCCCTTCCCAGCTGTGTGATTTTAGGTGACTCTGGAACTCGGCTTCAGTGTCCGTGGAGTTGCTGCACAAGAGCTCTTCTGGGAGTTTTTCTGGGAGGATTAAATGAGGTGATGTCCGTGGAGTACGATGCAGGGGGTCCATGGGGTTTGTCAAGGCCAAGGCCAGCACCTCGTAAAACCACTATGAGGCCCGCCCTTCTCTTGGTCCATCATCCTAGCGTCTGCCCTCATCCCCAAGGTGTCATCCGCATTGAAACTCACCTGCCGGCAGCTGCCCTTGGCTGAGTGTCTCTTTGCAAACCCTGTCCCTTCTGTCATCTCAAGCATTGTCTCCTCTGCTCCATGGGGGACACGTCTCCAGCAAGTCAACGAGAGCAGAGACCCTCCTCCAGCCTCCCTCCCACACCTTTCCCCAACCTCCCCAGGTGGACTTGGTGTCCTGACACCTCCTCCCAGGGGCTCTGCCACATCTCACTACTCTTGAACTTGAGTCCTTGTCGGCCTTGATTTAGAATGATTTGTGTGTGTCACCTGGAGGGCTGTGCGCCCCCCGCCCCCCCACCACCGAGGGTGAGATCATGCCTGACTCGTCCTGGCATCTGGGCATCCTGAACCTTTCTGTGTTGTTTGTGTTACTGCAATGAATCATCTCAGGGAGGGGGTGGACTCCGGTGGGTGGGATCAAAGGGGTGATGGTCACATACTCATGCAAAGCTTTCCCTTTTAAGTCATAAGCTGATGTTAGGAGCTGAATTGTGACCTCCCCTAAAATTCACGTGCTGAAGTCCTCACCTCAGGACCTCAGAATGTGACTGTATTTGGAGATGGGGTCTTTACAGAGGTGATTAAGGAAAATGAGCTCCTATGGGTGGGCCCTGATCCAACATGACTGGGGTCCTTATATGAAGAGGAGACTAGGACCCAGACAGATACACACAGAAGGACGGCCATGTGTGGACACAGGGAGAAGACTACCTACCGTCTACAAGCCAAGAAGAACCAACCTCAGAAGAAGCCAACCCTGCAAACACCTTGATCCTGGACTTGCAGCTTCCAGACTGTGAGACAGTAAATGTCCCTTGTTTAAGCCGCCCAGCCTGTGGTCCTTTGTACGGCAGCCCCTGGACAATGATACACTGAGTACGTAGAAGTGTGAGCAGGACAGCCTCACTGCCCACCCCGCACCCCCTACTGCCTCCATTTCACCCCTAGAAGGAAGGAGAATTCATTCCTGGTTTGTGAACCCAAGTCACTTGCTGCATTTAGCTCTGCCAGGAAACCCAGCATTGGGGTAATGATGGAAAGTGGTGAAAACTGGGGCTTTGACTCTAGGCCTGTGGTTCTCCCAAGCGTGTCCTCATGACACACATCCAGAAACTTATTAGGAGGAGGAATGACCAGGACAAAGCAGGATCTGGGTGGTAAGGGCACCCTGGCCATAATATCACCCTAATATTAATATGCTGCATGAGAGCCCTTTATAGTCAGGCTACCTGGGATCCACCGTGCACTCTTGGGCCACATCTACTGGGGACAGGCTGGCAGCTGAGTTCCGAGGAAACCCCTGCCTGGCTCCAGACAATCTAATGAAGGAAACGGGGCTGATTAATCCCAGATACTCTGCTGGTGTTTAACTCACTAAATGTTAGGCCACATTCTCATTATGTGTTTATGTCTTCAACATGATAGGCAAGGAATGAAATCCAGGCATAAAATCAATTATTTCTGCAGAAATTGTCATACAAGACAAAACATCATCAGGAGACAAAAGCAGTTACAATTAGGGCTTAATGTACCCCATGCTGATTTCAGAGTCGGCATCACGGCTTGCCAGGCTCCCTGAGCTTTCCTGGTGTGGGTCCCAGTGCTGGACACAAAGTGGGAATTAAGAAATGTTCTTTTTTTAATTTATTTTTTATCGAAGTAGAGTTGATTTACAATCCCATGTTAGTTTCAGGTGTACAGCACAGCAATCCAGTTATACATATATATGTATATATATATTCTTCTTCTGATTCTCTTCCCTTATAGGTTATTACAAAATATTGAGTATAGTTCCCTGTGCTCTACAGTAGGTCCTTCTTAGTTATATGTTTTATGTATAAGAGTGTGTATCTCTTCATCCCAAACTCCTAATTTATCCCCACCCCGTTTTCCATTTGGTAACCATACATTTGTTTTCCATGTCTGTGAGTCTCTTTCTGTTTTGGAAATAAGTTCATTTGTATCTTTTTTTAGATTCCACATACAAGCAGTATCATATGATATTTATTTTTCTCTGTCTGGCTTACTTCACTTATTCTTCAAATGTCTCTGTCTCTCTCTCCCTCCCTCTCCAAGTAAATGTAAAAGGAGGTAATAGTCGGGCTGGACTTGGGGACTCCCTTCCACTTCACCTGGCTCTCAGGGGTTACGGATAGACTGAAAGCATAACTACATAATTGCATATTTTTTGAGGCACTGGGGAGTAGTGGAAGAAAAGCAGAACAACAACAAAAAAGCAGTGCCTCAGAAGTCAGGAGATGGGTCATAGTCTTAACTCCACCCTTCCCACTCCTTGCATCCTCAGTTTCTCTGTTGGCCAACCGTGGGTTTGCGGGAGATGGTTTTCAATCCTTGCGACATTCCTTTGGGAACTTCGTGAGGCCGTGGGCTGGGTGTATCTGCACACGGCAGTCAAGTGGCCACCCGCGCCGTTGCAGGGGACTGTGTCATCCCAGAAGCTCATAGGCTGGAAAGACTCACCAGGAGAGACAGGAGGACAAAGACGGGCGGGCAGGAAGCACCAGCCCCTAACTTCGCAGGAAGAGAGACGCAAAGAGTAATGGGAAAAAAGCACTGGACACCGGCTTCTGAGAATGAAAAAAATCCTTTCCACTGCCCCCTGCCCTGAAAACACGAGTCACTTCTGAGGAAGCCACGGGAAACCAGGTCCAGGTGCATCTCTGACCTCCATCTTTGGAGTTATTGGCAACAAGAATTCATCTCTTTTTTCCTCTGTCATTAAAAGCAAATGTAAGTGTTGAAAACAAGGTAATCTTCAGCTTGTCTTCAGGTGCTGGTTGGGTGGGGGACCACGACGTTGGGTGTAAAAAGCACGGTGGTGATAAAGGAATGATGATCCTTCAATTTAAGGAGGGACTTGCTCTGCCTGGAGAGCAGTGCCAGGCACCCCATAAATGAAGCCTTTTCACCCACCACTTGCCCAACAGGAATTACTAAATCCTTGTACAGCAGAAACAACTGAGGCTCCAGAAGGCAGAGTGACCTTTCCAAGCCGCACATCTAGGACTGGAGGAGCTGGGTTGGGAGGCTCCCAGCTGAGACTTTCCTATGGGTCCAGGTACCACTGCATATGTATGAGGCTGGCCACTTCTGTGTACGGGGCTGGGACGGAGTGAGGGGAAGGATGGGCCTCTGAGATTTTCTCCAGCAGCCCCATTCTCCATCTTGTCTGCCTGGACCAGGGTTTGTATCATTCCTGTGGAAAGGCAAGCAAGACGGATTTGACACAAGACATCCCCAGGCCTCTGCCAGCCAGGAGGGGGCCAAGGGTTACAGGTCACCCCCAGGAACCTGCCCAGGATGCGGGGATTGGCAGGGCAGGGCCTTCTGCACTTGCTCAAGCCCCATTGCCTTCTCTCTGCCTTGCTCCCTCCCCCTCCACCCAGGGTTCAGCCCACCTACCCACAGCCCTACCCTGTGCCCACAGTCATTTCAAGTTGGTGCTGCTGAAGATTCCAGAGTTTGTGTAAATGCACAAGTGGTCATGGTTGTCCAAGCATCAGCCAGGATGCCCCAGTGCAGGGCCCAGGGGTGTGTTTGTCATCTGAATGTATGATGCCTTCATCTTCCAGCCAGCTCAAAGCCAGAGAGGGGAACTTTATATTGGGATAGAGCCCCACGTGCCCCAGTCCCTCTCACCCTCTCAGATGGAGGGTGTGTCTGCAGAGGGAACTGCCCGGGAGCAAAGGAGACCTACAGATGAACAGGAGCCCCAGGCAGGACTCCCCAGGAGGGTCAAGTCTGCCTTTATCTCATTCACAGTCACCCTCAGCCATCAGGACACCTGATGTGCCATGTGGGGTGACCTGTCTGGCAATTTCCATCTACAAGAGGGAAGCTTTTCGGGTGTAGGAAAGTGAAATGCACACATAAACATGAGGGCTGCCTGCAGAGGGTATGGGAGCATCTTGTGGGTGGGCAGAGACATCCAGGTGCAGGCGGATGGAGGATGCCTCATTGGGGACCAGCACTGGGGACAGGGTCCCTCCTGCAGGCCGAGATGGGGGCTCAGAGGAGACGAACCAGCACAGTCAAGTCTTCAGGCTGAAAGTCAAGAGCAAATGGGATCACGTTAATTATGTATGGACTCATCTGTGTCTTTGAGCATTTATTGAGTGCTTACCGTTTGCCAGGGATTGTGCCATAGCCCCTGGAGGAAGAGAAATAAAGACGTCTACTAGGAGAAAAGAACCCAGTTAATTATCTTGGAATTATCACTACAGAGAAGGATGGGTGTGCACAAAGAGCTTCGCCAATGCTGAGGAGGGAGGCGTTCAGTCCCAGAGGGGATTCAGCTCTGGAAGTGAGATCAAAGGGTTGTGGTTCCACTCCCAGCTCTGTCACTGCATACCTGCTGCCCCTGGCTAACTGTGCCCCCTCCCTGGGCCTCTGCTTCCTAACCTGTAACGTTGGGATGATAAGGATCCTACCTGCTTCTGTAGGGTTATTTTAATTGGTGCTGGGAATTTTTTAAAAATTTTTTATTATTTTTAAATAAATTTATTTATTTATACTTATTTTTGGTTGCATTGGGTCTTCGTTGCTGCTCACGAGCTTTCTCTAGTTGCGACGAGTGGGGGCTACTCTTTGTTGCAGTGCGTGGGCTCCTCATTTCAGTGGCTTCTCTTGTTGTGGAGCACGGGCACTAGTCACATGGGCTTCAGTAGTTGTGGCATGTGGACTCAGTAGTTGTGGCTTGCAGGCTCTAGACTGCAGGCTCAATAGTTGTGGCACTATTGGCTTAGTTGCTCCGCGGCACGTGGGATCTTCCCGGACCAGGGCTCAAACCTGTGCCTCCTGCACTGGCAGGCGGATTCTTAACCACTGCGCCACCAGAGAAGTCCGGGAAATGTTTTTTTTTTTTTTTTAATTTTTAATTTAGTTTTTATTTTATATTGGAGTATAGTTGATTTACAATGTTGTGTTGGTTTCAGGTGTACAGCAAAGTGATTCAGTTAGATACTAACATGTATCCATTCTTTTTCAGATTCTTTTCCCATATAGGTTGTTACAGAATATTGAGCACAGTTCCCTGTGGTACACAGTAGGTGCTTTTTGGTTACCTATTTTGTATATAGTACTGTGTATATGTTAATCCCAAACTCCTAATTTGTCCCTACCCCATCTTTCCCCTGTGAGAACCATATGTTTGTTTTTGAAGTCTGTGAGTCTGTTTCGGTTTTGGAAATAGGTTCATTTGTATCATAACAATGGGCTTTGTATATGTACGTGTGTGTGCGCACATGTGTGTACCTAAGTTTATGATAAATTTTGCTACAAATAAATGATCAATTACAGTCCAATTCAGAAAAGAAGTTGCTCACGACATTGACTAACAAAGTTCCGACATGAATGTTGGCTGATATTTTTGTTCAGGTTAACTAACGAGACACAAGTGGAGCAATAAAGACACATGCCAACGATGTGACTCAGTTCTTTCCTGAATCAGATTATGGTTTTCCAACACTTGGAGAAGAGTTTTTCATTTTTTTATTCTATTCGCAAGGTATGAGCTATATAGACAAGATGTAGTTTTCGGTTCAGTCTACATTATGAACAGTTTCTCCCCAATTTTCTTAAATCTAGACAATCAAGTTTAATAAATCAAGCTCTGGGTAGTAGCACTTGCTGATTCCCACAGGGTGAACGTTCCCATTGTGGTCAGTTTCAAGCTGCCAACCTGACATCACTGACCAGGGGGTTGGGAAGGGCTGTGCAGCATCCCCCCATTTGAGGGCATTTCCACCCTGGAGATACAACAGCTGTGAGTAATCTCAACAGCTTAACTAGTAGTGAAATGTAGAAGGAAATCAGGAAGGGATGAGTTTTGAGTATTTAATACTTTCACTCTCAAGAAAATTTATTTACTTGTGAGTTTATATCATTTAATTTTTTTTTTTTTTTTTTTTTTTTTTTTTGCTGTACGCGGGCCTCTCACTGCTGTGGCCTCTCCCGTTGCGGAGCACAGGCTCCGGACACACAGGCTCCGCGGCCATGGCTCGCGGGCCCAGCCGCTCCGCGGCATGTGGGATCTTCCGGGATCGGGGCACGAACCCGTGTCCCCTGCATCGGCAGGTGGACTCTCAACCACTGTGCCACCAGGGAAGCCCTATATCATTTAATTTTTAATAAAGTCTATGTTTAACATGGTGTGCAGAATTCCCGAAAGTTCAACTGCTGGCTCTGGGAGTTGGGGTGCTTCTGTTTGTCTGCTGAACCGTCCCCAGCATGGTGCCAGGGGGATCGTGGGGTGTAGGGAGCGCTGGCCCATAAGCCACTCAATAAGCGCCTGGCACATGGGAGGCGAGGGCTCTGCACCACCGGTGTTTCAAATCTGCTGTTATTATTTTTAAAAATCTGCCTGCAGGTGTAGGAGAATGTTTTGTACGACAAAAGACATTTGAACTAGGTCTTGATGGACAAAGAGGAACGTTTTAGGCCAAACATCATGGAAAAAGTATCCAGAAGAGAAGAAATGACCCAGTGGCGTCCCACAGCTGGGAGAGCAGTGATGCTTGAGGCAAGTGAGGCATGGTGAGATCGCCCATGCACTGGACCACACCTGGCCATGGGGATGGCAGGACCAAGACAATGCAGAGCTGATGGATGGGGGGGGGGGCTTCCCCTGGGAAGCCCTGGCCATTCTGAGTTGTATACGAGGAAGGACCAGTAAGGGGTCTTAGGAGGATGGAGTCACATGTTTAGACCACTGGCCAGACTGTCCCATGCCCACTGGAGGCAGAGTCAGAAGACCACCGACCAGGTGAGACAGATGCTGTCCTGGTCCAAGCAGGGCTGGCACTCAAGGGTGGGCTGCCGATGCATTGGGGAGTGGACAGCACCTGTGACCAGCAGGGGGTGGGTGTGAGAAGGGAGATCAAGGTGACTTCTGCTGCCCCTGAGGACCGTCCCGTAACACTTGACTCATTGTATTGTAGCTACTAGTTCACGCGCCCATCTCCTCCACTGAGGACAAGGGCTCTGTGGTCCTTTGTTAGATGGTTAGTGTGTCCAGATGCCTACGCAGCCCTTGGGTGCTACCCGGCTGAGAAGCAACCCAAGGATGGAACTGGGGATCACAGAGGTAACTGGGACCCTGCAACCACAAGAGGGAGGGTTGGTCAAGAGGGACTGGAGAAGCTGGCTGGGCTCTGAAGCCACAGTGGTGACATCTGCATCCCCCCGTTCACCTGGGCTCAGGAGCAGCCTGAGAGGATGCTGGGGTCTGCTTGGCCCTTTCTTAGTGGGATCTGCCCCCACTTCCCCTGGGAATGGAGCTGATGGAGGGAAGACAGAGGGCACTAACTGGTTTCATCTACATCCTCAGGAGACCAGATGCAGCAGGCCTGGCCCTCCTGCAGAGATGGAGGGGGAATTGAATCCTGGGGCAGGCTCTGGGGAGCGGTCCACTGGTTGAAGCCACCCAGGCCCTGTTCAGCTGGACCAAGTCTCCCTCCTGAGGGGCGCTCAGGACGGGGAGGGATGGGGGTGCTCCTGCACAGCGCACCCCATTGCCCACCCACTCCTCAGAAGCACAGGGGCAGGGGCTCCAGCCTGGTCTAATCAAGAACCCGGCGAGATCACCCCAGTCTCCCAGGCTCTCTAGGGCTGACAAAGCGATCGGAGGATCCCTGTGCCGAGGGCCCAGTGGGTGTGAGTGACCTCTGACCTGACCTTTCCCAGACCTTGGCTTCCATCAGGTTTGGGTTTTTGGTCTTTGGTAACTTAAGTCAGCTTCCTTCCTAGAGCAACAGGCTCTGCCTCCAGAGACTCATTTCCCTTGTGTCATGTTTCCTGCTCTTTTCTATTTGAATGTTCACAGCAGTTAATTAAACTTGCTTCTTCTGTTGACTCTTCCTTCCCCACCTCCCGCAGGATGAACACTGGTCGAATCTTAAGGCCTCTGTTTTCCTTTTCCTTTGCTTGGGGGCTCACACTCAAGAGACTCCTTCCTCCATCCTTTCCTCCTTGCTCCTTAGATTCCCACCCCCATCAGCACCCGGTGGCGCTGAGATAATCAAAGGGACTAACATTTACCGAGTGTGCGTCTGCGCTGGACCCCTGGCCCGTGTTTTCTAAGCCTCGGATAACCTCAGGAGATAAGCACTATCCTTGCCTTATTTCACAGAGTTCATATTGCTCAGTGGTAATCTAAATCTTTATTTTGCTTGAAAACAAATGTAGCTATGAAACGTAGAGGAAAGAAAACATTCAGGAATTTACGATACACCTTATTATCAAGAGCTCCCCTGCCCTGAGGCCCTTCTGTAGGGTCTGGGTCTTGAGCCCTCTCCCCACACACTGCAGATTTACTGTTCTTTTAACAAGACCAGGTCCAGGGAGAGATCTGAAGTGGCGGGAGAGAAAAAGCACAATGGAGCCAGGTATGCACATCTGGAAAGGTGGGTGAGACCTTGTTGCTAAGGAGGGAGTAACCTCCAATGCCTGGAGATATTTGTCAGAGGATCCCTGTGCTGGGATGGGGCCTGGCCTGACCAGGGCTGAGCTTCTGGAAGTGGCAGACAGTGGGGTAAACTGTGCCCAGACCTTCCCCAGCGGCAACAGAGTAGAAAATGTCCTGCTGCCTTACCCGCCATCACAGCCCCGCCGCCACGAGCACAAGGGGAGTTCAACTCCTCTGATGCGCCTCCTTCAGAAGTAGGGTGTAGACACTGAGTTAGGCTCCAAGTAAAGCAAATCAGACTAAAGCACAAAGTCATAGCTCTGGGAAGAAAAGAGATGCTCTCTGCAGACTAGCTGACAGTGCTTCCTTTGCACAGACAAGGGAGTCAGCTGCTCTGCAATAATTCAACTCAGCTGCCTTGAGTCCTAAATGGTGTCGATGAGGTGGAGGTAATATTTTGGGCTCAGAGAGAAGAGGTCATACAAGGCAAATAAGAGAGGAAGACAATATCAAGTCAAAATACTAGAGTCAGTCAGGAAACGATTAAACGGGTTCTAGAGGGAATTGGTATTAAAGTCAAAATGGATTCTAATGGCCTAAGTGGCCTTTACTTGCTCTCTCCTCAAATTGTGTATTCTTGTTTCCAAGTCTGAGGCACTCCCACTGGGGACACCACATGGTATTTGTAGAATATTGAGATGATGGTGTTGCTCAGTAGTTCACAGATAACTTAAGAGCTGAGCTGCTTCAATGGGAGCTGGCATGTTGCAGGGTGTAAGCTGGTCCTTGTCTAAGACATGGAGCTCACAGGTTTGCAGATTTCCACTGAGTGCAAGGCAATGGCCATCAACATCTAGGAACAGGGCAGGGGACAAGGAGAAATGTCTCCAAGTCACCCCAGGCCCTCACTGAATGACCACAGGAGCAGGCTGAAAGCTGGGGTGAGGCAGAAGGTGAGAGGGAAACGTGAGGTGCACAAATCTGGGGACACAAGTCGGGAAAAGACAACTTTCCAAAGCTGGCTGGTTGGTTGAAAAGCATAAAAGAAGCCTACGCTTTGGAAAGCTAATGTCTGGGCTCTAAAGCACAATGAGATCTCTGGAATCTCATTAGTGTTGAGATCACAGGTGCTGCTAATACAAAGGTGCTGATATCACCCTGAAAATATTCCAATCTGGGGGTGAACAGAATCTGATTACGGCCCCAGCACAGCCCAGACCCAACTCAACGGATGAGTAGATGGATTCACCCACGTCAACTCCACACACTATGGTCTGGCAGGAAGACAAGCTTTCTTCTGAAGGGAACTATTATCTAAATATTATTTCTTTTTGATCTCTATCTTTTTTTTAAACAAACAATGTCCAGGATAAAACACAAAATCACATGACACATGAAGAAGAAGAAAGAAAGTGAGACTGATGGTCTTGAGAAGAAAGAGCCTATATAAGCATCCAGAGATGGTCTATATGGTGGGATCATCCAACAGGGACCTTAAAATACCTACGACAACTATGTCGAAGGATGGAGTAGAGAGGTGGAAACAAACTGGGAATCTCATCTTAGAGATGGAAACTAAATAAATACCCAAAAGCAAATGCCAGAAATGAAAAATGGGATATCAAAAATGATGACTCACTGGATGCTTACCAACAGGTTGGGTACAACTGGGCTCCCCAGGTCTGGCCCCAGGCAGAGGGGAAGGTTCTATCCTCCCCACGTGTTGCTAGTTCTCCTGGAACTCCTTGGACAGTTGGGACATGTCCCACACGTGACAAATGGCTGAAGCACAAGGGGAACAATGGAAAACTCTTGCTGTCTCACCCGGTGTTATGGCAGCACTGGTGCACTGTCTGGTCCACGTGACCTACCAAGTATCCCAGTGTGAGAAAATATACTCCTCCCCTGGAGTGGGAGGAAGTGGCAAGAACTGTAACCCCGTTACAGGGAGGGATTGAAGAATTAGTGGAGAATTAGGAATAATAGCCTATACAATGCCCCAAAGAAGGCAGGCTGGTGAGTGAAATTTAAGTGTGACAAGCCCCTGTATTTTCCAGGATTTAGTAAAACTACTTATTTCAGGAAGGTTGTAATATATAAAATGTGCCTATTATAATCTCTCTATTTAATCACTAAAATAACAAGAAAAGGATGTTCAATAAGCTCATGGCAGAGAAAATGGAATAATCAACATACTGGATTAATACAGATAATTCAAGAATTAAAGGAAAAGGGAAAAAATGAGAGAAATAGGAAACAAATGGGAGGATAACAGTTTGAAACCAAATACATAGAAACTATTAGGTCGAATCATAGGAAATTGTCTTTTTGTTGGTTAAGCTTATCAAATGTTGGCAATTTCATATGGTTCAATCCAATACATTAAATGAAAATTAACTGCATGTTCCAAATAAGAGATAAAGATGATCAGACTGGATTCAAAAACTCAAACATCAACAACAACCATACACATTAAATCCAAGAGAGGGGCAAAGAAGAATTGAAAGTAAAATGATATTTTAAAAGTACATCATGCAAATACCAGCTGAAAGAAGGCTGGTAGGACTGGGTTAGTATCAGACATGGTGGACTGAAGGTGGTGAGAAATAATAGTGGAAAAGGCACATTTCCTAATGATCAAAAGGTCAATTCAACAGGTAGATACAACAGCTCTAAATAATATGGCAATCCACCTAATGCAACCTCAACATATATAAACTTAACAGTTAGAGACCCAAAAGAAGAAAGGGAGTCATCCCTGAATATGGATTCCCAGGCACACTTGCACCAGCCCAAATATATGTTTATTCTATGGAAAGAGAAACACAGTAACAACAAAAGAAGGTGGACATTCTCACAACAAATTAGTTGTAAAAGCCTAAAATTGGAAATAACCAACATGCACACTAACAACACAATGTACAAATGAATTGTGGTCTACTCATACAATAAATATACAGCAACGAAAGAACAAAATACTGCTAAATACAGCAGCATGGATGGATTTTACCCACACGAAGTTGTGTGAGCCCCTCCATTAATATAAAGTTCAATGGTGTTGATCCTGGAAGAGACATGACGAAGGCGTCTGGGATGCCAGTAATACCCAATTTTTAAAAGTCTGACTGCACATTTCCCTTTATAAAATAGCAGGAGCTGTAAACTTAAGATCTGTATAATTTACTTCATTTATGTTCTAGCTCAATTAAAAGCCTGCAAAGATGTTTTAGACCAAGTATTTTAAAATAATCATATCAGACATCGTGATATGACTGTTTGAGAGAAACAGTTGGCAAAAATTAAGGTCACATCCACATAAGCTTATCCTAGATTTCAGCTTTACAAAACTTCTATGGCTGACCTCATCTCTGTGGGGACTGAGTAAAAATCAGCCAGGATGTTTGTAATACCAAGGATGGAAATCCAATTCAACACCCTCGTGCAAAATAAACTGGTTGGCTTATTTCCCACAATCTAGTCACAACAGCTCTTGGGAGCATTTGCAGCCGAGAACGTGGACACCATTGTGGTTCCATCTCAGTGCACACCCCTTGTGGTTCTTTTTTTCTTTTTAACATCTTTACTGGAGTATAATTGCTTTACAGTGGTGTGTTTCTTTCTGCTGTATCACAAACTGAGTCAGCTATACTTATACATATATTCCCTTATCCCCTCCCTCTTTCCTCTCCCTCTCACCCTCCCCATCCCACCCCTCTAGTTGGTCACAAAACACGGAGCTAATCTCCCTGTGCTATGCGGCTGCTTCTCACTATCTATCTGTTTTACATGTGGTAGTGTATATATGTCAAGGCCACTCTCTCCCTTCTTCCCAGCTAACACTTCCCCCTCCCTGTGTCCTCAAGTCCATTCTTTATGTCTGCATCTTTATTCCTCTCCTGCCCCTAGGTTCTTCAGAACGATTTTTTCCCTTTAGATTCCATATATATGTGTTAGCATACGGTATTTGTTTTTCTCTTTCTGACTTACTTCACTCTGTATGACAGACTCTAGGTCCATCCACCTCACTACAAATAACTCAATTTCGTTTGTTTTTATGGTTGAGCAATATTCCATTATATATATGTGCCACATCTTCTTTATCCATTCATCTATTGGTAGACACTGAGGTTGCTTCCATGTCCTGGCTACTGTAAATAGTGCTGCAATGAACATTGTGGTACATGACTCTTTTTGAATTATGGTTTTCTCAGGGTATATGCGCAGTAGTGATATTGCTGGGTTGTACGGTAGTTCTATTTTTAGTTTTTTAAGGAAACTCCATACTGTTCTCCATAGTGGCTATATCAATTTACATTCCCACCAACAGTGCAAGAGGGTTCCCTTTTCTCCACACTCTCTCCAGCATTTATTGTTTGTAGTTTTTTTGATAATGGCCATTCTCACTGGTGTGAGGTGATACCTCATTGTAGTTTTGATTTGCATTTCTCCAATGATTAGTGATGTTGAGCATCCTTTCATGTGTTTGTTGGCAATATGTATATCTTCTTTAGAGAAATGTTTATTTAGATCTTCTGCCCATTTTTGGATTGAGTTGTTTGTTTTTTGGATATTGACCTGCATGGGCTGCTTGCATATTTTGGAGATTAATCCTTTGTCAGTTGCTCCATTTCCAAATATTTTCTACCATTTTGAGGGTTGTCTTTTCGTCTTGTTTATGGTCTCCTTTGCTGTGCAAAAGCTTTTGATTTTCATTAGGTCCCATTTGTTTATTTTTGTTTTTATTTCCCTTTCTCTAGAAGGTGGGTCAAAAAGGATCATGCTGTGATTTATGTCAAATCATAAATGTAGTGTTCTTCCTACATTTTCCTCTAAGAGTTTTATAGTGTCTGGCCTTACATTTAGGTCTTTAATCCATTTTGAGTTTATTTTTGTGTATGGTGTTCAGGAGTGTTCTAATTTCTTTCTTTTAATGTAGCTCTCCAGTTGTCCCAGCACTACTTATTGAAGAGGCTGTCTTTTCTCCATTGTCTATTCTTGCCTACTTTATCAAAGATAAATGACCATATGTGTATGGGTTTATCACTGGGCATTTTATCTTGTTCCATTGATCTATATTTCTGTTTTTGTGCCAGTACCATGCTGTCTTGATTACTGTAGCTTTGTAGTATAGTCTGAAGTCTGGGAGCCTGATTCCTCCAGCTCCATTTTTCTTTCTCAAGATTGCTTTGGCTATTCGGGGTCTTTTGTGTTTCCATACAAATTGTGAAGTTTTTTGTTCTAGTTCTTTGAAAAATGCCATTGGTAGTTTGATAGGGATTGCATTAAATCTGTAGATTGCTTTGGGTAGTATAGTTGTTTTCACAATGTTTATTCTTCCAATACAAGAACATGATATATCTCTCCATCTGTTTGTATCATCTTTAATTTCTTTCATCAGTGTCTTATAGTTTTCTGCATACAGGTCTTTTGTCTCCTTAGGTAAGTTTATTCCTATGTATTTTATTCTTTTTGTTGCAATGGTAAATGGGAGTGTTTCCTTAATTTCTCTTTCAGATTTCTCATCATTAGTGTATAGGAATGCAAGAGATTTCTGTGCATTAATTTTGTATCCTGCTACTTTACCAAATTCATTGATTAGCTGTAGTAGTTTTCTGGTAGCATCTTTAGGATTCTCTATGTATAGTATCATGTGATTTGCAAACAGTGACAGTTTTACTTCTTCTTTTCCAATTTGGATTCCTTTTATTTATTTTTCTTCTCTGATTTCTATGGCTAAAACTTCCAAAACTATGTTGAATAATAGTGGTGAGAGTGGACAACCTTGTCTTGTTCTTGATCTTAGTAGAAATGGTTTTAGTTTTTTTACCATTGAGAATGATGTTGGCTGTGGGTTTGTCATATATGACCTTTATTATATTGAGGTAAGTTCCCTCTGTGCCTACTTCTGGAGAATTTTTATCATAAATGGGTGTTGAATTTTGTCAAAAGTTTTTTCTGCATCTATTGAGATCATCATATGGATTTTATTCTTCACTTTGTTAATATGGTGTATCACATTGATTGATTTGCATATACTGAAGAATACTTGTATTCCTGGGATAAATCCCATTTGATCATGGTGTATGATCCTTTTAATGTGCTGTTGGATTCTGTTTGCTTGTATTTTATTGAGGATTTTTGCATCTATGTTCATCAGTGATATTGGCCTGTAGTTTTCTTTTTTTGTGACAACTTTGTCTGGTTTTGGTATCAGGGTGATGGTAGCCTCATAGAATGAGTTTAGAAGTGTTCCTCCCTCTGCTATATTTTGGAAGAGATTGAGAAGGATAGGTGTTAGTTCTTCTCCAAATGTTTGATAGAATTCACCTGTGAAGCCATCTGGTCTTGAGCTTTTGTTTGTTGGAAGGTTTCTAATCACAGTTTCAATTTCAGTGCTTGTGATTGGTCTGTTTATATTTTCTATTTCTTCCTGGTTCAGTCTTGGAAGGTTGTGCTTTTCTAAGAATTTGTCCATTTCTTCCAGGTTGTCCATTTTATTGGCATATAGTTGCTTGTAATATTCTCTCATGATCCTCTGTATTTCTGCAGTGTCAGTTGTCACTTCTCCTTTTTCATTTCTAATTCTGTTGATTTGAGTCTTCTCCCTTTTTTTCTTGATGAGTCTGGCTAATGTTTTATCAATTTTGTTTATCTTCTCCAAGAACTAGCTTTTAGTTTTATTGATCTTTGCTATTGTTTCCTTCATTTCTTTTTCATTTATTTCTGATCTGATCTTTATGATTTCTTTAGCCTTCTGCTAACTTTGGGGTTTTTTTCTTCTTTCTCTAATTGCTTTAGGTGTAAGGCTAGGTTGTTTATTTGAGATTTTTCTTGTTTCTTGAGGAAGGATTGTACTGTTATAAACTTCCCTCTTAGAACTGCCTTTGCTGCATCCCATAGGTTTTGGGTTGTTGTGTTTTCATTGTCATTTGTTTCTAAGTATTTTTTTATTTTCTCTTTGATTTCTTCAGTGATCTCTTGGTTACTTAGTAGTGTATTGTTTAGCCTCCATGTGTTTGTATTTTTTACATTTTTTTCCTGTAATTGATATCTATTCTCATAGCGTTGTGGTTGGAAAAGATACTTGATATGATTTCAATTTTCTTAAATTTACCAAGGCTTGATTTGTGACCCACAATATGATCTATCCTGGAGAATGTTCCATGAGCACTTGAGAAGAAAGTATATTCTGTTGTTTTTGGATGGAATGCCTATAAATATCAATAAAGTCCATCTTGTTTAATGTGTCATTTAAAGCTTGTGTTTCCTTATTTTTTTTCATTTTGGATGATCTGTCCATTGGTGAAAGTGGGGTGTTAAAGTCCCCGACTATTATTGTGCTACTGTTGTTTCCCCTTTTATGGCTGTTAGCATTTGTCTTATGTATTGAGGTGCTCCTATGTTGGGTGCATAAATATTTACAATTGTTATATTTTCTTCTTGGATTGATCCCTTGATTATCATGTAGTGTCTTTCTTTTTCTCTTGTAATAGTCTTTATTTTAAAGTCTATTTTGTCTGATATGAGAATTGCTACTCCAGCTTTCTTTTGATTTCCATTTGCATGGAATATCTTTCTCCATCCCCTCACTTTCACTCTGTATGTGTCCCTAGGTCTGAAGTGGGTCTCTTGTAGACAGCATAGATATGGGTCTTGTTTTTGTATTCATTCAGCCAGTTTATGTCTTTTGGTTGGAGCATTTAGTCTATTTACATTTAAGATAATTACCTATATGTATGTTCGTATTACCATCTTCTTAATTGTTTTGGGTTTGCTTTTGTAGGTCTTTTCCTCCTCTTGTGTTTTCTGCCTAGAGAAGTTTATTTAGCATTTGTTGTAAAGCTGGTTTTGTTGTGCTGAATTCTCTTAGCTTTTGCTTGTCTGTAAAGGTTTTAATTTCTCCATTGAATCTGAATGAGATCCTTGCTGGGTAGAGTGATCTTGGTTGTAGGTTTTTCCCTTTCATCACTTTAAATATGTCCTGCCACTCCCTTCTGCCTTGCAGAGTTTCTGTGGAAAGATCAGCTGTTAACCTGATGGGGATTCCCTTGTATGTAATTGGTTGTTTTTCCCTTGTTGCTTTTAATATTTTTTCTTTGTATTTAATTTTTGATAGTTTGATTAATAGGTGCCTTGACATGTTTCTCCTTGGATTTATCCTGTATGGGACTCTCTGCACTTCCTGGACTTGATTGACTCTTTCCTTTCCCATGTTAGGGAAGTTTCTAACTATAATGTCTTCAAATATTTTCTCAGTCCCTTTCTTTTTCTCTTCATCTTCTGGGACCCCTATAATTCGTATGTTGGTGTGTTTAATATTGGCCCAGAGGTCTCTGAGACCATCCTCAATTCTTTTCATTCTTTTTTCTTTATTCTGCTCTGTGATAGTTATTTCCACTATTTTATCTTCCAGGTCACTTATGTGTTCTTCTGCCTCAGTTATCCTGCTACTGATTCCTTCTAGAGAATTTTAAATTTCATTTATTGTGTTGTTCATCATTGTTTGTTTGCTCTTTAGTTCTTCTAGGTCCTTGTTAAATGTTTCTTGTATTTTCTCCATTCTATTTCCAAGATTTTGGGTCATCTTTACTATTATTACTCTGAATTCTTTTTCAGGTAGATTGTCTATTTCCTTTTCATTTGTTTGGTCTGGTGGGTTTTTACCTTGCTCCTTCATTTGCTGTGTATTTCTCTGTCTTCTCATTTTGCTTAACTTACTGTGTTTGGGTTCTCCATTTCACAGGCTGCAGGTTCGTAGTTCCCATTGTTTTTGTCATCTGCCCCCATAGGGTAAGGTTGGTTCAGTGGGTTGTGTAGGCTTCCTGGTGGAGGGGACTGGTACCTGTGTTCTGGTGGATGAGGCTGGATCTTGTCCTTCTGGTGAGCAGGACCGCTTCCGTTGGTGTGTTTTGGTTTGTCTGTGAACTTATTATGATTTTAGGCAGCCTCTCTGCTAATGGGTGGGGTTGTGTTCCTGTGTTGTTAGTTGTTTGGTATGGGGTGTCCAGCACTGGAGCTTGCTGGTCATTGAGTGGATCTGGGTCTTAGTGTTGAGATGGAGATCCCTGGGAGAGCTCTAGCCGATTGTTATTAAGAGGGGCCAGGAGGTCTCTGGTGGACTAATATCCTGAACTCAGCTCTCCCACCTCAGAGGCTCAGGCCTGACACCTGGCCAGAGCATCAAGACCCTGTCAGCCACATGGTTGAAACTTTACTTCCCAGGAGCTCGGGGTATCTTCTGAGAAGCCAGGATATACCACAGAAATCTCCTTGCCCTGTCTCTCCACAAAACTGTGAATCTGAGATCAGAGACTATGATTCAGTAATTCTTGCACCTCATCTGGTAGTGCCTGGTGATGCCTTCCCAGTGCTGAAAGTTGTGCCATCTGTGAGGCCACTAACGGGCCTGCAGGAGATGCCACTTTAAAACATTGTTCCCACTTTAAAACATTTTTAAGGCATCTTTCCACTGTAGTTCAATGTACCTACTGTAGTTGTCTTTTAATCTAGCAATCTCACTTGTAGGAATCTTTCCCTGAACATACACAACCATAGGTACCAAGAGTGGTGAGGATTTAGGCTGGTGGAAGGACCAGAGAGTAGGAAGAAGGCCAAAGCAACCAAAAATATCACGCACACACAACAAACCACCTCTTGAGATTCTCGTATCATACTGCAGCAGGTTGTAACAGAAATCCCAGCCCACCCCCCCACCTTAGCAAAAGGATGACATGTCCCTGTGCTCTGGACATTGGCTGGTCCAGACTTGCTTGGGCAATGGAATGTGGGCAGAATTCACTCTGCCACCTCCCAACAGAAGCTTTACAAACCATTGTGTGGTTGTCCCATTGTTCTTCTCCATCTGTCTTGGGCTCACGTGTAATCTAGGTGGAGGCTCCTCCTTCTTCTAGAACCCCAGAATGAGGAAGATACAGAGCAGCAAACCATCAGCTGGCATGCCATGTGGGTAAGAAATTCTTGTTTCGAGTCAATTTATACTTTGAGGATGCTTGTCACGCAGCACAATTGGCCTGATCTGGCTGGTACAAGACTCAATCCACGAGGACAAATTTTGATGCTGGAGACACTGGGTTTACATCCTAATACCCTGTGACCCATGGAACCAGCCTTCCTTACCCTCTCAAGTGTCAGCTATACCAAATAAGGACTCAGGTGTGGATTTCTGGAACAAATCTCTGGCATGAGAAATGGATCTCTATAATCAGCCTGGAATAGGCAATGTGACAATCTTGAGGCTAGAAGGAGTAGTCTTCTTTACAAAGCCATGGTTTAAAACAAATCTTTTCCCCAAAGAAGATGATTTTGTTTGGATATACAAGCAATAAATGTACACTACAGTTATCACAAGATGCCAAGAGTTGATCAATTTTGTAGTTATTCAAATCATAAAATATGAGCAATGAGTCAAGATCAATCCCTTGACATTGTCAGGGAAAGGAACCCAGAAATGATATTATGATGTGAGGGGTTTTAAATGCTAATGAACACTTCCCAGTCTGAGTCTGGTTTTGAGGCATTTTCTCAGCCCTACAGTGTGCTAAATACCACCTGGACTATAAAAATCTCTTGAGATCCATCCAGCCAATTGGTCTTTACCTGTACTGCTTAGCTCAGGATTCTCAATGACCTGGCTACTGAAGAAATGGGTACTTGCATGTACTGCAGTTGAATTTATCATCTTTATCCTTGAATAGGATTCTTTATTGATGAATGGCCCCATGATACACCTAGCTTCCCAAAAATGAAATTTAAGGGTCATCTGTTGACCCTTTTGTTAGTTTCCTATGGCACTGTAACGAATGACCACAAACTTAGAACAACACAAACTTATTATCTTACAGTTCTGCAGGTCAGAAGTTTGCTATGGGTCTCGCTGGGCTAAAAGCAAGGTGCTGGCAGAGCTGTGTCTCTCTCTGGAGGTTTTAAGGGAGAATCTATCTCCTCGCTCCTTCTAGCCCCCATGAGGTTGTGTGCATTCACTGGATGGTGGCTCCTTCCTCAATCTTCAAAGCCAGCAATGAAGGGCCAAGTCCTGGCACATTGCCACACTCTGACCTCCCTGCCATGGTCACATCCTCTCTGACTGCTTCTGCCTCCCACTTCCATTTTTAAGGACCTTTGTGATTACAATAATTGAGGATAATCTCTTTAGCTTAAAGTCAGTTGATTGGCAACCTTGATTCCATCTACAACCTTAATTCCCCTTTGACATATAACTGAACATATTCACAGTTTCCATGGAGTAGGATATGGACATCTCGGGGGGGCAGGGGAGGGTGACATTATTCTGCCAAAGCACACCAATCCACCAATTTTGTTTTCTTAACAGCTGGCTCCTTCATTGACCTTTGCTTAATTCTCCAGTTTTATTTTCCATCATTCTCTACTTTGAGCCAATGTTCACAGTAACCATATATCCTAGCTTGCCTGGATAGTCCAGGATTTGACCCCTTTCATTATCAAGCAGGTCCTGATTTGGATGCTCAGTTACATCCTTGTTCTATGTTCCAACCAGACCACGTGGAGTTCCCCAGTAACAGTGAACTGTCTCACACGTGCAGCCTCTGCACTATTCTGCCCTTGCACGGGGTCTCTGCACTCCATCCCACATCCGTTTGGAAACACAGCTCATCCTTCAAGGGTGAACCCCCATGTCCTATCTTTGGTTAAATCTTTCTGCTCAGTGGAGGCATATTTGCTCATATCTTCTCTTTTGCCAACCTTGCTCCTAGTACAGGACTCTGTTACTAAAGGTGGAGAGTAAAGGAACTGTTGTGTTCTCTCTCCCTTCCTGAGCATGAGCTCCCTGAAGGCAGAAAGCATCTCAGAACTCCAGACACTTGCCTAAGACCCCTGCGCAGAGTTACCTCTTGGTAAACATGGACAGAGTTGAAATAAATGAGCATCCATCCTCTTGGGAAAATGCAGAGCTAGAAAGGCTCAGCTCCTTTCTCCGCTGCACATAAAAATAAATTAATGTACTGATAACCATTGAGTACATGTAAAAGTCCGTTTTAGTTTTATTCATTCAAGCCATAAGTTGTTAACTGTAGAAGGAATTAGAGAACTTTTAGAATCACTGTTTTGCAGCCTCTGTAGAATTAATCGATCCAGGCAATGCTTATCAATGGGTGAATCTATCAGGTGAAGGACAGTAAACTTGAGAATAGGAAGATCAAGATGCTACCACTTAAAACCACTGGCTGATCTTAACATCCCTAAAGACGGTCATAAAGTGTGTCTCCTGATGTAATGCAACGTGGATCATGCAGCTCTGCTTATAATGTATTGTTCCCCAAAATATTACATCTGAAATGACTCAAGCCTCTAACCTTCCATTTACAAAAAAATGAGGAATAGAAGATCAGCCTGATGACACCACAAGAAGGAAACAGACAAATCCCATTTGCTTTATGTTATACAGGACAATTGGTCTAAATTCTAAAACAAACTAATGTACCAAATAAAAGGGGGTGAGAGACGCCGGAGCAATAAAGGTACTTAGGAGATTTAACAACCACATTCAATGTATCAACCTTGTTTGGATTCTGATTCAAACAAACCGACCCTATACAGACTCTCAGGAACAGTCTGAACTGTGGGTTGGATAAATGCAAGAAATTATTAATCGTGTCAGATGTGATATGGGGTTTGGTTGTAAAGGAAAATGCCCATTTTTCAGAGATACTCGCTGACACATTTATGAGTGAAATGATACAATCAATATCTGGCATTTACAAAAAAATAGGTTTAAAAAAGGGAAAATTCACAAATGAATAAATGAAGCAAATGTGAAAAATAAGACCGCTCTACTTTCAGGTATGTTTGAAATTTTGTATCAGATAAAAAAAAGAAATCATTGAGTATATGTCTTAAGTGATTAAGTTAAATAGTAAAATAGTTTTCTCCTAACTATGCAGCAAATATTTTCAACATTCAATGGGGAAGTCAGACCTGAAGAGCTGGGGTTATCGGGAAAGGTTCAAGACCGATGTACATCACTAGAGTCGCATAAGCAGCAGGTGCCCGCCTTGTTTTACACTTGGGAAATCACACAAGGGGCAATGGTCCTCAGTGGCTGCAAACTCTGCTTCTGGTCTTTCCAAGTAGCGGGCAAGCCTCCTTTGCCCTTCCATCTTCCACAAAGCCCTGTGTGTCTTCTTCACACAATAGATATTCAATTCCTGTCCCTGGATGAATGAGGGGATGGATGGCTGGGTCTTTGCACAGTTGCGATACCATAGCTTATGAATGAATGGATGAGGCTAATAAAAAAGACCATGTTTTGCAGTGAAATTGCTTCACAGTCCTTCTGGGTCCAGAGGCTCTTTTTCTACAGACATTGTGTCTATAAATCCATATCTACCAGGCCAGGCTCTGGAGTGAATGACTTACCAACTTCCTACCACAGCCCCAAGGATTCTGAAAGACTCAGAGACCGTTTGAAATCAAAGGGAAGGTTATTTCTCCATTGAGAGCTACACACACTGAAGACTAGGGGATGCAGAGGTAAGAAAAGAACAACCCACTACTCCCGAGCACTAGATCTGCGAAAGTTCAAACTCATGAATCTCCACGCTGATCATTCAGTCAGTTTTCTACATTAAAAACAAAAACAAAAACAACCCCCCCCAAAAAAAACCCCAGAGGCACTGGTTTGCATTAGAATCTCATAATATGCTATAAAACCCATGTCAGAGCCAGCATCCAAGTTAAGAATTATTTCTCTCATTTTATGTCTCCCATCCTGCATCTGCCTCTTTCTGCTTATTGGATTCTCCCTTCCCTCCCTACCAGGACTCTTCCCTCCCCACCCTGCTTCTCTTTACATCCCCCCATAGTAAATGTGGGGACCTTGGTCTGGTCAAATGTCTGTGAAATGGAGAAGTCAAAGACTTCTCATGTGCTGAGAGTCCTGGCCCCCAGATCGGGGACACCTGTGAGTGGAGCCTTGTCCCTTTGGGTCTGGTTTAGAAACACAACTGGAGACTGGGGCTCAGCTTTGTAGGGTCTCCAGAAATCTGGGTGCTGGGACAGGGTTTGGTAAGAACAGAAACCAAGCCAGCTCTTTCTGAGCCTTGTCTCCTCCCGCCCCAGCCCCTCAATCTGCTCACCCGTGTTTCTCTCACTCTTTCTCTCCACTGGAGAGGTCACTCCAAGGTTGGAGGAAAGGCTCACGATTGAGCCAAGAGGAAACTGATCAGTGGGAAGGATGCTGGCCATTCTGCTCAGAAACCCTGCCTGGCTCGTTACCACCTGCCTGGCACACCTGGTGCTCTCATTACCTGTATTCACTCTCCAGCCAACATTTATTGTGGGAGATGAGGAGGCAGTAGTGGACGGTACAAGCAGGGCCTTTGGACTCCAAGGCTGTGGGTCCATGTGAGAGGAAACGGATAATGAGCACGTTAAATAAGTAAACAAATAATGGACGTCCAGCATTTGTTGTGCTTTGGGAAAGATCAGGCTAGGTAACGTCTCAGAGGACGGTCCCTGAGGGTGGGGCAGGAGGAGATACTGAGTAGAGGTTCGGATCCACAGGAGAAGGGCTCTCTGAGAAGGGGACGGTTGGTTGGGGCCTGAAGGGAGAGCAGCCACAGGAAATCTGGGGGAAAACATCCCAAACAGAAAGAATGTGAAATGACACCCTGGACTGGAAATGAGTTTTGTGGAGTCTGAGACCAGCCTGGGGCATATTGTAAATCAGGGGAGAAAAGGAGGAGGTGACATCAAGTGAGGACCAGGTCTGCATCTCTGGGCTCCTATGGCTCTGCTTCCGGTGTGATGGAAACCACCAGAGTGTTTTGACAAGAGTTATGACCTGGGTGCTTTATGCATCCAACCATTCACTCAGCTGCTGTAGAGCAGAGAGGATGCAGAAAAACCCAAGAGGAGGCTGTCTTAGTGAAGCAGGAGCTGGCTGGGACTGAGGTCGTAGCTGTGACCATGAGTAGAGGGGAAGGGACACTAATGCATGGTGTGTGGGCTGCAAAGAAGACGCCGTCCAATGACCCTCCCTGGTTTCAGGTCAGAACAATGGGGTGGTAGGCTACAGTTTTCTAAGGTAGAGAAAGCTACAGTCATCGTGGATCTAGGGGCTAAAATCAATGGCACTGCTTAGCCAGGTAAGAGTGTGATGCAGTTAAGCATCAGATGAGAAATGTCGTGCAAGTAGCTGATGGATATACATGTCTAGCGCTCAAGGCTGTGGCTCCGGCTGCAGGGAGGGACTTGGGAGTCATCAGCAGGCGGGTGTTACCTAAAGACAGGGGAGCAGGCGGGTGACCCAAGGAGAACGTGCCGACAGAGGAAAAGGAGAGATGAAGGAGGGGCCTTGACAGAGTCTCTAAGGAGTCAAGAGTTCAGAGAAGAGAAGGGTCCACAGAAACAAGGAGGACTTTGGTCTGGACGAGAGAGTGCCTCTGTGCAGCCCAACTACAACCCGGAGATAATGCAGGAGGTGACCCCTGGGGTTTCTGAAAATCTGCAAGAGGCCGACAAACTGGTTAGGACCCCAAGAAAGGGAAGGACAGCACAGTGACAGGAGGCCTCCTGTCTCCTCACCCGCAGAAGAAAGGGACCCTGGCCTTTCCCATCCCCCAGGTGAGAAACAGAAGCCGGCCCAGGTGACTCATTTCTCCCCTGGATCAAACACGAGTCCTCCAACAACACAAGGTGATCCTAGAACCACTGCCAAGGGGATCAATTGGGAGCTTTGCCCAAAATAGGTAGCCAGGGGAGACACTCTCCTTCCCCACCAGACCTGAGGCTGCCCCCAACCTAGACGTACAGGGATGCTGGGGGCAGCACCAGAGGGACCACACCAAAGCAAATGGCACAGCATGGGAGCCCTCTTGGTCCCCGCAGCCTTGAGACATCCCTCCTCCACCCCGACAGTGGGGAGCCTGGGGGCACCAGCGAGGGTTCCCCCCATGATGACTGCCTGGACAGGGAATGCTGAGACCTCCCTCCATCATCAAGAGACACACAGGGGCTGGTCTGCAGACACCCCTTCAGCCCCTCAGGTGGAACCAACAGTACTCCAACAGCACCAGGTAAGCCAAGCAGCCCAAAATAATACAACAAAAACTCCAGAAATGAAGCTGTCATGGGAACATCACCTCCCAAAGTAGGCCAGGACCTGTGTGCTAATGTAAACAGGGTGATTGCCTGCTAAACTAAAAGAGTTAAATGGGACCCAGCGTCTCCTAACATAATAGACAAAATGTCTATGATACACTTGAAACTTTCCTATCTTACCGAGAACTAGGAAAATCACAATTTGAATGAGAATAGATAATTAACAGACAGCGACACCAAGATGAAGGTGATGCTGGAATTATCTGACAAGATTTCAAAGCAGACATCATAGAAATGCATCAATAATCAGCTATAAATTTTCTTGAAATTAATAATAAAAACAGCTTCAGCAAAGAGATAGAAGTTGTAAAAAAGAATCAGACAGAAATTATATAACTAAAAAATATAGTAACAAAAAATTTTTTAAACTTGCTGGAGAGATGCCATAGCAGGTGTCATGTATGGTATCCTGTCCCAGCAGTCCCAGCACACTGATGCAGTGACACGGAGGAAACAAGACGGGAACCAAGATCATGTACTGAGAACTTAGCAGCTGTGTTCGCAAGGGGCACATGATGGGTTCGTAAGACCTCATCATGACAGGGACTGGTGGCTGCCACTATTGCAGTGGACGGGGAGCTGTAGCCATCCGGGGCTCACAGACCCATCACAGGGCCAGCCCAGTCAGGGGAGTGGGTGCCCCAGGATGTGGTGGATATACTGTTCCCCACCCCCCCATAAAGGAGCAAGTAGATTCAACAGGACCTGGGCTCAGGGAGCTGATTCTTGATCCCCGGATCCCTTTGCTTCCTCCAGCAGGCCCCTGACAGGCAGGCATTCGCATCCACTTGCAGATCTTTTTTTTTTTTTTTTTTTTTTTTTAAGAGCTGCATCTTTCTATGTCAAACAGTCTTGGAGGGTGTATAAGGTGGCTGTGATTATCCCCATTTTACAGATGAGGAACGCAAGTGCTCAGAAGGACCGATGGTTTGCCTGCAGTTACACAGCCCTGGAAGGGGTCCGACTGCAGTCTGTCTTCTGTTATTTTTTCTCTTTTAATCTGTTCCTTTGCAGGGAATTCATCATAATTTCTGTCTGAGACAAGGCTCCTGGGAAGAGGCCGGAGTAGCAGAGAGGAGCAGACAGTCTCAGCATCCCTGCCCCACCAGTGAAGATCAGGTGGGTGCCTGGCAGCCCAGATCGAGGGCATGTTTCTGGTTTCTGGTTCCTGGGAGATGTCCTGGGCCCTCAGTAGCAGTGAGAAAGCTCCGTGGCACCTTGTGCCCCATCAAGGATGGTCCAGTGTGAATGCAACTCACTTCCAGGTGGGTCAGCACATAAATTGTGCTTCTGGTGACCTCCAGGAGAGAGGGATCTCAGTGAGGGGGAATTGCTGAAGGCACCTGCCGGATGTTCACGGTGGGAAGAGGTGCCCATTATGGAGGGAAGAGGGAGTGCAGGTGCACATTGTGCCCACAGGGCCTCAGGAAAGGTGCCTCCTCCTGCTTTTCCTTTTCAACTCCATAAAGTTTTGTTCTTCTAAGTTGTTAGAGAAAAGGAATTAGGGGTTTACTTGAGAAGGTTTTCTGAAAAATCTTTTTCACAGGTAGCTAAGAGCTGGCCTGTTGGGAAGACAAATGAATGGCTTGAGTCATAAAGATTCTTAAGTGACATTTTTGTGAGAATTATTTCCAGGGGGATTACTGCCGGTGAATTGCAAGAGAAAACTGATGCTTGGTGCCTGGTCTCTTAGAAAACACAGCTCAGAGATCCAGCCCAGGGCCCGTAAGCAATGAAGGTTTTCAGTTTTCCAGGTCACCGAGAGACAAACACATCCATCTGAACTCTCAAAGTCATAATTGGCCCCAGTATCCTGTGCAGGAGGGACAGGACACCAGGCTGACTTTGGGGGACGAAGCTTGGCCAGCACAGCCCTCCTCTTTTGGGGCCAGATAACAAGGATGAACCCCACACCCTTTACATCTTGTGGCTTAGATTCCAAGTCCCCCAGATGCCCCTTAAGTCTAAGATCCAAGGTCAATATTTTCCTTCTGAGACCTGGGCACAACCATTCAGGCCAGAAGGATGCTGTGGGGTAGACAGGGGCTTGGGAGTAGGCTGAGGAATGAGATCATGGCTGCTTGCTCACTACCCTCCGTTTCCAGATCTGAAAATGGGAACGTGGATAACTCTGTTCCTTTGTTGTTACTTATTCATTGGATCTAAGGTGTCCTTGATTGACATTGATTATTTCTGTACCATAAGCAAGAAAAAAAATGTCTCCCAATAGTACTTAGATGCAATGCTCTCCTATCACTTAGAATTAATCTGCATATTATAGATTTTTATCCTATATCACTTTTGTGTGTTCATAAAATAGAAGTGAAATCAATTTGGTAATGCACTGGTATTCGTTTCCAATCAATGTTGTAACCGATGATCACTAATTTATTACCTTATGATTCTGTAGGTCAGACGTCTGATGTGGATATCCCTGGGCTAAAACTAGGGTGTTGGCAGGACTGGTTTCTTCTGGAGGCTCCAGAAAGCATGTGCTTCCTTGCTTTCTCCAGCCTCTGGAGGTGGGTGCATTCCTTGGTTCATGGCTCCTGCCTCCCCTTCAAAGCCAACCAGATACTCTCCCTATTTCAAGGTCAGCTGATAAGCATCCTTAATTCCACCTGCAAACTTAATCCCTCTTTGTCATATAAACTAACAAGTCCACAGGTTCTGGAGATTAGGACATGGACATCCTTGGAGGTCATTGTCTGCCCACCAACCCTAGTATTCTTGACACTGCTTCATATTTGCAGCCTGATTCTCAGGAACTTTTAAAGAATTGCCTGTATTTTTGTTCTTCCACATGACATCCTCCTGTATACCATCACAAGTGTTCGTGTATAATGCCTTAGGGGAGTGATCCACTTGGGTGTCGGGGATTTCCTTCCAAGCCACTGCCCCTGTTCTGCAAGCTTCAGTGCACACGTCCAGGCAATGACCACTATGATAAGTCCACCCTCTGGCCAACCGGCATGACAAAGCACATCCAGGCTTCAGAGATGTTAAAAAGTGAACAAAGAATCTTCCTAGAATTGATGAAATGGGGGCATTGTTTTATGTTACAGACAATGAATATCAGAAAGTGCTGCATAATTGGTATTCCATGATAATGTAAACTCAGTGAGGATGATATCATTTTCTCTATGGTCGATGCTGTGTCTCCAGTACCTAGAAGACTGCTTGGAACAAAGTAGATGCCCAGTAAGTATTTGTTGAATGAGGGAATGGATGAATAAGTTCAATTCAATAAAATATAACTATGATTATTATTCAGATAAGAGTTATTATGAGTCCTTAAGGGTACTAAATGATGTAGTATTGACATGTTCTCTACATAAAGGAAGCTCTTGAGAAATCAATGATTCCTCCTCTTGCTTCCCAGCCAGACAGCAGGGCAGAGTGAGTGACTCATTTGGTGCCCAGCACCCACGTGGACAGCGTGCAGTCAGGTGTCTGAGTGAATGGGTGGGGTGGTGGTGCAAAGATGATTGAATCGATGGATGGATAGTTGTCATCATAAAGAAACAGTAGCTGTTGAGGTCTCTGAAGTTCGCGATGCTTTTGATGGGTGCTCCAACATGGAGGCTTGCATTTCCTGTGTTCTACCTGCCTGGGATTCTTGGTGTCATAGCCCATGTTCTTGGAAATAAAGGCCCACTGGTGTCATCAGGAGATGATACAAGAAACATAATATATTGGTGCAGCCACTGTGGAAAGCACTATGGAGGTTTCTCAAAAAACTAAAAATAGAACTACCATGTCACCCAGCAATTCCATTCCTGGGTATATATCCAAAAAAAAAAAAACCCCACAAAAACACGAATTCAGAAAGATACATGCACCCCAATGTTCATTGCAGCATTATTTACAATGGCCAAGATATGGAAGCAGCCTAAGTGTCCATCAACAGATGATGTGGTTTATATATTTACACACACACACATGCACATATACACTATGGAATACTACTCAGACATATAAAAGAATCAAATTTTGCCATTTGCAGCTACATGTATGGACTTGGAGGGTATTATGCTAAGTGAAGTACGTCAGACAGAAAAAGACAAATACTGTCTGATATCACTTATATGTAGAATCTTAAAAAATAACAACAAGCTAGTGAATACAACAAAAAAAGAAGCAAACTCACAGATACAAAGAACAAACTACTGGCTACCAGTGGGGAGTGGGAAGGGAGGAGGAGCACTACAGCGGGAGACGATTAAGAGGCACAGACTATTATGTAGAAAATAAATAAGCACAGGGAATACAGCCAAAGTTTTATAATAACTATAAATGAAGTATAACCTTTAAAAATAGTGAATCACTCTATCGTACACCTGTAACTTACACAATTCAATTAAAAAAATAAAAATAATTGAAAAAGCCATAGAAACCCAGAACGTCAGTACTTTCCCAGAAGGAGGCTGAAGGGATGTCGAGCCACAGAACACAGGTGCCCCCAGGCTGCAGATCCTTCCTCCTTCCTGATGAAGCCTGGCCCCCTGGCCAGTTGGTTGCACGGGTGGCATCCGAGACAGTGTGTGTGCTTGCTGTCTGACTCGGGACATGCCTCATTGGAGTGATGGTGTGTCACATCTTCCTGTGTGTGTGTAGCCACAGCGGTGATGAGACGCCTGAATAAAGATGTGGTACATACCTACAATGGAATATTACTCAGCCACAAAAAAGAATGAAATAATGCCATTTGCAACAACGTGGATGGACCTAGAGATGATCATACTAAATGAAGTCAGACAAAGACAAATACCATATGATATCCCTTAGAGGTGGCATCTAATAAAAAATGATACAAATGAACTTATTTACAAGACAGAAATATACCCACAGACACAGAAAACAAATTTATGGTTACCAAAGGGGAAAAGCAGGGTAGGGATAAATTAGGAATTTGAGATTAACATATACACCAAGCTATATATAAGATAGGTAAACCACAAGGACTTACTGTATAGCATGGGCAACTCTACTCAGTATTTTGTAGTAAGTAACCTATAAGGGAAAAGAATCTGAAAAAATATATATATATAACTAAATCACTTTGCTGTACACCTGAAATTAACACAACATTGTAAACCAACTATACCACAAAAAAAAAAAGATGCCTGAGTGAACTTGCACAGTTCCAGATGGCAAATAAATGTTTAAATAGTTACTTCCTTACAACATTGTAAATCAACTATACTTCAATTAAAATAAATAAATAAATGGCTACATCCTATGATGTGTACTTCCTATCAGCTCTCAGTTCTCAGACTAAGAATGACTTCCTGATGCAAAGCACTCTCCCTGTGTTTTTCCCGCTAAAGTACCCCTCTATCACATAATAGTGTCGATTAATCAAATGCAAACGGTGATGTACTTTCAGGTCCCGGGTTGGAGAGCTTGAGACCTCATTCTGAGTCATGGGTTTACATCCTTGCTGTGTTTCTGGGAAATCCTATGTGAAGTTTGCAGTTGGAAGCTTCAGTCATTTTCATGCAGGAAAAAGCACAGAAGACCTGTTGGTCTATGACTGGGGCTGTTCCTTCAGACACAGTGCTTTCTGGAAAGGGGCCCCTTGGGTCCAGGGGAGATGGTTGTGCTTTTAAAACTTACCAGCTCATCCCAGTTCAAAATTGCTCTGTGGGCAGAAAAAGAGCTCAGAGATGTTGAAAGGTGACTGAAGATAAACAAGAAGCACAGACTTAAATGCAGGACAACATATGAAATGCAGCTCCTTTTATTTTTAAAACTTCATTTGGGGGTCTGAAACCTTGAACACCAATGAAGGAGGCCATTTTTATTTCCAAGAGGGTGGTGACCTTCAAAGTTCTTTTTCCAGGGGTAAGAAATTTAATTTAGTCTTGTCTTCTCGTATTTGTTCATGTTAGATTACATTAAATGAGTTATTTTTAATCATTGTTCATAAATCACAGCAAGGGTGTGCCCCGAGGCACAGAACATTTGCATAAAAATATTAATTGCTGCTCTCTCTCCTTTTGGGTTCATGGGAAACTGGATGGAAGTGCAGGAAATGGCAGGCATGGGGGTGTGGGTATCGGATGGGGTGAGGATGGGGTGAGGGAAACGTTTTCCCTGATAGCCTTGTTCGGCTCACAATGTGTGACTTGGAACTTTGGGATCCTCCTCAGATGTTTCCTCCACCGTGAAGCCCACCCTGATTTCTCTGGGCCAAATGATGGTTCCCTCCTCTGTTATCTGTGAGCTGTGACCAGCCTCTCTTAGGAAACTTGAATGTTCTTCATAGTTCAGTCACCTGCAGCCATGTCCTCGCATGGACCAGAGGCTCCCTGCCTGTCACACACAGCAGAGGAATTCCCTGCTCATTTGACAGATTGAGAAGAGGAAGAATCCTGGGAAAGTCCCCTCTGTCTCCTGCACAGGCTGCCCTCAGGGCCAGGGTTCACTCAGTAGATGCTCATTGAGCAAGCATTTCAGAGACCTGCTTCATGTTATAAAACATGCTTTCTCTCCAACTTCTCCATGTGTATTGGGATTTTTCTCTAAGTTTAGACCCACACCCCTGACCAGGGCCCCTCTCTTGTGCTCCTGGGCACAGATGGATTCAGCCAGAATTTGAAATCCTAATCACTGAAGAGCAGCCTTCCCACGCACGCTCCATCCCTCCCACCTTCAGGAGCCTCCCACCACCAGGCTCCTGAAGTTGAGGACCATGCCGGCTTCTCCTCCCCCTTCGTCTCTCAGATGCCCCCTGCCCGTTCCTGCTGCCCGCTCTCCCCCGTCCTTGTGCTCGGGGCTGTGGTTCGGTCCCTATGCAATTTGGGAAGAGTCTTCCCACGAGGGCCCTCCCTCCCACGGCCTTGCTCAGCTGGCCTCTTCCCGGCCTCTGCCGGCAGCCTCCGCTTCCCCACCCAGATGTGGTCAGACCAGCCTGCGCTAAGCCTCTTCTGAGCCCCCTCCCCAGGACACACTCCGGCCTTCGCATCCTTCATCTATGTGTCCATTCACTCCTTCGGTAACGATGGCACTTCTTTAAGTGTTAAGCAGTATGCTGGACTCTGGGCCGATGTCACCACACCATGGACCAGTGCTGGGACAAAGGACACCCGGGACCCCAGGAGGTCCTCACCTGTCTGTTGACTCATATTCCCCCCTTGGGTGTTGATGAGACTCACTCATCTCATCCCTGTTCCCTGATGCAAATTACATGCACTGGGTATCACATGCTTGCCCAAAGTCCAGGGAATTTCATCCTGACTCCTACGAAGCCTCTCGAATTCCCAGCTCTCCAGCACCGTTGGGGTCACCGAGAGCCGAGTGATGGGAAGCGTGGTGAGTCAGAGCAGCACCCCTGGTGGGAGCTGGTACCCCTCTGTTGAATATGTCTGAAAAATTCTGAGTCCAGCAGGTGCCTCCCCAAAGGGCTTCTCTGAGCTTTTCAGACACTCATGTGTGTTGTGATGTCCCTGCAAGAGTGCAGAGACAGCACATTTTTTCCCTGGTTTTGCTGTTGTTTTGTATGACTCACCACACTTGCTGTAGCATAATATCCGCACAACTGGTCTAACATAACAGAATGACACAATGAGCAGGAACACAGCGGGTATCCAGGTCCCATTCTGAACCCTCGAGGGGTATTTCCTCATCTCCTAGATTCTGTGAAACCTCCACAGTGAAGGGGAGCAAATGGAGATGCACAGAGGTCCAGGCGCCTGTTGTAACAATGGTGAGGTCCAGGTGCCTGCTGTAACAATGGTGAGGTCCAGAGCTGAGCTCAAAGCCATGGGATCAGCCACGTGGCCCCTGAGCCCCACTGGACGGGACTTCGTTTTCCTGCCAAGTGCAGAATGCCTCACCGGGCCCTGTTGTCCAGAGAGAAATCAACACATTTGATGGAATCCATTGATGTTTTCTCCTAATGAACTCTTCTCATTAGAAACAGGAATCCCCCACCAGTCCTTGGCCGAGGCCAAGACCCCTGTTCCAACATGGAAGGAAGACTACTGTTTAATGACACATGGCTACTATTTCAGCCTTCATTGTTGCCCTGCATCGCTGATCAAGACCAACAAACACGATGGAAACCATGGCCACATGTGTGCTGGTGCAGGGCATCCTGCAGAAAGTGTGTCTGTTCAAGGGTGCAGATCAGCAGAGAAGGGAAGGCACAGGAAGAGAAGAGTGTGGATTGTCCAGGCTGTGCAGGCTTGCCCACTCTTCCAGAAATTAAAAGCCTGATCTGTGGCATGGTCCCATGTCCATGGTGTGAATACTCCCACCGTGGCTGATCACGTGTCCATCGTGGCATTACCAGACATTGCTGTTGGCTCTCCCAGGCTGGTACAAGCCAGCTTCTGCACCCACCAGATGTAGCAAATCCAGCTCTGACGACTGGCTTCTCGTTCCTTCTCTTTATTCGTTTGTGTATTTTTGTGAGGGGAGAGGAACTCCGAGGTGCCAGTGATTGTATAGCCATTGGGCGTCCACTGCCAAGTTAAAGACAACTTCAAGATACAAGGGCTGTTATATATTTATATCAAGCGTAGCAAACCAGCTTGACAGCCTGATCCACGTTACAGAAGCTTTTGTAAGTCAAAGAGATCATTGACAATAAATGCAAGACATTGAACCAGAAAGGCTTTGCTTAGAGCAGATTCACAGCATCCCCATGAGATCCCGGGTGGGAAGCAGGGAGTGGCTGCATTTGGCCAAAACCACAAGGGTCCGAAGCAGCAGATATTTCAATTTTCTTCTATTTCAATCTTGTATTTTTATGTATCTGTTCATTTGTTCATCCATCACTGTTGCCTTCCTGCCGTCCACAAGTCACCATGACTGGGAGCTGGGAAAGCAGACACCATCCCTTCCATCTCATGGGTCCTGGAGCTTGGACCCTCCACCTGCCCATATTTGGAGCACCTGAGTTGGGGGATGCTTTTGCAGGGAGGTACCGTGACAATTATTTTAAATGTTCTTTGTTCATATTCCTATTAGAAAGTTAGACTATACCTGGTGGGCATTGTGCCTTGCTTTGTGTTTGATTCTGATTAGACCTCTTGGTTTTCCATCAACACCTGTTCAATTCCCTGGAGGCAGGTTACCCAAGCTGGTCTTTGACTTCTGTGCGGTCCACGCTGATGAGAAAGTCTCAGCATTTCTGAGATGGCTGGACTGTTCCATCACATCTGGGCATGGGGCACAGAGGTGGACACAAGCTGTCTTCAAAGGATCATGCTGAGGAGGAGAAAGCAAAATTCATCAGGGCTGGGAACATTGGCTCCAGCCCAGGAGAGGAGAGATTCTGTGCCCACAACATCAGTAGAAAGGAAACAGGGAGAAAGGCAGTTTCTGAGCAGAATCCAGTCTGAGATGGGATGGGATGGGGCTGGGTGCAGCTAAGCTGTCCCAGTGAGGGGATGGGAACATGCCCTCACTGGGACAGAGAGGGAGCTCCAGAGAGAGAGCCACAGCCAGCTGCTTGCTCTGGGCGCAGCATGGAGCTCCCCAAGGACCCCGGGAGATGGGAAAACCCTAGATGCTAAGAAACTCACTCAGAATGAGGCTGAGTGAAGGGTGGACAATTTGAAATTTGAGACTGGTTTCACTCCAAGACCTCTGGCCCATGACCTAAAGAAGAGCAGAGACCGTTCCTCTGTCTCCGTGCGGAAAGGAAGAGCTGAGTCCCTGTCCAGCTGAGCCAGCCTCAGGCCACGGGGTGGGGCAGTTCCTTCATCTCCAGGCCACCAGGTGGGGTCCGCAGACAGGGACCCACCACAGCCGGAAGCATGGCCCCAGGCCTGTGGGCTCTGATGGATGTGTCAGCAGACTGAGGCAGCGACTTAGGACAGTTGGAAGCAAACGAGCTTGGAAATGAAGCTGAGGGTGCGCATCCCAGTAAAGACCTTGAGCAGCTCTCCAACCGCTGTTCTTCCATGTGTCACACGGAGGTGCTGGGTCCTCCCTGCAGGTGTTGAGGAGGAATCCCCATCAGGACACCCCACAGCACTTACGGGCTAGCACAGCTGAAAGGAACACAGAAGTAAGGTCATTTTCTCTGATATCTTGACCCAGATGCTATAACTTTTGAAATACTTCAAGGAAAGAACATGCCAAGAGCAGAAGGGACATGCGTAGGTGTTGCCTTTGGATGATCTGGAAAAACAAAAGGCCTCTGTTCCTCTCTGCTTGGCTCAGGAGCCCGGATCAAAGGCCCCTGATCTGCCCTCAGAGCCATTCATAGCAGACACCACTATCAGGGGCACGGCCAGGTGTCAGAGTCAGCTCCCTGGGGTCTACACACAACAACTTTATTGGAGATCCTTCCTCTTGTTCCAGGAAATGTCTTGTTTTTCCAGGCAGAGCAACAAAATCATATGATGAAATAATCATCGTGATAATTAACCCTTTTCATCAGGAGAGTTAAGAAAATATTCAAGGGCCACATATTAATAGCATTAACATTTAGTACTAGGGAAAAAAAAAGATGTTTATTGCTGCAGCCAGGCCTGAGGATTGGGCTGGTCCCTCTAACTGATGCTCTGCTGGGTTTGAATCCGCTCGGTGGGAAGCACAGCAACATTAATTATGTTGCCCTTCGGCTGACACCAGCTCCCAGACACTGGGGTTTCATCCCAAATTGCTCCTCTCTTTCCCAGCCTTCTTCCTGGTAGACATTATTACATTTCTGATGAGTCAAATAGATTTTCTGCAGGCATTAAGTTTTTAGTAAGCAGACCTAAATTAACAGCTATTTATGACATTTCACTCCAGGGATCAAATCAAAAGCACCCGTTTCATATATAAATATCTCTTCCCTTTCTGCTGTTAATGAACGGTATTATTTTTGTTGTCATTGCCGTTGTTGAAAGCAGCATTAGACATATGCCCCGCTTCTCCTGGCTCCCTCATCACGCGAGCTCCATCCTCCAATTGAGGGAACATGATTACCTTTAGGAAGCAAAGGTGGAAGCACCTTAATTTTCCATAATTCAGTGAAACAAGGCATACATCTGAAATTCCCCTCTGAGGAGCCCCGTTCTCATCTACAGTAAGGGGCTGCATTTTAATGTTCTAATGAAAACAATTTAGCCTGTCCTAATGTCATCAGCAGGGCATCACGGGCCTCACCAGAACCTGATTTGGGAGCTGGTCTTTTCATTATTCTTGGTGTTGTGCGGTGATCAAGGAGCCTGCATCTCTCTGAGTGACCTTGCTGGTGGCAGCGTCGCGTTTAGTGCTAATGAGGATGGCTTCACGGTCCAGGGATGAAAGGGCTGCCAGGGGCACGGCGGGGAGCAGCAGCTGTGAGCCTGCATCTGCTTCCCATGGTAAAGTGATGGGCTCCCAACTGCTGCAGCAATGAAATACCGTCATACCTGGGCAAAGCTAACTGCCTCTTGGCATGGAGACCTCCTTTCGGACTCCAGTAAATTTTGAAGAATCACAGATGACAGGTCAGAATTGCATCTTTCCCCTTGAAGGGGAGAAGTTACAAGTTCTCAGTCATGTGTTAATGCATTTGTTTGTGTCTTCGTGAATGGACAGACAACGGGGCAAGGATGCTACGCAAACCGTGATGGGTAAGAGACGTCTGCTGGTTAAATACGGCAAAAGTAAGAGCCTGGATTAGATCTGCTCCCTCTCAAAGGCCCATTCAAGTGATAATTTTTTAAAAATAAATTTATTTATTTTTATTTATTTATTTTTGGCTGCATTGGGTCTTTGTTGCTGTGCATGGGCTTTCTCTAGTTGTGGTGAGTGGGGGCTACTCTTTGTTGCGGTGCTCGGACTTCTCATTGTTGTGGCTTCTCTTGTTGCAGAGCAGGGGCTCTAGGCATGCAGGCTTCAGTAGTTGTGGCACACAGGCTCAGTAGTTGTGGTTCGCAGGCTCTAGAGGCAAGATCAGTAGTTGTGGTGCACGGACTTAGTTGTTCCGCAGCATGTGGGATCTTCCCGGACCAGGGCTCGAACCTGTGTCCCCTGTATTGGCAGGTGAATTCTTAACCACTGCACTACCAGGGAAGCCCTCAAGTGACAATTAAGGGACTTTCCCAAAGGCCACCTGGACAAAGAGACCAGATGACAGCAACATCATTTTGGAAGTGGGAAAGGAGGGGTTGGGTGAAGGTAACTTAGCAGACCAGCATGTCTTGGTTTGCCTTCCAGTTGAGACAAAGATTCCACTGCGATTGACTTACTTTAGGGCAGCAGGAAATACCTAGAAGGGAGTGGGGAAGTGAGACAAAGAAAGGAAGGTGCAAATAATGGCTTATTATGGAGCCAGCTCCCACGACCGACAAGTAGGACTTGATCTCGATGGTAAGAGTCTGGGAGCCAGTGCAGAATACACACGTCTGTTAGAAAGGTGGAAGAGAATCCTGAGGAAATGGGGACTAGAAACAAAGAAAGGAGACTAGGAGAGAGCCTTAGAAAAAAGGAATGCAAATTAGGTAAGTGCAGGATGTCAAATATCCTAATGACAAGTTTCAGAAGGAGAGACTATCGTGGGAGGGAAGGAATTAGTAATTCAAGGAGGTTCCCAGCACCCAAGGACATGAGACTCGACACTGACCTTTCTCCTGACCCAGGTGAAGAGTAGTAGCACCTAGGAATCAACATTTTGGCTGACTTGATCAGTTCTTTTACTGCATGTAGAACAGCAGCTGAGACTAGCAACCACCTGGGTTTGGGTTTAAAATCATCCTTAGTCTTTAAGCATTCTTCTGGCTTCTGGCCAAACTGGTGGGTTAAATGGGTCTGGACGGGGCACCACCCCTGCACTTCCCAAGTCCAAGTTGACGGTGATGATCTCTGCAATCCCCAGGGACATGATATCACTTTTATCCTTTTGGCTGTGGGAGAAAATAGTTCAAGATTTGACCTTGGCCTGACCTGCCATAAAGACCTCACCTGTGGGTCAGGGGGACCCTGTGGGATTAGGCCACTTGCTATGAATATCTATTCCAACTCTACATTCAAAAACTAGATAAGTAACCACAGCAAGGTCCTCCTGGCCCATTGGTCCCAGAATGAGAACAATTTAAGCCAAACTTCATGTGCCGTCTGACCCCCATAAGCCCAAACACAGCCTGGTTGGCCACTGTGGTGTTTTGGGTCTCCAGGATTAGCATCAACTCTGAATAGTATTGAGTAAAACCCAGGAAGGTAGGGGTAAGTACTTCCCTTTCTTGACAGCTACCCTGGTAAAGGGACACATTTCCCTTTGGGGAAGGGTTAGGAACTGTCACAGTATTGAAACTGAGCAGGACCCTGCACAGCCTTCCAGAAGACAGACCCCAGTGTCCTCCTCCTCTGGTTTATAGAAAAACTTTAGCCTCCTAGGCCTTCCCCAAGTTCCAAAGAGCAAATTTAATCAGAAGAGTGAGACAATGCAGAAATAAAGGAAAACAGCCAAGCAAGACAAAATAATAATAGCTTAGCCATAAAACAAAGTCAGAGACATTTAGTTCCTTCTCAGGGGCTACAGATAATATCCTGAGCCCTACCCTTGAGTTGTCTTGCAGATACAGAAACCCTCCCCAGGTAGAAGAAGTTAACTGCATGCTGACCACCAGCAAGTAGACCCCAGACCTGGTGGAACCAGAAGGTTGATGATTGGGATTCCTGAAACATCACCCTGTTACCTCACCACCCACCAATCAGAGAATTGTGCATGAGCTGATCAGGCACCCTGTGACCCTCTCCCTCATGCTGTCTTTAAAAACCCTTCCCTGAAAGCTGTCAGAGAGTTGGGGTCTTTTGAGCCTGAGCTGTCCCTTCTCCTTGGCTGGCTCTCCACTAAATGCTATACTTTCCTTCACCACAACCCAGTGTCAGTAGATTGGCTTTGCTGTGTGTTGGGCAAACGGACCCAAGTTTGATTCAGTAACAGTACACACATGTAACTGCATCTCAGATCTGTCAGCTAACCAAAGTCTAGGGACAGGGCATGAGGTCATGGGCTATTATAGAGACACAACCAGGTGTCTTGCCACCAGAATGAGATGCTGTTCCCAGAACATGGAATAAGAAAAACCTCAGTAGGTAGACTGCCCATCTATTTCATTTATAGGGAACTTGTGATCAAATAGCCACCAGCACAGTTCCCTACAGATCAAACTCTGTCATCCTTATTCTTTTTTTTTTTTTTTTTTTTTTTGCGGTATGCGAGCCTCTCACTGCTGTGGCCTCTCCCGCTGCGGAGCACAGGCTCCGGACACGCAGGCTCAGCGGCCATGGCTCACGGGCCCAGCCGCTCTGCGGCATGTGGGATCCTCCCGGACCGGGGCACGAACCCGTATCCCCTGCATCGTCAAGCGGAATCTCAACCACTGCGCCACCAGGGAAGCCCTGTCATCCTTATTCTTAACGACTACTTGGAGCCCAGTGGCAGAATCTGCCACCATTATCTCCGGGCTTCAGAGGGTGGCCTCCACACTAGCAAGGATTTCTTAAGGCTTTGGTGAAGGGTGTGTCCTCTTCACCACCTGAGGGATGTAGTTTAGGTGTAGCTGAGCTAGCCGCACATTAAAGGACCATCCGATTTTACACGCATTTGACCAGCTGTCCTGGTCTACCTGGGCCTGAGGAGTTTTCCAGGATGCAGGTCTTCTAGTTTTAAAACCAAGAAAGTCCCAGGCAAACTGGCGTGAGAGTGTCCCCTTACTTCAGACTCCTTACTCTTAAATATGGCAGGGAAAATTTCTGTATCTCATTTTTAAAGAGTGTAGAACTTAGGTGAATCCAAACAAAGCAAATACTCAGAACTTCTAGCTGCTCAAGTGAAGACTTTTAAATCCCAGTGGAATGCATCTTTATCAATACTTGTGCCCTGATCCAAACTTAAATTTCATCTGTTTTGGCCTAGGCTGCTCAGAATCCGTCGTTAAGCAGGCTTCTCAGGTCCCACTGATACAAACTGCTAAGATTTTACAATTGCTTTGGTGTGTATTCGATCTTCTCCCAGGGCAGACCTGACAACTTTCTCTCTGGACTAAGCTGAGATGTAACTACATTTCAGGTTTGGAGGAAATGAGAAGTCATGAACGAACTGGCATCCCTTTATGAGGCAGCTACCGCAGGTGAGGTCATTGAAAGGTCTTCATGCAGCAGGAGATTAATTCATCAGAAGCAGGAGCCAGGCAACTTCCACCAGCACGAGACCTTCACCTGCATTTAGAGGTTCAAGGTTCCCAGTTCCCTTGCACATTTCCAAACATCTCCTCAAGTCTCCTTTCTTTTCAATCAGTTCTTAATCTCAGCATGGAGACCAGGAAAATGTGTGCGTTAACATAGAATGTCAACTCTGAATCCCTGCAAACCACCCATTTCTGTGATGGGTTTGATCCTCAGTCGCACCGGCCACACACGATAATGGATTAATTCATGGCTGCCATAGAAACCTCCTGGTTCTTCAACCAGGCTTCTCTTGTAGGTGCAAGACCCTTATTTTAACTTGCTCTTGTAATCTCTCTGGGGATGTGATCAGAAGCCAGCACACCCCACAGTTACCAACAATCTTGGTCATTGTCACTGTAGCCACAGGGCCCAAGGGCAGCAGTCACTTGCCTACTCAAAGCCTTGCCATATACGAGCACTCTATCCCCTGCTGCCATCAGGGATGCATCAAGTAAGTGTGGTGTCGTTGCACGTGGGGTATTATTATTCAGGACTTTCTCCAGTAAGGAGGCCACCCATGCTTTCATCAACAAGGTGAGAAACCCAGTCCCCAAATCCCATTTCGAGGTTTTAGTTCCTGGTCCCTTCTTCTTTTTTTTTTTTTTTTTGCGGTATGCGGGCCTCTCACTGTTGTGGCCTCTCCCGTTGCGGAGCACAGCCTCCGGATGCGCAGGCCCAGCGGCCATGGCTCACGGGCCCAGCCGCTCCGCGGCATATGGGATCCTCCCAGACCGGGGCACGAACCCGTATCCCCTGCATCGGCAGGCGGACTCTTAACCACTGCGCCACCAGGGAGGCCCCTTGGTCCCTTCTTGGTAGCAACAATTGTATCAGTCAGGGTCTTGGTAGAAAACAAAATTCACATGAATGGTTTAAATGGAGAGACCTGAATGAAATAACAACTCGTAAGAGTATAGGGGGCATGAAGGAAGGAAATGCGGGCCATGAAACAGCCAAGGATTACCAACAAAAGGAAGACTTTGCCGCCTGAAGAACCAAACAGGCAAGGAAAGAAGCCGTGTTATGAGGGCCCTGTGGGATCTGGTGCTCTTGAGGGATGCAGCTCAGGAGGTGGAGCCCTAAGGCAGGGGCTTCCAGAGAAGAGGTGCTGGAGAGTGGAGGAAGCAGGGGAGAGATGTCCCCTTCCATCCTCCTGTCCCCCATGGTACCCTCCATTGGCCAAACCAACAGAAGCCAGTGCCAGGAGAGTCGATTCACAGTCTGTTGGTGTCACAGCCGGGAAAGTAGATAGGAGGGAGCAAGGTGGAGTGGAAATAACGATTCCCTTTATCTCTGTTTTCTTTCTGGCTGCTGTTCAGAGACTATCTTTGTCACATTGGACTGCACTTCTGCTAACAATACTCCCAGGCGTGGAGCTTGCTTTATCCTGCTTGGATATGCAGCACTTCTTATATTGGTGGGTTCATTTCTTTTAACATTAGGGAAATGTATCTCTGCTGGTATGTCTTCTTCCCTGTTCTCTTTCTCTTGCTTTGTGGGAAGAAAAACTATTAGACTTTCTCATTCTCTCATCCGGAGGCAATCTTAAATGGCGGTGAAATGCAAGATCGCTGAAGAATGGTTTAAATCCCGTTTCCAAAAGTTCCTAGCTGTGTGGCCTTGGGCATGCTACTTAAAATCGCTGTCCTTCTGAAATCTCACCTGTAAAATGAGTGTGATTTTAGCTGTGAGGAGTAAACAGATGACACTAACATATTTAAAAACTACATAAATCTCGCCTACTGCTCTTGTTAGTGTGGTTATTAATATTAATGTTGCCTCTGAACTTGCCTATTAAACTCCCTGTGTTCTTATCTCTCTGAGCTGCATTTGGGTTATTTTGCCATATATATCCTCTAGGTTCATATTCTAGATTCATAGTTCTGTTTTCTTTCTTTTTTAAAGCGATTTCTAATTTGTTTTAAACACACATTAACTTTTTATTTAAAATGATCCTTTTCATTTATAAAGACATTTTCTAAATGTTTAGTGAATATATTTTTTGCAAACTTAAGTACATTTCACAAATCTAATGTCTGGGGACCTTTTTACAAGCAAATACACATGTAGCTTCAGTCCAGATCAAGACATGGAATATCGCCAGCACCTCAGTGCCTCTTAGTTGTCCTCACAGTCAATAAACCCTGAACAAACACACTCAGCATCCTCCACCTTCAAGATAGGCTGACTACGTCTTGTCCCTAGTCCCAGGCTTAAACTACTAACCAAAGAATTGGTATGAAACAGCCCAATAAATCAGCAACACTACACCTGCAAAAGCTCACCCATCTCTAACCCCCATACTTTCCTAAAAACACTGAATAGTACAAGTTCTCTGTGTTCCTAGACATGGCTGTGTGAATTTTGAATTCCATATAATGCAATCTTACATTCATGAAGTTTTTTGGGGGGACTGGCTTCCATCATCAACATGATATCTGTGAGATCCATACCTGTCAATTGTGGAAGAGGAGATAATTGCTATAGTCAAAGTGCTGCGTGAATATAACAATCTGTGAGTCCAGTGATGTGTTCATAGGCTTTTCAGTTCTTTCCAATTTTAGATTACTACATAGCCTCTAGAAACAATCCTGAGCATATCTGTTAGAGAGTATACATAAACATTTAGGTATTTACTTAGGAGCACAGTTGCTAGGTCTGGACTTGATAGTATGGTAAGGCTTGCCAGGTACATACCCCTAAGGAATTGATGGAATTTCAACTTCCATCAGAATATTCCACATTTGGTACTATCTCTTTTTCTGTCTCCGTTTAAGCCACTTTGGTGGGAGTAGGGTGCTCTCTCGTTTTGATTTAGTCTGCGTTTTCCTGATGGCTAACAAGGCAGAGCACCTATGTTTTCTTCCTTTTAGCCATTTGGAGATCCTCTTTGAAGAAGGGCCTGCTCGAGTCTTTTGTCCATGGCTCTCCGGGAGTCTCCATCTCTTTTTATTACTTTGTAGAATCTCTGCTACATTCTGGATGTCTGCATTAAAATACGTCCTCCCATGGTATGGCATGGATCTTTGTTTTTAATTTCCTTGAGGAATACGTTTCAAACCATTCAACGCACAGATATGGAGTACACAGTCCCAGAAGCTTTGATGGATACATGTACTCACATGGTCCACACCCCCATCAAGACATGACACATTTCCTTCAGGCCAAATGTTGCCTCCTAGCCTGGCCCAGTTGTTCCCAGCACACCCCCTAACCAGGAAATCACTCTTCTGATTTCTATCGCCATAGATTATTTTTTCCTGTTCTGAAAATTCATGTGGATAGAGTCTTACAGCAGGTGTAAGTTTGTGTCTGGCTTCTTGCACTCAGCGTATTTTGAGGTCCATCTGTGTAGTAGTCATGCGTTTTCAGAATTTGATGCATTTTGTTGCTGGGTAGCTTTGCATTGCATGGATAGACCACAATCTGTTTATCCGTTCTATTTTTGATCGATATTTGTGTGGCTTCCCGTTTTGGACTACTATGTTTAAGTCTGCTGGAAACAATCCTATAAAAGCCACTTTGTGGACATACATTTTCATTATCTCTCTAAGTGGAACGGGAGAGCAATAGGGTAAATGTATGTTTAACTCTAAGAAATTAGCAAAACATTTTACATAGTAGTAGTTTCCTTTTTCATTTCCAGTAAAAATATATGAAAGATATAGTTGTTCTAAATCTTTGAAAATATTTGTTGTTGTTAGTATTTCTAATTCTGATCATTTTTATGGGTATGATGGAGTGGTTTTTGGATGGTTTTAAGTTGCATATATAACTTATATATAAAGATAGAATTTATGTAAGTATTATATAAATATATAAAATCCATGGCATGTTTCTAAAATTTTAATGTTTATTTTAACAAGCAGAGCTTTACCTTGGTAAAATTTTTAACTAATTTTAAAGTTCATTGCTCTTTATGTCTTCTCTAAGAAATCATTCCCTCTCTGAGATCTAGAAACTTTACATAGTTTTTCCTAATTTCTACAAAAAAAACTTAAAAATTTTTGATCGAGATTGCTTGAATCTATTAATTAAATTAGGGAGAACTGACATAAGTTTGAGCTTTCCAATCTATGAAAAACATATATTAATATATATATATCCATTCATTATATATTCTTAAATTAATCTCAGCAGTGTTTTATAGTTTTTGGTGTAGTAATTTTGCAGATATTTTCTTTTATTTATTTCTGAATATATTTTGTTTTTACGCTATTGTAAATATAATATTTTTCATTTTCCTTTTTCTTGATGATATTCTAGAGATACACAATTGAGTTTTGCCTATTGTCCTTGTATTTTTCATCCTTGCTAAAATCACTTATCAGTGGGAGAATTTTTTTTGTTTTGATAGATTCGTTGTTTTCTCACATGAAAATCATTTCTGAAAATGAAGTAAGTGTAGGTTTTCTTTAAATCTTTATGCATTTATTTCTTATCCTTCCCTTATTGCACTGGGTAGAATCTTCCACACAGTATTCAATAGAAATAGAGCAGACATCCTTGCCTTGTTCCCTAATCCTAGGAGAAATCATTCAATATTTCACCATTAAGTTATGTTAGCTGTAGGTATTTTTTATAGATATCCTTTAGCAGATTGCACTCAATCACTATTAGTTTGTTGAGCGTTTTCCTTACGAATAGCTGTTGAACGCTGGTCAAATATTTTTTTTCTGTACTTAATGAGATTATCATAAACTTTTCTCTTTTATTCTGTGAATGTTAATTGATTGACATCTGAACATTAAACCAACTCTGTGTTTCTCTGATGGCTACTTGTTTCTAGTATATTTCATATTCATATATTGCTAGGTTCAATTTACTAATAGTTTATTAAGGATTATTGTTTTATCTACATCTGCCATGAACATTACTTATAATTTTCTGTTTTTTGTAGTGTTTTTGTCAATTTTGTCAAGTTGTACTTTCCAAAGGATATGTCTGTTTTCCTTAAATTGTCATTGGCATAAAGTTTACTATCTTTTTAATGTCTGTAGTATATGGAGTAACATCTATTCTGTCAATCTTTGTATTGATAATTTGTGTTTACTTTATTCTTAATCAATCTGGCTAGGTGTTTTAAAATTTTATTAATCATTTCAAAAAACAAAATTTGAATTGTTTTCTATTTAATTAATCTGCTCCTGTTTTGTTATTTACTTCATTCAAATAATTGCATGTGGGCATGTGTGTGTGTGTGTTTTATTTTTTTATTTTTTTTTTTTTTTGCTGTACGCGGGCCTCTCACTGTTGTGGCCTCTCCCGTTGCGGAGCACAGGCTCCGGACGCGCAGGCTCAGCGGCCATGGCTCACGGGCCCAGCCGCTCCGCGGCATATGGGATCCTCCCAGACCAGGGCACGAACCCGTATCCCCTGCATTGGCAGGCGGACTCTCAACCACTGCGCCACCAGGGAGGCCCTGTGTGTGTGTTTTAAATGCTTGGGAATTACAATATGATCCTTACCTTATCAGAGGCTCTGAGAGTTAATATTAAATGATTTTATCTAAAATTTAAGAAACCTCCAGCAATAGCATTTTAAGTCTCCTCCTGTACTTTGTACTATTGTCATCATATGTTTTACACCTTTACACATTATCAATTCCACAGTACAATGTTGTTACAATATGACTTACCTTAACAGTCACTCACCCAATGCTTTTCAGTCTCTGCAAATCTGAGTTTTCATTCCATATCATTATCTTCTGCTTGAAGAACTCCTATTAGCATATCTTTTATTTTTGGTTCATCAGTGACTAATTTTCCCACCTTTCTTCTAGGAAAAATTGTCTTTATTTCTTTCACATTTATTTAGAATTATATTTTGCTGTTTCTGTAATTCTGGTTTAAGAGTTTGTCTTTTTTTTCACACTTTAAAGACACTGTTCAGCTTTCTTCGTGTCTCCAGTGTTTCTGATGAGAAGTCATATTGTGGATCCTTTGTATGTAGCTGACACATATTTTTTTGTTGTTATTCTTTGAATTAGATAATTTTCATAGCTCTTTCTTCAGGTTCACACTTCCGTCTGCAATATGCAAAAGGAATCCCTTTCAGTGAATTTAAAAAAATCATATATTGTACTTTTTGGTTATGGAATTTCTATATGGTTATTTTTATAGTATCTATTTCTCTGTTGATATCACTATTTGTTCACTCACTATAGCTATCCTTCACTTTAAATCATTGTACATATTGAAAATAGCTATTTTCAAGCCCTTGTTTGCTATCCCAACATCTAACTCACTCAGCACCAGTTTCTCTTGATGCTTTTTCTATTACCTAAGGGGCATTCTTTCCCATTTCTTCACATGGCTGATAATATTTTTAGTATTCTCTGGACATTGTGGTGATACAATTTAGAGAGAGTAGATTACACTCTCTTCCTTAAAAGGGTGTCGAGTTTTTGTTTGTTTGTTTTCCTAGAAGCAGATTATTTTATTTTGTCAGGCTTTCTTTTATTTTATTACAGCAAGTAAATTGCAGTTTGGGTCTTAGTCTGAGTGTGTGGTTCTTTTCTGTAATGTTGTTCTTACTCTTGGCTGAGATATTTCTGGGTTCTCTACCAGATGCCCAGGGTGCTCGGGGAGGTGTCGGCACCTGCACCGGCCACTCTAGAATGCCAGGCTATTCTTGAATGGTGAGTCCCAGAGTCTCCGGACCCTCACCCTGGTGTCTGCAGCCCTGCTGTTGGCAGAGGATCCACTTCCCAGGTCTCTTCGGCCTCTGCCTCATCTAAGGCAGTCCATGCTGTGCTCGGGCACTGGCTCGCTGATACTGCACGGAAGCTGGCCACAGGCAGAAAGCCAGGGCCACTATGTGCTCACCTCCTCTGTTTCCGTTCCCAGGACGCAACTCTGCTCTGCCTTCTGTCCAGTGTCTGGAACCTGATTTGTGGTTCTTTAATGGGAAAGACCAAGTTCTTTACCCGTGACTACAATGATACGATGACCAGAAGCGAAGGTCTGTGCATTGACTTCACTCTCTAATTGGTACATTTTGAAGAAAAGAAGTTTTATTTTAAGTGTAGCCCAGTTCATCTTTTAACTTACATAAAAGCCCTTGTTTGCTTTCCTGACATCTAAATCCCTCAGCACTAGTTTTTCTTGATGGCTTTTCTTTACCTAAGAGTGACATTTCCCTGTTTGTTCTCATGGCTGACTGTATTTGTATTCTGCTCTGGACAATGTTGTGCATTTTATGGAGAGTAGCAGATTCTTGCCCTAGGAGGTGACCTTGTATGTATCCCATCGTGGTCACTGACCTTGTGGTCTGGGTGGTACCTCCGCCAGGGCATCTTCTTAAACCTGACTGATCGTTTCACCTCACCACCTGCTTACCTCTCCTCAGTAGCCTCACAGCCTTCCTACCCTGGGGATTAAATGTAAAACTCTTGACTTTGGCTGAAAGACCCCACATGACTGGCCTTTGCTGGCTGTATTCATCTGCCATGACAAGTACCACAGACTGTTACCCAACCCAACTTGGGTCCACTCGCCCAACACCCAGCAAAGCCAATCCACTGATACTGGATTGTGGTGAAGGAAAGTGCAGCGTTTATTGCAGGACCAAGCAAGGAGAAGGGGCAGCTCATGCTCAAAAGACCCAAACTCTCTGATGAATTTCAGGGAAGGATTTTTAAAGACAGTGTGAGGGAGAGGGTCACAGGGTGTGTTATCAGCTCGTGCACAATTCTGTGATTGTTGGGTGGTGAGGTGACAGGGTGATGTTTCAGGAATCTCAGTCATCAGCCTCCTGGTTCTAGCCATTCTGGGGTCTATGTGCTGATGGTCAGCATGCAGTTAACGTCTTCCACCTGGTGAGGGTTTCCATATCTGCAAAAACAGCTCAAGGATATGGCTCAGGGTATCTGTAGCCCCTTGAGGAGGAACTAAATGTCCTTGAATTTTTTTTATGGCTAACCTATTATTATTTTGTCTTATTTGACTGTTTTCCTTTGTTTCTGCATTTTCTCACTTTTCTGATTAAATTTGCTCTTTGAAACTTGGGGAAGGCCTAGGAGGCTAAAGCTTTCCTACAAATAGTAGAAAAGACATTAAAAAACAGACATTTATTGTCTCACAGTCTGAGGCTGGAAGTCTGAGAAAAAGGATGGTTCCTTCTGAGGGCTCAGGGGGCAGGATCTCTTCCAGGCCTGCCTTTTGGCTTGTAGGTGGTCGTCTTCTTCCTGTGTCTTCACACCTTCTTCCTTCTGTGCAAATGTCTCAGTGTCCAGATTTCCCTCTGCTTATAAGAATACCAGTCCTATTGGATTGGGGTTCCCCCTAAAGACCTCATCTTAACTTGATCATCTGCAAAGACCCTATTTCCCAATGAGGTCATACTCACAGGTACTGGGTTCACAACTTCAGAATATTTAGGGGGACTCGATTCAACTCACCATTCCCGCCCCTCAGCCTCTGCTTCTCCATGCTCTGCCCTGCCCCTTGGTCTTCTTTTTGTGCCTACAAACTACAAGCACCTTCTTTCCCAGGGGTTTTCTCCAGTGGCTGTGGTTCATCCCACACGCTTAGTGCCCTGACTATCTTATACTCATCCTCCAGGTCTCAGTCTGAAGGACATCCCATTACAGAGAAAGTCCTTGACCCTGGTATTCCCCTCTAAATTGTGTCCCCACTGTTCTTTGCTTTCTAAGCACACTCACTTGGTTTCTCTTGGCTTATAATTTTGTATCTGGAGGCACTTATCTCTTTGGCCTGTTGGTCACCTAATTGTATACCAAGGTCTTTTATTCATGACTGTTTCTCCAGGGCCTGGGATGATGTCTAATGCATGAAATGCACTCAATCTATGGGACCAAATAGGCTTCTGTATGAGTTTGTGGAGGTTCATCCTCTGAAGATTTAAGAAAGTTGTTGGTTTATAGTTCCAGTCACGATGTGATGAGTGCAGACGTAATAAAGAGGCCAATATTGTGTGTAATTTCCCAGTGCCCAGGGAGGGTCATTACTGCTGCCTGTTCATCCGATGTCCATCCAGGGGCCATGCAGACATTGCCGAGCTCTCAGGGGAAGCATTTCCTGGAGACATCAGAATGCAAAACGTTGTCATTTCCTTATGGAACAGTGTCAATTAGGAGCTCATGATAGGATCCGCACCACTCCTTGCCTTATTTCCCATGGGAACACACAAACCACATTTGGAAAACCCAGAGAGTGCTGGGAGCTGAGGGCTTTCAGGCTGCCGCTGTCAGTGCGAGGAAGACTGTGGGCCTGGAGGAGGAAAAGTGCTGCCAGGATGGAGGGCGAGTCCCCCCCTCCCAGGACACATGCAGACCAAACTAGACCCAGGCCCATGCTGGAGGGGGAGGGGGTCGTGAGACCCCAGCCGGAGCACCTGCTGGTGGAGGGTAGGGCATCCGTTTCAGGAGCTGTGGCTCCTGGAAGCACATGAAGAGAGGGATGTGAAAGCCTCATCCCAGCAGCATCCCTGTTTACTAGAAACAGGAAAACAGCTTAGAGGCCCATCAGCAGAAGTTTGGTTACAGACATTACACTGGGGCTTCCCTGGTGGCACAGTGGTTAAGAATCCGCCAGCCAATGCAGGAGACACAGGTTCGAGCCCTGGTCCAGGAAGATCCCACATGCTGCGGAGCAAATAACCCCATGTGCCACAACTACTGAACCTAAGTGCTGTAACTGCTGCAGCCTGTGCACCTAGAACCTGTGCTCTGCAACAAGAGAAGCCACCGCAATGAGAAGTCTGCACACCACAATGAAGAGTAACCCCCTCTCACCACAACTAGAGATAGCCCACATGCAGCAACAAAGACCCAACACAGCCAAAAATAAATAAATAAATAAACAAATAAATTAATTTTTAAAAATCACACTATAATATCATAAAGCATTTTGTACACTTTTATTTCAAGGTTTTTTGATAACATGCCTGCACATACATGTACACCATGTGTACACATGTCTCATATAACCATCATGTGGATGGTTCATCAAAGGTTGCTGTGATTCAGCAGGATTCCTTTCTTTTCTCTCTGACCTTTAAGTTCAGTCTGCAGGGTCCTTTATTCCCCCGCCCTGTATGAAAATGCCAGAAGAACCATGGAATTCCATCATCTCAGGTAATAAAAGCTATGGAAGTTGATTATTAGTATGTTCGGTCTGCTGTGATAATCAAAACTTTAAATGTGATTGAAAGTGGGGTTGTCTCCCACTCCTCCTTGGGGCTGCTCTGGGAAGCCCTCGTGGCAGGTGCAGGGGGTGTGGCCAGCTTCACCAGCCCTTAGGCCTCGCGGCCTCCCTTCTCTCCCCTTCTCTCTCGTGCTGGGGGTGTGTTGCCTGAACCAGGTTCTTACTTACAAGGAGAGGCTTAGAAATCTGCCCGTCCCTCGGGCAGGCCCTGTTGTGTTGTCCACTGCCCCTCTTAGCAGCTGGGGCTCTTGTGTCAAGCTCCTGGGAGAAGTGCCCATGGCCTCCAGTCCAGCTGTCCATCCCTCCATCCTCAGCCTGAAGCCCTGCAGCTGTCAGGCTCTTTCTGCGAAGGTGAGTTTGACTTTCTTGAGGACAGGATCTAAGGTGACCTCTCTCTGGTTCTCTCCGCTCTGCTCATATCCATGCACAGCAAACCATGTGCCCCTTTTGCACGTAAAATTTCTGGGCAGGCAGAGTTGATCCAGAATCTGAGACCTTAAAAGTCTCCTTGATGACACAGTTGGGCTTTCTGGCTGGAAAGGTTTACCCACGTCCTGTTTGATCTGGGCTTTGGGGCCAACAGGGACAGTTTGAGACGTGTGTGTGGGTGGGGGAGCGGGCATGGCACAGAGCAGAGGAGGTGGTCTGGGCTGCTTTAATTTGAGGTTGACCTTGCCTCGGCAGAAAGAGGGATCCACGGGATCCAGCTGAGCTCACCATAGGCCTCTAGTGGCAGCTGGATCTTCCAGGCAATACAACATGTTCATTTGTAGGTCACTATCTGCTGGGCAGATATTTCCTTCAAGGACAATGAGGGAAGGGACAGTTTGGAGTGCATACCATGGGGTGCTGGCCATGGGGCCCTCCCTCCGTGTCACTGGCAGCAAGGGAACCCTCAGCAAGCGTGTGCAGAGGGGGACAGCACAGATTGTCAGGTTTCCACAGTAGAAAGATCCCAGCCCCATAGCCCAGCCTCCTGTGTGTTTTGAATGAAAAAGCACATCTAACCATAGGGTGATTAAAAACAAAACAATAACTATTTATAGCACAGTTATAGATTTACAGAAAAATGGCAAAGATAGCATAGAAAATCCCCATAGGCTCCATGCCTAGATTTCCTGCTATTAGCATCTTGTATGAGTATGGTACATTTGTCATAATTAAAGAACCAATATAGGTGTGCTATTATTACCTACATTTCATCATTTATTTAGATTTCTCTAAGTTTTTCTTTTTTCTTTTTTTACTTGTTTGTTTGTTGTTGTGTTTAATCTACTGGCTTTTGTCCCTTGTTCCAGGACCCCATATAAAATCTAGTTGTCCTGTGTCCTTAGGCTCCTCTGGGCTATGGGATTTCTTGGACATGCCTTGTTTTTGATGCTTTGGGCAGTTTTGAGGAGTGCTGGGCAAGTATGCTGTAGGACGCACCTCAAATGGTTTGTCTGATGTTTTTCTTGGTTAGACTGGGGTCCTGGGCTTGGGGAAGAAAACCCCAGAGGTGAAGCGCCCCCATCCCAACACATCAGGCTCATGCCATCAACATGACTGATCCCTGTGGTGCTGGCTGTGGTCACCTGGCTGAGGTGTGCTTGTCAGGCTTCCCCACTGTAGGATCCCTCTTCTTTCACCCTTTCTGTTCCAACCTCTTAGTCAGGAAGTCACAATGCTGGACCCAAATTAAAGGGGGGCAGTTAGGCTCCACCTCTTGAGGGTGGAGTGCCCACGTAAATAATTTGGAAGTCTTCTGTATGAGAGATTGTCTTCTCTCCCCTATTTATTTATGTATTCGATCATTTACCTATATCACATGGACTCATGGCACTTATTTCATTCTCTGGGTTATGACGCCATTCCACTTTATTTTGTTGGCCAAAATGTCCCAGCTTCGACCTTCAGGAACTCTTTCAGTTGACGGACCCCCAGCTCAGGGGTGACGCGAGCACGTCTTGTATGTATGTATTTCCTGCTCAGCCCTCAAATCAGCCGTTTCTCCGAGGAGCCTTGTTCCTTTTACTGGAGAATGACTTTTAGAAACCAAGCTAGACTTTTTTTTTTTTTTTTTTTTTTTTTTTTTTTTGCGGTACGCGGGCCTCTCACTGTTGTGGCCTCTCCCGTTGCGGAGCACAGGCTCCGGACGCGCAGGCTCAGCAGCCATGGCTCACGGACCCAGCCTCTCTGCGGCACGTGGGATCTTCCCGGACCAGGGCACGAACCCGCATCCCCTGCATCAGCATGCGGACTCTCAACCACTGCTGCGCCACCAGGGAAGCCCCAAGATAGACTTTTAATGAAGGGGATTTATGAAGCTCTGTGGAGAGGGAGGAAGAAGTAAGGGCATGGGGGCTAGAACCCACTATCCTGGGTTTGGAACCCCCCAAAGTCAAGCCCTACTGACAGGAACCCTAGGGGAGTACATCCACCATAGACCTGGGATCCCATGTCCTCCTGGACCAGGGCCTTCCCAACCCCCAACTTCCTGAGAAACGGGGCCAGTGCAGAGAGGGTCCCGCTTGAGGGAAGGGAGTGTGATGAGGCAGGAGCTAAGATCCGAGGGGTCGCTGCCTTGAAGCATCTCAGGGCAAATCCACCCCAAGTTCCCACTCGCGGCCTTTCCTGTTGGACTGCAAACCTGCGACTTCCCTCTGGGCTCTTCCTAAATTCACTCTGGGGTCAGGGACTTTGGCACAAGCCTACCAGAGTACAACACTCCCAGATCATTTCGTGTGACCCTTAAAATGCCCTCCTGAAACCGCTTTTGTTATTCGCAGTGTCAGATGTGGAAACTGAGTCCCAGGGAAGCTCGCACGTTGCCAAAGGCCATGTGACTCTTGAGCGGCGGATCTGGGATGGGGGGTGTCAGCACCTTCATTACGTCCGGGGAAGCTGTGGCTCAGGGCCACGCAGCAGCACGTGAGGGGCTGATCTCCTTTTCCGGTAACCACCCGATTCCGAGTTTGCTGATTAAACAAAACTGTCATTATTGAAGTCCACAGAGCTCTTCCTTTTATGCCCAGAGTCGTGCTGTCATTCGGCTGCACAGGCTCCATCCACGTATAAGGAGGAATGCATGGAAGAGGCGGGAGGGGGTGACGGGGGTCTCGGCCCCACTGAAAACCTTCTCTGGACAGAGGACGGGGTTACTGGGGAAGCAGCCTCTGGTGGGGGCGCCCCACCTGCAGCTGATCGATGTCTCCTGGGCTTCCCTCCAACAGAACACTTAGACCCTTTTAAGGCAGCCTGGGGCGATGTCCGGGGACCATCCCTGCAAATTCTTGACACCTGCCAAGGCCCCCTCGCTGCTGCTAATTGAGGGGTCCTGAAGGTTAATGGCAGGGCCTGGCGCTTGGGCTGGAAGCCAGGTGTCAACTATGGGGGCGGACAAGACCTTCTAGAATCTTCCTTTAATCAACTCGGGTATCTATCTGCCTACCTACAAGTGGGAGGATGAGATTTTTCCACCTATGAACCGGCTTCGCCCCATGGCAATGGCTGAAATAACATCTGGCATCTTACATGAAATTTCCTCTGGAACATCTGGGCTCCCACTTCCATCCTGCTCCTCTCCTGTGAAGGGGGCAGGGAGGTGCTCCTCCAGCTGCAGGGCAGGCCAGGTCTGGCTGGGAGAGGGTCAGCAGCTTGCCCAAGCCTGACTCCCAAGCCCGAGTCCTGTGTTTATCCACTTCCATCTCCCTCAGTAGTGCCAACACATTTGATTCTAGTGATTGCCTTTCTGCCATCGGACTCTTCTTGAAGTTCTCATGTTGTTTTTGAATTCTGGGAGTTTCAAGGCCTGGCTCTGCATCTCTATGTGCACATGCAGCCCGATGCCAGCAGAATCAGCAGCAGCGACAGCAGCATCATAAAGCAGAAATCAGGAAGCAGACAGCCATGGACCAGAATCCGTAAGGCATCCCCTCTCCCCAACCCTGTGTACTCAGTGTCCACTCTGCCCCTCTATTCAGTGTGCTTTTTCCTGTCTCTGGACTTTTGCTCTTATTGAAGGTCCCTCTGTCTGCAGTGGTTCGTCCACTGCCCTTGCCACCCAGCGCCCTAAGAACCATCTGCCCCGGCTGGGTCCTCTCCTTCACTCTCAGCTCCCATCACCAGCTCTCTCCTGACCTCCCTCCCCGTCAGGACAGCGCTGCCCTGGGTGCTCAAACATCCCCCTGCCCCCTTGCTTCACAGCATCTCTCAAATTCAGAGGTCCCTTGTTCATGACCTACTGGCCCCTTCGAATGTTGGTTCTGCTGGGAACTGTCAGGGACCTGTTCTGTTTTGTCCCCTCGCTCACTGCTGAGCCCCGTGTCCTAGGAGAGAGCCCAGAAAGTCCTAGGCACTCAGAGACCACGGACTAAGGGAGCATGAAGGAACGTATGGACGAACGTGAGCCTGGTGGCCTGTCCTTGCTTCCCGCTCTGTTCCGGGGCCACAGCGAGGTTGAGTGGAGGCTCCTTGTAGTAAAATGCGTGCACACACAGCCATCTGAGGCCACGGGCAGTGATTTTGAAACAGAGGAGCCTGTCAGGGAGGGGCTGGGGGTGCCCTCCTGCTCTAGTCCAGGGAGAGAGTGATTTCGCCTTCTTGTTCTGGTGCTGAAGTAAGACCCACCACATGGGATCCCGTCGGGATGGAATCTCTTCCCTAAATCTATATGTTGAAATACTTGCACCAACTATGTGTGGTGTGTGTGTGTATGAGAGAGAGAGAGAGACAGAGACAGAGAGACAGAAAGAGAGAAAGGGGAGGGAGATACTGATTTAAAAGTGAAAAAGTAATCATAATATCTATTAGATGATGAAAAGAAAATAATGCAGACACAGGGTCAGTGATGGGGGCGCATTTTGGATTCCCTGGGAAGGTGATAGTTTATCACAGTCCAAGCAAACAGGGGAGAAGGTCTGAGGTATTCTCCTGGTCAGGGCCTGGCATGTGCAAAGGCCCTGGGGCAGGTGGGTGCAGAACAAAGAGGCCCGGCAACTGCAGATGACTGATCTGGGGAAGGTGGAAGGGGGATGGAGTGAGAGAGAGGGTGGTGAGGGAGGCTCTGGGAGCTCCTGGCTGCAGTGACGAGGGGGGCTTGATTCTGAGTGAGGCAGTGGCCACTGAGGGGCCACGCCAAGGGTGGGCATGACCCAAGCTGAAAGGACAATGCTGGCCACTCTGTGGGGGAGGGGCTGCAGGTCGCGCTGGTTGGGAACGAAGGTTCAAAAAGATGCTGTCTGATGAGCGACCCAGACACTTTACCGCTTTCTGATGCAGTCTGTTTATAATGCCCTAATAAACTCTCATTTTAAAACTGTATTGCACAGGTTCTAGAAAAATGTATCTCACAATCCGTTTTATTCTCCCTTCATCTATTGCCAGCACCTCTTTCTTTGACTTTTTATTCTTCTTTTTCTGAATTAGTCTGCAGCGTTGTTTTTTTTTTTTTAAAGAAAATCATCCTATAGATGTGTTTCATTTCAGTGTTGTCATTTTGCTGTTATCTATTTAGTGTTGTTCTGACCTGGGTTTATCTTTGTTTACACTGACATTTCTGTTTCCCTTTTATTAACGTGTTGAGTTGAATTCACAGTATATTTATTTTTTACTGGTTCCTGAAACGGAATCATTTCTTAGAGATACATCCACATCCACATGTTTGTAGTGTCTGCTCGTTGAGATCCCTCCTGACTTGCTAAGTTCAAGGAGGTTTCCTTCTGTGAGTTACATGGACGTGGTTTCTGTTGCATCTGATGTGCTGCTTCCCCAACACCTCTGTGTACTGACGCTGGAATCACACTATTCGTCCTCCGCGTCATTCGTGTTTTCAGAGCTCTTTCTCAATGTTGCCCTTTTACTCTTCGTTCTGGGAAGCGTTCCCCAATCTTCCTTCATTATTGTTATCTTTACTTTCTGTTCTTGTTAAACCCTGATCGATATGCAGTCTATGAATTGGCATTTTTCTCAATTCATCTCAGAATATCATCTGACTGTGGTCACTTTATCTTATTTGGTAGAAGTGAGCTTTTCTCCCTGTCCTGGGAGGTCAAGGGCAGTGGCTACTTACAGTTTAGGGCTGGCACCTCGATAAACTCATATATGCCATTGGCCGACAGAGATTGGCCACCGCTGGGTGCGGGGACACAGCAGAAAAAGAGAAGCAAGGCCCCTGCTGTCCCGGGGCTCCCATCCTAAGAGAGAAGCAAAGCATGGTCACCGTGAGATTGGGTTAAGATCGGTGTAGAAGGGATTCAGCACCAGGGGCAAAGTGCAGTTGGGGGAGTGGGTCCCTCATGATGCGGGCACTGCCTTCCATGCACAGTCAGGGCAGATTTTGCAGAGGAGATGTAAGCTGAGTCTGAGTTGTGTAAGGGATCGATCCCTGTACCAGCTAAGGAGGAGGGTTCCATCAAAGGGATCGGCATGTTCCCAGGCCTCACAGAAGGGGCATCTCGGGTGTGAAAATCCGAGAAGTAGAAATAAGCAGGGAGCAAAATGAAAACAGTATTCATTTAACCTACTGATGCAAAATTGCCTACCTGAGCACCAACAGTGGAAGGTGGAGAGAGGGAGAGAGGCAGGGAAAATAGGAAAATTCTTACCAGGCTTTGCCCAGGAAAGAGCCAGAACATACAAGTCTATTCTTGAGACTGATCCAGAAGAAGAGGTTCAACAATATGGCTTATCGAGAAGTAAGTATTTGTAGAATAAAAATAGGCTTCACTTATCTATTGCATAGTGTTCATCAAAGCTGAATAATGTGTTCACTTCCCCTCCCCCATTCATTTATCCCTGCACGAGCGCCAGATCTATCCAGACCTGCAGGTGGCTCAGAACACTCTGTGGATTCTCCCAGGGACTCTCTGTTTGTAATCTTCACAGGACTTAAACTTTCAGTTCAACACTCAGGACCCCAGGCAGAGAGGAGGGACCTAGGTCTGTGTGGCCGAGAACTATAGGGTCTGCTCTTGACTGCTGGTTTCCCACTTGGTTTGGCTTCTCAGCACTTGTGAAACTGCATGTAATCACCTCCTGCTGTCTTTACAGATTTTCTGCCATTAGGGAGGCCCTTCTGACTTCTGAACGCACATGCCAGTGTTGGGTTCAACGTGCCACTTATGGAGAAGCTCGGTCACGAACAAACATCAAACGCACTTTTCTCTTGGCTTTTCCCTTCAGTTGAATTACATTTAGCAAATACTTACTGAGGTCCTGCTACATGCCCAGAAGTGAACCAGGAGAGCTGAACCAAGCTGGGATCTCTTTAAGAAGGTTGAGTAAGAGTCTCCGGGCTGAAGTCAGATGATGTGGAGCTGCTGCAGGCGCGTCAGGCAGGATCAGGGGCCCAGCATGTTGATGAATTCTCAAGTCAAAATGATGGGGAGCAGAAAAACCCAGAGCAGAGAGGGCAGCTCTGTCTACAGACAGAGCAGGAGAGGCCCAGAGGGTGACAACCTGGGACACTAGGAGGCCACTTCTCTTTGAGACCAACAGTCCATTGCCTTGGTCCGTGCAGGTCCTACGTAAGAATTACATACGGCCAGGCTGCCGTGCCTAGGGATGGATGGGGAGTCATGTAGGGATGCATGGTCTATGAGAAGAGCTCTGGCTGGTTTAGGTAGTTATCACAGGGAGCAAACCTCACCCACAACCAGGAAGGCTTAGGGCTTCACCTCCACCAGGCACGGTGTGAAGCACATCACTTCCATCATCCCTATATCACAATTTTTCCTGATATGTCCCTGCATCAGAGTTTATGACCCCATTCAAAAGAGGCCCCTCTGGCTTGAGAAGACTGGCTTGCCTTAGTTGGCAGGGCTATGAGGGCATAAAGCCCCAGCTGAGCCTAGGTCTGCACCAGTCAGGGAATCCAGGTATTTCCTCTCCACGTCCAGATTTCTGTTGTGAGGCTTTCTGTATCAGATTCAGACTCACCTGTCATTAACCAGCCAGCATCTGACCAGGCAAGGCCCCAGGCCAGGCCATGAATACACGTCCACTTTGCAACTTCTAGCAGCAGGAGCCGTATGGCTCACTGTTCCCATTTGGGGATGGTTGTGCTCACGGAACTTCCAAAATGGTTTGGAGGGACATTAAATTCTACTGAGCAGAGCCGACTTCCCTGAGCTGACATCTGAGGAGCTCCCATGAATGAGCCGACAAGAGCAGATGCTGGAATCAGCTCCTGAGACCCCAGACCAAGGCCTGCTGCTGCTGCATGAGGGCCACTCAGGCGACTGAAGACCCTGATGATTGTTCCAAACTTCCCGGGAAATGCTGCTGTAAGAATGTTTCCTTGTCATCTCTTATTCTGGGTTGCAGGGAGTAATTTGTATGTCATTCTTATCTGCTCAAGCAAGGCAATTACTGCTGATCCCTGCCAAGCCCACGGGCTCCCTACTGGCCTGGCCCAGAAGAGATCAAGCCAGATGAGCTGTAACTGTTGATATTTCAGGAAGAAAGAAAAGAGAACAGAATAAAACGGCCCTTGTTTCTGATTCGAGATAATGGTTTTCAAAGGTCTTTAGAAACCATTTCTCCACTTTGCCTTCTCCCAGGTGAGAACAAATGGTGATACAAGCACAAGTCAACACCATTGGTTCCCATGGAAGAAGTGGATAGAAATGTCATGAAACTAGGCTTCTGAAGTAATATATCACCCTGCAGAAGATCAGTCCCTCTGTCCTATAACAACCCTCAGGCATGGGAAGAAAATACCTCTTCTCTAGGCTAAAATCTCCCTCTGTCCTGTTGTATCACTTGCCTGGTTTTCAGACTGTATGATCCACCCCAGTTATCATCCACTGACTTTTATGTGACATTGTGCCTTGAACAAACATGGCACCCTCACTTGGGTCCAGCCAGCCCAGCACGGAAAGAAGATGCCCCTCCTTGTTCCCTGATGCCCCACTCCCCCTACTGTCTCTGCCCATCTCAGGGTCTGTAAGCCATCCTTCCACTCAACTCCTAGACACAGTCTCAAAAGTGGAACAGAGAACTTATGATCAGACTGAAATCTCATGTTCTGTGCAGATGTCAGAATCTGAAATCTCCAAGTTTCAGGACTGGTTGTGTGTGAGATTATTCATCTCACTTGGAGACTGGAAATAGTATCCTACAGATCTCTTATCAAAACCAGATCAAATGGAAAATTTAAAAATATCTATTATGGGCTTCCCTGGTGGCACAGTGGTTGAGAGTCCGCCTGCTGATGCAGGGGACACGGGTTTGTGCCCCGGTCCAGGAGGATCCCACATGCCGCGGAGCGGCTGGGCCCGTGAGCCATGGCTGCTGAGCCTGCGCATCCAGAGCCTGTGCTCCGCAACGGGAGAGGCCACAGCAGTGAGAGGCCTGCATACCACACACACACACACAAAAATATCTATTACAACATGTGTCCAGTAAATAGCAGATTTACTTATCCCCATGTAAAATGCTGCTATAGCAGGTGTCCCTCATTTTAGCTTCATGTAATTGATTTTGTATCCTAATCCTTATCCGTTCATCCATCCATCTATCCATCCACCCATCCATCTATCCATTTATCCATCTATCCATCCATCCATATATCTGTTCATCCATCCATTCATTGACTACTTATCAGATGCTCAGTGAGTTCCAGACACTGTGCTCAAAGCACACTAGCTGCTCTCCAAAAACAAATGCTCTTTACTGCCCACTGCTCATATCTTTCCACTGCTCAAGAAGCCCAGAGCCCCTCTCTGAGTCCATCACCCAAAATCACTCACAGGAGGGCAAACAGCAGCATTATTAGGTCTTCAGAGGAAGCCAATATAAAAGGTTGTCTGCACTGACAACTCCACATCATCTTGCCTCTACTGCCCAGCATATTCTTAATGGAAACTGAGCACTTGTTCCCCAAATATTTACTGACTTCATTTCATGTGCCAAGCCAGATAAAAGCTCCCTGTCAGAGGTACTCCTTCTGAACTTGTGGCTTTCCAGTAGCTCCTGGTGGGACTGTTGTCAGTGGTGGTAAATGTCTATCCTCCTGGCCTCCCAGGGCTTAGAAGTAGAGAGCTTTTGCTGGGTTCTAGAAGAGCATGTCAGCAAGATGATAGGCTTTGGAAATAGAATCCCATATCAGGTAGCTTTTCAAAGTCACACAGCTAATAACTGCTCTAAGCCTTTTTCCTTCCTCAGAAAATAATGATTATGTTACCAACTTCAGGGCCAATGTGAGAATGGAAAGTGATAATGTTTGAAAAATAAATAATGGGATTTCTACTCAAGATAGAAGACTGAACAGATGTAGAGAATCCTCTGACTCTACTTCAAACACAGAAATTTTGGATTAAACACATATTGAATGTAGAAAATATAGGTCAGACTGCAGATAAGAAGGAGAAATCACTACATGCTTGAAATACAGGTATACCTTCTAGCCAAAAATTAAAATGATTCATGGCCAACCACTTGGTACTGACATACTCATCAGGGTCTGAAGTTGAAGTCCCCATGGGGGGATTAGCTTCCTGTATAATGAACTACAACCTCTGTTAAAAAGGGACTGTAAAATTTACACTTGATGGCCCAAGTCTTTCAACTTAGAAGTGAGCTAACTTCCCCAGGCCATCAATAGAAGCAAAGCATCTTTGATAAGACAAAACTTGAGCCTGTACTTTTAGTGGGTACAGGACATAGATTTTCTGCTAAAGGCGATACAGAAACCCCTAGTATGCTCATGTATACACACGCAGGACACACATACACAGAACACACATACACACTTATCCCAGGACAGTGGAACTAATAAGGCCCCAAGACAAGCAAGACAAGCACATGTGAAACCCTGGACAATATGTAACTACCACTGAGGATGAAAAATAAAGACCAGTTCAGAAATCCACACAAGAAAATAAATAAACAGGGTGACTGCAAATAGAATTTGGAATAAGAATATTTAATATGCTCAAATGGGTAACACAAAGAGCAGACTACATCAAAAATGAAAAGAACCCTAGAAAATAGTATAGAGTCTTGGTTCTGGTTGTGATGGACCAAAAAATGAGGACCAGCATTCTTGTTGAAAACAACTAAGAAAGCAGAACAGAATATTAAAAAAATAAGTTTGAAGGTATCAGAGAGATATCAGGGGAGAGAAGTATAATGCAGCCAAGGTGTGGGAGAAGGAGAAACTCACGGAGGTGATCCTGGCACATGAGGCATTTTCCCTAGTCCAGCAGAACTTTCCTGATGATGAAGAGGTTCTACATTTCCTCTGTCCAATATGATAGCCATGAGCCACAGGTGGCCATTGAATACTTGGAGCATGGCTACTGTGGCCAAGAAACTGAATTTTAGAGTTTGTTTAATCTTAGTTAACTTAAATCTAAATACCTAGATATGACTAGTGGCTATTGTATTGGGTAGCACCACTCCAGAGGCATTTGCCAAATCTGGAAAAACAAGTGAGAGGCTGGGAGGCAGATGGGAGCCTTAAGTTGACAGTTGGAACAAGGGGACAGAATCCAGATATCAGCACCCAGAGCCTGCTCAGAAGAGGGGGTGGAAAGGATGACGTTATGGACAACTAAGCCTCTTTCTGTGACCAAGGCCAGGATCAGCAAATGATGGCCCATGAGACAAATACAACTCACTTACTGTTCTTGTAGATAAAGTTTTACTGGAACAGAGCTAAGCCCATTGGTTACATAGAGCCTGTGGATGCCTTCATACCACAGCAACAAAGATGAGTAGTTGTGAGACATCCCACATGGGCTGCACAGCCTTAAATATTGACTCTCTGGCCTTTTAGATGAAGTTTTTCAACCTCTGACGCAATCCCCAGCTTCCAGGAGTGTTGGCTGCTGACAGGGCACAGATGAAGTGCTCTTAGCTGAAGGGACCTGCTTTGTCCAGGGTTACAGGTCCTCACTGGGGCAGTACAGATCCATTGTCTGGTTGATGAAAGATAAAGACTTGGATCCTTTGCCTAAATAGAGGACAACTACTAAGGGCACTGTAGTTGCAGATCCCCCTGTGGGATCAGCTGAGGCTTCTGCTGTAACTGCATCCCAGTTCAGCTTCTCCCTTTACCTGACCCAGCTTCCCTGCTGTCTCAGAATCTTTCCCAAGAACTCTCCCAATAAAACTGCACACACCCCTGCATCTCAGAGCCCGTTTCCTGAGGAGTCCTGCCTAAGAAAGGAGTTTGGAAATACTCCCCTTAACTTTGGGTTAGTGCCCCAAAGGAATATACCTTAGAAGTAGGAGTCCACTGGAAAGAGAGGGCCCTAAAATGTAGGACACCAGGATCAAACTCTCTGCAACCATGCATTGATAAGGCTCTGAGATTACTAGTGTTTCCAGCCTAGCTGCTGGCCAGAAGCAAATAGAATTCCTCTTTGGAGGAAGACAATACTGTCCAGAACATTAAATAATCTCTACAATTTCTCACATTCAGTGCCCAGCATTTACTAAAAGACAACATGACCCAAAACCAAAAAAAACCACAAAAGGTAAAAAGGACATATTCATAGGGGATTTAGATAATGAATTATCATGTAAACTTTAAAATAAATATATTTGCTATACCCAAAGAAATAAGAGATAAGATTAATAATTTATGTGGTAAATTGGTGACTAATAAAATAAAACAAATGGAAAATATAGAATTTTTTTTAAAAAGCAAAGGGAATTAATAATTTAAAGGAAGGATTTTTTTTGTGTGTGTGTGGTATGTGGGCCTCTCACTGTTGTGACCTCTCCTGCTGCAGAGCACAGGCTCCGGACGCAGAGGCTCCGCGGCCATGGCTCACGGGCCCAGCCACTCTGCGGCATGTGGGATCTTCCTGGACCGGGGCATGAACCCGTGTCCCCTGCATTGGCAGGCGGATTCCCAACCACTGTGCCACCAGGGAAGCCCAGGGAAGGATTTTAATTCAAAATTAGACACAGCTAAAAAGAAAATTAGAAAACTGGAAGACAGATCAGAAGAAAATATTCAGGCATGTACTTAGCCATAAAAGTATTTAAACAATACTTAAATGCAATAAAAGACAGAGGGGATATGGTGTAAAAGTTTGACGTACATGTAACTGAAGTTCCAAGAAGAGAGGAAAATAATATTGTAAGGGATCAATATTGAAAACAATAAGAATAAAGATTTTCCAAACATGAGTATAAATATTTTCATACCAAATGTAAAATCTAGGCAGAATAAATAAAAATAAAGTCACAGTTAATCACAATATCAAAAAATTCTGGAAACCAAAAACAAAAAGAAAGGCTTAGAAGTCACAAAAATAAAATTAAAAAACAAACAAACAAAAAAATAATTAGAATTCCTTTAAAGAAACAAAGAAAACTGACAGCTGATTTCTTAAGAGAAAACGGAAGCCATAAGATAATGGAAAAATTATCAAAGGGCTGAAATGATAAATTAATAACAAAAAGATAACTAAGAAATCTTTATACATGTGGAAATTAAACAATACACTTTAAAATAACTCTGGCCAAAATAATTAATATGAACATTGGAAAATGTTTTGAACTAAATGCTAATACCAATAATACATAGTAGAATTTATAAGTCTAAACTAATGCTTAAGTAGAAATCTATTTTATTAAATAGAAATATGAAGAAAGAAAAGTGTGCATGTGTCAATATAGGGTGATACAATATATTTTATGTAATAATTTGCTTGACTTACAACATTTAAATATTTACAACTATGCTTTGAGAGCCTTCATTTGTACTTTTAACCTAGGCCCTAGATATGTTACAGGTGCCTTAATTTGTGACAAAAATGTCCCTCTTGCAGAGTTTGGACAGAGTATTTTTTTAAAGAGTAGTTCTGGGTCATTGGATACCTATATGAAAAAAATATATATTTTGATTTCCTACCTAACATCATATACAAAAAGCAATTCCAGATATGTCTTAGATCTACATGTGAGTGATAAATCACTAAAACTTATGTTATTTATCAGAGATAATTTTTGAATGAACATCAGAATAATTTCTTAATCTAGACACAAAAGCAGTAACTGTAATGGGAAATATTGCTATTCTAGATGACTTGGAAATATTAGAACTTCTTTTCCAGAGACTGAAAAGGCAACTCATCAAGTAGAAGAAAAATATTTACTATCCAATATCCAGACCTTGGAATAGGCAGAGATTTATTAAACAAGATGTGAAGATCTTTAACACAAAACAATGGTAAATCAGTAAATTAGTTTCAATTAAAATTAAAAACTTACTTCACTCTGTATGAAAAACTCTAGGTCCATCCACCTCACTACAAATAACTCTGTCATACAGAGTGAAGTAAGTCAGAAAGAGAAAGACAAATACCGTATGCTAACACATAAATATGGAATCTAAGAAAAAGAATGTCATGAAGAACCTAGGGGTAAGACGGGAATAAAGACACAGACCTACTAGAGAATGGACTTGAGGATATGGGGAGGGGGAAGGGTAAGCTGTGACAAAGTGAGAGAGTGGCATGGACATATATACACTACCAAACGTAAAATAGTTAGCTAGTGGGAAGCAGCCGCATAGCACAGGGAGAACAGCTCGGTGGTTTGTGACCACCTAGAGGGGTGGGATAGGGAGGATGGGAGGGAGGGAGACACAAGAGGGAAGAGATATGGGGACATATGTATATGTATAACTGATTCACTTTGTTATAAAGCAGAAACTAAGACACCATTGTAAAGCAATTATACTCCAATAAAGATGTAAAAAATAAAAAATTATAAACTTGAATTCATAAAAGTTGTATTAATAAGAGAGATAATGTAATCTTCTGATTCTTCACAAACAAGAATTTCCAAAAGGCCATGGAACATCATAAAAGATGCTCAACTCACTAGTCATCAAAGAGATATAAACTAAGTCCATAAAGCAAACTACAGTATACAGCTAAACAGCTAAACTTTTAAAAGCCAGAAAATACTAAGTATTGGTGTGTATGGAGAAACTGGAACTCTATCACAGTAATAGTGAGAGTTCAAATATCTTCAACTCAATGTATATACCCCTAAACAAATATGCTGACGCAGAATCACCAGTGGGCATGCATAATATATCCCATTGTTTTTTGTGTCAACAATTGGAAATATCTTGAATGCCCATCACAGTAAAGTGGTTTAATACATCATGGCAAACTTCTGCAGTCATATATGAGAGCAATTATGAAATAACAAGCTGCAGTTACATGGAACAACATGGATGGCTCTCAACACATTATTCTGAGTGAAAGAATACAGACACGGGCACACATGTGCATACACGTGCTTGTGTGTGTGCGTGCGTGTGTGTGTTAGAAATGGCAAAAGCATCTGTAGTGTCAGAATCCAAGCTAATGGTTAAGTTTAGGGAGGTGGTTAATCATGGGAAGAAGTCACGAGAAATTTTTTTGGATAATGGTAATGTTCTATTTTTTGCCCTGAGGTGTGGGTACATGGGTCTGTCTACTTGTGACAATTTATTAGGTGGTTATATTATGACATATGCATTTGTGCATGAGTGTGCACATGTGTGTGCGTGTGATGTGTGATAATTCCATAGAGAAACCCTTCCTTGACTCGAATGTGTGGAGAGGGTTATACAGATCTGGGGGTGAATTTGGGACTAATTATTTTAGAAATGAGGAAGGCCATCATTATTAACTTAAGAACAAGTGAAAAATATTATAAAACAGTAAATAACTTTATACATGGCACATATATAAAAATGTTTACATACTCAAAATTATGTAAATATTGAGTATAAACCTATCCTGAAGTTATTATATGCAGGCAATAGAGTTTGGTTGGGGGGAAAGTGTGTATGTAGGTTTTAGGGAGATCATAAGAAAATAAATCCCCAACTTCTTTGATAGGAAGAGAGTAGTTAATATCTAATAATGATGAATCAAAAATGGCAGTAAAAATGCATTACTTAGACATATGAAATCTTAAAAGAAACAGCTAAAATAGATTAAGTAATTACCTCTGGGGAGCAGGCAGAGAAAGTAGGGGTGCAGGGGGCTGCTATGATGGCATAAGATGCTTGTAGAATTTTACAGTTTTTAAAACCACATATTACATAACTTTGATAAGAAGTAAATATTTAAGAAATGGATTCTACAGCTATATCACACATACATATATATAAATAAAATCTATAAACAGTAGTAGCTAAAAGGAAAGATATATGCATTTACATCAAATGCCCATACACATTTATTAAATCACAAGATTTATAAATTCTGAGAATAGGAAAAGAGGGTTAGATACTTATTCTATTCAAATAGTTAAGTAAGACACCTCAATTAGACAAGTAGGCACAGGAAGAAAAATATATATTCACGTCCACTTTAAACAGATAAATAAATCCTAAATCGTATTTAATATCAAGATCAACAAGGCATTAAAATAACACATTACAACCACAGTAAGTTAATCACAGGAATATAACAGTGTTTAGAAAAACCTATCAAAGTTGTTCTTACACTAAGATAATAAAGGAGAAACTTTAATGATTTCATTAGATACTGAAGAAGTGTTTGATAAAAGTCAATACTCATTCCTGATAAAAAACCACTTAGAAAACAAAGACAGTAATGAAACACTCTTATCTTGATAAAGTGTATTTACCAGAAAACTGAAGCAAGCATCATACTTAATAGTGAAATGTTAGTGATATTTTCTAAAAGTCCTTTCAGCAAGGATGCTCACTATACATCACTGTTTAATATTGTGCCAAAGGTTCTAACTGGTGTAAAAATGAAAAAAAAAACATAAGAAATATGACATTATGTATATGAGAATGTTCTTTTCTACAATAATGCAGAAGCATAAACTGGTAAATTGCTCCAACCGGTCATGAGAGTTCAGGAACCTGGGACTGAATATATCAACCTATGAAAATCAATAGTTTTTCTAGAACCAGCAACAAACAAATAGAAAATGTAATAGAAGTAAAAACATTCTATTCACAGCCAAAATAATCTTATAAAAGAACTCCAGATGATACTAACCTGCTGAAAAGAAATGAAAATTGGCCTGAATAGAAGAAGGGACATATATGATTGAGCAGAATAGAACAACACTATAGCCAACCATCCAAAAATCTCAGTGGCTTAGCAAAATATGTTTTTTTCTTGCTTAAATAATCATTTTGTGTGGGTCTCCAAGATGTGGCCATCCATGTGGCCATCTAGGGACCCAGACTCCTTCCACCTTGCAGCTCTGACATCCTATGGCCCCAGGTTCCCTTGATGGGCTCTGCACACAGGTGGGGGAAGATGGAAGAGATGGTGGGGCCCAGTGCAGTGTGTTTCTCTGGGCCGACGGAAGTAGCTCAAGTTTCCATTGTCTGGACCTACTCATGCAGTGACACCCGAACGTGAGGGAGGGTAGACGTGTCACCCGCCCCGAGTCCAGGAGGAAAGGAAAAGCGGTTTGGCAAACTAACAAGGGTCTTCCACCCATGACAAGACTCAATGTCATAAAGATGTCATTTCTCCTCAAGAATCCATGCATTCCATCTACATCTCTAGCAAATCTGATAGGTTTTATCATGGAGACAGATGGCTTGATTCTCCAGTTTGTATGGACAGTAAGTGTATGGGAATGGCCAGTACCACTTTGAAAAGATACACTGCGGGCATGTTGTGGTTGTGAGTTTTCCCTACTTGATGGGACACAAAGTTAGAATAATAAGAGCATCATGATATTAATGCAACACAAATTCATGATGGAACAGAATAGGTGATCTAGAAACAAATGGACATATCAGGGAATTTGCACATAAGATTAAATTAATAGATAATAAAAGTGGGCATTGCCAGTCAGTACGTTCTGAGTCTGTCTCATAAATCATGCTGGGATGATTCACTTTCCACTTGCTAAAAAAAGTATAGATGGATCATAACTTATAGTATATGTAAATACATTTCAATTTGATTAAAAATGTCTTAAAATATCTATATGACTGTTGGCAGGTGAAAGCGTAGTGATATGAAACAATTAGAAACCATATAGGAAAAGACTGACAAATTCCCTGTAACAAATGACAAAATATACAAAGGTAATTGGCAGCTGACAGAATGACAAAAATATTTTCAATAGAAATAGCAAAAGATTAATATTCAGAACTTAGAGAAGATTCAAATCAACGTGAAAAAGACAACCCAGTAGAAAATAGCCGAAGAATATGAAGTGTAAGTTTGCTGAACATGAAACACAATTGCAAAAAAACACATTAAACTATTCTCAAATACAAACTAAAGGTTGTTTTTCACTTATTATATTAGGGGAAAAGCATAAAAAAATCAAAACAAGAACTGTCAGGCAGGATGCACTGTCTTGGAATTTGGGGGAAGCATGCACTGATAAAGCCTTTTAACAGGGCAGTTTATCAGTCAAACAGAATTGAAGATGCATAGACTCTGATCCAGTATTTACATTTTAGGAATCTACGTAAAAAAAGAACCAACTCATGTGCACGAGACATGTATCATGCATGTAAAAAGAAATGCTTCACAGCATTATCTGTAGTAGCAAATCATGAAAACAATTTAAACAATCATCAAGAGGAAAATAGTTAAATTAATAATGTCAGGTCCAATCAATGGAGTCTTAAAGTAGTTAAAAATGGAGCTACATCTACAAGACTGACTTACAAAATTAATAAGATATATTGTTAAGTGAAAAAAAGCAAGTTATAGAAAGGGTAAAATATGATCCCACTAATATTAGAATACATATATCAATATATACACATCCATGGAGGAGGAGGTGAGGAAGGAGTGAGAGCATGAGGATGCATACCAGGTGGGTTAGTTTGATGGCATCTGGCCAGATGGGTACATAAGAGGGAGGGCATGAGTTGAAAGAGACATTCTACTTTTCCCCCATGTATTTCTAGAATCTTTTAAAAATGCATCAATATGTTAAATATATAATAAATAATAAAAGATGAAGGAATTAAGCCTATGACCTACCTCCTTTACTTCTCCTCCCCTTTCTCTCTTATAAGAAAAATTCTTGCCTGGATTAGCATTTCCAACAACAAATCTCGCTCCCTGCCCCTTCCCCAAATCTAGGGTTCTCATCAATTATGGCCAGTGTGGGGAGGGCGCCATCCATGTACAGACAAATTCCTAGCAGCTGCTACTTGGGGTGGGGGAAGTAAAGGCTTAGAGCCAGATTCATCAAAGGAACCTCCCTCAGCTCCAGTCCTATTGAGCCATCTCCACTGCCCAAGGACAAAGCCGGGTGTGTACTTTGACAAAAGCCAACCCGCCCACTGGCATCACTGATGTTTGCCTCCATGTTGCTCTAGGAGATTGGGGGAGGACCTCTCATTAAGCCTTGGTGCCACCTTGCTGACCCTTGCTTTCCAACCTCTCTTTATTGATCCCTAAGGAATTGCCCTAACCTGGCTGGTCATCATCTCTCTCATCATCCTTTTTCTCCTTCTTAGATTTTTCTTTCCAGTGAAGTTGAAGATAGGTCAATATAAATTTTCAAAATTAAGCAAGGAGGAAAAATGCTATTAAGAAATAGACCAAAGCATCAGGAACATGCATCTAATATACCTGAGACTAGAGTGTAAGAAGGACAGGAAAGAAGAGTGAGGCAGCAAAGTATTCGAAGAAATACTTGCTGAATTTTTTATTTTACTTTGATAAAAAGGAAAATCAGCCCACAGTCTGAGAAGCTCAATGACGTCTAAGGGATTGACTCTCAGTTAAAATGCTGAAAACCTAAAACAAAGAGAAAATCATAAACATAGCCAGAGCAGTTGGCAGAGGGGGTGAGGGTTGGGGAGGGACTGCCACATCACAGAAAGCATAATGGTCACAAGAATGACTACTCATCAGAACCAACACAGCCAGGAGAAGGGGAAACAAACATCATTGAGGCCACGGTGGCTGGGATTTGCAAGGCAGGGTATGGAGAGAAGGCGGTTACTCAGAGAAAAAGCTCCAGAAATCTATATGGACATTCCCTTGAGACCCTGGCTGAATATGAGTCTGCAGGTAAGGCTTTAAGAGTCAGGTCAGAGAAAAATGCTGGGAAAGAAATCATAAGATAAAGGGAAATAAATGTTACAAGAGTTAAAAAAGAAAGAGCCAGAACTCTCATTATTCATAGAAAATATTATGAGAAAAATAGATAACCAAAGGAATCTACAGATAAATTATTAAATGAGGAATTATAAGTGCAAGAGCAATAAAAAATTTCATTTTTGTGTACAGAAAACAATGCCAAAAAACGGTGATTACAAAAATGAAAAAAAATTACAAGATACTGAAGAATAAATTTAGCAAAAGAAGTATAAGACTTTATTGAGGACAAAAATATGAATCTTGATTAAGGACATTTTCAAAAAGCTAAATAAATGGAGGGAGATACACATGTGTAGAGAAGCAGGCTCAGTATGGAACATACGTCCCTTTTCCCAGACTCATCCCCAGAGCTGAAGGAAGCCCAGTCAAAATGCTGTCAGGGCTCTTCATAGACTACATCAAGTTGACTCTAACTTCATATGGAAGAAGAAAGGGTTCAGAACATCCAGGAGCATTTTGCCACAGCAAAAATAATGACTTACTATAAAAGTGACCCAAGTAAGATCATGTGACATTGGCTAATGACAAATGCAGAACTTCAGATATTAGAAGAAAATAGAGGAAAGTATCTTTATGACTTCAGGGTGAATAATGCATTTTTACGTTAGCCTCAAACTACACAAGTCACAATGGAAAATATGAATAAATTCAATGGCATTAAAAATCAAAACCTTCATTTAAAAAAAAAGACACTGTAAACAAAGACCACACCTGGAAGAAGATATTTGCCATGTGTATCACTGGTGAAAGATCAGACCTCAGACTGCAGAGAGAACTCCCACTGATCCACAGAACAAAGAACCACAAGAGAAAGAAAGCCAAAGGAGATGAGGAAGTGTTTCATAGAAAAAGAAACCAGAATTTTGAATAAACATATCAAAAAAGTCCAAACTCACTAATAATTTAGGAAATACATTTTACAATCTCAGTGAGTTACAGTTTCATACCTGCTTTCTGTCTTCTGAATGTCTGTGTCCTCCCCAAATTTATATATTGAGATCCTAACCCCCAATGTGATGGTGTTAGAAGGTGGGGCCTTTAGGAGGTGATGAGGTCTTGAGGGTGGAGCCCCCATGAATGTGATTAGTGTCCTTATAAAAGAGGCCCCGGATCTCCCTCACCCCTTCCACCCTGTGAGGACACAGCAAGGACTCAGTCATCTGCAACCTGGAGAATGGCTCTCAATCCCTGACCGGGCTGACATGGGGCTGGACTTCCAGCCTCCAGAGCTGTGAGAAATTAATTTTTGTTCTTTATAAACCACGCAGTCTGTGGCATCCTTATAGCACATTCTTACAGCAGCCCAAGCAGACTGAGACAACACCTATCAGGAAATTAAAAGGGTACAGAGTCCCAAGGGGTGGGGAAGATGTGAATGATGAGACACACCTGCCCCTGGCAAGAGAATGCGTTTGCACCACTGCTCTGGAGCGAAATTTATCAATAACCAGTCAATGTGAGATGCGTATTTCCCACCACCCAGCAATTTCATTCATAGTCTTGTACTCAACCTTTAAACAAGTGATAAGGAACCCTATACAGGATCGGTCATTGCAGTTCAAATTAGTCTGATATAAGAAAAGAATCAGAAACAGCAGAAATCCACCAAGAGGAAAATGGATAAATTGTAGTATATTCATACAACAAGACACTTTACAGAGAAAATAAATGACCTGGGATTATGTGTAACAACATACACCATCCTCATGAATATATTGTTGAGAAAATAAGCAGGTTGCAGAAAGATTCACATGTTTATAAAATGGACAGTTTTATAAAGAGAGAAATAACTTACCACGTTCAGACAGACACGATGAAAGTAAGACTCAGGGCCCAGCGTCCACTGAGAAGCGAGTCAGGACGGCAGCGCCTCTAAAGAGGGAGGTGGGGCAGGAACAGGAGTGGGTGCACGGGGTCCTCACCTGCAGGTGGGAGGGCTTATTGGGGGGCTGAGTGTGTCACCAACAGAACGTTGTCCCAGTGTGTCTCTGTTGCAGCTTCACTGGTTTTCTCTCCTTCCCTCGGCCCCGGGGGCTCTGCCTTAGCTCTTCCGACCCCTACAGGTCAGTTTCCTCCAGATGTTTACCCAAGCAACCTTGTCTTTCACTCACATCTCAAACCGAAGTGCACAGTGTCAGGAAGGCTCCCCTGGTGGGTAAGCTAGGGTGCCATTGCCTCACCCACAAGCCACATAGATGCATCTCTACACAGGGCCTATGGCTACCTGGGAGCATGTCTAATTTGCATTAATTTTTGCTTGGCTTTAGTTTATGGCCATCTTCTCTTCCTAGAATATAAGTTCCTGATCATCAGGCCTTCAGAGCATAGAAGGAGCTGGGTACACGGCACAGACCTTCAAGGCAGACACCTCTTTGAATGAATGAATGATCGCAGAGTTAATGAAATAATGAATGTGAGGCTGGCACCTCGCAACCTAACTCTCAGGTAAGTTCCTATCAGCATTTTCATTAGAAGGCAGGGTCCATGTGCACAGCTAGTTGTCGGCTCTTGGCTGGGGGTCTCGGTTCCTCTCCATGTGGATGTCACCAGGATCCCCAGGAGGGAGGGGTCACTCACACTTGGTCCTGGGAGGGAGGAGAGTGGGAGAGAAAGGCTTTTTGGAGGAGACAGTGCTTGAGCCAGACCTCGTTGTCAGGATGCATCTGATGGATACGGGGACAAGCATTGAGGTTAATTAAGGCCCGAGGTCACAAGGGTGGTAGCACACAGTAGGCGGTGCTTTTCCCCTGGACTCTGCTGCCTTCACACACCCCAGAGCCTGCAATGGGTTTCACATCAGTGATACTTGGCTGGGGGGAGTGTAAGGACTGAGTGGTGAGAAAGCAGGTTCAAGGTCGGCTCTGAGAGCAGCTCATCTGCCCTCTCCATGGCCCTAACAGGGGCATGCGGATTTGGCGTGAGTCACCAGACAGCCAAAGCAGAATGAAAATTGTGTGATTCAGCGTCTATTAGAATAAAAACACAAATCTTCAGGAGCTTGTCCGAGTCCGTCCCCCACCCCCACCCCATGCTATGGCCTGGGAGAAATCCCTCTTTGGGGCCTTATAAAGAAAGGGGTAAGTGGGTTATTTTCTCAACAATGCCCCCCTATGCCGGCTATAATAGTAACACTTTATTACTTTTTCTCATAATGTCCCATCTTGTAATTGTTACAGCTGCTTCCCCACCCCCACTAGGTGGTGTGTCTAGGAGGCAAAGGTGAGGGCTCAAAGTGAAGGGAGGTCATTCTAGTGGAAGCAGGGGCACCTGGTACACAGTGATGAAAGTTCCAGGATTGCCTAGGAGAGAGATGTAATCACTGAGAACCAGAGAAGAGATTGTGGTGCCCTCCACCCCGGGGAGCCCCAAAGAGCCATGGTTCCTGGTGCTCACATCCTCGGATGGTGCCCTCCTGTGTGGAGCCAGGGCTGTGTGACCCCAGAATTCAGAATGACCAGGCCATAAAAGCCATTCCAGCTTCCACCTGGACCTGGATCTCAGATGGCTTGCTTTGAGGGCAGGTGGCCAGCATCCCCTGAAGATGCTCAGGCAGCCCCAGGAGATGTCCAGGTGGAGGGGAACGGAGCCAAGAGCCAGCACCAAACGTGGCCTGTGTGGTCCTCTGTGGCCGTCAGACCTTTAGATGACTGCGGCCTGGCCAATATCTGGCTGCAGCCACATGGGACACCCCAGGAGATAATTGCCCAGAAGTCCTGGAATCTGTAAGCACAGTTAATGGCGGGTTTTGTCACTAAGCACTGGGGTCACCTGTCACAGCTTTGGGTGTCTGCACCTGACACTCAGCACAGTGTTGGGATGTGATCAATGCTCAAAAAGAAGTAACTGCTGTCATTGTCACATAAAGGCAGTTCCATTTTCCAACATTTGTCCCTGATTTTCCAGGACACGTCTTCCCTTGGGCTCAATCCACACCCAGAGCGCCCTCTGGGGGAGGCTGTACCCAGCAGAAGACTGTCAGATGGTGGCAGACTGGCCAACACCATTGGGCCCTCGCTCTGATTCACTGCAGCTGAGTCCTTGGGGGAAGGGAGGCACTCAGGACAACCACAGGGCGGGAGCCAGCCTTTGTACCTTTGGAACATGGCCAAATGGCTCAGCCACAGCGCCTTTGACTTTGAATGCCCTTGGCGAGCTCCTTACTCTGTAGCCCAACTCTGCAGCTGTTCTTCTCACTCTGTGCCTCTTGAAGCTTATAATAAAATATAATAAAAGTCCTTCCCTGGGAATTTCTTTGTTCTTTGAGCAGCTCTTTTTTTCTCACATCCTTAAAGAGCCCACATAAAACAACAAGGGTCCGGGCGGAGGAAGGGTTAAGGACATCTGATAGAGTCTTAAGGAGCCCAGTCAAGGCTTGTGCCTGAGCAGAGTGATTTGAGCCAGCATTGCAGGAAGACAAGACATCGTTTCCCTGCTCTGCCTGCTAAGAAGGCCTGGATTTCCATAAGTAAGTAGAGAAACACAACGTGCAGGAGGCAGACAGGGAAAGCAAGAAAGAACACACTATTCATTAACTTCTCCGCTCCTAATAGGATCACAATGGGCTGAGCAGCATTTCTGCTCATGTACCTCCGTACAAAGTCCCATCTGGGCCCCAGCCAACTGGGAGTCCAGATTAGGCTCTCGGCTGCCCCAGAGTCTGGCTGTTTGCTCCCCCTTATCAAGAAAGGCGCCCAAGTTGGGTGCCAGGAGGTCACTCATGCCTGCCCTGTCTGAGCTGGGCTTGGACCCAGGTGGGCCAAGGGCAGCTTCTGCACCCAGCCTCCCAGCAGGAAGCTCCTGGTGCAGGGGTGGAGGATGGGGCCGTGGAGCCCGGCTTGCTGCTGGCAGCCCTCGCCAGGTTGACCAGCACCATGGGAAGCAGTATTTTTACAGCCATAGACAGAAGCAAGCCCTGTGGACATGGGCCAATGGATGCTTTAGAAGGACATAAGCAAGCATGTATTCCAGGGCTGAGAGTAGGGGATCAGAGCCCAACCCAGCCCAGAGCAGCATGAGCTCTGGAGACAGACGATGAACACAGCTCTGACCACGAGCAGAGAGGAAACGCAGCCCACTCGGCCTCAAGCCTAGTCTTCCTTTTCCTGCCATCATGGAATTTCCACCTTGCATGTTGCTGGAAGCCTTGGCCGTCAGTGTCAGCGCAATGTCCCTGGCTCCTGTGCGGAGGTGGAGTGCTCTCCACTGTGGACTGTCTTCACTTGTGGTCCTGAAGTCTTCCTTACATTCTTCGTAGAAGACTCCTCCGTGCACTGTTCCTGCACTGACACGCAAGAAGTGGGCCATGGAGCTCCGAGTGGACAACCGGATAGAGTCGGCCCTCACAATTCATGGGGGATTGGTTCCAGGACCCCCACAGATACCAAGATCCACGGATGCTCAAGTCCCTTATATAAAATGTCATATAACTTATGCACATCATCTTTTACACTTTTAAATCATCTCTAGATTAATTACAACGCCTAATACAATGTAAATGATATGTAAATAGTTGTAAATACAATGTAAATGCTATGTAAATAGTTGCCTACATGCAGCAAATTCAAGTTTTACTTTTTGAAACTTTCTGCATTTGGGGGGTGGAAATATTTTTGATCCTTCCATCCGTGGATGGTTGAATCTGCCTCTGAAGCAAGAGAGGCAGAACCTGAGGATATGGGGGTCCCACTGTACACATCATCCACCCCAGCTAAGAATTCAGTTCTGACTGAGCTTATTCGGTAAAAAAAAAAAAAAATGCACCCACGCAATGAAGCCGCTGAGGTTGGAAACCTGCCTGGCCCTCTCCTACCCGAGCCTGGGTCTCTCTACCTGAGCACACACCTACAGGGCTCCCAGCCTTTTGCCAATCACCCTAGGAAGTTCGGCTCCTGTTCCACTAGGGTAAGAATTCTTAAATTGGTTTCCCATCACTGGCTTGAATTAAGCCCCAAATCCTCAGCCTGCCCTTCAAAGCCTCCTCTCAACTTCCCCACCTGGATTGTACCTGTAACTCTTCAGGGTTCTTCTCTATGGGTCCCATTCTCCTGCTGCACTCTAGGGAGGAGAGCACAATAGTGAGGGCGTGGGCTTGGGGTTCAGACAGACCTGGACTCTGACGTGCAATATGGTTGAGCCTCAGTTTCCTCATCTACAAAACAGGGATAATACTGGTTCCTGCTTCATAGTGTTGGTAAGAGAGTTAAACACAGATACCTGGAAAGTAGCATGCGATGCCCAGCACATGGTTCACTCCCAGTCACTAAGCACCAGTAGTGATTCTATGACTACCACAACTCTGAACATGACAATTATTGTTTTTATTATAATCACCATCATCACCATCATCGTCATCACCAATCACCATCACCGTCATCATCACCATTATCACCATCATTATCATCATCACCATCAGCAGCAGCAACAGCAGCAGCATCACCATCATCATCATCACCATCATCACCATTATCACCATCATTATCATCATCACCATCAGCAGCAGCAACAGCAGCAGCATCACCATCATCACCATCATCACCATTATCACCACCAGCATCATCATCGTCATCACCAATCACCACCACCGTCATCATCACCATTGTCACCATCATTAACATCATCACCATCATTACCATCATCACCATCAGCAGCAGCAACAGCAGCAGCAGCACCGTCATCATCATCGTCATCTTTCTTGCCCTTCCTGCCATGACATGGAATCTTCTTTCTGCTCCCTGTCCTGCCCCACCTCACCCCCATCCTTTCCCAGTCTCTGCTACTCTCTGAGCTCAGATCCTGGTACCAATAGCACAGGGAACCTGGGCAGCTCTGGCTGCCCTGCAGCCCAGTCCTCCTGGCTGGAGTCCTCTGAGGCAGTCTCCTACGGCTGAGCCTGCTCTCCTACATCAGAGGCTGGCCTCAGCACAGTTTCCTGTGACAACGTTTAGTTAAGTGTTCTATTGTATGGTTCTCTAAATGTCCACTGGAATTCAAATCTGCCAATAAACCCAAATAAGCCACCTATAAAGGGAAAACAATTACTGTGGGCAGACAGCAAAATGCCCAGAAATCAGACAGAATAATATCTCCAGGCAGACACTGAAATTTGCAGACACAAAATCAGGAAAGGTTTGTCACCCATTCTTGAGCATCCTTTCTTTCAGGTGCCATTATGTGCACGGCACAAGGTGGAGAGAGATCACCTCCCACACACACCAGGTGCCAGATGACAGGCTTTCAGACCCTACCTGGGTGCTCTTTCCACAAAATAAAAGCCAGTTTCAGGTCCAGAGGAAATCAAGCTCTGCCTGTGCAGGGACAAGCTCAGTATTGCTGGTCCTGCAGCAGGGGTGTTTCCATGGGGACATCATGGTTCCTGGCCTGGGGAATCATGGTGCCCAGCCTGGAGCACAAAAGCACCTGTGCAGGTGTTTATAAGGGACTAGACAGGGAGTGATGCTTCTCGCAGGTGTTTTCCCTTCAAGGGCACTTTGACACTCCTTTGCTCCTGGAGTTCTCGTTGTGACCTGGAGAGTTTCGGGTAATCGGGTTATCTTCAGTAAAGATGATGAGGCTGCACCCGGGAGCAGGGTGTGGGGCGGGGGAAGCTACACAGCAGGTGAGCCCAGGCCTGGGATGTGCTGGAACAGGGCCTCTGCCTTCCGATCCAGGACCTGTTCTCCCAGGCAAGCCAGGTATCCCTGTGAGCATCAGTCCCAAAGGTCACTGGTGTCAACATATGAAGTTTTCTGAAAAAGATGTGTTTCCAGACGGTGCAAAGAACTGAGCTCTCAGTGAGTCCAGCGCAGCTCAGACCTGAAGGACCACCTGAAGGACCCACCAAGTGTGCACAGAACACCTCTAGGCAACATCTCAGAAAGGCTGGACCCCAGGGCTGACCATCCCACCCCATCTCCCTCCACCCAGGGCCTGAACTCCACTTACAGAGGCTCTCAGATTCAGAGGACCCCCAGATGCCATCCTTGGTAATCAGCTCCTCCTCTCTGCAGCCCATATGTTCCCCCAGCACCTCGGCCGTCCTACTAGCCCAGCACCAGCCTCCTACCACCTCCTATTAGAACTGTTTGTACCTTGACTTCCTTCTTTCTGGAGCCTGAGTTCTTTGAGGTCAGATGCTACTCATGGAAAGTGACTCTTCCTGAGCACTATCAATGTCCCCCCTTGCCCCCCCCAAAATTGTCTTGGGTGCTTTACATAGAATCTACCCATCCAATCTCCTGGCAGCTGGGCCCAGAGGCGACCTCCATATTCTGACACCAGCTACTGTTCTATGGTACCAGAGAGTAAGATGTCAGAATCTTAGTAAGAGCTTTTTGGGCAGTTGGAAATAAAATCCTCTCAAATTAAATGTACACACGCATTACAAGATGTCTAACTTCAGAAGCACATGTCTTAGACTTGAGGAGAGGTGACACACTCCCCCTGTTGGGTGAGGAAACAGAACAGCTAACAAGGAAGTGACCTGTGCATCCAGCCTCCCTGCAAGGCCAGCTCATCTGTGTGCTGGACGTCGCTATTCACGCTGGGCTTTCAGGGACTGTGTGGCTGGGCGGCAGAGCCCCACACAGACTGACGTAAGATACAAGTGAGCTGTGATGCCAGCTCTGCCCCCATAAGCCATAGTTTCCCTGGGGTCACTCGACAGGTGGTCTAGGCTCAGAATCTCTCACCTGCAGGGCCAGCATCCTCACGGGTCCAGATGCCTGAAGTACTCATGGATCTTATGTAATGACAAAGCCCAACTCACCTGCAGTCCTCTGGGGACAAATCTGACCTGAGCTACCTGAGGTTCTTTATGGTCTTTGACTGACCCAGTTGGCATGACTATTCATATGTTTGTGTTTGATTACAGATATTGTCTGTACCCCTGGGGCTGTTCAGAAAATGCTTTATGTGCATCATGTATGTTTTAGATGTTGAAGGATGCTGAGTTCTGAAACTCATTTGGTCCCAAGGGTTCTGGGAGCAGGAGGAACCCCGCCCATCAGGCTGAAACAGAGCTCAGTCCGGCAGCCAGGCCGAGGGCTGCCATCTGCGTGCTGCAGGCTCCCATCCACTACCTTCTCGTCCTCCCATTGGGTTAATAGCAGCTGGGACTTGGGCGTTGCTCTGTGGGCTCCTGGCCCATGTTCCTTCCTCTCTAAGAGACTTAGGAAGCCCTTTCCAAGAAATGGTGCTCTGGTAGGGAATCTGCATCCCAGAACCACCCAAAAGGTTCACTGGGCGCCTGGAGGGGTCTGCCTCCCAGGGGAAAGAGAGCAGACCAGGGGTGAGTATGCCGTGGAGGAGGTCCAGGTTGGAGACTCGGGATAGGGTCAAAAGGTGAGCTAGTATCACTGTTACTAAGCAACGTCTTCACGAAGATGCTCTCACATCCGGAGCAGATGTTCACGTCCTTGTGCCCAGCCCTGGGATTACCTTCCTGCCACCACTTGGAGCTGAAACCACCACATCGTTTCTGGGATCAGCGCCTCTAATGAGGCCCTCAATCCCCTATTACTCGTTTCTGGTGCCCAGGGTCCCCTATTCTGTTTGATAATCTCATCTGCTCCCATCTGCCAGGACACAGACGTAACAAACACCTCATGTTTGAAAACAGAAAAGGAGCAGGGGAGGGTAGCTGCACAATTGTGGACAGAAACAGCCAACTGTGAGCTCTTCAAGGGACGTGGTGTTGCCGGCCAGATGAAAACTCCCACGGGTAAAATTCTTGGGGATGGGCAGCCATAGAAGGACCTGAAGGAAGACTCCTTCTGCAAATCACCCGTCCCTGAATCTTTGATGCCATTTATTCTCTTGATACCTCTGTCTGCCTCTCCTCCCAGATGGAGGTCAAGATGAAATCCCACTTGAAGTCAACAGGCTGTCCTGGAAGGGATATGAGATTCCTCTGGGAAGAGCAGACGTTCTGTGTGGCTGGAACATGGGGGAGCTGGGCCCAGATCCCTGGAGCTCTACAGGAGCTCTCCCATCATCCTGGGAGCCCGGGCAGCAGAGCTGCTGTTTGACCCTCACAAAGTGCCTGTGACCAGGGTTTCAGTGAATGCGTGTAAATGCCAGGAGTGAACGTTTCTGGGATGCTTATCACGGCCTGTACAGCATTGGACATTCTAATCAACCTGAGTCCCAGTGCAACCCCAGGAGGTAAATGCTGTTATTCCATAGGTGAGGAGATGGGACACAGAGGGTCAGATGATGCACTTGACATCACAGAGCCGTTGGGCATGGAGTCTAGATCCAACCCAGCACCCAGAGTCCTGGCCGCTCCCCAATTCTGCCTGGGGCACTGTGGCCAGATGACCCTGCAGGAGCCTGGGGAAAGCTGGTGGCAAGGAAGTCCAGCCGCAGGGTCAGGATGGTGCTTAGAAGGCTGCTGTGTTGGTCTCGGGACAGGACACCACACAGGAGGTGGAGGTGTCCGGGGAGATGGAGAGTGGGGATGACCAGCAGACTCCTGAGGAGGTCAGGGTGGATGGGAGACAGTGGTTGATCAACTGGGCAGGCCTGGGTGAATGGTGATTGCACTGGGCATAATGGGTGACCCCTGCCATGCTGCTCATAGACCATTGCCTTGAGGAGAAGAGCTGGTGTCCATCAGGGGCTGTGCTGAGGTCCTCCGACTGCTGGGTAAAAGAATCACTGTGGGGTGTTGGCAATCTCTAGTTCACCCAAATCTAAGTGTCTGCACCCAAACCACCACCCCATTCTTACAGCTAAGCAACTCCTCCCCCTCCAATGCCTTATTTTGGGCTTAAATATAGCCGACCATGACATGATCCTATGCTCTGTGCAGAGCCACAGCTAAGGATCCTCCACATTTGGATATCACCTTGGTGGGGGGGGTGTGTGTCCTGATCCTACATTCCTTTCTGGGGTTTCCCCACCTGATTTTCTGGGTGCTTTGGAAAGCAAACATGTTTGAGAGGGTCAACTATCACCGCATCATCAGTCTTGCATGTTATTCTGGGAACATCACAGCAGAATTTCTGGGGAAAATTAATCATGGATAAAGGAATATTTTGTTGAGCCTTATGACACTGGCAATTCTTAGCTTGACTATTGCAAGTCCATGAGGTTCAACCTTGGCGATGGGAAAAGACCACAGACAGAGCCCCTCACCTGTGTGACCTTCATTTACTCAGCATCTTGTTACCACATTAAGAGGTGGATGACAAACAACTTGGCCTCCAGAGCCCACCTTGGGTCCTGGGGGTCCTGGGGAGTGATGGGCTCAGGCCCTTCGCTGACCCTCTGGGTGAGGGTTAACTTGCCCCACGGCTGTTCAGCTGTGTCAGAGGAGAACCCCATGACTCTAGCTTTCCTCAGTGCTTCTCTGGAAGTGGAGAACAGCATGGAGGAATTTCCCACTTGCCCTCATGGATTTCCATCTCATTTCTTATTGATGTGGTGTCAAAGTCACTTGTCTCTCGTCCTGATGTTCCTGATCATGCAATTTAACTGTGAAGCCAAATTGTCAGTTCAGCATTTTGCTTTTGTAGACACCGTGCCTCCAAAATTGTGCATATGGTGGGGTGGGGGACGAGGGCGAATAGGGTCCCCGTGTTCCTATCACATGGCTGCAAACATGAAAGGTCAGAAACATACAATGAGGAGCAGTGGACAGGAAGGAGCTGGTGGTATAGAGCAACAGAGAAGAGGCTGAGTGACTGAGGTCAGGGAACAGGTGAGAGGGGTGGCCAGGGAGGTAGGCGCACTGTCCTTTGCTTTCTGATCCACCTCCACGAGTACTCTGGGCTTTACCCTCAGTGCCCTGGGAGGCATCTGAGTGAGACAGCAAAGGGTGAGACTCCATCCTGCTTGGCTTGCAGTGGTTTGTTTCCCCCTCTTTCTGACCCCGTGGTGTCCACCGAGGCACGAATGTCATCCCCCCCCAATGGAGCTTTGTGCCATCACCCACGAGTGCTTCTGAAACACCACCCATGGACCCAGAGAGAGTCTGTTTTTCAGGAGACAGCATGCTCCTTGAGGGCGGGGTTGTCATCTGTTCTCGGAAGGTTGACTCCCCAGGACCCAGGGAAGCTGCAGATGCTTGGTGGTGATTAATCCACCAAACCCCTGGCCTCTTCTCCTCCCCTCTGTGCCTGACTCCCCATCAGGACCCTTCAGACCTCAGCAAGGATGCATGTCCTGCATCCCCTGACTAGGGTCTGAAGCACAAGGCACATCTGTACTGGACCCGAGACTGTCTCTCTCCCACCAGCCCGCAGCACAGCTACGGACATAGCAGAAGCTAAGTAGATGTTACTAAGGAGAAAGATAATTTACAGCTTCTTAAAATGGTTTGAAGTTCAGAAACAGAGAGAGACAAAAAAAAAAAAAAAAAAAAAAGGAGCAGCACTAACTTTCCTAGACCCTGCACGGTCTGAATTCTTAAAACTTGCATTTCAAAGGGATTTGGAACTTCTTCCAATTCACTGAGCTGCTGCTTTGCAAACTCCACTTGATTTCTGAACTCATCATGAAGTTTATGAATTTTGTATTTTTACACCAGGGCTCTCTGAAGTTTTATCTTTAAGAAGAAAAACAAAACCTAAGTGCGATTATCTTCCTTTTTAATAGAAAAGACCATGCAGCTGCTACAAAGTTCACATTCAAAGGCATTCATGTTCACATGGAAGGGTCGAAACAGAAACTTGAAAGTAAATGGCTTTGTGGAAATTCACAATGTGGAGCAGTAAGCAGTCATTCAAGAGAGTAAACCAGAGCCCTGCCAGGCCATTGACAAGGCATTACCGAGCTTGAAATGCAAGCTGCTGAAAGGCATGTCTGATAAAATTCATGACTGCAAAACAATGACACAATATAAAGGCTGCACATTATGTATGGGGGTCTATATGCATATGTGTATTTACATATACATGCACTGCTCGTTTGTGCATGTGACAGTCATGTGATGTGTGTGCATGCATGCATGTGTGGGGATATATATATATATAATATGTACCTGAATTTGGAAGACTAGATAGCATGGATTTCCTAGCGCTGAAGTTTGGTGGGGGGCAGTGGATATTGGGGGTGTAAGGAGGATAGTGAAAGGGGAATAAATAAAAATTAAGCATTCAGAAAAATAAATGATGTACTTTAATGCTTATTTGTAAAGTATGCATATAATAAATCGAATTTAGAATAAAAAGAAAATGAAGGTTGGGTAACCCTCAGAGGATGAAATGAAATGAAATAGTGTCTAAGAAAATGTTTCCTAAGTAGGGAAGTGAAGTTCGGCTGAAATTATTATGACTGTTGTCAAATTGCTATTACTATTACTAAAGACTCAGCTCAGCCAGGACATGGGCTACATTTGCCTCTGGTCTGTTCTAAGCAAACATCACATTGAAGTTTTTGTGCTCTGATTCCAGCTGGATTTGGCTTCCTAGCCCGGCCAGGCTTCGGGAGCATGTCCTATCTGGGTGTTTGTCCCCAAGCATGCATTCTACCATGCCTTTTCTGGGGTGCCTCCACCCCACTAATTTACCCACTCGGTGTACAGATCATTATCTCCTTCTCCCTGAAAACCTCTTCTAGAATGAGGCTGGTTTGGCCAATGACCCCCATGTGTGATCTAAGGCTCAAAGCTCCCTCTCTCAAAGGAAAGCTGGTTCTTACCTGCAGGGCTACAGGCCATCAGTGAGCCATGGGCAGGACGTACTGGCAACCAGACACAGGGATAACTGTCCGTCTCATCCTGAGCTCCCAGCCAGCGACTGCACCTTCACTCAACCCAGCAGTATGTTCATTACTTAGAACTGGATGTAGGTCTGTGCTCTCCCCAGAGTAGGTGTTTACCCTCAGTTCTCAAGTATGTGCAAAGCTGGAGGAACACTGGAAATCAGTGTGTGGTAACAGTACAGCATTCTATGCAGCCATTCTAAATGGCAAGGAAGATAAATGAGAAAATTACCAATGGTTTCCCAGAGGCCAAGAATAAAGTAGTTGCAAGAGATATGAGGAAAGCATTAGGAGGTGATGATGGAAAGGTAGATTGAGAAAGCTATTAAAGGCCAAAAATAAGATCAGATTTATGTTTTGGGGCAAGAGCCATCAAATATTTTAGAACAGGGAGTGAACAAAGAGCTCCTACTCTCACAGGCAAAGAGAAGATGGTTCAGAGGCGTCAAAGCTACAGAAGACCAGAAGACATCAGGTCTTAATCAACCCATCAGGAGATGATTGTTACACCCGGTGTTCTCATTCCTATGGTAACAGGATTTCTCCCAGGAATGTCTATCCTGAAGCTCTCTGTGTGATCCCAAGATGACCCTGGCATCACTGCCATTAGCAGAAAACTATAAACTAGATTAGGCAAAGCCAAGCTAGTGTTCTGTCCCCAGTGTTGGCTTTGAAGGGGTTCTGTGCCACCACCACTGCATGCCCGTCCCCGTTTCTGTTGTATACTTTTCAAAATGAATCGCAGAGCAGGTTTTCCTGAGCCTCTGAGTGAAGCAGTGTTAAATCCCCAGGTCCACTAGACTCCAGGATTGCCATCCTGCATTTCTCAGGCTTGGGGAAGTCAGGAACTGACTGAGAGCATTGGTATGCTGTTTTACATCAATGACCAGGAGTTTCTGGCTATGCTCATGATGGAGGAACAGGGACCAGATTATCCTTCACACATACAATGACTGAAAAACTGGATAAAATGTATGAAACATGGTTTTAAAGATATTAGGTCTCAGGAAGTCCCGGGCGGTGATTCCTGAGAGATGGGAAACCCACATGATCAGACTGTGGTTTCTGAGGTTACACCAGGAGGAGTTTCCAGGCTGAGCCAGGGAGGATGTGTCCAGGCAGAGCCCGGCTGATAGGGACAGAGTAAAGGGACAAAGTATGTGATTAAATAGTTAATCCCACTATTGGACTGTAAATAGAAAAAAGTATGGGATATGCCTGTAAGTTAATGATCACTCAGAAAGCAGGTTTACTTAACCACAAAACCAAGCAGGCTTGCTTAGCAACAAAACCATGAAACAGAAGCATGAGACATGCCCACAAACAATAAAACAATGGTAAAATGAGACACATGCCCTTCCCAGTGAGCTCAGAAAGTTAATGATTCCTAGGACACTCTCCTCTGTGTGCACTAAAAAAAAAATACAGAAAGAGTGACATTATATTGAAACCTGAGATGATTTACCATATTTTAGTATATGTTACTGCCTTTTTACTCATTTTCATTGTGCCATGACAGTCCTGGTTTGACCATGTAGAGACAAGAAAACTCCCCTGTCTGATGTGGAAGAGGAGCTGATGATGGAAGCTTCACATCTACTCAAGAATGAGGAAGAACCACATTCACAGAAAGATAGACAAGGTGAAAAGGCAGAGGGCTATGTACCAGATGAAGGAACAAGATAAAACCCCAGAAAAACAACTAAATGAAGTGGACATAGGCAACCTTCCAGAAAAAGAATTCGGAATAATGATAATGAAGATGATCCAGGGCCTCAGAAAAAGAATGGAAGCAAAGCTCGAGAAGATGCAAGAAACGTTTAACAAAGACCTAGAAGAATTAAAGAACAAACAAACAGAGATAAATAATACAATAACTGAAATGAAAACTACACTAGAAGGAATCAATAGCAGAATAACTGAGGTAGAAGAAGGGATAAGTGACCTGGAAGACAGAATGGTGGAATTCAGTGCTATGGAACAGAATAAAGAAAAAAGAATGAAAAGAAATGAAGACAGCCTAAGAGACCTCTGGGATGACATTAAACACAACAACATTCACGTTATAGGGGTCCTAGGAGGAGAAGAGAGAGAGAAAGGACCCAAGAAAATATTTGAAGATATTATAGTCGAAAAATTCCCTAACATGGGAAAGGAAATAGACACCCAAGTCCAGGAAGCACAGAGAGTCCCATACAGAATAAACTCAAGGAGAAACATGGCGAGACACATAGTAATCAAGTTGGCAAAAATTAAAGACAAAGAAAATTATTGAAAGCAGCAAGGGAAAAATGACAAATAACATACAAGGGAACTTCCATAAGATTAACAGCTGATTTCTCAGCAGAAACTCTACAAACCAGAAGGGAGTGGCATGATATACTTAAAGTGATGAAAGGGAAGAACCTACAACCAATATAACTCTACCCGGCAAGGATCTCATTCAGATTCAACGGAGAAATCAAAAGCTTTACAGACAAGCAAAAGCTAAGAGAACTCAGCACCACCAAACCAGCTCTACAACAAATGCTAAAGGAACGTCTCTAAGTGGGAAACACAAGAGAAAAAAGGACCTACAAAAACAAACCCAAAACAATTAAGAAAATGGTCATAGGGACATACATATTGATAATTACCTTAAACGTGAATGGATTAAATGCTCCAACCAAAAGACACAGGCTTGATGAATGGATACAAAAACAAGACCCATATATATGCTGTCTACAAGAGACCCACTTCAGACCTAGGGACATACAGAATGAAAGTGAGGGGATGGAGAATGATATTCCAGGCAAATGGAAATCAAAAGAAAGCTGGGGGCTTCCCTGGTGGTGCAGTGGTTGAGAGTCCGCCTGTCGATGCAGGAGACGTGGGTTTGTGCCCCGGTCCGGGAGGACCCCGCATGCTGCCAGGTTGCTGGGCCTGTGAGCCATGGCTGCTGGGCCTGCACGTCCGGAGCCTATGCTCCGCGACGGGAGAGGCCACAGCAGTGGGAGGCCTGCGTACCACAAAAAAAAAAAAAAAAAAAAGCTGGAGTAGCAATATTCATATCAGATAAAATAGACTTTAAAATAAAGAATGGTATAGAGACAAGGAAGGACACTACATAATGATCAAGGGATCACTTCAAGAAGAAGATATTATACATATATAATATATATATACATATACATATATAATATATAATATATATTATTATATAACAATATATATTATATATATATAATATATATATATATATATATATATATTATATAACAATTATAAATATATATGCACCCAACTTAGGAGCACCTCAATATATAAGGCAACTGTTAACAGTTATAAAAGAGGAAATCGACAGTAACTCAATAATAGTGGGGGACTTTAACACCTCACTTACACCAATGGACAGGTCATCCAAGCAGAAAATTAAGAAGGAAACACAGCTTTAAATGACACAATAGACCAGATAGATTTAATTGATATTTATAGGACATTCCATCCAAAAGCAGCAGATTACACTTTCTTCTCAAGTGCGCATGGAACATTCTTCAGGATAGATCACATCTTAGGTCACAAGTCAAGCCTCTGTAAATTTAAGGAAACTGAAATCATATCAAGCAACTTTTCTGACCACAACACTATGAGATTAAAAATCAATTACAGGGAAAAAACATAAAGACCACAAACACATGGAGGCTAAACCATACGTTACTAAATAACTAGGAGATCACTGAAGAAATCAAAGAGGAAATCAAAAAATACCTAGAGACAAAGGACAATGAAAACACGATGATCCAAACCTATGGGAGGCAGCAAAGACAGTTCTAAGAAGGAAGTTTATAGCTGTTACCTCAAGAAACAAGAAAAATCTCAAATAAATAATCTAACCTTACACCTAAAGGAACTAGAGAAAGAACAAACAAAACCCAAAGTTAGTAGAAGGAAAGAAATCATAAAAATCAGAGCAGAAATAAATGAAATAGAAACAAAGAAAACAATAGCAAAGATCAACAAAACTAAAAGCTGCTTCTTTGAGAAGATAAACAAAATTGATAAACCATGAACCAGACTCATCAAGAAAAAGAGGGAGAGGACTCAAATCAATAAAATTAGAAATGAAAAACGAGAAGTTACAATAGGCACCACAGAAATACAAAGCATCCTAAAAGACTACTACAGGCAACTCTATGCCAATAAAATGGACAACCTGGAAGAAATGGACAAATTCTTAGAAAGCTATAACCTTCCAAGACTGAACCAGGAAGAAATAGAAAACATGAACAGACCAATCACAAGTAATGAAATTGAAAATGTGATTAAAAATCTTCCAACAAACAAAAGTCCAGGACCAGATGGCTTCACAGGTGAATTCTATCATTTAGAGAATAGCTAACACCCATCCTTTTCAAACTCTTCCAAAAAATAGCAGAGGAAGGAACACTCCCAAACTCATTCTATGAGGCCACCATCACACTGATACCTAAACCAGACAAAGATAGTACAAAAAAAAAAAAAAGAAAATTACAGACCAATATGACTGATGAATATACATACAAAAATCTTCAACAAAATACTAGCAAAAAGAATTCAACAACACATTAAAAGGATCATACACCATGATCAAGTGGGATTTATCCCAGGGATGCAAGGATTCTTCAATATATGCAAACCAGTCAATGTGATACACCATATTAACGAATTGAAGAATAAAAACCATATGATCATTTCAATAGATGCAGAAAAAGCTTTTGAAAAAATTCAACACCCATTTATGATAAAAACTCTCCAGAAAGTGGGCATAGAGGGAACCTACCTCAACACAATAAAGGCCATATATGACAAACCCACAGCCAACATCATTCTCAATGGTGAAAAACTGAAAGCATTTCCTCTAAGATCAGGAACAAGACAAGGATGTCCACTCTCACCACTATTATTCAACATAGTTTTGGAAGACCTAGCCATGGCAATCAGAGAAGAAAAAGAAATAAAAGGAATACAAATTAGAAAAGAAGAAGTAAAACTGTCACTGTTTGCAGATGACATGATAGAATACACAGAGAATCCTAAAGATGCCACCTGAAAACCACTAGAGCTAATCAATGAATTTGGTAAAGTTGCAGGATACAAAATTAATGCACAGAAATGTCTTGCATTCCTATATACTAATGATGAAAAATCTGAAAGAGAAATTAAGAAAACGCTCCAATTTACCATTGCAACAAAAAGAATAAAATACCTAGGAATAAACCTACCTAGGGAGACAAAAGGCCTGTATGCAGAAAACTATAAGACACTGATGAAAGAAATTAAAGAGGATACAAACAGATGGAGAGCTATACCATGTTCTTGGATTGGAAGAATCAATACTGTGAAAATGACTATACTACCCAAAGCAATCTACAGATTCAATGCAATCCCTATCAAATTACCAATGGTAGTTTTTACAGAGCTAGAAGAGAAAATCTTAAAATTTGTATGGAGACACAAAAGACCCCAAATAGCCAAAGCAGTCTTGAGGGAAAAAAGCAGAGCTGGAAGAATCAGACTCTCTGACTTCAGACTATACTACAAAGCTACAGTAATCAAAACAATATGGCACTGGCACAAAAACAGAACTATAGATCAATGGAACAAGATAGAAAGCCCAGAGATAAACCCATGCACCTATGGTCAACTAATCTATGACAAAGGAGGCAAGGATATACAATGGAGAAGAGACAGTCTCTTCAATAAGTGGTGTTGGGAAAACTGGACAGCTACATGTAAAAGAATGAAATTAGAACACTCCTTAACACCATATACAAAAATAAACTTAAAATGGATTAGAGATCTAAATATAAGACTGAACACTATAAAACTCTTAGAGGAAAACATAGGAAGAACACTCTTTGACATAAATCACAGCAAGATCTTTTTTGATCCACCTACTAGAGGAATGGAAATAAAAGCAAAAATAAACAAATGGGACTAATGAAACTTAAAAGCTTGTGAAGAGCAAAAGAAACCATAAACAAGATGAAAACACACCCCTCAGAATGGGAGAAAATATTTTCAAATGAATCAACGGACAGGATTAATCTCCAAAATATATAAACAGCTCATGCAGCTCAATATTAGAAAAACAAACAACCCAATCCAAAGATGGGCAGAAGACTTAAATCGACATTTCTTTAAAGAAGACATACAGATGACCAAGAAGCATATGAAAAGCTGTTCAACATCACTAATTATTAGAGAAATGCAAATCAAAACTACAGTGAGGTATCACCTCACACCAGTTAGAATGAGCATCATCAGAAAATCTACAAACAGCAAATGCTGGGGAGAGTCTGGAGAAAAGGGAACAGTCTTGCACTGTTGGTGGGAATGTAAATTGACACAGCCACTATGGAGAACAGTATGGAGGTTCCTTAAAAAGCTAAAAATAGAATTACCATATGACCCAGCAATCCCACTACTGGGCATATACCCAGAGAAAACCATAATTCAAAAAGACACATGCACCCCAATGTTCATTGCAGCATTATTTACAATAGCCTGGTCATGGAAGCAATCTAAATACCCATCGACAGACAAATGGATAAAGAAGATGTGGTACATATATACAGTGGAATATTACTCAGCCATAAAAAGGAACGAAATTGGGTCATTTGTAGAGATGTGGATGGATCTAGAGACTGTCATACAGAGTGAAGTAAGTCAGAAAGAGAAAAACAAATATCGTATATTAACATATACATGTGGAACCTAGAAAAATGTTACAGATGAACCTGTTTGCAGGGCAGAAATTGAGACACAGATGTAGAGAAGAAATGTATGGACACAAAAGGGGAAAAATAGCAGGGGTGTGGGTGGTGGTGTGATGATTTGGGAGATTGGGATTGACATGTATATACTGATGTGTATAAAATGGACGACTAATAAGAATAAAAAATAATAAATAAATAAAATCATCTTCACCAGCAGCAACATATTCATCACCATCCTATCATGATCCTCGTGTTCCCAGCAAATTCCCATTGTCCCCAGATTTCATCTCTGAGTTATATCGTATCTCTCCTTTTCTCTCTGTCATGGTAGGCCCGGATCCCACTTCAAAGTCCCTTCCATTTAATTCAGCCTTCCTTCTGCAATTAGGTATTCATTTTCACTACAATATTTGACATCTATTTGTATTGGGCATCTGTTACTACATGGTTGTCTTTTTTTTTTTTTTTTATGAGAACATGTAATCTTCCCTACTAGTTTATAACAATAGTATCTTTACTTCGTGTTCTTCTAGTGACTGACATATGACACAATCAGCACTCAATAAATATCTTCAGCTGATTTCTACTTCATATCCATGATATTCCCTCCACTTATGGAGTTTTGTCAGCTTTATACAAGATACACCCAAGTCTTTCAGAACTCTAGTGCTGCCTGTGAAGACGTCTTGGGTTAGTCAGACCAGTGGCCTGTTCATTTGCCCCCATCTTCCTACCTTCCAATCACTTAGCTGAAGTTCTGTTACACTTTTGTTTAACCCAGTTCTTTTCTTTCTTTTTTTTTTAACATCTTTATTGGAATATAATTGCTTTACAATGGTGTGTTATTTTCTGCTGTATAAAAAAGTGAATCAGCTATATGTAAACATATATCCCCATTAAAAAAAAAAGAATGAGGAAGAAGGTGGTCTTCTCCCCCTCCCCATTCTTCCTTTGATTATAAAACTGTAGCCAACTAAGTTCTTGGAGCAGCATTCCCTTGCCTGCCCGTTAGTACTTTTCAAAGGCATCCTATTCTAATAAACTATTTCCTTACCTGTCACTCTGCCTCTCACTGACTTCTTTCTGTACCGAGACAGAAGAAGTCCTGAGACACATTCTGCTGGTTTCTATGGCCAGCTCCTGGAGTTAAGGAGATGGGACTGGTCATCCAGAGAGGCCAAGACAGCCAGAGTTTGCAGGGCACAGTGTCAGAAAGAAAACTCAGGAGAAGTAAAGAAACTTCCCTTTCAGACTGACTACTGATCCACACAAGCATGTGAAGAAACTACCCAATACAGTGGGAGGAAAATGCGAGAATCAGCAAAAACAATCCCCAAGGCTCACCCAGGGCAGGAAGGTTTTCCATTCCCACCAGCCAGAGTAGAAGATCGCACACCTTACAGAGCCTTCAGTACAGAACTCAGAAGAAGTTTGACTTGGTAGTGAGAAGAAATATCAGTCAATAAAAACAGACCCAGAGTTGATAAAGATAAAAGAATTAGTGGACAGGTTTATTAAAATAGTAATTATAACTATGGTCCATATGTCAGAAGACCTAGAGGAAAGATATGTTCAATAGAGACATGAAAGATAAAAATGTCTCCCAAATCAAACCAAATCCCAGATGAAATTAAAAACTAAGAAGTCTTATATGAAAAGTATTCCATAAAGGATTAACAGCAGACTAAATGCTGAAGGAAAAATGCTTAATAAACTTGAGGACACATCCACAAAAACAACTTAAAATTAAGCAGAGCATTGTCAGGCTGTGGGACAGCTCCAAGAAAGCAAATACACGTGCAATTGGAGACCCCAATAGACAGAAGACAGCTGAAGGATGAAAAAATAGTTAAAGAAATAACAGCTGGAAAAAATTTTTATTTTGATGAAAACTACAAACCCACAGATCCAAGAAGCTCAAAGAACCCCAAGTGCAAGCAACATGAAGGAAATTACACCAAAGAATATCAAAATCAAATTGCTTCAAGGCTGAGGTTCAGATAAATCTTAAGGGAAGCCAGAGGAGGAAGCTTCATTTCCAGAAACATGGAGTAGGCATAATTGTTCTTATTCCTCCTCCTAAGAACACATACATATCCTGGTGATCATATATAAAACAAACACAATACAATTCTGAAATGTAGAGAGAAGACAGACTGGCTAGGGACCTCGGGACTGAGAAAACAAAACTGCAATGTGTTCCTGGGCTTTGTTTTGGCTCATATGTCCCAGACTGGAGAAGCTGGCAACCCAGAAACACCATCAGGCTCAGACAAAAAGCCCCAAAGAACAGGAGGGAGTAAGCAAGAAAGACAGAAGCATTTCAGATGATAACTGCTCTATTCCAGCAAGAACCATAGTAAAAGCTGTGGCTGTAGCCTCATCTGTGCCAGCAAAGGATGAGAAGAGATTGCGTACTTCCTCCTTTCCTGGTTGTAAGAAGGCATCCCAACACTTCCTCCACCCCACTAGGGTCACACCCAAAAGGCTGAGTAGGGAAACCCCTACCTCTCCACCTCCCAGTGTCAGGGAGGAGCCCCACACCCACCCAGTGGTAGTGAGAAACCTCTCCCCCTCCCCAAAGGGATGGTGTCAGGGAAGGCCTAGTGAGTGGGTCAGGATCTTCACCACCACTCAGCGGAATGGAGGCCACCTCCCACTGCCACAGGTCAGTGAGGGCCGTGTGGGGAGCAATAACAAGGCACCCCATTCCCCCTAGCAGCCAGGGAGGGGTCTACAGGGGCCTAAGGAAGGGTCTGAACTCCAATCCCCCCTGCAGTATGAGAAGCTCCCTCCCAGAGTGGAGGCCAATTTAGATCCTGGACTTCCACCCAGTGATGGGGGGCAGGGTGCTCCACCTGGCCCCACTGGAGAGGTCTACTAAAACACCAGATTTAAATAAGAACCAGAATCTCATAAAATAATATCCAAAGTGCCCAGTTTTCAATTGAGCATCACTTATCATACCAAGAACCATTAAGATCTCAACTTGAATGAGAAAAGAAAATCATCACCAACATTAAGAAAACACAGATGTTAGAATTGTCTGAAAAGGATATTTTAAAAGCCATTTCAAAAATACTTCGAAGAGCAATTTAAATCATTTATGACAAATGAAAAATATATAAAGTCTCTGCAAAGAAATCAGAAAGTTCAGAAATGAAAATTTTAGAACAGAAAATGGAAGCTACAGAAGTGAAAATAAAATAATGGAAATAAAAATCCTCAATGAGCTCAACAGTGACTGAAAAAGACAGAGGAAAAAATCAGTGAGCTGGACATAGAACAATAGAAACCACCCAATCTGGACAACAGAGAAAATAACTAAAAAACTAATTAACTAATTAAATAAAAATCAACAGAATCTTAGGGACAGGGAGAAATACAACAGAGGATTTAACACTTGTGTCAGAGGAGTCCCAGAAGAGAGAAGAAAGACAGTGGGGCTGAAAAGTATTCAAAAAAATTGTCTGAACATTTTCCAGATTTGGCAAAACACATAAACATTCAATTTCAGTAAGTTGAATGAATCACAGCAAAATAGGCCAAAAATGATACCTCCAGGCCTAAGTCTTTTTTTTTTTTTTTTTTTTTTTTTTTGCGGTATGCGGGCCTCTCACTGTTGTGGCCTCCCCCGTTGCGGAGCACAGGCTCCGGACGCGCAGGCTCCGGACGCGCAGGCTCAGCGGCCATGGCTCACGGGCCCAGCCGCTCCGCGGCATATGGGATCCTCCCAGACCGGGGCATGAACCCGTATCCCCTGCATCGGCAGGCGGACTCTCAACCACTTGCGCCACCAGGGAGGCCCCAGGCCTAAGTCTTTTTAATGGAGAATTTTCCGAGCTTTTAAAGAATTAATACCAATTTTAGATAATCTCTTCCAGAAAATTGAAGAGGATGGAATAATTTTCAATTTATTTTCTGAGGCCAGTGTTATTGATACCAGAGCAAAAGCCAGAAAAAAATTAAAAATAGAAATTGCAGACTAATATTCAAATACGACTATGGATGCAAAAATTCTTACCAAAATACTGTCAAGAATTATTAACAAAATGCAATGATATACCAGTGAATTATACACCGTGACCAAGTGAGATTTAGTCCAGGGATCAAAACTAGCTCAATATTTGACCATCAATACATGCAATACACCATATTGATAGGCTAAAGAAAAAAAATCACAATCATATCAATTGATGCATAAAAAGCATATGACAAAATTGAACATCCATTCATTATATATATTTTAAAAAAAACACTCTTGGAAAACTAGGAATAGAGAACTTCCTTAACTTGTTAAAGAGCATCTACAAAATACCCTCTAAATAAGGTTCTACCTAATGGTGAGAGACTGAGTGATTTTCTCCTGAGTGGGAATAAGACCAGGATTTTTTCTCTCCTCACTCCTATTCAATGCAGTGCTGGAAGTACTAGCCAGTGAAAAATAAGTCAATAAAAGGAAATAAAGACTGTACAAGTTGGAAAGAAATAAATAGAATGGCTGCTATTTACAGATGACACAGCTGACTACATAGAAACTCTACAGGAATTCATACACAAAAATAATAATCACCTACTTCTAATAATTAAATCTATCAGTGTCACAGAATACAAAGTCAACATGCAAACGTTAACTGTATTTCCATACACTAACAATGTGCATGTGAAAACCGAAGTTTAAAAAATACAATGCCACTTATAATTGGTCAAAAAATAAGTATCTAGGTGTAAATCTAACAAAATATGTGAAGGACTTGAATGTTGAAATGTACCAAATGCTGGTGAAGGAAATCAAAGTAGATCTAAATAATGAGAGAGACATACCATAATCATGGATTGAAGATTCAACATTGTGAAGACGCCAATTCTCCCTTCAACTGACATACTAGTTTAGTCTAATTCCTATAAGAATTCCAGCAATATACTTTTGTAGATATACACAAGTTTATTCAGAAATTTATATGGAAATGCAAAGAATTAGAAAACAAAACAACCTTGGAAAAGAAAAATAAAGTGGGCAAATCACTCTACCTGATTTCAAGAGTTATTATACGGAAACAGTAGTCAAGACTGCGTGGTATTGGCAGAAGTACAGACACACAGATTAAAGGAACCGGACAAAAAACTTAGAAAAATTTTCCATACAAGTATAGTCAATAGATATATGACAAAGGGGAAATGCTGGCACTGTTGGAAATCCACATACAAAAGGGAAAAAAGAAAAACAACCTCAGTTTAAACCTCACAGATTACACAAAAATTAATTCAAAATGTATCCTCCTTTAAACATGAGATGTAGAACATTAAACTTTTAGAAGATTATATAGGAGAAAATATTTGAAACCTAAGGCATGGTAAGGATTTCTTAGAAATGACACGAAACACATGATTCAAAAAGGAAAAAAAGTGATAAATTGGTTTTCATCAAAATTAAAACGTTTGTTCTGCAAAAGACCATGTGAAGAGGATGAAAATACAAACTGTAGATTGGGGGAAAATATTTGCAAACTGCATACCTGACAAAAGACAGGTGTCTGACATCTATAAAGAACTCTCAAAACACACCATTAAAAAATTAAATAAAAATTACCACCTCTGGGCTTCCCTGGTGGTGCAGTGGTTGAGAGTCCACCTGCCAATGCAGGGGACACAGGTTCATGCCCCGGTCTGGGAAGATCCCACATGCCACGGAGAGGCTAGGCCCGTGAGCCATGGCTGCTGAGCCTGTGCATCCAGAGCCTGTGCTCCACAACGGGAGAGTCCACAACAGTGAGAGGCCCACGTACCAAAAAAAAAAAAAAAAAAAAATTACCACCTCCCCAAACTTAAAAATCCAATAGAAAATGGGCAAAAAACATGAAGACATTTCATTGAATAGGATGCACAGATGGCAAGTAAACATATGAAAGATATTTAACATCACTATCATTAGGGAAATACAAATTAAGACGATGATGAGATATCACCACACACTCGTCAGAACAGTTAAAATAAAAAATAACTACAATATCAAAAACCACCGTAGATGAAAGAAACTCCACTCATGCATTGCTAGTGGGGTGAAAAATGGTACAGTCATACAGGAAAATACTTGGCAGTTTCTTTTTGCATTGAACATATATACACCATTTGACCCAGAAGTTACACTCCTAGGTATTTATTCCAGAGATATAAAAACTTATGTCTGCACAAAACCTGTGGCAATTGTTCATAGCAATTATATTTGTAATATCCCAAACCTAGAAACAACCAAAAGTTTCTCAATAAGTGAATGGTTAAAAACACTGTGATCCATTCATATCATGGAATATTACTCAATAATAAACAAGGATCAGACTTTGAAATATGCAAATCTTATGTGAGTCTTGAATCTCAAGAACATTGTGATGAATGAAAAAACTTGGGCTCAAAAGGTAACATGTTGTATAATCTCATATAGATTAAAAAAAGAAAAGATTAGTGATGATCAGGGATTAGGGATGGTGCAAGAAAGGAAGGTGGGTGTGATGATAAAGGTGTAGCATGAGTGAGATCTTCATGGCTATGGAGTAGTTCTGTATCTCCGACTTGGTGGTGGTTGCAATAATCCACACCTATGCTAAAGTGACATAAAACCATGCGCATACATTGTACCAAGTTCAATTTCCAGGTTTTGAGATTGTATTATAATTATGTAAGATGCAAGCCACTGGAGGATTCTGAGCACCTGTTACCTGTGTAATATTTTTACAACTTCTTGTGAATCTATAATTATTTCAAAATAAAAGGTTTAAAAACAATAGCCAGATTAAAGTAACACAGTGTGTATAGAGGGACAAAGATAAGGATGACAGTTGACTTAACTTAGAAATAATGCAAGTCAGTAGATGGTTAAGCAACATCTTTAGTTGTTTTTTTTTCTTTCTTTTAATTCTACTTTCAATGTTTCTTTTGTTTTTCTTCAGGGTTTTATAAAGTTATATTGGAGTATAGTTGATTTACGATGTTGTGTTTCAGGTGTACAGCAAAGTGATTCAGTTATACATACACATATATTCTTTTTTTTTTCAGATTCTTTTCTCATATAGGTTATCACAGACTATTGAGTAGAGTCCTTGTGCTATACAGTAGGCCCTTGTTGGTTATCATACATGTAGTAGTGTGTGTATATTAATCCCAAGCTCCTGATTTATCCCTGCCTCCCCCGCCCCACCCAAGTTTCTCCTTTGGTAACCATAAGTTTGTTTTCAATATCTGTAAGTCTGTTTCTGTTTTATAAATAAATTCATTTGTATCACTTTTTACATTGTGCATGTAAGTGATATATGATATTTGTCTTTCCCTGTCTGACTTACTTCACTTAGCATGATAATCCCTAGGTCCATTCATGTTGCTGCAAATGGCATTATTTCATTCCTTTTTATGGCTGAGTGATATTCCATTGTATATATATACCACATCTTCTTTGTCTATTCCTCTGTTGATGGACATTTAGGTTGCTTCCATGTCTTGCCTATTGTAAATATTGCTGCAATAAACATTGGCAGACCTAATCAAACTTAAAAGCTTTTGCAAAATGAAGGAAACCACAAACAAAAAGAAGAGACAACCCACAGAACGGGAGAATATATTTGCAAATGAAGCAGCTGACAAGGGATTAATCTCCAAAATATACAAACGGCTCAGCAGTTCTATGTCAAAACAAAACAAAACAAAACAAAACAAAATAAATTACCCAATCAAAAAATGGGCAGAAGACCTAAATAGACATTTCTCTAAAGAAGACATACAGATAGTCAATAAGCCCATGAAAATATGCTCAACATCACTAACTATTAGAGAAATGCAAATCAAAACTACAATGACGTATCACTTCACACTGGTCAGAATGGCCATCATCAAAAAATCTACAGGGCTTCCCTGGTGGCACAGTGATTGAGATCCACCTGCCAATGCAGGGGACATGGGTTTATGCCCCGGTCCGGGAGGATCCCACATGCCACGGAGCGGCTGGGCCCATGAGCCATGGCCGCTGAGCCTGCACGTACGGAGCCTGTGCTCCGCAACGGGAGAGGCCACAACTGTGAGAGGCCTGCGTACCGCAAAAAAAAAAAAAAAAAAAAAAAAATCTACAAACAATAAATGCTGGTGAGGGTGTGGAGAAAAGGGAACACTCTTGCACTGTTGGTGGGAATGTAAATTGGTGCAACCATTATGGAGCACAGTATGGAGATTCCTTAAGAAACTAAAAATAGAATTACCATATGATCCAGCAACCCCACTCCTGGGCATATATCCAGAGAAAACCATAATCCGAAAAGCAGCATCTTTAAAGCACTGAAAGAAAAAATAATCTGTCAAATTTTAGCCTGATTAAATACCTTGAAAAATCAGACTTTTTAGACAGGCAAAACTGAAAGTATCAGCACCAACACACCTATCCTACAAGAAATGCTAAAGGAAGTCCTATAGGCAGATGGAGATCTGTGTCTACATAAGGGGTTAAAGAATGTCAGCAATGGAAACTGCATGGGGAAATATTAAAGGCATGTTTTTCTTACTACTTAAATCTCTTTAAAAAAAACTTTACTGTTTGAAGAAAAAATAGTAACAACGTATTATGAGGTTTATACCATTTGTAGAAGTAAAATAAATGACAAAAATAGTGCAAACCCTGGAAGGAACAAGATGAAAGTACCTTTGACTCTTGGCCAATGTAGGGGTTAGGGGAACTGACCCTCCTTGAAGTCAAAAATCCATGTGTAACTTTACAGTTGACCCTCTGTATCTGTGGATCTGCATCCTTGGAGACAACCAACTGAGGATCCTGTAGTCATGTAGGTATTTATTGGAAAAAGCTGCATAGAGTGGACCCACACAGTTCAAACCTGTATTGTTCAAGTCAACTGTATATTGTTGTAAGGTTTTTACACTCTAGGAGAACAGTTGAAGGTAGACCACAAGAGAATAAAGATCTGTATTATAACCACAAGGTAAGTACAAAAACAACACAACTGTAAATTATAGGTAAGTCAATAAAAGAGATAAATGCACTCACAAAAATAATTAATCCAAATAAAGGAAGTAAAAGAAAAAAAAGGAATCCAGAAACAGGGCAAATAGAAAAGAAGTAGCCAAAGGGTAGGTTAAATCCCAACCATATCATAATTTCATTAAATACAAATGATCTGAACACCCAGTTAAAAGGCAGCCCTGATCAGAGCAAATAAAAAAGCAACCAATCACTTTATCTTGCTGCCCCTCCCCCGTTCTTCTGCACATCCTTCTCTTTCCTCCCTGAGCACTCAGATCCCGAGGGCAAGATGGCAGAGGGGTTAAAAGGCTTTGCTACCAAGAATGAGCAAATAGGCTTGCGTTCTGTGGTTTACTGCCATGTGCCTCCAGGGATGTCAGGCAACCTCTCTAGGAATTAGATTCCTTAACTTCTCATCTTTAAAACATACTGGGGGACTTCCCTGGTGGTCCAGTGGGTAAAACTCCGTGCTCCCAATGCAGGGGGCCTGGGTTCAATCCCTGGTCAGGGAACTAGATCCCACATGCATGCTGCAACTAAACATGCCACAACGAAGATCCTGCGTGCTGCAGCTAAGACCCAGTGCAGCCAAAATAAATAAATATTTAAAAAAATATATTGGAAGCAAAGCATTCTTTGCTCATTCAGCCCTTCGAGAAATATTCATGGAGCATGGCTGTGCCTCTCCAGGCAGCAGGGACGGGGCACAGCAAAGCCAGGATCTTGCCCTCTGAGACAGAAGATCCCTCCCAATGGGTGGCCTAGGAGCAGGCATCCTGGGGGAGTGAGGGTGGCATGTGCACGCCAGGGAAAAGCTTTCCTTGCAGAGGGTCCCGCCACACCTGTGAAGCGAGGGCATCGTTGGTTCAGGGGAAGCTGGAGGTCAGGGAGGGGAGGGGAAGGGGGTGAGCGGGACCAAGGCTATGCTGGACTCTGCAGACCCCTGAAAGCTTCAAGCTCTGCCTTCCCAAGTGCATCTTCCAGACCAGGGCGGGTCCCCTGGGGTGCACGTTTTCCCCCCAACACCAAGCACTGCTCTTTACACAGTAGTTTCGTTCCAGAAAGATTTTCTACCTTGGTGATTACACATTTCTTTCTTATAAGAAATTGGATTTGGAGCAATTATTTCTATTTCTAGTTGTTTCTAATTGCAGTTCCCTATCTGGAAATCAATGTATAGCTTCCACGCTTTGCACTTGGCTCCGAATCCAGCCCACGCTGGGCCTGAATTTCGGTTTGGCACTAAATGAAACAAATCAGGAGTGAGGACAACCTGAAGGGAGTGTACGTGTGTGTGTGTTTGTGTGTGTGAGTGTGTGTGTGCACAAAGTGCCTGTACATAGGTGTGTGCCGTGTGCCACGTACCTGTGTGTGTGTGGTGTGTGCATGTGCGCGGTGAATGTGTGTACTGTGTATATGTTGTGTGCGTGTGCCCATGTGTGTATCTAGGGGGTTGGTGACAGTGGTACTTCTGCATAGTTTTCTGCACAGTTTTGCTCCCAGTGGTCCTGGTGCAGGTTGCTAAGAAAGTCCATCCTGGGAAATTTTGACTTCAGGAGAGCTATTTTGTATTCCAGAATTTATGCCACTCCCTGAAAACACCGAAGACATCAAAGGCAGCAAGCATTTCTACCTGTGGGCCTGGGGGAGCCACCTGCGTGGTCAAGAAGACAAGGTTTCTGTCTCCGAGCATCTCCACAGACAGCCCGACTCTGAGCTTGTGGTCAGCCCAACCTCTCCGCCTCTGCTTTCTGTCTATCAGCCCAGACACTATGGGTCTCTCACCAACTCTAAGCCAATAGCAGAGGAACTGATTCGATTATCAGACTGATGTTATTCTCTGCACAGTAATGAAGAGCCCATATTATGCAAATGCGGATGATTATGACAGCAAGTTTGTCATTGCAAATTCATTCCCTGAGCCCAAAATAAACTTCCACCACACCAGGGGGCTGCTGGAAGATAGGAAAACTCATTTCAGAAAGAATGCGTCCGAGGAAAAAAAATAGTTAAGCTCCTTGGAATTAATTTGAGGACTTTCATATTTATCTTTTCTGACTCATTATTGAAAGTTAGAGGAACCAATCAACGCTATTTCTTTTTATTCTAGCAAATTAAGAAAAGAAAGAAACAGTAACCCCAATGGGAATGAAATACCATTTGGATTCAGGGTTCTTTGGACGTGGCAAATCCAAGCACATGGTTATGCCACCTCCTGCTCTAACCTGTCCTTGTCCACCAGGCACAACTGGACACTGGGGCCGGCAGCCCCTCCCGCTGGGGAGCAGCCTCCTGAGGGGCTTCACCCAGTGGCGAAACATCCACTCTGGGCGATGGCTCTGTTCCCCATCCCTGAGGCAAAATCAAATCAGTTTATTACTTGTGAGGCCAATTTTAATGTCCATGGTCAGTTTAGGTGTTTTTCCTCCTTTTCTCTGTGGAAGAACAAGAAGGCAGAGCTGGAGATCACATAGCCATGCGGCCTTCCTGCACTGGGGGAACCGGAGGCCCAGGGGTGGGAGTCCAGAGGAGAAGTATTGGGACCAGGTGGGCGCACGCAGGATGCTGTGCTGTCATCCATTTCCTCACCGGCATCTTAGCACCACCCACCTGCTGTCCAGTCATCATCAAATTGAGGAAAGGCCTCCCCTTTGGGGCCAGATTTTATCTGGGTTCCAGGAGCAGTGAGACCTCGGGACCTCGGATCTGTGCTGAGTCTGCCCGTGAAGGCGGTTCTCCACACACAGATTCACCTGCCCGGACATGTGCTCACCTGGCACGAGGGTCTCTGTGTCCCAGGACCCCTGTCTTGAAGTGGCAGTAACCCAACCCAGACTGGCCACAGACTCAAAGATAAAAGGAGTTTGCTGGTCGGTTGTGGAGACGTCCTGTGGTCACCGTGGGTCCGAGCTTGAAGGCAGGTGCAGACTTGGGCTCCCCCATCTGACCACTGCCTCCCTGACTGTGGACCTGTGGCCAGGACAGCCAGGTGAGCAGTTTGGGGAGGAAATTCCTCCCTCTGCCCACCTGGCCGCTGCTCAGTGAGGGTCCGAAGGTCTTGGCATGAGTCCAACGTCCATTGCCCTTGGCCTGACCCTGGTCCTAGTCTATGGTTCTGTGACTCTGGTGGACCCTCTCACCTCCCCTGGTTCTACAGATGTGGCTGCAGCTGGTGCCCGACATCACTCAGACTCTCCCCGTGGTGCCCACAGCTGGCATCCCCTCATCTCGGTCCATTGCTCAGCTCACTTTAGGGGGTGGCATTTTGGGAAGGTGCCCAGATAATTCACTCTCTCTCCATCTCTCCGGAAGCTTCGGCAAAGGAGCCATGGCCTGGCGGGGATGTTTGAGTGGACCCCTCTCCTTCCCGCTGGTGGAGCTCCTCCTCTGAGCAGCCTGAGTCGGAAGCCAGGCTGTCATCTGTTTCCTCCAGCTGTGTTTTCTGCCTGGACCCTGGAATTCAACTGCTCCATGTGTGGCATTTACCTGGCTGCAGTTTTTTCATCAGGCTTGCCTGATATTTAATGAGCGCTTTTGATGTGCAGACTTAGAAATTTCTCCAGGCCTGGAAAGTGTTTGAGTTACATCTTTGAATATGACATATGTCCCAGTAAAACCAGCAATGGTTCCTGTTCACCACCAGATTGCAATCCATCTTCCTCACTGTGGTCCTTCCCTCACCACGGGCCTGGATGGAAGTGGGGGGAGCTCAGACTGAACCCTCCCTCCTTCCACAGCCCGATCCCCCTGCTCCAGCCACTGGGGACGCCTCACTGTTCCCCAGAGAGCTCCAAGCTGGCCCATCAGTCGAGGAGGCCGAGGTCCCTGAGTTCTCTGTGCCAGGAGAGCTGTCCCCACTTCGCATGGCTGCCTTAGAACTTTCCAGAGCGTCCTAGCTGGAGGGATGCTAGCCCCACCCCTAGCTCCAGCCACGGTGCTTCACTTTGTCTTCACAGCTTGGATCAGCTCAGTAACTGAAATTATCTTGTGTCTTTGTTCCCCGGATTTTAGCAGTGTTCCCTCCCCCCATCTCCCCCAACCCCCGCCTTGGGGGCAGGGCTCTGTCACCCTTGGTCCAGGGCTCTGTCTGGTGCTGAGACCACCTGGCAGGTAGCAGGCCTCCATGCAACAAGCAGGGGCTGCTTTACCCGAGCTCAGCTGCAGAACCACAGTTTTCTAAGGTTCCAAAACGCTTATGTGTACCCGGTGTAATTCTGGATTCTTCTGAAACAACACCCATTTGTATTCTCACTGGGCTAAGAAGGTTTGAGTCTGTTCATCGCTATTTTACTGCATTTTCCAATTCTGACACCCCTGGCTTGGTTTTAGAATGTCACTCCCTTTTCTCTGGGGCCCCCTGTACTTTTTCTTGCCTCCCCACCTCTTCCTTACCGATAACAGCACCTGAGCGGCCAGCTGAGCTCCTGTTTCCTGCAGTCAGCCTTTTAACAAAACATGGTGTTGACTTAAAAAACATGTACAGCGTGAGAGTTGCAAGTTAAGTTTTATTTGGGGCCAGATGAGGATGATAGCATAGGAGACAGCATTTCAGATAGCTCTGAGAAACTGATCTGAAGAGGCGGGGGAGAAGGTCAGTATATATGAGATTTTGGTGAAGGGGGAGTACATGCAATCAAGCACATATTTTTTGCAGAAGGTTTCTGCTAGTCATGAGGAGCAGATGTCACCTTGAAGGAATTTAGTTCTTTTCTAGATATGAGGAGATGCAAGAAATGATCTCATAAAATCAGCTCCTGGGCTTCCCTGGTGGCGCAGTGGTTGAGAGTCTGCCTGCCGATGCAGGGAACACAGGTTCGTGCCCTGGTCCAGGAGGATCCCACATGCCGTGGAGCGGCTGGGCCCGTGAGCCATGGCCGCTGAGCCTGTGCATCTGGAGCCTGTGCTCCGCAACGGGAGAGGCCACAACAGTGAGAGGCCCGCGAACCGCCCCCCCCCCCAAAAAAAATCAGCTCCTGAAAGTATCTAACTATCTGAAGGCCTGTTCTGCCAGTTTTTCCCAGAGCACAGAGGGCCTCATTCCTGACCTCCACTCTGAACTCCTTTCAGGGGGTGCGGAAGGTCAGCAGCTGCACCAGCTCATGATTTAATCCTTGTAGAGGTAGCTGGTGAGTGCCAATTTGTAGTTGAAAATGGTCTTCCCCCACCTCTTTCAGGAGATACTGTTTTCAGGTACGTATATGGGGTAGTTGGCTGGTTTCCAGTTTCTCCAACTTAGAGAGCCTTGCCATTTGTCTGAGGTCTCCTTCAGAGAACTAATTCCCACCTGACATTAAACTATCCATTTATCTCCTTATGTATTAATTCCCTGCCGCCAACTCCAGCAATGAATAACTAAGTCAATGAGTCCATGGATGGTGGGTAACGCCTGCTCTGCTGTACAGGATGCTTACCCATGGTCCTAGGACCTATGTCCTCATCATAGGCAAAGGACTGTCCTCTCCAAGCAGCCACACTGTACATTCTAGGCAGCCTCTTGTGATGAGGGAGAGAGGGAAGGAAGGAAGGAGGGAAGGAAGGAAGGAGGGAAGGAAGGAAGGAGGGAAGGAAGGAAAGAAAGAAGGAAAGAAGGAAGGAATTATAAATTAGTTATTCATGAGGAAGAACATTTCAGCACCTCACCAACCACCGAGATGCAGCCTCAGACCTTCAGTTGATGCTCAGACTGCTGCAGGTTTGATGTTTGAGGTGAGCAGACTCTCCAGGGGCCGCCGTGATCCCTACCTCCCACTGTGCCCCCCGCCTTGAGTGTGGGTAGGCCTCTGACTGGCTTTAACCCAGAGAATATAGCAGAGGTGATGGGGCATCTCTCCCGTGATGATGTTACTTAAGATTGTGGGGAACCTTCACCTCGTTAACTTGGAAACAGCCATGTGTGAGCTGTCCTAAGGAGAGGGCCACATGGCAGGACTGGGGGCAGCCTCTGGATGACAGGCTATGAGAGACCGAGGCCCAGGTGGGACTGCCTACAAGGGGCTGAATGCTGCCAGCAACCAGGTGAACTTGGAAGCAGATCCACCCCCAGTCAAGCCTCAGATGAGACTGCAGCCCAGCTTGACAACTCCCTGCTGCCATGTGAGGACCCAGCTGGACTGTGCCCCGAGCCACAGTGTCCATGCAGAGCCCCAGCACTGTCCCTCCCCACCTGCCCATCCATCTGCCATCCTCAGGGACCTGAGAGGAGCTTTCCTCTAAAGCAACCTCCCCTCATGCGTACTGCCCCTTCAGGCCTGTGGGTGTCTGGGGTTCAGGCTCTTCTCTAAATATTCACGCCTTTAAAGGATGATTTGCTGGTCTGGTCTGTACTCAGCAAAAAATGTCTCAGTATTTCAGCCATTGAGACTACATAGGTTTTCACATACTTGTATTTTCTGGGTTACATTTTTTTTTCACAATTGGATGGGGGAGGAGAGGATCAAACATGTGCCTTCAAGCATTTTCCCAGAACTTTAGAAAATCTATACAGTGTCTAGTCTGGGAACAGAGAGAGAAATCTGAAATTAAATACCTAAATTATCAGACTCTGAAGGACAACCATCCAAAGGTGAGCGAAACCAAACCTTTTATTATTGGTTTTATCTTTATTTGCATATTCTTGTTGGGGAGACAGTTATGAAGATGATAATAATAATTATCATTATTGTTATTTTGTACAGCATTTATTGATCATTTCCTATATGATGGACTCTCTGAGGATAGACAGATCAGAGGAATTGATTTCTTTTTTAATCCCTCTATCAGTTTGGCCAAAATCTGTAAATACACACTTCATAGACTTCCTGAAACTGCTTGACCCTCTGTGGATTTATCGCTTACCACTGAATATATCCTGCATAGTGGGAAATCATGCTTGCGGTTCAGCTGACTCAGAGCAAAGGGCCCCCCTGTACCCACAGCCCAGCCGCGAGAACAGAGGCATTCGGTCTTTACTCAAAACAGCCCCAGACTTATCGATCTTAGAACCAAATGTTTCCACAATAAACAACTCTCTTGAAAGTCCTGTGTAAATTGAATTTTTATAAATCAAGTCGTATTGTAAAGTCTGTAAGGGGAAGGGCTGTTTATGGGAAACGTGTTTGCCTTCCTTTACAAATGGAGGAAAACCATGCCATGGATAAGGGACGTTAGTTAACATTATTTGTAAAGCCTTTTTAATCATTTTCATAATATCATTTTTTTAAAGGGGGTTACTAGTTCTCTGATTCTACATTTGGAACATTAATGAAGTGGTGAACTTGTTTACATCCCAGGGAAAGGTCTGCAATGGTGGAGATTCATCACACATTGATCAAGTGCTGACGGATGCCATGGCTGCTGGCTCTGGACCCCACTTTGAGAATTGCTGCATCTGTGAATAAATGAAAGTCCTTCCCTTCCTGGCAGTTTATATTCTCTGTAGAGCTGCATGTTCCTCTTCTGGCCCTGATTATTGATTGGCAGTGAGCAAGGAGCCAGCCTGCCCTGTGACTGTGTGAAAACTCAAAAAGAGGGGACAGCATACCTTTCTTACCGTGTCACGGGGATTTGGTGATCAGCATGTCAAAGTTTCTCAGTAAGAAGATATTTATGCATTATTTTTTGATACTAGAAACGATGACTGGCAGAGATTCCATTTGATTTGCTGGAAAAACACTAAGTAGAGACTGTGTAGAGGTGGGTTGGGGTTCTGAGTCTGCAGCATCTGTCAATCTTAGTCATCACATCCCTGCTTGGACATTCAGTTCCTTCTCTATGGAATTCATTTACTTATTCACTCGTTTCTACAGGTAATATTGAGCACCTACTAGGCATCATGAACTTTGTGAGCTAAGGGGAATAGAGAAGAGAATGTTTCACATGGCGTCCCAGTTTCAAGGAATTAGAATGTAGCAGGAAAAAACAAAAACAAAAACAAAACAGGTCTGAAGCAAATAGCAGATGACTAATTTTAATGGCAATCAGTGTCAAGGTAAACAATTCATTGGAGGCATAACTCGCTGGAGGGATCAAATCCAACTTACTTTCTGTCTCTCAAGGCTCCTTTAATTATCAATGGGGGAGGGATGCTGCCCTCCCCCTCCAGTACAACTCAGGTCCCATGACTTTTCTGCTCAGTAAAAACGGACCTTATACTCCAAGTCACAAAACACAGTTTTGATTTAGAAATTAACATGCCTATTCTGTATATTATTTAACACTTTATTCCTAGGTAACATTTCCCCATTCCCTGCACCTACCCCTATGCTAAGGCTGCTAGTGGTTGGGCCTTTGCGCAAGGAGGCCTTCATCGGGGTCCAGTCAAAACCGGAAGCCATTCCAGGTTTTTCAACCAAGGATTTCTGAGTCTATGAAGAGGGTCCAATGTGGAAACTGGGTGAGAAAGCATGACTTCCCATTGTGGGCTCTAACATCAGGTTTCTGCTCACCAGAATGTAGAGTTTTTCTATGTAGAGTTTTTCTTTATAGAGTTGTTTTTTTTTTTTTTTTTTTTTTTTTTGCAGTACGCGGACCTCTTACTGTTGTGGCCTCTCCCATTGCGGAGCACAGGCTCTGGACGCGCAGGCTCAGCGGCCATGGCTCACGGGCCCAGCTGCTCCGCGGCATGTGGGATCTTCCCGGACCAGGGCACGAACCCGTGTCCCCTGCATTGGCAGGCGGACTCTCAACCACTGCGCCACCAAGGAAGCCCTATAGAGTTTTAATATTTAAATAATATTCAGCAAGCTTTCCATGTATTGCATCTTAAAGACATCATGACGAGTAGTCACCACTAACGATGCCTGTGGTAAGAAGTGGTCTGCGCTTTGTCCCTTCTGCCCATTGTGGCAATGTCTCTGTTACTCGGGTGTTGCCTTCTGGTCTCTCCTTCTCAGGATTCTATCATCCCTCTTCCATGGTGGTACCACCTCCCCCCTGCAACTGGCATCTCAAGCTGGCCAAGAGTGTTTCAAGAACACCACTGCCCCTCCAGCAAATACATTTCTTAGCAAGTGTCTTCAGGACTTTCTTAGGGAGGGCCATGGAAAAATGCGAGCACACATAACAAATCCACTCCAGCATCCTCGGTATTCTCAGCCATTTATTCCCTTTTTCTACATTATGCCAGGGAAGATTTGGCATCTCCAATGAGGTCGTCTGTGGTCCAAGTTTTAATCAAACAATCAATCGAGAAAATTGGTAGAAACTCCTTCAGCTTCTTGAGCTACTGCATTAAATCCAGAATCTCTGGTGAGTACAATGCTACTGGTAAATTTGGTTTCATCCCAATTTACCTTCCTTCCTCTTTGATCTGACACCCCTCAAATTCATTTCCACACAACTCCTCATATTTCTGCTGGTGAAAATTAGCAAGCTCTCATGATTCTTTCATACTATTAACTCCCTCCTCCATGTCAGACATAATACTTGCCTCCCACTGAAGGATGGAGAGACCCAACTCTAGTTATAGATTGAAGGGGTGAGGAGGGTGGGTTTGGGGAGGACAGGCATCTCCTTACAAATCACCTCCCTCAGGTGAGCATATTGCAAGATCTTTACACAAAGCTGAGTTCACTAGACTACTCAGACTCAGGAAGAGGAACTACTTCTGCTGGAAAGGGACCCTCAAAGATGCTAAAGATTCTCAACTTTATCTATGTCCATCCAAATGCACCCATTGCAACACTGAAAGTCCTATTTATTTCCAGTCAATTCTTTAATTTACATATAAGAGTTAGCAGTCTTGTGAATTCAGCTTAGAATTCTGTAACCTGTGTGATTATACTTTGTTCCTGATTTTTAACAAACTCCTCACTGCAGCTACAAAAACAAGAGGTTATCTTAGGGCTACCCTGGAATCTCTCTGGTTCTCTGACCGTGACAAATTGAGACTTTATAACTCTGAGTTATTTTTTTTTCTAGAATCTTTACAACGTAGTAAAAGGAGAATTCTTAACCCATAATCCTTGTATTATCTTTACCACAATTATGGCTGAGTGAAGCCACCACGTGACTGCAGCCCTGGGTTCTACAGGTACTGCGTCATGGTCAACAACAGGAGATTCTTTCTGATGCCTTAACTCGCCATGGATTTAATTGGACCTGATTTCTCAGTGCAAATGAGCTCAGCATTACATTTAAGGCCAAGGATATGACCAAGTCAATTCCAGCATCCCATCTTTGAGGGTCTATGTCCCGAGCTTCTGGAACTAAATGTTATAACATCCAGGATTCACTCAAGGAAACACAAGCTGCACAGGCATTTCAGCAGATGAGATTTTACATAGGGAATTGGCTACACAGGTATTAGAGGGCTGAAAAAGCAAACAGACACTGTAGCAAGTCATAAATAATAATTAAAGTTTAAAAAAATACAACACCACTCCTAGAACTGGGGGACCAGCAAGGCAGAGGCTGGATTATCAGATCCTAGGAGCTCTGAGGAGTCCCATGGAGCTGGGGGTCAAAGTTGGAGGACAGAGTACATTCCAGCTGTTGCTGCACCTCTGAGGGAGCCCCTCCCCCACCAGGCCCCCCACCTCCCAGAGCATAAGGCAGCATTTGCCTGCCTGCTTCCTGGACTTGTGTGTAGGATTTGTGTGAACAGTAGAGAGAACAGAACTGGAAAAGTAAGAGTTGGTGGTTGGCCAAGAAGGTGAAATTTTCTCTCCAAAGAGAAGAAAGACAAGAGCTCAAAGAATCTGGGTGATTTTGAAGTTAGAAGGTGAGGATGAGGGGAAAAGGGGGGTTTTTTTGTTTTTGTTTTTGTTTTGGAATAAAATTGCTTTACAATATGTTGTCAGTTTCTCCTGTACAATGAAGTAAATCAGCTATGTGTATACCTAAATCCCCTCCCTCTTGAACCTCCTTCCCACCCACCCCCCATTCCACCCATCTAGGTCATCACATAGCACCTAGCTGAGCTCCCTGTGCCATACAGCAGGTTCCCACTACCTATCTATTTTACACAGGGTAGTGTATTTATGTCAAACCTAATCTCCAATTTGTCCCACCCTCCTCTTCCTCCACTGTGTCCACATGTCTGTTCTCTATGTCTACATCTCTATTCCTGCCCTGCAAATAGGTTCATCTGTACCATTTTTCTAGATCCACATATATGCATTAATATATGATATTTGTTTTTCTCTTTCTGCCTTATTTCACTCTGTATGACAGACTCTAAGTCCATCCACATCTCTAAAAATAACCCAGTTTTGTTCCTTTTTATGGGTGAGTAATATTCCATTATATATATGTACCACATTTTCTTTATCCAATCATTTATCATTGGACATTTAGGTTTTTCCCATGTCCTGGCTATTGTAAATATGCTGCAGTGAACATTGGGGTACATGTCTCCTTTTGAATTATGGTTTTCTCATGGTATATGCCCATTAGTGGGATTGCTGGGTCATATGTTAGTTCTATTTTTAGTTTTTTAAGGAACCTCCATATTGTTATCCATAGTGGCTGTATCAATTTACATTCCCACCAACAGTGCAAGACGGTTCCCTTTTCACCACACCCTCTCCAGCATTTATTGTTTGTAGATTTTTTGATGATGGCCATTCTGACTGGTGTGAGGTGATACCTCATTGTAGTTTTGATTTTCATTTCTCTAATAATTAGTGATGTTGAGCATATTTTCATGTGCCTCTTGGCCATCTGTATGTCTTCTTTGGTGAAATGTCTATTTAGGTCTTCTGCCCATTTCTTAATTGGGTTTTTGTTTTTTTGATATTGAGCTCCATGAGCTATTTGTATATTTTGGAGATTAATCTTTTGTCTGTTGCTTCATTTGCAAATATTTTCTCCCATTCTGAGGGTTGTTTTTTCATCTTGTTTATGGTTTCCTTTGCTGTAGAAAAGCTTTTAAATTTCATTAAGTCCCATTTTTTAATTTTTGTTTTTATTTTCATTACTTTAAGAGGTGGGTCAAAAAAGATCTTGCTGTGGTTTATGTCAAAGGGTGTTTTCCCTATATTTTCCTTTAAGAGTTTTATAGTGTCCAGTCTTACATAAAGAGGTTTTTGAAGTTAATAGCCCATTATGGCAAGAATATTGAGGGCAGAAGCAAAGAGAACATTTTTTTTTTTTTTTTTTTTTTTGATGCTTTGTTTTAATTAAACAGTCGGATTCCCCTGGTCCGCACCAGTTCTAAGTCGGCTGCTAGGCGCCGGCCGAGGCGAGGCGCCGCGCGGAACCGCGGCCCCGGGGGCGCACCCGGCGGGGGGGACCGGCGCGCCCGCCGCCGCGGGCCGCGAGGGGCGCGGCGGAGGGGGGAGGCGCGGCGCGACGCCGCCGCCGACGGCGGGGGAGCGGCGAGGACCGGGCGCGGGCGGGGGGACGGGACCCCACCGCCGCGCGCATGGCGCGCCGTCTCGCCGACGACCGCGACGACGGCCGGCACACACGCCGCCCGCCCGCCCGCCCCGCGCGCGCGGCGGCGGGGGCGCGCCGGCGCCCTCCGGGCTCCCCGGGGGCGGCCGCGACGCCCGCCGCAGCTGGGGCGATCCACGGGAAGGGCCCGGCTCGCGTCCAGAGTCGCCGCCGCCGCCGGCCCCCCCGGGTGTCCGGGCCCCCGCGGGGGACCCCCGCCGCCGCCGGGGGCCCCGCGGCCGCTCCCGGCCCCTCCCACCGGTCCCGCCGCCCCCCCCAAAGAGAACATTTTGAAGGCATTTTGCAGTCAATTAAGAATATACTTCTGGACTTCCCTGGTGGTACAGTGGTTAAGAATGCACCTGCCAATGCTGGGGACCCGGGTTTGATCCCTGGTACGGGAAGATCCTACATGCCACGGAGCAACTAAGCCCGTGTGCCACAACTACTGAGCCTGTGTTCTAGAGCCTGCGAGCCACAACTTCTGAGCCCGTGTGCTGCAACTATTGAAACCTGTGTGCCTAGAGTCCGTGCACCACAGCAAAGAGTAGCTCCTCCTCACTGCAACTAGAGAAAGCCCATGCGCAGCAATTAAGACTCAACAGAGCCAAAAAAAAAAAAAAAAAAAAACCAAAAAGAATATACTTCCATCTGTCTGATATTCCTTGAGAGAAATAACAGCAAGGGTTTGAATCAAATTGAGATTGTTGTTCATTTCTTTCTTTGGACCTCAGGTGCAGGGAGGGCTCCTCACGTC